>NC_047054.1:15769598-17019598 GCF_011762595.2 Tursiops truncatus
AAAAATATATCCAGTTTATAATCATTTCACTTAAAACAGTAATTGTTAGCTTTGCTTGTTCACTCCTGGAGTCACAACTTTTCTCTTTGTCTCTGGCTTTGCATTATTTTTCCATCTGTACCACATCTCTCTTGTGCAGGAGCCAGAGTAAAGAGAAGAATATTTAAGAGGAAGATAATGAATAGGAGAATGAGAGTTCATGTTTACTGAATTTAATTCTCCGAATTTTTTAATATTATTATATATATTTTACTTTAAAGAGTAGTATAGAGCTATTTATTATAAAATGTTACCCTGAAATTTGACAATAAGTGAAAAATCTAAATGCAAAATCAACAATTTTCAACTGCTTAAATAAGAGAAAATGTAAAAAGAAAATATTTAAAACATTAAAATAAGTTAGTTTTTCAATGGTCATAAGTTTTAGAAAAGATAAATAATTCATAAAAGCTCAAGAGATTTACTTCTTCCTCTTTCTTAAACATATGCAAGACATTACTTTACTTTTGAATCAGGAAGGAATAAACAAATGAATTGCAGGACACCCAGTTGGTGTCAGAGAATTTGGTGTCAGAATGTAAATTCCTAATAGAAAATTTGTCTATAAAACACAAGAATTTACACGAACATTTAATCTTTCATTCATGGCCAATAACTTTAGTGTCAGTCACTATTATAATATTTAAATATGGTCCTTATTTTTGGAAAGAAATATTTTAATATATTATAATAATGGTTGAATCTAAAGTTATTGGCTATGAATGAAAGACTAAGTGTTCTTGTAAATACTTGTATGTATTTACATGAACAATTCAATTCTGACAGTAACTAACTGGACAGACCCACAGGTTAAGAGCAAAATCCTTCACAAGAATGCCCTTACTTTAGATGCCAGCTGCAAGTCTTGGATGTCTCCAAGCCCCCCGCACTTCAACCCAGCCAGCTACAAAAAGGGGCTTCCCACAACCCTCTCACATTTGATATTTTGCTAAAAAGACTCTGTACTCAAAAAAGCAATATACTTATAATTACCATTTTACTATAAAATATAAGAATAAACAGCCAGATAAAGAAGTGCAAATGGCAGGGTCTGTGCACAGGAGCTTATGTACCTGTAGGGTCATTGTCTATTACTGTCCTGGTTCATGGTATGTCCATGAACCAGCAAGCTTCTCTGAGTCTTGAGTTCAGAGTTTTTATTGGGAGTTCATTACCTAGGCAAGATCAAGTAAATCATTGGCCAGGTACTTGAATTCAATCACCAATCTCCACTCCCTCCTCAGAGGTCAGGCTGGCCCAAAGTTCAAACCCTTAATCATATGGTTGGTCTTTCTGGTGACTAGCCCCCATCTAGAAGCCAGATAGGTATACCCCCACCCCCATCCCCGACAAGTCACTTCATCAGCATAACAAAGACACTCATCACTCAGGCAATTCCAAGAATTTTTGAAGCTCTGTACCAGGAACTGGGGACAAAGATTAGAGACAATTTTATTATTCCACAGATGCTCATTATGTGTTCATTTTACCTAGTCTCATAATTGATATAGAACTTTTAATATTTTGTTCTGCCATATGTACTTTAATATTCTTCCATTTTTGGAAGAATACTTTACAAGGCAATAGATTCCTTATATGTTTCATATATCAGGATGTCTGTATACATCTATATATAGAAATATAGATTAGATAGAGAGATGGATGGATGGGTAGGTAGATAGATAGACTAGACTTAGATGAAAAGGAAAAGAAAGAAAAAAAAGTTTCATAGCTTCTAAATGTACAAAAATGCTTTTCTACTGGTAGCTTAAAATTATTTAGTTACAGTCAGGATGATTCAGGGTGAGACAACTAAGAGATCGGAACAGACCAAGATGCCAGGAACTTGAGCCTGAATTACTCTTCTGCTCCAACTCTAGAGATAGAGGAACCTGGAGGACCAGCAGATGTACAAGATGAAGCAACCTTGGGTGTGCCTGTTGGGCCCCTGAAGTCATGAACATACTATGAGACTCCATGTCAAAACAGCCTTGGAGAGCTTTTCAAAGCAGGAGGAGATGCCAGCACCCTCACAGAAACCAAGACTGGCATTGGAATATGGGCCATTTAACCATTAGAGGTGAAAACTGAGAGTGTTGAGAATATGAAGAATAGAAGCCTATGGTTTTCTCCTGGCCTGAGGAGAACTCGTTTTCTCACACAGTCCTGGACAACTAGAACCCCAAGCATTCTGTGATTGACTAGTATGTCAGTGCTCTCTACATAAGCAGCTGTTTGTCTGGTCTTGTCTGAAACTTTCCTCTCCTTATTCCAGCTTGTCCTCATAGTTACAGCCTGCCCTGATTGCATCTTCCCTGATTTCAACTGCCTTATATATGCTGTAATTTATCCATGAGCTAGACCATTGGCCTACCATCTTGTCTACATATTAGAATCAATGGGTAGAGCTCTAAAAACGCCCATGCCTGAGTTCATCCCCACACTACTTAAATCAGAGTCCCTGGAAATGAGGTTTGGGTACTTGTGTGTGTGTTTTTTAAAAAGCTGTCTGGTGGGCTTCCATGGTGGTGCAGTGGTTGAGAATCTGCCTGCCAATGCAGGGGACACGGGTTCGAGCCCTGGTCTGGGAAGATCCCACATGCTGCGGAGCAACTGGGCCCGTGAGCCACAATTACTGAGCCTGCGCGTCTGGAGACTGTGCTCCGCAACAAGAGAGGCCTCAATAGTGAGAGGCCCGCGCACCGCGATGAAGAGTGGCCCCCGCTTGCCACAACTAGAGAAAGCCCTCGCATGGAAACGAAAACCCAACACAGCCATAAATAAATAAATAAAGCAAACTGTCAACAAGTAAAAATAAATAAACACTATTATAAAAGCTGGCTGGTGAACACAAGTTAATAGCAACATTACGGTTAGTTTCATTTTGTTGCAAGATATCAAGCTAAATTTAACCCCACTGCTCAGTCCAGGGGGATTTGAGAATGAATAACCACAATCCATTTTTTGAAAAGGAGTATATAATCTCCCAAAGTAAGATAACGTTTTCTTTCCTTAAATTAGGGAGAGCTACACAACATCATTCAAATCAGGCTCATATGATCTTTTATGAAAGATATCAGTGGAGCACATTTTCAGAGGCCCCTACATTGCCTAAATTAGTGCAAGATCAATTAAAAAGAAAAGAATTAGAGCAATAGAATTATAGTTGTTGAAGTCAAAGATTCTTTACATCGTAATGACTAACCTTTTAACAATTAAGACTAAGAGACAGAGAATGTTTCCTAATTAGTGTATCACCTCTGATACGGCATAGGCTAGCTGGGCCAATTAGGGATGGATCAAAGAAGAATGCAGACCCCATAGAGGCAGTTCAGACTGATTCATTAATCTTGCACTCTTTCAAACATTTTTATAGGTGCTTGTCATTCTAGATTGATACCAGGTACCATTCTAGGCATTGGGGATGTAGTGATTAAGATAGAAAATAAAGTTCCAGACCTTATAGAATCTACATTCTTCTATAGCAGTCAGGTAAGAAAAAAATGAATGCTAAGTATAACAGTAGGTAATAATATGCTATGAAACACAATAAATGGATAAAGAATGATGCAGGGAGATGGTAATTTAGAAAGGGTTACTAGTGAGGATTTGTCAGAATGGGTGATGTTTGCCAGAGTCCCGAATAAAATGAGAGAAAGTCACACAAATATCTGACAGAAAAACATTTGGGGACAGAAATAACAAAAAGTGTAAAGGTCTTAAGGAGGAAATGAGCTTAGAATGTTTAAGGGACAACAGAAGCCCGTGACTAAAATATAGTGAGTGAGATGCAGACCAAAGGAAGATGCAATTTGAGAAACAGCTAAGGGCCAGTTCATACAGGGCCTTAGAAAACCAAAATACACCTGAAAAAAGAAGGAAAATAGAGAGCAACCAAGCTCCCATGTATAATTACTCCAAGTTGATTCACCTTAACATTAATTTTATACAATTTTAATGAATATTATGTATAAAGAAGAGGTACAAGCTCAAACAGATTTAGGAAATACTGGGTTGAAAAATATTAAGCATGTTTCTTTGCTGTACAACTTCTTAAGACATTTTATAATCTGATTTGTTTTATATCTAAGACAGATTTTTCACATTTATTGTCCTTGGCCCAAACACCATAAAAAGATCTGCATCAAGAAAGATAAGTAGCTAAAAAAAAAAAAAAAAAAAAAAGATAAGTAGCTGACACAAAAACTAGATCTGCAGATCTGCAGTTTAGTCTTTCTGTTATTCATCACTTGTCAAAGGAATATACAGAGACAATAGCATTTAGGAAATGAATTAGAGTATCTATAGAGAAGTTTTTTAAGGACATTCAGCCTTTAGAAGGGCTGGCTTCCCAAGTAAAACAATTCAACAGTTATTTAGTTCTTCAAATGTTTCTTCTGCCATGTTCTCCCTTCTCCTGTGTTTTCAATTACACAAAATTTAGACTGTATGGTATTGTACCACAGCTCTTGGATGTTCTTTCAGTTTAGGTAATTTCTATAGGTTTCTCAAGTTCACTAACATTTTCTTCACCTTTCTGGAGTCTACTAACAATCCCCTCAAAGGCAATCTTCATCTCTGATGAAGTTGTAGTTTTCATTTCTATTATTTCCATTTGATTTTTACTAAAAGTTTTCCTCTCTATGCTAAAATTACCATCTGGTCTTGCATGCTGTCTACTTTTCCCATTAGAGCCTTTAACATACTAATCATGGTTATTAAATTCCTTGTCAGATGTTCCAAGACTTGTGGCGTATCTGTCTGCTTTGGATGATTGCTTACTTCCTTGAGAGTGTTGTTTTGTTTTGCCTTTTTGTATGCTTTCCAGTTTTTTTTTTTTTTTTTTTTGCGGTACGCGGGCCTCTCACTGTTGTGGCCTCTCCCGTTGCGGAGCACAGGCTCCGGACGCACAGGCTCAGCGGCCATGGCTCACGGGCCCAGCCGCTCCGCGGCATGTGGGATCTTCCCGGACCGGGGCACAAACCCGCGTCCCCTGCATCGATAGGCGGACTCTCAACCACTGCGCCACCAGGGAAGCCCTGCTTTCCAGTTTTTGTTGTTGAAAGCCAGACACCTCTTTTAGAACTATAGAGACTGAGGTAAACATTTTTCACACTTGCAAATGGGCATGCCTTTATTTCTGGTAGAGTTGAGCTAATCTAATTAGGCATTGAGCTGGTTTGAAGTTTGTTATGCTATGGCCACCCTCGGGGCACCACAGTTTTAAACTTCCTCAAGAAATATGTTGTGTTTAGGGTGTGAGCTGGTTTGCCAGTGGGCTTTGTTACAATGTCCTCCCCACCCTCTAGCTTTCAGTTCTTCCTGGTGAGCTCCGCCTAAGAGAGGGTCTACCTCTTGCCTATAAGTTACATGTTACCTGCTGACCTGGCAATGAGTGTATGTGTGCTGTGGGGATTGTAGGGGTGCAACCTCTGATATTCTGAAAAAGCCTTAGTTTTAGGCAGACACCATTCTCTTAAATCCTAGGGTATTCAGACTTCTCAGTGCACTGCCCCTCCTGCAACTGCAGCTATAGGCCTGGATCCTCATGTATCTATCCCTTCCTCCACTCCCCTCCCTCACCCCACACACAGATAAAGGAATTTGTTCCACAAGGGAGTTAGTGGAGAAGGATCCTGGTGAAATTCGTCACTTCTCCTTCAGTGGCTACTGTTTTCCTCCCCCAGTTCTACACAAAGGAGACTCTTAGGATTCTTTCATTATTTCTCTGAGTGCCTAGTAGGATTCATGTAGAAAAGTTTCGCAAGAAGTTGTGGACTCCCTCTGTATCTGGGGCCCCAGGGTCTTCACTCTATCTTGGCAGGGTCTCCACCAATTTGCCAGTCACCTTAGCTGAGCTCTTCTTACTGGCTGCATCTTGCCCTGGTAGGGCAGTGCTGGCATTCCATCTTCTCCCTGCTGGTGCCTCTCTCTCTTTAGATTTTGAGCCAGCTCTCCGGTGCATTCCAGAAGAGTTGCTGTTTATCTACTTTTGAAACTTTATGATTATTGTTGTAAGGTTGAAGCTACACTCATTTTTCAGCTCTCTGCATGCTAATGTGGAAACCAGTCAAAAGGTGAGAAAGAAAAATTGCCAAGGATACTGAGGCTATACCTAGTTTATTCATCATGGAAAAACAATAGTTTTCTCATATCATATGTATCGTATCTATCATATCTGCAAGTGTCATAATATAATCAATATTATAACAATATTATAACAGTCAGGGATAAAACCATTTTCTTTATACAGTCAGCAATTTACAGGATTGGTGACCCAAGGCCTCACTGATTTTGTGGACTAGAGCTAGACAGAGTGACTATTTTTGCCTGTTTGCTTATCTTAGGGTACACAGTAAGTCTCCCTTGTGCCAGCTGTGGACTATGGATGTGCACACTTACTTGTAATTAATGCAGGGGGGCAGGTGCTCTTATACCCTCCTAGCATCTACTTAAGCCTGAGCTTATAATTATAATTAAGGTGACTTCTTTTTATTAAATTGCTCTTATTTTATTACAAGGTTTGAGTTCATCCCATAATTGGCCTTTTCTTTGGGTCTCCAATGTTCCACAAAAGATGTCCTTCAAGATTTAAGGGAAGACTCCTGATTCCTCACTAATAATCTTGGTACTTAAAATTAGAAGAAAGATAAGCAGCATCAACCCATTTATAAAATCTCCTTGTCTCAGCTTTTTCATGTTTAAGATGGACCATTCAATACCATTCATTAATGGTATTCTTTGTGATCAGCATACTTTTCAGTGGGCAGATCCACAGGCATCAAGCCTTAAGCATTGCAACTATCATCCACAGTGACCACATTTATAGGAGCAGCGTCTACTTTTCTATCCCACTAGACTATACAGGGCGTGTATGTCAATTCCACTATATAAAATAGATAACTAGGAAGGTCCTACTGTATAGCACAGGGAACTCTCCTCAATACTCTGGAATGGCCTATATGGGAAAAGAATCTAAAAAAGAGTAGATATATATATATGTATAACTGATTGACTTTGCTGTACACCTGAAACTAACACATTGTAAATCAACTATACTCCAATAAAAATTAAAAAAAAAAAGAGTATACAGGGCATTCCAGGGTCCTCACTATCTCCTCTATGAAAAGGTTCACCTACTAAATGTATCGTGTGCTGTTTCCTTTCTACCTGAGTCCTTCATGGTGCATTTTGTACCTCTTTTGTACCTGGTCCAAGATCTGATTTCCACCTTTCGTGACCTGCCATGGCACTTATTTCCTCTAATACAGTCTGTGACACTTGATTATATCCTGTCTTCTGTTCTTCTCCAAACATTTCATGGATCATGTCGTTCCAAAACTGGAGTCCCTAAGGCAGGAAGCATGTCAGTCTTGCTTTGCATTCTCATGCTCCCTTGCACGTTGTCAGGCATATCGCGAGCATGTGACAAATACTGGGTTGAAATAAGTTGAAATTTCTTTACTGAAGAGAGTGAAAGAAAGAGTGGGAGAGGAGCTTTGGTGATTGATATCAATTACATTAAGCATAATAGGGAAAAGAATGTGCCGACCATCATCATTCTCCAGAACTGGAGTAAATAGGCTGAAATTCCTATAAAAATCACCCCCGCCGATTTCCGCACTCCAGGGTTTACTTGTCTGTCCTTCTGTCTCCTGGAAGCCAAGGTTGGCACTGCACATTCCTGAGGCTCTGCTTTCTGTCTCTTCCTCATTTCTTCTCCTTTCTGTCACTGAAGATATTCCGCACTCTCACAGACACTGCTGCAGGTTCTCTTCAGTTTCAGATCTTTTCTCAATTTCCTGTGATGAGGTGTCTCCCTTCACAAGGCACGCAGAGTCGGGCAGGATCAGTTCAGCTAAGCTTCATCCCATCGCCAGGGAACTAGCAGGCTTCCAGAACCATTGTGTTGGTGATTATGTTCTGCTGTTTGATGCTAAGGGTGACTCAGAAATGACATGATGGAACTGCTCAAAATGACAAATGTGGCATCTGCAGCAGAGCCCACCACAGAGCTGTCAGTGTCATCTCCGTCCAGGCTGCTGCTGTATCCACACTGGCACCCTATTATCCTCATCTCTTGAACAGCGCACTGCCTTCATCTGGTTTACTGCTCCACATCTCAATCAGGGAACCAGTAGACAGCACGTCTCTATGATAACAGAAGCCGATGACAGCTTTTGCCACCCTCTGCCACTGAACATATGTTGGTGTAATGGAGGATTTGCGTATTATAAATTGCTACAAGACCTCACATTTATGATTGTTCCTAGTATGATATTCACTGCGAAGTCATTCAGAATTGCTTGCTGAGGTTGCTGAAGACACAGTTCTTGTCTAGCATGCCTTGTTGGACTACTGCTGAAATACTAGTCTATTTCACAGCCTAAAACATTGAATCACTTGAGTAAAAAGCATTCTTCAACACTCACTTTTTCTTTTTCGTTGGTGGACTTTAGTTGCTTGTAAAAAGAAATACAGCTGGATCTACTGTATATCCAGCTTCGATTTACTGGCCAGAACATTATCAGTTATGTTTTGACCAACAATATCATCACATCTTTTCAGAATTTCTCCGGTGGGGGGGGGAACCAACCACAAAACAACCTACTTATAGCTGCCAGATTCTAGGTCTGCTGATTTATATCAAAAAATGAGAAATTTGGCTAAATGAAACTAGATTACATTCATATGAGTTGAAAAGAGTAAAATGAATAATTCTGGTAAGAAGTTTGGATATGATTAATTTAACATTGAATCACAATTACAGTATGGCCACTTAAGTTTTAAAAAAACATTCTTTTTTTATGCTATTTCAGATAAAACAGAGTGGCATTGACTTATATATACTACCAAATGTAAAAGAGATAGCTAGTGGCAAGCAGCCGCATATAGCACAGGGAGATCAGCTCACTACTTTGTGACAACCTAGAGGGGTGGGATAGGGAGGGTGGGAGGGAGACGAAAGAGGGAGGAGATATGGGGATGGATATCTATCTATCTATCTATATCTATATCTATATCTATATCTATATATATATATATACACACACACACCACTGTAAAGCAATTATACTTCAATAAAGATGTTAAAAAAATAATAAAATTAAAAAAAAGGAAAACAAAAAAACTAAATACCTTAAAATAAATAAATAAATAAAAAATAAGGTACACATTTAAATGTAAGTTTTCCCCTGAAGAAAATGTCAGCAAGCCAATTCCTTAAAAATTCACAACATATGGTGTTTTGAGTAGCTATATTAGTCAGCATGTAAAAGTAATTTATGATTTTCATTAAAGAAACTTGAAATTTACTTATTGGACACTAATATCCAAATCCAGGAAATTTCAAACCCAGGGAATAAACGATCTTTATTCTGGAAATCCTGGGTTATAGACAGCCCTGCTCTACTGCAGTCATTTCTATCGTTAGTGGATGTCCAGGTGCCAGGAGACCTTGCCCTTCCTTTCCGGGCACATTCACTCCTGGGGGAGGCTTGGACCTTCTCTGATTACCTCATGAGGAGTTCTCTTCTGTATCCTCTGTCTCTGTCTCTATCGCTCTCTTTCTCTTTCTTCTCTCCCTTTCTACTCCTCCTATCATATGTATGTTTGCTTATTTGTACAGTTTTATTTACACACTTGAGTTCATTTTATATCCACCATTGGGTAGCTTATTTCGCTCACTTCTAACAATATATTAAGTTTTCTCTCCACTTCTGTAAATGCTGTGTGATTTCATTCAATTTATCTGCAGGATAGTGTTCCATTGAATGGATGTACATTATTTATTTTTGCAAAATAGAATAAACATGTTTACATTTTAAAAGTAATGCATGCACATGGGAGAAAGGATACTGAGCTGTACAAAAGAGAGTAAAATAGAAAGCAATCATCTCCTTTCACTGATAGTTGTACTCTTCAGAGACAACAGGGTTAACAGGCTTTAAGTTTTATGGCAGTTACTACTGTAATGGAAATTATTATATCTTTTCATCTGTTTCCCAATTTGTCAAATTTATATAGTATCTCTTCACCTTTAACCCCTCACTATGATGAGGAATTTAACGCATTTATACTCCCCTTCCTTCTCTGCCTTTGGATTTTGCCACCATTATTATCATCATCGTCTTCATCCTTATCATGATCATCATTATTACTAGTTGTAATATTTATAAACTTGGTGCTTTTCTTGCTTGTTTTTATCATTTTAAATAATCCACTTAATTGCTACTGCTTGACTTATCAAATTTGTGGAGTTCATTTTTATGTTAACACAATACTAGCTGTTATTAGAAACAAACGCCAAATCTCGGTGGCTTAGCACAATGAAAGTTCATTCCTCATTCACATCATCATCCAGTCCTTGTACTGGATATCTCTTGTAGAAAGCTTTTTTCTCCTTAAAGCTTTTATGCTTTTCTGTTTCATATTAGAGTATTGAAAGTTCATGATATTTTCTCCAGGAATTATTTTTGTCTCTTCAGAGACTTTTTTCCTATAAAAATCACCCCCGCTGATTTTGTATATAACTTTGATTTTGTATATAAATTTGTATATAATTTTGTATATAATTTTTAATAATCTGTTCCTCCCATTGTTTTAATTTTCTCTTTGACAACTTCCTGTATTTCTACAACTCAATATGTCTACACTTTTCCAATTTTTGTGGTCTTTTTTCTACGCTTGATCTTCTCAAGTTTCCTTTTTAAAATTGTCTTTAAATTCAGAATTTCTTTTATAATTTCATAATATTTCAAATTTTAAGAAATCATTTTTCTTGATCTTGGTTTATATCTCCGTTGATGTATGAAGTACCTTTTTCAGTTTCTGAATCATATACTTTGAAAAATTACTTCTGAATCTCTACCTGTTTCTTCTATACTCAATTGTTCTGTAGTTTCTTGTGACTGTCATTCATAGGGTTGCTTTTTCTCAAACATCTGTTGATTTTCATAGTTGAACATGCACATTTATAAGTGAAAATGTTTGCTAAGTGTGATTATGCTGCTTTCCTCTGCTGTTGAGAAGTCTTAGTTGCCCAATAAGCCCCTCCCTTGAATGGGGGAATGACCAGTAAATCCAGGTAAATTGAGCACACTAACAGAAGATTTTTTGTAGGGTGTGTGTTAGAGAGTGGTGCAGATTAGGTTTCTCAGAAAGCCGTCTCTGTGACATAAATAAGCATGAGAAATTGGGATTTGCTCTCAAGATTAACTCCTGTTGGGAAAGGAAACAAAATAAGGGGGTGCGAGGTAAAGGGAGAATTTGGGCCATAATGCTGAAAACTTCAGTCAACTCCACAGGGAGTTCTAAACCTAGAGAAGCCGTTCATGGTTGCCTCAAGTTGGCCAAACAGGTTGGGTCTTTATAGTCTTGTATGTACCAGTCATTGGAAGGGACAGACTGCTGGAAGAAAGGGGACATGATTCTGGTGAGCAGCTTTCTTCAGCCTAAGGTGCTTCCTCAAAAGTGTAGATAACTGAAGTCCATTCTTGAGTGACACTCCCAGCACTGGGGGAATGAGTTTTTCAATCCCAAAAGGATTGTGTCACAACACGGTATCCATTACAGGAGCATGCTGACAATTTGGGGACGTCCATATTGCACAGTAAGGAGAGCCTTGGTCTGGGGTGGAACTTTTGCTCTCTTTCTATTAGGGAGAACCAGTGTTCCATCAGGCTCTGCTTCTTTCTTGAGTCCCACCATCTTCACTAGGGATCTCCCTCAACAGGCAGCCATCTTTAGGGAGAAGGTCACAGTCTTCTTTTTGAGGTCAAAAACAATGTCTACCACCCATTCTGCTTTCATGGAGAAGGGAGACAGTTGTCTCAGAAAACTCTTTATTACATTATCCTACGATCACCCCCATGTTGCTTTACTGTTCCTTTTGTTGATTTACTCCAGAGTGGGGGAACACCCATATTTTTCTCTTAAGTCTTGGGTGATGGCTTCATCTTTCTTTAAACATTAATCCCATTTCCTCTGCTATTTTCCTGAAACTTTAAAAATATGCAATCTAGTCCTAGCACAATTTCTCATGTTTCTGCACAGCTATGTCTTTTTATTTCTTAAGCCTGCATTTTCATCCTTTTCATTCATGAGCAGGAAGCCTGTGTACTGAGTTCTCATCTCAGTAGAATGCAATGGATATTGGTTACGGTCACAGACAGATATCTCACCCAGCTCTACTACTTATGACCTACATGACTTAAGACCAATAATATAGCATCTCTGAGATTCAGTTTCTTTTTAAAGTGGGAATAATAATATGTATTACTTGGAGTAGAGGTAAAGATACAAAAATGTTTAGCACAATGCTTGGCACATAACCTGCATGCAAGAAATGACTGTTCTTTCACTCCCTTTATATCCCTCATAGTGACTGTCAGTGTATCTTATGTTCTTATGGAAAAGTAAAGCTTTGATACTTTAATATGATCCAAAATCTATCAGAAAACCAGAGTGCAAAAACCTTAAAGATTCAGTGAGGCCTGGTGTATTTTTAACGTGGCTTAACAATGTGACAGCTTAGGCAAAGGTGCTCAGCACTGCTGAGTGCTACCTTGAGATTTCACAAAATGTAAAATGTAATGGTCACCTGTAATGGTCACAGCATTTTACATTACAGCTTTCTTGCTTAACACCTTGGCTTTTAATAATGTTTTATCTTATTCTTTATAAAATTGATTGATTAAAATAAAGATAAACTAGTTATTACCTGGAAGCAGGAGGTCAATCACAGAATAAGACAAGATGTATTAGATTCAATGAAAGTTTCTCAGTTGTGCTACTTGGATGGCATGAAAGAAATATCACAGGACATGGTCAGCCGTTTTCTTGCCAGATATTTGACTTCGCTTTAAGCCACAGTCACTTCAACATTTAGCCTCAGTGTCCTCAGCTCCAAACACAGAATAATATTTTTTCTTGTATTAGTTTCCTTGAGCTGCTGTAACCTTTCACAAACTGAGTGGCTTAGACAGCAGAAATTTATTCTCTCAGTTCTGAGGCTAGATGTCCAAAATCAGTGTCAGTACTCTTGGTTCCTTCCAGAGGCCGAGGGAATATCTGTTCCATGACTCTCTCCTAGTTTCTGGTAATGGCTAGCAATGCTTGACATCCCTGGACTTACAGGTGCATCTCTCTAATCTCTGCTGCTGTCTTCACATTGCTGTCTTCCCTCTGAGACTCTTTTCCTACGTCTTCACATGGCATTCTCTTCTCTGTGTGTCTGTGTCCTAATTTTCCTCATCTTATAGTGACACCAGACATTGGATTAGGGCACATCTTGATTCAGTATGATCTCATCATAACTTGACTATATCAGCAAAGACTGTATTTCCCAACAAAATCACATTCACAGGCACTGGGGATTAAGCCTTGAATATATCTTTTGGGGGAACAAAATGCAATCCATACCATCTCCTAAACTTAGAAATTTTTTAGTGGTTATGTTAGTTAAGATGTTTTGTGTCGTGCATCATATAAACCCAAGTAAGCAAAAGATGAAATGTTGTAGGAAGGATTCTGAAACATCCCTCAACTGAGCTGGACATTATGAGCAGAAGGAAATTGAGAACAGTGGTATTAGAGGGTAATGTGAAACTCCTCTCTTCTTGTCTCTGCTTATTCATATACCTCTGCTCCATCCTTCTCTCTAGTTATAACTAACCCTCACTTTTTTCTATTCTGTGTAACAGAAAATGGTTACCAACACTTCCCAGGCTGAAGAGAAATGTCAGACAGAAAGATACTAATATGAACCCCTCTGTAGACAGGGTGTGGATTGGGAAGTAGGGAAACTCAAGGAAGCTTAGGGGGAGAATCTTGCCTATTGACCTTATTTTTCTCAGTGGAGAAGGCAGTTGACTTATTTTCTGAGAGAGAAGAGATTTTGATGGTATTAAAAAAAAAAAGCAGTTGATATTAAAGTTTTGTGAAAGTTGTTCAGAGGAATGAGAGTCAGTGATGAAGAACCATAGGATCAAGGGTGTGTTGGTGCCCAGGCTAACTGGACACCACCATGTTAGTGGACCAGTCTTCTCCTGTATGTTTCCATCAGTAATGGTCAAGAACTCCAGTGTATTACTAGGTGAGTATATAAGACTACTACTAGATGAACCCATCATCCCTGCATAAACAACACAAAGAGACATTTCAGTTCATTTATATTTGCATGGTCTTATTCATTTAAACCTGTTTTACAGTTATCTTCATAGTAAAATGGTCCGTCACAAAATTTTGACTATATAAAATTTTAGTCAAATAATTTTTTTTTGCATTTCTTTGTAGATATCTTTAACCCTTAGCTTCTAAGGAAAAATGACGTTATTTTTTCATAAGTCAGGGCTTCTGGGTAAATGGGGTTTGAGTTACCATTTTTATAACCTGAACTCACACAAAAAAAATGGTGTTTCATTTCTAAATACGTATATGGGTGCTTATTTCATCACTGGAGAAACTTAGGTAAACACCTTTTGTTCTTTCATAAATCCAATGTCTCTTTGGCAGTCACAGAGAGCAGGAGGCAGCCCAAATTCTTGCCTCACTGGTTCATTATTTTTTAATGAGATAATTAAAAATTACATTCTACCATACTGAGAAGCATGTATTTGCCAAAACTTTAGGGTTTTTTTTTCCCCTCTTTTTGGTTTGTTTGCAATAGACAGTCTAAATAGAATATAACTTAAAAATCAATTCGAAGGAAGCAGGGGCATGGTAAATTACTTTCCTATGACCTTCTTTTCTATCTTTCCTTTTTTCTTTTTTCCCTTCAGATGAACTCTTCTCCTCTCAATATTTTTTTAACCTACCTACGCTGACATCATCTCCCTTTTTCCACTTTTCACTTTTTCACTTCCCAAACAGTCCTAGTCTAAGGGTAGATCTTTCTAAAACCTCTGCCACAACTACGTGATTAAAATCTAGTGAGTTTTTCCCCTTTCTTCTCAGTAGGTACTGGTATGACCACCGACAGAGAAAACAGTGTCCGTTCAATATTTAGTGAGCGTAGTTTTGTTGATAAAGGAGGGTAGAGAAAACAGTGTCTGTGTGATGAATAGTTTTCTTTGTTATTTTTTTTTTATTTATGTTCTCTAAAGCAGTGTTCTCCAGGCAGAATATTTGATTGCAGAAACAGGAGATCTGCATTCTTCTCCTAGTGTTACACTGATTTTCTGTTCTGCTTGAGGCCTTTGTATTTATGAATGTAAAATATGTTTTAAGAATATCTGCCTTTATTGTATATGGATATTTGGCGGTTGGTCTCTTGATTGGGGTGGCAGTTTGTTTTTTTCACAGGAAAATGTGTGAATGTAGGCTTCACATATAATTGTAAACAGTGAGCTTTCCAAGAAGTCATTAGCTTGTGGGTATTAAATGGGTTGCAATTGTGGCAATTACTGGATTTGTTTCCCCCCTGAGATGATAGTTTTGGGAGTCTTGGTGAGTGTTTGAAGCAAGTGTGGTCAGCTGTCATATGGGTGACATTCTTGGGGATGTCCAGTATTTTTTTCTCACCTTCTAGCCATTGGGAACCAGACACTACCATTTTCTCACTAGGCACTATTGTTGCCTGAATCAGCCATGACTCAAGCTGCTTAAGCTGCGAGGTTTTCTTGTTTGGGGAGGATGAAGAAGGGCACTGCAGTTGTCCCCTGTGCCCCACTGGCAGAGCCGACATGGACATGGGATGGCGGCCCAGAGACTTTTCAGGGAACAGCTGCTTTAGGTTTTTGTTAACAGCACCTCCCTACCCCGATAGGCTTCTAGTATCAGAGGCCACGTTATACTCAGAATCTCTGCACATTTTCACTTGCTAAGACTTTGATCCCTTCACTGTTTTCATGCCCTTAGGGTGTGTTACCTCCTAGCGAGATCTGTCTAACCCAAGTCAAAACAGGCATCTCTGTATTCATTGTAATTTGTACGATGCTGATTCTGTACTATGGGAATATAAAAATAAGGATCTAAATGTGTGTATATATACCTACACATACTGTGTGTGTGTGTGTGTGTGTGTGTGTGTGTGTGTGTGTATGCCCCAGTATATGTTGCTTTTTAGACGATGGTAGCTTTTATTTGAAAATGATCTTAAATTTATAGAAAAGTTGAAAAATAAGAAAAAGAATACCTATATGTCTTATGCCCACCTATTTTTAACATTTTATATCCATTTGTGTTTTCTTTTCTCTAAGTACATCTGTGTGTATTTCGTAAGAATCAGGACGTTCTCTAACAGAACCACAGAACAGTTATCAACTGTAGGAAATCTGGCATCAACACAATCTTTTTATCAATCTACCGTCTGTATTCTAATTTTTCAAATGACCTGATACTGTTCTCTGTAACATTTTTTCCGGTTCAGCACAAGATCTAGTCCAAGATCAGATATGGTTTTTAGTTTTCATGTCTCTTTATTCTCCTTTAATTTGGAATAGTCTAGAATACTTCCACAAGACTCTTTGTCTTTTATAACATTGGTTTTAATAATTTTCTGACAATTAGATTCAGGTTATGAATTCCTGGCCATAGCACAGGTGGGGTCACATGATGCTCACCTGTCCTTCATTGATGATATCAATTTTGATCACTCTGTCAAGATGTTATCCAATTTCTCCACTATATAGTTAGAATATGTTTTAATGTAATTAATCCCTGTGGAGACACTGTAAGACCATGCAAATATTCTACTTCTCATCAAAATATTGCCCTGGACTTAAAATGCATTGATAATTATTGCCTGAACAAATCATTTCTGTGATGGTTGAAAAATGATTTCCCAGTTCCCTCAACTCCTTACACATCTACTAGTTGACATTTCAACATCCCACTGTAAGCAAGGGTCTTAAGTCAATTTGTGTTATTGGACCTGAGTTTGTGTGTATACATGCACACAAACAGAACTATATAATAAATAATAAATATTATTAACTATATAATAAATATATATATAAATCTATATTATATATATGTATATATAATGACATGCCCTTTTGTTTTATACTATTTGTAAGACCTTTTTGTTCTCATGTTACTGAATTGAAAAATCTCAGAATGTTCTTCCCAGCAGCTTGGCCCTAATTTCAGCAAAGATCCAATACTGAAAGCTCTAGTAAAGTTCATATTCTTAAAATATAATTCATTTTTAAAAATTCATTTGAAAACATTTAGTTGTGGCTATGAGATATTAGTAGAGAAATTAGCACTGAAACTCATTTGCTACCAGAATTAAAGAAAAAAGGCAAAACGGATTTTATCTTAGCTCTATGTTCATAAAAGAAATAAACATGACTAATATTTGGACCATTTACAAAAATACAGCTCTTGAATTTGTGAGAAAAAGCTGATACTCCTTTTTCATCAGTTATTATCTAATTTACATTGGGTGTATGTGAACCGATTTAAAAACTGATTTTAGCATTAGATATGGACCAGGAGAGGGAAAAATAAAGGCATTAAGTTAAAAGAAGCATTTCAAGCACTTGGAAAAATACTAACCCCTCTGCTTTTGGTTGATGACATGTAGATTTGCCCTTCTGTTCTTTTTGTTCCTTTAGTCATTAAAGTAAAATAAAAAAGAAGGCACTTTGTTCTACTTAATTCTGTTGAATGCTCTGTCGTCGGACAGCTAAATGTCCCACAGGCTATAAAGCATTAGTTTCTTAGCTGCTCCTCCCTTAACTCTAAAACACCTTACAGTCTCCTGCCTGTGCATCTGGGCAGCATGAAAAGAACTACCAAGGAGAAGCCAAAAGAAAGTAAAACTTTTTCTCTGAACAGAATACTTTAATGTATTAATTTGAAATTGCTCCATAGCACAACTATTTTAAGGCCAAAGTACAGAGCAAAAAGTTAATAAAATTATTTTTGTGACTATTTAGGTAAACATGTTATTTGCATTGTTGAGAGTCACCATACAAATGCACAGAAGTTCGTACTCCACACACGCCTGTCTTTTAAACAAAAGATAATTTCCCCTTGAGCAAGGACATAGAGTTGAGTTCATTACCGGAATCAAGTATGGTGCTATGGGAATGGGAGCACACTTAGGCCAAACAGAGTAGTGACTAGAGCCGGCTACCAAGAACTAATTGCTGCACTTACTTTCCTGGCTCCAGAGAGCACTAAGGAGGCATGAGAACTGTCAAGCTCTGGCAACAGCCAGTGAGAAGCTGACAGAAGAAGTGAGGGGTGCTGAAGGTTGTTCTGGATGTGAACTGGGGAGAGGATGGCACATTCTCTAAAATCTCCACTTTCACATTAGTAAGGCTGCCTCTCTCTGTCCTTAGTACTCATCAGCAAACTGTGGTCCAGGTTTGCCTTTCATAGTTGTTAGGAAGACTCAGAAGCATGAAGTGAGTCCTCTTAATGTAACTCATTGGACTGTCCACCAAGAGTCAATCTCCATTCTAGGCAACTTTCTTCCTCCTTGCCGATGTTGCCATAAGCAAAAGAAATTCATTCCTAGTTCACTGAGTTTGAGTCCTGACTGAAACTTGACCTTGTCAAATGATAAAACAAGGAGGCTATTAGACTGAGGTGGCTCTAATGTTGGCAGCCCAGGTAAGCAAACCCAAACCTAAGCCTGCAAATGCCTGCAAATGCCAGGTTGTGAAATCAAAATGCTAAGGAAAACCAAGCACGAACAGCCAACTAAGTTTTAATCTATAGCCAATCAACAATGTCTATACTTTGCTTCTGCTTTTTCTCTGTACGTCTCTCTCCAGTTTCTGTGGCTGGAGCACTACTAACCATTTCTCGTTCAGCACTGCCCAAACCCAATCAAGTTTTGCTCAATTAAACTCTTAAAATACTTAATATGTCTTTTAACAGTCTTGAGATTTTTGAAACATTGATATGAAAGATAAAGAAAAATGCAGAGCCCTGTCTTACAGGAAGCAGAGGCTTGAATAGAGCTTTGAAGGCTATCTTGGAGGCTGTGGAGGGAAGTGCCACCCTGAGCAGATCTTCAATTATGCAAATGCAGCTTAGAGATCGCAGCGAGAAAGGAATCTGTCTGAAATGCTCTATTCAAAGGAAGAAATTACTCTGTATAATAATGGAAAATGGTGTCTCTGTATCATGTCGAGCTACTTTTTATTTTGTTCCCTTGAGAATGCTTTTACTTTCTCATAAGGATTGGAATTGTTCTGTGTTTGAAAAGTGTTCCTTGCTTTTTTGAGATGTGCTTTTTTCTTTTATTTCAGTTGCATATAAGAGACCGGCAGCTGAGGACCTGAAAAGATGAAAGCTCTTTTTTCATGGGCGATTGTGAGTCTGTTATAAGTGGTGCTAAGCCAGGCCCTGGTGATAAAGGGCAGCATCATGGGCACAGGAGCAAGCCCCCTTAGACCCACAGAGGCATTCTCACAAGGGCCACTCCCTGCAGAGGAACATGCCAGAGGCTGTGTCTGTTGAATAGCTGGATGAGCAGATAGCAAACAGAAAGCCAGAGCAGGGGACACATAAGGGGACTTCTGCCCAGAACACATAACACACAAACCTAAAACTTGCAGAAATTCCAGTGAGGGCAGCTGAGGGCTTGCTGGTGGGTATCATAATACAGGCACTAATATGAATGTGACTTTTTTTTTTGGTCATGTGGATGAAGGCAGGGCTCCCACTTCTTTGTTCATTTGGGTAAATGCTTGGAAAGGTCCTTTAAATATGAATGTCATGTCAGGGTTAGGCCCAACGTTAAACAGTTTATTTTAAAACATGGCATCATGTCAACATTCACCATGCATCTATTTTTTTTTTTTTTTTTTTTTTGCGGTACGTGGGCCTCTCACTGTTGTGGCCTCTCCCGTTGCGGAGCACAGGCTCCGGACGCGCAGGCTCAGCGGCCATGGCTCACGGGCCTAGCTGCTCCACGGCATGTGGGATCTTCCTGGACCGGGGCACGAACCCGCGTCCCCTGCATCGGCAGGCGGACTCTCAACCACTGCGCCACCAGGGAAGCCCGCATCTATTGTTTTAAAATAATTTGACAGTTTAGCTGAGCTATAACCTGTAAGAACTCCCAATGAAGGAGATAAATAACAAATTATATTGGGAGTTACGGAACTTGAGGGAAGAAGCAGGAAGATGTAAGAGAATGGAAATTAGAGTATTCCAGTGGGCACCAGTGTCACCACTGAGAGTCACTGTAAGAAATGACATGTCTGGAAGGGAAGGCCAGAAAATGGGGACAACTGCACTAAGTATAAATTTCATTATAACATTTGGTCTCTGGCCAGTCTGGAATTTACACTCACCATTAATTTTCGAGAAAAGCTCACAAATTTTACCTAAAAGCAAAAATCAAATAAAAAGACAAGAAGTCTCCAATCCATTGTAAACCTTGTAATATTTCAAAGTTAAAACTTAGCCCCAAGTCAAAGGCCTCCAGAGAGATGGTCCAGCTAAACTTCAGGGTACAAACTGATGCTCATGGAAGCTGAGGTGATGTTGATGGGCTATTCGAAAGAGATTGGCTTGCTATATCAAACCCCTGCCAGCCATAATTTAAAGGGACAGAAGTCATTAGTTTGCAGTGTTACTCTCTCTGTACCAATAAAACTTGTATTTGCCTTTCTCTGCAAGCCTCATCTCTCTGTAACTCAAGATCAGCCAGTGAGTGAGACCTGTCTTAGTAACAGTGACAGCCACCAATCTCAGAGCACAAAGCTGCACACATGCATCTGGTCTTCTGAAGGTTAATCAAGTTGAGTTGTTTTCTAAGCTGCACCTTTATTCTCAGTTCTGCCTAACTGAGAAGGGCAAAATACTATGGTCCACAAAGCTTATAACATTTGTTTTCTAATGAGAACAATCATACATTTAACTCAAAAAGGAAATTGAAGTTATAGCCTCTTGTTTAACTGAATCAATCATTTGAAATTTGATCACAAAGAAATCAAGTAAATCTTTCTCTGATTTGTTTGGATGTAATCTAGCAGTCAGCTACTAAATCCCTGCCCTTTGGAGAAGAGGTAAATTTAGCTTGAAACACCCAATTCCACAGCCTGTGTAATCCAAAGCTCTCCTCATGATTTATGTGAATTACTGTGAATTTATGCTCTCATGGTCCATTTCCCCGGACTCCTGTGTCTGTGAGTGCTGCTTCTGTTATATCTCATTCAACTCTAATGAGAACTTTCTTTGTTAACTGATTTTAAAAAATCCACTTTCAACAAGCATTCAGTGAAATTAGCGTACTTTACCAAAAGTAATATTTGGTGGTTGTAGAAGGAATCTAATTCAGTTTTCCAACATCCTGACTTCTCTTCTTTTTTCTCCCACTGCTGCCTCTCCTTGCATCTCTTTTCTTTTCCTTTCTTATTCCTACAGACTCCTTTCTTAATAATGACACAGGTAGCAGAGCAATCACCTTTTTCAAAATTGAGATATAACTGACATATAACATTGTGTAAGTTTAAGGTGTAAAATCTTTATCAGATATATGATTTGCAAATATTTCTTCCAATTCTGTAGCTTGCCTTCTCATTTTGTTTCTTGTTTCTTTTGCTGTGCAGAAAAATTTTACTTTCATATAGTCCCTCCTGTTAGATTTTGCATTTGTTGTTTGTGCTTTTAGTGCCATATCCAAAAAATCATTGCGAAGACTGATATCAGGAGCATTTGGCCTATTTTTTCTTCTAGGAGTTTTATGGTATCAGATCTTATGTTTAAGTCTTTAATCCATTTCAAGTTAACTTTTGTGAGTGAGACAAGATAGAGGTCCAAGTAGCTCCTTTTCCTCCAAGTAGTTATCCAGTTTCCCAACACCATTTGTTGAAGAGACTATCCTTTCCCCATTGGGTGTTTTTATATTGTATAGCACAGGAAATTATACCCATTATCTTGTAGTAAATTTTAATGGGGTATAATCTGTAAAAATACTGAATTACTATGCTGTCCACCCGAAATTAATATAATATTGTAAATCAACTATACTTCAAGGAAAAAAAAAAAAAAGCAAGTCTCTCAAGCATACCGTGGCAGAAAGACCCATGATTAGTGATGAATGTGACAAATAGTCACTTTTTGCCCTTTACTGAGGTAGGGACACTGAGTAAGGAAAACAAAGAAACACTCCTGTGTGTTTATTTTACTGTCATGCTACTACCAGACTCACAACTCTTCTGATACCAGATGCATGGGTTTTCTACAATGTCAAGCAATTCTGTGACACCAGCTGTGTGTCCTACAATTCAATTCAGACCTGACGCTATCAACCTGTAGTTAGTGTCAGATCCCACAGGTTAAGGGTGCAGTTGCAGAAGACTGCCCCCACTTCAGATGCCAGTTGCAAGTCCCATGTTGTCACCATATTTCTGACCCACTGACTATAAATCCTGGTTCCCAAGATCAGCTCCTTCGGTTCGACAGTTTGCTAGAATGGCTCATAGAACTCAGGGAAACAGTATATATCAGTATATAATATAATAAAGGCTATGATAAAGGATACAGATGAATAGCCAGAGGAAGAGATACGTAAGGCGAGGTCTGAAAGGGTCAGGAGTGCGGGAGCGTCTGTTCCCATGGAGTTGGGGTATGTCACCCTCCTGGTACATGGATGTGTACACCTACCCAGCAGCTCTTCGAACCCCATACTATTGGAATTTTCATGAAGGCTTGATTACACAGACATGATCAGGTACGAACTCTATTTCCAGCCCCTCTCTCCCCTCCAGATAATGGGGGAGTGGGCTGAAAATTCCAAGCCTTTAGTCATGGCTTTACCTTCTGGTGACCAGTTCCCATCCAGGAACCATCCAGGAACCTACCTACTCAGAGTTGCCTCATTAGATCAAAAGACATTCCTAACACCCAGGAAATTCTAAGGTATTTTATTTTATTTATTTTTTGTTGTTTTTGCTAAATATATTTTTATTCTTGATCACATTTATTTTTTCAAATAAAGATATGTTGTACAATTTTATAAGGAAAACAGCAAGTGAAATAAAGATATTCTTAAACAGATAAACACTGGACCTATTCATCTAGAGTGAACCTGTACTCCAAAAAAGTTAAAAGAAATTCTTCATACTGAAGGAAAATTATACTAGAGGAAAACACACAAAAGAATTATAATCTACTCTCTTCAGTAGAATTAAAGTCTGCAACAGTCCACGATTTCCTTGGGTTACAAATGAACCTAACAAAAGCAGTCTCTATTAGAAACTCAACAACCACGTCCTCTAGGTAAACTACCCAAAAGCAGATAAACAGAATACATGAAGAAAACATAGTGGCGAGATGTGAGATAATTTTTTTTCTAAATGCGCTAATTTATAAGGTTGCTCTATCATTTGTATCATTCATTCTCTTTAGATTCTCTTCCTTTTATATAATTATGTAATAGTCTTTATAATCCCCATTTTCCAAACCTTCTTGTTCACCCAACACCCCCTCAACCCCATCTCTTCATAGAAAATATTCTCTGAGAAATAAAGGGAATAAAAATTCCAACCATTCCAAATTTCTTCTCCATCCAATTTTTCCTGTTAGGGAACTATTATGTGAGATAGGAGATGAAATTAATGGGTTAGATTAGAGGAACAGCCATCTTTCTCAGCTCTAGAAGGTTTTCCTTTTAACAAATGCTTTCTGGCTTTTTCAAAAGATATCATACAATAATCATGGCCCAGACATTGAATATTTATGGAAGTTAATTGAGATTATCCAAAATAAGACCCTAGAACTGGAGTAAGGAATTAGAAATTTTCTAAATAGTTTGTCCTGTATTCATGGATATAATAAGAGTTAAATTTTTTTCTCAAATTGCAAATATATAAACATCTTTCTTGATATTATTTAACAGGGAAATCTAGATTTTGTCTGCTGTTCTCTTACAATTTTTTGTCCCTTTCTCTCCAAAGCCTAGAACTAAAGCTTGTTGCTTGACTAAATTCTTGGAGATAAAGTGTATCCTAGTACACTGAAGAGGAAAATAAGGTCAGTTGCCGCTGACCTTACTGCCAAATGCCAGTGAAAAGACCATATGTAGTTGGGAGAATTGGACCCTTTAAACACTGTCCATGTTGTACTTGTAGAACCGCTGACTTATATAGTTTTTGAGACCATTTGATAGTGGAGATGTGAGAGAATCATACAAGTCAGAAACCATTTTTGATTCCAGGCAACAAACTGTGCCTCAACAATCTTTACAGCTAGTGTCTTAAAGAGATTAAAGTTCAGTGGTATGAGGCGGATAAAAAGACCCCTGACATCTAGAATAATTCCATGACACCTATGCACTTCTGAAGAAATATACTCCCCCCAAAATATAACACTTATTCAGCCCAATTTTCCAATTCATAATCCCTGATTTGTGACTGGTTAGGGGAGCATCTATTTATGAAAAGAGATCCTCTTTGAATCAGTTTGGGGAGAAGGAAGTCACTTCATATGTGAAGATTGCATGAATTTTTTTTTCTAGCACCTCTCTACTATTTCAAAGCTCCTAGGATCAAGCACCTGTTTCTGCTTTTGACAAATGTTCTATTTTCCTGCAGGAACTCTGTCTTATTTAATGCTACTAAAAATGTGTAGAACTTCATAGTTTCTCAGTAGATATTTACTGAATGAATAAATGAACAGACTCATCATTTCATTAAAGGAGCTAAGAAGCATAAGCCACGTTAATTTCTTAGATACTGGGCATCACAGACCAAATTACATAGAAGGAAGGCTGGGAGATAAGAGTTGTACCCAAATGTTATAATCTCATTGAAATCATCTGAGAAATTGCTCCTGCATTCCAGCACAGGTTTGCTATTTTGGACTTTCATAGTTCATACTCCCTGTCTTCACTTCTCTGAAAATGGATGATCTTTTATATTTCTAGATATTTTTCTTAACTCTTCAATTTTAGCTATTTCATCAGCTATTTTAAGGGGATCCTCTTCACTTATTCAACTTTCCCTTATAATGCATGCCAGTTTTTGCAGTTAGATATCCCAGATGCTACATTCTTATAAAGCTGCAAAATTTTCTTTATTTTAAAAATATTTATTCAACTAATATTCTTTATTGCATATAATGAGTTAGGTGAGGACATGGAAATATCTAGTAAGATAAAACGAGTTTTATTTATATTATCAGTCTGACCTTAAATTCTCACTTTGTATATTGTGCATTAAAATTTTTTTGTATTAAACACTTTACAAAATTTTAAATAAAACTTATTAAAAACACCATAGATCACAGCATAGCTTACCAAGCCTTTTGTAAAAATGATAGTCAGCATTTTTTTTAAAGCTAATCAAGAACAGGTTAATACTAAGTAAATAAAGTAAAATAAATGGTATATTTGTGATGCTAGTAGTTTCCAAATTAATCATATTTAATAATGCAGTATTTGAAATATGTCATGGAATGTAGTTTTTTGGGAATGGCTAGGCTTAGTTTTTTCTAAGTTTAGTTATCTTAACCATTTTTGGAAAGCTAAAAAGTACCTGTAAAAAAAAATATATCTATTGATTATAATTCCTACATCTTAATCTTCTTATCCACCTAATTCTTGAGGACTAAAAAGTAGTCAGTTTCAAACAATTTATAGCTAGATCTTATTGCACTGGGTTTGACAACTTCTAGCTCAGTGTGTTTCCCATAGGCATAGAAACAGCTAAAGGAAGTTCCAAGGAGCCAAGTCAGAAGGTTATTTGAGCTCCTCCACTTAACTTTGCATTCCTTAAGGAGGGTATTTATTGAGCCCAATTCATAAAGTGAACTTTGTGATCTAGACAACCACAATTAAATCAGGTAGGGTTATACATTGAACTATGCTCACTTTTGTATGGTAATTGTCACGTTGCGTGATAAAAATATGAACGTCTTTGTTCATTTTTCTTAATTTATATTTTTATATGGATTTAAAATCTGAAGATTTAAAGTAATTTTTAAATAATTTTTAAGATATAAAAGCTTATGTTTTAAAAATTTCACCTTTTGAATAGTGTATAGCATAAACTTACCTCAGACCACTGTATAATAAAAAAAATGAAATTATCTTGGCAAAGAAGAAAAATTGTTTCCTTATAAGACAACATGGCGGCTTATACTATATTTCAATCAGATACAATTATTTTAATTTGAAAGCTGCAGTTATCTATTATATATATATATATATATATATATGTCTATCTACTTATCTATATCTACCTATCTTCTCAAAGTTCGTGTATTTTAAAGTGGAGTTTATCAACTCTCTTTAGCATTTTCTTGAGCAAATAATTTTGAAATGTATAAACAAAACCAGATAGAGAGGAATTATATGCTCTATGAAATGCTAAAGAGAGTTAGTAAACATCACCTTAAAATATACAAACCTTGAGAAATTTGTTAAAATATACTCAAAATGCATTAAATTAGAAAATGTTTCCACAGAGAGCTAACAATGAATGGACATGTAAAGGCAAATAGTTTAAACAGTCTTTTGTCTTATTAATTGGCATGATAATGCTTTAATAAGAAAACTCTCATTATTTCCAAAACATACTTTGTGCAGTGTAGTCTATTATTTTAAACTATATATTTTTATTTGAAGTCATAAAACATGCTATGGAATTTAAATTATATTAAAATTCAAAAAGATATTCTAAATTTAACATATATTTTTTAAAAATGTGTGTGGCTAAGGAATTTTTGTTTTAAATAGCAACATAAAGTCTGATTTCTAAGAATCAAAGAGGAGAATGTTCCTAAGGCACTAAAAATAGCATTTAAAAAAATAAACTCAAATTATTAGCATGTCTGAGTTCAAATCCAAGAATGATATTAAAGAAAAAGAAACAAACAGAGAGAATAGGAGATAGTGTTTCTTGCTATATAATAGACAAAAGTAATGATTTCTAAGAAATTTTAAAAATCATATAATATGGAGAGAACTTAATCAAGCTGGTCCTTAAATTGCTCTCGACATTTTTAACAATAATGAAAATTAGTGCCAAGATACTCTAAGAAAAGTAACTCAGCCTTTGTCCTGGACTCTTTCCATAGTAAACATCAAATATTTTAGGAAGTAAGTCTGTAAGCTCTGACCATATCCGCAAGGCCACAATAATGCAGCATCTTCAGTCAGGACAGGTTTGCTCATCCTAGTGAGAGCTGGCAATACCTCAAAGGGTGACTGGCCGTTATCACCAATAACTCTTTGGCTACAAAAGTACCTTTGATGGCTAGTGATCTATTGAGGCTTTGCCTCTTCCCTCTCTCTCTTCTCCTTCTTTTTCCTCTTCCTTCTCTCTGTCATTTTCTTTAAATAGATTATACATTCTCATGGTAAGATAAGTGCAAAGGTTTCACAAGAGAAAACAAGATCTTATTCCTCACTCCCATTTCCTAGAGATAAAAATTCTTACCAGTTCCCTTTTATCCTTTCACACCTATCTTGTACTGAGATGGGTATCTATACATACACTTCCTATTTTATTTAAACCCTAATTCTACCTTATTCTGCATATGGTTGTGTACTTTTATTTATTTGCTTTTACTAAAATGTATTTTGGGGGAAGATGCCATCTTTTTAAATGTTATACATGTATTGATTCATAAGTATATATGTCATATAGTATATTATATATGTCATATAGTATACTATAATGAATAAAGCTTTATTTGTGGGGGCATATATCAAGACAGAGTAATTTTCATGTACATGTATAAATACATCAGCAAATGCATTTCAAGATGTGGAATTTCTGGTTCAAATTCATGTGCATTCTAACTGTTATAGGTGTTGCCATATTGCCTCTATAGAGGTCTTACTACTTTATACTTCTGCCAACAAGGTATGAAAGTGCTTTTCCCCACATTTTTCAAGGCAGAGTATTAACAAAACTTTTGGTATTTGCTAATTTAATAAAGTGAACAGTTCTCTTTCGTTATATTTTTACTTTATTTTCACATTATAACAGTGAGATTGGGTAACTTTTTATATCTTCTTGTTCTATTTGCCCGTTACTTTCTGTTGGGCAATTGCAAATGTCCATAATGCTTTGGCAACCTAACGCTACATCTCACTTGAGTTTCGTCCTTATATGGATATTGGGATTCCCTGCCAGAGTGTACTGGTTGATGTTCACCGAATATAGTTATGTTCATAGACTAAATTATTTAGGTTGTTTAAAATAATTCAAGGCCCATTACCACTCTTTTCAGCAGTGATTCACTGAAGATCAAACAATGCAGTTAACTTTCTAAATATTCCTTCACTTAAATAATTGCATACATTTTTACTCTCGAAGTCTTTTTAAAACTTGGTTATATCATTATTGCAATTAATGAATAATCTTAATCTTAACCCTATGTGGAGTGAACTACTGTAATGATGTGTAAGATAACCTATGTGTCATTCTGATTTTTCTCAATGGTTTAAACCAGAAAACTGACAGTTTTCTTTAATTCTTCCTCCTCATCCACCCCAACATCTTGTCTGAGCTTCTTTGATTCCATTGACAGCAGGAATATCTCAAATCCATTTAAACTCTCTCCATCTTCATGCTACTCCATTGTTCACGGTGATGTCCTCTCTCACCATCGCAGTATTGTGCGCAGGCTTCTAACTGGCTTCGCCACTGCCATTCCTGATTCTCTATTCTCCCTCCACAGGTCAGTCAGGGTAATCTTTTCAGAACACATATTAGTTCACATTCAAATGCTTTCTGTTGAACTTAGGCTAAGTTTTTAAATTTTTAGCTTAAGCTTTAAGGGTCCTACCTAACTTTCTAACTCTAATGTATCCCTTTCCCCACCCTGCCTTGCTCACTGTACACTCTAATCACACTGGAATTTTTCTCCTCTCATGCATATAAATCTCTTTATCTTGAAAGATTTTCACTTATTCTGCCTTCAGCCTAAAACCCTCAAGATCCTACTGTCTTTGTCAGGTCTCAGTATAGTGTAGTATAATGCTATAATATACTCAGAAGTAGCATAATTTCTTCTGAGAAGCATTCCCTGACTCCCTGTCTCCATTTGACATTAGGAGTCCTATATTTTTTCTCCAAAGTGCATCCCACAATTAGTAATTATATATATTTTGGGGATTTGTTTGTTTAATGTCTTTCTCTCTCATGAATGGAAGACCTAAGTTTTCTTACTCTTGTTGTTCATAGTATTTCCATTGTTTACTACAGCCCAGGTAAAGAGGCACCACTCTTTACATTAATAAAGTACATTAATAAGTTAATGACACACTTTCTCCCTTCTAACAGTCAATAAAACTACAGTTTCATAGTGTATGACCAGTCAAAAAACATTTTTTCTAAATTGTTTTTCTATAATCTTGAAGCATAAAATTTTGAAAAACCTTAATGGAGAATGATTTAAGTGATTTCTTTTTGAATGAGAATACATATACTAATACTATATTTTATAATGATTTTCAGCTTTTAACATAAGAGGATTGTACCAACATTTTGTATGTAATGATATTTGTCACTTATGTGATTTGCCAGATGACAATATCCTATGAATAAAACATTTTCTAATATTTTTTATCCAGAGTTACAGAGCACACCTATTTCTCATTAATCCCCAAAGAAAAGTTGGATGGCAGTCCAACTAAATAAGCCTTTTTTTCCTTTCTTTTTGTTCTCTAAATAATGTAAATACATTTATCATTACGGTTTGGTGTAGTTAATTATCTTTCCACTTTACATTATTTTATTAATTTGGTTTCTTACTGACTACTCCCTTGTCTGGGTCCACAGATTAATTCATTTATTAACAAGTCTACTGATACTTCTAAAAGAGCTATCCATCTCTGTGAAGACATGACATTTTACAGATGCTTATATCCTTGAGGGTGGAAAGAAAAGTCAAAAGGAAGAAAACAGAAAGAAAAACTCATTGGTCAGCAAATGACATATTCACCCGTCCCCTCCAAAGAAGTGCACTACTCTTTAACATAAAAAGTGTTCCAATAAAGTGATAAACTGAGAACAGGTACCAAATCATCTGTCTTACTCTTATCTGATGTAGAGATTTCTGTGAAATGAATGATTCATTTGTTGTTGCTGTTCATGTTGTTAAAAATTGCTTTTGGAGGTATTACACAAAGGAGTTTTTTTAAGACACTCATGTTTCAGAAAATGTAGCAATATTTCCTTAGTTGTAAACTGTGGAATAATATGGATGTTGATATTTCAGTTGTGGGAACTCTTTGTTCTTTCTATATGCATTAAGATTAATGAACCCCTAGGCATAGTGTTTCAGAGTCTTATTTTTGTCCATTTCTACAACCGTAATCAATATTTACCTCTTCATGAATTAGTCTCACTTGATATCTTAAAAATCCAGCAACTTCAGTACTAATATATAACAGCAAACTTCTTAGAATATTGCCCCTAATCCTTCCTCTGTAAATTCTCAAAAGTGTGGTCCTCCACAAGTTATTAACTTTTTCTATTCTCTTTTCAATAGCTGGTTTTAGAATAGAGCAATGCTTTGGTACTAAGAATATACAAGTGCTAGATTTTACTGAAATGGATAAAAACTAACAACAATTTATTTATATGTGAAAAAAATGTAAAGACTAATTAAGAAAAGATAAACATGAAAAATATTAAAACTTATATGCAGTTTAAAAATTATTATTGTATTGTTCAAATTACAAATATGACTATTTGTAATAATAAGTATACTATGGTAAAATGCCAGTTAAATAAATAATTTTACTGAGTTTTCCTTTATGAAGTAATACTTTTTATGATGAAAAGAATTCCTTTAGACTTAAAAAGAAAAATGTATTGTTATTTTTAAAAACACCAAATTGAAAATGTTGTTAACATAACGAAAATCACATTGGAATTCCATGTGCTTTTGAAAAATTTCCCTTTTAGTTCTGAGGGATGATGGTATCACATTAGTCCCTTATTAATATTAGCATAAATAACTACTAGCTTTTTAGAAAAATTACTTGTTCATACGTATAGCTCAGATGAAGTCTTATCTCCATTTTTAGATAGTATTTTAGCTTGTAGAATCATATTAAAAATTAATTCAGGCAGTGTAATAGTTTGCAAGACCCCAAGGACACACTTACATGCTAAAATAAGTATTAATTTAAAATATACTTTTTCACTTGAAAATTTTAACACTTATTTAAAGCTATTAACTGAAACATACATAGGAAAACCTGAAGTTCAATGGAAGAATAAATATACAAAAAGTAACAACACATCACAGGGTTTTAGAACAGACATTATTTTCAGCCGTATCAGAAGTCACATAGTGTTTAAAAATATGTCTATATTTGTATAATGGATATAATCTATATCTATCCAACTTACAATTTTTTAACTAATAACCTGTCTGTGTCACTAATATCTCACTAATAAAATGATAATAATACTCATATTAATTTAGGTAAGGCATCTAAAAGTTTTAGAGTAGCGCCAGGCATTTAGTAAGCTCTCATTAAAGATTTGCTATTATATTTATTATTTATTAGATGGTCAAAGAGTTCTCAAATAAATAGTGAGAACAGAGTTTCTCAAATCAGCATTATAATTCGGTATCAACATTTTAGCCTTCTTCCAACTGTGCTTCATGTGGGAAAGAAACAGGATTTTCTTCATCCCATTCAATGGCTTTCAATAAGAAAGGAAAGAGCATGGATTACCACACAGGAAAATGCAGCACAACCTGATAAGCTAACATGCTTTGTTGCATTTTCTCAAGTGCACCTAGTGAAGGAAAATATGATAACGTGAAAGACATTTCATGCTTTGTAAACATTTGAAAGTGGATTTTACAGGGAAGCCTGTATGTTAAATCAAAGATAGTCACTTGAATCAGTAACCACTCAGTGAGCCATTCTAAGCTGAAAAATGATTGTTGGGGAAGACTCTGCTCTGACTAACGTAGAACGCTAATGTGAGAATGAGGTATTCTTTGTATTACATGTTTAAAAAAGGTGTTAACATCATATTATGAGGAGTAACTCTTTATGTAACTGTTGTCAATGCTGATAGTAATTTGGTGGCCATATCCATCTAGCTATGCCACGTTATGGAAATCACTTATGAGCTATGGAATAAGAGCTTGGGTTTTGTTTTTCCCAGAAACTTTAAAAAAAGCTTTATGGAGATGCAATTTACAGATATAAAATTTACCTAAAGTATACAATTCAGCAGACTAAAGAATTGTGCAACTATCACCATAATCTGATTTGAGAACATTTTTGTCATCCCAGAAAGAAATTCTTTACCCATTAGCAGTTGCTCTGTAAACCCTGCGCTGCATCTAGTGGGACAATCATGTCATTTTTGTGCCTTATTCTATTAGCATGTTGCATTGAACTGATAGAAATGTAGACCTTAAGCAATGCCTCATTATTGGGATAGTCCCAGGTGGTGGGTTGGCCAAATGTTCCTTCAGGTGTTTTCCATAAGATGCTATGGAAAACCCGAACGAACTTTTTGGCCAATCCAGTATATCATCCTTTTTAATGTGTTGTTAATCAGCATTTTGTTGAGGAGTTTTATATCTGAATTGATAAAAGGGTATTTTCCTATAGTTCTGTTTTCTTGTGATGTCTTTATCTGATTTTCATATTAGGGTGATGCTGGCCTTATAATTTGGAAGTGTTCCCTCCTCTTCTATATTTTGGTAAAGTCTGTGAAGTATTCATAATACTTTTTAAAATATTCAGTAGAATTCACCACAGAAACCATCCAGTTCTGCATTTATTTTTCTGGGAAGTTCCTAAATTATGAATTCAATCACTTTACTTGTTTGTAAGTTTGCTCAGATTATCTATTTTTTCTTGACTCAGTTTCAGTAGGTTGTGTCTTCCCAGGAATTTGTCTGTTTCATATAGGTTGTCTACTTTGTTGATATACAGTTGTTCATTATACACTCTTAGGATCCTTTATTCTTTTTTTTTGGCGGTACGCGGGCCTCTCACTGTTGTGGCCTCTCCCATCACAGAGCACAGGCTCCAGACGCGCAGGCTCAGCGGCCATGGCTCACGGGCCCAGCCACTCCACGGCATGTGGGATCTTCCCGGACCGGGGCACGAACCTGTGTCCCCTGCATCAGCAGGTGGACTCTCAACCACTGTGCCACCAGGGAAGCCCATGGATCCTTTTTATTTCTGTAAAGTTAATAGTAATGTTTCCTCTTTCATTCCTGAATATAGTAATTTGAGTCTTCTCTCTTATTTTCTTAATTAGCCTACTCCAAATTTCACCAACATTTATCTTTTCAAAGACTTAACTTAGATTTTGTTGATTTTCTAGTTTTTCTCTTCTCTATTTCATTTATTTCAACTCAAATACTTATTTCCTTTCTCTTTTGCTTGCTTTGTGTTTAGCTTACTCTTTTATAAAAATCAAGTTTCTTAGGGTAGGGTGTTAGATTATTGATTTGAGATCTTTTTTCTTTTTAGTATAGGTGTTAACAACTATTACTTTCCCTCTAAGCACTGATTTTTGCTGCAACTTATAAGTTTTGGAGTGTATGTTTTCATTTTTAGTCATCTCAAAGTATTTCATAATTTCCCTGTGATTTCTTCTTTGATCCATTTCCATTGGTTAATTACAAGTGTCTTATTTAATTTCCACATATTTCTAAGTTTCCTAAATTTCCCTCTTTTATTTCTAATTAAATTACACTATGGTAAAAAAAAAACCTTTGTATGACTTCGATTTTTAAAATTAATTCAGGCTTTATGGCTTAACATATGGCCTATCCTGAAGAATGTTTCCTGTACACTTTAGAAAAACGTATGTTCTGCTGTTTTGGGGGTGGAGTCTTCTATAGATATCTGTTAGGCCTACTTGGTTTATACTATTTTTAAGACTTCATTTCCTCATTGCAGTCCTGTCTAGCTGTTCTATTCATCATTGAAAATATAGTATTGAAGCCTCTATTATTGTTGAATACCAAATAAAGTACTGTTTTTCTTCTGGCATACCAAATAAATTACTGTTTACAACTGTTACTTTTATATTTTGCATCCTGTTTTCTATTTACTCCATCTCTCTGCCTTTGCAATTTTTTCACACCTTTACTATAATTTTAGCATGGTTTCTTTGAGAGTTCAATGGTAATGCGCAAGATCATTCTACTGTCTTTACTGCTGACTCCTCATCTGAGTAGCCACTCATTCAAAGAATATTTGCTGGCACTGCCCGCCACCATCTTGAGTTGAGTGTCCTGTGAGGAGCTTCAGAGCATGTTCCGAGCTGAGGTGTTGGCTCAGCCGTTTCACGAGGAACTCTGGTCTGAAGGGCCGGGGGCAAGGCCTCTGCATGGGGCCCGCTATGAGCAAGTGAAAGAGACTAAGCACAAAGGGAAAAACGGTGGATGGGCTAGTCCTGAAGTGAGATTGCCAGATTTATGTCCTTTCCAGATGAAATGTGGATTCTCTAGCAACAGAGGGTGTGAAGAGAGAGGACCTTCAAGATGGCAGAGGAGTAAGACGTGGAGATCACCTTCCTCCCCACAATTACATCAAAAATACATCTACATGTCGAACAACTCCTATAGAACACCTACGGAACACTGGTAGAAGACCTCAGATTTCCCAAAAGCCATGTGGCTGACAGGGTCTTTGTGCTCTGGCCAGCTGTCAAGACTGAGCCTCTGAGGTAGGAGAGCAGAGGTCAGGACATTGGACCACCAGAGACTTCGCGGCCCCACGTAATGTCAATCAGCGAGAGCTGTCCCAGAAATCTCTGTCTCAACGCTAAGACCCAGCTCTGCTCAACGACCAGCAAGCTCCAGTGCTGGACACCCCATGCCAAACAACTAGCAAGACAGGAACATAAACCCACCCATTAGCAGAGAGGCTGCCTAAAATTATAATAAGTTCACAGACACCCCCAAAACACACCACCGGACACGGTCCTGCCCACCAGAAAGACAAGATCCAGCCTCATCCACCAGAACACAGGCACCAGTCCCCTCCACCAGGAAGCCTACACAACCCATTGAACCAGCCTTACCCACTAGGAGAAGACACCAAAAACAACGGGAACTACAAACCTGCCGCCTGCGAAAGGAGACCTCAAACACAGTAAGTTAAGCAAAATGAGAAGACAGAGAAACACACAGCAGATGAAGGAGCAAGGTTAAAACCCACCAGACCAAACAAATGAAGAGGAAATAGGCAGTCTACCTGAAAAAGATTCAGAGTAATGATAGTAAAGATGATCCAAAATCTTGGAAATAGAATGGAGAAAATACAAGAAATGTTTAACAAGGACCTAGAAGAACTAAAGAGCAAACAAACAATGATGAACAACACAATAAATGAAATTAAAAATTCTCTAGAAGGAATCAATAGCGAATAACTGAGGTAGAAAACCAGATAAGTGATCTGGAATATAAAATAGTGAAAATAACTACAGCAGAGCAGAATAAAGAAAAAAGAATGAAAAGAATTGAGGACAGTCTCACAGACCTCTGGGACAACATTAAACGAATCATCTTTCAAATTACAGGGGTCCCAGAAGAAGAAGAGAAAAAGAAAGGGACTGTGAAAATATTTGAATAGATTATAGTTGAAAACTTCCCTAATATGGGTAAAAAATAGTCAATCAAGTCCAGGAAGCACAGAGAGTCCCATACAGGATAAATCCAAGGAGAAATTCACAAGACACATATTAATCAAACTATCAAAAATTACATACAAAGAAAAAATATTGAAAGCAGCAAGGGAAAAGCAACAAATAACATACAAAGGAATCCCCATCAGGCTAACAGCTGATCTTTCAGCAAAAACTTTGCAAGCCAGAGGGAGTGGGAAGACATATTTAATGTGATGAAAGGAAAAAACCTACAACTGAGATTACTCTACCCAGAAAGGATCTCATTCAGATTTGACAGAGAAATTAAAACCTTTACAGACAAGCAAAAGCTAAGAGAATTGAGCACCACCAAACCAGCTTTACAACAAATGCTAAAGGAACTTCTCTAGATAGGATACACAAGAGAAGGAAAAGACCTATAATAATAAACAAAAAACAATTAAGAAAATGGTAATAGGAACATACATATCGACAACTACCTTAAATGTAAATGGATTAAATGCTCCCACCAAAAGACATAGACTGGCTGAATGGATACAGAAACAAGACCCATATATATGCTGACTACAAGAGAACCACTTCAGACCTAGGCACACATACAGACTGTAAGTGAGGGGATGGAAAAAGATATTCCATGCAAATGGAAATCAAAAGAAAGGTGGAGTAGCAATTCTCATAACAGACAAAATAGACTTTAAAATAAAGAGTATTACAAGAGACAAAGAAGGACACTACATAATGATCAAGGGAACAGTGCAAGAAGAAGATATAAAAGTTGTAAATATTTATGCACCAAACACAGGAGCTCCTCAATACATAAGGCTAATGCTAACAGCAATAAAAGGGGAAATTGACAGTAATACAATAATAGTAAGGGACTTGAACACCCCACTTTCACCAATGGACAGATCAACCAAGCTGAAAATAAATAAGGAAACACAAGCTTTAAATGACACATTAAACAAGATGGATTTAATTGATATTTATAGGACATTCCACCTGCAAACAACAGAATACACATTCTTCTCAAGTGCTCACAGAACATTCTCCAGGATAGATCACATCTTGGGTCACAAATCAAGTCTTGGTAAAGTTAAGAAACTGAAGTCATATCAGGTATCTTTTCTGACCACAACGCTATGAGACTAGATATGAATTACAGGAAAAAAATCTGTAAAAATTACAAACACATGTAGCCTGAACAATATGCTACTAAATAACCAAGAGATCACTGAAGAAATCAAAGAGGAAATAAAAAAGTACCTAGAAACAAATCACAACAAAAACACGATGTCCCCAAACCTATGGGATGCAGCAAAAGCATTTCTAAGAGAGAAGTTTATAGCAAAAAAATCCTACCTCAAGAAATAAGAAACATCTCAAATAATCAACCTAACCTTACACCTAAAGCAATTAGAGAGAGAAGAACAAAAATCCCCCAAAGTTAGCAGAAGGAAAGAAATCATAAAGATCAGATCAGAAATAAATGAAAAAGAAATGAAGGAAACAATAGCAAAGATCAATAAAAATAAAAGCTGGTTGTTTGAAAAGATACACAAAATTGATAAACCATTAGCCAGACTCATCCAGAAAAAGAGGGAGAAGGCTCAAATCAATAGAATTAGAAACGAGAAAGGAGAAGTAACAACTGACACTGCAGAAATACAAAGGATCATGAGAGATTACTACAAGCAACTATATGCCAGTAAAATGGACAACCCGGAAGAAATGGACAAATTCTTAGAAAAGCACAACCTTCCGAGACTGAACCAGGAAGAAATAGAACATATAAACAGACCAATCACAAGCACTGGAATTGAGACGGTGATTAAAAATCTTCCAACAAACAAAAGCCCAGGAACAGATGGCTTCACAGACGAATTCTATCAAATATTTAGAGAAGAGCTAACACCTATCCTTCTCAAACTCTTCCAAAATGTAGCAGAGGGAGGAACACTCCCCAACTCATTCTACAAGGCCACCATCACCCTGATACCGAAACCAGACAAAGATGTCACAAAAAAGAGAAAACTACAGGCCAATATTACTGATGAACATAGATGCAAAAATCCTCTACAAAATACTAGCAAACAGAATCCAACAGCACATTAAAAGGATTATACAGCATGATCAAGTGGGGTTTATCCCAGGAATTCTTCAATATACACAAATCAATCAACGGATACACCATATTAACAAATTGAAGGAGAAAAACCTCATGATCATCTCAATAGATGCAGAAAAAGCTTTCAACACCCATTTATAAGAACTCTCCAGAAAGTAGGCATAGAGGGAACTTACCTCAAAATAATAAAGGCCATATAAGACACACCCACAGCCAGCATTTTTCTCAATGGTGAAAAACTGAAACCATTTCCACTAAGATCAGGAACAAGACAAGGTTGCCTACTTTCACCACTATTATTCAACATAACTTTGGAAGTTTTATCCACAGCAATCAGAGAACAAAAAGAAATAAAAGGAAACCAAATCAGAAAAGAAGTAAAACTGTCACAGTTTGCAGATGACTTGATACTATACATAGAGAATCCTAAAGATGCTACTAGAAAACCACTAGAGCTAATCAATGAATTTGGTAAATTAGCAGGATACAAAATTAATGCACAGAAATCTTGTGCATTCCTATACACTAATGATGAAAAATGTGAAAGAGAAATTAAAGAAACACTCCCATTTACCACTGCAACAAAAACAATAAAATACCTAGGAATAAACCTACCTAAGGAGACAAAAGACCTGTATGCAGAAAACTATTAAGACATTGATGAAAAAAATTACAGATGATACAAACAGATGGAGAGATATACCAGGTTTTTGGATTGGAGGAATCAACATTGTGAAAACGACTATACTGTCCAAAGCAATCTTCATATTTAGTGCAATATCTATCAAACTACCAATGGCATTTTTAACAGAACTAGAACAAAAAACTTCACAATTTGTATGGAAACACAAAAGACCCCGAATAGCCAAAGCAATATTGAGAAAGAAAAGCAGAGATGCAGGAATCCTGACTTCAGACTATACTACAAAGCTACAGTAATCAAGACAGTACGGTACTGGCACAAAAACAGAAATACAGATCAGTAGAACAGGATAGAAAGCCCAGAGGTAAACCCATGTACATATGGTCACCTTATCTTTGATAAAGGAAGCAAGAATATGCAATGGAGAAAGACAGCCTCTTCAATAAGTGGTGCTGGGAAAACTGGACAGCTACATGTAAAAGAATGAAATTAGAACACTCCCTAACACCATACACAAAAATAAACTCAAAATGGATTAAAGACCTAAATGTAAGGCCAGACACTATCAAACTCTTAGAGGAAAACATATGAAGAACACTCTGTGACATAAATCACAGCAAGATCCTTTTAGACCCACCTCCTAGAGAAATGGAAATAAAAACAAAAATAAACAAATGGGACTTAATGAAACTTAAAAGCTTTTGCACAGCAAAGGAAACCATAAACGACGAAAAGACAACCCTCAGAATGGGAGAAAATATTTGCAAATGAAGCAACTGACAAAGGATTAATCTTCAACATATACAAGCATCTCATGCAGCTCAGTATCAAAAAAACAAACAACCCAATCCAAAAATGGGCAGAAGACCTAAATAGACATTTCTCCAAACAAGACATACAGATTGCCAACAAACACATGAAAGGATGCTCAACATCACTAATCATTAGAGAAATGCAAATCAAAACTACAATGAGGTGTCACCTCACACCAGTCAGAATGGCCATCATCAAAAAATCTGCAAACAATAAATGCTGGAGAGGGTGTGGAGAAAAGGGAACCCTCTTGCACTGTTGGTGGGAATGTAAATTGATACAGCCACTATGGAGAACAGTATGGAGGTTCCTTAAGAAACTAAAAACAGAACTACCATATGACACAGCAATCCCACTACTGGGCATATACCCTGAGAAAACCATAATTCAAAAACAGTCATGTACCAAAATGTTCACTGCAGCTCTATTTAAAATAGCCTAGACATGGAAGCAACCTAAGTGTCCATCAACAGATCAATGGATAAAGAACATGTGGCACATATATACAATGGAATATTACTCAGCCATAAAAAGAAACGAAATTGAGTTATTTGTAGTGAGGTGGATGGACCTAGAGTCTGTGAAGTAAGTCAGAAAGAGAAAAAAAAATACCGTATGCTAACACGTATATATGGAGTCTAAAAAAAAAAAAAAAGGTTCTGAAGAATCTAGGGGCAGGAGAGGAATAAAGACACAGACATAGAGAATGGGCTTGAGGACACAGGGAGTGGGAATGGTAAACTGGGACAACGTGAGAGAGTGGCATGGACATATATACACTATCAAATGTAAAACAGATAGCTAGTGGGAAGCAGCTGCATAGCACAAGGAGATCAGCTCGGTGCTTTGTGACCACCTAGAGGGGTGGGATTCAGAGGGTGGGAAGGAGATGCAAGAGGGAGGGGATATGGGGATATATGTATATGTATATGTATAGCTGATTCACTTTGTTATACAGCAGCAACTAACACAAGAAGGTACAAAATTATACTCCAATAAAGGTGTTAAAATAATAATAATAAAAGGTATGAAGAGTGAAGAAAAAAACCAAAGAATATTTACTACTATTCCTTGAGCTTGGGATACAATGATGAATATGGCATACCTACCATCAGGAGAGTCTAGGAGAAAGACATACATGGAACTAATAGATAAATAATTAGCATAGCTATTATTTTTGCTATCAGTAATAATACTATTATCGTATATGAGCTAGACTGGGCCTAATGTGTTTTATAAATATCTCATTTTATAATCTGGCCAGATAGTATAGTGGGTAACATCATATTGTCACGAAAGAAAACGAGACTGTGGTCGATTTACTTAAATCTTCTCTGCCTCAAGTTTCAGTCAATAATAGTTCTTATGTTATATGGTTATTATAAAGATTACAAAAGTTAATAGATTTAAGGCATTTAAAATGATGCTTGATACAGTTTAAGTACATAATACAGGTTCACCGAAATAAAGCAAAGCAAATAAACAAGAAAATTGTACAGTTTTTTAAGTGCTGTTGTATGGTAAGCCTTATAATAGTAAGCGTGAAATAATGAGACTGTTTAGAGAGCTGTTACACAGTATCATAAAGGGTCATAGAGCTCATGCTTTTTTCCTAGATGGAGGAAACACTTTTCAGTATTAATCCCAATAATGCAGTTGATCCTGTGTTTTAAAAGACTATGAAAAGAATTCAATTTTCCTTACTGTTTCCATTTGTTGGGTGCTTACTTCCATGTTTACTTAAGTATATTCAGTATTTTGCTTATATATTAACAGAAAGGTATTGTTTTCATTTTGGCAAATGAGAAACTGAAGCTCAGAGAAGTTATGCTGCCAAATCAATATCACAAACACCAGAGAGGATATGCACTGTTGATACTGAGAGAATCAACCAAAGATGCTCTCCCAGTAAAAACCTGCATTCACTCTCATAATGACATTTTACTTAGTCTGGAGGAAATATTTTTCCTCATTTAGGCACTTAATGGTAAAGATAACAACAACCAAAAATCATCAACACTGGGGGAAAGATAACATTGTGGAAAAAGGCACCAAATTCAATAAAAAATAAAAATCCAAAGCAAAAGATGTTAGAAAAAAGTCAATGAAACTATAAGTATAATTAGAATTCTTTCTGAGATTCCAATGAACCTAGTTTTTAAAATAGATTCAGATTGCTATAAAAAAGAACAGACATTTCTTGGATAATAAAATCATTATTTATTAAATGAAAACCAAAACTAACAGGGTCAAAGAGGAGACTGAACACAGTTGAAAATCAAATTAATAAGCTATGAAATTGAGCTGAAGCATTCTCTCAGAATGCAGTAATAATGAAAATAATATGAAAATTACAAGGAGAAGGTTAAAAGACAGAGGAATTATATTTAACTTGGTAAAAGTTATCTTCCAGAAACCCATAAACTATCATATATACTGTGTAAACTTTTCCATTAAAGTCAGGAATAGACAAAGATGCTATTAGCACTCTATCACAGAACCAGACATTTAAGACCATGCAAGATTAATAAAAAGTAAAATAAGGGAGGAGGCAAAACCTTAACTTTTGTGTTAAAGTGTCTGCCTAGAAATTTTAAGTTAGTTAACTGAAAAACTTGTAGGACTTCAGTTTAGGAAAGTGGTCAGATATTAGATCAACATGTACCAATTAATAATTTCCTCTGGTAGAGCAGACTAATTGGATAATGTGATGAAACATATTCCCATTCACTATAGCAATCAAGATTCTTTAAAAAAAAAAAGAAAAAAGGAGGGGGGACACTAAGCCTAACATAAAATATGCCAGACAATAAGAAGAAAACTAAAAACACAATAAAAACTATAAAAATTATAAAAACCTACCAAAAGACATGCCCAAATGCTTGGATAAATGGAGAAACAGACCATGTTTTGGTTGAGAAGAAGCTGTCAAATCTCTACAAATTAAAATGTAAATTTAGTGCAAAACCCCATTGCAGTCCCAACAGGATTTTTTATGGAACTTGACAAGCTGATTCTAACATAATTCAGAGAAGAAAATGTTCAAAAAGAACTTAATAATTTTTAAAACAGTTCAGTGAGTGAGTAATGACCCTACATGTTAGTAGATCATACTCCAATAATTAAAGCAATCAACATAGATACAGGAATATGCAAATAGATCAAGATAAAATTTAAAACTAGAGAAACAGTTACAACATACATGAAAATTTTATATTTAAAAGTTTTTGAGAATTTTGTGAAGTCCCTGAAATTCCTCTGCATTGGTAACTCAAAACTCAAATAGATGAAAGCATTTATTATTGGAAAAGCATGGAACTAAAATTAAAAGAAAATGAGTTCTAGTCTTTCCGTTGATACAATGCTAATGACCCTGGATGAGTCATGTAACTTCTTAGTCTACCAGTGTTACTGAAAAATGAGAATAATTTAAAAGTCTTGTTTTCCCAATCTTTAATGTTTTGGGGAGAATCGATTGAAATCAGTTATATAAAAATCTTCCACAATTTATAAAATAATATATGGGTGCAATACTTTTCGGACCAGAGTTTTTTTTCTCTTTCTTATGTAGGCAGAGGAAAACTAGGGATTACACACAAAATGGTAACTATTGGTAGAATAGAACATTGGCATTTACAAGGTAAAAGTCATTAGATCTTTGCAAATTTCCAAATCCATGAACAGTATTCTAAGATAAACTTTTTCCAATAAAATCCAAGTTACTGTTGTATGCAAATTTGAGAGAGGAGAGAGAAGAAAGTCAAGAGCTAAGTTTTAGAGTTAATTGGCGTTGGGACAGCCAGTTAAAATGTTGAGTAAATAACTAAATATACAACTACAGAGTTTGTAAGAGAGACCCAGTTTGAAGGTATAAAATTTGGAATTCATCAGTACAGAAGTCATATTAGAAGCCATGAGATCATCACATAGTAAGTGAGTGCCAACAGAAAAGGGAACATGCTGGAGGACAGAGGTAGAACGATTAGAAGTTAGGGAAAATGGATGAACCAGAAAAGAAGACTGAAAATACATAGCCAAAGAGGAGGGAGGAAAACCAAGAGGTTGTGGATTTTATGAAGGCAAGTTAAAACAAACAAACAAAAAGATTCAATACAAGAAAGCAATCAACTGCATGAAATGCTGCTGATAGGAAGAGTAAGATGAATATTGAAAACTGATCATTGACGTTAGCAATGTGAAGGTCATCGGTGATCTTGATAACAGTCTTGGTGGAATGGAGAGCATATTCAGCTGATTGTGGGCTTCAAACAGAACAAAAGGAGAGGAATTTCAGACCGAGAGCTGTGCTTTAAAGGGGAGTAGAAGAATGTAAAGTAGCCAAATGAAGATGTGGAATAAAAGGGAGAGTTCTTGTTTTTATAATGGAAGAATTTTTCTTAGGTGCTGATATAGAATGATACAGGAGAGAGGAAAAAGATTAAATTTCAGGAGGAGGAACAATTACTGGAGCAAGTCTTTTGAGTAGGTGGAAATTTACGAGTCTAATAAATAATTGAAAGAGTCGGCTTAGATGAGTTCGTATTGGCTATTCTGAGTTCCAAATTCTAATATGTAGAGCTATCCTGTTTCCCTCTGGCCAGTAAGTGAGCTATGGAGGAGGGAAAAATAGACTTTTCACAAATTAAAAATTACTATTTATCTAAATGTATTTGCTTTAAATTAAATTTCTAGCTGGTACACATACAGCTCTGATATCCCAATGATCTGTGAGGTTTATCAGTAGGCCTACAAGAAGAGCAAGCTGTTACAAGTATCTCAGTTGCTAGGCAAGTAGCTCAGTGTATTTGACTAGGTGACCCAATTACATTTCAAGGTGACTCACCTAATCTAGGAATACTTCAAAGTTCCAGTTTCTTGACAAAAAGAAAGAAAGAAAAGAAAAACCTCTGAAATCTCAATTTTATGAACTCTATAAGACTGATAAATACTATCAGTTAAAATATTTATAACTGTAACATCACAGTTAATACTTAACTCATTTCACACAGGATATCCATGCTAGAAAGTTATTAGTATTTGATCCCTTAAATCTGTAAAATTGAGAGTATGTTTCTTGAGATAGTGCTTTGTAATTTGTGCAAAATACAGTTTGATTATATTTTTAACTTCTTAAAATATATACCAAAATAAAAAAGAATTGCTACAGTGACATCACATAAAAAGATAAGAATGTAGATGGAAGGAAGGCATTTACCAGGTAATAGTACTTGTATTTTGCCTCCAAACTGACCAGTGCTACATTCATTACTTTAAAACAAGGGAAAAACGACATGGTTTATCTTCCAGTCACTACTACTGCATACCAAATTACCCCAAGATTTAGTAGCTTAACACAACAAGCATTTTTATAGTATCACATGCATTACGCAGGTTGGGATTGGGGTGGTTCTTTTGCTTACGGCCTCAGCTGAGGCCGCTCAGTGGAACCTAGCTGGTGGATGCGGTGGTCTAGAGCAGGGGTCCCCAACCCCCAGGCTGCAGACCGGTAGCAGTCCGCGGCCTGTTAGGAACCTGGCCACAAAGCAGGAGGTGGGGGGGCGCTGAGCAGGTGAGGCTTCAGCTGCCACTCCCCATCTCTCCCCATCACTCTCATGACCACCTGCACCATCCCCCCCGGCCATGGGAAAATTGTCTTCCACGAAACCAGTCCCTGGTGCCAAAGAGGTAGGGGACTGCTGGTCTAGAGGGTCCAAGACAGCTTCGCTCAGAAGTCTGGAACATTGGTAGGGATAGTTGGAATATTGAGCCCAGAGGGAGATTTTCAATCAGACCACCTACATATGCTCTCTCCAGCCTACTGATCTCAGGGCAGTTGGACTTGCTACATAGCAACTGATTTCCCTCACAGTGAGCATTCCAAGGGAAGCAGGAGGAAATTGCATGGCTTTTATAAGCGCCCTCAAAAGTGACTTAACGTGACTTCTGCTGTATTATATTGGTTGAAGCAGTTGCTGGCCCACTCAGATTCAAAGGCAGGGAATGCAGACTCCCCAGCTCTCAATGGGAAGAATGTCAGTGAGTTTGTGGCCCTTTAAAAAAACAAAACCACCACAAACCATCCTTAGAGATAATCAAATTAATTAATTAAATACTCTGAGTTAAAAATCAGCTACAACTTCAGAGAATTTTCAGAAGAAAGATGGGATGTAAGTCAGTTCAATGAATAAAAATTATAAAGTTAGCTTCAACCTCCTGGAATAATTCTGAAATTAATTTTATCAAACCAGTGATACCTCTTCCTTTGACAGGGATTACACACAAAATGGTAGGAATACTAGAATGATCCACAGGACTTAAGATACTTGATAGAGTCTCTATGATAACCCTGTGGAGAAGACATAAGATGGATACTATCAATATTACAATTAGGTAGGTTAGTAGTAAGTTCCCCAAGATTTGTTGTGAATTCAGAGGTGGCCTTGGAGGCATAGAAAACTTATTTGTTGCTGCCACAAACTTGGAGTGGACTGTAAAGACATAATCCAAACTCAAGCTATACTTGATAGGCTAGAACAGAATTTCTCAGAATGCATCCTGAAAATATTTGTCCAGCTGGATGCTCTGTTAATAATAGGTTTCCATATTCAATGCCTTTGGAAATATCACTCTCAGCTTTTGGAGAGTAAGAATTAAAGAAACTGTTAAATCTGAAGTACAAAAATATTTTTCCTTTATGTTATTCTGACCATGAAGCCACACTTTTGCCCCTCTTTTGTAAAATTATTCACTCACTGGGAAATGAGCATGCAAAATGTTTTGTAAAATTAAAACAGAAAAATAGAACTTAAAAATAATATCACAATTATAACCACAAGCTAAGGACATGTATATAGCTTAGCAGAAGTGAAAAAGGTAAGGAACAGAACTGATAGGAAATTCAACATGAGTACTAGGTTGTGAGTGCCAGAATACCTGACATTTCTTGCAATTTATTAGAAATATAAATCCATTAGAGATGAGTTAAGGTCACTGATCTATAATATATTGGATAGAGAATTCCTAGAGCAGCTTAATTCTGGGTTCTCCATTATAAGAAGGATATTAAGAAAGAGGCTCAAATTTATAGAAGAACAGACTCGCTGATGAGGGTAGTTAATCCACGTCACTTGAGAAATGTTTTAGTGATGAAATAGAATGCCTCAAAGGGAACCGATTCCCACTCACAGGAAGCTTCTATCACTTGGATGACAGCTCTGTCATTGGGCCCAATACATGGATTAAAATACTAGAGGTATATATAAAATCGCATAGAGATGTCAGCTCAACATTTACAAAACTTGCCCACACTGTTTCTCACTTTATCTCTCTTGACCCGCGCTTCTTTATTGTCTGATTCCCTATTTCCAATGTAACCAAACATTGTCCCTTGGCTTGCTTCATTTCACTTAAGACATCTTTGCATTCTTTTTTCTCTTGTTTTCACCCACAGTGCTGTTGGGGCATGACTTTTTTGACTTGCCCCTAGGTCCTTTGCACCACTGCTGTGAGTGGGGGGCACTCTCACCTCCACCTCCTTCCCCAGCATTGTAGAAATAATAGTACTTTCCACTTAGGATCTTCATTGAAGTAGGGTTTAGTAAAATTCTCAAATCTGATAACAGTTTGAAAAGATTGTTCTTGAATGTCTTTTCCATTTTGTATTTTAAAATATCTTCAGTGGACTGAACTTGACACTAGCTCTAATGTCTTCTCTACATCTTTCTCCTATAAGCCAGATCTATCCTCCCTAGAAAATATGTCAAAGATGCCAGCAGTTGACAACAACTTTGAAACCATCTATTCCAGGATAGGTGTTTTCCAACATGGAAAAATGAGGACCATTGCCAATAAGCAGGGAAATAAGACAATTCTAAGTCATATTGACTCCCTGACACAGCCTGATTGATTGGTGTTGCTGAAAAGACCCATGTTACTATGACCACACCAACAGAATTTCTGATGGCAAGTGTATGATTGGGTATGGATTTGGTTAGGCAATTTCCCTTTCAGACAAGAAGCACTGGACATTCATGGTGGTGAATGCTGTGCAATTTGACCAATTTCAAGTGGAATTTCCACTGGAGATCCTCTGAAGATAATGCTTATAGTTTTGACAAAGATGAAGAAAATTTCAGAAGTCTATCATCAACGTTGTCATAGAATCACTTCCTTTAGTGATTCTCACTGTTATGAAGATGCTTGCATGTTTGCTGGTTTCTTTGTGACTGAAATCATCAATGAGCCAACTGTCACTGCTATCTATCACTTATGGTTTGGACAAGATATTGAGGCCAAAGTAAGTGTGCTAATCTTTGACCTGGAAAGTGGTCATCTTGATGACCTTACTATTCAACCTTACTATTAAGGTTGAAATATTTTAAATCAAGTCTACGACTATGTGCACTCTTGAGTGGACAACCAAATAGTTAACCATTTCATCACCAAATTCAAGTGCAAGTGTAAAAGGACATTGAGATAAAAATGTTGTTTCTTGCCTCTGTACAGTTTGTGAGCATGCTGAAGTACTCAACTAAAACTCAGACCAGTACTGAGATAGATTCCTGTATATAAATAACTACATAACTCATGAACATTTTGAAGAATTGAAAGTGGACATGAAGCCTGCCCATAAAGAAAGCTTTATGCTTGACAAGTCATAGTTATGACATTATATGTATCCCCAACTCTCAGAAACTTCTGCAGGACTTCTTAAATGGTAAATAATTAAGCAAAAACATAAACTTCAATAAGAATACTGTTGATGGAGCAGCTGCCCGGGAAGCCAAGTTGTCTGGAGACAAATGAGAAAACGTTAGGAATTTTTGTCTCTGGGTGTCACTCATCTTTTCCTTGGCGTTGAAATTGATAATGAAGGCATAATTGTTCTTATCAAGTGTAACGCCATTTCCACAAAGGAAATATAGGCTTTCACTTTGCATTCTGACAACTATTTGGATTTATAAAGGTGAGGCAATGATGAAGAGAAAAACGTACTTGGAAGGTTTGACATCCCAGGCATTCGCATTCATTATGAGCCACATGGCATTGTTCAGATTGAAATCACCTTTGATGCTAATGCCCATGGTATCCTTAAAGTATCTGTGGTGGATCAGAGGATAGGAACTGAAGAAAGAATTATAACCACCAATGACAAAAGCTGCTTGAGCAAGGACAATATTGAGCAGATAGTCGTGGAGATTGAGAATTACAGCCACTGAAGTTGAGAAGCACAGAGACAAACAAGATGCCTTCAGAGACTTAAATTGAATCTTAAACATCCAATATCAAGGCCACAGGAAAAGATGAGAAACCTCAAGGAAAGATTAATGACAAAAATCAGACTTCAGGGAAACATGAATTTGAACATCAGAAGGATAACCTGCTAAATAAAGGTCTGCAAACCCTTCATTATCAAGCAGTTTCAACTTTAGCGGATATGCTAGGAAGGATGTCTATCAGCTTCCTGGGGGACAGAATTCCTTCTAAAGGTACCTCTTCTGGACCCACAAATGATAATGACTAATTTTCCACTTAGTCAAAATCTCTTGAAAAACCAAATTTTAGCAAATTCATTCATGGAAGTTAAATCATATTTAATACATAAACCATGTATTACAGTTACTGGGCCTTCTCAGCACTTGACTGTACACATGGAGAAAGTTAATACCATTGTACTTTATCAGTGTTTGTGTTAACATGTAGACAATTCATTTCATGCCTTAAATAATAATTTAAATAATTAAACAGATAAAATAATTCAATTAAATGCATGCTTTAAATAAAGCTGCACCTAAATATATATCTACATGTTTACACAAACACTGATAAAGTACAATGGTACATAGATAAATGTATATTTTTTAAATCTATTTCCTATACTGTGGATAGTAGTGCTGGGAAAAAAGGAAATTAGGGAGAAAAAGGGTGGATTTATCCTGCTTTTCTTATAACAGATATTTCCAGGAATCTTGGAAGGATATATGCTCCTTAAAGGCACTCCTAAAACATATATTTTTTTTTTTTTTTTGCGGTACACGGGCGTCTCACTGCCGTGGCCTCTCCCGTTGCGGAGCACAGGCTCTGGACACGCAGGCTCAGCGGCCATGGCCCACGGGCCCAGCCGCTCCGCGGCATGTGGAATCCTCCCAGACCGGGGCACGAACCCATGTCCCCTGCATCGGCAGGCGGACTCTCAACCACTGCGCCACCAGGGAAGCCCTAATTTTTTAGAGCATAAATTATTTAGACTAAGTTATTAGAGTTAATCCAAGCTATATATCCATCTAAAAACTATAATGATCAATGGGTATAAAGTTTATTCTTTTTTAAGTATTAAGGAATAAAAGTATGTATACTATTTATTTAATATCTGTCTAAAACCTATCAAGATAAATGGATATGAAGCTTACTCTTTTAAAGTATTAAGGAATACAAGAATACAAGCCATTTATTTAATAATTATTTATGGCCATTAGATACTATGCTTTATATCATAATTCCCTTTAACACTTAATTTAGTCTTCATAACGACCTTCAGCATTGGCTACAATTATTTATTTTATAGATGAACACAATGAGACATGGAGAGGTTAGGGTGCTTGATCAAAGTTACATAGCTAAGAAGTATTTCTTTTAGAACATAAAATCAGGCAGTTTTATTCCAAAGTTTATGTTCTTAACTGATTTCTCCATTGTCTCCCTTTGGATCATAATATATCTGAAAACAGTTGTATATATTCATGATCAATGGTCTGTTATGTAATATGATTATGTGTACTCTACATCTGTGTCTATTTCTGCCTTCCAGACCGGCAACCGCTGTTTTGATTTCTATCATCACACGTTCCTTTTGCTTATTTCTACCTTGATTCAATTAGCTTCATAAATTTAACACAGTAATTTTAAAAGTTATTCTTGTTGTACCATTTTTCAGTATTCCTAAATAGTATCTCATTGTATGAAAATACCATTATTTTTTAGTTATTCTCCTGTTTTGGGGTTTTAGGTCAGTTCCATTTTTTTAAAAAATTATGAATATAAGTGCTGTAAACCATCTTGAATATGTCTTTTTGTGGCCCTATGTTTTAGCTTTTTGAGGATCAGTACCTAGAAATAGAACTACAGGATCATAGAGTAGATACAGATTTAACTGTATAAGAAGCAGCCAGTTTTCTGGAGTCATTGTACCATGTGAAACTTCCAGCAGGAGGGCATGGGAGTCCCTGTGGCTCTGTATCCTCACAAACTTTTCAGTTTTGGACTTTTAAATTTTAGTCATACTAGTGCACGTGAAATGATACATCTACAGGTTAGTTTTTTGATTGGAAATTAGTAGAGCAGCTCCTGGGTTAACATGGTCAATTGGTAGTGTTTTATGCACCTATATTATACACACAGTTTACAAACTATAAAGTTACTGTTGTAAATATGTTAAATGTGTTTTAAATGTATATGCATATGTTTTAAAATATGCCTTATATATGTTAAAAACACTTCATGAATACGCAAATAAGGAAATTTTGAGAAAGATACTCACCAACAAAAAAATAGAATAGTTCTAAGAAGAGTAACAGAAAGAATTATATCTTGATTTTGAGGAAATTTCCATGAAGTGTGGCTTTGAACTATGGAATAATTCTGAATTATACACAATGTGCCTTTTGAAATGGAACACGCAAAACAATCCAGTATCAGAGAATTCAGCATTCACAGCAGAAGAATATCCTTGGTCCAGGAGAACCACCATGGATAAGTACAGAAAGTTGTATTTCTTTCAAGGCTCAGCTAAATGAATATATTTAAAATATATTTACTACAAAAGGAGAAGAAGGAGAAGGAAGAGGAGGGGGAGGAGGAGGGAAAGGAGGGAGGGGGAGAGAGCAGGGTGAGGGGGTGGGAGGAAGAAGGAGGAGAAGGATCTAGAAACCAGCTGCTGTCAATTTCAAAAGCTGCAAAAACCTTTCTAGGTAAGGTCAACAGAAATGTAAGAACTGCATGAGATACAAATGTTAACAGTCTGAGTTAACAGTTAAAAGTAAAAGGTACTAAAGGGAAATCAAGGAAGAAAAAAGAGAAGATAAAGGCAATAAAAAAGATTATTTTACATAGTAAAAAGAAGAACTGATTATGCAGAAATCCAATGGCTTCCCAATTCACTTGGAGTAAGAACCAAAGTTCATAACTGTCCTTAACTATAAGATTTGGTCCCCATTACCTCTTTGACCTCAGCTTCTACACATCTACATTTTCTCCCTTATTTGTTAAGCACGATTTTGCCTTGGGGCCTTTGCACATGCTGTTTGCTCTGCCTCAAATGCTCTTTTGCCTGCCATTCCCACTGCTGGTTTCCTCAGTCTTTCCAACCTTTACTCAGAAACTTTCAGTAATAAGGTTATTTCTTAGTCATTGCTTCCAAAAATCTTACACAACCCACACTCACACCACCACTTTAAATCCCCTTCCCTCTTTTAGTTTTTCCCTTTGTTCTTATCACTGCTGAATAGTATGGATAACATACTAATCTTTGGTAGAAAACTACAGCAGCAGTTAACCACACTTGGAAGGTATCTCTTCTTCTCTTCCTTTTTTTCCTTCTCCAAAGCCACCTCTGTCACCCTTAAGTTACAAAGTAGTTTCACAAAACATCTTTTAGTTTCCTAAAAATCTAGTGTTTGGCCTGGGGTTAAATGCCTACTTCCAAGGGAAGGAAAGAGACTGCCTGTCAGTTACTCCTACTATTTAAAACTATTGTTTTAAATTTAAAACAGCAGAAATTTAGAAGTGAGGAAATTAAGTTTGGAAAATAATAAACAGAATTATAGTTCAAAAGGTTCATTTTATAGATACTTAGTCATCCAATTAGTTGCTTCTAGTTTAGGCCCACATTATTTATAGTTTTGTGCAAACACTAAGGCATTTCTATAGTCAGTATATGTTGAAAGTAGATTTAAGTCCGGATTTTTTGTTTTTTTTTAAGGCCGCACCGTGCGGCATGTGGGATCTTAGTACCCCAACCAGGGATCGAACCTGTGCCGCCTGCATTGGGAGCTTGGAGTCTTAACCACTGGACTGCCAGAGAAGTCCCTAAGTCTAGATTTTTGCTTCATATTATTTCTAAGATATCAGAGTTTAGGTATGTGGATGGTGGTGGTTAGATGCACATCATATTTACAGCTAAGCTGACAAACAGATTAAGCCTTCTAAGACACAAAACATGTTTATAATCTATTTAACAGAATATCACTATGAATCTTTTAAAAACCCCCAAAATTTTAAATGTAATTACATATGTAAATCTTTTTTTTTCTAATATTAATTCTAGTTAACTGAATCTTCTCATTAAAGGTATAAACCATGTAACTATTTTGGCAAAACATCAGAAACAATGTATTTACAAGGATTTCATCTGAAATAAATATTATTAGTGAAACTTTAGGTATCAAAAAGAAATACTTGCCAGACATAAACATAAACTCTGGCTTAATTCCATTTTTATATTATATACTTATAGGAAAGAAGACCATTAAAAAGTATTTTAAATAAAGATAATAATTTGGCTTCACTGTTTTAGTAGTAGTTATTCTAATTGAATATCTGAACTATTTTTTGTGTGTTGAACTGGTATATATATTAACTAGTGACTGTTTCAAATTGATTCAGATAAAATTATAGCTTACATTTTCATTTAGGAAATTTGAGAAACCAAATCTAAAAAATCTAGAGTACAATGCCTCATCAACTATTTTGGTTGAATGTAAATTTATCTTCTGGGAAAATATTCATATTTCATAAATGTAGGCAAGATAAAATTACACACAGTGAATCTGAATCCATTAACAATAAACTCTCCTTCAGTTTCAAGGTAGACAACTATTTATAAGGAAAAAAATATGTTTGGCTCAACAAGATTCTGAAACGAAAATATCTTACTGAAAAGATTCAATTGAAGAGGAACTGATTGCATTTGTGGTACTGCTACTAGTGAGGAAGAATAAAATGTTAATTTTATCCTTTGTATCCTTTATATAAAACTGTCTAGGTTTCCTTCAGAACAAGAAATGCAGAGAAATCTTAAGAGTATGACAATACCTTAAAGGTCAGTGAGTCCAACCTCTTCAGTAAGGCAGGGAGTTCTGTAATATACCAGACAGTGATCTTTTTGTTTGTTATATTTGACAATGCTGTAATTTTCTTCAGATGCCTCTCATTCTTCATGCTCACCATGCTCATTTCCCTCAGCAGTCTGGAGCTCTTAGTTACCATTTTCCAGATAATCATCATCTAATTTCCCAAAAGGTGCACAAAACTGAACAAAATATTCCAAATGTGTTCACATCAGTGCACAGGACAGTAATACCACCCTAAACTAGAGCATTTTTGACATGGAATTATAACTGGATTAATTTTTTACAGGTATGCCTTTGGCATCACAATGAGTTTATCTTTTGTTAACCTCCTGGACTCTATATTTGTATAGTTAAATTTAAATGGAAATGCAGGCTTTTCTATTTATTCTGATTCAAGGCCATTTTGTTCGTATATCAAATAAAAATTTTATAACCATCCACACTGTCTTTTTCTCATCCAGACTGTATCAGACAAGATCAAAAAGGACACACAACTGGAGATTTTGCTCCAGATTCACATCAATCCTACAGTCAACACTCTCAGTCTTAATTAACCTGTGTGATTGTCTAAACCACATCTCTGATCACAAAGTTATTCATTAATTCACTCAACAAATATTTATTGTGGACCTGCTCTCTGCCAACAACAGTCATACTTGTTTTTTGCAGCAATATGAAAAAATAGACTAATCACTTGTGGAGTTTATATAAGGTTAACAAATAAATGCCCTATCAACTGTAACATATGTTATAACACTTGTCTACCAGTTTGCTAATCCTATTAAAGGAGAAAGATTAGTTTAATATGATGCATTCTTACTCAATTATTTCTTAACTTCCATAAAATGCTCTGTTCAATTGCATTTTCTGGACTTAAAAAAATCAATACAAATTTCACCAGTCTACACATTCTTGATTTGAATATCTTGTCATCTCCCACATATAGCAATCACCATTATTCTTCCTTGGTGGTCCTGCTAAATAAAAATTAATTAATTGTACAGATTGATAGTCCTAGGCCACCACATTTCAGTCTGCAACTTCCATTGAAAAACTCAATATTGGAATTAATTCTTATGTTTTCCTAGTCAGTTCACTCATTTCTCACCATTGCTATTTCAAATATCCTCTTGTCACTTCAAACCTCATACATCTACAGCCTCCTTTCTCTCTCAGCTCCTATTTCTTGGAGAAAATAGAAGCCATAAACCGTGAACTCTTTGTAACCAAACCTATACAATTTTCTGAATGTCTTCCCTCGCAGGGGACTCTGTCCTACTTTACTCTTTGTCTTTCATATATTTTCAATATTCCTCTCTATATTAGTTTCTTTCTTAAACAAGCTCAAGTCTCTCTATGTGATTTTTTTCTCTTTTGAACAGCTACTGTGCTATCTCTCTTTTCACCCTCACACCAAACTTTTTTACTAACTCTTCCTCAACGCTTCTCAGTCTGTCTTCTGCCCATGACTCCGTGAAGCTGCTACACAATGGCTGTTAATGAGCTCCTTGCTATTATATCCAGTAAGTGTTTCACCCTCTTTTCTACAAGTAGCTAATTTCTTCACCTAACAATATGATCTTTTTGAAACATTCTTTTACTTTATTATACAAGCCACTGTGCATTCTTGGTTTTCCTCCTAAAAATCTGACCCCTTCTTTCCAGTCTGCTTTGTGGGTGCCTCTTTCTGAAACCAAACTGTAATTAATGGTGGTCTTAGTGTTCACCTCACACTTTACATTCTCCCTGAGCTACATTTAACACTGATATATTCCTGAGAAAATATTTACATGACTAGTCTATATATCTCCCTTGAATGTTCAAGTCTTATAGCTAACTGTCTGATGGATATTTCCATTTGGGTACTACACAGAAACCTCCAACCCAATGTGCCCAATACTGAGCCCATTATCTCACTTCCACTCCTACTCCCTCCAAAACACACACAATTGTTCCACCTTTTATGTTCTATTTCAGTGAAAGTTACCACCATTCAATTAGAATCTTGGAGCCATTTTCAACTCCTATGTCATTCCTCATATCAAAACAAGCATTAAGTTGTGTCAGTTCTGCTCAAACATAGTTTTAAAATGTTGATATTTGGCAGTTCTAAACCATCAAACCTTACTTACATTTTTGCAGTGGCCTCTTAATTAGCCTCCTTCCCTCCAATTTTTCTTTCCTCCTTTCTCTACAGTGATGGCAGTGCTTTTTGTAAAATGTGGATCTGATTTATTTGATCACTTTCCTGCTTAAGGTTTCCATGAATTCCCATTACAAGTAGAATACAATTTAAATTCCCTGACATGACTTACAAGGCAAAAATTGTAGGGGGAAATATTAGAATGGGTTCAGACAAGGAGATGGTTAACTTAGTGTAATCCAAATTTTAAAGAAAATTTCTCTTTACTTGTCCTCATTCCAATACCCTTAAAGCACCTGACCTCATTATCAAAACATTCTCAGGAAATGAACTTATATTAGCTAATTATACTTTGGAGGGAATTTAAATCAATCTTATATCTTTCCAAAGGTGATTGTTTTTAAGCCATCTCTACTGTCACTTGAGGGTCAGAATTTTCTTTTGCAGAGTCCTTTCAGTGTTGATGAAATTACATTACATTCCCTCCATGTTGCTTTAGAAACAGAAAGTGGAGAAACTTTGGACTCATAAATGACTAACTTGAATAATTGCAGGTCTGTAATTCCAATATCTAAAAGCTCTGTAAGTCATACATATCTTAATAAATTTGTGGCAAATTAGGGCAACAAAACCTATTCCAATCTGGCATTAAGCTATTCTTGGTCTTTGTCCCAACTACTATAAATACTAATATATTTCATTGCATAAATATTAATGTTAGAAGTAGCGTGTTGCCCAGGACCCTGAGGTATTACTTAATATACGATATATACCCCTTACTGCCTTTCTAAAATCTATAAGACATTGGTATCAAGGCTACTGGATAAGGAATTCTGAGCTTGTACTAACCTTAATTAAGCAAACCAGAGTCTATCAAACTTCAGGTTTGCATGATTTATTTCTACAAGAAGAAAGTAGATCTCCTTTTGCTTTAACATGAGATTCACTGAAAGAAAGTGATTAAAATCCATTTTACTTTTAGAGACTAAGTTTAACACACACATTTTCAAGGTATCTGTTTTATACAGCTGGGCTGACTTTAGTGCCTTACAAGGTCTAACTCTCTTCCAGTTTGTCTTGGCCATCAATTGTGACTCAGACAATTAATGCCACATTCACTCCCTTAGTCTTCAAAAACCTCATAGGTCTTAATACAGTTTAAAACCAGCATTGCATAATCCAAGTGATTTTTGGACAATCATCTCTCATAGCTGCTGGATTACAAAGATCAACTATTTCATAGCTTAGAAATTTCAGGCTCAATAAGGTAAATTGATATATGTGAGGGCTTATAAACTATTCTTGGTGCCCAGCTGGAATAACAAAGCCCTCTGAAAAATTCACCACCTCTCCGAGTGTGTGGTCTTTTAGGCATCAACAGATCTGTCTTCACAGTTGCTGCATTTCACTCACTACAGATACCGATATAGATCCTGGCCCATGTTACCCAACATACACTTTATGCTGCCCTGACACTTAGCACTTAGCAATTCTCAGGGTGATACTTTTCTTTTTCCCTGACACCACTACCACCCTCAATCCCATTTTACTTTGGCTTTTATTCAAGGGCCTCTGAAACACAGTCATCAAGATGTCCTACAGAGATCAGCAATGTGCTCTACCTAAATAAAATAATCCTAAATAACCAAAGACTCTCAAGTGGTTTATCAATACTGATAAAAATTCATGTAGACAGTCCTGAAAAGTTTATAAAAGCCCCTCCAATAAAGGTGTTTCTAGGTTTTCATGCTTTAGAGGGTTTCCTTTAAATCTGAAATATAGGTGAATATCTGAAATTAAAGCATGAATAATAAAGCTGTGCTTTATGATTATGCTCTAAAAAGAGAAGTTTTTATACTGCATATGTTCTATGACTTTTTCCTAAGTGTAAACTAATAGTCTTTTAAAAAAAATAAAGGAACTGAACAACCTAATAAGAAAATACACATACACACACACACACACACACACGCACGCACACACAAGTTGGATGCTTACCTATACAGTCTGGACTTGATTTTATGAATCTACATAATTCCTTGTCCCCTGATGGCTTATTATTTGTAACATAGCAATGAATGCTTGCTATTACTATTGAAACGATTTTACTGGTGTTTCAGGCTTCGTTTTTTATTTCTTTTGTTTTATGAGAGGATTAAAATCCTAAAGGAAACTATGCTAGTTAACTAATTGCCAGCTTTATGCTTCATGAAATCATTTTTATAGCATTAAGAAATAAGTAAATATCTAAATAAACTAAAGAGCTTTAAATGACTTAGAATTTATAATTAGTGAAGTGATCTATTTTGTTACTTACAATAAATACCTTGGTTCAGAGCTACTCTTTTTTCTTGCATATCCAAAACTTTGCCTTTAACACTTTTAAGAGACCTAAGCTCAAATAAATTTTATTATAAAATCGAGATAGTTTTGCCATTTACAAATAAAGTCAACATGCAGTAGACACTCAGTATACTTCTGGGCTGCTGAGACACACTGAATCAATTGTGTTGAGACTCATTAATTTACACAATTGGAATCAGTTCTTAGCTCATAAGAGAATATTTAAAGCAATTTTAAAACAAATGAGTAATTGTGAAAAGAAATATCACATCATCTTCTCAGCTTGAAACAGATATAAAAATGCAAATTTAATCCCATAAGGTAATCCTGTAAATATTGCTCGTTACAGCAATCAATTAAACATTCATGATAACTATATGTAATAATTGAACCCACCTATGGAATAACAATTATATAGGGGATGCTTTTCGGTATTGCTGAAACCAGATTTCATTTTTCAGTGACATGGATTTGAGGAAACATTAATTCAGGAAACCCTAATCAATAGGATTAAATGACACTGTCAAATTAGCATAAAATCTTCAGAGTATTTGCTCATAATCAGTGAACATCTTATCTTACTCAAGTATTTCAGGAGCCATAGGATGGAGATGGTAGAATGGTCTGCAAAAAGCTTCAAAGGATATTGAAATCACTTAATTATGACACATAAATTCATATTCATTAAGTAAGAAAAGCTCATGTTAACACTACTCCCATTGATTAGTTTAGCCATACAGAGTTAAGTAGAAATAGCTTCTCTTTAAGGTATCTTGCCCTCATTTAACATAGTTGCAGTGATCATAGTAGGTCGAAGAAATATGTTGTGGACATTTAAAAAAAATTAGCCTATATTTTGGTTGCCCTGAATAACATTGGGAGAAAATAGTTGAAGTGTAAATTTGAAAACTGAGTAAATCCTTCATTGTTTATTCATAAGAGATCATAGAAGGAACAAATACTAGTTACATACGTAGTCTTCATTGCAAATGAAGTTGAGTATGAGAAATAACAGCAGAGAAGACTACTACAGAATAATCCTTGGTTATGAGGTTCAGAACAATAAATGTAATAAAGTCTAAGTGCTTTTTCCTTTAAGGCTTGCTGCTGTAAGAATGCTAGTTTGGCCATAATGCAAATGACATTCCCTGAGATGCTTTGTAAAAAAAAGAAAAAAAAAAAAAAGGCTTTAAATTACTGCCCACTAAGCAAGCACTGAAGGCCAATTTCAATGAGAAATAGTTTCAAAATGCTGAGTTAGGGGCCTCCAAAAAGAAATAGAGGATAAGAGGGTGGGGTTCCCTAGTCAGATTTCCCTGGGTTGCTTAATTTCTCTAGGTCACAACCACTACATCTATAAAACATAAAGAGCCATGAAGATATTTAATTGTATAGAGATTTCCTGAGGCAATATCTCTAAGTCCCTTTCAATGTGAGGTATGTAATGTAACAAGGTTCTAGAATCTAGAATAAAATGACAGTTTGATAAGAGGTGAATAACTGAGTGATTATTTCTGATAAAAGGACAAGATTAGAAAGAACAGGAATTCAGGGAGGAGAGTTTATTTCTATCAACCTATTAAAAGAACATGCATCCAAGATAAAAATGAGGTTTGTTGAAACTTATGGTTACCAAAGGGGATAGCAGGAGTCGGGGTGAGGGGAGATAAATTAGGAGTTTGGGATTAACATATACACACTGCTATATATAGAATAAACAACAAGGACCTACTGTATAGCACAGGGAACTATACTCAATATCTTGTAATAATGTGTAATGGAAAATAATCTGAAAAAAATATATATATGCACATATATATGTATAACTGAAGCACTTTGCTGTATACTTCAACACAACATTGTAAATTAACCATACTTCAATTTTTAAAAAAATGACCATTTAATATGGTCCATAGAATTCAAACAGAAAAAAAAATGAGGTTTGTTGAAATCAGTGCTGCTGAGAAGCCCATCGTGGGTGACTACTAAAGTCTGAGGTACAAACTCAAAATTGAACTAAATATAAAATAAGGTAAAATAAATAAAACATTGCCTCATCCTAGGCACGGAAGACTAGATTTCCCAGCCTCTGTTGTGGTTATGTTGTGGATAAGTGATTGAATTCTGACTCATGGAATGCGGGTAGAATTGATGTGGTCCCCTCATAAGCCTGACTCTTCAGAGCGCCCATAATGGTCCTACTGCTCTCTTTATCTTTCTTGTGATGCCTGCAAGGTGTAAGTAGTCACATGGTCCCTATTAGACTCATGCGAACAAAAACTTTATATTGCTTTATGATATAGCAGCTTAACACTTAAAAATTATTTTAATATTATTTAATTTATTATTATAATAAATTATATAATTTTATCTTTTGATCCCCTTGACTATTTCTCCCACACCCACCCTCTGCCTGTGGCAACAATTAATCAATTCTTGGTGTCTATGAGCTTTTTTTTTTTTTAGATTTCACATTTAAAAGAGATCTTACGGTATTTGTCTTTCTCTGTCTGACCTATTTCACTCAGCATAATGCCTTCAATGTCCATCCATAGCAAGATTTCATTCTTTTTTATGGTTGAATAATATTCTTTTGTGTGTGTGTGTATGTATCTATCCATCCATTAATGGACACTAGGTTGTTTTCCATATCTTGGCTATTATAAATAGTGCTGAAACGAACATGGGGGTGCAGATATCTATTCAAGTTAGTGTTTTCATTTTCTTTGGATAAATACCTAGAAGTGGAATTTCTGGATCATGTAACAGTCCTATTTTTTAATTTTTTTGAGGAATGTTCATACTGTTTTCCATTGTGACTGCACCCATTTACATTCCTGCCAACAGTGCCTGAGGGTTCTCTTTTCTCCACATCCTCACCAACACTTGTTATCTCGTCTTTTTGATGACTGCCATTCTGACAAGTGTGAGGTGCTGTCTCATTGTGTTTTTTTTTTTTTTTGCGGTACGCAGGCCTCTCACTGCTGTGGCCTCTCCCGTTGCGGAGCACAGGCCCCGGACGCGCAGGCTCAGCGGCCATGGCTCACGGGCCCAGCCGCTCCACGGCATGTGGGATCTTCCCAGACTGGGGCACAAACCCGCGTCCCCTGCAACGGCAGGCGGACTCTCAACCACTGCTCCACCAGGGAAGCCCCTCATTGTGGTTTTGACTTGCATTTCCCTGATGATTAGTGATGCTGAGCATCTTTTCATGTGCCTGTTGGCCATCTGTATGTCTTCTTTGAAAAAAATGTCTATTCAGACCTTCTGCCCCGTTTTGAATCAAACTTTTGTTTTGTTTTGTTTTTTGCTTTTTTTGCTATTGAGTTATATGAGTTTTTACATACTTCGGGTATTAACCCATTTTCAGATATATGATTTGCAAATATTTTCTCCAGTTTGGTAGGCAGCTTTTTATTCTGTTGACAGTTCCTTTACCATGCAGAAATTTTTTTAGTTTGATGTAGTCCCACTTGTTTATTTTTGCTTCTGTTGCTTTTATTTTGTGTCAGATTCAAAAAATCATTGCCAAGACCAGTGTCAAGGACCTTACTGTCTGTGCTTTCTTCTAGAAGTTCTATGGTTTCAGGATTTACGTTCAAGTCTTTAATCCATTTTGAGTTAATCCATGGTGTAAGACAGTGGTCCAGTTTCATTCTTTTGCATGTGGCTGTCCAGTTTTCCCAATGCCATTTATTGAAGAGACTCTCCTTTTCCCATTGTATGTTCTTGGATCCTTTATCATAAATTGACCATCTAGGAGTGAGTTTATTTATGGGCTCTCTCTTCTGTTCCATTGATATATGTCTGTTTTCTATGCAAATACCATACAGTTTTAATTACTATAGCTTTGTAATAGGATTTAAAATCTAGACTGATTGGGTAATATTGTCATTTTAACAATGTTAATTCTCCCAATCCCTGAGCACTGAATATCTTTTCACATTTTGTGTCTTCTTCAATTTATTTCTTTAATGTTTTGTAGTTTTCAGTTCACTGGTCTTTCACCTATATTATTTTATAAATATTCCTCTGTTTAAAGAAACTATAATGAATAATAACAGCTTCTATAATTAACTTCACCAGTGCATTGTTTCACTTATTTTAAAAAATAAACTATTTTTCATCCTAACTGATAATTTCAATAATTATCTTAGCAAAATCATTATGTTGTTATTATTATGAATAACAATTATTAAATTTTGTCTATGTGCCAGGCACCATGGTAAATGATTTACATATGTCATATCATTTTAAATTTAGAAAGACTCTGTGAAGTGATGGTTATAACAATGAAGCTCAAAAAGTTTAAGTAATATGCGTAAGACACCCCAGTTGAAAATTCAGGTCTATGTGCCACCCAAATTCATACCCTCTGTCCATTATATAATCAACATCTTAGTTTTCTTCCTTTGTGTGGATTACGTATAACAATCTCATTTGCCTCTCATGTCCACCATCATCAGTCTTCTAACAAGAGTTTTATATATCCTGCAAGGAATTTGAGACAATCCAACTTTTTTGTTAAGAAGCTGAAGTTAGCTTCTCTGTGATTCAGCATCAAGGTGACTTCCCTTCTCACCTACTCTGACATTGGAAGAGCAATTTCCCAGCAATTGTGATCACACTCTTTCCTCCTTTTTTATTTTGAAGGTACTTCTGATAAGTTATTTTCTTTCAGAATAAGGTTCTGTGCATTTAATTCACCAACACCATACTCTTACTTTATATATTATATCAGGGTCTTATATTCTGCCCTCTTTACCTGTGCACGCAGAGACTTATTACTTCTGCCCCTGAACCCTTGATCTATAGTTTTAATGAAAATGTCCTTACTGACAGACCTTGCAGGATCTGAATTGCTGACCTGGGTACTGTGGCCAGTTGCTGTCCACTAATTGTGCCTCCACTTGAGCAGACACTGCATCTTGCAATTAGACAACTTGTGCTAATGATTCTAAGCTTATAGTTGTCTTTACCAGTCATAAATTAATCTCTTCATTTAGCACAATTTTATAAGTTTATCCTCATGTGCCACACCTTTAACTAAACCACTGTAAATTCACCTGAGTCTGACGTTCTTCTTAAACATCATTTTGTGTTTTCTAATCTAATCCATTTGCTAATAAATATTCCTCAGAAAAGATGGCATTTAGGGTCCTGAATATTATTTTTCATTATTCTAAAGTTAAATAACAAGACTTTCCCATTAAACTTGATACAAAAAACTAAAATGACATCTGGTGGTATCAAGTCCTATAGACAAGTCCTATAGAAATAAAAATATTGATCGGGAGCTTAAAACCTAGTTAATAGTTAATTTGATTCTCTAAGGAAACCATATATGGCAACTGGTTCATCTCAGCTTACATGACTACATGACCAAATCTCCATGGATTAAAAATAATGGACTGCTTTCAAAATGAAAATATAATTTGAGGCGAGGTATATAAAAGTCTACTATGTGAGATATACTTGCTGATGCTAAGTAACATCTCCACCCTTTAGTCTCTCCCTGATACCCAACAGAGAGTAACGCTTTTCTAACTCTGTTGCCAGCAGTGCTGTCATTAGATTTCAGCAATGTGAGTTAGCATATGATATCTGAAAGATAAAAGAGAAGAAAAACCCACTACTTTTGGTAGTATCTGCAGGGACATGAGTGAGCATCAGCAGATGGCAGATATGGGAACTTGTCCACAACTTTCAAGCACCCTCCACTGAATTAACCACTTCAGTGCTGCAGTTCTAGCAGTTTGGAATTTTCTAAAAACAGCCTTTGTAACTTTTTGCCCTTGCATCTCAAACAGTTTTGTAAATTTCTATTGCCTTGTATTCAATTTTTAACATTTTTTTCTTTTTACAGAACACTAGCTGACATATTTAACTAGAATATCATCTTGAGTAACCTGTTGTATAACTTGACTAGTGACTTTAAGTTGTGCTCCCAAAGAATGGATCTGTTTTGTGTGGGTGGGGACATTTGGAAAAGGCAGGAGTCAAGGTGTAACAGCAGCTACAGAATAAACACACTAGGCAAGAAAAAAAGAGAGGGTCAAGGAGAAGTACGTAAGCACTCACAAAAGGTGAGAGAGACACTAAAGATGATGCTTGCATACCAACACTCCAGGTTTGGGTCTGATGAAAAAACAAAATGACAGGTGTACTCTAAGCTCTTTTGCTTGAACACCACCTACAATAGTCAATGGCAGAAGAGCCAATTAGTGATTGGCATTATATACAGTATAACAGTTTCCATCCTGGCATAACAAGCAGAATATAGGGCATGATGTATAACCTGACTTAATAGAGTTACTCTTCTTTCACTATGTAACAAATGACAGAATTATGTCCACTGAAATTTATTCAAAGGTGAGTTAGCTTCATTAACCAGGTATGTTTAAATACCATTGCACACCAAACTAAGAAATAATCTTATTAGCTCATTTGAACACTCTAAAACGCAAACTAAAACTTGATCTTCTCCCGAATAACTGAATAAAAAATTTAACATCATATATATTCAATCACAGAAGTCCAATAAAAGACAGTTGAAACCAATATAATATTGAATTTATTGTGCAATTTTGGCTTTAGACATTCAGGGTTTTTATCACACAGGGTGCAGAGACCTCGTCAGTCAGGATATTCAACAACAACCCTGGAAATGTCACCTCTTAAAATGTAGTTATACATAGATGCACACACATTTGCACGTGTGTGTGTGTGTGTATGAGGGTCAGGTATGGAGAAATTGCCTGGGATAGGGCACGAGGGAATTTTTTTGCGAGATAGAATGTTTTATATCTTAGGGATAGGATATCTATTTGCCAAAAACTCATCGGATTTGTGTACTTAAAATTTATGAATTTTATAGGTACATTTTACCTAAAAAAAAAAAAGAAGAAAAGAAAGAACTCTAAACAAATATTGATTCTAGTTAGTAGGTTTTGCTTTTGGTGATGGTCCTTTATTAACAATTCTGAAACTACTTTCTATATTCAGGCTTGTGAAATGAATAAATTCACTGAGTATAACGGGAATCAGAATACTCACTGTCAAGGAAGGGGACTTATAAAGAAGGGACCTCAAATTTACACAATGTTTGTATATAAACACATAGCATACATATGAATGTATGAATTTTGTGTACAGGCAACACATACATATATATTTATATATAGGTAGATAAAGAGAAATAGATAATTGATAGACACAATAATAAATGTAGAGGTTGTATATACAAATATATTTCCTGGTCCTCTCCCCTTAGGGGGCTTAGACTCATGAACCTTCCTATTGCCCAAATCTTTATTTATAAATAATATCCTTCATGAAGAGAAATCTGGGCTCCCTGAAGAAAGGGCTGATTCCAGAACTGAGGCATGAAGAGTACAAGAAGAGTCAGGGACATTCTATGATTCTTGAATGTAAGGAAGTTCTCAAAAAATGACAGAGGCCTGTGAAAAATACACAGATTAAAGACTTCCACTGGCTGAATCTGAGACAATCTGAATATGAAAATAAATAATAATAGTAATGGAATATAACCAATTAAATAAAATGTCAATCCACAAGTCCATGCTGATATAAATAAATGAATGAATAAATAAATAGGTAAATGGCAAAGAAGGGAAAAGTCTTTCTTACAGAAGAATACCAACTAACAAATATAGAAGAAATGGATTTACAAAATTATCAATGTATGTGAAAATAGTAAAAATAGAAAGTTTGATGAAGGACTGAACATTTACATGGCATCGTCCCATAAATTTTGTATTAATTAGAAAGCAAAAAAATAGATGTTCTGGTGGAAAAGCTGACAGACATCACCTGAATCTAGCGACCAAAGTTAATGTTACTCAAATTGGGATAAAACCAACATCATGTGCTTTCTTTATGATTCACTGAGAAGAACACACTGCTTGGCATTCCCTAACCTGCCACCTTAACTCCACTACCCCTCCTCAAAACTCCTGCAAACTAAAACAAATAATGGGGAAACAGTAGATAAATCAAAATTGAAGAAAATTCTACAGAATAACTGAAATTCCTGGCCTTCATTTTTCAAAAATGCCAAGGTTAAGAAAAAAAGCAGGAGAACTGCTTCAAATTGAAGGAGAAAAAAGAGACATTACAATAAATGCAATGCATTATCCTCAAGTAGATGTTGAACTAGGAAAAAGTACCGTAAAAGATGTTATTGGACCAACTGGTGAAATTTGAATGTAGACTGCAGAAGATTCAGAAAAAAATAATATGAAAGAAAAAGGGAAAGAGAGAATTACGCAAATATAAAAAAGTTGGCAAATCTGAATGAAGGGTATATGGGAGTTCCTCGACTATTAAAGCAACTTTTCTGTAAGTTTGGAAATTATATAAAAATAACAATGTCCATAAAAGGGTATAATTTTAAATACTCTAAAATTAACCAAATAACTGGGAATAACATAAATAAAGTAAATATTTTAAAAGTCCAATATCCCTGTACACTATTGAGAAACTTCTAAAAATTCTTAAATAGATTGGAAGGCTCAATAGTATAAAAATGTCAATTATCTCCTAACTATTGTATATATTCAATTAATTTCAAATCAAAATGAAAACTTCTTGGAAATGAACAAGTTGTTGTAAGCATTATATGAAGTAAGGAGTCAGTAAGAGCTAAAAAACACTTTAAAAAGGTAAAAAATTTAGAAAAAGTTATATTACCGTACCAATTTAAAAAAGCTACAGTATGGGCTTCCCTGGTGGCGCAGCGTTGAGAGTCCTGCCTGCCAATGCAGCGACACGGGTTCGTGCCGCGGTCTGGGAAGATCTCACATGCCACGGAGCGGCTGGGCCCGTGAGCCATGGCCGTTGAGCCTGCGCGTCCGGAGCCTGTGCTCCGCAATCGGGAAGAGGCCACAACAGTGAGAGGCCCCACGTACCACAAAGGAAAAAAAAAAAAAAAAAAACACTGAGAAATAATAATGTTGAGGATCAGGATAAATTTGTATTTTCGTGCGTTTTTTAATGAATTATTTAAAATAGAAAAGTAGAGAGAATAGGACATACGCACTAGGAAATTTTTAACAAATGTGAACATTATACATATTTGCTTCAGTTATTTTTAAATAACAACTCAGAAACAGTTCAAACCCTCTTTTTCCTTTCTTCTTGATCACATTCTTACTCCCCTTTCCACTCTGGAAAGATGTGGCCAAAAAGGTGGTGCTTCTTCTCCTTTAGCTCTGAGCCTATGGTTTTTGGTATCTCCTTAGGAGGGGCAGGCCACCAGCATTTCTCACCACCCACCCCAACCCAGCTCTATGTGGCAAAGGCTAAATACCAGGTGAGTGCAGCCAAGATGTCAGCAACCCTCTTCCTCCTAGCTTACACTCACAGGATTGAGAGTCTGCCCCCAGGATTGGCAGATCAAGAATTCTAGGGCCCGAATTGCTCTACCCCCAGAATCCTTTATAGGAATGTAATTTTAATGTGGGGGAGAGGGCAAGCTTAAGAGATCAGAGGCTATTGTCTCCACTGGAAAAGCAGGCATGTCACTTCAAGAGAAGCAGATCGACTATCCTGATCCCAGCTCCAGAACAGTGAGTTGGGGATTTTACCCAAGGAGAGAGGCAGCCTATAAGAACAGAGAGCTTTGGTGCTCTCCTTGAAGAAACTGACTTTATTTGCAACAGAGTGTGGTAAATTCAAGGCTAAGGAGGCTGAGAAAATAATGGAGATTTTAGCAGTAAACAGTTTAATAGAAGGTGGTAAATCCCATGAGAGCAGCAAGCTAAACCACAGGACAGCTAGTTTGCTGGAGAGCACCACGGAAAGAGACTGCTAAAAAGAGCTCTCCTGGGGTCAAAACAAACCACAAAAGTTGACCTCAAAAAAGTATCCCAACAATGAGGCCCATATTTATTTTGAATTAGACTGTGAAAACGATTTATGCTCCAAGGCAATTGCTGAAAACAACAGAGCAATCAACCAGAAATTAGTGGAGCCCTCAGAGCTGGGTGTTACATCCCATAAAGGCAGAGAGCAAAACGGAGAGAACCGGGAAGGAAACGGTCAGAAAGAGCCCTGCTACAACTACTGTAATCTTAGGTGATTGTGCGCTCTGAGAATGTATATCAGAGGCTTCTTACCCTGGTGAAACAGACTTCACTAAAATTGTCTAGCCAAGTTGTTAAACAAATAAACAAGCAAGTATCAGTATCAAAAAGCCTCGGTGATGGGGATCAGTATCAAGAGCTACTACAATATAAATCTCCAGTTTTCAACAATGACAACAGAAAACAGGTGACATACAAAGACACTGGAACTGACACATACACAGGGAGACATAAAGCAAGTGACAGGAACTGCCTGTGAGGGAGCCCAGATGTTAGATTTAATAGACAAAGACTTCAAAGCAGCCTTTATAGATACATTTAAAAACTAAAGCAAACGACTCTTAAGAAGTAAAGGAATGTATAACAGTGTTTCATTATGTAGTGAATATAAAGAGATAGAAATTATTAAAAAATAAAAGAGAACCACATGGAAATTCTGAAGTTGAAAAGTACAATAACTGAAATGAAAATTTACTAGAGGGATTCAACAGTAAACTTGAACTGGCAGAAGAAAGAATCAGTTGAACAGCTGATTGATAGAGACTGTGAAATCTGAAGAATAGAGAGAAAAGAAAAGTGAAGAAAAATAGACACTCAGAAAAAATGTGGGACACAAACTCACCAATGTATGTATCATATGAGTAGCAGGACAGGAGAAAGGATTGAAAAAATTCTTCAAGGAAATAATGGCTGGAAATTCCCAAGGTTGATAGAAAACATTCGTCTACACATCAACAGGGGTCAGTGAACTCCAAGTAGGATAAAAATATATCTACACCCTGACAAATCATGTAAAAATGTTGAAAGACAAAGACAAAACCTTGCAAAGAAATGTGACCTGTCAGATAAAAAGAAACCCCAATAAGACTAACATCTGACTTCTCATCACAAACAATGGAGGGCATAAAAGGAATGATATATTCAAAGAACAAATCATTTTTATTGGGGAAATTTCTAGCTTGTGGCAGCACTAGAACATACCTAATCCTTGTGTTGTTAAAAGTTCAGTCTCCTTCACTCTGGTCTATATCTGATCTGGCACCCCACGGCACAATGTAGCATTGCGGTTATCAGTACACCTTTCCCCCTTACAAACTTGACTGAGTTTTTATTTTCTGGCATCTAGGGATGACTCCTGGTTCTTTAGAACTTGCCTCTGTGGTGTATGTGTGTATGTACTGCTTAGCATTTATAGGAATATTTAATGGAAAAAGAATAAAAAGGAGATTTTTATAATACTTTGACATATGTTCTTTTACCCCGAATAAAAAAATTGGCCCATCCTCACAGTTATTGCTTAACATAGCAACATCTTATTGATAATGTTTCCAGAATGGCAGTCATGGAAGTACGCCTCTCAAATCTTCAAAAGAACCTGTGGGAGGGGGCACAGCTGACTGATGGCCCCTGTGCTTCCTCTCTGGGTCTCTCACTGCATTCATGCAGAGGCCATGTTCTCCCCAGGTTACTCCCATCAGCAACTGAAACAGCAAGGGTACTACTGCAGGCTGGTCTGGAACTGCTCTACAATGGAACTTTTTTTTGTTTTTGCAGTGGGGGGGACCCTTACTGTTCTGGCTGATACTGTTTTAGAAATGCTCCTGCAGTCTGAGGCTATTCCTCTCTAATCATTGCTTCTCTCTCCCCTTTCATAAGTGCCAGACCTGCTTCTTGGTCCTGAGGCTCTCTGCTGGTTCCCTCCTCCTTTATCATTCACAGTCCCCTCCGCCTCCCATAAGTTACAAGTCTCATCCTGCTTGGTATTTGCTTCTGAGGAGACTGAACTAATATACAAGGTTTTGTGTCCCTACAACATGGTTTAAGAATAAGGGGGGAAAAAAAGCCATAGTCTTTATCAAAATATCTGTTGGATAAAGGATTATTAATAGAATAATAGCCAACTCTTACATTTAAGTCTTTTAATATTAATATAGCTAGTAAAACAGTTTTTAAATACTTTGCTTGGCAAATTGCAAAATGTCCCAGATATCTGAGAAATCAATATGCTTATTTTCAAGCAAATATAGACATACCTTGTTTTATTGCACAGATAATGAGTATTATTTTTTACAAATTGAAGCTTTGTGGCAACGCTGCATTGTCAGATGATGGTTAGCATTTCTAGCTATAAAGTATTTTTAAATTAAGGTATGTACATTGTTTTTAGACATAATGCTTTGCAGTCTTATAGACCACAGTATAGTGTAAATATAAGTTTTATATGCACTGGGAAACCAAAAAATGTGTTTGACTTGCTTTATTATTATATTCCTTTTATTGAAGTGATCTGGAACCAAATCCTGAGGTGTGCCTATATGGTTATTGGTTCAAAAAAAAAAAAAAAAGCTGGTTAGGTATACGTAACTTAAAATTTTTACCCTTTAAGGTAAATTACCTTTCACTGAGGCTTGGTGAAGAAAACATTAGCCTTTAAAGTAAAGTACCTTTTAATGTTGCTCAGTGAAGAAAAACTTGAATATTTCATTATGTCAAAAATGTATCTTCTAAAAAGCAGATTGCTCCTCTCTACCTCACGGATGCATGGGGAGCAAATGAAATAACATGAGGCTGAGATAAGGTGAATGCACTCAGAAGAGTGCTGTCTCGGCAATAATGTCCCCTCTGTGCTTTTAAACGATATTAGCCATGGATTTGTAGATTTACTGAGGGCAGCAATTTCAGAAGCCATCATCACTGCCTTAGCATCTGCAGATATTAGAAATCAATATGCTGTGCTCGGATATTGAACTTGTGTATCCTCATATCATGTGAGTACTCTGACTCATATGATGCCAAGTAGACCTATAATATACAATGATAAATGAAATTTAGCTAAAAGCATTAAAAAGAAGAAAAAGAATCACCGAGATTTATTCCAAAACTGTAGAAAATTAATTTTGCCATTTAGAGAACTATTCCTTTTTCTAACCATATAAATTTGTGTATGCAAAATAGGGTACATTTTTTGTTATATAATGTCACTTTATATTGCCATTATTTGTTTTTAAGTAATTCCTTGTGGTAAGTTATTTCTTGAAATACACTATGTACTTCCCTATACATCTAAATTACTACTGCTTAGACACTAAACAGGATTAGCTTGTTGCTCTTTTTAAATGGCAACCTTGTGTAGAATCAATTTAACCACGCTGGTTGAATAGGTCGACAATTCAGGATGTAAAATAAAAACGTGAGAAATGTGCCCTGCAGTTTAGAATGCACTATCTACTTCTCCAAAATATCTTAGCAACTGAAGTACAAAAGGAAATTAGATTAAAAAAAAATAGCAAGTTGCATATTTGTCATCTAAATTATTTTATTTTGTATTTTTATTTTTTTTTTAGTTTCAGCTTCACAACAAAATGAATCAGTTATATATATATACATATATTCCATATCTCTTCCCGCTTGCGTCTCCCTCCCTCCCACCCTCCCTATACTCCAAAAGATTTCATGCAGCTTTCTAAGTTACCCTGTAAGTACAAACTCATTTTGGATGACAGACATCTAGTTGCTTTGATATATCACTATAATTATGAAGCACAAAAAGTTAAATTTTAAAGTCTGTAGCAGTAAATTTTGAAAAACAAATCAAAATATTATATTATGGAAAGAGAACTAGTGAGAAGCTAGCGTTGATATCTTAATCTCACAGGGGGCATTCATTTTAATATCATTAAGACTAGTATCGATAAAAGAATGACAATAACAATTAGGAAAAACATTTTTGCTTACTGAAATATTCATTATTATAATAGATAAAAATTTAATTGCTTGTTTTTCCTGAAATGTAAATGTGTGAAAAATGAACTACTTTGTAAAGAAATTTTAGCTTAAGAAATATAAAAAAATGAATTATTTATGCAAGTAATTTTCTCAGTCTTTAAATATAGCCTAACCATTTTATAGCTGAAAAATAAGATTTAAATCTCTATGTACAAATGATTTTATATATACCTATGTAATTAATATAAACTCAGAATTATCATATGCTAAATTATCATACGCTAAGACTATGGTTCAATAAGCAAAGTCATCTATAATGATGACAAGAAAGAATAATTTGGAAAATATCTTATATCAAAATTTTATTAATAAGGTTAATCTAAAAAAATCTTTGTCTTCCCTCAGGCCCTACATTATTTTTAAACTCCATTAACTGCTAAATTCCTCAAATTGCAAAGGACAAAATGAATTTCATAAAAAGCTATTTCTCTCTCTCCAGAGTAATGGTAAAAGTCCAAATAAATGAGCTAATAAGGTTACATATAATTTCTTTCTAAAAGCACAGATGTTTAAAAGAACTTCTAACTAATGCAGCAGCTTCAAACTTTATAATTTCTTGTTCATTCACTGCCAAAAGTATAATTATACAAAGTAAACTGACTTCAATTAATAGTGAATAATTTGACTTCTAAAGAACAAAAATGAGCAACTCTCATGAATTTTTACCTTGGACTAAACTGAAATAAACAGATCAATGGTATTTTAACTAAATAAAAAACAACTCTGAAATAAATGTATCCTAAACCCTAGTTTGCTAAGTTTATTGAAAAAGTAATATCTTGACAAACTCTATAAGCTGTATACAAATTGTATGCATTTAGCTAGGTAGTTTTTTAAATCACACAGCACATGGAGAAAAGTTCATTTATGGCGTTTATTTTATTAAATGACCCTCTAGAATGATAGCATTACATATATATGTATATACACATATAGATATATGTACATATATGACAATATATATGGTTTTGTATTTATAGATATATTACTCTCAAGTACTATTAATAAATAAGTACCTGATGTCTTAATGAAAGTCAAATTAAAATTTATTAAATTTTTAAGGTACTCAAATACAGGAGAATAAGTCTTCTGGAAAAATGCTAATCAAAAAAAATTGATATGATTTAAATACAGCAAAATAAAAGTTAATGCTTATATGTAATTTGTCTTTTGAGAAAATAATGAATTCAACTGTTATACTCAAGAATGCCTTGACTATTAACTACTGCTCCTCAAACTCTTTGGATCACCCAAGACAGATGATCCAAGTCCTTCTGAGGTATCATCAGATGGTCAATAGTAGCCTAATGCTACACAACGCCTATGTTATTCACCTTACTTCATCTCATCATGTAGGCATTTTATCATCTCACATCATCACAAGAAGAAGGGTGATGCAGTACAATAAGATATTTTGAGAGGGAGTGAGTGAGAGAGACCACATTCACATAACTTTTATTAAAGTACATTGTTATAATTGTTCTATTTTACTACTATTGTTAATCTCTCACTGTGCTTAATAAATGAATTAAACTTTACCATAGGTATGTATAGGAAAAATCATAGTATAAATAGGATTCAGTACTATCCACAGTTTCAGGCATTCACTGGGAGTTTTGGAACATTTCCCCCATGGATAAGGGGGTAACTACTGCACAAACTTTTGCCCTATATGTGGTGGGGCAGAAACTATATAAATATATCAAATTTGTGTGTGTGTGTGTGTGTGTGTGTGTGTGTGTGGGAGAGAGAGAGAGAGAACTTTTAGGCAAAATTCACTTCACAAATTGCTTGCATTGAAACATAAGCTTTTTACTTATAAAAAAAGTACATTTTGTTCCCATTTAGATCATGTTAATTCTTATTTTAAAATCATTTCAAATAGGCACAGTAAAAATGTTGCCCAAGCTGCAATGAAGTTAAAGCCCCTTTCAAAGGAAATGAATACACATACATATATATGTATATATATCTATATCTATATAGATACAAACATATATAACATTTTATATACAAATGACTATACATATGTAATGACAAAAAAAATGACAGTGGTCTGAAAGCAGTAAGAGAACAAAAATTCATGAAAAGCAGTCACGCAATCTGAAAAATTACAAATATTGGAAAAATCCAAGATGCTTGGATCATTTAGTGTCAATTCAATAATAGCAATAATAAATCAGCACTATATAAAAATGTTAATATGATGGATCTGAATAACAATATACATTGTATGTAATGAATTTTGACAACTCAAGGAGCTCTCCTTATCCCTAAATGCTACATACTTAGCTATGTCAGATATTAAAAACTTTTGAAAAGTGAAAAATCTCTTTTTCAATGAGAAATTAGATTGACCTTGGGAATCCAGATTGAGGAAAAGTCTCAAGGGTTATGAAAGTGACTGAGGCTTTTACAATCTGTAAGAGTTACCTGGTTGGTGCAGGGGGCAACATAGCCAGTCTCCAGCTGTGGTACACTTAATGAGCTGCTACTATTGTCTGAGGGTTTGTGTCCCCTCAATATTCATATGTTGAAATCTTAACCCCCTAAGGTGATGGTGTTAGGAGGTACAGGTATTAAGAGGAGGGGTCCACCCTCACAAATGGGATTAGTGTCCTTATAAAAGAGGCTCCAGAGAGCTCCCCAGCCCCCTCCATTATGTGAGGATACAACCAGACGTTTTTGACCCAAATGAGGGCCTTCACCAGCCACACTGGCACCCTGGTCTTGGACTTGCAGCCTCCAGAAATGTGAAAAATACATTTCTATTGTTTATAAGCTACTCAGTCTGAGCTATTTATTATAGTAGCACAAAGAGACTAAGACAGCTACTGTTGTACCTCTCCCTGTAACCGTATTCCATTTTCTCATTAATGCAAGGGGATAGGGTCTCCTCAGCATTGAGTATAACTCTTTATTCAGATCTCGAAGAGTATCATGGCCCTTCCAGTATTTAAACCACCTTTCTTAAGAATGTGTGGCCAATTCAATTCTCTTTTATATCATTTGACTCCACTCTCAGTGTCACAGTAAAAACTGTTCCTCCCTTTAACCAACAAAAAACCAACCACAATTATCCAAAAAAAATTTTTTCCCTTAAAGAAGTTTGGGGATCTTTTAGGTTTTTTTTTTTAATCTTAATCTCATACCTTAAGCACACATCCATCAATCTAAAAGTGTATAAGGAGACTTTCAAGATGGCGGAGGAGTAAGACATGGAGATCACCTTCCTCCCCACAAAAACATCAGAAATACATCTACATGTGGAACAACTCCTACAGAACACATACTGAATGCTGGAAAAAGACCTGAGACTTCCCAAAAGATGCCCTCAGGAGATCGACACACCAAGGCGGGGCCAAATCCAAAGCTGAACCCCAGGAGCTCTGCAAACAAAGAAGAGAAAGGGAAATCTCTCCCAGAAGCCTCAGGAGCAGTGGATTAAATCTCCACAATCAACTTGATGTACCCAGCACCTCTGGAACACCTGAATAGACAACGAATCATCCCAAAATTGACGCAGTGGACTTTGGGAGCAACTGTAGACTTGGGGTTTGCTTTTTGCATCTAATTTGTTTCTGATCTTATGTTTATCTCAGTTTGGTATTTAGAGTTTATTGTCATTGGTAGATTTGTTTATTGATTTGGTTGTTCTCTTCCTTTTAATTATTTTTAATTTTTAACAATTAAAAAAATTATTTTAATAACTTTATTTCCTTTCTTCCTTCCTCCCTCCCTCCCCCCCTCCCTCCCTCCCTCTCTCTCTCTCTCTCTCTGTCTCTCTCACTCTCTCCCCCTTTCTCTCTCTCTCTTTTTTTCTTTCTCCCTTTTCTGCAAAGCCATGTGGCTGACAGCATCTTCATGCTCCAGCCAGGTGTCAGGCCACTGCCTCTGAGGTGGGAGAGCCGAGTTCAGAACATCGGTCCACAAGAGACCTCCCAGCCCCACGAATATCAATTGTCAAGAGCTCTCCAAGAGATCTCCGTCTCAACATGAAGACCCAGCTCCACTCAATGACTAGCAAGCTCCAGTGCTGGACACCCTATGCCAAACAACTAGCAAGACAGGAACACAACCCCAACCATTAGCAGAGAGGCTGCCTGAAATCATAAGGTCACAGACACCCCAAAACATACCATCAGACGCAGTCCTGCCCACCAGAAAGACAAGATCCAGCCTCATCCACCAGAACCAGGCACCAGTCCCCTCCATCAGGAAGCCTATACAACCCACTGAACCAACCTTACCCACTGGGGGCAGCCACCAAAAACAATGCGAACTACAAACCTGCAGCCTGCGAAAAGGGGACCCCAAACACAGTAAGTTAAGCAAAATGAGAAGACAGAGAAACACACAGAAGATGAAGGAACAAGGTAAAACCCCACCAGACCAAACAAATGAAGAGGAAATAGGCAGTCTACATGAAAAAGAATTCAGAGTAATGATAGTAAAGATGATCCAAAATCTAGGAAATAGAATGGAGAAAATACAAGAACCTTTTAACAAGGACCTAGAAGAACTAAAGAGCAAACAATGATGAACAATACAATAAATGAAATTTAAAACTCTCTAGAAGGAATCAAAAGCAGAATAACTGAGGTAGGAGAACGGATAAGTGACCTGGAAGATAAAATAGTGGAAATAACTACCACAGAGCAGAATAAAGGAAAAAGAATGAAAAGAATTGAGGACAGTCTCAGAGACCTCTGGGAAACATTAAATGCACCAACATTCAAATCATAGGGGTCGCAGAAGAAGAAGAGAAAAAGAACAGGACTGAGAAAATATTTGAAGAGATTATAGTTGAAAACTTCCCTAATATGGGAAAGGAAATGGTCAAGTCCAGGAAGCACAGAGAGTCCCATGCAGAATAAATCCAAGGAGAAACATGCCAAGACACATGTTAATCAAACTATCAAATATTAAATACAAAGAAAATATATTGAAAGCAGCAAGGTAAAAACAACAAAAACATACAAGGGAATCTCCGTAAGGTTAACAGCTGATCTTTCAGCAGAAACTCTGCAAAACAGAAGGGAGTGGGAGGACATATTTAAAGCAATGAAAGGGAAAAACCTACAACCAAGATATCTGAATCTCATTCAGATTTGATGGAGAAATTAAAACCTTTGCAAACAAGCAAAAGCTAAGAGAACTGAGCACAACCAAACCAACTTTACAACAAATGCTAAAGGAACTTCTCTAGGCAGGAAACACAAGACAAGAAAAGGCCCTACAATAACAAACCCAAAACAATTAAGAAAATGGTAACAGAAACATACATATCGATAACTACCTTAAATGTAAATGGATTAAATGCTCCAAGCAAAAGACACAGGCTGGCTGTATGGATACATAAACAAGACCCATATATATGATGTCTACAAGAGACCCACTTCAGACCTAGGAACACATACAGACTGAAAGTGAGGAGATGGAAAAAGATATTCCATACAAATGGAAATCAAAAGAAAGCTGGAGAAGCAATGCTCATATCAGACAAAATAGGCTTTAAAATAAAGACTATTACAAGAGACAAAGAAGGACACTACATAATGATCAAGGGATCAATCCAAGAAGAAGACATAACAACTGTAAATATTTATGCACCCAACACAGGAACATCTCAATACGTAAGGCAAATGCTAACAGCCATAAAATGGGAAATCGCCAGTAAAACAATCATAGTAGGGGCCATTAATACCCCACTTTGACCAATGGACAGATCATCCAAAATGAAAATAAATAAGGCAACCTAGGCTTAAATGAGACATTAAAGAAGATGGACTTCATTGATATTTATAGGACATTCCATCCAAAAACAACAGAATACACTTTCTTCTCAAGTGTTCATGGAACATTCTCCAGGATACATCACATCTTCGGTCACAAATCAAGCCTTGGTAAATTTAAGAAAATTGAAATCATATCAAGTATCTTTTCCGATGACAACACTATGAGACTAGATATCAATTACAGGAAAAAATGTGTAAGAAACACAAACACATGGAGGCTAAACAATACACTAGTAAATAACCAAGAGATCACTGAAGAAATCAAAGAGGAAATCAAAAAATACCTAGAAATAAATGACAATGAAAACATGATGACCAAAAACTTATGGGATGCAGCAGAAGCAGTTCTAACAGGGAAGTTTATAGTAATACAATCCAACCTCAAGAAACAACTCAAACAACCTAACCTTACACCTAAGCAATTAGAGAAAGAAGAAAAAAAAAACTCCAAAGTCAGCAGAAGGAAAGAAATCATAAAGATCAGATCAGAAATAAATGAAAAGAAATGAAGGAATCAATAGCAAAGATAAATAAAACTAAATGCTGGTCTTTGAGAAGATAAACAAAATTGATAAACTATTAGCCAGACTCATCCAGGGAAAAAGGGAGAAGACTCAAATCAACAGAATTAGAAATGAAAAAGGAGAAGTAACAACTAGCACTGCAGAAATACAAAGGATCATGAGAGATTACTACAAGCAACTATATGCCAATAAAATGGACAACCACGAAGAAATGGACAAATTCTTAGAAAAGCACAACCTTCCAAGGCTGAAACAGGAAGAAACAGAACATATAAACAGAGCAATCACAAGCACTGAAATTGAGACTGTGATTAAAAATTTTCCAACAGACAAAAGCCAAGGACCAGATGGCTTCACAGGTGAATTCTATCAAACATTCAGAGAAGAGCTAACACCTATCCTTCTCAAACTCTTCCAAAATATAGCAGAGGGAGGAACACTCCCCAATTCATTCTACAAGGCCACCATCACCCTGATACCGAAACCAGACAAAGATGTCACAAGAAAAACAAACTACAGGCCAATATCACTGATGAACAGAGATGCAAAAATCCTCAACAAAATACTACCAAAGAGAATCCAACAGCACATTAAAAGCATCATACACCAGGATCAAGGGGGGTTTATCCCAGGAATGCAAGGATTCTTCAATACATGCAAATCAATCAGTGTGATAAAACATATTACCAAATTGAAGGAGAAAAACCATATGATCATCTCAATAGATGCAGAAAAAGCTTCTGACAAAACTCGACACCCATTTATGATAAATGCCTCCAGAAAGTATGCATAGAGGGAACTTACCTCAATATAATAAAGGCCATATAAAACAAACCCACAGCCAACATCATTCTCAATGGTGAAACACTGAAACGATTTCCTCTAAGATCAGGAAAAAGACAAGCGGTGACAACTCTCACCACTATTATTCAATATACTTTTGGAAGTTTTAGCCCCAAAATCAGAGAAAAAAAGAAATAAAAGGAATACAAATCAGAAAAGAAGAAGTAAAGCTGTCACTGTTTGTGGATGACATGACACTATACATAGAGAATCCTAAAGATGCTACCAGAAAACTACTAGAGCTAATCAAGGAATTTGGTAAAGCAGCAGTATACAAAATTAATGCACAGAAATCTCTTGCATACCTATACACTAATGATGAAAAAACTGAAAGAGAAATTAAGGAAACACTCCCATTTACCACTGCAACAAAAAGAATAAAATACCTAGGAATATACCTACCTAAGGAGACAAAAGACCTGTATGCAGAAAACTATAAGACACTGATGAAAGAAATTAAAGATGATATAAACAGATGGAGAGATATACCATGTTCTTGGACTGGAAGAATCAACACTGTGAAAATGACCATACTACCGAAAGCAATCTACAGATTCAATGCAATCCCTATCAAACTATCTATGGCATTTTTCACAGAACTGGAACAAAAAACTTCCCAATTTGTATGGAAACACAAAAGACCCTGAATAGCAAATAATATTGACAAAGAGAAATGGAGCTGGAGGAATCAGGCTCCTAAATTTCAGACTATGTCACAAAGCTACAGTAATCAAGACAGTATGGCACAAAAGGAGAAATATAGGTCAATGGAACAGGATATAAAGCCCAGAGATTAACCCCCGCACATATGGTCACCTTATTTTTGATAAAGGAGGCAAGAATATAAAATGGAGAAAAGACAGCCTCTTCAATAAGTGGTGCTGAGAAAACTGGACAGCTAAAGAATAAAAATGTAAAAGAATGAAATTACTACACTCCCTAAAAGCATACACAAAAACAAACTCAAAATGGATTAAAGACCGAAACGTAAGGCCAGACACTATAAAACTCTTAGAGGAAAACATAGGCAGAACACTCCATGACATAAATCACAGCAAGATCCTTTTTGACCCCCCTCCTAAAGAAATGGAAATAAAAACAAAAATAAGCAAATGGGACCGAATGAAATTTAAAAGCTTTTGCACAGCAAAGGAAACCATAAACGACGAAAAGACAACCCTCAGAATGGGAGAAAATATTTGCAAATGAAGCAACTGACAAAGGATTAATCTTCAACATATACAAGCATCTCATGCAGCTCAGTATCAAAAAAACAAACAACCCAATCCAAAAATGGGCAGAAGACCTAAATAGACATTTCTCCAAACAAGACATACAGATTGCCAACAAACACATGAAAGGATGCTCAACATCACTAATAGAGAAATGCAAATCAAAACTACAATGAGGTATCACCTCACACCAGTCAGAATGGCCATTATCAAAAAATCTACAAACAATAAATGCTGAAAAGGGTGTGGAGAAAAGGGAACCCTCTTGCACTGTTGGTAGGAATGTAAATTGATACAGCCACTATGGAGAACAGTATGGAGTTTCCTTAAAAAACTAAAAATAGAACTACCATACGACCCAGCAATCCCACTACTGGACCTACATCCTGAAAAAATCATAATTCAAAGAGGCATGTACCACAATGTTCATTGCAGCGCTTTTTACAATAGCCAGAACATGGAAGCAACCTACGTGTCTATCGACAGACGAATGGATAAAGAAGATGTGGCACATGTATACAATGGAATATTACTCAGCCATAAAAAGAAACGAAATTGAGTTATTTGTAGTGAGGTGGAGGGACAAAGAGACTGTCATACAGAGTGAAGTAAGTCAGAAAGAGAAAAACAAATACCGTATGCTAACACACATATATGGAATCTAAAAAAATTTTAAAAAGGTTCTGAAGAAACTTGGGGCAGGACAGGTATCAAGACGCTGATGTTGAGAATGGACTTGCGGACATGGGGAGGGGGAAGGGTAAGCTGGGACGAAGTGAGAGAGAGGCATGGACATATATACACTACCAAATGTAAAATATATAGCTACTGGGAAGCAGCCGCAAAGCACAGGGAGATCAGCTTGGTGCTTTATGACCACCTAGAGGGGTGGGATAGGAGTTAGATGCAAAAAGGAAGAGATATGGAGATATATGTATATATATATCTGATTCACTTTGTTATAAAGCAGAAACTAACACACCATTATAAAGCAATTATACTCTAATAAAGATGTTAAATAAAAAAGTCTATAAACGCTCCAACCAGATTTAGAGGACCTCATGCAAAGAATTTTGTGATTTTGTGAACAATGTGAGATTTCTTTGTATTAATTATGTATCCTGCAACTCTACCAAATTCATTGATTAGCTCTAGTAGTTTCTGCTGGCATCTTTAGGATTCTCTATGTATAGCATCAGGTCATCTGCAAACAGTGGCAGTTTTACTTCTTCTTTTCCAATTTGTATTCCTTTTATTTCTTTTTTCTTCTCTGATTGCCGTGGCTAGGACTTCCAAAACTGTGTGGAATAATAGTGGCAAGAATGGACATCCTTCTCTTTTTCCTGATCTTAGAGGAAATGCTTTCAGTTTTTCACCATTGAGAATGATGTTTGCTGTGGGTCTGTCATATATGGCCTTTATGATGTTGAGGTAAGTTCCTTGTATGCCCATTTTCTGGAGAGTTTTTATCATAAATGGTGTTGAATTTTGTCAAAAGCTTTTTCTGTACTTACTGAGATAATCATATGGTTTTTATTTTTCAATTTGTTAATATGGTGTATCACGTTGATTGATTTGCGTATATTGAAGAATCCTTTCATTCCTGGGATAAATCCCACTTGATCATGGTGTATGATCCTTTTAAAGTCTTGTTGGATTCTGTTTGCTAGTATTTTCTTAAGGATTTTTGCATCTATATTCATCAGTGATATTGGTCTGTAATTTTCTTTTTTTGTAGTATCTCTGTCTGGTTTTGGTATCAGGGTGATGGTAGCCTTGTAAAATGAGTTTGGAAGTGTTCCTTCCTCTGCAATTTTTTGGAAGAGTTTGAGAAGGATGGATGTTAACTCTCCTCTAAATGTTTGATAGAATTTACCTGTGAAGCCATCTGGTCCTGGACTTCTGTTTGTTGGAAGATTTTAAATTATAGTTTCAATTTTATTACTTGTGAGTGCTCTGTTCATATTTTGTATTTCTTCCTGGTTCAGTCTTGGAAGGTTAGACCTCTCTAAGAATTTGTCCATTTCTTCCAGGTTGTCCATTTTATTGGCATAGAGTTGCCTGCAGTAGTCTCTTAGGATGTTTGTATTTCTCCAGTGTCCGTTGTAACTTCTCCTTTTTCATCTCTAATTTTATTGATTTGAGTCCTCTCCCTTTTTCTTGATGTGTCTGGCTAAACGTTATCAATTTTGTTGATGTTCCTAAAGAACCAGCTTTTAGTTTTATTGATCTCTGCTATTGTTTTCTTTGTTTCTATTTCATTTATTTCTGCTCTGATTTTATGATTTCTTTCCTTCTACTAACTTTGATTTTGTTTGTTCTTTCTCTAGTTCCTTTAGGTGAAAGGTTAGATTGTTTGAGATTTGTCTTGTTTCTTGAGGTAGGCTTGTATTGCTAAAAACTTCCTGCTTAGACCTGCTTTTGCTGCATCCCATAGGTTTTGGATCATTGTGTTTTCATTGTAATTTGTCTCTAGGTATTTTTTGATTTCCTCTTTGATTTCTTCAGTGATGTCTTGGTTATTTAGTAACATATGGTTTAGCCTCCATGTGTTTGTGTTTTTTACGTGTTTTTCCCTGTAATTTCTTTCTAATCTCATTGCATTGTGTTCAGAAAAGATGCTTGATATGATGTCAATTTTCTTAAATTTACCGAGGCTTGATTCGTGACCTAGGATGTGATTTATCCTGGAGAATGTTCTGTGTGCACTTGAGAAGAAAGTGTAATCTGCTGTTTTTGGATGGAATGTCCTACAAATATCAGTTAAATCTATCTGGCCTATAGTGTCGTTTAAAGCTTGTGTTTCCTTATTAATTTTCTGTCTGGATGATCTGTCCATTGGTGTAAGTGAGGTGTTAAAGTCCCACACTATTATTGTGTTACTGTCATTTTCTTCTATTATAGCTGTTAGTAGTTGCCTTATGTATTGAGGTGTTCGTATGTTGGGTGCATATATATTTATAATTGTTATATCTTCTTGGATTGATCCCTTGATCATTATGTTGTGTTCTTCCTTGTCTCTTATAACATTCTTTATTTTAAAGTCTATTTTATCTGATATGAGTATTGCTACTCCAGCTTTCTTTTGATTTCCATTTGTGTGGAATATCTTTTTCCATCCCCTCACTTTCAGTTTGTATGTGTCCCTAGGTCTGAAGTGGGTCTCCTGTAGATAGCATATATATGGGTTGTGTTTTTGTAGCCATTCAGCAAGCCTGTGTCTTTTGGTTGGAGCATACAATCCATTCACATTTAAGGTAATTATTAATATGTATGCTCCTATTACCATTTTCTTAATTGGGTTTCTTAATTTGGGTTTGTTTTTGTAGGTCCTTTTCTTCTCTTGTGTTTCCCACTTAGAGAAGTTCCTTTAGCATTTGTTGTAGAGCTGGTTTGGTGGTGCTGAATTCTCTTAGCTTTTGCTTGTTTGTAAAGCTTTTGATTTCTCGATCGAATCTGAATGAGATCCTTGCCGGCTAGAGTAATCTTGGTTGTAGGTTTTTCCCTTTCAACATTTTAAGTATATCATACCTCTCCCTTCTGACTTGTAAGTTTCTGCTGAGAAATCAGCAGTTAACCTTATGGGAGTTCCCTTGTATATTATTTGTCGCTTTTCCCTTGCTGCTTTCAATAATTTTTCTTTGTCTTTAATTTTTGCCAATTTGATTACTATGTGTCTTGGCCTGTTTCTCCTTGGGTTTATCCTGTATGGGACTCTCTGTGCTTCCTGGACTTGGGTGGCTATTTCCTTTCCCACGTTAGGGAAGTTTTCGACTATAATCTCTTCAAATACTTTCTCTGGTCCTTTCTCTCTTCTCCTTTTGGGACCCATATAACATGAATGTTGTTGCATTTAATGTTGTCCCTCCCAGAGGGCTCTTAGGCTGTCTTCATTTCTTTTCATCCTTTTTTCTTTATTCTATTCCACAGCAGTGAATTCTTCCATTTTGTCTTCCAGGTGACTTATCTGTTCTTCTGCGTCAGTTATTCTGCTATTGATTCCTTGTAGTGTATTTTTCATTTCAGTTATTGTATTGTACATCTCTGTTTATTCTTTAATTCTTCTAGGTGTTTTTTCGTTAAGTCTTCTAGCTCTTTGTTATACATTTCTTGCATCTTCTCAATCTTTGTCTCCATTCTTTTCCTGAGGTCCTGGATCATCTTCACTATCATCATTCTGAATTCTTTTTCTGGAAGGTTGCCTATCTCCACTTAATTTAGTTTTTCTGGGGTTTTATCTTGTTCCTTCATCGGGTACATAGGCCTCTGCCTTTTCATTTTGTCTTTCTGTGAATGTGGTTTTTGTTCCACAGGCTGCAGGACTGTAGTTCTTCTTGCTTCTGCTCCACAAGTCTTGACTGAAGGGTTTGCTTCTATCTCTTTTGAGTTCTCTAGTAAACATTTAGGGTTTTCTTTTCTGTACTTTTTGAATGAATTTATACCCTTTTTTCCTATGAATGTCAGCATGTTTTAAAGTTCCATTTTTGCTGGAAGTAGAGTCTCATTTTGCTTGAGGCTTACTTGGCTATTTTTATTAGCAGCCATTGTGTATGATCTGTGATTAGATTACACCTGCATCAATTCATTTCCCTCACCATTCACAGTTCACAGTAAGTAAATAAACTTAAAACCAGCCTAAGAGATGACTGAGGGCATACAGAACAAAATAAATACATCTAAGCAGTAATAACCAGCAGCAAATAAAATACTATTTTAATTTCAGCACATCAAATGGAAAATATAAGAAAATATGCATTTATGTATTTTTGAATAGAACCAGCAGGTTGACAACATCACAGAAAGTAAAGCAAACACAGGCTTCTTGTACAGGGTAATTAGCATTTATGCAAAGAGAGAACATGACATTAAGATGACATTCTACACATAGCACAGGGAGATCAGCTTGGTGCTTTGTGACCACCTAGAGGGGTGGGATAGGGAGGGTGGGAGGGAGGGAGACGCAAGAGGGAAGAGATATGGGAACATATGTGTATGTATAACTGATTCACTTTGTTATAAAGCAGAAACTAACATACCATTGTAAAGCAATTATACTCCAATAAAGATGTTTAAAAAAAAAAAAGATGACATTCTAGACTTAGGCTTAAATCTTCTTGAATTGATAGCAGATTTTCCTTTAGAAACAATGCCATATGTGATGGCTTAATGTATATGTCAACCCAAGGAAGCCAATTTAATCTACAATGTGACTTTTGGGATAATATTGTACTAGAGCATCATATATTTGGACAACCATAATACAAATAATGTTTATGAAAAAGATGCCCCTTTTAGATAAATTCATTAAAAATTAAAATAATAATGTGAGCAAACAATATACTGGGACAGAGTTATTAAAAGGCCAAAAACAAAGCAAAACAAAAAAGTGAAACAGAACACAACAACCCAAAGCAAATCAAAAAAACAAATAGAAATAGCAGTATCTCAAAGAACATGAGATAGGATAATAACAGTCAGAAATAAATAACCAAGATGGTTACTTTCAGCATCACTGAAAGATTGTCCTCCCTTGTCTGCCATTCTGCTTAAAGAAAACAGACTCCTCCCTCTATATGGCATTGGGCTCACACTTTATATCACCCTATACATAATTCTATCATCAAATTAATGTTGCTTTACTTGTGTGTTTCTCCCACTGTATTATAATCTAATTGAAAAAAATGGAATAAAATATTTCTGATTTCTAACACATAATAACTGCTCAAAACATTTTGAATAACTGAGTCTTATGTTTTAAAATAGCAGTTTTATGGGTATTTACAATAAATTCCCTGGTTTTATGTTACCTTTGATGATTTGCCAAGTTTATTTCAAGATCAAATTTATTAACATGTATAACTACCCATCTCCTCTACTCCCAAGACACACACACAGACACACACACACACACACACACACACGTATGCATGCACGCGCGCACACACGAGCACTGACTGAAAGGATTACATTTTATCAATCTGGTTCCTTAACCTGAGAATTTAAGTCAATCTACATTATAAAGGAAGGGGAAAGTGAAGGGTAAGAGGGTAAGAATTGGAAAGAATAGTTGGAAGAAAAAAAAGTACTTTTGAGAAATGTTGCTGTGGGTTTTGATTTAGAGTTTTACTGACCTTTTCCTAGAAGCACAATTTAAGTATTGGAATACGTTTTAGAACAAATTTTTGCTGACTGGACTTTGTTGCTTTATGAACTCTTTGCAAAGTTTGGTCCACGTAAGATGCTCGTTTTATTAAGATTCCATTAGGTGGGGCAAGTATCTGAGATTTGAGACTTAAGCTGCATCATTCATTCAGCTTCACCTCAAAGTAAAAGCTTTGTCTTTATATATGAGCCAAGAACACACTTCAACCATGATCATCTGATTCTTCGGAATATGCTACAAGTAATAAAATTCGAACAGATAGGGGCCATTGTAGGTCTGAGAACATAACCACAAAATCAAAGCTAAAATCAGAATTTCAATTTCTTTTAAGAATGCATGGTTTGGGAGTGAGCATGCACTCGAAGATGCTTAAATGAAACTGCATGGATTTGTGAAACAAAAGTCACTTTACTTTAAATAATAATAATAATGTAAATAGCAACAATAGCATCTAACATTTATTATTTCCTCTGTGGTAAGCACTGCTTTGAGCATTTTATATATATCAATTTATTTAATCCCTTTAATAATCGTTTGATGTTGGCAACAGTACTAATTCCATTTCACAGTCAAGGAAACTAAGGCACAGAGAATTTAGGTAATGGATCCATAATTAAGCATCAGTCAAGTACTGGGGCCAGAATTCAAACCTGGGAATCTAGTTCCATAACCTTCTCAACCATATTCTTACCTACCATTATATACTGTAATATTTCCTAAGGAACCAGCATCCTTTCTAGGCAGCTAGGTTAATGTCAGACTTGATGGGATTCGTTGAATGTTATTTCCTTGCACCTTCATTAAAAAATAAACGACAGATCCCTCAAGGGATCTGAATGCTGTTGTAGGGCTGACAAATAAGCATTCTTTGAAGCTACTAGTAGTGACTACTTCCAACTGGAAAATAAAGACATGTAAGTAGCATGTGCTATGAACTGGAGTGGTGTCTTTAACTTGTATTTGGCATATGTCAGTAGCTAAGATACTCCGGGGTACAAGTCTTCAGCAAACAGCACAGTATATTATCCATGTACATACATCATCCATAAGTTCATTTTTGTAGAAGACAGGCTCGCTGCTCCTCAGTGGGTGAACTGCAGTGGGTGTAGTAGCTGGGAATTATGTCAAATGCTATAATAACATGTTAGAAAAAAGGATAATGGGCCCCACTTTCATGTTCCAACTGGCATATCGACAAGAGTGGGCTATTTGCCAAAGGACGTTAAGCTAAGCGTTGGAGAAGCAGAAACAGCTCCACCAGGTTCATTCAGTAGAGAATTATGGTCCAAAATTATTTAATCTGGGTTCCTCAAATTCTACTGGTGAAACTAATCAGAACACAGTAAAAAATCCCCATGTTACGACTAAATCCCTCATGAGCCTGAACTTTTAGCATTACTTTTTAGCAATAGATTAAAGATTCACAACATTTACATATTTAAAAAGAACAACTTCAGTTATGTTATCCCCTATTTTCTTCAAAAAATAGCAAATAGCATCTTATTTGTCTTAACATGTGTAATCCACCTAAGGAAATGTAAAGTTGAAGGATCAAGCGTAAGTCATTTTCTTAAATTTAAACTTGACATTATGTATTTAAGCTAAAACAAAGTTTTAGAATTAGAGTGAGCTGCACATGCCTCTGAGGAAATCCAGTCAGCTAGCTTGCCAGTGTTCATATACAGAGATATTCACTCTTTAGTCAAGTTTTTGTCTGATTAATGTTATTTTAGATGATCGGTAGCCTTATGAATAAATGATGAAAAGATGTAAGCTAAAATATATAGTAGCACAAGCCAGCACTCCAGAACGTAAAGAGCTATTTTTAAAAGGGATGTTATTTGGAAAGTCAAGAGCAGTTTAAAGAAGGAGTGAATATGACAGCTCAATAATGAGCAGCAGTGGCCTCTTCATTGTTCCCTCCCAGGCTTGCACGTGCCAATGGGGAGTGTGTCTGCCAAATCAGGAGACTAATTCAGCGAAAACTATTCCTCCATCTTTTGAGAATGGACTAAAAATATACACATTTTGGAAAACTAAAACAAATATTTTTGCCCGACCATATATGTGTTAGAAAAGCAAAGCTAGGAGAGATGAGTTAGTGAATGAAAATTACACATAGAAGTTCTGCAATACCTGTGACATTCATGCCAGTGCTAGATTAATTTATTAAAATGTACACCTACTGGGAAATGTAAAGAAAAACAGAACATTATCTGTGCTATTGCCTTCAGGAGCATCATTTTTCCTTATTTAGAGATCAACCCAGCACTTTTTACTGCAGACCACAAATTGCTTTACAAGCATTCATGTTGATTTTGAATGGATTGCCAGATTTGCCTCACAGCTTGAAGCAAATCACATCCTATAATATCTGATAAATAGAGACGTTTGTTTCAATGGCACATGTTCCGTTTAAGGGATGCATACACTTGTTTCAGAAATTGTCTAGTCCTTCTGTTAATTAGGTGGGCTCTTTTAGTTACAAGGCAACACTGGTACCAAAATATTTTGGGAAAATTGTCCTTCAGGAGTTAACTCAAGTTATATCAAACTTTAATAATAAAGACACTGAATATATTTTTAAAAGCAAATTTCACATTTAAGGTCTACTGGGTGCATATTTTTATTTCAAAAGTTTTACTTTTTTCAGGATAAGGGTAAGACTCTAAATCTAGGATGCTTTTATCTCTGCAGTAGTGAATAAATTCCATAGTTTCTTTGGTACCTTGTAAAAGCACATCATTCATATACACATGCACCTTCATCTCAGGGAAGCCCAAAATATCTGTATTTTAAATTTCTTCTTTTAATTAAATACAATCCATGATGGGTAATTTCTTATTAAGGCATATTTGGACTTATATCAAACATATCATTGATCTCATCTTTTTCTCTTTTTCCCCATTAGTCTAGGAAAGGAAGATGCTATAATTACAGCGCCTGCTCACCATTTTCAAATATGGTGCATCGACACATGTCATGTCCTATTCCAACTGCTGTGGTGTCTTCCTAGAGGGGAGGGCCCTCCTCTACGTTTCACTTAGGAAAGGAAGCCCAAGACAGGGTTTGCATCTTCCTTAACTTTGCAGCTCGCACAACATCTATCCTGCACAGTATCTGGGCTAAAACTTTTCTTGGTTGTTTAGTTTGGTTACACATGTTGCAGATTCCCCCATTTCACAGAGAGCTAAAGAATTAGAATGGAACCTCAAGATAAATTTCTGACTCTCTTTTTCTTAAAAAAAAGCAAATCTGGGCTTCCCTGGTGGCGCAGTGGTTGAGAGTCTGCCTGCCGATGCAGAGGACACGGGTTTGTGCCCTGGTCCGGGAAGATCCCACATGCCGCGGAGTGGCTGGGCCCGTGAGCCATGGCCGCTGAGCCTGCATGTCCGGAGCCTGTGCTCCGCAACGGGAGAGGCCACAACAGTGAGAGGCCCACGTACCGCAAAAAAAAAAAAAAAAAAAGCAAATCTTCTAAATTTTAAAATCCCTTTTTTCTGAAGATAGGTGGAGAATGACTCTGATACAAGGCAGCTTCACTTTTTGTCTCTTAAGGCAAATTAGTTAGTGATAAGTACAAAGTACTTTCTTTTAAAGTGCTGTCTTGATGGAAAATGTACTGGGTTTTTCTATTCATAGGCTAGGTCAAAATGAATATAGTAATCCTAGTATTGATTTCCTTTTGTGCTTTCCTGAAAGTAGTTTTTGTTATATTAAACATCACATGACTTTTAACTAAAATTATGCCTGATCATAAGCTACATTTGGGACTCTCCCTGATATAACTGTTCATAATCTCTTCTTCAGCTTGGTTTTGGATTGTTTCGAAAGTAAAATATCATATGAATTAGAATTTGGGATGTCTTCCTGCTATGGAGTGAATTGTGTTCCTCCAAAATTCATCTGTTGAAGCCCCAACCCCGAATGTGATGTTATCAGAGATGAGATCTTTGGGGAATAATTAAGTTTAGAGGAGATCAGAAGGTGGGGCCTTCATGGTGGAATCAGTGCCTTATAAGAAGAGACACCAGAGATTTTACTTCATCTCTTTCTCTGCTATGTGAGGACACAGTGAGAAGGTGACTGTCTGTAAGCCAGGAAGAGAGCTCTCACTAGGAACCAAATATGCAGCACCCTGACCTTGGACTTTCCAGCCTCCAGAGTTGTGAGAAATAAATGTCTGTTGTTCAAGCCACCCAGTGTATGGTATGCTGTTACAGCAGCCCAACTTGACTAACATAACTTCCCGGCTCTGAGTTTAGAATATGAGGAAGCAATATAATTGCAAATCACTCCTGAAGTAAATTTGAAGCTGAGTTCCTGTATGCAGATTGAGTTTCAGCTTCATAACACACTGCATTCTCAGGAGCTATGTCTTCAAGGCTTGAATAGCCAGACTTTCTCCACAGATGGTGCCTTCTGTTTAGATTCATTGTGTTAATTCTACTTATGAATCCAAGGAAGGCCTCTGAGGACCATCCAAAGTAAAAGTAGATAACTCTTCCATTAACTGACAACTTTCTATCATTATCAGAGTTAAGGAAGACTCAAAATATAGATTTAAAGAGCCTGAGTTAGGGTCCAGCTGATGCCCTGGACTCCAGGATACCTTGTGGTATTAAAGTGATATTTTTCTGACAACCTCAAAGGGTAAATCTCTTCAGGAAGTGCAGCTCTATGAAAGTTTAGTCAAAATCAGAAGCTGCATCTCAGTTACAGCATCAAAGATCCCTGTCTTTCACATTAGAGTTCTTCCCCTGAGATGGATGGGGCAAACAGTCAGGTATATATAGCAAAGATTCAAACTCATGTAACTGACTGGAAACTTCTCTCCTTCGAATCCCAGTAATGGGGGCCGAAAAATCATCATTTCCTTATATATTTCTATAAAAAAGGGTGAAGTAAAAATTTTTCTACTTAACGTTGCAGAAATAAAATGGCAACAAATATATGGTTAGAAGCCACACAGTTCTGTCAACAAAGTTAACATAATTTAGATCAAATTCCTTGGATAAATTAGCAGTTTTCATGTCTAGTTTACATGGGCTCAATTATAGGTGTGGTGGACTTGGGGTCACACAAATGGCAGAGGTACAGATCTGGTTTTGATTACCAAGATTTGTAGAATATGTTTTTGTGTTTAACTCTTACTGTAACTTTGCCAGGGAGTGTTTGCCTAACCTCTGCCTCCTGTACATCGTTTCAATTCCCTAACATACTTCCATGCTTTTAACTTGTATCTCCCAGGTCTTTGCCAGAGTTCTGCGGTTCCTTCACACACTCCTAAGGCACACGCCTGCATGACTGGCTTCCATATGGAGGCTTCAGGCACATACTGCATTCAGGAAAGAGACTTTTCGGATCTCCCCAGTTAGAGCAAAAGCTTGAGTATTTAACGTCTAATCATACAAGTAACAGTACCTTGTAACTAGTAACAGACTTCAAGATGACCTTGTGAGCAGTATTATACTATACACACTATTGATTTCTTCCAATTTACAATTAAATTACCACAGCATTTAGTTAAATGGTAATTATAGGAAAATTTTGTCCTTTAGAACTGGAGTTGTTGCCTTTATGAATACATTCTTTTCTTTACAGGAGAACTCTCATTATTTTCACCAGAAGTACATTTTAATGTTAGTATTTTGTACATGGAAAATTGGATTAAATAATTTCCTGTTGAGTGAATGTTTTAAGAATACAACCTTAATTGTTTACTACGGTTTTTTATATTCAGAGTTGCTCTACAGCAGGATATCTTAAAATGTAAATATTGAAAATAGTCTAAGCATAAGTAAAGAAAATTGCTAGTTGTTGACTCTGGAAGCTATGAAGCTATAAAGACATAAAACTCAACCAAATGACAGATTCATAAAAATTTCCTTTTTGAGGAAATTTTCAAGTATTATGAAAATGTTTTTGAAAACACAGTATTAACATTAGGGCTTGTTAATAAAACAATAAGACAATCATCTCTGTAAGAACTGCAGAGCTAATTATTATGGGCCTTAGAGAATGCCACTGCAATCAGGCAACTTATGGAAACATGGCTCTGTTTTTATTCATGTTGTCCCTTTGCAAAAGTAATAGTATATTATTTCTGTGAAAAATAACTCATTCTCTTCTTCATACTTGAAGATATGCTTTTGATATATATAGATAGATAGATATGTGTGTATTTATATATATATATATATATAGTTATTTAATATGAACGGAAGTGATTTTTCCAGCAATAGTTGTTAAGAATGTGTGGACTACAAGAGGTAAAAGTGAGAAAGCTGTTTTTCTCTGTCTCTCCCTTGAAGGTCCACAGGGCCATTTCTCCTAGTATCTGGCATGGTCAGCCTCAGAGAGACCAACTCTAATTCAAGAAACCAAAGTAGACCCTTGATTAATGCACCATGAGAACTAAGATCAACTGATTAATGCCCAGTGAGAGCTATGATTCTCATACAGACAAAATGCTTTTAACAGGTATCTACAACCATCTTATCCTCAACCTTGTTGTTAGCAACCAAAATAGTTGAAATTCAGTGGTTAAAACATCCACTGTCGGACCAGTACTTGGATAATTATTGCCCAAGTTTGCGTATGTTAAACTCAAAAGATATACAACCACACACTTCCTTCCACTTAAGATTATATTTTGTTATTCACTCACTATTCAGGACAGGGATGTTGTGGAAGAAAGAAGCTGGGAAGTGTCAGATAAACATGACCCGCATCCACAGGAAAAAATCAATAGTCTATAAGCAGATGGAAGCAAACTAGGGTAAGCTTTAGAGTCAGAGGTTTCCTACAATATCCCCATCAAAAATTATTAGGATGGAAAGGATTGCAGAATATTTCTGGTAAAGTAGATAATTAACACTTAAACCACTTAACTTCTTCCAGCCCATGTACACATTTCCAATATTTTCCTGGCTCCCTCTTCCTTGTTCATTTCTGTCACTGTCTCAGGCCTGGGAATTTCTGACTTTCTCACTCCTCACTGACATTCTAGGCTATGCTGAGGAAAGCTTCTTGTTTGTTTGTTTTTTGTTTTGCTTGGAAACCCAGAATTTCCAGATGCCAAAATATTTTAAATGTGGGATAGGAGAGGGAGCAAAGGAGAAAATAAGAGAGAAACTTAATGATTCTTTAGCAATTTACAATTATGTCATGTTTGAGCAACTATTTTGATTAGGATCCATATGGTATAGATATTTATGAAATACGGAGAGGTTTTAAATATAACTCTTAGCTTTTTATCCTTATCACATAAAGGAAAAAAAATTAGCCATCTTTTTCTCACAAAAAAGTAAATGAAGATATTTGTCATGACATTATAGAGAAGCAATAATATATCCTCAGACTTACAGAAACAAAGGAAGGATTTTTAGTTCATAGCCACATGAAACAGTCAAGAGTGTGAAAAGAAAAAAAAAATAGTATTAAAGTGAGGAAGCAAAAGCCTTCAGAGATAAAGATTTTGTTGCTCTGAGGAAAATACAATGCATAATTAGCAAAAAGTAATTTATATTACATTCTCTTTAGACATAGAATACTTGACAGTACTTTACAGATTTTGGGGGTTCTTGTTGCTTTTTTTTTGATTCATTTAAAAACTGATCTCAGTTTTAAAATGACATAATGATATGCTTTATATATTGATACAATGATAAATCTCTAATATTTCCTTTTTGCCGTTTTCAAAATCTTCTGTTAAAACTCTAATTTTTGTACGTGCTTATCAACATTTGATGTCCATATTACCTTTACATTGCTATAAATTATCAAAAAATCAAGCTGAAAGGGATAACAATTTATATCTTTCTTCAGATGTAGCTCACAATATTTCAGTTCCTTTGAACTAAGATTTTAGGGTTTTTCCCTCTAGACTAAAACAAAAAATTCTCATGTTATTTTCATAACTGACTATATTCATACAATGAAGTAGTTTACTTTTAAATGGATTGTTAGCATTTTTTCAACTATGCTTGAAATTTTATTATTTATACTGTACAAACACCTATAAATTCTCTCCAAACACTATGCATCCTCCCTACTTTATAGATAGATGGAAATTTAAAAGAACTAAAAATGCCTCTACCTTGTTGTATGAGTTTCCTATTGCTTCTGTAACCAATTACCACACATGTAATGGCTTAAAAGAATCCACGTTTATTATCTTACCATTGTGGAGGTCAGAAATCTAAGTGGGTCATCAGGGCTGCATTCTTTCTGGAAGCTCTGGGAGAGTGCATTTCCTTGCCTTTTCCAGCTTCTAGAGGCTGCCCACAATCTCTGCTTCAGTTCATAACATCCGCTTCTCTGCCTCCCCTGCCTCTCTCTTCCCTTATAAGGACCCTTGGACTACACTGACCCATGCTGATGATCCAGGATAATCTCCCATCTCAAAATCCTTAACTTAATCACATCTGCAAAGTCCTTTTGGTCAGTTAAGGTAACATGTTTAAGAGTTCTGGGGAATAGGACATGGACATCTTTGGGGGATTATTATTTTGCCTGCCACAATTGCCTAGACCTCAGTGCCCAGTTAGGAAAGATTTTTCAGAGCAAAAGTTAGAATGCTTTTAAGCTACTATTTATTCTGTTAAAAAATCTTTAAAAAGCACCTTGAATATAGAGCAGCATTTTCATCTTCCCTGGATATGAACTGTATAATTTCTTTCAACATTTTAATTCATATGGCTTAATTAATCTGTATCTAGCACTTAAGAGACCTACATGGGACACAATGGTACTGACTGTGCATCCACGGGTTATTTCCTGCGATATTATAGAAGCTGTACAGTTTTTGTTAATGACTGGAATTCACTAGAACTGTATGAGTTTCCTAGGCCCCTGATGGTGATTATATGTACGGCTGTCAATTCCTTGAGCAGTCACAGTTGGCACCCAGGAGTCACTCAAGTATCAGCTGAATGAGTGTATTTCTGACTCCTTCTCATGTCCAAATAAGTTTCTCTTCCTGAAAGGATATTCAAGAAGAGGCATCAAACTCAAACGATGAGGGTTCTCATTGCTTTGCAGTTAGAATCTGCTGATATAATTCTTTTGCTACTTTTTAAGATTTATCTACTATGAATGAATTTTATTTACACACACACACAATCCAAAGTAAGCACAAATGGAAATTTTATAAGCCACCATCTCCAGGGGAAAATGAGAAAAAAATTATTTTGCTATGCAGTTTTTCTTTAAATGCAGTCATATGCCCTTATTTTTCTATTTCTGTCCTAATTCCTGAAGTTCCTTTGAGAATAGACTGTATAATCTAAAACAGTTTTAGATACATGTATTATGTCTCTCCTTTTGAACGCCTAGGATACAAGAATAATATTTAAATAATCTTTTATCTGTGAGATAAAAAATAGTTCCTTATCCTGGTAACCATAGAAAACTTAGGGCCTCCCATTCTGCTTTCAGAACATTTCGGCAGTTTAAGTCAGCCTGAGCTGTTATCACGTTTAGTCTAAACATTCTCCATTTGTCTTCCTGTACATAACCTCCCTCCTACTTCTCACTTAAGGTATGGAGATTATTTTTGAACTTACTTTTATCAATGTGATATTGCAGATTTAGGATTAAATGTGATATTCACTGTTCTTCCAGTTGAAAAGGTTTACTGGTGACTGTATAAGATTGTGTTAAGTTTTTGAAATCCAAAAGCATACTCCTTCAATGTTTTATAAAACTGATGATGTTCATCCCAATTCAGACTTCAAGTAGAATTACAGTTGCACATTATTAAATAATAAGATGGAATGTATTTCAAGTTCGGGACATTTCATTTAAAAATAAAATATGTATTATTGCAAATGATATAAATTTACTATAAATCTTACTGTATTTGTTAGAGTTGGTATAACATGAATGGTGATGACAAAAAAAAAAAAAAAAGGATGACTTAATTAGCTTGTTTTGTGTGTGGGTGGTATTTCAACCTACATGAACACTCAGCCTCAGGTCACGAATAACATGAGGATGGATGGGTCGGGGGAGAGGGGAGGAGGACTTTAAATCCCAGGCTGCTTCTTAGTGTCATTCTTTTATGATTTGATATGTGATAATGAAGTAATAATTCAGATCATCCAGGTAATATAAATTGTTTATTAAAATATCATAAGGAATAATGGGTCTGGCATTTAAGTGTAGGTGTTTACTATCATTCAACAATTGTGTTCCTTTATGCTATACTTTAAACAATTCCTTTCCAATATAATTCAAGTGGGCAATAAAGTCATGAGAGGGGGCCTCTGGAAACAGATAGGCATCTTTTAAATCCTTATTTAGAAAGTATAATTGAAACATTTTCTGGACCAACTGTTACTTAACCTGCTGTGATTTAATGAGACATTTCTCCCAGAACTATCATTGATGTAATCAGGAATATATTTTCAATAGGTCCATAATGGAATTTTTTTTTCTTTACTTTCAGCCAGCTTTTTAGAGGATTAGTAGGCAGTATAAATAAGATAGCTTGCGATAAAGAAACAAAAGTATGCTTGAATTTTTCAGTTTAAGAATTTCAAAATTATTATTGATCCTAAAAATATTTTCTCTCTTATTAAAAATTTGTGGGGTGTTTTCTTTACCCAGTATGTTAAACATTAACATCCAGCACATATCTTGTTAATGGAATTTATTACCAAACTATAAAGATATTATTACATTTGTATCTACCATGATTAGTGAGTTCCATGAGGACAGAGGTTATGTCTTTTTCACCCATTTCCTGACAAATCATCTATTTGACATAAAGTAGGTGTTTGATACCAGTTTCCTGAATGAATATCACCACAAATAGCAGTTCTAAAATCAGAAAAATAGCTTAGCTATGTAACTAGAAATTGGTGAGTTTTGTAAGCCATAAAATACTAATTTTATTACTTTATATAATACTCAAAAATTTGTTTATGCCAGCAAATAAATAAATAAATAGAAATAGAAAAATGTTTGTGGTTAAGGCTATAATTTGTGAAGACACATTGTATGAATTCAGCAGAACACCTTGAAATTCTACAGACTTCCTTGATGACTGTAAACTTATCTTGAGTCTAGAATTGACACAGTTAAAATGGGCAAGGGGAGGAGAATATAGACAGTTATATCTACTCAACATTAAAGAGGTAGCTGAAATATCCTAATGTAAATATTCAAGAGAATATGCATAAAACTGTATATCAGAAGTGATTCTTAACTGGAGCTAATTTCCACCCCCTCCCCACCTGGGTATATTTCTCAATGTCCAAAGACATTTTGGGTTGCCACATGTCACAGCCTGGGATGTCCCTGGAATCTAGTGGGTAGAGGATAGGGATGATGTTAAACTTCCTACAATGCACAGGACAGCCCCCCAAAGCATAGAATTATCTGGTCCAAAATGTCAATAGTCCTGAGGTAGAGAGACCCTGAACTAGAGGCTAGCAGCCTACAGAAGATAAGATTCTCTGTGACCTTTTTATAAACAGTGTTCTAGAGGAATAAGATGGTGCAATTGACCATGAAGCTCCTAGCAGGAACTTCACTTAGGATGTCCTTTGTGAAATACCAAACAGCATCTTTGGAATTCCAATTTTGGGTCAGCTAGAGAGTGACTGGGCCCCAAAGTGGATTGCTTTTTAAGACTAACAGATTTTTAGAGAATGTTTTAGGAACTTAGTTATCTAGCTTGAATGAAGATATACTTACAAACTGTAACCGTTTCCTCAAAAGAGGATAACTTTTTACTAAATAATAGATGATCTAATAACCTTTATTCTTATTTTCTTCCCATTGTATCTTGGTTACCATCAGCCATACTCAAGGAAAAGGCATTTAAAAATTTTAAGCATAATTTTTCTTTTTAAAGTAGTTTAAGACTCACAATAAGTAGCAGAATAGCAGTTTCTGTCTACTGAAATAGACAGTTCCCATGTACCTTTCATCCAACTTGCCCCAATTACAATGCCTTCCATACCAAATGATATTGTCAAAACCAGGAAATTAACATGGGTGTTAACAGTATTAACTCAGGTACAGGCAAAGGAAAGCTTTTAAGTAATAGAAAGTTAGAGAGGTAGAGAAAGAGAGAGAGATATATAATAGATAGATAAGATAGGTTAGATAGATAGATAGATGTAGTTTCATTTCCTCAAGTAAAGATGGAAGAATGAGTAATAAATGACTTCAGTTTACAAGCAAATGAGACAATCTGATCTTTATTTTGCCATATAAGCCCCTTAACTTTCTGCTATTTATTATACTCATCACCTCTAGACACATTACTCTTATCATGATTATTCACGCTATTTCTGGCCATAACCCAAGGAAACATCCCTTCCCTTTCAACTCCTTGGTGAGTGTCCACATACTGGTCTCTGATGACTCACAGACAGCATTCCTGCAATAACTGGCTCAGGGTCCTCTGCCTCAAGACAAATTCCTGCCTGCTCTCTTGCTGACAAACCAATCATTTGGTCTTGTATTTTATAGCACTCTTGCATAAACTGCACATTTTTCTTTGTCACTGGAAATTTCTGCTATTATTTTTTTCATATTTATCTGACTTCTTGCAATAGATTACAAACTGTAAAAATATAGGGACCATTTCTTCCATCACTTTTGAATACACCTAAGTGCACAATCATATATGGTGAAGTCTAAAAGTACTTGTTGAATGAAAGCCTATCTTGGATACTGAATGCAAACAGGGCAGTTATAAAAGGATATACCTACTGAATCACATTTCAAGAAACACATATGTATGTTGAAGTTTCAGTAACAATCCACTTTTTATTTAGAAAATATTTCTCTTTGGCATATATTTGAGAATAAAAGAAAAGAGGTACAAATTCAAGAAAAATGACAATTGAAGTGACATGGAAGAACTGAACTTAAGGCTTAAGACCAAGATATAAAGAAAAGTAAGATTAAAAAAAATGTATGTATCACAAAAATATCATAAAAATAATATGGAAAGTACAAAAATTTACTGGTAAGACACCAAAACAAGCAAACAAACAAAACTCTTGGAATGCTTTTCCTAGGAACCCTGACCTGCCATGTAAGAAGTCTGATGACTGGAATGCCACTTGGAGGGGGTCACATGTAAGTGCTTTGATTCACAGTCCAGCTGAGCCCAGCCCTCCAGCTCCTCTGCCAAGACTTCTGATGAGTGAACAAATATATGCTGGACCCTCCAGAATGGCCTATGCACCAGCTGAGTATCCGCAAGTGACCTCTGCCAACCATGTGACAAAGAATTGCTTGCTAAGCCCTGCTCTACTTCCTGCCCACAAAATTGTGAGAATTAAATGCTTCTTATCTTAAGCCACTGAAACATGCAGGAATAGTGGATGTCCAATTTAGCATGAGATAGCAATGCCGTCCTTACATTAACCACAAAGCATTTTTAAAACTTTTATGACTATTGCTACGTTACGGTAAAGATTGGGATATGAATGTGTGTGTGTGTGTGCGTGTGTTTGTGTGTGGGTGTGAGTGTGTGTCTGGAGAAGTAGATTGGTGAGCAGGGGAACAGCATTTGATCTGTCTTCGTATCAGTTTCCTCTGCAGAGCTTGGCTGTCATTGGAAATAGGAGTGTGTGTGTGTGTGTGTGTGTGTGTGTGTGTGTGTGTGTGTACATGTACATGAACACTTAGCTGTCAGGCGTTCTGTGCAAGTACTAGAAAAGGGGAAAATATAATAAATTAGCTGTCTTTCAGCCCTATGCCCTCTGCCTCGCCAAAAAAAGTCTATAGCCATACCACCCTGAATGCACAGGATATATAGTCTGATCTCAGAAGCTAATCAGGGTCTGGCCTGATTAGTGCTTGAAAAAATAATTAATTAAATTGTTAAATCAAATAGCACACAAGACCAGAAATCCTTAGTTGAAAAATTTGAATTTCAGTATATCAAACAGAGGCCATGATAGTGAAACAGTTACTAAAGATAAAGTCCATGGACTGAACCTAGAAAAAAATCATGAAAACCAAGCTAAGGTTTATAAATGGTGACAATTAGATATCCTGTGAGGGGACTTGGCTTTAGACTGAGGCCATAAACGGTGCAATGTTGCTAAACAGAATGAGACTAAATATATCAATGATTTTTAATATCCATATTATACACCCATACACATATGAATGCTTATTTCGATACGCATATTTTACCTCCAATTACACACACACACACACACACACACACACACACACACACACACACACACATAAACAAACACAAACACAGAACTAGAGGCCCACCAAATCTAGTTTGTAACTGATGGGCTCCAGTTTGTTCTTGGGATCTTTTCTGGACTGAGGTTGCTGACTAAACCTTTGGGTTTTCCAAAGACATTACCTTTATCTTATATATATTACATTTGCCCAAATTCAATGTCTCTTGTCATTACCTTTATAATCTTACGTCTTTATTGTGAAGGAGTCACTACTGCATGTGGCCATTTTTTCTTGGATGACCACATCTGAAATCATTTCTCAATTGCCTCACATGATAAATCTGTTTTTCTTTTTTCGAAACATGTAAATGTATCTATTATAATCAGCATAAATATTTAATCTTTTAAAAATTCTACATCAGATGATCAACTAGTCACTTGAGTCTGAATGTTATAGTTTGGAAGACAGTAAAGACTGTTCATAAAATGACAAGTAAGGACCAGAAAGGTTATGTGACTTGTCAAAGCTCAATTATAATATTGAAAGTCATATTTTAATTTTTAATTTATTTTTAAAATTTTAATTATAAACTATTTTAAACATATAATAGTATAGGTACTAATATAAAAAACAGCTCTATGCCAATCACTGGAGCATTTAACAGGTGATACGATTTTTGTTGTACTTGTTTCAGACCCTTTTATTTAAGAAGAAAATGAAAGAAAAAGAGAAAAAATACCAATTTTCCAGGTCAATATTCTATTCACAATACCCTGCTGCTTGTTTCTCAGTTTGGAATTATTGCTGATTTTTATTTTTGTAGAAGGTTAATAGTAAGTTTACTTCTCAAAGGACCTTCATCTATTAGCACATTTGATTCTCTCCCTACACTTGAGAAATAGTTAGGACACATATTTTTCTGAATTTTATAGACAAGTGAAGCACAGAAATGTTAAATAACATGCTCAAGATATCAAAGTGATTCCAAGAGAGCTGAACCAATCTCTGATTGCAACCTGTGTGCGTCCTGGTGTGCCACACTGCGTGTTGTAATTTGATAGCTCAATATCAGAATATAAGATAAAGAGAAACACATTCTGAAGCACAGTTAGATCTCTAAATTTTTAAAGAATCTAAACCTATCAATATTTAACTATCACCAGAGTTGCAAACTCATCTAGAAAACCTTAATAATCCTCTTAGACTCTCATAAGCTACTAATTGATTCTTTACCTTAAAGTATCACTTTACCCCTTTCCAAAATATTTTCACACAGTATCTTTGTTTAATCATCCCAACAATGTTACAAGGCAGGAATTTGTTAATAATCCATTTACCAGTGAGAAAATGAAACTGCTGAAAATTCACATGTTAATAGTGGCTTAAGCCAGTGGTCCTCAATCTTTGCTGCACATTAGAATCATCTGGGGACCTTCTAAAATTCTCAAATCCCAGGTCACATCCTATACCAAAAAATCAGAATGTCTGGGAGTGGGTTATCAGTGAGTTTTGAAGATCCCAGGTGATTCCACTGTGCAGTCAAGTTTAGAAGCCACTAGTGTAAGCAGTGGCTGCACCACGGTTATTTGGAGCTCCTACTCTAGTGTTTCTTCCCCTACAGTATGAAGGTGCACTCACAGATAATCTTGCTACCCTTCCCTGGGACATCACCTACCAGCAGTGCTAAGAAACCATTTGCCCTTCACTTTGATTTTCCATTCCATGTGTGATTAGAAATATTCTTTTGTATAATATGTAGTCACCACAACATTTTTGACCCTACATCAAGTTGTAGGTGAATTATTGAAATGACCATCTGAGGCACTGACCTTTAATAACCTTGATTCTATTTTTAGCTCACCTTGTCTGTGGTCTATGAGTTTATTCTTGTTATAATGATAAACAGAAATTTCTTTTTAATTTGGATTTTAAATGAAATGAAGAAAGTTTGAATGCCTTCTGTACATTGAAGACGGAAACAGAAAAGTTGTGAATCATTATTATAATGAAACTTGCTTTATCTACAAGCTTCACATACCAACAGTCTTGGATGAGTTCAGGAGACCAAGGTACTTTCTGCTTGTATGATGTAAACTTTCCACTTTTATGATGGGGGATAATGATGTATCTCCCAGGACCCACCTCCTATTGCTTATAAGCAGTTCTCTGAGAAACCTCAGTCCATGTGTCTCCCTCTCATTCTTGGATCATGAAGAGTATTTGGGAACCATATAACCCAGACATCATGTTCAAGGAACAGACACGATTATCACCACCATACAAATATCCACACGTAAGAAATTTTCCACCTGGATCTCAGGAATGTGGACACGCCATGCTCCCTTAATCTGGAACAAGACAGACTGGCTAAGAAGATCTATGCTCTAGTGCCTCATCTCCTGGGAGAACATGGGTCCAGAAATGAGAAGGCAAGAAACTTTAATGCTGTTATTGATTGTCTATTATTACTCAGGGTCTCAAGTAATAAACACAGAAGTTATGAATCCACACTATGCGTGATTCTCTCAAGCAGCTTCTTAGACCTCTAATGGTCTGGTAAGGAAGGTGAGACACTGTACCAGTGTAAATAATCAGTTCACTAGAAGCAATTTCAGTATAATTTGACTCCACTTTTCCATTTGACATCTTTTGATGATAATACATCAACAGGCTACATTTTTCTCATAGTGAAAAAAATCATCCTTAAAACCATCACACACCTCACTGAACTTTTTATTTCTACATAAGAAAAGTCAGTCTTCAGATATAACTCATACTGAATTAATTTACTTCTTGGATTAACAGTAAAATGATTGAAAAGTGCTTGAAATGATTTAACAGTGCAGACTAATGGATCCCCTTAATCTTGACATTGTAAATCTTATGAATTTTAATCAATATGACATTTTCATGAGTCAAATACCCTTTTAAGTAGGAGAAAATTTTAAATGGCATTAATAAAAAATTTTATTATCTAATGAAACTATTTGTAATGTCCTCCTTTAGAAAAGCCCATTTCCTAAAGACTAGTATAAAGACAAAAGATTGTGCTTGAATAATAATTAAAATAAACCTAAGATAAAACAAGGTTTTATGAATAGTATTGAATATCTAAATCCTTTTCTACAGGGCCTATTCTGTGATCTGGTCTTCAAATATCCCATATTAAATAGCCCTCACAATGTGTAAAGAGCTTTGGTTTTCTCTTTCATTGTTTCTATGGTACCGAGTAAGTAAGACACATTGTCTGATTATAAAACTTTAGGTTAGAAGGTTGCTATACTAATTTCTGATATCAAGATTACCATCCTGATTAGCTAGCTTATAAAATAATCAATATGTTGCATTAGCTAGCTTTATAAGCTAGCTGATTAGCTAGCTTATAAAATAATCAATATGTTGCATTAAGACAGGCCTCAAATACCATGGTGTGACAGAAAATATAATTTTTAGTATGATAAATGCGATACAGAGTGGGGAAGAAAAAGACATAGTGTCATTAAAGCAAATAAATGTATAGAATCCTTGAAAGGCAGAAAAACCACAATATCTAATCTATGGAGAAATAAAGTCAAAGGAAATAAATGTTTAAAACAAGTGCTGGTGAGGGTGTTTTTATAGATAGGAATGATGTGTGGAAGCTTAAGGCCCAGAGTCAGTGGATGAGAGAGTGGTTCATGCCCTGGGAAATTTGTCATGATTATGTGGAGGGTAAATTAAGACAAGCTAGGACATTTGACAAACATGAGAAATTACACAAGTGGACACCTATGGAACATCCATGCTAAGAGCAAATAGTAATGAAATTACCTCCAAGTTATAACACAAATACAGGAACTGGACCAAAGATTCAGGACAATTCTCCAGGTAACTGCTGGTCCTATAAAGGGCAGGGATCTCTCACACACAGGAGTCAAGTCCTACCTTTCAGTTACTGATTCAGACTTAAGTAAACGTAATAGAAAGATAAATAGAAATTCTCAATTATAAGTATGAGCAGAAACCCCAAATCCTCAACAGAGGAAGAAAACCAGCAACACAAAAAGAAGATAAAATCTTAACAGAAAAACTAATAGAGAATGGAATAAATAGAGCTAACAGAGACTTGAGAAAAAATATAAATGGGTTGTATATCTTCGGAGATATGCAACAGGATATTTTCCCCCATAATAAAGGATCTACACAGATAAGTTTTGGGAATTGAAATTTTCATTTTTAAAGCTCAACAGATGGAGTAAATAGCCGAATGGACAATTCCAAAGAGAAAATTATAATCAAGTAGATGATTATATTTAGGCATTTTCTTAGAATATCAGGCAAAAGGTAAAGGAAAAAGGTGATAAGTTAAGGGACATGGAAGCTATATCCAGAAGTCCAACAATCTCTCTAGTTGAAGTTTGGGAAGAGGAAGTAGGAAGGATGGGGGAGGGGCTGCCTACAAGAAATGAGAAGGAAATACACAAAGTCATTTGCTTTTCCCTTTTAGTCTATTTGAAAAATTATTTTCTCTGTATTAACATTGTCAGCACAGTCTGAAAAGATCAAATAATATTAATTTATATTCCTGACTTTTTTAATAGTCTTGTAAAACAAGGTAATAAGGAACACAGTGGTAAAGCTGATAGTTAATTAAATTTCAGCATTTATATTTGCCTTCACCCAACACTGTTCTCCTGGTCTCAAGGAGCTCAGATATAAAAGAGTATGCTCTACTTAGTCAACATAGAGATTTCCACAAATTTTCTCCAAATATAATCTCAAACTTAAAATTCCAGATGAATCAAATTTTGATGGAAGGAATAGAATGAGATTCCACTAATCAAACATAACCAATGTGCTGAACCCTTAATCAGCACCCATAATCATGTGCTGAATACAGAAAGTTTACAAGATATAAGGGGTTAAGGCTTTCATATCTTAAATTCTTCTTTCTCCATCATGTAATCTCCAATCTTCATAACATTAACAAATTGTTTTTTTTTCCCCATGGTAGACTTTATGACTCTTAAACCTGTTTTAAATATACATAAATAATGAGCATCTGATTTATTTGTTTTCTCTATGGCAATGATAATAATCTGAGGTGCTTTTCCTCTTTACCAAAATTATGTCTAATATTTCATGAACTCTGGTAAATTCTCCATATGGCAGAGGAGACCCATTCCTGCATCTGTGTTTGTTAGGACTGAAAATGCCATTTTAGTAGGTGCACTAATGTTTACAGCAGAATTAAGATTTATTAGAACTACTCCACAGAGCAAGATTGTAGAGAATTTATGAACTGTAAAACTGCTATAAAGGTCACTTGAGACGCAAAAGTTTAATTTGGAGTATCATGTTATGGTGCAAACCTGCTACACTCAATGCTTGTTAAAATAAATTGTTTAAGGATAGTTGCCTCAGTCTGCAGAGTTTACGAACTTCAACAAAAATAATTTCATATTACTTAATATTTTACACAGGCTTGGTTTCTTTAAGGTTTGTTCACAAATCCACAACTTATCACATGTGTAAAGTAGTGAAGAAAACCAATACAAATTTGATCTCACTTTCGAAGTTCATTGTTGTTTCATATAGCACACGGCGTATTATTACTTATCCAACTTTCAACATTTACTGTTATTACTACTATTATTCATTTTTCTTGTGATACCAAGATTTGTAGGAATGGATAACTCCTCGAGAGCTATAACAAAAATGAACAAGACAAGTATTTGTAACGAGAGCATTTGGGAAGGCATTACTAAACCAGATTGTAGATTATGAAAGTGTCTTAATTTGTGATATTATATTTGTATACATGCAGGCATACGCAAAATTACAAAACAACCAAAGAAAGTAAAATGTAAAGAAAAATATCTATTTTAGAGAGTTATAATTCTTTAGTATGCTAAATATTATACAATAAAGTATAATAAAACGGAAAGATAATATAAACAATAGTGAGCCTCTGAATTTTTTTCTACAGCAGATTCTCTTAATGGTAAAAATAGTATAAAATGATTTTTCTACGTTTTGATTATACATCAAAATGGGTATTTATCAATGACCCAAAATATGGAATCAGAATATTATTTAATGTATGTGAGATTTCTGGATATCACAGTAACAAACTATAGCTTTGTCACAGTTTTTACGCTGTGTATCTTAGACTATAAAATACTGCACTCATCTCTTGATCAAATAAAAAATTTAAGTATCATAGTTTAATTACATTTAAAACACAAAGAACTATCATGATATCATATGATTCAATTCTCCCTTTTGAGATAAAAATGGTGAAGTTGATATGTCTGTCTCCCAAATAGCCAGGACTGGAACTTTCTTCCCACCATGAAAAATGTGTAGCTAAAATATTTTGTGTATCTATAATTTATTGAGCATTTTGCTTAGCAATTCTTTGGAATTTATTTTTCTTTAACGACCCTATGTCAGAGATACTATTATTATCAGTATTTTCAGGATGGGAAAACTAAAGCTTGGAGGGTTTAAATAATGTACCTCAGATCACGCAAACATATAATGGAGCCAACACTTGAACCAGTGGTTCAAGCCTATTTTCTTACAAGTGCATTACACCCTATTGCACTGCATTTATGCTAAGGTCTATTAGAGCAGGACATGAGGAAACACCCAGGAAAAAAGAATCAGAAGTTTTTGGAGAAAGCATAATTGTTTCAGTTTGGAGGACTGCCTGTTCTCAAATATTCAGAGTATGTTTCTACCTGAAGTGGTAGGTAATGTATAAAAAGAGTGACAGAATTAAGTACTTTACTCCAGGTCTCATGTCCACTGTACACTCCTTTCCTCTCCCTCTCACACAGTCCAATGCACACAATCTCATCAGCCCTTGGAAATCTTACCATCTATTTTTTTGGCTTCATTACACCAGGGTCATGCTTTTCCAACAGATCTAACCAACCCAACAACACCCACCTCTTTCGATTGAAAAATTTGGACTAAAATGGGGTTTTTCTTGGCTAGTAGTTCCATGACTCATACCACAAACCCATCAGGATCACATGTAGCCTTCAGAATTTGCTCAGTGGGGTCTACAATACATAATTATGAGTATCAGTCTGTCCACACCCATATCCCAAGTTACCACTCTCTTTGCAATATGATCCTACCCAATAACACTTTTACTGATCTCTGGAAGACATTCTGTGCGCCTTTTTTGAATCATAAAATTTTATAAAATTTCTCTCTAAAGCTTATACATCCTTCACAGACATTTGCAAGAGAAAGCACATTTTTATATCCTCTTTGTATGCTCATTGTCACTAAAATCCACTGTACTACATAGAGTTCTGTGATTACAGGAATGCATACAGATAGGGAAGGCTGATTAAGATTATCTGAGGCAAGACTATACTACAAAGCTACAGTAATCAAGACAGTATGGTACTGGCACAAAAACAGAAATATAGATCAATGGAACAGGATAGAAAGCCCAGAGATAAACCCACGCACATATGGTCACCTTATCTTTGATAAAGGAGGCAAGAATATACAGTGGAGAAAAGACAGCCTCTTCAATAAGTGATGCTGGGAAAACTGGACAGCTACATGTAAAAGAATGAAATTAGAACACTCCCTAACACCATACACAAAAATAAACTCAAAATGGATTAAAGACCTAAACTTAAGGCCAGACACTATAAAACTCTTAGAGGAAAACATAGGCAGAACACTCTATGACATAAATCACAGCAAGATCCGTTTTGACCCACTTCCTAGAGAAATGAAAATAAAAACAAAAGTGAACAAATGGGACCTAATGAAACTTCAAAGCTTTTGCACAGCAAAGGAAACCATAAACAAGATGAAAAGACAACCCTCAGAATGGGAGAAAATATTTGTAAATGAAGCAACTGACAAAGGATTAATCTCCAAAATATACAAGCAGCTCATGCAGCTCAGTATCAAGAAAACAAACAACCCAATCCAAAAATGGGCAGAAGACCTAAATCAACATTTCTCCAAAGAAGACACACAGATTGCCAACAAACACATGAAAGGATGCTCAACATCACTAATCATTAGAGAAATACAAATCAAAACTACAATGAGGTATCACGTCACATCAGTCAGAATGGCCAACATCAAAAAAATCTACAGACAATAAATGCTGGAGAGGGTGTGGAGAAAAGGGAACCCTCTTGCACTGTTGGTGGGAATGTAAATTGATACAGCCACTATGGAGAACAGTATGCAGGTTCCTTAAAAAACTAAAAATAGAACTACCATACGACACAGCAATCCCACTACTTGGCATATACCCTGAGAAAACCATAACTCAAAAAGAGTCATGTACCACAATGTTCATTGCAGCACTATTTACAAGAGCCAGGACATGGAAGCAACCGAAATGTCTATCGACAGATGAATGGATAAAGAAGATGTGGCCCATATATACAATGGAACATTACTCAGCCATAAAAAGAAATGAAGTTGAGTTTTTTTGTAGTGAGGTGGATGGACCTAGAGACTGTGATACAGAGTGAAGTAAGTCAGAAAGAGAAAAACAAATACCATAAGCTACCATATATATATATATATATATATATATATATATATATATATATATATATATATATATATATATATATAAAATCTAAAAAAAAAAGAAATGGTTCTGAAGAACCTATGGGCAGGACAGGAATAAAGACACAGACGTAGAGAATGGACTTGAGGACATGGGGAGGGGGAAGGGTAAGCTGGGATGAAGTGAGAGAGTGGCATGGACATATATACACTACCAAATGTAAAATAGATAGTGGGAAGCAGCCACATAGCACAGGGAGATCAGCTCGGTACTTTGTGACCACCTAGAGGGGTGGGATAGGAAGGGTGGGAGGGAGACACAAGAGGGAGGAGAGATGGGGATGTATGTATATGTATAGCTGATCCACTTGGTTACACAGCAGAAACTAACACACCACTGTAAAACAATGATACTCTAATAAAGATGTTAAAAAATAAAAAAGATTATCTGAGACAGATCATCTCAATAATTTAAATGATGAGCTTTGAAGAACTCTAGACAGGACAGAACTGTTAGCAATTAGTAATTCATTCTGATTCAAGGAAATAAATTTAACCCAAATATTCAAAATCAGAGTTGAGTTTAGAGGTTGTAGCATAAAAAGCAGAATGATGTAGAAAGACTATCCCGATCATGACCAGGAGAGTTCTTCTCAGGTTACTACTAAATAATATTTCACCATCATCCTAGAGAGACAGGTTTCTAGAATATGTTAGTTGTATTGCTCTTATATATAATTAGTAATATGTATGTAACTTTACTTATGACCTATTATAAGTACATATGTAAGTATAACTCTACGTATTCTCTAACTATGAATACATTTTTTTCAACTAGTCTTTGAGTTATATTTTTAAAGTTTGGATTAAAAAAATAAACTTTGAAATTTATTACAGTGAGGTGCCAAATCTATGGAAACTAATCAATGATTTTGATATGCAGTTGGAGTCGTCCAGGTAGACAGCAACACTCTTAATAGACTGGTGAATTTGTAGAGAAATTTCAACATGAGAGTACCACTGTGCTCAGCAATAAATTATATTTTTTTAAAGTAAATCTAGAGACGGAATGTGCCTAAGGATATACACAGCACATCAATGCTCTAGTGTTGCTGGTGGCCCTCAGGATAAATACCACAAGAATTGTTTCAAGCAAACTATAATCCCTTTCTATATATCTTTCTGTCCATCTCTATTGATAAGATACAGATATAAATATGTCATTTATGAATACATTTCTCACCATAATCTCATGTTTCCTTTTGTTTTTAAGACAGAACTGGGGTAACTATTTAAATTTGTTTTCTAGCCTCTCTTCAGCTATTATCATGACTGAATATACAGGAAAACAGTACACTGGGCTGAAAAAAAAAAAACCCAAGGGAAGATATTGTTTTACAAATTATTCATTACAGAAGCAAGTCTTAATTTTTCACTTAATTGCAGAAGTAGTTTAGTAGCTTTAAGGAGAATGATACTAGAAGTTTGTCTGTTTCAAGAACTATGGGAAAGGAGAAAAATTATATTTATTGATTTGAAAAAGTAAAAAAGTTGTTAACAGCTTTTAAAATTTCATATATAGTACTGTAATGTTCCTGAGGAAGGGGTGTGAGTACCTAGGAACTTCTTAAATCACCATGCCCTGGGTGCTTATACCTGTACTTTGTGTAAGAGAGAAATGAACTTATCACAGCTATGCCACTGATAGTTTGTGTTTTTTGTAAATGTAGTCAAACTTCATGAATATATTATGCCCTGCATTTTATTTATGCTATTTCATTTAATTCATATATGTCCTGTGAGGTAGAAATTATTATGCTTATTTTACAAATTAGAAAACTGAGATTTCAGTTTTTTCTTTCTCAGTAAGTGAAAGAGCTGAGTTTTGAACTTAAGTGTGTCTGGCTCCAATACTGTATTCTCTGCACTAATCTCTGCTGTCTTGTATTAGGATGCCTTCTGAGGACACAGCCAGTACCAAAAACGTCGACTAGCTTTTTGTATTTTAACTTACATATAGTGGGTGTTTGATATGATGTTTGTCATTCAAGCCATCTTTGAGAGCACTTAGATAAAGTGGGACGAGGAAGTGTAACGGGACTGTGTAAAAAGAGGCAGATATTGCTGCCTCTCATGATGAAGGAGGTCCTGACTTCTGATGTGAATTCACACGTGTACGAAAGTGCTGCAAAATTATGAGGGTGACTGCTGGATAAAAGTGGTATCAAGACACACTACTATATATAAAATAAACAACAAGGACCTACAGTATATCACAGGGAATTACATTCAATATCTTATAATAACCTATAATGAAAAAGAATCTGAAAAAGAATATATATATATCTTTGCTGTGCAACTGAAACTAACACAACCTTGTAAATCAACTATACTTCAATTAAAAAATAAATAAAAATTAAAATAAAATTAGAAAAAAAACTAAAAGGCTATCCACTGGCCTGTGAAACAGGGATTTAACACAGAAAAAAACAGATCGTGAAATAACAACACAATAAATTGAAAATTGCCCTGAGAAATAAATTAAAATTGCTGACTTGTTTTTGTATCCTTAGCCTATTGGTCTTTTTATGAAAAATTTAACTCTTGCCTTATTTTTATCTTCTGAAAAATTAAATTAGGTTTATGTTTTCTTAGTGCTTTGTTATAAAATTAAAATATTGAAAAGGAGCTTCCAGATAAACAATGGCTTCATAGTCTTTATCTGTAGTAAAGGGAGGAAAAAGAAGAAATAAGTTATTAACCCACACAATGTGACTGTGAGAGGAGACGATAGCAAAGAAGTTATTTCAGTAAAACTGTAGAATGTGGAAAGCAGAAAGGAAAACAGTGCCTTGCTTGGCAGAGGAGAGGAAGCTACAGCTTTTTGTTGGAAGGAGGGTACTGACAATGACTGAATCTGTCCCCTCTGCAGAACCCCTGGTTGTTCAGGCATGGAGGTACCAGGCACAGTGCAAATTAGTAAACACAGAGACAAAAGAAACTAGAGAGATGAAGAAAACATCAAAACAAAAAACAATAGAAGGACAAAAAAGGGACAGAGAAAAAGAAAACACTTTAAAATAAAAATATGACCAATTTTAATTTAAACAAAATCAATATCCAAGAGGTGCAATAGCTGTCTGTTATGTGTTACAGAGAAAGAGAAGAGGAGAAATGGCGTATAGAAATTATGAGAGAAATCACACAGCGAAATTTCCCATTAATTAAGTCTCCAGGTGGAAAGGGTCAAAAGAGTGTCCATGACAATACAAGAAAAAGACTGTCTCACGAATAAATCATGAAGTTTCCAAACCTTTAAGATACATTTAAGATCCTACTGGCTTGCAGAGGGCGGGTGGGTGAGGAGCGTATGCAAAACATGGGGTGCAAAATGGCCTCAGAATGTAAGGTGGTGCAGCCACTGTGGAAAACAGTACGGAGGTTCCTCAGAAAACGAAAAATAAACTTACCATATAATACAACAATCCCACTCCTGGGCTTATATCCAGCCAAATCTATAATTCAAAAAGATTCATGTACCCCGATGTTCACAGCAGCACTATTCACAATAGCCAAGACATGGAAACAACCTAAATGTCATCAACAGATGAATGGATAAAGAAGATATGGTACAGGGACTTCCCTGGAGGTCCACTGGTTAACACTCCACACTTCCACTGCAGGGTGCATGGGTTTGTTCCCCAGTCGGGAAACTAAGATCCCACATGCTGCGTGGCACAGGCAAAAAATTAAAAAAAAAGAAGATATGGTACATATATACAACAGAATACTACTCAGCCATAAAAAAAAAACATGAAAGAATGCCATTTGCAGCAACATGGTTGCAACTAGAGATTATCATACTAAGTGAAGTCAGAAAGAGAAAGACAAATACCATATGTTATCACTTATATGTGGAATCTAAAATGAGACACAAATGAACCTATCTATGAAACAGAAACAGAATCACAGACATAGGGAACAGACTAGTGGTTGCCAAGGGGGAGGAGGTTGGGGAAGGGATGGAGTGGGAGTTTGGGGTTAGCAGATGTAAGCTTTTATATATAGAAGGGACAACAATAAGGTCCTACTGTATAGCACAGGGAACTATATTCAATACCCTATGATAAACCATAATGGAAACAAATATTTAAAAAAAGAGGAATGCATATGTATGTATAACTAAAGCACTTTTCTGTACAGCAGTAATTAACACAACATTGTAAATCAACTATACTTCAATTTAAAAAAAAAGAATTCTCACCAGCATTAGATTCTAGAAAATGGTGGCATCAAGGTTTAAATCCCTAGAGCAATGAATGTATCTTTAATCTAGAATCCCATACCATCCATACTATCATTTAAATGTGATAACAGAGTAGAAACCTTTTCAAAAATCCTAGGGCTAAAACACATATAACTTCTATGTTATTTGAGGCAAATATTCAGAATGATTAAATATAACAGAGAAATATACCTAAAGACTTGAATAGTAGATTTGTCTTATATTGGGCAGAGGGTGGAGGAGGTAGGTCTCCAAGAAATAAAAAAATGGATGGATAGGTTTGTGATATAAAAAAAAAAGAAAGAAGAAAAAAACTTTTAGAGTAGTTTGATGTGAGAGTGGTTCTAAGATGAATAGTGAGAAGTGCATAGAAAACCAAGCCAATAAAATAATATTAAACATTTAATAGCTTCCAAGGAAAAAATAAAAAGTAAAATGTGGTCAATAAAAATAATCAATATTTACAGGTCAAATTAATGTAAGCACTGCCTCTTGAGTTAACCAAAAAATATGATTTAACAATATTGAGGTGTGGGAAGAGGTTGTAAGACAGCATTAAGAAGGGACAAATTCTCAGGACTTCCCTGGTGGCACAGTGGTTAAGAATCAGCCTGCCAATGCAGGGGACACAGGTTCGAGCCCTGGTCCAGGAAGATCCCACATGCCATGGAGCAACTAAGCCCGTGCGTCGCAACTACTGAGCCTGTGCCCTAGAGCCTGTGAGCCACAACTACTGAGCCCCCGCACCATGACTACTGAAGCCCGTGCACCTAGAGCCCAAGCTCCACAACAAGAGAAGCCACCACAATGAGAAGCCTGTGCACTGCAACGAAGAGTAGCTCCCACTTGCCGGAACTAGAGAAAGCCCGCGCAGCAACGAAGACCTAATGCAGCCAAAAATAAATAAAATTAAATCTTTAAAAAAAAAAAAAGGACAAATTCTCAAAACAAAGTTAATAGATGATGTTTAAGTGGATAATTAGTATTATAAGGATCTGATTTAGACATATGTAGTTGCCATGCCTTTAATTCAAAACTATTTCAATTACTTTAAAACTTTTGTAAGTTTTAGGTGCATTGTTGCAGGGCAAGTAGCTGGAAAGACAAAAGAATTGCCAGTTAATGTATTCTTCATTTACATTGTTTTGTAACAATGAAATGGTTTTACCTTGTTTTATGCATTGTTTAGAGTTTTTCCCCTTGAAAGTGATGACTTACACTGTCAGTGAAAATAAATTGTTAAAATCAGACATATTTGAGAAATAGTAATAGAGCTTTATTTATTAGTGAGCACTAGTGAATTATGTAGAAGAGAAAAACATTTTCTGAGACCCTCTTGGGGCTCCTGGCTAGGTCTGAAAATTAAATTGATAAAGACAGATTAACAGGGGAAAAACACACAAATCTTATTAAGTTTTTATATGTGTATGGGAGCCTTCACAAGAGAATGAAGACCCAAAGAAGTGACCAGAGCAGGAAGCTTTTATACTTTTTAAACAAAGAAACAATACATTTGTGAAGAATTGACAGAATTCTGGGCTGGGGGAGTAAATGTGAAGAAGTAACGTGGAAGATAAGGATTGGTTTAATAAGGTTTGTACAGATTTCGTGACCCCCATATTCCCCACCTCTGGTGATAAAAATGTATTCCTTGAGGATGCTTTTGAGGAAGCATTGAGGATGCTTTTCACATGGGAGATTTATCCTCTGCTTTCAGGGAAAAAGAGTGAGGTGAAGGGAGGTCAAAGTGACCTTCTTGCTTCGGCCATTTTCTCAAACTCCTTCAGTTTAAGATTTGCAATATGCCAAGGTGCCACATTTTGGGGTGGCGTGTTCTGAGCCCCATCACTTATAAAATGTGAAATTGCATATTTAAAGAAACAAGCATCGCATATGTAGAATGTGAGCCATTTTGTGTTTATATATTTTATAAGGATCTGTTTTTATAGGTTTTATAGATTTTATTAGGACCCTGGCTAGTACACTGAGAATAAATTGTAAGAGGGAGGGTAGAAGGAGACCTCAGAAAACTATTATTTGGAGCTCTTGTGTCCAATTTGAGATCTCCTAGCCTCATGCTGCTACTCAACATGTGAAATGTGGCAGGTCTGCAATGAGATGGGCTCTAACTGTAAAATACACACCAGATTTCAAAGACTTAATATAAAAAAAGTAAATACCTCATTAATATTTATTAAAACTGATTACATGTTGAGATGATATTTTAGATACTTTTTCATTTGACTTAAATAAAATATATCGTTAAAGTTAATTTCACCTCTTTTCAATGTGGCTACTAGAAAATTTTAAATTACATATATGGCTTGCATTATATTTCCAGTGGACAACTCTGGTTTATTCAGAAGTTATCAGACTCCTAGATACATTTAGAATGCACAGCCAACAGAATGGATCAGATATGGAGTTTGAAAGTATGGAGTCAAGGAAGACTACAGGTTTCTTTGTCTGAGCAATTTGGAGGCTGGAGTCGACATTTTAAAAATCAAGATGAGAAAAATAGAAGGAGCAGGTTTGAAGAGAAAGGTCATAAATTAAGTATTGGATATGTGAAGCCCAAAACATGAATAGAAAATCTGAAAAGACAAGAAAGTTTTTCATGCTCACCTCTAATTCCTTTAGAAGTTGCCAATTAGAGAAAGGCACCTTGAATGTTCTTAATCTTCACCAGTTTGGGTACCAATGAGACTATAATAACCCATAATTTTTCTTGGCCCCTACTCTCATGACAGAGAAATGTCTCACCCCTTGAAGTACTTCCCAATTACTTTTGGCTGCTCATCCTTCTCTATAAAGATGGTATGTTACTCCTATCAAGTAAAAATGCTATCTGACTGTTCCAAGCCAGTGACACTCAATGCCCAGGGCATCATGAGACAGCAACGCAGCATTATATATGTGTCAGATTCTCACAATGGCTCTTATGAAAACTGTTCAGTAAGATACAGTCCCAGTCCTCTCTTTACTGGAGCTCAAAATTAGTTTATTAGTATAGGCAGGGCAATAGATCTATCACTATCCTGATATTTACTTTATTCATGTTCTCAAGAGTGCCTGAACAGAATTATACCTGTTTTCCAATTCCACACCACCCCAATGGGCATCAACACAATAAGTACACATCACATGGGTGGCTGGCCACCAGCACAGCAAACAGCCAGACTCTACATGCTCATATAGAACTCAGCTAAGACACTTTGCTATAATTGGTTGAAGGAACTTCTTCCTAGTTCCTTATCCTCAGCGTAGGAAGCTTTGGCTTCAACAGAGGTCTTCCCTCCTCTATTGCTCTGCGCTCCAACTGCACAGCAGATAACTATACATCAGAAAAAACTGAATTTGTAGAGGCTGAGAATTTGGAAAGCTATTCTGAATGCCTCACAACAAATCCAAGAAACAAATATACTCTTTCCATAAATAGATAACTTCCTATTTCAGTTTTTAATATATTATCTCAATTTCTATTTTGTTAACAAGAGCAAAAAATACTTGTGACTATTAAGAATGGTTTATATTACAGCACTTTGGCATCCAAAATATATGAGCTGTACTTCAATTCATGTGTGTCAGACTTTAAATATAGCAAAATGTGTTATAATTGAAGCTCTGATTTCTCTTCCTTGTCAACTCTGATTTAACAGTAGGGGCCCTGCCAACTTTGGGTTAGCATGGAAATTAACTTAACCGTGCAGCTATTTTTTAGTGAAAGGAATGAGAATGCAAATAGCAGGCTAAATATTTAGCTCATCAGGAGCAATATTGTTTGAAATACTCCTTAGTTTCCATGATGTTTTCTGGCTTATATAAAATATAGTTTAAGGAAAATTGGCAAAAACATTTAAATTTTTTCAGTTCACTAAATTCATATTAATCTCATAACAAACCCCCTTGATTTCTGAGGCCATTATTTTTTCATTACAAATATTTGAGCAGGTGTTACAGTTGATGTTCAATTTTCCCATTAAATTTTCCCTCTAGATCATAAATTCACAGTAAAAAGATTTTAGACTCATCACCTGTCTTTATTCTTACGTAGTTTGTTTCTCACATGTAACAAAATCAACAATATACTAGTTAAAAACACTTTAATTTGTTTAGTAAAGCATGATTCCTAAATCTATAATAGGAAGCAATCTGTTAATGCAGTTTAATGCTACATGTGTGCAAAAATGTGTTAACTATTTTCTTTTTTTTCAAAGAAGAATGTGTCATTTAGGGATTTCATTAACAAAGACCAAGCTTTGTCATAACCTAAACTTCATGATGAAAATTTACTATCTTTGATAACATATGACATTAAGATTTTAAGTAATTCCCTTTCATTTTAACTCTAATTTTTTGAAGAAACCTTAATGGCTTCAGAATAAGAATTTACAAAAATATAGACTGTTTTTAATTTGAACAACGTTTATATACTACTTCAATGATTCCCACGCCCATTTATAGATATTTTTAAAGAATATTGTCTGAGGTCATTTTATATATATATATCTATATACATATATATACATGTTCATATCTTCTGTCTTTGTGTTACATTTTTTCCCAGATAATCATGTTTGTCTATTTACTACACATGATATATTTTAACCATTTAATTGTTAAGAAATATTTTGCGAAATGCCTAACATTTCTTTTATGCTTTCTGAGTTTCTAGAATTATTCAAGTGGGCCACCTCTAAAATGTTCATGTGATCTCCGAGATTGTCTTGTAATGATTCACTCCTTTATTTTTTCACATTTAAATATTTTATACATCTGAATTATTTTTCTATGTAGCGTTAACATAAGTATCATTTTTATTTTCTTTAATTTGTTCAGAAAATTGCTTTCTATTAGAGACTTGGGAATCGTGCTTTACTAAACAAATTAAGTATTGCAGGTCATCCATCACCACTTATTAAATACATCTTTTCTTCTCAAATTTATCTATGAACTATTATCTCTTTATGCAAAAAATTCTCATGTACTGTGTTGTCTCTATTCTCTTCTACTAAACTATTTTTTCTAATTTCTATACTAATATCATAGTAATTTTTAAACTATACCAATGTAATACAATATAATATTAATTTTTCAAGTCTGTTATACCTTCAAATTTGTCACCCACTACAATAAATACCACAATGGGGTGAAATATTTTGTTCTAGCTAAATGGAATCAGAGACTAAAGAGTAAATTCTGTTGCTACAAATTCCTCAACAACAACAACACATTTAAAAGCATAGTTATACTGGCAAAAAAAAAAAAAAAAGAAAGAAAAGTGAAATCCCTATGGAACAGATACAAAGAGGGCATGAATTGCAAGGAATATGCTTAAACACTATGGCAGTTGGAGGCACTTTGATGGAAATCTGACCTGAACATATTCCTTAACACTTATAAGCTTTGTTTTTTGTGCCCATAGGTGCACAAGAAACAAGATATTGGGACCATTTAAAGCAGAGACCGATAAGCTAGTCTCCCACCTAAAAGAGAGCACTCAAGGGGTTCCTTCCACCATGAAAGGCATATCAGAAAATACTGACAAATGCCAGTAAGATGACAAAACGCTTTTGTCTTTTCTTTAGGCTCTGAATACGGGGAATATTATAGTTTTATGATAATTCAAAGCTCCAGTCTGTGTTTGCGACTGGGAAGATAATATGGTGGTTATGAAATGTGAATTTATACTACCTCCATGGTAAGGAAATTCTTATGCTGAGAAAATAACAGACAAATGTCCCTGGATCAGTGATACCCTTGGGGAATATGGCTCACCAGCGAAGAGAAAATCACTCTGGGGGCACCATTCCTCCACAAAGGCTACAAAAATGATTTTCATAGGACTAGATGTGGGCCACACACGAGAAAGCCAACATGAGGTTTTGTTAGTCACTAGTGTAATAGACTTTTATGAATATTTTCCAAAGCCTGGGAGCATACTGAAAGCTGCTAACTCATTTTATTAGGAAAATACAAAAGTAACACTAAATCTAAGATGTTTTCCCCATTAAAAACATACACATATTGTCCAAATTATTTTTAACGTTTTGTTTGCTACTCTATCTCTTGCCCCCACCTATAAATAATGCACTCTGTAAATTTCATAGATAGATCAGTAAATATTAAAATAATGCATCACGTCAATTAAAGTTTATATCAAAGATGTAATTATGTTTTAACACAAGGATATACATAAATACATTGAAAGACTGTTAGAAGTGACCATATTGTAAAGTTAAATAGTTTAAGTCTCAGCTAAACTACGTATATCTATTTTACTCCTTTCCATGTAATAAATATTATACAACCGACTAGAAGGGATCTTCCTTAATTTAATATAGTGGTGACCTGAAAACAATAGCCAGCATTATATTCAAGGATAATTTCTAGATACCTTTCTTTACAAACTCAGCCATGCAAAAATAATGCAAACCTTCATAACTGTCATGATGGAATTGATGTTTTAATAAAACAAGTTAAAGAAGAAATGAGTTTTAAAAATAAGTGTTATTATTTTTAAGCAATATATATATAACTATAGAACTTAAACTATCAATTAAACAATACACAGAATTAATGATTAAAAAAAGAGATTACAAGATAAATATACACAACTCAGAAACTTTCTTCTCAAACTGTATTTTTTCCTCTCTACCAGATTTTTGCTTTTGTTGCTTGTACCTATGATGTCATGTCCAAAAAATCATTGCCAAAACCAATATCAAGAAGATTTTCCCTATATTTTCTTCTAGCAGTTTTATGGCTTAGAGTCTTTTATTTAAGTCTTTAATCTATTTCAAGTTAATTTTTGCTAGTAGTGTAAGATAGGGGTCCAGTTTCATTCTTTTACATGTGACTATCCAGTTTTCCCAACACCATTCATTGAAGAGACTGCCCTTTCCCTATTGAGTAGTCTTGGCTCCCTTGTCAAATATTAGTTGACCATATAGGAATGAGTTTATTTCTGGGCTCTCTATTCTGTTCCTTTGGTCTATGTGTCTGATTTTATGCCTGTACCATACTGTTTTGATTACCTTTGTAATATAGTTTGAAATCAGAAAGTGTGATACCTCCAGCTTTGTTCTTTCTCAAGATTCCTTTGGCTATCTGGGGTCTCTTGTGGTTCTATATGAATTTTAGAATTTTTTTTCTATTTCTGTAAAAAATGCCATTGGAATCTTGATAGGGATTGCATTGATTTTATAAATGGTTTTGGGCAGTATGTACATTTTAATAATATTAATTCTTCTGACCCATGAACATGTAATATCTTTCCACTTGTTTATGTCTTCTTCAATTTCTTTAATCAATGTCTTATAGTTTTCAGTATACAGATCTTTCACCTCCTTGGTTAAATTTATTTATGTGTTTTATTGTTTTTGATGCTACTGTAAATAGGATTTTTAAAAAAAAAATTCTTTTCCAGATACTTCATTGTTCGTGCATAGAAATGCAATTGACTTTTGTATGTTGACTTCATGTTCTGCAATGTTGCTGAATATGTTGATTTAGTTTTAAGTGTATTTTGGTGGAGTTTTCAGGGTTTTCTATATATAAGGTCATGTCATCTTGAAATAGACAATTTTACTTTTTCTTTTACAATCTGGATGCCTTTTATTTCTTTTTCTTGCCTGAATGCTCTGTCTAGGACTTCCAGTGCTATTTTTAAAAGGAGTGGTGAGAGGAGGAACACTTGTCTTGTTCCCAATCTTAGAGAAAAAGTCTTCAACCTTTCACTGCTGAGTATGATGTTAGCTGTGGGATATGTGTCATATATGGCCTTTATTATGCTAAGGCATATTCCTTCTTCACCCAGCTTGTAGAGAATTTTTATCATAAAAAGATTTTGAATTTTGTCAAATGCTTTTTCTGTATCTGTTGAGATGATCAACGTCCCAATAAGACTCTTTGTACGTATAGACAAGATTATTCTGCCATGTAAATGGAGAGACAGACAAAGGAACCAGAATAGCTAAAGCATTTTGAAGAAGAAAAAATGGGAAAAATCAGTATACCCTGTATCAGGGCTTTTTATACAGCCATAGTAATCAAGACTGTTTGGTATTTGTAAAGGAATAGGTATATAGATCAATGGAGAGATTCAAGAACCCAGATATAAAGCATGCAGATGATTTTTTTAAATTGTGGTAAAATACATATAACATAAAATTCACTATTTTAATCATTTGAAAGTGTACACTTCTGTGGAATTTGGCACATTCACAATGCTGTGCAACCATCACCACTATGTAGTTCCAGAATGTTTTTATCACCCCAAAGGGAAACTCCACACTTGTTAAGAAGTTACTCCCCATTCTTCATTACCCCCAGCCTCTAGCAACACTAATCTGTTTGCTTTCTCTTTGAATTTCCCTATTCTGGATACTTCACAGAAATGGGTCCTAACACCAGACTTTATGTGTCTGGCTTCTTTCTTTCATTTAGCATGTTTTCAAGGTTCATCCGTGTTGTAGCATTTATCAGAACTTCACTCCTTGTAATTGCTGAATAATACTCCATTGTGTAAATGTGATTACATGTTATTTATTAATTCATACATGGAGGGACATTTAGGAGGTTCCCACTTTTTGGCTATTTTGACTTATACTGCAAAGAACATTCATGTACGAATTTTTTTGTCAACACAAAAATTTATATGCTGAGGAGTGGAAGTGTTGGGTCACATGGTATTGTATGTTGAACTTAATGAAGAAACATCAAACTGTTTTCCACACCACATGCACCATTTTATATTCCCACCAGAAAACACCTATTTTTCCACATTCTTACCAATACTTGTTATTTTACATTTTTTAATTTTTAATTTTAGCCATCTTAGTGAGTGTGAGGTGGTATCTCCTTGTGCTTTTGAATTGCATTTCCCTAATGAGTACCATTTAACATCTTTCATATGCTTGTTGACCATTTGTATATTTCCTTTGGAGAAATGTCTATTCAAATCCTATTCCTATTTTGAAACTAGATTATTTTTTTGTTGATAATTGTAAGAATTCTTTATAAATTCTGGGTACTAGACTCTTATCAGATATATGATTTGCAAATATTTCTCTCCTATTCTGTGGAGTGTCTTTTTACTTTCTTTATAGTTTCCTTTGATGCACAAAAGTTTTAAAATCCAAGTTATCTATTTTTCCTTTTGTTTCTTGTACCTTCAGTGTCATAGCTAAGAAACTATTGTCATATACAATGTCAGGAAGATCTATCTTCATGTTTTCTAAGTTTCACAGATTTTTATTATTTTTAATGTTACTGTAAATAGAATTGTGTTCTTAATTTCCTTTTTAGATTGTTAACTGATAGTTTATAGAAATACAAATAAATTTTACATGTTCATTATTAATCCTAAATTTTTAAAATTTATTTATAAGTGTGAATACTTTATGTGGATTATTTAGGATTTCCTTTATATAAGATCATATCATGTAAGAATACAGATAGTGTTACTTACTTATTTCCAACTTAGGTGCCTTTCATTTCTTTTTCTTGTCTAATTGATCTGGCTAAAATGTCCGGGACAATGTTGAACAGAAGTGATGAAAGAGGGCATCCTTGCTTTTTTCCTGATGTTAGGGGGAAAGCATCCTGTCTTTCTCCATCGAGTATAATCTAGCTGTAAATATTTCATAAATATTCTTTATTATGTTAAGGAAGTCTCTTTCTATTTCTACGTTTCTGAGTATTTTTATCATGAAAGGTGTATTTTGCCCAATTTATTTTCCTGCAATTGAGATTATCATGTAAGTTTTTTCACCTTCATTCTGTTAATGTGGCATATTACATTAATTGATTTCTGTATGTTGTACCAACATTGCTTTTCTGTAATACATCAACTTGGTCATGGTATATTCTTGGTTATCTGCTTTTCTTGGTTAAATACATCTAGTAAAGTATCTTCTTCTATAAATAATTATGCTAACACTTATGAAAATGCAAATGAATAAGGAAATATCATTTGACTGTTTATTCAATTAAGATGTTTTCCTTGGAGAGAAAACTTTTGGACCTCAAAAGGAAACTCCCTTATTATACATTTGTACTCCAGAAAAGGGCCTTACATTTTTTTAAACTTAAAATTAGAAATGGTAAATTCAGTAAACCTAAACTTTCAACTCTAATGGATAACATTTAGCATTTTATAAAAGAAATATTTTTAACAGTGCTATATTATGTATATATTATACAATTGGAGCTGCAACTACATAAACAACAAGGCAGACAAATACAAAAGGCATATTAAATCTTCTTTCACAGCTGTGCACTTCTAAACCTAGAGGCTATATAGGGAGTTTCTGAATTAACAATGCATTAAAACTCTGCTCAGTAAAGTATAATTTCCACCTCAGAACAGATGTTTTTAAATATACACTCCATCATCAAAAGCTGTGTTACCACCATTGGTAAGATATTATGGGATCCTTCATCAAATATATATCAGGTAGTGTTACCAATAGGGAAGAGCTCTGATCTCAGCAGTGAAAACCTTTAGGAAAGTGAGGTAGTTTTTTATGATTTTTAGAAAATAATTATGTGTCACTTTCTACCACAGTATAATTCTTCCAAAATTGTATTCTCGCTCAATAAATATATTAATTGAATGGAATAACTGACTACATTCTGAGTGTTAAGAATTATTTTTCCATTTCATAAATAGACCAGAAGAAACTGAGGTTATACCACAGCAGACTTAGATATTAATATACAAATGACTGAATATAATCCCTGGCTCGAAAAAATAACCACTAAACCAATGACAGTTAATTATACAAAATTATTTGTATTACAAATGTTCACTAACACGCACTTGAAATATTTGTTTTTTTCTTAGTGACTACTGTACTTCACATCCAATGAGCATAAAATGTAGCATCTGTTTTTTGACTATGTACATTCACTGCAGGGAAATAGGAAATAGAAGCAATTCTATTCCTAAAAACTTCAAGCCAAAATACATTTGTCATTTAATTATTTAACTATTCTCATATTCAAAACGCATTTTATGAACTATTGCTGTATTTTTCCCAGAATAGAAATGAATAACTTTATGGATTAAAACTCTGTGTATGTATTCCAACACAGTTTTTGTACATTTCTTTTCAAAAGAGGAATTGTGTTTTACTTTTTAAAAATAAAAAATGATAAAAGGGGCTTTCCTGATGGTGCGGTGGTTGAGAGTCTGCCTGCCGATGCAGGGGACGCGGGTTCATGCCGCGGAGCGGCTGGGCCCGTGAGCCATGGCCGCTGAGCCTGCACGTCTGGAACCTGTGCTCCGCAACGGGAGAGGCCACAACAGGGAGAAGCCCGCGTACCGCCAAAAAAAAAAAAAAAAAAAAAAAAAAAAAGATAAAAGGGTTTAGATGTATTATAACAACATTAAAATAAAAGATAAGATCATATAACACAATACTGAAAGATATGGGTAAAATATAAGAGAAATAAAGGAGAGTTGTTTTTTGTTTTTTTTTTAACCAAGGAAATTAGAGAAATCCTGAAACAATGGCAAGCCAGGAAGGTGTGGGAAGTATCTTTTCTCCATAGGATTGAATTCCTTGTAAAAACTGAAAGAAGTTCTCTTTCAGCTTGTGACTCAGTTTAAAAGTGAAGTAGTGAAGTGTGACTATGAACATTGTAAGGTACATATTACTGTCTTTTTTTGTAATGAGAAAGGAATGGATAAGATGACTTATTCCTCAAACCCTTCCTGGTATTTGTCACCTTGGTGCCATTTGAAAATGTCAAAATATTTTAACCGTACTGATTACTATGATTGCATGGAGAAAAAATAATTTTCCATCAAATGTCTTCATAGTGGATGACGACGTCATATGGGTCCTGAACAGCCTTTCTGAATGAGATCTCAGTATATTTCTACAGCATTGACTATATCTTGAAAATAATAAGGCATCTACATGCTCTTTAGCAAATTTATTTTAATAAAGAACAAAATAAGCAGATCAAGCCATCTGTGTTTTTCCTGCAGGTAATAAAAAAAGCATTTGTTGATGAGGACATATTTCTCAGAGTATACAAAGTACTTTATTTTATGATGGAATTTATACAGCTTACTCTAAATGAAATAATGCAAGATGTTTATTATTTCAGCATCTGCTCCCAGGTTCTCTTAGCCACTTGAAAAGTGACTCATTTTTTTTTTTAAATAATTCACTTGATTGTTTCATCTTATAGTTACACAGATAGGTCTGTTTTCTTTTAGCAGGCTGTTCACTCTCAATCCAACAAATGCTATAAAAGAGAAATGTAGACTTTATGAATGAAGGGAAAGAGAAAAGTATAGTAATGAAAAGTATTTATAAACAAGTTCTTCATTTATGTTATTGATATATTTATTAATATTCCACCTTGTTTGAAAGGCTCTGATGTGGCTGCCTTGCGTTATATTTTGTGTTTCTTCTCATGCCACCAAGAGTGGAATAAAAAAAATGTTCACAGTCACTGATATTATTGTTGTTATTTTTTTACTCTCAGGATCACTCAACCTCAAATGCTTTACCTATACTTGTGTACTACAGAATTAGGTAGTGGCAAGTATGACAAGTCTTTACTTCAGAATATCTCCTCCACTGATCTGTCACCATGCTGAATTCTGATTAACACACCTCTGTTAAACACAGTCTCAACATTTTTGCTACATGCATCTGTACATACATACTTCGGTAAAACTTCAGGAAAGTCACTTCTATTTCCTTTAATCATATTGAGTATACTGAATCTAGGACTGTGGGAGAATAAATGATTTAATCAACTGCAATTTACAGGAGTTGGAAAGATGCTGATGTTTAGTAGCCCATTTAAAAAAAGTCAAACAAAAACAAAACAAGACAATAAACACCTCATTTGAGAGTATATTATGTAATTCATAAGTTGGAATGATGCTCAGCTAACAGAGACGTCTAACCATACCAGTCTATGGACCATCTCAGTGCAGTCTCAGCGCCCTTGTTGCACCAGTTGTTTGGTAAATTTTGGATATCATCTTGGCTTATAATGGTTTCACACCCTGAGAAAAATATAAACCTTAACAAATTGACCAAATCCTATTTTACGCTATACTCTGTATAACCCCAAACATCCACTTTTCCTTTTTCATTTATGTAGACTTTTCCATATTAATGGAAATTGTTATATCCTTAAATACTTTAGCTAGAACATGATGTTACCAAGAAAGAATATACGGGACTTGGTGTTTGAATGGAAAGAGAGATGCAGAGAACTGACATTTCCAATACAGTATTAGAAGATAGTTAACTTGTAGCAAATTGAGATAAAATATTTGAATTTTTTTGAGATTCAGGTAAGGCTAGTTTCTATTACTAATTAATTAATCTAGTGAATTACACTCACATACACATGAAATATTCTTATCAGTCATGACTATGAGTTTTATTTAATCAGAAAGCACTATAAGGTTTTTATTGAATAAAACTTAAAAGCTAATTTTAACACTTTAGTATGTGTAGGAAAGATACAGAATGACAAACCTACCATCTTTATAGCACCTCAGGGTGGGTCTGGATCAGAGCAAACCAAAACTTAAAGTCAGTTTTGAGGAAGTTCCCTAATTCTCTAAGATCAAGGGAATCTTTTGCTATTTACAATTTGCTTTGCTAGTTTTCAAAGGTCCCTAATATGAGATCCCTTGAATGAGCCAAGCTTATTCAATTGCTTGAGAAGAATTCATTAAAACAAGATGACAGGAGTTTTCAGTGGCCCTTACAGCTAAGCTAAAATATGAAACCAAAGGAAATAAAGAGAACTTTGGGATGATAAAGCAAGTTCATCCAAACTCACAGGTTATGTGCTTGTGTTACTCCATTTCATTTCAGTAATGGGGAATAAAGGCTTGGGGAAAATACACAAGGCTAATGCATATGTTTCCTTCTCCTAGATCAGGTCTATACTCCCTAAACTCCTCCACCAAAAGCAAGTTCAACTTAAACTTGAAAAATCTATTATTTTACTTTCAGGACAAAATCACTATTATTCCCAGTCAAACTCATTAATTTTCCAAGCAAGAAACCATCAGAATTATAATCTAAACTCTCAATTCAAAAAATCTTTCTGAAACAAATGAACCTACACTCCTTCAGTGTTAATGGAGGGTTAATTCTAGGAAATTCTGTCCCAGTTTCCTGAGAAGTTCTTTAGAGCTGCAACACACTTTGTGCTTGCAATATGTACTAGGGAGAAAAAAAAGCAAGAAAATATAAAGAAAGAAAGAAGAAATACACATTTTTGGGCCATTTTTGTCTGTCTATATATATTTGGCAATTTTGAAAGCAGAAAGAAACATCTTTTATACATTTCAATACTGACCCATGCAATGAAAGGCTGTTAATAGTGACAAGTTAAAACTGAATAAAACCTATAATTATTTTAGCAGTATGATAATGTCTACTGCTTCTCTAAACTAATAATCTTAAGTAACAACAGAAGCTGCTATTTTAAGGTGCCCATTGTTTCTCATACTGGGGGGGAAAATGTTTAGATTCCCTAACATTTTGAAAGTGCTGATTTCACTTCTCATTGAGATGATAATCTAATACCACTGACTTAAATTCATTTCTTTCAGTTCTCATGCTTTAAATTTAGTAACTGCGAGTTTTTTTTTCAAAAACGCATATTAAAAATCTGTAGAGGTTTAAAAAAAACCTAACCTGTAGTAGTTCTGTTATATCTATCAAGGGACAGGAGAAGCAGTCCATCATATTTCTAATTAAAATGCTCCAATAGAAAGCATCTTGCTTTATGAGGTCCACTGGTAAGAGTGGGGTTGACACTAATGTGTGTTTACTGAGATAAATTATTATCTAACAAATCTAACTAGGAGTGCATAGGTTCGCTATCAGGATAATTATGTTCTGGAAGTATTAATGACTACTTTTCATGATCATTAATGGAAATTACTTTTTAATTGTTTTCATAGCATAATCACCCCCTTACCTATTCTAGTAAATATCTATTTACTATACTTCTGCTTCTATATTTCTGATGGTTATTTAAGAATGTGGTTGTAGTAATCTACCACTAGACAAGTTTAAAATTTTTCATCATGTTTTACTAGAGTCAATAAGGTAAAACATAAGCTTTTTTTCATGTTCAGTAATGGTCTTTTCTACATAAATAATGGTCAATAATGCTATTTTATGGAATAGGTAAAGGATCCCTTAGAACATTTTCAAATTAATTAGTCATTCCCCAAATATAATGGATGAATAATACATTTAATGCTTCTTAATTTCAGAATGCATAATTTTTACATAGTAGGTCTATTTCAGGGCTATATGTTCTGTTTTGCTCATTATTTGTCTCATTTGGCATAGCCTTACACTGTCTTTTTATGAGGGCTTTATGACATATTTTATCATGTGGTATCATGTCTCCCTCACTACTTTTTGTTTTTCAAATATATGTCTAGTTATTCTTGCATGTTTGTTCCTGTGGATCAACTTTAGAACCATTTTCTTGTATTTTTTATAAGCACCCATAAGGTATGTTTGGGGGGTTGTATATTATTAATATGTTAATTTGAGACAGATGGAAGGTTTCACAATTTTCATTATTCACTTCAGGAAAATGTTATTTTTAAGCCACTTTATCCAGGTATGATTGACATACAAAAAGCTGTACATATTTAATGTATGCCATAAACATTTCCATCACCTTCAAAAGTTTTCTCCTGCCCTCTTTATTTATTCTTTCTGGGGTTTTCTTTTTGTAATAAGAACACAACATAAGTACAAGTCTCTTAGCAATACAGTATTGCAATATAATACGGTATTGTTAACTAGAGACACTATGCTGTACAGGAGATCTCTAGGACTTCTTCATATTGCAGAGCTGAAACTTAGTACCCTTTGAGTAATGACTCCCTGTTTCCTTCTCCTCCCCGACCTTGTCAACCACCATCCTATTTTCTGTTTCTGAGTGAAACTATTTTAGATTTCTCATCTAAGTGGTATCATGTACTATTTGTCCTTCTGTGTCTGGCTTATTTCACTTGGCATGATGGATTCCAGGTTCACCCGTGTTGTCACAGATGTCTATATTTGCTTCTTTTTTAAGGATTAATGATATTCTGTTTTACCCCAAGAGACAACTACATTGTAAAAGAATACATACTGAAATTATCATTAATATTCATTTATTCATTACAGCATCATTACAAAACTATTTATTATGATGTACAGTTCTGAACGAAGCTGGTCAAGGGAACTTTATAACTGAGTGACTGGTAAGATTTCTGTGCACCAAAGGGCCTTTCAAAGGGCAAGGCCTCAAGACAATTCTACATTAAAGTGAAATTCCAGTGTCCCTATTTTTTTTAAATGGCCTTATATTGAGTTATAATTAGCAAACAATAAGCCACACATATTTAAATTGTATAATTTGGTAAGTTTGAATATATTTATATACCAGTGAAACAACCACCACAATCAAGATAGTGAACTTATAACTATTTATTTTATGTATTTGTTTTCAAAGAAAATTATAGCTATGCTTTCTAAAAATTCATTTTTTTTCTTAAATGTTTGAGTTTTACGGTTCTTTTCAGTTTGAAATTAGGTAATTTTTCAAAAATGATAGTGTATACAGATTTACTAAGGCAATTTACCACCACCATTACAGCAGCAACACAACAAAAATCCCAGCAGGCCTTTTAAAATAGATACTCTGCTTACTGAAACAAAACATGGGTATCTTTACAATATTGGTTACTACAGAATGGTTTTTGAAATTTAATACAATCTTATTGCTGTAATGATCTCCACTGACATTTCTTGGTGCTTACTTAAAATCAGAAGTATTTTGCTTCTCAGAATTCTCATCTACTCTGTTCTGTGCCCCAAGGTTTTCCCTCTTATGTCTTCTAATTTATAATCATTTATATTTGGGGGATAATTTTGATATAAAAATATATCCAAAGTGTTAGATTAGAACATAAACGTCCCTGGTAGTTCTGTAAATAGAAGTCTGGGCAAAAAAGAATTTCTAATAAGGAAAAAAATGCTCCTTATAATACTAATTTATTGAGTGCTTAAACTTAATTTTCCATATTAAGAAAAAGTTAGAGAAATTGGAATACAGCCTGTAAGAATAGGGCTTTCAGTGAAAAATGAAAGCAATTAAAATAACTCAGAGTTCAATCATTCTCTTTGTAGATTAAGATTCATTAGTATCAATGCATATTTTTTTCTTTTTAAAATATTGTATTCATGTAATAAATTTCTATGTTGATATTAAGCAAACCATGGAAGGAAATATGACTATTTGCCTAGCCCATGACTTTGAAAGTTATTCATACAAGGATTTTATATAAAAAGAATATCATATGCTTTCCGATTTTTCTGAAAAAATATAGTTATATCTAGAGTATAATAAATGCTTACTATAATAAATAATGTAAAATTGTTCAAGAATGTTAAAAAACTAGGAGAGGGCAATAGGAGCAAATTTTATTTGACAATAAGATGTAATTAGTTTGCTAATCTATTCAAAATAACTGTAACAGTGTTAGGCCATAGCATACACTTAATACATTTTATTTTATTTTATTTTTTAAATTAAATTAAATTTTTATTTTTTTGATGTGTACCATTTTTAAAGTCGTTATTTAATTTGTTACAATATTGCTTCTCTTTTTTATGTTTTGGTTTTTTGGCCACCAGGTATGTGGGATCTTAGTTCTCTAACCAGGGTTTGAACCCGTACCCCCTGCATTGGAAGGCGAAGTCTTAACCACTGGACCTCCAGGGAAGTTCCTTAATACATTTTAAATGTATTTTTTAATGAGTTTAAAAGCTTTTAAATGTGTGAAAAATTAAAAGGAAAGAAATATTTTACACTAGTTCACCCTAAGGCTATTTTAAATAATTACATATATTTTTCAATTTATGTTTTTAAATATATAATGACCATTTCTAAGAGAAGGAAAGTTGTATTAGCAGAAGGATAAAGAGAACAGTAATGATTTGTTGTAATTGTTCAAATATATTAATTATAGATGAATAGATACCTAAATTTATATCAAAATAAGAAAACAACATGTGGAAGGCGGAAACTGTATTTCAATTACACCATGCATTCATTACTAGAATAATATAATTTAAATCCTCTTCCTTCCCCAAACACACACTTTTTCCCTTGAAAACACTGTGCTCATTTGCTTCCTGCTTTTCTCTCTCATTTAAGTTTCTGTGTGCTTTTAGTCCTCTCCTTTTTATTCTTAATGCTGTTTTTATACTCAATGAGTTCTAATCATGGCAGTATTCCCCACAATGCATCGATTGAGTTTCAAACTCATTTTCCTCTTCTCTGACCTTCCTTTTACCCCTGCCTCTGCTGCGTAATCTGGCAATTTTCCAGGTAACTACTGTCTATCACTTAGTCTCCAGAGACAGATAAAAGAGGAGTGGCTCAAAATTGCCCCAGAAGTGATATTGAGGAATAAGCCAGTTAGTGATTAATTCAGGATGTCTCTCTCCTGTATCAGTTGCAGGAGGGACACAGTTTGGTGCAAAATTTCATCTATGGTAGATTTGGAAAGTATATTTATTGAGACCTCTTTCCTTGACATTTGGTCCTTCTTATGTTGTTTTATTCAATCCATAGATCTACATTTGGTCCTTCTTATGATGTTTTATTCAATCCATAGATCTACCTCAAAATATTGAGGATCTTATGCGTTATTCAAGGCCACACACAATTAGTAAATGACAGCTGTCAAAACCCAAAATCTTTTCATAAAACATTCTGCTTCTTACAGAAGATTATATAATTTTAAGATTTTTATAATTAATATATTGCTTTTCTAGGCCTTTATCATGTTCATTTTACTATTTTAGATGGTAATAATCTTATAAAAATATACAAGGTAAGTCTATCCTCAAGTAGAAGTTAATTGAAATTGCTGTTTTTTTTCTGGAATTTAGAATTTCCCACAATAATAAAGTATATTTTCTCAAAATATTTTTGGGAAATTTCTAATACTAGAATTTAAATCATTTATCTAGTAATCAGATAAAGTACAATGTAGTGGTTAGAAGTTTGGGGGTATTGTTAAATCACACAAACATGAATTTAAAAACTGTTCTTTCACTTGTGTTACCACAGGCAAATCACTTAATTACTACATGCTTCAGTTTATTACTCTGCAACTGCAGGCCAGACTAGCAGCAGTGAAAATAAATGAACAGAGATTTAAGGTCCTGTCTGAGCAATAAAATTTGCAGTTTGACTCCAAGCAAGTTGATTGCTTCCTAAAACAAAACATCAAGACATTTTGGTGGATAAAACAGAATCTAGATTCTCCACAATATAATATTTGTGACATCCAGGATAAAATAAAAAAATATTTGACATATAAGGAACCTTGAATATGCTACTCTAAGATAATAGAAAATTAATAGAAGCAAATCCCAAGATAATCCAAATGTTGGAATTAGCAGACAAAGGAGTTAAAGCAACTATTATTGCTATACTTTGTGATATAAAGGAAAATATGATCACAATAAAGGAGATCATAGAAAATCTCAGGAGAGAAATAGAAAAATTTAAAAAGAACCATATGGAAAATTTTAGTACTGAAAAATACGACACCTGAAATTAAATTTTCACTAGATGAAGTAAAGAAAGAAATGGAGATGACAGAGGAATGTATCAGTACATATTAAGATGGTTCAATAGAGATTATCTGATGTGGAGAAAAAAGAGAGAAAAATTTTAAAAAGTAATGGACAGAGGCTCAGAAACCCATGGGACAATATCAGAAAAGTATAATTGAATTCCCAAATGGAGGGAGAAAGAGACAGACATAACGTGAAAACATGATAGTCACATAGTCCCTCAAATTTTTGAAAGTTGTGTATTTATGTTTCAAAAATCTTAGCAAACTCCAAACAGTATAAATATGAAGAAATCTATGCACATGCATATAATAGTCAAGCTTATCAAAACCAAACTTAAATAGGAAATCTTAAAATATATGTAAATGAAATGTTTTAATGTGTAAATAAAACGTATTAGATACAGAGAAAAAGTCATTAAACATGCTTTTGACTTGTCACTAGGAAGCCACAAGACAGTAGGATAAAATGTGTGCAATGCCTGCACTCTGAAAACTATAATACATCTTATAACTTATAAATTAAAGAGACAAATATGTTCATGACATATTAACACTGACAAAAATCTTTTCAAATTGATCCATGGATGCAAATCAGTTCCAAATAAAATACTGCACACATTTTTTGAAGAAATTAAAAGCTGATTATAAGATTTATGTACAAATGATAAGATCAAGTGTATCCAAAACAATACTGAAAAATAATAAAACTGGAGAATTTTTACTCCCTATTTCAGTAGTCACTTTAAGGCTTTAGTAGCCATGACAGTTTGATGTTTTATAGTGATTGACAAATGAAATAAATGGAACAGAAAATTTAGTCCCCAATACACCCATACTTTTAAAATCATTTGATTTTTGACAAAAATGGCAATGCAACCTAGAGATAAAGAGAAAAGTTTTTTCAACAAATGATGTTGGAATAACTCAACATGTATATGAAGGAAAATGAAATTCAGCTCCTTCCTTTCACCATATGAAAAAATTAATTCAAGATGGATCATTGACCCAAACATAAAATCGAAAACCGTAAAGATTTTAGAGAAAAAGAAAGCACAGAAGAATAACCTCATGCCTTGAGAGTAGGCAAAGCTTTTATAAACATTTCATAGAAATAATTATATATGTGTAGTGTGTGTGTGTGCCAGACTTAAACAAAACTAAAACTTTGTCCATATTTAGAAAATAAGCAAGGTATGCACTCTAGGAAAAAAAATACCCTCCCTCTCATATATATATATATATATATATAATATATATATATATTTTATATATATATATATAATATATACATATATAAAAGAACTGGTATCTAGGATATAGAAGGAATCCTAAAACTCAATAATAAAATGACAAACAACTAAATTTTCAAAACTATGAGCAACTGATCTGACCAAACACTTTGGCAAATAATATACAGCTATCAATTCACTCTACTCAGATGGCTGAAGAAGTAAAAGTTGATAATACTGGTATGTAGCTTGGCTTTTTGTTTTCTTACAGAGGTCTTTTGAAGATGAGTTTTAATTGTTATGAAGTGTAATTTACCTCTTTTTTTGTCTTTATGTTCTTTGTATCATAATTTTTTTTGCATATTGTTACTTTTAATTGGCTAATATTAAGGATTTTTGTGTTAGTGTTTAAAAGGACCACTGGACTTGTTTTTTTGTATTGATATCAGAGTACACTGTTTGGTTTACTTGGAAAAAGTGTGTATTCTGCCATTGTTGAGTGGATTCTTTTATAAATGGCAATTATGTCAAACTGGTTGAAATATTATTCAAATATTCTATACACTTACTGATTTTCACACTATTAGTTACCAGTTGAAAAGAAAAGAATATGGAAATCTTCAGATATCACTGTTGATTTAACTGCTTCTCCATTTTGTTTCATATATGAAACTCTGGAATTTGATGCATACATATTAAGAACAGTATGACTTGATGTATTAGTCATCTTATCGTTTGATATGGCTCTGTTTATCACTGGTAATATTGCTTTTTACGAAGTCTACTTTGCCTGATATTAATACAGCTAGCACAAATGTATTTGATTAATGTTTGCATGGTATACTTTTTAATTATTTTACTCTTTAACTATCACTTTCTTTACATTGAAATGCTGTTTCTTTTAGATAGCCCATAACTGGTCTTTTCTGTATTCACTCTGACATTTTAAAAAAATTTAACTGGATTATTTAGATCATTTCTACTTCATTAACTATTAATATGTTGCATTTTGACCTATCATCTTGCCTTTTATTTTCTATCATTGCCATCTACTCTTTGCTCTTTTTTTAACCCTCTTTCCTTCTTTTTTGGTAATAATTGAGAATATTTTATGACTTGATTTTATCTTTATTATCAGTTTATTCTAAGTTTCATTTTTTTAGTGGCTGCTCTAGAGTTTACTGTATGCATTTATAAATTATTATGGTATAACTTCAAATAATATTATTTGCATGTTAGCTGTGCTATTTTGAATATAACATGAGATCTACAAATAGTATATTTCCCTTATTATATCCTGTGCTTTGACTTTATTGTTATATATTTGAACTTTCGGTTAGCAACTTTAAAATATATTGTTATTATATTTACTTTCAACAGTCACTTATCTTTTAAAGAAATTTTAAAAATAAGGTAAATTTTAAAATTGTATTTATATTTATTAAAATATTTAACATTTTCTATGCTATTTCTGTAGTTTCAACTCTTCATCCTATATCATTTCCTTTTGACATGAAGAAATGTCATTAACATTTCAGATGGTACTGGTCTATTAGAGACAAATTCTCTTAGTCTGTACGTGCCTCAAAGAAGTTTATACATTCCTTCATTTTTGAAGTAGTGTTTACTGGATAATTTTAGATTAACTGTTTTGACTTTCCTTTGAGTACTTTAAAAATGTCATTCCATTGACTTCAGAATTTCATTATTTCTGACCAAGAATCTGCAATTTGTTTGTTTCCCTACATGACAGGTGTCTTTTTTCTCTTTTCTCGCTTTTATCATTTTTTTCACTATCATTTCCTTTTCACCAGTTTGATTATGGTGTCCCTAGATGTATTTTGCTTCATGCTTTTTTGCCTTGGGTTCAGTAATATCGCTGGGTCTTTGATTTTATAGTTTTATCAAATTGGGAAACAATTTTGACAGTATTTCTTAAAATATTTCTTGCTGCCCCTACCCCTACTCTGTCCTCTCTTTCTGGGACTTCAACTACATATAATGTGGAACCCTCTTGGTACTTTCCCACAGTTCCCTGAGATTCTGTATGTGTTTATCTAATTTTTTTTTTTTTTCCTCTGTGTGCTTCAACTTGGATAGTTTCTGTTCCTATATCTTTAAATTAATTGACCATTTCCTCTTGCAGGGTCTAATTTGTCGCTAGACCTACTCAGTGAGTGTTTTTATTTCAGGTATTATATTTTTAAACTCTAGAAGTTTCATTGGTTCTTTTTTATTATCTTCCTTTTCTCCCCTCCATATTTACATTTTTTAAAGTCTTTGAGTATATTTATAATAGCTATTTCAAAATCTTTGCTAGTAATTACATCATCTCTATAGCTACATGATGTGTTTCTACTATTTTTTTTTTAACCTAGGTATGGGTCACATTTTCCTGCTTCTTTCATTATTTACTTTAAAAATGACTGGATATTATAAATGCTACATCATTGAGTACCTGGGTCTTTTATTCTTTAAATAGTTTTGAACTCTGTTTAGGCCCTTAGTTAAGCAACTTGAAGATACGTTTGGTCCTTCTGAGGATAATTTTTAAATTATACTAGAGCCCACTGAGAGTAGCCTTTTGCTAGGCAGTTTAAACATATTACTATGGTGTAACACTTCTTGGTCCCTAATGAATGCATTGGGTGTTTGACTGTGTTTTCTCCAAATGGCTTGTCAGAAATCAAGTCTCCAGCACAGTGTGAACTCTGGGAATTGTGCTGCTTAGGTTTTTCCTTTCCACGAACTCTTTACTATAAATTCCAGCTGACGCAGCCTACCTGAAATCATTTCTCTGTCTTTTTAATTCTCTGACATTTCTGTCTTCTGTTTCATGGTCTAACAAGTATCTTTAGGCAGAAACTTGAAGGCATTGTATGACTCACCTTGTTTGATTTTTTTCTCTGGGGTCAGTCTTGCAAGTCTGATTTTGGAATCAAATTGTTCACACAGTGTGTATAGTTTTTTTCAGTTGTTTAAGGTAGATAGATAAGTCTAGTGTAGTACCAGTCTCTCCAACCTGACCGGAAGAAGTTTCTATTTTATTTTAATCCATAGTTTCAGTGTATTTTGTTTAGAGTAAGACTAAATTTAAAACAATCAATATATTCATAAAAAAGTATTAAGTAAATAAGAATGTAGATGTTACTCACAGAAAATAAAAATGGTAGGGTAGTATGAGTATAAATGATGTTTAGTGAACACTAATTTAGTTTATTGGTTTCATTAGTTCGACAGAGGATAAAGCAGTGAAAAACTAGGGCAACAGTATGTGTAAAATCTTGGAGGTGCAGGACAGTCAAAGCACTGCAGACATATTTCTGTCACAGGATGCATGAATGTTGATGAATTAAGCTCTAAAATGAGTGAATTGCCTTGTACTCCATACTAAAGCATTTGGAGTTTCTTGATCTCTTGAGGAAATTTCCAAATAGAATAATGCATTTTTACAGTTTTAAGGTGTTGTATAGATCGCAATTTCATATACACATACATTCCATACACTTAGCTAAAACGAATCTTTTTTAGAGATTGGAACTATGAGCAAACCTGATGTAGATTATTAATATTAACATTAACTGTCAACAATTTCTGAAACATTCATTGGGATATTATTCTCTAACAAAAATTTTAAAACATTTTTCTACATAGAGATTAGAGAATTTCAAGCTATAAGAATAACTGCCATTTCAAAATCCCATTACTTTATTTAAAAGAAAAATTATAACAGTTCAAGAAAATACATTTAAAAAATCCAAATTTTGTCAAATTCAGAGACAAAATTTCAAGGTTTTTATCTTAGTGTATTATAATAGAACATAATTTACATCCATATTTACCTCTTGTTGAGGATTCCAATCAATTATACTCAGATTTAATATTAGCTCCTGATTTATTTCTTTAGCTGTCAACCCAATCTGATGATTTGTGTCAACTTGTAGGCATAGGTTACTCTATATCTGAGTCAGTGTGTCAGTCAGAGGTAAAATATGGGACAACTTGGAGTAAACCAATGATGATTCCAGACACAGAATCCAAGAATCCAAGGGCAGGGCCCCGCTGACTGTTCTGTCTTCCAGGTCTTATTCACTAATAATCAGAGCCAGGAATTAGAGCTCAAGAGTGAGCATTAGCACCCATTACCCACCAAGAAACACCACCCACTATTCTAATGGCCTGGCTCCTGCCTTAGTTTGCTTTGATACATACTGTAATTGCTAGGTGATTTTGTGTCTCTTCCGCTCTTCCTTTCCACATTCAAGATTAGAACTGGTGACCCACTTTCTATTCATTCTATTTCTCTGGCTGGGCTGGTGGTACCTACCAAACACAGAATGGAGCCAAGAGAAAGAATCTGCAGGAATATAAATACTACCTGCATAATATACTCCCTAAATATTGTAACTTAATATCTCAGTATCACTGAATGTTGGTAATGTCAACATTGTAAATTTTGAATATACTAATATATTTTGAATATACTAATTAAAACCAACTATTAAACCATGACCGCCATCTTGTGGAGAGATCAGCTACTACTGTAACATATTGTGCTGTCTGTTCACCCAAAGTTTACCTCCCTAGCAATTTGTAGTTTTCTTCTCCAGATCATGGTACTGTCCTAATAATGTCCAACCATCAATAAAGGTGTTTTCATAGAGAGACAAATCTCAAACTACTGGGCTCCAGATAGAATTTTACAAAATGGTGGCTCCTCTATTCTGTCTTATCTCTTCAAATGATCTTATTCTGCTATTTTGAAAATGACACTTCAAAAAACGTGAGCCAAGTATTTTAAAAACCAAAATTTTAAAGTATTATGAGAAAAAAACAGGAAAATACTTGTGTTACTTTGAAACATGCAAAAGCTGTAAAGGCGTAACATTAAGAGAATTGCAAATAGGTTTTTCTCATTGGTAGAAGCTAGCATAAGCATTATTAGAAAATAAGGAGGTAGGAGAAATTGTTTTCTAAGTATATAACTAAGAATGTTCTGGAATTAGTGCTGATATTGTATATCTCTGCACCAAATAACAATGCATCAAATAACAATGTTGTTATTTGAATGTTACCTCATTTCTCTCTAGTCTGGAGGCAATCTGGTTCTCTTTTCCAAGCCTCTGGGGATAGGCATTCTGCACTGTTCCAAGTTAATTCTTCTCTCATGGTACCTTCAAACTGTTATGGTCCATGAAAGATTATATTTAATGTATAAAGAGTACGTCATTTCATTGAAAATTATAAATGCCAAACTCTGATAAGAAGATTAATCAAAGTTCTAAGAATATTACCCAGGAGTTATTCTGAAAAGATAATACAAAAATAGTTCTATTAATGTTTTATAAGAACCTGCAATCTTCTACTAATCTTTGTCTACAATCAACCTGGAACCAAACACATAATTATACATAAAGGGATATCTCATGACTAACAGCCAAAATAAATGAAGCCTCTTTACATGTACGAAGATCGCTATCATCATTTTATACTTGAAGCACATTTCTCAAATACATTTAAAGTCCTGTATTTATCCTCAAGATGTTCCCAGGTGAGAATATAAACCTGCACACTCATTTTCTTGGATACAATTTTCTCCCTGTTTCGCTTCTCCATACATAAAATACGGGAATGTTTGTAACTACCTAAGCTTTAGAAAGGTTGGGAAAATGAACAATGAAACATGGTTTAGTACAGAAAGAAACAAATGGGACATGATTTTTATTATTTTATATCCTGCTTCATCAAGAATGAGGTCTTGTGAAGTTCATGAGCATTATACTGCAAGTGTTCTGGGAACTTGGGCACGCAGCAGTTTAAACAAAGAACAGAAAATGCAAAACTGAGAACCTAGAAATTAAGTTAGAAAACATTCGATGTAATTAATATGTTCTTTTAAAAATATTTTAAAGATTCTTACAATGATCATATTTGATATTACAAAGATTGTACAATGTGATTATTCCGTTGACACAGTCATGAAATACTCTATATTCCTGAGTGGAAATTCAAGTTCATTTTATATTTTTTTTCTCCAAGGTAATTTTTAATGGTTAGAGACTACAGTGTATACATCTCCCTGTCATATATATATACACATATATATATATATATATCTTTGGTCAATGAATATCTTATAGTAAAGATTATTCGTCAAAAATGAAGAAAGGTTGAAGGGATAGGATTTGTGAATTCTCAAGTCATTTTCTTCTTTTGTAAAGAGATTTCCATGGAAAAATGGTGATTCAAAAATAGGTTGCATTTACATATTAAGTGTTTCATACCCTACAACTAGCATATATATTTGACTTTTTTATTTTGGAAAATTTCAAACACTTAGAAAAGTAAGCAGAATAGTACAATGAACTCCCATCTACTTTTTACTCAACCTTGATAGTTACAGTTCATGGAAAATCTGGTTTATGTGATTCTCCTAACTTTTTCTACTCCCAGACATTATACTATTTCTTCAGTAGATATTTCATTGCATACCTCTAAAAAGATAACTTTTAAAAACATAAATACAATATTGCTTTCACACTTTTTAAAAAAGCATTAAAAATTATTCTCTAATAATCAGTGCTCATATTTAATAATTATTTTATAAATATATTTTATACACATCCCTTCATACATATACAATGTTCAATTTATCCCTTTAAATCAGAGTCAAATTACAGTCCACACATTAAAGAGATATAGTCTTATCTCTTTAATCTATAGGTCTCTTTTCATCTTTCTCTCTATCTCTCTCCACACCCCTCTGCAATGTGTTTGTTGAAGACATTGAATCTTTTGTTTTGTAGTTTCTGTCTGGATTGGCTGAGTTTATCTACGTAGTACTTTGTTAACATGCTCCTCTGTCCTCAGCATTCTCTAAAAGTTGGTAATTAGGTCTAATACTTCTTTCAGACATTTGATATTGGAGTTTATTTTGAGAAATTTACTTTTGACTAATTCATTCAGTTCACTTGTAGTGGATGTCTTTGTCTGTCATGTTTCAGATTATTTTATATAAACAAAAATGACATAGTAATTTTGCCTGTGGAGCACTGAATTTCATTGGAACATTTAAAAACATGTACTGCAAATACTAATTCTTTATGTTATAATTCCCCCAGATTATTTGTCTTTGCCCTATGCTTATTTTTTAATCATTACATTAATTCAAGTATTTATAATATTATATCTTAGAAGAAATAGTAATAGAAATGATGAGATAATCGACAGTACATTATCAAAAATCACACTGATGTCAAGAAAATACGCTGATCTCAGAAAAGAACCTCCTAAACAGGTTTTCCTCTACTTAAAAGGAAACTATTTTGAAAGAATTGAATTCTTTCAGGGTTGAGAAGAATTATAAGCTTTGGATCAGGGATTTGGATAATTACGGATGCGGTCTTGGGCGCCGTTCATCCTTTGGGAAGATCTTTCTCCTTTTTATTGCAACTACACCTCCTCTTCACCCCAGACCTGATGCCCAGGCTCCTTTTTCTCTCCTCCCACCCTTTATTACTCCACTATAATTTTCGTTTGTGTAATAGCTCATATTTCAGGTCTTCTGCCACTGACTTCCTCATAAAAAACTATGCCTTTATTCTTTTATTTCTCCTTCTACTCATATAAGAACATATTTAATGATAATCTCCTAAAGTCATGTTCTTAACACACACAAAGAAGTGTCTGAGAGGGACTTTCAGACTCTGGAAACACCAAAGGATAACTTCTGCCTTTTAAAAAAAGTCAGGCTATTTAGCAATGTCATAAGGCCATATAAACTGTCAACATTGTTCAAGTACTCTAGAATTCCATTCAAGCTTATAGATCTGATATTCAGAATTAAAATCCTACTTTCACCCAGTCACTTGATCTGAAGTAGGTAAGAGGAAACTTCAGATATTATACCAAGCTTCCTTGGCTATTACACGGGTGTCAGATGAAGCTGATAATTAAGGGCTGATAACTACTTTCAAATTTTCAAATGTGATGTATATTCTGAGCTCACAGTTATGCCATTTTTATATGCTGAACAAAACACAAATGTCTCTAAACAAAGAAATGTTTTAGACCAAAGCTCACCTGTTTATCCAAGTGACAATTCCCTTTGGCCTGACTACCTGTCTTTTCCAATGTCTGTGATAAAGACCAGAGTATTTAGAAAAGAACATTTATGGGATGAGTCTTTCAAAATTAATTTTAGGTAAGGCACAACAAACATAAACTACAATAGCACTGCTGGAAAGGAAATCTATAACCATCACACTACGCAGCAGAAGTTTTGAGAGGAAAGTAATTTAAGCAGAACCAGGGTATCCAAAGCACAGAGAGAACAGTTAGTAAATACCCCATGGGTTTTTAAAGAATGTGTCTGTTTAGCATGCAAAAACTTAAGAAAAAACACAGTTGCTCTGCACACCAACATTATGCCTAAAATACAGAAGAGGCAGAAGAGATGGAATGAAGTCTGATACTTTGGCTACAAACTGAGATCACAATGGCTGGACTGACTGTTAAAGATAAGCTTTCGGTACTTATAGGAGATAATGGTAAGATTCAGACTCATCTGAGACCATTGAAATATCATTATAAAACCTGACATTACTAGAAATTTGGACTTAAAAACATTTTATGGAACATAAATCAAATACAGAACTGGATGCATGTTAATGATAAAATGACTTTTCAGCATAAACTTATTAAACAACAAACACTGTTAATCTGTGGTTATTTGGTATAAAGAGGGAACTATTGGGCTTCCCTGGTGGCGCAGTGGCTGATAATCTGCCTGCTAATGCAGGGGACACGGGTTCGAGCCCTGGTCTGGGAGGATCCCACATGCCGTGGAGCAACTGGGCCCATGAGCCACAACTACTGAGCCTGCGCATCTGGAGCCTGTGCTCCGCAACAAGAGAGGGTGCGATAGTGAGAGGCCAGAGCACAGCGATGACGAGTGGCCCCTGCTTACCACAACTAGAGAAAGCCCTCGCACAGAAACGAAGACTCAACACAGCAAAAATAAATTAATTAATTAATAAACTCCTACCCCCAACATCTTCTAAAAAAAAAAAGAGGGAACTATTCACTTTTAGTAGACCAGATGCAGACTGTATTAATGCAAAGTAATATACATTGTGGAGAAAGGGAGAGGACGGAACAGCACAAAAGAGTTAAATGCTTCGAGAAGTAAATAGAACAAAATTTTTTTAAAACTACACTCAGGTGAGAATCCAATTATGATACCACTGTTATGAATGCATTTTCCTTTTTTTAACGAAAATTATTTAAAGTAGCACCTCTTATTTCGAGGCTGATCATGTAGCATTAAGCTAAGCAACCTATGGGTGACAATAAATAGAAACTAAACATGGCTATGTTCTTGAAGCCTAATGAGATCTTTTGCCTAAGTAGAATGTAAAAACTGATTATTCTACAATAATCATTAAAATAATACTTTCAATTATCCACACTTCCTCCCTATTCAAGGAACTAATTAATTTCAAGAATTTGGCATTGAGCCACAACCGAATAAAATGTAAAGTTCAGTTTGCTGTGTATTAGCACAATTGATTAGAATGTAATATAAGCCAATATACATTTAATATCAATTGCATTGTCTTTCTCCAGACCTGCCAATCAATAACAAAGGAATAAACACTCATTATTTATTCTTCTACTTCTGACTGCATTGACACCTGGATAGTTTTAAAGGTACACAGTCTTGGCGATTTCACATGAGATAAAAAATAACCTATTTGTTACCAAAAAGAGAATTTTCTCGGAAATATTCTAAGTTCATATCCATATTCAAACCACTGTACATTTTTGTATTTTTCAATGACTATAATTCTCAGATAAAACACTTCTCTCTTTCTATATTCATTTATATATTGCAAAATCTTCAAAATATAAACTTACAGTTTAGGATATTCTTTTAAATTTCTATATTCCATAATTCATGGCAGATTTTCCTACAAGTAAGTAAATGTAGAAAATAGGCATTTTAGCAACAAAATCCTCCAAGGCAGCCCTTCTACTCTGTGTATTATAGCACAAGACTATGGGGAGTTCCACAGTGGAAAACCCAATTTATCTGTCATTACTGTTGTCTTGGGGAACCAGCATCTTTTGCAAATTTAAGACCCAACTGATCTTTCACATTTCCCCAAAGAAATGATTGAATTTTATGTAAATATATGTCCAATGACATTTAAGCTTACTCTATGTGTCATAAAAATAGAAACTAAAGGCAAAAACAAATACTACTATTTAAAAGTTATCTATGTCCAAATGAACTATAGACAGATTTTTTTTTAAAGAAATAACAATTATAACAAAGTTTTAACAAAAAAGACACAGTCTTATTATTTAAATATTAACATTTAGACTAAGAACATACAAGGACATGTCAGAGACTGGAACAGCTCACCTTAAAGGTCGTTCTATTGCCAGATTTTGAATTACAACTGAATTTAGCTTCTGACCTCAGAAATGAAGATAAATGGAGGAGCTTCTGCACAGCATTAACTTATATTTTTAAAGAAATCCTTGTTATTATTTTTAAACATTGCTCTACACAGAACACTGGCCCTTAGCATGCAGCTTAAATTAGCTAGTACATGATAATCATTCTCTCTCTTTCTTACATTAAGATTAGAACAAAGTATTCTGAAAGATTTAAATGAACTACAACTTTATTAATATGTATTTATTTGCATATTGCATGTATGAATGAAAATTTGGAATTAAAAAATCAAATGAGAATTTGAATTGAATGCTTGGTTCACTATTACTTTGTTTTCAGCTTTCCCCAAATCTCCCATTTACAGAAAACATCATTTTCTTTTTATAGGATACAATCTGATTTCTACCATTCCTTCTTTCTAAAAAAAAATTGCTCTCTCAAACATTAATAATGATATTTTAATTACCAAACCTAGTGGCCTTTTCCCTTGTTATTTTCATTGATTATTTGCTGCCTTTAAGACACTTGCCTGCCATTCTTTCTTTCCTTTTCTTTTTTAACATCTTTACTGGCATATAATTGCTTTACAATGGTGTATTTGTTGTGCCATTCTTTCTTAAAACAGTATTTTTTCTTTTTTTAAAAACTTTTCTTTTTTTTTTTACCTTTGCTTTAGTCTACTCACTGATGGCTTGGAAATTTGAAGTCCAACTGACCAGTAGTCATATCTACACACTAGCTCTGTGACCTTGAAAAGTTCCTTAACTTCTCTAATATTAAATCCTCCACTATCCAATGGACAGTAAAATAATGGGACATTACTAAATCTTAAAAGGATAATATCAATAAAGTGGTTAGATCTCTACCAGGTCCCTGGTAAAAGGACAACAAATATTAGTCATCATCATTATCATTATTCACCAACACTATTCTATTCTGGTTCTTCTATCTCTGTCCTGGTTCCTTTTCTGTTTCCATATCCTAATTTATAAACACATCCATTTTTGATCATTGCCTTGATATATTTTTTCACTTCAGTCTCACAGAAATATCATCCATATGAAAGAATTAAATTAAATCATTAAAAATCTGCAGATATTATTTTAACTCCTCTTCAACAACGAGACTGAGCTCTACCTGCTATATTAAGATAGTTCCACCCAATCGCTTTTCAGTTCCTGGTACTGCAGACCACCAATATCATTAAGGTACACCCATTTCCCTCATCAATCTTTTTCTTCAAAATTGCACAAAGGCTTCTTTTTTATCATATAAATCCAATTTATCTGGTTTAAACAGGGGAATAAATCACAACACATTTCTGGATAAAGGAAGTGGAGTTGTGTAGAAAGGAATGCAAAACTTAGAAATATCAATCATGGGAGCAGATTGTCTCCAAAAAGAAGGAGAAATCATATTAAAGTCTCAGGTACATACAACTGAACTAAAATACCTCTGCCAAGGAGAGATCTGAGAGAAACTGTACAGGGATGTACAAGGCTGAACATGACTGTGCATCAGGAAAAACTGACCTGCTAGAGAAGGGAGCTATAGAGTGTGATATCAGGCTGTGTATCTTGAGCTCAAGTAGCTTAAATGCTTCTGTCAGTTGCAAAAAAAAAAAAAAAAGATACAGGGGTGGCAGTAAAGAGCACAATAAACTCATGAGTTTTGCTGACGCCTTTGCCACTTGAAAGGCTTTCCTACTGGGAGGATGGTTATGGGTAGGAAGCCTGGACACACCTACATAAATAAGTTGTCAGATGTGGGTCTGCAGCCCTAATTCTCTCCTGGACTCAGCAGCTGATTTTCCAAGTGGATATCATCTGAATGTTTTGCCAGCACTGTAAACTCAAAATATCCCTGGACTCACTGTTTTCTTGCTTATCGACTCCAGAAATTTGACAGTCCTCTTTAACTTTCTTCTTGCACACTGAGTCACTGGCAACCAAATCTTGCCATTGTAGCTGCCCCATGTCTCCTTCTTCCTAATTCTACTGCTAAGTCCTTGCTCTGGTGCTTGATTTCTTTTGCCAGAGCTCTTATGGTAGCTTCTGGATATTTCCTTTCCCTCTGATCTTTCAGTCTTGAATCCAACCTCTTCATGGCCTCCAGGTGTTCAGAAACAGAACTCCAGTCAGGCCATTCTCTCAGCAAAGATCCCTCCATGGGCACTGCCCTAGCGAACATCTCTGCCTGGTATGCAAGCTTTCTATGTTATAGCCTCCAACTATTTTCTGATCTTATTGACTTGGTCTTTTATTTCATGCATTCAATAAACAGGTATTGAGGGCCTATTACACGTGTGCAGGTTATAGTAGTGAAATACACACAATACAATACTCTTATTCCACTTACATTATAAACAAGGGAGGACTATAATAAAAAATTAGAAAAAATAAACAAATAAAACAGGGTGACATGGTGGAGGATAAATGAGAAGTTTCATTTTAGCTACATAAGCAGGGAGAGCCTCTCTCTGGAGCAGACATTTGTCCTAAGATCTGAATGACAACAAGAATAGACAAACTGCAAAGTTAACCACGTCAACACACTTTATACACTCAAGGCAAAACCTGGCTTCTGGCTGATTCAAGACCTTTACTTTGTTTACATTCCAATTTTCCAGAGTGCTGCATTGTTCACGATTGTTCCTCTACTCTAATTCTCTTTGTTGAAGTAAAACCCATCCTTCAAATCCTGATACAGATGCAACCCTGAAGCTTCGTCTTTTCATCAAAATAATATGATTTCTTTTTGTCCTTTAGAACTTGTCTCTTGGGGGCTTCGATTTATGTACTCATTTATGTACTTAGCTCATGCCCTCTAATAAGCTGCAGATTTATTGAGGACAAGATTTATAATACTACATTATTTTTATGTTCTCTACAAATCTAGTGTAGTGTAATGCCTTGAACACGAAAGTTGTTCAAAAATGTTTATAGAATTTGAGAAAGGATATTTTATTTAAGCCTCAGAATACAATTTACTGAAGTTTAGTCTGCATTGATCATAATAGCTCCCAAATGACTTCTAGAAAAAGACCACACTGTTCCACACGTATACAAAGCTCTTTGAGATCGGTGTCTAGCTTGCCCTTTGAAGCTTCTCTTATTTGCACTGGGCTTTTGTTTTTCTATTATGCAGCAATATTGAACTGTTTTCACTTCCGGTCATGGGGTATGCCCTGGCTCAGTATTCTGCTTTGCACATGCGCTTGGGTCTGCTTGGGTTCACTCTCCACTCCCAGTTCCCACCTCTGCCCTCTCCAATGTCACCCCACCTGCAAAGCAATCTAGTACTTTCTATGTCAGCTTAAGTATCATACCCTCCAAGAAGCACTTCTTTATTGCTCTCTCCGTGCAAATGTGAACTAGGGGCCCATCACTTGTGTTTATTTCTATCACAGCACTGAAGCATAATGATCTATTTATTTATTTCTCCAACTGCACTAAAAGTCTCTTAAGGTAAGAAATGGACTAAATTTTCACTTTTATATTTTTACTAAAAGCACAGTATGTGCTATCTAGTCAGTGTTCAATAATATCTTTGAATAAATGAATGAACTGATTAATCATAAATTCCACAAGAGCATTTTTTATTCACTGTTGCATCCCCAATGCCTGAAACAGTGCTCAGGTATATGGTTAGTGATCCGTGAATATTTGTCAGGTAGATGAATAAAATGTTACAATGATCAATATCTATATTCTTCTATTTTTTTCAAGGTTCTGCCAGGTACTATGGGGATATACTGAAATGAGTAGAAGGAAGTGTTTTCTCTCCAGGAACTTCGGATCTTATTGGAAATAAAATACGTTAACATATTTTACAAATGGCAAACCAACAGCGTAAGTTGCCTATAGATAACATATGACATTTACTGACTTAACAAGATACTGGAAACACTTTTCATGCGTTGAAGCAAAACTGGATTTAGTTATTGTATAATTATGGGCAAATTCCTTGACATTGCTCATCTATAGAGTCAGCCAGTGTATCTGAGGACCATAAGACATTTTGGGTTTTGGGGGAAGATGTGCTGAGAAATGTTTTTAGATACTTTGGTATGATTGTCTAGTCTCAAGTGGCCATAATAAAGTATCCAACATTTTCTTCAGAATCCAAATACTTATTTTAGTGCCATTTATTCCTGATGCTGTCTATATAAAGTTTAATGCTAAGTCAAGACACAGTCCCTGCTCTGCAGTGAGCATGTTTGCTCTGGGTAATAATTGAAACATTCTCTATTTCTTACTTGGCATTTATCCAGTAAAACTTCCTTCATAAATTATATAAAGCTGCTACATTCATACAGTTCCTTACAAAAATATGAATTACTGTTTAAACTTAATGCTTAAACAATGTTTACAGGGACTCCCTAAGTGAAAAATGACATATATGGATAAAAAGTTGCTGAACAACATATATAGATAAAAACACAATTGTTGAAAAATAGCTTTAAAGTATTGAATTGAGTCTAATGTCTTTCAAAGAGATGGGGGTATTTATGTGTTCCCTGCCATTTGAAAATAGTCCTGAAAGACAATATATGTTATTTGTAGCTCTTTATTTTTTCACTTGTTTTAATTTATCACCATATACTAATTTGAAAATGGAAACATGGGGTGTTGATGTTCTGATTTAAGCATGTACTTTACTATGGTATGTTTTAAGTAGAAGACAAATTTAGTTATGTAAACTATCTATGGAAAACCCCTCTGGATATACTGTGATGGCAAAAGTAAATCCCATTCTCATAACATGGTCACGGTACTCATCAAATGTGAATAATGAACTGGCATTGAGATGAATTACATAAATGTTGATTGGCAAAACAATCGTCAGAGAATTTTAAATGATTTCTCGTTTGTAAGTCTGTTTAAAAATTAACACATATGTTCAATAGGAAAAGGAAATTATGAATAAATATCTGTACTCCATATATTGGTAGGCACTAATCCATGAGTAGGGAAAATGGAAAGCTTTGTACAATGAAGACAAGTAAGCAATGTGGTATGTTTCATGGAATGAGCTCTGGCCATGGGTCCTAGGGATGAGCAGCAAGAAGTCTGATTTAGCAGGATCATCAAGGAACAGGCTCTTGGTCTGGGTAATATCTTTAGTGCAGTATAATTGCTTTACAATGGTGTGTTACTTTCTGCTCTATATCAAAGTGAAAAAGCTATACATATACATACATCCCCAATCCTCTCCCTCTTGCGTCTCCTTCCCACCCCTCTAGGTGGTTGCAAAGCACCGAGCTGATCTCCCTGTGCTATGTGGCTCCTTCCCACTAGCTATCTATTTTACCTTTGGTAGTGTATATATAAGTCCATGCCACTCTCTCACTTCGTCCCAGCTTACCCTTCCCCCTCCCCGTGTCCTCAAGTCCATTCTCTATGTCTGTGTCTTTATTCCTGTCCTGCCCCTAGGTTCTTCAGACCCAATTTTTTCTTTTCTTTAGATTCCATATATATGTGTTAGCATACGGTATTTTTCTCTTTGTGACTTACTTCACTCTGTATGACAGACACTAGGTCCATCCACCTCACTACAAATAACTCAATTTCGTTCCTTTTTATGGCTGAGTAATATTCCATTGTATATATGTACCATATCTTCTTTATCCATTCATCTGTCTATGGACACTTAGGCTGCTTCCATGTCCTGGCTATTGTAAACAGAGTTGCAATGAACATTGTGGTACATGACTCTTTTTGAATTATGGTTTTCTCAGGGTATATGCCCAGTAGTGGGATTGCTGGGTCGTATGGTAGTTCTATTTTTAGTTTTTTAAGGAATCTCCATACTGTTCTCCATAGCGGCTGTATCAGTTTCCATTCCCACCAACAGTGCAAGAGGGTTCCCTTTTCTCCACACCCTCTCCAGCATTTATTGTTTCTAGATTTTTTGATGATGGCCATTCTGACCAGTGTGAGGTGATACCTCATTATAGTTTTGATTTGCATTTCTCTAATGATTAGTGATGTTGAGAATTCTTTCATGTGTTTGTTGGTGAAGTGTATATCTTGTTTGGAGAAATGTCTATTTAGGTCTTCTGCCCATTTTTGGATTGGGTTGTTTTTTTAATATTGAGTTGCATGAGCTGCTTGTAAATTTTGGAAGTTAATCCTTTGTCCGTTGCTTCATTTGCAAATGTTTTCTCCCATTCTGAGGGTTGTCTTTTGGTCTTGTTTATGGTTTCCTTTGCTGTGCAAAAGCTTTGAAGTTTCATTAGCTCCCATTTGTTTATTTTTATTTCCATTTCTCTAGGAGGTGGGTCAAAAAGGATCTTGCTGTGATTTATGTCATAGGGTGCTCTCCCTATGTTCTCCTCTAAGAGTTTTATAGTGTCTGGCCTAACATTAGGTCTCTAACCCATTTTGAGTTTATTTTTGTGTATGGTGTTAGGGAGTGTTCTAATTTCATTTTTTTACATGTAGCTATCCAGTTCTCCCAGCACTACTTATTGAAGAGACTGTCTTTTCTCCATTGTATATTCTTGCTTCCTTTGTCATAGATTAGTTGACCACAGATGCGTGGGTTTATCTCTGGGCTTTCTATCTTGTTCTATCGATCTATATTTCTGTTTTTGTGCCAGTACCATATTGTATTGATCACTGTAGCTTTGTAGTATAGTCTGAAGTCAGGGAGTCTGATTCCTCCAGCTCCATTTTTTTCCCTCAAGATCGCTTTGGCTATTCAGGGTCTTTTGTGTCTCCACACAACTTTTAAGATTTTTTGTTCTAGTTCTGTAAAAAATGCCATTGGTAATATGACAGGGATTGCAATGAATCTGTAGATTGCTTTGGGTAGTATAGTCATTTTCACAAAATTGATTCTTCCAATCAAAGAACATGGTATATCTCTCCATCTGTTTGTATCATCTTTAATTTCTTTCATCAGTGTCTTATAGTTTTCTGCATACAGGTCTTTTGTCTCCCTAGGTAGGTTTATTCCTAGGTATTTTATTCTTTTTGTTGCAATGGTAAATGGGAGTGTTTCCTTAATTTCTCTTTCAGATTTTTCATCATTAATGTATAGGAATGAAAGAGATTTCTGTGCATTAATTTTGTATACTGCAACTTTACCAAATTCATTGATTAGCTCTAATAGTTTTCTGGTGGCATCTTTAGGATTCTCTATGTATACTATCATGTCATCTGCAAACAGTGATGGTTTTACTTCTTCTTTTCCAATTTGTATTCCTTTTATTTCTTTTTTCTACTCTGCTGTGGCTAGGACTTGCAAAACTATGTTGAATAACAGTGGTGAGAGTGGACATCCTTGTCTTGTTCCTGATCTTAGAGGAAATGCTTTCAGTTTTTCACCATTTGCTGTGGTTTTTGTGGTATATGGCCTTTATTATGTTGAGGTAGGTTCCCTCTATGCCCACTTTCTGGAGAGTTTTTATCATAAATGGGTGTTGCATTTTGTCAAAAGCTTTTTCTGCATCTATTGAGATGATCATATGGTTTTTCTTCTTCAGTTTGTTAATATGGTATAACACATTGATTGATTTGCATATTTTGAAGAATCCTAGCATCCCTGGGATAAATCCCACTTGATCATGGTGTATGATCCTTTTAATGTGTTGCTGGATTCCGTTTGCTAGTATTTTGCTGAGGATTTTTGCATCTATATTCATCAGTGATATTGGTCTTAATTTTCTTTTTTTGTAGTATCTTTGTCTAGTTTTGGTATCAGGGTGATGGTGGCCTCATAGAATGAGTTTGGGAGTGTTCCTTCCTCTGCAATTTTTTGGAAGAGTTCGAGAAGGATGGGTGTTAGCTCTTCTCTCAATGTTTGATAGACTTCACCTGTGAAGCCATCTGGTCCTGGACTTTTGTTTGTTGGAAGATTTTTAATCACAGTTTCAATTTCATTACTAGTGATTGGTCTGTTCATATTTTCTATTTCTTCCTGGTTCAGTCTTGGAAGGTTATATCTTTCTAAGAATTTGTGCATTTCTTCCAGGTTGTCTGTTTCATTGGCTTAGAGTTGCTTGTACTAGTCTCTTAGGATGCTTTGTATTTCTGTGGTGTCTGTTGTAACTTCTGCTTTTTCATTTCTAATTTTATTGATTTGAGTCCTCTCCCTCTTTTCCTTGATGAGTGGCTAATGGTTTATCAATTTTGTTTATCTTCTCAAAGAACCAGCTTTTAGTTTTATTGATCTTTGTTATTGTTTTCTTTGTTTCTATTTCATTTATTTCTGCTTTGATCTTTATGATTTCTTTCCTTCTACCAACTTTGGGTTTTGTTTGCTCTTCTTTCTCTAGTTCCTTTAGGTGTAAGGTTAGATTTTTTATTTGAGATGTTTGTTGTTTCTTGAGGTAGGATTGTATTACTATAAACTTCCCTCTTAGAACTGCTTTTGCTGAATCCCATAGGTTTTGGATCGTCATGTTTTCATTGTCATTTGTCTCTACATATTTTTTTGATTTCCTCTTTGATTTCTTCGGTAATTTCTTGGTTATTTAGTAATGTATTGTTTAGCCTCCATGTGTTTGTGGTTTTCACGGGTTTTTTTTCCCTATAATTGATTTATAATCTCATAGCGTTGTGGTCAGAAAAGATGCTTGATATGATTTCAATTTTCTTAAGTTGACTGAGGCTTGATTTGTGACCCACGATGTGATCTATCCTGGAGAATGTTCCGTGCACACTTGAGAAGTGTAATCTGCTGTTTTTGGATGGAATGTCCTATAAATATCAATTAAATCTATCTGGTCTATTGTATCATTTAAAGCTTGTGTTTCCTTCTTAATTTTCTGTCTGGATGATCTGTCCATTGGTGTAAGTGAGGTGTTAAAGTCCCCAACTATTACTGTGTTGCTGTTGATTTCCTCTTTTATAGCTGTTAGCAGTTGCCTTATGTATTGAGGTGCTCCTATGTTGGGTGCATATATATATTTATAATTGTTACATCTTCTTCTTGGATTGATCCCTTGATTATTATGTATTGTCCTTCCTTGTCTCTCGTAGCATTCTTATGTTTAAGTCTATTATATCTGATATAAGTACTGTACTCCAGCTTTCTTTTGATTTGCATTTGCATGGAATATCTTTTTTTTTAAAAAAAAAAAAACAGTGGCCACTTGGTTTATTTATCTTCCTGAGAATCTATTTTGAATTTCAAATAACATCCTACAGCTTGGCTTGGGTTGTTATTCTTTTTAAATTTATTTATTTATGGCTGTGTTGGGTCTTCGTTTCTGTGCGAGGGCTTTCTCTAGTTGTGGCAAGTGGGGGCCACTCTTCGTCGCAGTGCGCAGGCCTCTCACTATCGCAGCCTCTCTTGTTGTGGAGCACAGTCTCCAGACACGCAGGCTCAGTAGTTGTGGCTCACAGGCCTCGTTGCTCTGTGGCATGTGGGATCTTCCCAGACCAGGGCTCAAACCCATGTCCCCTGCACTGGCAGGCAGACTCTCAACCACTGCGCCACCAGGGAAGCCCCTGCATGGAATATTTTTTTCCATCCCCTCACTTTCAGTCTGTATGTGTCTGTAGGTCTGAAGTGGGTCTCTTGTAGACGGCATATATATGGGTCTTGTTTTTGTATCCATTCAGCCAGTCTATGTCTTTTGGTTGGAGCATTTAATCATTCATGTTTAAAGTAATTATCGATATGTATGTTCCTATTACCATATTCTTAATTGTTATGGGTTTGTTTTTGTAGGTCCTTTTGTTCTCTTATGTTTCCCACTTAGAGAACTTCCTTTAGCATTTGTTGTAGAGCTGCTTTGGTGGTGCTGAATTATCTTAGCATTTGCTTGTCTGTAAAGCTTTTGATTTCTCATCGAATCTGAATGAGGTCCTTGCCGCGTAATCTTCGTTGTAGGTTCTTCCCTTTCATCCCTTTAAATATGTCATGCCACTCCCTTCTGGCGTGTAGAGTTTTTGCTGAGAAATCATCTGTTAACCTTATGGGAGTTCCCTTGTATGTTATTTGTCATTTTTCCCTTGCTGCTTTCAATAATTTTTCTTTGTCTTTAATTTCTGCCAATTTGATTGTCTATGACACTATGTGTCTCAGCATGTTCCTTCTTGGGTTTATCGGGTATGGGACTCTCAGGGCTTCCAGGACTTGGGTGGCTATTTCCTTTCCCATGTTAGGGAAGTTTTCAACTATAATCTCTTCAAATATTTTCTCGGGTCCTTTCTATCTCTCTTCTCCTTCTGGGACCCCTATAATGTGAATGTTGTTGCATTTAATGTTGTCCCAGTGGTCTCTTAGGCTGTCTTCATTTCTTTTCATTCATTTTTCTTTATTCTGTTCCGCAGCAATGAATTCCACCATTCTGTCTTCCAGGTCACTTATCCGTTCTTCTGCCTCAGTTATTCTGCTATTGATTCCTTCTACTGTATTCTTCATTTCAGTTATTGTATTGTTCATCTCTGTTTGTTTGTTCTTTAATTCTTCTAGGTCTTTGTTAAACATTTCTTGCATCTTCTCAATCTTTGCCTCCATTCTTTTTCTGAGGTCCTGGATCATCTTCACTATCATTATTCTGAATTCTTTTTCTGGAAGGTTGTCTATCTCCACTTCATTTAGCTGTTTTTCTGGGGTTTTATCTTTTTCCTTCATCTGGTACATAGCCCTCTGCCTTTTCATCACGTCTATCTTTCTGTGAATGTGGTTTTTGTTCCACAGGCTGCAAGACTGTAGTTCTTCTTGCTTCTGCTGTCTGCCCTCTGGTGGATGAGGCTATCTAAGAGGCTTGTGGAAGATTCCTGATGGGAGGGACTGGTGTTGGGTAGAGCTGGCTGTTGCTCTGGTGGTCAGAGCTCAGTAAAACTTTAATCCGCTTGACTGCTGATGGGTGAGGCTGGGTTCCCTCTCCATTGGTTGTTTGGCCTGAGGCAACCCAACACTGGAGCCTACCTGGGCTCTTTGGTGGGGCTAATGACAGAATCTGAGAGGGCTCACACCAAGGAGTACCTCCCAGAACTTCTGCTGCCAGTGTCCCTGTCCTCAAGGTGAGACACAGCCATCCCCCACCTGTGCAGAAGACCCTCCAACACTAGCAGGTAGGTCTGGTTCAGTCTCCTGTGGGGTCACTGCTCCTTCCCCTGGGTCCTGATGCGCTCACTACTTTGTGTGTGCCCTCCAAGAGTGGAGTCTCTGTTTCCCCCAGTCCTGTTGATGTCCTGCAATCAAATCCCGCTAGCCTTCAAAGTCTGATTCTCTAGGAATTCCTCCTCCTGTTGCCGGACCCCCCAGGTTGGAAAGTCTGATGTGGAGCTCAGAACCTTCACTCCAGTGGGTGGACTTCTGTGGTATAAGTGTTCTCCAGTTTGTGAGTCACCCAACCAGCGGTTATGAGATTTGATTTTATTGTGATTGTGTCCCTCCTACCGTCTCATTGTGGCTTCTCCTTTGTTTGTGGATGTGGGGTATCTTTTCTGGTGAGTTCCAGTGTCTTCCTGTCCATGATTGTTCAGCAGTTAGTTGTGATTTCAGTGCTCTCGCAAGAGGGAGTGAGAGCATATCCTTGTACTCCGCCATCTTGAACCAAATCCCCTCCTCGAATCCATTTTGAGTTTATTTTTGTGTATGGTGTTAGGGAGTGTTCTAATTTCATTCTTTTACATGTAGCTGTCCAGTTTTCCCAGCACCACTTATTGAAGAGGCTGTCTTTTCTCCATGTACATTCTTGCCTCCTTTATAAAAAACAAGGTGACCATATGTGCGTGAGTTTATCTCTGTGCTTTCTATCCTATTCCATTGATCTATATTTCTATTTTTGTGCCAGTACCATACTGTCTTGATTACTGTAGCTCTGTAGTATTGTCTGAAGGGTAATATTTTTATACTCCTCAACTGAGGCAGGTTTTTTGTTGTTGTTGTTGTTTTCATTTATTTGTTTTAGTTGTGGAATGTTACTGTTTATTTACTTATTTATTTACTGGCAGGGCCATGTGGCATGTGGGATCCTAATTCCTCAACCAGAGATCAAACTCAGAACCCCTGCATCGGAAGCATGGAGAATTAACCACTGGACCACCAGGGAAGTCCCTGTTTGTTTGTGTTTTTTTGTTTTTGTTTTCTTTTTTTTTGGTCTTTGCAATCCCTGTTTCTTCTTCCGTCAGTTCCAAGTATACCCTATGGACTTTTACGTGTGGTGCAGCCAGCATAATTTTTTTTCTGGCTCTGGTCATATGGTCCACACCATTCCTTGTATCCTTGATAAAACTGTCTATTGAATTATCTTTTCTTGCTACAATGTCTGTCACTTGAATTTTACCACACACCTGGGGACTCTTGACTACTCTCTTATCTACACAAGCAAATTGTACAACTGTCTTCTAAGACAGGAACCATCTTATTAATCTCATTAGATGAAGAGAATATGTCTCAGAAAGATAATCAACAACTAAAATATTCTCAATTTTGTCAAAATCTGTTAAAATATAGATGCCACAAACCATAGGAATAAGCTTGGCACAAAAGAAGTAACCTCTAAGCGATACTCTTTCATATATAAAAAATTGGTCACAATTACAGTATAGTACTTACCAGTATTTTACACAAGGATAAATCAGTTCCATATACAGGATTAGCATAATGATTTGTATGTCTTATATAGGTCAATAAATGCAGTTTTTATAATTAGTGTTATAAAATTTTAAATGATTTGTTAACAACAGAAATTCTAGTCCAAGATTCAGGAGACAGGATTTATATCAATATGTAGCAATAGTCTGTAGGGTTAAAGTCCACAAAAGTAGAGTAACCATGCAACCTCTTTTTCTCAGGACATAGTCAATATATATCTGTAGTCCAGCATAATTATTAGTTAATAACACACCCTTTTACTCTATGTCAGAGCTTAGATGATATTTAAAGTTTGCTCTAACTCCTAGGGACAGAATCATTGAGTGGGCGCCAGAGAAGGTATCCAGGGAATATGACAAGAAAGAAAATAGATATTTAGTCTCATGGAAATCCAAGCAGGAATAAATGGTGATGTTTTTATGAGTAAACTGAGATAGGAAGAAGCCTGAAATCAATTCATGGGTCTGCACCTTCCACAATAACCTGTTAGAACGTACTTAGGTAGTTGGCCCCAGAAACTGTGATGGTGGTCTGAGACAAAACCGTAGTTAGAATAAGGTCAGCCAGCAAAAGCAAGGCAGAAACAAATCTCACAAGAGTGTGAGAGATTTCTAGGAATCGTCAGAGATTTCTAAGAGAGATTTCTAGGAATTGTTTAGGTCAGAAATGAAGCACAGAATACCCGGAGGGGAAGACTGCATGCATAGTAAAAATAACAAAAACAAGTAATATTATTGAAAATTGTTTATGTGTATTACCTCTTTCAATTTCCTGATATGGAATTTGGTGTCAGTGTCAATTTCAAGTCCTGTGTCTGTCACTTACATCCATATCACCTTGCCTAAGTTATTTAACTTTATTATAATTCAGTATCTTGATGTTAAAGTACAAATAACGATATATACCTCACTGGTTTATTATGATGAATAAATACATACATACCTACATACATACCTACATACATAGGGAGAGAAAGAGAGAGAATATATGCACAAACACACATGGAACCTAGCAAACAAGAATAACACATCAGTCAGAATTATTTTAAGCTAATAGCAAGGATTTGAAACTATGTTTACTTGATTCTTAGTAGACTCTTTGTGAATGGTCTTTTGGCAAGGGTACTGAATAAAAACCATCATTTTAAAAAAAGAACACATCAGTGTTATTATTACTATGGTGATTATGAAAAGTATAATTTGAAATGGAGTTTTTATTTCAGGATCAAAGTCCAGCTTCTCCCACTTCGACTAAAATCAGAACCACATTGTCAATAGTTTTACTTAGTCCTGAATCACCCGATCTAGAGCCTTGTAAATCGCCATGTTAATTTCAGGCATGCAAGGTGGGATAAAGCTTTTGTGAAAGGGGACAGATGCTTCAAGTATTGGTTAAGAAGACATATAGAAGCTAGGAAATAAACAATCCTCGATAATCTCTATGAATCATGTGCTTGATAGCACTTGATAGTGCTTCTAGGAAAACCCATATATTCACAGTACATTGATGTTACACTAAACGACTGGATTTGCAGGAAACCTGAAAGCTGAGAATTGACATTGTTGAATATTCTAGAATGGTTCTTATTTCTTTCCCAGAGGCATAATATGTATGGAATGTGACAACTTCAGCTATTTCAGTAATGTGACAAATTTATCAATTATCTAAAATTAATTAAGTGGACCTAATGAAATTAATTGCATCAAGTTGAGCTTTAGAGAAAAATCTTCCCTTCCTAAAAGAAGTACAAATAATATGGATGTGGAAAAAATGTATTCCTGATACAAAATTAACTTCAGTACATACACCGGCCTAACATTTTGAATTCTTGCCCTCAAGAAGGAGCTAAGTTGAATCTTGCTTTTCTCAGTGATGGCTAAGCTGCTGATAGTCAACAATGGTTGACTGGTCCCCGAAAGACTCACAGAACACTCATTAGTTTTTGCCTATTGCCTGGAAAATTTTAGAGCAATAGTTCCAAAGACTTAAGTAGGACATGAGGAGATAATTATCTTTAGAGTTAAGTACTTCTCAAATATTCTATTATAGATTCAGGTCAATAGGGGAAGATATACAACAACACTGGACCAGTCATTATTTCTCTTGTTAACAGTAAATGTTTCCAGACTACATATTCAAACATTACTGTAATTATAAAAATCCTTGGCCCCAAATTTGAATTTGGATCAGGGTTGGCTTCGCAGTTTTTTTCCAATTCCTACAATGTGGCTATTCAGTTAATAAAATCTTGTACTGACCACATACTTATAGCTATTGTTTTCTGTGCCCAGTTCACTCCCCCATATCTGGAGGAATCACCTTGCTTTTCCTTGCTCCATTTACATGCTACAATGGGAGGCATCATGGTTTTACAACAGGACCTTATTTATCTGGTAACAGGCAATATGCCCAGGTATGGGTCCTTGACTCAAGCTGGGCAAATCAGCTTTCCACAAAAATGCTATATTGAAGCCAAGAAAAATTTTATGGAGGGTTTCCCCAGGAGACTGAACAGGAACATCTAAACTTGGAATTTGTTATAACCAAGTTTTCAACCATGTAGACTAAGAAAGAAGATAATGCCAGGCCTAGGCATGCAGAAGAAATGAGAGATATAAGGTGAAGATAGAATCTTATTCAATTGCCTGGGTTTATTTTATTCCTAAGGTTCTGCTGCATCCCTCCTCTTTATTTTCATCCCAAATTTGTGTAATCTACTGAATTTTCTTTTCTATTTAATCTCATTGGGCTAGATTCATGCTTCTTACAATCAAGAGTCTTCACTAAAGCATGCCTTGTTTCTGTTGAGGACTTGGAAAAACTACCATGAACATTTACCTCTGAAAGGTATTTTCAATGGTCTTCTATCTCAGTATTTCTGAGATAGTAGAGAAAGAAGATGGTACATCATTAAACAGGTTTGAAAAAACCAAGTTGAACAAAGCTAAGCTTTTTTCTTTCTTTTTTTCCACTTTTGACTATCCTCGCGGAGCCTTTAAAATGCCATGTGCATCGTGAATCTCTAAGACCATAGTATTTCGTGTAGCATTTTGCACTCACATGTGATCCTAGAACACTTTTTTGGGGAACATCTTCAGAAATAGTACTTCACAGAAAACCCTTTGCAATAAACTGATCTATCCTAAAGAAGAAAGCAAGACTAAGACATTTTATTTAATCTAACTCATGTTATAGCCAAAAGAGAACCAGCACTAAATACAGATTTATACATGAGCTGTAGGACTGCAAGTGTCTTAGAGTGATAAACTAAGAGCGTTACTTTAGATAAGAAATTTGTTTTGCAACATGTGTCACTGGAACAGAAGGAGAAACTGATAGACAAGAACCCCTGAGGCATAACCATTCCACTCTACTGACAGACTCCTTAAAAAGAGACCACAGAACCAAGCAACTTAAAGGCTCTTTGCTGAGTTGCCAACTCCATCTGCTGAGAGCTGGTTCAGATAGACCCTGCCCAAGGCCCCATAGAAGCAGAGGGTGACCTCCCACTCATGCTTCTCTTGTCCCTTGCTGGACCAGAGACCACAGGACATACTGAGATGCCTCCTTCCAGGTCTTCTACTTGGAGTGGTTTGTTACCCCCTTTCCTATTTTCTCCATTTTGACTAACCCGTGCTGCATGCTAATTGTGTGCAAAAACCACAGTGATTAGTGGTCATGTTTTATCTCCAATCCTGTGATTTTTCTACCTGGCCTTGCCACTGGGCCCTGTGACAGAGAAATGGAATTATGTATGTGAAAAATTGTATGATTTAGTTTTTTTACATGAAGAGTAGACAGTTGTTTCAAGTTTATAGGCCAGTCAATAAATGCCTCTCTTCTCTTTACTTACTTTCTCTTCTCCCCTAATAAAATCACAGATTATTTTTCTAATCCTCCAAACACTGACCATAATCACAAGCTTCATATGATCATTTAATATTATCAGTTGTTACAAGCAGGTTAATATGTAAACATGAACAAAACAAGCAAACAGAAAACAGGTACCTAAAAGATGTTATAGGTTATAGAACATGGAATTTCATAAAGGCCAATAAATGACAGCTAGTCAAAGACGACTGTTTGTACTCACCTTGGGTCTTCAGAGGAAAAGGTGTGAGGAATGAAGTCTTTACAGATGCTGCCATGAAAACTTACCTGCAGTTTCACTGAAAGTATAACTTTGTTAAAGCTTGTGTTTCCAACCCAACACAGAAGGGGCAGCACCATTACAGCACAAAGTAATACAGACAGACTCTGGGATCCCCTGTTTTGTATCCCATTTCTTAAACTCATATCCTCCAGACATTCACATCATCTGGTAATTCTACTGCCCAATTTCACAAACATTTTTCTAGTTAGAACTTGATCTTCTCTTGGACAAGACTCTTTCAGACTCTTTTCATATCCTTTATTTTCTACCTTGTCACCAAAAGCACTGTGATTTTTAATCTTTGTAATACTGTAACATCCAAAGTAGCTTTTAATTTTTCTATGTTATGATTTATTGAATGATTAAAAATAGCAAAACTCTGTGCTAAATAAGTCCCCCAACACACATTACTCCATGCAATTGTCACAATAATTCTAAGTTGGATACCCTCATTTACCATGCTTGCAGTAAATGCGAGAGCCAGAATCCCAAAAAATTCCTGTGCCACTTTGAAATCAAGTAGGCTCTTGGTAAATATTTGATGACGCTCAAATGTCTTTACCATGAACTCACCAGCACCCTCACAACTCCTGATTAATGAAATAAGGAGAAAGGAAGGCATTTGCCAAGTAATAATCAACACAATTTCCCTTTTCACCTAAACCATCTATAAGGAATCACAGGAGCAATTTTGTGGCTGATAAACTAGATTTTTTAAAAAAGTAGAAAGAAACAAAAAAGCAAAGATATTCTAAACACTGGTTGAAGGCAACAGGTTTAAAAGCCAGACCATCAGGAAATCAATGTGAGAACACAAACCATAAAACACTATCTTTATATTTCCCTGTATTTTCAACAAAGTGGCAAGAGTGCCAGAATGTGAAAAAGGCTGCAAGCATAGGCTTTTTGTTTCAAGAAGCAAACATCACCTCCTGGTAAACTGATCAAAAAAAGGAAACTTATTGTTGATAATACAAACAAACATGCATATAATGGGTGAAAACACACACTGTCAAAGATACTGGAGTTCCATTTAAAGGCATACAGTCCCGGTGGTCATAAGCAGCCAGATTGGCACTACTCGGGTTAAACAAAGGAAAATAGGACTTTGGGCTGTTAGTAGTGGTTTTGTTTTATTTTGATTTGATCAAGTTCAATTGCTTTACTTAATTTTCCAAATTTTTAATCTGTATTATAAATCATACAAGAAACATATATGAATTTTCTATACGTGATCAAAAACAGTAGGTACTTGATCACAGAACCTTTATTTGCAGTTCATTTCAGAGAACCAAAGCTCTACAAAGCATATTTTTGTTAATTTGTTTTATAACTAAATTTGCTTAAAAGACCTATTCTTACACATTTCAAATGCATCTAAATAAAGCTAAAAAACAGAGAGATGCAGAAACACAACTAACAATTTTAACAAGAAGTAAATTATCAGGACTGATAACTTCACTTTTGTATTAATTAACTTTTTTAACTGTGAGAAACTGGAGTGACAATGAGAAGAGATGGAAACTGTAGGTATATGCTTTAAGCACAGTGGCTGCCTAACAAATGGAATGGTTTAAATTCTTTAATTATCAGAAAGACTACCAGAACTCAGATTCCACCTGAAACACCCTTGCATTTTAAACATATATTAAAAGCAACAGACAAACACTAGTAAGGTGAAAACGTATTCCTATTGGCTCATGTTTCTCCCTGATTTTTCCCATCCGTGGAAAGGTTACCACCAACTTCTGAGTTGCTCAATCGAGTAACTACTCTTTGGGGGCATGCTCATCTCCCCGAACCAGTTCTAAATCACTTTCTGTTTATTCCACCTCCAATAACACATTAAATTTATGCAATTCCCTCTATTTTCTAGTTTGAAAGAGTAATAGAGTACTAATCTACCCAAGGTAAACATATTTCAGACAGACTTTCCATAATAATAATAACAAAACAAGAAATATGCCCAAAACACATTTTTAGAAGTAGAGATAACCTTTCTAATTTATAGACTGAATGGGTGACATTTGAACAGGTTATAATTTAAAAAAATAGTTAGGAACCTTAGCAGCCTGGTTCAAATAATTATCATCTGTCCTCCACCTCTGTGGTGGTTTACTCACCGGTTTCCCACTGAATCTCAAGTCTTCTTTTAGAGTAATCTCCACACAGGATCTAAATCATAAAAGCAAATAATAGGCTTAAAAATCTTCCTGCTGTAAAACTTTCAATCCCATTTCAATATTTTTTAAAGTTAAAATCAGGGCTTCCTATTATGACCTATAATGCCACGTTCTGTGCTTTGTTCTTTATTATATCTTTGGGCTTAACCTATTGCCCTCTTCCCAGAATAGACAGCAAGTTCTTTCCTACCTAGGACTTCTGCACATGTTCATTAGGGATTTAGAATGCTCTTCACCTGCTGGGTGCAAGCCTTGCTCGCTTCATTGATCAGGTCCCAGTCTCAACATTACTCTTCCTTTGAGAGTTCTGACTGAGAATCAAAATGACTTTCCCTTCTTTCAGGCCCTCAATATTCACTATTAACACACCTACTTTGTTTCCTTCATAGAATTTCAGAATGTGTAGATTACATAATTTTTTATTACTTGTCTCCCATAGTAGATGCATCTTATGGAAACAGACTCTTTATTTTCTTTATTCATAACTGTGCACTCTGTGTCTAGTTACTTGCCTTTCATCTAGCAGGTCTCAGTACATATTTGTTAAATGAATTAGTAAATGATTATTGGGTCCCTGTTGTCCTCATATTTATTTTTCAAAGAAAGAGCGTATTTTAAGGTTCCTGGACCCAATTCCAATGGGTGTGAGTGGGGCGGAGAGGCAGTCTTCCTCACACCATAAGCAATTCTCAGACACCATCATCAGAATGCAGAGGTTCCATGTTCTCTGGATGTGCCACTCTCCCAGAACTGCCATGCATTCACCAACCTGGAAGCTCTCTGAACCCTCTCCTTTTGGGTTTTTATGGAGGCTTCATTACGTAGTCATGAACAATTAAATCATTGGCCATTGGCAATCCATTCAACTTCCAGCCCCTCTCCATACCTAGTGATTGGGGGTGGGATTGAGACTGAAAATTCCAACCCTCTAATCACCTGGTTGGTTCTCCTGGCTACCAGCCCCCATCCTTAGGAAATCTAGGGGCTTTCCAAAAGTCACCTTATTAAAGTAACAAAAAACATCATTATGTCTCTCATCACTTAAGAAATTCCAAAGGTTTTGGGATCTCTGTGCCAGAAATGGGGATGAAGACCAAACACATATTTATTATAAATCAAAATATCACAGAGGGCTTCTTATCTTACTGCTACTTTTCATTGCTGTAAGAAATGAAAATCCTGACAAATGCCTGTTCTCATTATATAATTTACTCAAATGATGGCAAAGTGGATTTCTTGCTAGGTGTTAAGCTAGCAGTTCCTGAGGGAATTGGGCTATGTGTTTCTCTCCATGCTAGTAGGTAGTAATAATGACAGAAAATGCTTTGATGCTATCTTAATTTCTCTCTTAGAAGTCATTTCCACTGAGGAATCCTCCAGAAAATTATCAATTTACCCTGCTTTCAGGTCATAGTAAATGCTATGTTACATCTACTATAAAATACCTCACAGGAAAATATGTAATAAAATACCAATCCCTTCCTTGTCTTCTTTCTTGGAGAGATGTTGACTTTTATACATTTGACAGTACATTCCTGCTGCTTTCCAAACACCATTCAATTAAGAAACCTTCCTAGCTGGCATAACCAATAAATACTTGAATTTTTCTAAATGTTTTTTGGGATCTTTCTTTAGCCCCAAGACCTCCAGTTTTCACAGTATTGCCATTTGAATGTGAGTTTCTTTTCATAGCCTTAGCAAAAGAAATAAACTGCACATTTTTTTTAGATTACACTTTTCCAAAAATAGTGTGTAGCAAAAAAGAAAAGAATATGTCTTGAAATTATTCAGCAATCACTTTAAAAATGCTTATATGTAAATCTATGTTTTGGAAGATATTTATAAAATAATTCAATTAACTTTGGTTATAAATACACATTTAAATAAATGAGTTGTTAAAATACAGAATATCATTTTGCTTCCATTAGAACATAATAAAGTTTGCTGTTTTACATAAATTTGATGCTGGGGACACCTTTTCCTATCTAGGAATAAAACATAAATGACATAATAATATAAGAATGTTGAAACATAAAGCAACTAGAAATTTTACTGTTCATTAATAATAAATTACTTATCTTGGTGATTTTATGAAAGAATATTTAAACGATTTTATATCGTATTTTATGGAACTCAAAGGTCTGAATCATCTGTGAGCAATAGTAAAACAACTACAAGAGGTAAAGATTTGCTGATCCTTCACTCTATAGTTATTCTAACAAAGTACCACCAACTGCGTGGCTTAAACAACAGAAATTTATTGCCTCACAGGAGGCTGGAAGTGCAAGATCAATTTGTCAGCAGAGCTGGTTCCTTCTGAGGGCTGTGAGAGAAAATCTGTTCCAGGCCTCTTGACTGGCTTCGGGTGGTTTGTTGGCAAACTTTGGCATTTCTTGGCTTATAAGAAGCATCACTCCGATATTCACTTGCCTTCATTTTCATGTGATGTTTCCCCTGCATACAAGTCTCTATGCACAGTTTTCCCCCGTTTTATAAGGAGAGCAGTCATATTGGATTAGGGTCCACCTTGATGACCTCATCTTAACTGTTACATCTGCAATGACCATATTGCCAAATAAGGTGACCTTTTGAGGTATTGGGGATTAGAACTTCCAACATGTGAATTTTTGTGGGGACATAATTCAACCCATAACTCTTACTATATATTAAGCATTTGCCTATCATTTCTTCATTTAATCCCCACACTAGTGCCATAAGAGGTGTCATTATTTCCAATTTAGGGTAGAGAAAATAGACTTCAGTAGGTTAATTAAATTAAATTTTCCAGTCACACAAGTGGCAAATGCCAGATCCAGGAGTTAAAACCAGACTTAAAAACCCAAGCCCCAAGTCTTTAGAATGACATTTCTTTTCCTTTAACATCTTTATTGGAGTATAATTGCTTTACAATGGTGTGTTAGTTTCTGCTTTGTAACAAAGTGAATCAGCTATACATATACCTATATCCCCATATCTCTTCCCTCCTGCGACATTTTGAAACTTCTAAACAAAATACAACTTTCAAACCAGTTTCATTGCTGACATATGTCTGAAAGTAGCAATATGTATTCTCAAAGGTAATTATTTAAAAGGACAGTTATATTTATAGCATTATTTATGGTGACAGTCTCAGAGGTGTATATTATCTTCAAACTCATCAAGATGTATATACACTATACATGAGCAACTTTTTTGTATGTCAACCATACCCCAATAAAAAAGAAGTAGTGCAACAGGTAAAAATAAACAGCAATGAGTTACAAGAAAAAAAAATGACAGGGGTAGAGAAATCGCATGTAGTATTTACCAAGAAATATTGTTACGTATAACTCAAAGATTTTTTTCATTTTTGATGGCTTCTCTGCTACATATGGATAAGCAGTAAATAGAAAGTAATATCCAAACTTGGTCTTCCTAAGTCATAACTCAAAAGACACTAGTGAAACAAAGATACAAGCTTACAAATGTCTTATGAAACCTCACCTCTAATCCAGGCATCTCTTCTCTGACTTCATCTTTCAAATTTTGGAACAAATAACATATTTCCTTTGGAATCAAATTTATGATATGGAAAAATATCCAGTATATCTCATTATAAAGTCTTTTCAAGCCATTAACTTCTATTATAAATATGGAGTATTCATATCTTTAAAGTATGTATGACTTTGCTTGATATGATCACATTATGTATGTGTGCATATATAAATTTGATTGGGGGGAGGGTTGCTAGCAACATTTTGATTATGATTTACATTTACCTTCCCTATAATTTTTTTCTCATCTTTTAGTTCTCAAAAATCCAAATTGGTAGTCAAATTCTGGAATGTTCCCTCAAGCTCATGGCTATGAATATTAAACCAACATACTTCCCTGGTCCTATGCTAAAATTTACTGAAAACAAGCAAAACTAACTTAACTGCCTGCTCCAAGAAAAACTTGTTCTTGTAGATAAGATTAAAGGAAGCAAAATAGCTTGTTTATCAAGACTAATGGCTGCTCTTCAAGACTTACTCAAGATCCTCCCTCTACTGTGCCCATCAATCTAAAGCTTTTATATCATAATTTCTGTCCAGTTCCAACGAGTTTCAAGGCTTTGAAGAATTGCCTTAAAAATCACATATCCCGTAGCTAAAAACAGTGTAAATATCTTCTCCTGATTTTCCCCTTTTGAGACATTACTAAGACAATGTCAAGGTGATATTCTATTTTACTGCAATAAGTGTAATGAACTTAACCTTTTTGTAACAAAATTTTCTGGTAGTTTTTTGTAGAGCTGATAGTCAGCAAATGAAAATAGAGCATCTGGAAATATGTTAACTTCTATTTGTAATAATGGTTGGTTGTGGTAGTAATAGTAGATATAGTAGAAGCACCGCAGAAGTAGAAACCATACTGGAATAGCAAGTGCTTCACATGCATTCCTATTAAATTAGTATTATGAGATTCATACAAGCCACACAGTTTTTCAAAAAGAAAAAATATTATTGATTTGATATATGTTTTCAGATTCTCTATATATGATACATCCAATAATTTGAAAACTGTATTAATTCTTTTGGAATCTTAGGAGACTGATACAATTAAAGTAATGATAAAAAGTATGTAGATTCTTAAGGTATACAGAGTTCTTTATTTTCTTCCTTTGTTTTAAGATTCCAAGAAAAAAAACTTGTTAAGTAAGTAAAATTATGCCTATTTAAAAAACACAAAACCTAAGACTCAGAGGAATTAAACTTAAAGTTCATTTAGGGACTATTTGAATTAAATCCTTAAAAACTCATGTTCATTACCCCATGCCAGATTCTCCCTTCAGTACGACAGTGAAGCAACAATTTACTACCTGAAATGACACGTTTTTAAATATACTGTAGCACTTTTTAAAAAGTAAAATAGCACACTAACACATTTGTATACTTCATTATATCTTAAAATAAATTTAGCATTTTCAACATATTTTTATTAGTGCTTATTTCATTGTGAGATCACCTGTTTATATATTTGTTCCATTTATCTCTTTGCGGTTGGAGACTGTATACCATTAATTTTTATATCTCTTTCCCTGAATGATGTCTGGAAAATACGGACATAATAGGGAGATGTATAAATCAGTTGAATGAATGAATGAATGAATGAGCAGGAGTTCTGAAAAACTGCACGGTTAGTTACACAGTACATTTATTTTTTAAAAAGAACTCTGAATATTTTGTAAATGAAATATAATAATTTCCTAATTAATTTTTCATATTGGTTTTTCTTATAGTGAACTCCTGTACTTCATTTCCCTTTATCATGCAATGGTATTTTGTTATGCATGTTTTACTAGAAAATAAACTAGGCCAGAGTGACGAATCAAAAAAGAAAATATATTCCTCACTACAATAAAAGGGATATATCATAATTCCTAGTTCTGTTTTCTGCTGAAACCTTCAGGCTAACTCCAGTTAATTTGTAAACTGAACATAATGAAACATTCATGATGGTTCTACAATTATTCTGTTTGTGAAGCAAATATATCAGCTCTTGTACACTTCATATGAACATTACAGCATAATTAAGGATGGGACCTACAACATTAAATAACCCAGAACTCTAGGGTAACAAGAAATGTCATGCGTCCCTGTTGGAAAGTAGTCAGACACTAGAAGCGACACTTTGCAATTGTTTTACAACAAAAAGTGGCCTAGATTCTCTGTTCTACAATTTGTCTACCCACCAACAGCAGGCCCAAAGAGTTTTATTGTGACTCACCTCAGTAAACCAGTCTCATTGTTAAACTACTCCAACTACTCATCCCCTGGTACTCCCTTCCCTGGGGGTGAGCCCCTCACTGGATCTTCCATTGCCTCTGAAGGCCTGTAAACACTCTGTTGCTTAGTAGACCATGATTACACACACCAGTGTTTTTGTATCTCTTGAGTTTAATAAGGGACCAGAACCTTTCTTAATTTAAGCTTTTACTAATACAGGCACACCTCATTTTATTGCTCTTCCCTTTATTGTGCTTTTTAGATATTGTGTTTTTTTGCTTATTGAAAGTCTGTGACAACCTTTCATCAAACAAGTCTGTTGGTGCCATTTATCCAACAGCATTATTTTTAATTAAGATGTGTACATTGTTGGAACTTTTAAATTTAGGAATTCACCTTAATCACCAATTATTCAAATCTTATTATTCAAAATCCCATTGTATTTAAGTATCAATTCTGTAATTTTTTCATGTTCCTTATTAAGATTATAGTTAAGTACAGGTTAAGTAAGTTCATTCAGTCTCTGGTTTTAAATAATATTTATATATTGAAAATGTTCAAATTTATATCTCAAGACTCAGCCTGTCCACTGAATTGCTCATTCATATTCATTAGTTTATCTAACATTATTGGATATCAAATGTTCATCTAAATTTAAACCAAGAGCAAATTCTGATTTTTTTCTTTTCTGCAGGATAATGTCATCTCCTTAGAAGGCCTTCCCCGACCAACACAGATAAATATTCCTCCAATGCTATAGGACCTTCTGCTATTATCTTGTACCCTATTATTCTCTTTGAATATCTTCTGAATATTTATTACCTAAAATTAGATTGTATATTTACACACGTATTAACTATCTCCCCCAAACACATCCTAGAATATATACTACTTGAGAGTAAGAACTTGGCCCTTTGTATCTATAGCTCTAATAACAGTACTTCGAACATAGTTACTACTATAAATAATTTTTAAAGGAAAATATATTTTATATTTATTTGTGATTATTTGTACACTATCTCTTTTCATTATGTTTCTTTTACAAATATCCACGTTTCAAAAAGAATTAAGTATTTAATATTTATTTTTTAAATGTTTCCCTTTTTTCACTTTCATATGAGTTTTATAGTTTTCTCACTGTTGGTCTCTTAGTTTTTCCAACTATGTCATGATAACATTGGCCAATACTTACAATTTTATTCTAACTTTAAAAAATCCTTCTGGAACATCTAGAATTATCTCAAATTGTAATGATAATAGCAGAGATCCTGATCTTGTTCCATACTTCAGAGAAAATGCCTTTTTAGTTCACTACTAATTTTCATGTTTAATTTTGTCTTGAGATTCTCTTTATCATTTAAAAAATGCTTTTGAAACTAACATGCCATTAAAGTTTATGAAAAACTTTAATCATAGTGAATATTGTTTATTTTTCTCTTCAACAAAAGTTTGTTTGGTATCTGTCTACATAATCATAGTTTCTCTCATTTGACCTACCCTTGAGATGGTTTGTGTTAATAGACATCTTAATTTGGAACCATTCTAAAAGATCTGAGGTAAGTCCCACTTCATCATATAAACCATGTGTGCTTTCTTGTTAATGCTTCATTATCAGAATTTCTAATTCAATAAAGTAGGAATCTTTTCTTCTTTTTCTAGTTTGGAATTGTTTATAAAATAGAAATTTTATTTTTTCAATAGTACAAAATTCATTATCTCTAGAAGAATGCTCAGCCCAGAAAATTTCTCAAATAATACACTGGTGCATCTTTCAGTATATTCCCTTGTTACTGATCTATTCAGGTGTTCTAAATCTTCTTGAATTATTTTTAACTTTATTTCACCCATAAACTCATCCATTTTATCAACATTTTCAAATAGTTTTGTTGTACATAGTATTCTCTCAAAATTTAAAGTAGTGCTTTAGGTTTATCTTTTTTTTTTTAATTTAATTTTAGATGGTTGTGCTTTTCTATATTTTCTGGATTAGATATTTTTATTAGTTTTATTATTTTTTCCACAAGCAACCAATTCTTTAATTTATCAATTCTTCTATTTTGCTTTTTTCTAATGTATCTTTCTATTTACTTTTTTATTTTGGTAGGTATGTGTATATGTATGTATGCATGCATGTATTTTTTGATGTTATATAGTAAAGTTGTAAAGAGCATTGGAATAAGGCTGAGTTTGAACTGCACCATTACTTGTTAGCTATGTGACCTTGTGTGGTTGTTCAATCTTCCTTACATCACAGTTCTTTCATATACATAATAGAAATAATAACGATTTACTTTGTGGTTGTATGTATGGTAGGTATGTATATATGTATATGATGATATATCTCCATTTTTGTGTATTTGCAGTGCACAGGACTCTTTTTTTCACAATAAAATTTGAATAAAATTCAAGAAATAAAATTATTTTTGTTTTATCCTTATCATTTAGTTAAATTTTATTTTTTAAATATAGGCATATATAACATGATGCATAATTTAAGAGATATGAATTGATATAGAGTGTAAAGAAGACTCCCTCATGTACAGCCTTCCAGCCACCTAGTTTCCCTTTGCATTGGAAGGGAAAACTCTTCCTCCTTACCCGTTACTTGTGTATTTTTCCAGAGATATTCTTTGCATATATAAGCTTATATCTTTAATATTTGTGTATAATATTTACATATTGGTAATGTCTTTGAATCTATAGATCTGTTATAAAAGGACCCAGCATAGTGCAAGGAGAAACAGACATGGCATCAGAATACTCAGCTGTGTTAGTTCTACTATCTAGGACATACATCAGGTTTGAGATTCTTTCAGGTTTCAGATTCCTTAGGTGTAAATGAGGAAAGCAGCCTCTTGCCCGTATAACTTCAAGTTATAACATCAGTAAATAATGGGGATGTGAGGTACAGCATGGTGATCACAGTTAATAACACTGTACTATGTATTTGAAGGTTGATGATACAGCCATTATGGAGAACAGTATGGAGGTTCCTTAAAAAACTAAAAACAGAACTACCATATGACACAGCAATCCCACTACTGGGCATATACCCTGAGAAAACCATAATTCAAAAAGAGTAATGTACCACAATGTTCATTGCAGCTCTATTTACAACAGCCAGGACACAGAAGCAACCTAAGTGTCCATCGACAGATGAATGGATAAAGAAGATGTGGCACAAATATACAATGGAATATTACTCAGCCATAAAAAGAAACAAAATTGAGTTATTTGTAGTGAGGTGGATGGACCTAGAGTCTGTCATACAGAGTGAAGTAAGTCACAAAGAGAAAAACAAATACTGTATGCTAATACATATATATGGAATCCAAAAGAAAAAAAAAAGGCTCTGAAGAACCTAGGGGCAGGACAGGAATAAAGACACAGACAGAGAATGGACTTGAGGACACGGGGAGGGGGAAGGGTAAGCTGGGACGAAGTGAGAGAGTGGCATGGACTTATATATACTGCCAAATGTAAAATATATAGCTAATGGGAAGGAGCCACATAGCACAGGGAGACCAGCTCAGTGCTTTGTGACCACCTAGAGGGATGGGATAGGGAGGGTGGGAAGGAGACGCAACAGGGAGTAGACATGGGGATATATGCATATGTATAGCTGATTTACTTTGTTATAAAGTAGAAACTAACATGCCATTGTAAAGGAATTATACTCCAATAAAGATGTTAAAAAAAAGAAAGCCGCTGAAAGAGTAAATCTCAAAAGTTATAATCACAAGAAAATAAGTTTTGTAACTATGAATGATGACAAATAGTTGTTAGACTTACTGTGTGATCATTTTGTAATATATACAAGTTTGAATCATTTTGTTTTACACCTAAAACTAATATAATGTTATATGTCAATTATACCTCATAAAAAATAAAAAAACTAGCATGGGGCTTTCCTGGCGGCGCAGTGGTTGAGAGTCCGCCTGCCGATGCAGGGGACACGGGTTCGTGCCCCGGTCCGCGAAGATCCCACATGCCACGGAGCGGCTGGGCCCGTGAGCCATGACCACTGAGCCTGTGCGTCCGGGGGCCTGTGCTCCGCAACGGGAGAGGCCACAACAGTGAGAGGCCCGCGTACCGCAAAAAAAAACAAACAAAAAAACTAGCAAATAGGTGTCCTGATCTGCCAAAACAACTGTTCAAGTTTCCCTGAAATAAAACTGAATTAACACACACACACACACGTTTCCTAATTTTTTTTCTAGTTTGTAAATTTTTCTATATTATTTCTCAAAAATTTTACCTTTCTTACTCCTTATTTCTTTTCTCCTTCCAGAAATTCATTTATCATAGATTGCTAATACTATTCCACAGATCACTTAGGTTCTTATTTTATTCAGTTCTTTTTTTTCTTTGTGTCTCATTTTGCATAGCCTCTATTACTATATGTTTGAGTTCACTATTTTGTGTTCCTTCTGAAATATCTAATTAGGTATGAATTTAATAAAGTAAAATTTTTATTTCCTATGCTTTACTTTTTATCCCTGGTGGTCTTATATGATTTTTTTCACATCTTCTGTGTATATTATATTCATGTTTTTCTTTAAATCCTTGAAAATGGTTCTTTTAAAATTCTTGTCTGATAATTCTTCATTTTGTCATCTCAAGATTTGTTTTTATTGACTACTTTTGAAAAAAATTAGTAGTAATTTCCTGTTTCTTCAGATAACCAAAAATCATTGCCTGGATTCTGGACACCGAAATTTCATTGTTGAATGATGAATAGTATTGTGTTTCTTTAAAGGGTTTTGAATGAGTTATGAAGACAAAAACTACTTAAAGATGCTTTCTAGGTGTGTGTGTGTGTGTTTTAATTTGAGGATGAGTTTGGAGTAGTCTTTAAGGCTAGTTTAGCCCCACAGCTAAAACATGATCCATCTGCTATTTCCATTTAATGCCTGAGGTATTCATCAAGTTATCACTATTCTAGCAGGTAAAAAAAAAAAAAAGATTGATTCCCAGCCATATGTGAGTTTTTGCAATGGTTCAATTTTGATTTCCTGGGAGTTATACTTTCTCTTGCAGCATCTCCTTTTCAAACTTCCAAAAGTTTTATCCTATGCTTGTACAGATTGGTATTCCAGTATTCAACCAAAGACTTAAGAAAACCTTAATGGAAAGAACTGAAGCTCTTTCTCTCTTTTGCTTCCTTTTTTTTTTTCTAGTAGTAGTCCCATACTTTTTAGCCATATTCAACTCCCAAGCACTGATCACTGCTTCCTTCATGGGCAAGCTCTACTGCCTAGATTTAAATTCTGATTTTGCCACTTAACAGATGTATAACCTGGGATAAACTATTTAACTTCTTGCATCTGTTTCTTCATCTGCAAAGCAGGGACAAATAATAGTACTTATTTTACAGGATTGGTGTAATGATTAAATGAGTCAATCCATGCAAATTTCTTAGACGATATCTGGCATATTGCAATTTCTGTGGAAGATGATAACTGAAGCTTTAATGGCGAGCAAATGCAGACACTGCCCCTGCCAACATGGAGCACGGAGGCTAGTGTGAAAAATACTACAATGAAAAATTCAACTGTGAAAAATGTAACAGTAGAGAAGTATAGCGTGATACTAGCAATCACCGTAGGAAAGGCTTCCTTGAAGAATTGGTATTTGAGGTGAAATTTGATATAACAACTTACTCTGATTCTCCCATTCTTTAAAACAGTACATTACAAACGACTTTGTCTGTTTTTTAGTTCTGTACTGGGTATCGGTGGGTTATTCTGTGTAGTTTGAGAATTAGATGCAGTTAACTAAGATATAAAATAGTTCTCTTGAAATGCTGTGTATTTCTTCAACACATTTCGGTTGAATATCTACATTCAAAAGGCAGTCAATGTTTCTCTTTTTTCTTTAAAAAATCAACCTGGCAGCTAAATTTTGTGCTTTCAATCCTACTGACATTTGCTCTACTATAGGTAATTTTAAAACCCTCTAGTAAGGACAATTTAAATTTTTTCTTCCAAAATAAAGGACACTGGGGGCTTCCCTGGTGGTGCAATGGGTGAGAATCTGCCTGCTAATGCAGGGGACACGGGTTCAAGCCCTGGTCTGGGAGGATCCCACATGCCGCGGAGCAAGTAGGCCCGTGAGCCACAACTACTGAGCCTGCGCGTCTGGAGCCTGTGCTCCGCAACAAGAGAGGCCGCGATAGTGAGAGGCCCGTGCACTGTGATGAAGAGTGGCCCCTGCTTGTCACAGCTAGAGAAAGCCCTCACACAGAAACAAAGACCCAACACAGCAAAAATAAATAAATTACTAAACTCCTACCCCCAACATCTTAAAAATAAATAAATAAATAAATAAAATAAAGAATACTTTTACACTCTGGTGGTTTACAAAATGATCATTCTGTGAATCTTTATAGAAGCCTATATGCCCTTCCTTGGACTTCGTAAAATGTTGATAATTGTCGGTGCTTGTTCCTGATGACAAGATAAACATTGAATTGGTGACGATTCAGTGCAAATTCATTCATTGCCTCCATTTCCTAGACGTTTGACCAAGTAGATAAAGGATTGGCTTAGGAAAGGAATTAAGAAAATATGGGAAGGCGGTATTACTATTCATTTTGGAGATCTAAAAGATAAAAATCCCGTGGATTTTTAGAAGACTGAGTAAATAATATATAACTTATGAATTTCTTTAAAAAGGTTTATGTAACTTTTACAATAATTTTTATCTTGCTATATTAGGTTCTAAGTAAATGTCTTTTGAGTTCTCCAATAAGTGGTACCCAGATAAGTTTTTCTTTTTAAATGTATACAGAACCATGGAGAGAAAGAAAACTTTACTCTGCCTTCCTCAAGGAGACATATTTTCTCTGTAGGCTAAGATGCTTTTCTCTCCAAAATTTTCACAGCCCATCAGATGTCTAAACCATCCTCATTAGTGATCAAAGGGTTTCACTTGTTTTATATTAAAATAGATATGATTTTATTATTTTTATAACTGAATTAATAAGATTGCATCTATTTTATTTCTGTATAATTTTATATAATTGCTATATAGGAAAAAGAATGACATGACGTCTCCTCCTTCCTCATATGTAACCAGTAACTTGATGTTGTTTGATCTTCCCCATGAATATTATTTTTTAAAATTTGTATGTTTGTATCCATAAACAAAGTAGAAAGGTTTTCCCCTGGTCAACTTTTATATAAATATCATACTATATGTGGCAATATTCAACTTGATATTTTTGATCCACAATTTACTCATTCTCTTATTACATATGTTAAGATGCTTTTAATTTTCACCAATATGAAGAATGTTACAATAAATGTTATTCTGGGAATATTTAGAGTTCCTCTAAAGAATAAATCTGGAAATATAATTGTTGAATAACTACATGGTTATATATATTATGAACATTTCACTTTACTAGGAATGACCATATTGCTCACCAAACGTTTTGAGCTCACTTATACTCTCACCAACAGTTTGGGATTTTCTATTTCTCCATATTCTTGCCATCATTTGTTGGCAAATGATGTTGGGTATGAAGTAAAATGTCATTTCAGGTTTTTGCTTCTGTAGATTTTCTATCTGGATATTATTAGTTGCTATTTGTAAAAGCTGCAAATATCTTCGAATGAGGATGCCCTTGCTTAGTACGGTAGCCTCTTTTCTTTTAATAGTAAAAACATTAACTTTTAAATTTTACTTATAATTTTCAGTTTCTGTATCTTTTTAAAAATATACATTTCTACCAAGATCACAAAGATACTATCCCATATTTTCTTCTAGAATTTTTGTAAAGTCACGTATCACATTTGGGTCTTCAATCCTTACCTGGACTTTGAGAATCTGGTTTTACTTCATTTTTCTCTGCATAACTAAATATGCTCAAGTAATTACTTCCTTAATTTTCAAATGCCATCTCTATTGTGTTGTTTCCATAAACGCTCTTTTTGTTCCATTGGTCATTTGCTTATCTTTGTGCTAATACGTCCCTGAAATAATTATAACCACATTTAAAGTCTAAGCATCAAAGGAGTAAAATAAAACTATTAATTCAAAATTTCCTTAATTATGTTTTATTTTATAGCCTCAATATATTTCATTTTAAAATCAACTTGGGGTGTGTGTGTGTGTGTGTGTGTGTGTGTGTAGAATTTCATATCATATTGGTAGGACTGATACATTCACAATCTTAGTCCTTATGTTCTTTAATGTAGTGTATCTGTACCCTTATTCAGGTCTTACTTATTGCCCTCAAATATGCTTTGGAATATTTCCATAAAGATCTAGCCCATTTGTGTTAGATTTATTCTTAGGTATATTATAATATTTGGTTTTATGATGAATAGGGTGTTTTTTCAATATACTTTCTAATTAGATTCTAGTGGTATATAGAACTATTACTAATTCTCACATATTGACCTTGTATCTATTAGTACATTGATATGATTTCTAATTTTGTCTATTTGATTTGATTATTCTGTATTTTATTACTTTGAATAGAATTATTTGACTTTTCTACATAGAAAATTTTGTTTGATTATGTATATAGAAAATCAAATTATCTATGTCTCTCCCTTTCCAATAATTAATGCTTTTTCCCCCTTATTATATTACATTGGCTAGTACCTCTTGTACTTTTGAATGCTGAATAAAAGAGATAGTCCTTTTATGTATTAAGTAGGAAAGCTTCTCAATAAATTGTCTTTGTCTCCTGGTTAGCTAAGTATATTTTCATCTTTTGAAATGATCAGATGTTTATTTTTCCCACATTTAAATTTTTTAATGTGGAGTACTTATTTGACGTATTTCTTTCTGATATTAAATCATTCTTATATTCCTGAGATATAATCTACTTGATAAGAGTATACTTTTAAAACATTCCTGAATTATATTTCCAAGTAGTTTACCTGTGATTTTATTATTTTAGCTCTAAAATAAGACTTTTTAAAATTGTTTTTTTAAACTGTTTTTTTTCCCCCAGTTTTAATAGAGGTTGTTTTAGCCTCATACCTTCTGTATCGTTGCTGCTTTTTATCCTTAACTACTTTTCAGATACACGGAGTTTTTTTTTTTTTAATTGAGGTAAAATTCTATTATAAAGTTTTTGATTGGATAGGGTTTTAGTCTTTAATCTTAGGAATTTTTTCCTTTTTTAGGCTTTCTATTCATCTTAATCAATTAGAGAAATTGATGTTTTCTAGAAAATGTTCTTAAGAGAAGTTTTCAAGTTTATTAGCACTGAAATTCATAATTTCTTATAGTTTAGAAATACTGTTTATGGCATTACAGTCTACATAAACTACTGTTTTTTTCTCATTTTTTCTTGATCAGTCTTTTTACAACTCTGTTTATTTTATAAGCAATTCTAAAGATATAAAATTTACTTCTTTTGGTACTTCCCTGGTGGTCCAGTGGTAAAGAATCCGCATTTGAATGCTGGGGACACAGATTCGATCCCTGGCTGGGGAGCTAAGATCCCTCAGGCTGTGGGGCAACTAAGCTCACGAACCGCAACTACTAAGCCCACGCTCCTCCACTAGAGAGTCCACATGCTGCAAACTACAGAGCTCACGGGCTCTGGAGCCTGTGCGCCACAACCAGAGAGAGAAAAGTCACACACCACAACAAAAGATCCCACATTACGTAATGAAGATCCCAGGTGCTGCAAGTAAGACCCCATGCAACCAAAAAAATAAATAAATAAAATATTTTTTGAAAAGATATAAAATTTATTTCTTTTTCCTTTTAAAATTGTCTTATTTCTATGATATCCTTCTTTCAATTTTCTTGGTTTTACTCTGCTCTGATTTTCCTAGTATCTTGAATTGAGTATTTGACTCCTTAATTTAAAAATATAAATTTACCTCCAAGTGCAGCTCTGACTGCACCCACACACTTTGTTATGAAGGATTTACATTGCACTTCAGTAACTATGTCTTGTAATTTCAGTTCTGCATTTTCTTTATGCCGTGCATTTTTTAGCTTCTAAAATGTATATGTGTAATCTTTTAAATTATTGATTCTTAATATAATTTGATTTTTAATATAGCAATTGTATTTAGATCAGAGAATGGGATCTGTGTTATAGCAGTTCTATTAAATGTGTTGACACTTCTGTTATGAACAAATCTCTGCTTAAATTTTTGTAAATGTTCCATGTTTTCAGGGAAAAAAATGATCTCCTTTTGGCATAAGAGTTGATAGCTACCAAGTAGATCATGCTTGTAAATTTTAATTTCAAGTTATCTGTCTTTATTAATATTTCCTTACTTGATGTATTTCCTCATGATATACATATGTCAATATTACAAGGAGAGTTCAACAAGTTCACCATTATAATGGCAACTTTTGTTAGATTTTGCCTTAGGTAATTTAAGATTTTATTAAGTGTATATTCATCCTTAATCAACATCACACAGTGATGATATATACTATGTATACCTGGGAGATTTAATAATGGAGGAGATAATGTCTATTTATTTATAGTTTACGCCCTACTTTATAATTGAAAGAAGTAATATTTATATATTAATGGGATAAATTTTTTTGCATGGCTTATAAATTGCGTCTAATAGAATTTCTAAAAGATGATTTATAGGAATGTTTTTGATAATGGTGGCATTACTGTCATAAATAATTGTTCACCATCATCACTGTGAAGGAAAACATTCAGTCTCATTATTTTATCATTATATACCATGAATAGACTCAGATATAATACAATGCCCATTTGAGAGACTATCTATTTATCTATCATCTATCTAGATCTATTTTAAAGCTGAGGAACTATCATTTAAAAGTGAACCAGTAATTTTTGGTCTCCAGATGTGGACTGGCAATAAACATTTTTCAGCATCCCTGAGTTTTCAGGAAAGAAACTGACTGCTTCCTGTTGATCATTTAAATATAAGTTGAACACCCACCTAGTTTTTCAGAGGAAGAGCATAAAAGGATATGTGGAGAGAGTGAAATAAAGGTGTAGAGAAGAGAGAAAGAGTAAAAGGGAGAGAGAGAGAATGAGAGAGAGCTGCTAGTGAGAGGTGTTATCTGTGAGTGAAGGCAGTTATTTACAGGCATTATCAAATGTTCACAGGACTGCGCAGACACAATTACTTTAAAAACATGTCAGAAGGGTCTCAGAAAGCCTCTGCCATTGGAAAGAGTCATGAAGACTCTAAGATACAAATACTGAAGGTGACAGATTCAGACACCTGCCACCTGGGGGAGGGGGATTTGCAGGAGACTTTAATATGAGTGGAAAAGCTACTCCCTAAAAGGTTTAATTTAGATGACTGATGAGAATTTTGTAATTGAGCACTGCATCTGGAAAGGCATATCAGTTAAAGTTTCTGACATTCATAGAACTCTGGACTGGATAAGTGCCTTTGGGATTTTTTAATATAGGTGAGGAGGCAGAGAGAGTCTCAAAGACTCTACTTCCTACTAATATGGCAATTTGAGATTTGGGAGTCATTGTAATCTAATTTTATGTGAATAGGGTTGGAGAGTGGATGTATTAGGGACAGGCAGAGCTCTTTACTTCCATCTGCTGTAGTATTGGCTGATAATTTACAGCTGTCCTGTTCTCTAGAAAGTTGCCATTATCTCAAAGATTTATCTCACCTGCTAACTGTCTCACCCACACATCCAGGCACTCCCACCTCTTAGGGTCAACCTTGTCCAATAACTGATAACCATTAAGTATAATGGGCCAGACCTCTTGCTTCAATCTGTGCCACAGTTTCCTAGGGGTTTCAAGTTGGAATTAGTTATGAGTTGAGACCACATCCTTGCTTTTATGTTGATCAATTCTTCCAACTCACTTTATTTGACCTTGGGAAATTACTTGACTACTCAAAACTATGTTTCCTTTTTTAATAAATTAGTATACAATTTGCAAGATAATATAGAGAATAGAGGAAAAGTATGAAAAGCGCAAATGTGTAGACAGCAATTGTTACATGACAAGCACTCAATGTATTTCCTTTTTTCCTTCCTTCTCTCCTCCCTCCCCTACTCCCTCTTCTTTGCTTCCTTCCTTTCTTCCTTCTTTCTTTTAAATTATCCCTTAGACCAACTGAGGATATTTGGCCATGGGGTTTATGTAACTAACTTGCCTTGAGGTAACTGCATGTGCACTATATACTCAAGTATCTATCATTTTGATGGAAATTCCCTACTTTATAAACACCTATCCTTGGATTATTAAGAAACAACATGGAGGCTAAATAATAAAGCCTTAGGGGAACCAAGACGTGTAAAGCCCAGTATTTTAAATAAGTAAGGCTTACTGAACATTAGAAACAAATATATTGGATTTTCCATGGGGAATACTTTATCCTTGGTTACACTGAAGATAAATATTAACAACACAAATAAGATGCAAATACATATTCTTAGTATGCAAAACATTGATTTTATGTGGCTTACAGCTTTGATGTTGTAATGCTAGTGTTCACTGACATTTAATTTTTGGTATAATATTGTCCCAACTGGTGCCTGCCTTTTACACTATATAATTCAAGCTACTGTCAAAATGACTTTGAGAAGCCTTGAGGGGCATTCATAAATTCATAGCATTTATAAAAAAAAAAATAGAGCCTGGCGAATACATAATAAATATAACTTATTTTTAAGTTTTCTTAGACAAAATAATTTTGCAACACTTGCTGAAACGTTCTTACTCTCCACTCCTGTGCATATTTATCCAAAAGGGATTTTTGTCCCCCTCCCCAGCTTTCCCTAAGAGAACTCCTTAATAATTATTCTTTTGAATTTACTATTTATGAAAATCTAGCTTACTAATTCCAAAACAAATTCCAAAATAAATTACTTTTAAGAACCAGGGAAGTTTGCTACTTAAAGGGAACTGTTGCTTCTATTTCTTACTCGATTTATCTCCTTATAGCTGTATGATTATATATTTATAACTGAGATCTGCTTAAAGGAAGGAAAATGTACATTCTGACTCAGTAACTATTAAATTCTAATAAACAAAGTGTATTTAATTCTTGGGAAGAAACTATAATAATATAAATACGGATGACATATTTACTCAATTATGCATTGTAGAAATTTAACAAGTTTGGCATAAAGAAACTTAAAATTGATATTTTTCTGTTTTGAAGATGAGATGTACATTTCAAAGGTGTTCTTGGGTCCAAAGAAAACAGATTAAGACACTATAGACCTATATTAATGTAAGAAGTAGCTAGGTTGTTATATTGAGCTTTTGTTTTAATTTCTCTATTTTATCATTAGCAAGGTTGAGTAATTTCTGGCTTGTTAATATTTCTCTTTAAAAATTATATATTTTAAATTATATAATTTTTATAAACTATATATTTTAAAAAATCTGTGATGCTGGATTTTGAGTCAATTTAGCTAGGCAATGGTGCTCTCTTGTTTGAGCAAACATCAAACAAGATGTTGCTGTGAAGTTATTTTTTAGATGTAGTTAACTTTAAAGAAGATTTTGAGTAGAGAAGATTATGTTCTATAATGTGAGTGGGCTTCATTCAATCAGCTCTCTTCAAGAAAAGACTGAGGTCTCCTAAAGAACAATTAAACCTCAAAAGTGCAACACAGAAACCCTGCCTGAGTTTCCAGCCTGCACATTTCAGACTTGAGATGCAACACCAACTCTTCCCTGAATTTCCATCCTGCATGCCTTCTCTGTAGATTTCATTCTTGCCAGCTCCAACAACTGCGTAAGTCAATTCCCTTAAATCGCTCTATAGAATATATACATTCTATACATTATAATAAAGCTTCTACTATTTCTTATGGATTTCTCTCTGTAAAGCTCTTCCCCATACAAAATCGTATCTATTTCCCCATATACATTTTTCTAACTGTAGTTTTGTCACCTCTAATTTCATAATTCATGTGGAATTTATTGTGGTAGACAGTATGAGATTAAAAGTTATACTTTCCATAGTTTATCAATTGTTTCAGCACCGTTTTTTTAAAACAAACTTACTGATTTGAAACATTTGCTTTAGCTAGGGTTATCAAATTTAGCAAGTCAAAATATAGAATGCCCTATTAAATTTGAATTTTATACAAAAATGAGTATGTTTTGAACAAATATATCCCTTCCAATATTTGGGTCATACGTATACCAAAAATTATTTGTTTTCTTGAAATTGATATTTAGTTGAACATTCTATATTTTATCTGGCAACCCAAACTTTAGACATTATCCAATTTTTTCTGTAATATCTATGCATTCCAATGAGTCTTGAGTCACAAGGAGAAAGACTTCTGATAATGGAGGAAATACAGTAGAAGGCATTAGGGATAAGAGGACCTAAATCTTAGACGTATCATTTCAGTCTCACCTGGACTGAGTCACATGAGCCATATACTCTTATTATTTTTAAAAATCTAAGATAGTTTTTCAATATTTGGAACTAAAAACATTTTAATTGACATATAATAGTTTTCTTGTAACTGAAATTAATGTGCATTTTAGCTTCTTTGGGAATATATGGTTGAATTATTTTATAAAACAATCACTTTAATATCCCTTTGACATAAATCAAATTTTGAATATATTTTGGATTTAAATTAAGCACAGATTTCCAGTGTGAAGTCTGGTATCAGAGAAAACAATATAGTGGAATCTTTAATATAACAGTAAACTTGTAAATAATGCTGAGATGAATATAGGGTACATATAATTTTTTAAATTAGTGTTTTCATATTTTCTGGATAAATATCTAGTAGTGGGATAGTTGGATCATATGGTGGTTCTATTCTTAACATTTTGAGGAATCTCCATACTGTTTTCCAGAGTGGTTGCACCAATTTACATCCCCACCAACAGCGTACAAGTGTTCCTGTTTATCCACATCCTCACCAATACTTCTTATTTCTTGCCTTCTCGACAACAGCCATTCTACAGGCATGAGGTGATATCTCATTGTGGTTTTGATTTGCATTTCCCTAATAATTAGTGATGCTGAACACCTTTTCATATGCCTAATGACCATTTGTATGTCTTCTTTGGAAAAATGTCTATTCAGCTTCTCTGCCCATTTCTTAACTGGGTTGTTTTTGTTGTTGCTGTTAAATTGTACAGGTTCTTTATACATTTTGGATATTAACTCCTTATTGGATATATGATTTGCAAATATCTTCTTCCATTCAATAGGTCTTCTTTAGTTCTGTTTGTTTTGTTGGTGGTCTCCTTTGCTGTGCAGAAGATTTTCACTTTTATGTAGTACCATTTTTAAAATTCTGTTTTTGGTTCCCTTGCCTGAAAAGATGTATCTAGAAAGATATTGCTAAAACCGATGTCAAAGAGTGTACTGCCTATGATTTCTTCTAGGAGTTTTGTGATTTCACGTCTTACATTCAAGTCTTTAGTCTATTTTGTATGGTGTGAAATAGTGGTCGTTTCATTTTTTTGCTTATGGCTCTCCAGTTTTCCCAACACCATTTATTGAAGAGACAATCCTTTCTCCATTGTATGTTCTTTGCTCCACCGTCATAAATTTTACAATAGCCAGGGAATGCAATCAGCCCACATGCCCATGAATGAATGAGTGTATAAAGATGTGATTATACACATGATATATATACCCACATATATCATATATATGTGATTTTATATAACATAATACTACCCAACCAAAAACACCATAAAATATTTCCAACAACATGGTTGGACCTTGAAAGTATTACGCTAAGTGAAATAAGTCAGATGGGGAAAGACAAATATCATATGATTCCACTCATGTGTGGAATACAAAAAACAAACAGGCAAAAACCAAAATAAATGAACAAACCAAACTAAATTAAGGAAAACACACAGATACAGGGAAAAGAATAATGGTTCCCAGAGGGGAAGGGGCATGAGGAGAGGGAGAAATGGGCAAAGTTGATCAACTGTATAGAGATAGATGGAAACTAAATTTTTGGTGGTAAGTATACAGACAGACATAGAAATATAAAGGTGTACACATGAAACTTATATAATGTTATAAACCAAGGTTACCTCAATAAAAATAAATTAAAATATATATAACAGGCAATTTTTGATACTTTGATTACTACTCATCTCCTTAGGACAGGATAATATGCACAAAGTCTGAAGTAGAAAAGCAACCAGTTTTCAGCATGACTATACTTTACTATAGCCTTAACCATTTTATTGTGATGCTTCCACACGATGGGGGCAGTTAGTATTTCAAAACATAGCAACAAAGTTATTGCTGGCATAGGGCTCATCTTGAGGTACAGAGAAAGTTTAAGGAATGTAACATTAAACTGGGAGCTACAGAAGCCATTACGTATGTGTCTACTGCTTCTTTGCCTACCTCCCCCAAAAGTAGAAGAGAAAGTTTCTATCTGGATTCACCAACACTACAGAATAAACTGAGCTGACTTTAACCATATGGAGAGTAGTAAGGTATAGGGATGAAAATGTGAGTTTCTGAAGTGTGTAAAAAGGTTGTTCCTTGAGAGGAAGTTATAATTTCATTACAAGAAGCAGAATTTTCTCAACTTTATTAGCAAGAGAAATGTAATGGTAATATATAATGTCACTTTGGATGGAATTCCAAGTAGTTTTGATCTTCCATGTTGTTAGAATGCAGTAGCAACCAATATATAAGACATACATGAGAACTGTATGCTTCACAGAAACCTCCATTTTTGATCATTATAATTAGTAATAATGATAATTATAATTGACAATTTTACTCAACAAGAGTATACTTATTTTGTCATGCTACAATTTCCTACCCAAATTGTATTTATATTCTCTCTTTCTCAATATATTGCAGCTGATTTGTAATTAGCATGAAGCATAACTTTAAAATTCTATGTCAGATTTTATTTTCAAATGACTGCTGCAAAAGTATCTGACTTTTAACATATTCTTTGTAGTGTGACTTTGCCACTAACCCACCAAAAGGTGAAGTCTATTTCTTTACCCTTTTGAATCTGTGCAGGCTCTGTGATTGCTCTGACCAACAGAATGAGGTAAAAGTGATATTGTGTGACTTCTGAAGATAGGTCATAAGAAGCCAAATCCTTCTGTCTTCTCTCTGGGCAGCCTGAAATGCTCACTCTTGGGAATTCCCTCTTGGAACTTAGCCTCCATGCAATGAGAAGCCCAAGCATTATGGAAAGGCCACCTACAGTCACAGTCATTGACAGCCCCAAGTGAATTCCGAGCTGATAGCTAGTCCCACCTCCTAGCAAAGTGGTAAGCCTTCTTGGAGATGGTCCAGCCTTGATATGATGACAGACCCAGCCACCATCTGTCTAAGAGACCTCAAATGAAAACTACATAGAACTACCCAAATCAAAACAGAAAACTATGAGAAATAATAATAAATTGGTTTAAGGTAACATATTTTGGGATGATTTGTTACTTAGTAATACCCAGAAGAAGGAAGTCTCTGTCTTCCTAGGAAGGTGTTAGTGCTACTTTATTTATACTTGGATTGGATTAGCAAAAACAAACAATCATAAAACACTTGGGCAGGTGGCAATGGGCAACCTAGAGAATACTTATCAGTGGTTGGGCTGGCTTCTCTCTTCTTGTCCAGAAACTATGGAAATTAACTTTTTCCTCTGTAGACTCTCCAAAACACATTTGGTATCCATTTTGCAGTGGGAAGGAAAAATGGGAAAATCTTCTTTTAACTGCACAGAAAGTTTATTATTCATTGAAAAGTGCCTACCTGAATAGCCTACACTACCCTATCAGAAGTTCTTTTAATGTGGCATGATTGTAAATGAGAAAAAATAAATTAAATAATTCAAATAGCTATTTTATCACAATGTGAGAAAGCTGCACTTACAGCAATATCTTTGAACAAAATGAGAAATAGAAGATATATGTTTAACTGAATTATGTACTTGTTAAAATTAAAAGCTTTTTAATATTTTTTGTTTGTTTTCAAATAGATTGTCAATCGTAGTTTATGGAAAATACTCAGTAATAATATAGCAACATTCAATAAATGATCCTAATTATTTAAAATTCAAGATTATTTTGGGATACCCAAGGAATCAACTAATGGAGAGTATACAGAGAAATGGTATTCCAATAAGGTGGGTCTTGTACTTACATCTGTATTCTTTCTACTAAATATAACAGGTGATTATTTTATTTTAAAATGACAACCTAGTGATTTTAAATTACATAAAGTTTTTTTCAGACATCCTAATATGTTATTAAAATAGTGCTTCATAGAATTTTAAGGTTGGAAAGATTTTTTTGTCATGATGATAGTAGAAAAGCTTCTGACTAGGCTAAAGACTATGAGTAATGACATTTTGGACATAGTAGGATTAATTAAAATATATTTAATACCTGATTTTTAATTCCATCTTAACAAAACTACTGCTGCTTGGTATTAATTTGCACTCACTTTTGGTTTTAGGAAGTACTTTTCAAACTCTCATCTATGGCAGCTCTGGCGATCCTATCTACACTTCTGTGAAGTTATCAGTCTGTTCAATTACTGCTGCCAAATGCTGGATTATTTCTTTGACCTGAGAAAAAGCACCTTAAGTGACCACTAAAACTATTTCCTGAAATCTGGAAAGCACAGTGAAGCACTACCCCCATTTTCAATATAACAAACAAACAAAAATAAAGACAATGTGCTAAGTATTCTTACTGTTGGTGAAAAAAAAGGTCAACTCCATCAGAAAGAAATAAGAATATGTATTAATGTGAAAGGATTCTAAAGTTCTTTTTTATTCTGCTTCAAGTTATTTTATTTTATTCACCGTAGTTTCCTATTTAGGATGATTCATAGGTTTAGTGGTCATTTGATTGACATATGTAAAAGACTATTCCATTATGCAAGCTAATTTTTCTTAGTAGAAGATGTTTTAAAAAAATCTATTCTCCTATACTGCATTGTAAATGGCAAACTAAATTGACAATAAAATTATGTGCCTGTCATATTTGGTCCCTTGTTGCTTGACAGGAACACACTGGCTGACAGAAGTATCAAAAGTCTTACTCAAAATCTCATTTCTTATTTTTACTTACTCGTAAAGACCAAAGTATGAGGATATATGTATATTAATTTAATCTTTCCCTTTTTGTAAAGATTTTGTAATAAAATATAAAATTAAGCCAAATTGAATTATATCTGTCTCCAGAAGACATTTGTCATTAATATTTGTCACAAATTTCTCTATTCCTTGCCAGAATGTCTGGATAAATTGTGAATTGAACATAATTTATAAGAATGCTTTTTTTTCCAGAAATGAGACAAAGAGAACTATAATGCATTCACTTTCCATTACGCCATTTTCTTTAGACATTTGCCACATTACAAGCTCCTACAGGGAAATCATTATCTTTCTTCTGAGGGAAAAAATGAGGCAAGTCACTATTTCATTACCTATATTTCAAAAAGTTAAATGATTTAAAATGTCTGACCTGGGAAATCACTGTATTTGCTTGTCTGTGCTTTCACAAGCACTATTATCCTTTGCTATAATTCACTTTTGAAATGCCAAAAATGAGCTAGAGTAATGTTTACCAGGTTTAACCTTGTTCATTTTATTGGTTAAAATGAATCCATTGAATATGTGCAAAGGAAAGTGCTCATTCAGAAAAATAACAAAATTAGTAAGTACCATCTAGAGTTTTATGTGTACAATTAAGAGTATTTATTTGTTTGGCTTTGAAAGGCTAAAATGTTATGCTTATCTGTGATACACACTAAATAAATATACAAACAACAGCAGAAATATATGTGCAATGATGGTAAGTTAACACAAGGTCTGTCTGAACATGAGACATAATTTATCATGACCTAATAGACTTTGGAGCAAAGCAAAATCAATCTCAACCTTGTGTTTGACACTGTGACCATGGGCAAGTTACTCACACTCTTACCCTCAGTATCATGAATTCTGTGCTTTACTATCCAGATCTCTGTTTTGTAATTAATTCCCCCCCCCCAGCATCTAAGAACATTGCTCAGCAATTAATCTTAGCTGCTAGTTCTTTCTTGGATTTACTCTCACCTGAAGATAGCTGCCTTGTCCAAGACCACACTCTTTCCCAGAAGCAGACCACCACAGAGCAAGGAAGCAAAATGTCTGGTAGGTCCCTTCGGGTTCTGAAACTGACACTTTTTATACCAGGGAATATGAGTTTGACCCAAACACAGAATGATATAAATGCTGTCAACACTGGATAGAGTCCAGAGCCTAGAAGGTCCAGGCTAAGGTCCAAGTGGCCCCATCTCTTGGTTCAGATGAACTATGCTATTAGATCCATCAGTAGAGGAAAGGATGTTGTGTGGTATTTCTGGCAAGCCCTAATGGGACAATCACAATGCAGAGTCCTGAGATTCCAGAGCAAGGCCATGACATCTTCCAGAGAATATTATACACAAACTAGCAAAGGAAGAAGCCAAAGCTTGGTTCACAGATGTGTTAGTTCAGTGTAGCCCTGGTTGTGGACAATCTTGAAAGACAATGGGGAGGAGAAATCCTCTTAGTAGAATTTTGGGTGGTGTATCAGTTATTGGCTTTGTGTAAAAAGAGAAGTGTCCTTAGGCTAGAATATATATTGACTCATGCTGTGATGAGAAGCTAGGATATTTGATCAGGAACAGGATGGAATACTCAGGAAAAGTGGGCAACAAGGTGTGAATATTATGTTACTCTGTGGTAATGCCCATCAGAGAACATTCAGTAAGAAGGCATTACTAAACAACCTAGACAGAATGACTTGGACAGATGATGTGTGCCAGGCTCTGTCATTAGTCACCCTAGTGCTGGCATATGGGCACACGATTCCCATCATGGAGAAGCCTAGGTGGCAATGATGGAGGCTATGCATGGGCCTAACAGGATGGGATCCTGCCAATGATGAATGTCCAGTGTGTCAGCAAAAGGTTAACTCTGAGCCTCGAATAGAGCATCATCCCTCAAGGAGAAAAACCAGATACTTGAAGTTGATTACACTGCACCTTTTCCACCCCAAGACAGCAATTTATTCTCATAGGAATTGTTATATCCTAAACATGCGTTCACCTTCCCTACCAGAAGGACTTCAGTTGGCATCATTTTATAAGGCCTTAAACAGTTTTTGATGCACCAATCATGAACCCATATGACATCAGACCAAAAGACTCACTTTGTAACAAAGGAAACATGGCAGTGATCAAAGGATGGGATGTGTGGTTCTTAACACATATTGCACCATCTAGAAGTTGCTGACCTAACAGAGTGACAAGAGCCTTTTGAAAGTGCAGCTAATGCACAAGGAGCATCATCCTCCAGGCAAATACTACACATTAAATTAGTGACCATCGTGTGGTGCTATGTCCTCCAACAGGTAAAACACTAAAGTTGGGGAATCTACGGGTGCAAGAAGTGGCCTCACATACCAACACTTCCAGTAACCCACTTGGAGATCTTATGCTTTCTTTCTCTGCAACCCTAGACTCTGTGGATTTTGAAGTCCTGGCTCTCAAAACGGGGACACTGCCACAGAATAAGTCACAGCAATGGTATCAAACATAAGACTGCTGTTGGAAGCCAGGGAGTTTAGGCTCTGCTTGCTAAAAGAAAAACAAAGAAGAAGAATCATCTTTCTGGGGTGGGGTTGGGGAGGGTAATTGGCCCTGAACATCATGAGGAGGTATGGCTGCTATGAACAATGTGGGTAGGGTGGGCACCATTAGCATCCATGTGATCCACCTGGGCATCCTGAAGACTCAGTTGTCCAATTTTGATGGCATATGGATAAAGTAGAATCTGTAGCCTGAGAAAGCCATGATAACCAAAACTTTAGACTTCTCAGTATTGAAGATCTGGGTAATCTTACAAAGTAGGATGACTACACAATGGAGGTTGTAGCCAAGGGTGAGAGGAAGCTAGAATGAAGAGTAAAGGAGGGAGACAATGAGTATAAGTTACAGCCTTATAAACAGCTAAGCAACAGAGGCTGTGGTTTGTTTCATTAATCTTCCTCTCCTCAGTTTCTCCCAAGAAAAATCCAGCAGAAATCTGAAGGAGTAAATTATAGTACTTAAATAAAGTAAATCCTAGCCATGCATGGGATACTGTTCTGTGACATTCAGATCCCTTTAAAGGCTGAAAAATGAATTCCCTAGTTTTTGAGAAGGTTGCCAACTGAGAGATTTCAACTGTCAGCTTTATCCAAGAAAAACACTTAGCTCTGCATAGCCTCTTCACGTTCTCAAGGTCATACCACTTCTTCTAAGGGCAGCCAACACCAAATGACTGGTTGATGCAATTACATAAAGACCAAACTGGGTGGCGGTGAGGGATGATTTCTTAAGCAAGGTGCGGATACATAAAGTATTTATTATAGTATCCTACAAAGTTTTTCATATGGTATTGTAATTATGTTTGCGTTAATTTATATTAACATAATAAAAATGATATTAAAAAAAACCAAACCCTTTGCCTCAACTCAGGACAATTTTGAATGGCCATTCCAGCTTTGAGAGCCTCCTGGTAGCAACTGAGGACTGCATTACCACCAGTTCTTCTGCCTGGTCTGTCTACTTCCATCTCTTCAACACAGTTAGTTATAATGATAGCATTAATAATAATTATCATAATTAATTATTAATAATACTGATAACAAGAGCATTCCTTAATACAATTCCTTATGCTAATCCATGCTGCAGAGTTGGCTTCCTGACAACCGGTGATACTCTGCTAGTCTATGAATGTGGATAACCATATCCATATTCGGGTTGTAATTAGAACATTCATGGTTATAAAGCAGCATAACTAGCCGTTAGTAAAAATTCTCCCTCCCTGCTTTGTTTTGCCACTGAATACAACTAAACTAGCACAGAAGTCATGTCAGCATTTTTCTATGCTAGCCATACCTTTTCCAAAAGTAGAAGAGCAAAAATACCTTGGCAATGAGAAATCTCAGCCACAGGCTCCCTCGAGACCTCATGTGTGAAGTTACCTTTTAACAGACTCACTTGACTTTACTCAGCCAACTAAAACTATTTAGTCCAGTTCTTTTTAAAATTTACCCTCCTTTCTTACCCTGTTCATTCTTACTACAACTTTATTACCTTTTATTTATGTTTGTATCCTCAATTGCTTGATGTTTTTCTCCATGTATATAAAGTAATATAGTCTTTAAAAACCTAAACAACTTTTTTTTTTCACAAAGCAACTCATGAAGTAAGGATATAAACACAAATGAGGTTTTCTGTTTGACTGGAATTGAGGTATTGATATTTGAAACTATAAGTTACGGCAATATACTTTGGTTTATTATATTACTTTCATAAAATAAATAAATGCTTCTGAAGATATTTAATGGCAAACTTTTCCCCCCAGTTTTGTTGAGAGATAATTGACATACATCACTCTTTAAGTTTAAGATGTACAGCATGATGGTTTGACTTACATACAGCATGTAATGTTTACTGTAAAAGGTTTAGTTAACATTCATAATCTCATATAGATACACTAAAAAGTAAAGAAAGTATAATTGGTTCAGCTTGGTCATAGAAACCAGGAACATGGGATCATTTACATCTACTTGACCTCTGGAAGTTTATACCGAAAGATGGGAGGGAATTCATCAGCATAGTAGGGGGTAGCTCATGGATTTGGAAACCCCAGGTGGGAGTTTGGGCTGTTACCTTAGAGCATGTAGCACGGCTCAGAAAATGTTTGTTTCTCTCACTTACATGTTACAATTCACTTAATGTAATAAATTGTTTGTTTTCTCAGTAGATATTTATTGCTTCCTACATTCAGTAGAAGGAATTGTACTGAAAAGCATTTATTGAAGTTCCAAATCATACTCTGGCCATTAACCTGTTATCTCCATTTTGGGCTCATCTATGGAAAAGTAATATTGTTACTGTCTGTCTTCCTAATACTCAGTAAGCATGAAACTCCCTCATGCAATATTATGATATAAAATGCATTTTAGTCCAGTTTATAGAATAATCAGGTAAGAAAGTTCAAGGATACTGATTGAAGTAATTTAACAAAGTATACGCTTGCTAAAGAAAGAACTGAAGACAGTAAATACCTGATTACTTGGGAGAAAATATAGCAGTCAAATCAATGGCAGAAATAAAATGTTTACAAGATCATTAGAGCTTTAGGAAATCCAAAAAAGAGGGGATATATGTATATGTATAGCTGTTTCACTTTACTGTACAGCACAAACTAACACAATATTGTAAAGCAACTATACTCCAATAAAAATTAATTTAAAAAACAACAACAAAAAACAAAAAGATCAGTAGAGTTTAGGAGGTAAAATAACTCAGAGACATTAGATGAGTTATCCATGTAGCTATGTCTACCAGCTTGATGGCAAAACATGGAACACAGAGAAAGAATGTGATACAAGAGATAAAATGTTCAGTGAATGAGAACAAGAGTCAAGGAGGTATATTCAAAAAGTATTTTGAGAAATATGGAAAAGTAGTGGTCTGGAAGTGTCTTGGGGAGCATGACAGACTCATGTGCACATCCTAATAATGAGTAATGTGAGGAGTGGCAGAATTAGCCATACACATTTTGCCCTCAGTGCAAAGAGGTGAAGGAAACATTCAGTAAAGAGATTGAGGATTCCAGAGTGATTAGCACAAAGTTTGGGGAGGGAGAACAGTAATCAATATTTGAGTCAGAAAGAACAGTAATCAATATTTGAGTCAGAAAGAAAGTCAGTCACCTTCCCTAAACAGGAATAGGATAAAAATGACTGAAAGAGCCATATTTGTTACAACCAAAGACCACCATGATGTGAGGTCTGAGGAGTTTGGCAAGTCCTAAGTAGTTTTCCCAATAAGTTTGCCGCTGCATACTTGTATATGAGAGGCGTATGCAACCTGTTCATACGTCTCATTTGTTCTGAATGGTGTTTGCTACAAATGGAGTCATTATCCACGTAAAGCAGCAACACTGATTATACCTGGTAATCAGGTATAGTCACATACTGAAAGCAGCACCAGCATCTTGTGTTTGGGGGAAATTTTTCCTTCACTTGAAGGAGGAGATGGTGAATTTTCAAACAGTCTTCGGGCTATAGAGAAAAGTAAAGTTTTCCTGGTTTTGGAGCCATTCTCCTATCTTTAAGATGACTTTCTATATTTCACTTTAATTTTAGAGTATTTTGATACTAATGTTAACTATTAGAAGACTGTATAATTTATTTTTTATTTAAAATTTTCAGATCACATATTTTCTTTATTTCACTTGAATCATCATTCCAGGTAATTTCCAAACATAACTTTTTAAAAAATTATTATCTGGAAACGTCTCCAATGCATATAGTTCATCATATCTCTGGAGTTTATTTCAATCAAGTCTTAACTCTCTTATATATACCAAACTCTAGTCAATATACACGTAATAAGATTGAATTTCTGAGATACTGGAAAATTTGTAGACACCTGAGCATACCTGCTCACATCACTCCCACCACATGATAATGTACCTTGATGATAATGAGTATGGCTCAAGAACATGGAATATTCATGTATCTGTAAATACTCAACATTAAGCCACAAATTAGTGACATATCTTTCTGAATGGTGTGCTAGCCTTACCTGTAATAAGGATATAGCACAGCAACGAATGAGCTGCTGAGATTTGGTAAGATTTGACTTCACAGAGATAGTTCCACTGCCATTAAGAATCTTGGGGACCAGGTGTCAATTCTCCCAGACTAAAATCTCAATCAAAATCCAAAGAACTGGGCTTCCCTGGTGGCGCAGTGGTTGAGAGTCCACCTGCTGATGCAGGGGACACGGGTTTGTGCCCCGGTCCGGGAAGATCCCACATGCCGCGGAGCAGCTGGGCCCGTGAGCCATGGCTGCTGAGCCTGCACGTCCAGACCCTGTGCTCCGCAACGGGAGAGGTCTCAACTGTGAGAGGCCCACGTACCGCAGGGAATTAAAAAAAAAAAAAAAAAAAATCCAAAGAATTTCTTGTGAAAATAAGACAAGATAATTTTAAAGTTTTTAGAAAATCAAGACTAGCTAAGGTAATTTTGAAGAGTAAAAGAGAGATAACTTACCCTACCCAACAGCAAGATTTGTTATAGTTATCATATTAAAATAGGGTAGAGAGGTGAGTGGACTAATGGATTAGAATAGCAAATCTAGAAATAAACCTATATATAAGTCGACCTTTGATACATAATAAAAGTGGGATTGCAGAGCAGTAGAAATAGGAAGACCATTTTAATAAATGGTTCTATATCAATTGGATACCCTTATTGAAAAAACGAACAGGAAATACCTTCTACTTTAAAACATGTAGAAAACTCAAATCCTTATTGATTTTAGATTAAAACCGTATAGGACAAAAAAAATTTCATGGATTGGAAGAATCATACTATTAAAATGTCCATACTACCTAAAGTGATCTATAGGTTCATTATATGATAATCCATCCATCTATACACTTACGATTTGGAAACTTTTCCTGATGTTATCTTTCAGTAGAAATTCAACTCAAAATATGCATTTCAGAATTATAAACAATTAAAACATGTGCAAGTCAGGGTTTAATTTCTGGAGAGCTTCATATTACCTAATCCCTAATTACCCACTTCCTTTAAACATAGATTGGATGGTTTATTGCTTAACTTTCATCAGTAGTTTTAATTTTGTTCTTTTCTCTCCTGATTGAATGTAGACTCAGCTAGCTTCAGTCCAATAAGCAACTCATTAAGGCTAAAGATTCTCTGTACTCAGCATACCTGCTGATTGACAACTCCTCTCAATTTTATGAAGTTTGTGACACCTCTGCTTTTTCCCAGCAACAATATATTTTTTAAATTTCTACATAATTACAAAAGCACAATATAATATTTTACTATATCTACAAACCCAGCTATAGATAATGCCACTGACTGTATTGGTCATTGATAAGCTGCACCAACATATGATAATATATTATTTATCTTAGCTGATACATAAAATTGTGCATGTAAAAGTAATTATAATGACATTGTAACTTATTAAAGTGTGATTTTTCAAAAAGTGGACTATACCAAAATTAAGGACCTCTAGTATTTTAAAAATTATTTTGTAATAAACTTTATATCAAATATCTACGTGCACTATTTCCTTGACCCAATGCCTGGTCTATAAACATACTGCTTATATTTTGTTCAAATAAACTTAAAAACATAGAGTTTTCCCTGGTCATAATGAGTAATCGTTACTCTTGAGGGACAAAGAAAATTGAGCTGTTTTTAGTTCTTTTCCACCTTCCCTAAAATTGATAATCCTTAATACCTTATATTTTCCTAAATTTAGAATACCATGACTATTTAAACAAGATTAGATATGTTATTATGTTTTCAATATTTTTTAATCTTCAAACAGGAGCAGATTTATAAATTGTTTTGAACAGTGCCTGATAGTATTACTCTACACGAATTTGGTAAAATAAAATAAAACATGATATAAGTAAGAAGAAATAAAATCTTCCTTCATATGGCAGCATCGTAAGTTGGTTTTGGGCTCTCTGGGCCTAGAAAATGTTAAAACTGACTCTCTTGGGTTTCTTGGGTGCTTCATTTGGTTAATGCTGTTTTGACTATTAGGACTTTTTCGATAGTCATATATTTTCATCACTTTCATTATGACTACTGCTTTTAGTTTTTAGGTTTTTTTTTTTTTCCGATACATGGGCCTCTCACTGTGTGGCCTCTCCTGTTGCAGAGCACAGGCTCTGGACGCTCAGGCTCAGTGGCCATGGCTCACGGGCCCAGCCGCTCCGTGGCATGTGGGATCTTCCCGGACCGGGGCACGAACCCGTGTCCCCTGCATCAGCAGGCGGACTCTCAAACACTGCGCCACCAGGGAAGCCCTGCTTTTAGTTTTATATTTTAAAAAGCCATTATATCCTCTCCCCCCTACTCCCACACAAATATTCATTTAGAGTAAATATTTATTGCTTTGTAATTTTAGGTTTGATTTTTTTTCTGTCTACATTTTTGTTGGGGTTTGTGATGAGACAAGCCAGTCAAGTTTTTCCCTGTTACCTAAAAAACTGTTTCAGCAATATTTTTTTTAATTGGAGTATAACCGCTTTACAATGTTGTGTTAGTTTCTGCTCTACAACGAAGTTAATCTGCTATACATATACATATATCCCCTCCCTCTTGGACCTCACTCCCAGATCACTTGATGTATTCCACTGATGCATTTAAGCTTATGTGTAAAGCAGGGGCAGTGAACTCTTCCTGGGAAGCTTGAAATGACTCATGATAAAGATATAATGCAAGAGTAGTGTTTCATTTCATAAACTATCAATACAGACACGCCCTTAGGCTTGTAGATATCATGTTCCAGAACATATTCTGGAAGTTAAAATTTGGATTGCATAGCTGCTCTATGTATTTTCCCATTGCCCTCAGTCACACTTCGTCCAGTTTGACAGCACATGAAAAAGTGTGGGTACCTGAACACCAGTTAGCACCACCCAGGCTGAGAATGTGCCTTCTCTATTTTCAAGACTAGAACTGACTGCTAATGTAATAAATAAGAAGAATGCCTCAGGCAGTCTTGGGAAGCCAAATTAGCTCTCTCAGAGTCCAGAATCTCAGAATAACAGATGAAAGGGAAAAACAGTCCTGGGTAGGAAGTGGAGGCAGTCTCACAAAATATTTGTTTCATACCAATTATTTTCAACGGTCTATCTATGACAATCCGAGTAAGTATATCCCACACACCTGGGGGCCATCTGAAAGTATAATTCTCCACAGATATATAACACATCAAAGTGTGTACCCAAGTAAAGGAAAAGGCAGAGGACTCTGTGGTCTCTGCATACGCATGGTGATTTGCAAGGGTGAAGGGGTGGGGGTGATGGGAATTACCCTGTGTGACCATTGAGTTCCTCAGACTGACTTCTACAAATTTGCTGTTTTCCAACTCAGAAATTCTACCCAGGATTTGATACACCACCCTTGGTACACTAATTTATCCATTCTCCCTACAAATTAAACATTTGCAGCTACATCCCAGTAATTCTTATTAAGAAAAGCATAAATAGGTGTTATAATTTTTAGAAATTACCCTATTGAATGTTATGAGAATCTGAAGAAAATCTGCAGCTTTATTCTTTCCACTGAATCCTCTGCTCAGAGGAAGAAGATGACCACAGAACACCAGGTCATATATCTCTACACTTGACCCCCAAACTTGACAAAGTGATTAAAAAACCTCAGTGGAACATCTTCATCCAAATATTACCATTTAACTACAAAAATTCAAGGGGGTACACAGGAGATATTGAAAATAACACTTATTTTAAAATTTCATTTGTCATATCTTTCTCTTTATTATAATATTTTCTCATAATGTAGTTCCCAACTTCTATAAATAAATCTTGAATATTGATTTTAACATGATGAGTTTGTTTCATATTAAAACAGAGAAAAATACATCTGTTTCATGATTTCTTTCATTTGTTTCCTCCTTCCCTCCTTCCCTTCCTTCCTTCCTTCCTTCCTTGTTGTCTCTTTCTTTTCACTTTTCCTCCCTCCCTTCCTTTCTTCATTTCTGTCAGAGCTACTGACAAGATCAAGTAATTTTTCAGATACAATATATTCCTACAAAACACACATTATACTGAGAAACCCCCGCCAATCACCTAGTTCACAATTTAGTAGGCTATTCCCATTCTCTCTACTTGGAAATTTGCTGAAAAGGAATGCATATACAAGTTTTATAAATGTTCATATCATAAAAAAAAGAATGTACAAAATGGCCATTAAAGTCTACTCTGTCTCACCTAGGATTCAGGATTGGGTTATGTATTTTAGATACTCTAAGTAATGATCATCACTCCTTCACTTTCCTGCCGCCATGGTGATTCCAAAGTAAAAATAATGTTAAACTGTAAAATAAGAGGAAGGAAGTCATGCAAGTTCTGATTTTCCTAATGATGACTAATTTGATGTGCTTTGTGTTTTGGATATAGATGTTCTTTCAAGAAGTATCTAGCTTTTTGTAATGGTATAATGGTACCCTAAGCATGTGTTGAGTCTATCCACTGGGTTATCTAGCTTGGTTACCATTCTTTCAGCATCACTGGTTGCTAGGGGAAAGAGGTGGTTCAGACTTATGATTCTTTGCCTCCTCCAGATAAACCAATTCTTAATTGCTCAGAATCATCTTTTGTGGGTTTATGACATATTTGTAGACCAATCAGCACATATTTATTAAGCATCCAACAAGGGAAACACACTGTGATACCAGATACTACATGCAGGACTGTGTATATATAGTCCTGCATGGGGGGGTGGGGTGGTGGGTGGGTGGGTGTGTGTGTGTGTGTGTGTGTGTGTGTGTGTGTGTAGACACACACACCCCTTTTTCCCTAGTTGTTTTTTTTCTAATTAAATTGTTTTTTTTCTAATTAAATGATGAAGGAGTGTGTGAAAATTAAACATAGTGCTAACCATGCAGGGATGAATAAGCCAGGTGAAAATGAGTGATAAGGGCTCCAGGATTTTAAAAGGGAATAAAAATCACTCTAGATTGTTTCTCAAGGAGAAATACAGACTTGATTCATATTGAAAGATAATTAAGGTATTCTGTAGTTAAAGAAAAATGGGCCAAATATTCATGGTATCTAAAAAGTATGGGCAAAGAGAATATATGATCATATCTGAAGGCTTGTAAATGATAAGCTGAAATGAAGGCTTTTAATAGGTTGATAGTGAGAGATAAGTATATTAAATAGGTTAGTTTATATTATAAAGGGCCTCAACTACACTGCCAAGGAATTTGGTATAAATGAGGAACCACTGAAGTCTTTTAGCAAGAGAATGACATGATCGATGCAGTGTTTCCACATGGCTTGGCAGCAATCTGCAGTGCATATTGGAGTCGGGAGATTGGGCTATTGTACCATCCTCATTATTTATCATGCTCTATATTATAAAGCTTGGGAACAAGTCAAAAGCTCCCTTTAGGTACCACTTGATAGCGTGAGAGCTCCCTATCTCATCCAGCATGACATTATATTTAACAACATGAACTCCTCTTGACAGCAGATGTCAGACCAGGAAGGTTTGCCCAAAGCTATTCCACATGTTCATAACTTACCCATCTCTGAATGACCCAGCCACGCCCAGAAAACTAGACAAGACGTGTTTATCCAAGAATAGAGTTTGGCAATTCAAAGCTATTTTCCTTTTGAATTTAACCATTGAGTTATATGAAGAAGTTATATGAAGATTTATAAGACATTTTCATACTATGATTGGTTCCTTTCTGGAGTCATAGGAGCTAGTCACTTTACGTGTTTTTCAAACTCATTTCACTTTGCTTTTAAATAACAATCAGTTATATGTATCTGTAATGAATAAGGAACAATTAAAGCCACTATTCTTCTATCAATTAGGTTATCTATAATTTAAAGAAGATCATAGCCTTTTAAGGGTTCATGGACTCACTGAATATGGTTACATGGTGTAGTGGATAGAGCTGTTAACTATTATTCAAAATCTGGAGACATAAAGTGGACCTTTTTTCCGGAGAGATATCAGGTTTTTTTATACGCACTTAAACAACTGGAATCTAGTAATATCTTTTCTAAAGCATTTTATATTGCTAAAAATAATTTAGATCTAGCCTCACTTAAGTTGGCTCTTTGTTGTTGCTCATGGGTTTTTGTTTTGTTCTGGTTGAAAATTAGAGATCACAATGAATTCTGCAATATTTTATGATCCTTACTTTGAGGCACGAGTCTAATGTGCAAAATTAAATTTTGAAATAGTAGCCAATTAAAATTTTAACATTATGAATGTAATAATAGTAGCAACATACATTTGACTCCAAGATTTTAATGATAAACTCCCCTGAAGACTGATTCATTGGTTGATTTGGATTAGCCTTTATCTCAAGGATTTTACTATAGCTTCTCCAACATTTATCTCATCTTATGTGAGAGATGTTTCATATGCATTTCTTAGGGAATTTTTCTTTTTCTTGCTATTGTATCTTCTTTGCACTAATATTGATTATATGTGACCCAATTAAATTTAACTAATAATTGTGTTCTAATTTCTTACATATCGCTGAAGACACATCTGCAATACATTATTCAAAATACATTGCTAAATAAACTCATCTTAAATGTGACATGCAATATTCCTATTCACATGACTTGAATCATTTTAATAGATTCTTATATGCACAGTATCATCAGTATCGAATCTAAACCACTTGCTGATATTTGATTCTAAGGCATAAAAAAAAAAATGTGAGCACAACTAAGCAATGAATCATTGTGATTCCAGCATTTGATACCTAACAAGAGAAATGTAATTGTTCTTCCTCAGCCCAGAATTCCTGATAATAAATATGAATTCCCGATATGTTTAATCTCTTTCTTTCAACGTTAAACACTGTTCAGTATTGTCATTTAAAAAACAGAAGAAAATGCAAGAACATTCTAATAATCTGTTAAAGTTTTATGCTAGGAGAGAGATTTTAGATGAGAAAATGAAAGAAAGCGTTATTGTGATTATTATTTCTACTAATAATTCACAAAAGATTGGGTACTATAAAGAAATTGGTAATTATTTAATTTTTTTATTTTAAAATTTTTACTTTAACACATACTGTATGATGTTTATCGAGTGTTAGATTTTAAATGCTTCTATGTGTAGTAGATATTTTAATTTTTTTAAGTCCTAGAAACAACTCTGTGGGATAAGCAGTATGATTACCCCCATATTAATATGAGAAATCTAAGCACTGTGAGATTAGGTAACATGTTCAACGGCAATGATCACTAAATAGCTGAGCTAGGATTCAAACAGTCTGAGTAGACTTTGGGCTTTAACCTGTGGATTGTGCTGACTCTTCACCCATTCAAATTATAATAATTTCTTAATCATAAATACAAAAATAAGTCAATAAAACAAATAAATAAATATCACTGTGTCATTAGCTCTGGTTTCTCTACTTTCCAAATGGCAATCTTGCTAATTATCTTTTCTTTGACAACCACATAAAGCAAAAAAAAAAACAAAAAAAACTTGTGCTTTCTTTCTTTCTCACCATCAGACTTGATTTTTCCTTTGGGATTATTTTGTTTATTTTTATCTATTTGTTCCTTGTTTGTTTTTTACATTTACTTTTTTGAAATTTTTAATGTGGTAAAGTGCACATAATATAAAATTTACCACCTTAACCATTTTTACATGTACAGTTTAGTAGTGGTTAAGTACATTCACATTGCCAGTCAATCTCTAGAACTCTTATCATCTCGCAAAACTAAGACTCTCCATTTCTCCTTTCCTTCAGTCCCTAGGAACCACCATTCTACTTTTGGTCTCTGAATTTCACTACCCACTTAACCTTATATGAGTGAAATCATACAGTATTTTCTTTTTGTGACTGGCTTATTTCACCTAGCACAATGTCCTCAAGGTTCATCCATGCTGCAGCATAATATCAGAATTTCCTCCCTTTTTAAGGCTGAAAAATATTCCATTGTATGTATATATTGTCTTTTGTTTATCCATTCATCTTGATAGACACGTGGGTTGCTTCCTGTTATTTGTTTTTTTAAAGAACTTTTACATTCCTTGTGCCTCAGCTGATACATAAAAATCTCTTGGAACACAAAATTTTACCTTTAATTATATGTCCCCAATTTGGAGTCACAATACAGTGGAGAGTCTGCAGTGAATGCGAATTGAGATTTCTATAATTTACAGACCTTTAGTAATGGTTGTAAAAGTCAAATGTATGCTTTAATTTAAGATTTGAAAAAAGAAAAGAAACTTACGCCACCTTTAGGATAGTTCATCAATAATGGTTTGATTACGTATTTTTCTGTAAAGTTAAACAATAACAAAGAAATCCACATAAACCATAAATAAACTCCTAGTGATGGAACTAAATAGGGTGTAGGAGGAGCTTAAGTTCCAGTTCTATAAATTCTCAAGCTAAATGAGTTAGAATAAATATCTAAACCTCTACTTTCTTGCTTGTAAAAAAGGAGTTTGGACTAAAGGCTCCTTTTGCTCTCTTACTTCATGAATTGCCTTTGGTCAGTCCCTTGCTCAAAGTACCCATAAACTGAGATATACAGTGTTTCTCAAGAGTGGTGAAACTCACCTAGTATCTATTCTCTTGGAGAACAAAGTCTGATTTGGCAAAACAAAATTCTAAATCAAGGAGAATTTCTGCAATATAAATTTGCATTTAGAAAATAAATATATGCAAACAGGAAATACGAGGCACTGATTACAAAATGAAAAGATACTGATACTCCTCAATGTAAAAAGGCATGTCCTCTAACTTGAAAGAAAAGTATATTTTCAAGTCCAGCCCCCTAGCTCACCACCTCTACTTTTAGTCAGCACTCCTTTCCCAGGGCACCCCTCTTCAAAGGCCACTTATATATGTTTTGGACACAGGCACTTAGTCATAATTTTCTCTGTAATTCTAGACTTTATTTTCAAAATGGGAATTTTCAAGGGAGGAACTTGTGTGCAGTATGCTTTTGGAAAGTTCTAAAGGTTAAGTACAGTATCAAGGAATTTTAAAGCCAAGGGACTTCTGAGTTGTCCCAAAGTATCTATTCATCATGAGCCTATCATTTGATCCCAGGGCTCCAGCTAAGTATATTGCATATAAAAAGTAATTTCTTTTTCTAGCTTTGTCCTCCTAGAACATAGTCAAAAATATGTACAGTATTTCCAAAAAACACATTCTACTTTCTTATGCCATCCAGTTTCAGATTTTCATTTGTGTTACTCTTTGCAATAGAAAGATAATATTTTCAAAATTAGAAACTTGCAAAATGCTTCTTCTAAAATCCCTACCTCTTTAGTCTGGTTTATACCAAGTTCATAAGAACAGGTCAGATCCGCATGTGTTGTGTGCATGTCAGCAATATTTCTAGTCTGCTTGGTTAACCCAGTTAGATCAAATCTGAAAGAAAGTCAAATTGTCTTGGAAGCAAACAAGTAAGTGTAGCTGACCCCACATTTCCGGTGAATTGAAGGGCTTCTATGCTTCTTGTAAATCTCTAGCAAATAATTTGTATTTAGTGACTGCATTTGTGTTTTAAACTCCATTCGTATCACTGAATGCACTGTTTAAATGTAAATGTTATCATGTGATATTTTAGTACTACAGAATGAAAATTTCATTTCTCAAACCATAAATTTAATCTCAAAAAGTCTGACTTTTCTTTGTGCTGCTTCTTCTCTTTGGAATGACTCATTTTCCTCCTTGGATCTTTGTGGCTGTCCCTTAAAATCACACTTACAAAAGGAAAGCAATTTAAAATACATTTCTTGGTACTCACCGCCTATACTCATGCCATTTTCCTGGATGATTTTCATCATGTGTCATCAATAAAGAATCCTTTTTGACATTGACTTCTCCTTGGTCAGCCATTGCAAAGTCTGAAATTGTAGCATTACTTTTATTGGAAGTCAGTATTCCCTCAAACCACTTGTATGATGATCCAGCATCTGCAATATAATAGGGTAAAACACTGTAAAAACCATGATCGGTGACCAATATGGCAGAGGGAATCCCTGTGTGCTTCCTGCCCAAACCAGGATCTCCTTAGAAAGGTCCTGGTCAACAGAGTGTTATTTCACCACCAAATATGTGCACAGGCTCTATAGATACCAACCTGATTATGAAATGTCTGAATGGAAAAGTTTCCAAGTTTAATAAATCTGCATTTGACTTTTGGATGTAATAGTGAGAAAACCTGCCTTAACCTGATTCTATCTCCCAGGCTACTAAGAATCAAAGATTTTTCTGAAGTCAGTCTAGCTTCCTGTGGTGCATTTAAAATGGAGTCCTAACAAGGTGGTCCTGGGATAATTCAGTACTTAACTGAACTAAAGGAAGTTTCAGTCTACTATAGACCTGCATCAGGAAGAGAGACCAAGTAAGTCTTTTATAAAAGTGGCATTCAGGGCTTCCCTTGTGGCGCAGTGGTTGAGAGTCCGCCTGCCGATGCAGGGGACGCGGGTTCGTGCCCCAGTCTGGGAAGATCCCACATGCCGCGGAGCGGCTGGGCCTGTGAGCCATGGCCGCTGAGCCTGCGCGTCCGGAGCCTGTGCTCCGCAACGGGAGAGGCCACAGCAGTGAGAGGCCCACGTACCACAAAAAAAAAAAAAAAAAACAAAAAAAAACTGGCATTCAAATAGCTGCAATGCTTTAACAAACCATCTGTATTTTTAGGCCACTGTAAAAGAAAACTAGATAATCTCTGTGATTGGCCTAGGGGCTAACGGGTGTGCTGATTTTAAGGCCTGCCTACAGGACGGAGTATTGCTATCACATACTGCCTGGGGAGTGATTTGGCCAATGGATCATCAGAAATCACTTTAAATGTACTTTGAGTGACAGTGCCTCATATTAGCCATTGTTATCAACATAATTTCCTGAATTCTGAGTTTGTACACAATACTATTCAGGGTTTGCCATTAGCTGTTTCCACCTACAACCATTTCTAAAACAAAACCTCATTGACTGATGATCCCTCAGGAAGGAACAAACACTTTAGCTGCTGTTTTCATGACAGGTAGATACAACATTCCTGCGTTAGATCTGAGTGTCCTCGTTTTGCTATATGACAATGAGAAGCATGTTTTGCTACCCCTTCTGAGTAAAGATTTAATTTTGCCTATATATGAACAAAAATGAAGGAAAGGTCATTAGCAAATGTTATTTAAAATAATTTTTTATACAAGACACTTTCTACAAGGTTACAATCACTGTAAAGAACACAATTTACCCTTTTTTTTAAACACCTTTACTGGAGTATAATTGCTTTACAATGGTGTGTTAGTTCCTGCTTTGTAACAAAGTGAATCAGCTATACCTATACATATGTCCCCATATCTCTTCCCTCTTGCGTCTCCCTCTCTCCCACCCTTCCTATCCCACCCCTCTAGGTGGTCACAAAGCACCGAGCTGATCTCCCTGTGCTATGCAGCTGCTTCCCACTAGCTATCGGTTTTACATTTGGCAGTGTATACGTGTACATGCCACTTTCTCACTTTGTCCCAGCTTACCCTTCCCCCTTCCCGTGTCCTCAAGTCCATTCTCTACTAGGTCTGTGTCTTTATTCCCCTCTTGCCCCTAGGTTCTTCATGACCTTTTTTTCCCCCTTAGATTCCATATATATGCGTTAGCATACGGTATTTGTTTTTCTCTTCCTGACTTACTTCACTCTGTATGACAGACTCTAGGTCCATCCACCTCACTACAAATAACTCAATTTCGTTTATTTTTATGGCTGAGTAATATTCCATTGTATATATGTGCCACATCTTTTTTATCCATTCATCTGTCGATGGACACTTAAAAAAGCTTTTTCTGCATCTACTGAGATGATCATATGGTTTTTATTCTTCAATGTGTTAATATGGTGTATCACATTGATTGATTTGCATACATTGAAGAATCCTTGCATTCCTGGGATAAACCCCACTTGATCATGATGTATGATCCTTTTAATGTGCTGTTGGATTCTGTTTGCTAGTATTCTGTTGAGGATTTTTGCATCTCTGTTCATCAGTGATATTGGCCTGTAGTTTTCTTTCTTTGTGACATCTTTGTCTGGTTTTGGTATCAGGGTGATGGTCGCCTTGTAAAATGAGTTTGGGAATGTTCCTCCCTCTGCTATATTTTGGAAGAGTCTGAGAGGTATAGATGTTAGCTCTTCTCTAAATGTTTGATAGAATTCACCTGTGAAGCCATCTGGTCCTGGGCTTTTGTTTGTTGTAAGATTTTATATCACAGTTTCAGTTTCAGTGCTTGTGATTGGTCTGTTTATATTTTCTTTTTCTTCCTCGTTCAGTCTCGGAAGGTTGTGCTAGTTCTAAGAATTTGTCCATTTCTTCCAGGTTGTCCATTTTATTGGCATAGAGTTGCTTGTAGCAGGCTCTCAGGATGCTTTGCATTTCTCAGTGTCAGTTGTTACTTCTCCTTTTTTATTTCTAATTGTATTGAGTCTTCTCCCTTTTTTTCTTGATGAGTCTGTCTAAAGGTTTATCAGTTTTGTTTATCTTCTCAAAGAACCAGCTTTTAGTTTTATTGATCTTCGCTATTGTTTCCTTCATTTCTTTTTCATTTATTTCTGATCTGATCTTTATGATTTCTTTCCTTCTGCTAACTTTGGGGTTTTTTTGTTCTTCTTTCTCTGATTGCCCTAGGTGTAAGGTTAGGTTGCTTATTTGAGATGTTTCTTGCTTCTTAAGGTAGGATTGTATTGCTATACACTTCCGTCTAAGAACTGCTTTTGCTGCATCCCATAGGTTTTGGGTCATCGTGTTTTCATTTTCATTTGTTTCTAAGTATTTTTTGATTTCTGCTTTGAGTTCTTCAGTGATCTCTTGGTTATTTGGGAATGTATTGTTTAGCCTCCATGTGTTTGTATTTTTTACAGATTTTCTCCTGTAAATGATATCTAGCCTCATAGCGTTGTGGCTGGAAAAGATACTAGATATGATTTCAATTTTCTTAAATTTACCAAGGCTTTATTTGTGACCCAAGTAATGATCTATCCTGGAGAATGTTCCATGAGCACTTGAGAAGAAAGTGTGCTGTTATTTTTGGATGGAATGTCCTATAAATATCAGTTAAGTCCATCCAGTTTAATGTGTCATTTAAAGCTTGTGTTTCCTTATTTATTTTCATTTTGGATGATCTGTCCATTGGTGAAAGTGGGGTGTTAAAGTCCCCTACTATGATTGTGTTACTGTCGATTTCCCCTTTTATGGCTGTTAGCATTTGCCTTATGTATTGAGGTGCTCCTATGCTGGATGCATAACTGTTTACAATTGTTATATCTTCTTCTTGGATTGATCCCTTGATCATTATGCAGTGTCCTTCTTTGTCTCTTGTAATAGTCTTTGTTTTAAAGTCTATTTTGTCTGATATGAGAATTGCTACTCCAGCTTTCTTTAGATTTCCATTTGCATGGAGTATCTTTTTACATCCCCTCACTTTCAGTCTTTATGTATCCCTAGGTCTGAAGTGGGTCTCTTGTAGACAGCATATATACGGGTCTTGTTTTTGTATCCATTCAGCCAGTCTATGTCTTTTGGTTGGAGCATTTAATCCATTCACGTTTAAGGTAATTATCAATATGTTCCTATTACCATTTTCATAATTGTTTTGGGTTTGTTATTGTAGGCCTTTCCTTCTTTTGTGTTTGCTGCCTAGAGAAGTTCCTTTAGCATTTGTTGTAAAGCTGGTTTGGTGGTGCTGAATTCCCTTACCTTTTGCTTGTCTGTAAAGGTTTTAATTTTTCCGTCGAATCTGAATGAGATCCTTGCTGGGTAGAGTAATCGCAATTGTAGGTTTTTCCCTTACATCACTTTAAATATGTCCCACCACTCCCTTCTTATATGAAGTTTCTGCTGAAAGATCAGCTGTTAACCTTATGGGGATTCTCTTGTATGCTATTTGTTGTTTCTCCCTTGCAGCATTTAATATTTCTTCTTTGTATTTAATTTTTGATAGTTTGATTAATATGTGTCTTGGCGTGTTTCTCCTTGGATTTATCCTGTATGGGATTCTCTGCGCTTCCTGGACTTGACTCTTTCCCTTCCCATACTAGGGACGTTTTCAACTATAATCTCTTCAAATATTTTCTCAATCCCTTTCTTTTTCTCTTCTTCTTCTGGGACCTCTATAATTTGAATGTTGGTGCATTTAATGCTGTCCCAGAAGTCTCTGAGACTGTCCTCAATTCTTTTCATTTTTTTCTGTATTCTGCTCTGTGGTAGTTATTTCCACTATTTTATGTTCCAGGTCACTTATCCTTTCTTCTGCCTCAGTTATTCTGCTATTGATTCCTTCGATGGAATTTTTAATTTCATTTATTGTGTTGTTCATCATTGTCTGTTTAATCTTTAGTTTTTCTAGGTCCTTGTTAAATGTTTCTTGTATTTTCTCCATTTTATTTCCAAGATTTTTGATCATCTTTACTATCATTATTCTGAATTCTTTTTAGGTAGACTGCCTATTTCCTCTTCATTTATTAGATCTGGTGGGTGTTTACCTTGCTCCTTCATCTGCTGTGTATTTCTCTATCTTCTCATTTTGCTTAACTTACTGTGTTTGGGGTCTCCTTTTCACAGGCTTCAGGTTCGCATTTCTCGTTGTTTTTGGTGTCTGTCCCCAGTGGCTAAGGTTGGTTCAGTGCGTTGTGTAGGCTTCCTGATGGAGGGGACTAGTGCCTGTGTTCTGGTGGATGAGGCTGGATCTTGTCTTACTGGTGGGCAGGTCCGCGTCCGATGGTGTGTTACGGGGTGTCTGTGACCTTATTATGATTTTAGGCAGCCTCTCCGCTAATGGGTGCGGTTGTGTTCCTGTCTTGCTAATTGTTTGGCATAGGGTGTCCAGCACCGTAGCTTACTGGTCATTGAGTGGAGCTGGGACTTGGCGTTGAGATGGAGATCTCTGGGAGATTTTTGATGTTTGATATTATGTGGAGCTGGGAGGTCTCTGGTGGACCAATATCCTGAACTTGGCTCTCCTACCTCAGTGGCACAGCCCTGACTCCTGGCCAGAGCACCAAGAGCCTGTCATCCACACGGCTCAGAATAAAAGAGAGAAAAAAAGGAAGAAAGAAAGAAAGACAAAGATACAATAAAATACAATAAAATAAAGTTATTTAAAATAAAAAGTAATTATTAAAAAAATTTAAAAATAAAAAAAGGAAGAAGAGAGCAACCAAACCAAAAAAACAAATCCACCAATCCACAAGTGCTAAAAAGTATACTAAAAAAAAGAAAAAAAAACCGCGTTCAGACAGAACCTTAGGACAAATGGTAAAAGCAAAGCTATACAGACAAAATCGCACACAGAAGCATACACATACACACTCACAAAAAAAGATAAAGGGAAAAAATATATATATATCGTTGCTCCCAAAGTCCACCTCCTCAATTTGGGATGATTCGTTGTCTATTCAGGTATTCCACAGATGCAGGTACTTCAAGTTGATTGTGGAGATTTAATCCGCTGCTCCTGAGGGTGCTGGGAGAGATTTCCCTTCTTCTTCCTTGTTCGCACAGCTCCCGGGGTTTAGCTGTGGATTTGGGCCTGTCTCTGCGTGTAGGTCGCCTGAGGGCGTCTGCGCTTCGCTCAGACAGGACGGGGTTAAAGGAGCCACTGATTCGGGGGCTCTGGCTCACTCAGGCCGGGGGGAGGGAGAGGTACGGATGCGGGGCAAGGCTTCGGCGGCAGAGGCTGGCAAGACGCTGCAGCAGCCTGAGGTGCGCCGTGTGTTCTACCGGGGAAGTTGTCCCTGCATCACGGGACCCTGGCAGTGGCAGGCTGCACAGGCTCCCGGGAGGGGAGGTGTAGAGCGTGACCTGTGCTCGCACACAGGCTTCTTGGTGGCGGCAGCAGCAGCCTTAGTATCTCATGCCTGTCTCTGGGGTCCGTGCTTTCAGCTGCGGCTCGCGCCCGTCTCTGGCGTCCGCGCTTTTAGCCACGGCTCGCGCCCGTCTCTGGGGTCCGCGTTTCTAGCCGCGGCTCGCACCCGTCTCTGGAGCTCCTTTAAGCAGCGCTGTTAAACCCCTCTCCTTGCGCACCAGTAAACAAAGAGGCAAGAAAAAGTCTCTTACCTCTTTGGCAGCTCCAGAACTTTTCCCGGACTTCCCCCCAGCTAGCCGTGGCGCACTAACCCCTTCAGGCTGTGTTCACGCCGCCAACCCCAGTCCTCTCCCTGGAATCCGACCTCTGAAGCCCGAGCCTCAGCTCCCAGCCCCGCCCACCCTGGCGGGTGAGCAGACAAGCCCCTCGGGCTGGTGAGTGCCGGTCGGCACCGATCCTCTGTGCGGGAATCCGCCCGCTTTGCCCTCCGCACCCCTGTTGCTGTGCTCTCCTCCGCGGCTACGAAGCTTGCCCCCTCCGCACCCCTGTTGCTGTGCTCTCCTCCGCGGCTACGAAGCTTGCCCCCTCCGCACCCCTGTTGCTGTGCTCTCCTCCGCCGTTCCGAAGCTCCCCACCCTCCGCCACCCGCAGTCTCCACCCGCGAAAGGGCTTCCTAGTGTCTGGAAACCTTTCCTCCTTCACAGCTCCCTCCTACTGGTGCGGGTCCCGTCCCTATTCTTTTGCCTTTGTTTTTTCTTTTGCCCTACCCAGGTACATGGGGAGTTTCTTGCCTTTTGGGAGGTCTGAGGTCTTCTGCCAGCGTTCAGTAGGTGTTCTGTAGGAGTTGTTCCACATGTAGATGTATTTCTGATGTATTTGTGGGGAGAAAGGTGATCTCCGTGTCTTACTCATCCGCCATCTTGAAGCTCCTCCTAGATTTAACCTTAATATAATCAATTGTAGAATGAGCTAAATTAAGAACACATGCAGTTTCAACTGCTTAGAAAAAATACATAAGAAACCAAGAGAGAGAATGCTGCTTCAGATTTAACAATGAATACAATCCAAAGAATTCTACTACGATCACAAATGTGCCGCTAGATTTTATTAGCAAGCCTATTCCCATTGGTTTTATGTATAACTTAATTTTTGTTCAACCTCCTTCTATGTTGCTGGGAAAAGGATAAATAAGAGAGAGGAAGAAAGTATTGATAATTTCAAAACATTTTATAGAATACACACTTGAAAGTTTATACGAAGAGTCACTCCAACTTTTACAGATGTGGCATTGACTAGTAATGAGTTGAACACTATTTAGAGCTATTAATGTATTAGGCACCAGTTAAGCTCTGAAGTTGTTACTATAACCTGAGAAGACTTTAGACTTCCCTACCATCCTCAGCTGAAAGGCCAATAAAGAAATTACTACCTTAATATAGTCACTGAAATGGCCTGTAAGAGTTAATAGTGGTACCCAAGAGCTTATTTTACCTTCAGTATAACTTCATACATAAATGGAATCTGATTCAATATGAAAAGGGTTAGGCTTACCAGAGGTGGGCACATATTTTTATTTCCATATTGTAGGTGAGGAACTGAGACACAAAAAGGAATTTTATTCTCAGATTCATAGCAACTTTAATGGTATAGCCAATGTTAATATGAGACTTGTTATTCATCTGACTCTAAAAGTAGTATTTAATTAACCCTTAGGGTGTCAATTCCTCTTCCCCAAATAATGCAGAAGGCTGCCAATAAGAAAAGAGTTTATATGGGGTCTTAAGAATTGCAGTTCGGGACACAAAGATGCTGGTAACCTCAAAAGAGTATTCTGAGGAAAAGAAAGAGTCAGGGGCTTATATAGATAAAAAAAGCCATGAGGTTGTCAAGAGTTGCCTGGTGAGAATTCTGATTGACTCTGATGTGAGACAGAAAATATCTGCCCTTAAGGGGTCAAGAGTTGTTTTAGGATAGGGGTCTGTTAAGTTAGACTGTCGGGAGTATCTGCCAGATGTTCTGGATGACTTCATCAGGTCAAAAGTCAGGTTCTATTCAGGCTAAGATGTACGTAAGTCACATATCCGTAATGGCCTCTTGGCACCATTTTAGAGAGCTCTCTTAGCAATCCCAACTCCATTTTGGTTTTCCTTTCACAAGGGTAACTGTAATTGAAGTTCCTGGACAATTGTTTTCATTACTAGTACACTTTGAATTTCCTGGCTTTACCACTGGTGGTTTATTGGTGTGATGTCAGATATCTTTATTCATTTCTGCTATGTGATTTTTTAAAACAAAATCCTTGAAGGTAAGCTAATAAATTTAGCTATTTTTTTCAGTAAATTTAAGTACTGCTGAAGAAAAAAAGTATATACTCTAACTGAATTTACAGGGTCAAAATTAAAAGAAGGCACCAACTTCAGTGCTGGAATATTTTCTGTAATGTGACAGACAGTCAAGAACATAAAGGCATGAAGCTTGGTACTCCACTTGCCCAACAATATATAAGGGTTAGTGTGTATGTCTTTTCTTGATGCCACATATAAAGAAAGTCTCAGACATATTATTTTTGCATTGTGTCTCACTACTACCAGGACATTCTGACTTTGAAATTTTGAGTAACAGCAACAGTAATGCTAGAAAAGATTCCGAATGTAGTTTTTGTCTTTAGAAAAGCAAGCTATGCTACTTCATTAACAATTTCCTCCAAAGGAGATTTCCAAAATATAGTTGGAAGGATTTAGAAAATGCTGGAGCTGCACTTTAAAAATGTGGTTTCTTGAAACCTCCACATAAATACAGAAAAACTTTATATCCATCCTTTACTGTTTACTAACTATACAGAAAGGGGGTGTTTAAAAGCCCAACAACTCTCATATTACAGTTTTGGATAGTACATTTCTCTAAGTGTAAACAGAAATAATTAAGGTAATTATTGTTTGGAACCTCTGGCAGCAAAGCACGTTCATTTTAAGCAATAGATGTTCAAAAAATGCTTGAAAATGCATGGCTCTACCTGAACCACAGTTTCATAAGGAAAGAGGAAAAAAAATATCTGCAGCAAGATTTTTAAAAGGCTGCAGCAGCCGTTCTTGCCCATGTAAATAGTTTCACTGCTGAAGAGCTGAGTCATTGGTTTTTCCAACACTCATTTCTCACTAACTGAAAGAAAACACTCTTTTTTCCCCCCCAGAAGCCAATACACTGAAGCTGTTAATTAGAGTGTGTATGGGTGGCATTTGAGACTCAACCAGGCCACACATTCTACACAGTGGGTAGGATATCAAATTAACCCAGTGAGAAGTCTCTGGTAAGTTTTAACCTCCCAGCAACATCCCCAGGCCATTCTGGACTGAAGAATGAGGAATCTGAAGGACTATTAAAATAACACTCTGTAAAATGCTCACAACAAATCAGCATAAAGCCATACAGCACAGGTGTACCTGTAATTAGAAAATGGCCTGTGTTCAATGGCCCCTCAAATTCACCATCTTCTCAGCAATTCCTTTGGGTTTTACAAAGCAGTTCAGGAAACCTAAGTGCTGACTGAACTTTTCTGAATATTTAGGTTTATGTATTTCGTGTAAAGTCTAGAGATGGGTTTTATTTTCCCCCAACTTTTACATAAGGAGCTGGCATTCCTATCAGGAAGACAGATGCCTAAAGCTCCATCTATAAGTCTGATTAAAATAAAAGATTCTGGATGCATGAAAAATTCACACGAGGAATAAAGGAATATGTTATATGAAGAATATATTACAAATGTTACGAACCCCTTTATGTCCAAAGCTATTTTACAACTTTGAGCTAACTATATTTGCAGAGTAACAGATCAATGCAAAGAACATGATCGCATGCTGTATCTGAATGCTTACTAAATTGAACAGAATGTCTCAGACTGCTAACACAGCCGCTAATTTCTGTTGATGTGCTGATAGAAATTGTAAAGAATCAGTGAAGGAGGACTATCTGTTGGGCATTTAGTGGCAGAGTGCTTTTGCCATTTTGCAAGTTCTCTTCTTAGCAATGTAATACCTTTCTTTGGTGAGCCAGGCTCATTGATTGCTATAACAAGCATCTGCTTGTCACTCTGCCTTTAGAAAACTCTGCAATTCAGCTGCATTGCTAAAAGCAGTGCTACTGGCATACAAAAGAAAACTTTTTCCATCCGAAGTACCTCCTTCTCCTTTTTCAGTTGCGGGTGATGAATCCATAAAATAAAAAGTTGTTCTCTTGTACAGCTAATCTGGACCTACTTGTCTACTTGAGAGCTGAAAACCTTGGTTGCACAGAAGAACTACTCATACAGAGAGAGAGTTTTCTCTGAAAAAATACCTCAGGACTAAAGAAGACATTATTATTGAGAAACTTCTCACCATATTAATTATTTGCTTTAGTGCAGGTTAATGATACATATGATAAAATGTAAAGCTCAAAGACCCCAAATATTGGAAATGGGATAGAGGGGATCCATTCCAAACCTTCCCAAATCTTCTTTCCATAGATTAGAGAACAAAATCTGAGACCATGCTTGTGATTTGTCATACTGATAATTAAGTATAAGCAATGGAAAAATTGGAAGTAGGTTAGCTAAAAAGAAAACTAAAATGAAAATAAAAACTTAAAAAATCATTAGTTATATAACTAAAATGGATCTTTTAGGGAAGATGGAAAATTGGACCATCTCCACTCAACAGAACCAAACCTAGACAAGGTTCCTCATCAACACCCTGAGTTTTCTTTATAAATTATAAAATATGATAAATATGATAAAGAATGATAATAATATATTTGATTTTGATAACTAGGCTCCTCACTAGGAAGGCTGCCTCACTGTCTTTATGGAATATTAGGGTATGATCAGCACCTCTCTTTGTACTTCATGTTTTACAGTTAATTTGGTGAAAATTATATTTACGTGCGTAAAATATTATTTGAAATTGAAAACAGCCTAGATAAACCTAGAAAGGTTTATCTACTTTTGTTCTTCTTATCATTTATACATTACCTCACATACTGGTCAATTTTTATTTTACATATACATGTAAAATAAAATATACATCATGGTGCTTTCCCATATAAAAATTACCTTTCATGATATGGTATCTGCCAAACAAAGTAATGAATATATGGGAATGTTTTTATAATACACGTGGCTGGTTATACATGCCATCTAAAGATGACATTCATTTCATTAGTATAGATACCATTAGTTTCATTTTATATCATAGTGTGTCATCAGTTTGCTCCCATTTTCTTGTAACTGGCAAATGTAATTTCTAATTTTTAGTTGATAAGTTACAGTCTGCCTGGGTTTTCAGGCTGAGAGATAATTTAACAAATGGGATGTGGTAAGTGAGCAAAAAATTCAGGTAAAAGATAAACATTTCACTTTGCATAAGATAATGTATGGCATCACTAATACTATAACAGTGAATGTTAAAATACATCAACCTTTAAAGGATAATAAAATTGAAAAAGATTGCTCAAATAAAGATCTTAGAGTAACAATTCTTATAAATCAAAATTATAATCAACATGATTGCTTTAAAGGGGAAATTAAAGGATTGAAAGAGTATTTTCGTATGATACTTTCAACAACAGGCATGCTTCATTTGGTGCAATAGATGAATTTCTATATAGCTATTTCTTTTTTTTTCTAGTAAGTTATTCATAAGTTAAATACCTGAGGGAAGATTGCTAATTAAAGGAATCCAATAATGAATCATTTTCTTCATATAAAACTTAACTAAAGTCTGCTTGTTAAAAGTGGGTTTTTGCTTATAAAGTTAATTTTAAAGTTAATTTGAATTTGGCACAAACATTTGTTTATGTATAAGGCTGATAGTCTGTGTTAGTGAAAAACCACAGTAAAATGATACACAGAGTACTCATCACTTAAAACCTATGATTATCACAATTGCTCAAGTTCTGTATTACCCCAAAGAGGTATATTATTCATTAATAGCTTGCACAGGGTCAGTGTTTAACATATTTATACTTTTTCAAGCAGTTGTACCTAACTTTTAGTTACTAGGTACAATAAGCAAGATTTAGAGAAATAATGGAAAGTATAAGCCTTGCCTTCTTAAATTCATATTTTAAGAACTTGGAAATAGGTGAATATGAAGATACAATAGGGGATTGGAATAGGCCCTTTAAAAATACAAGTATTTCTTGTTTTTTAAAATTTCAAAACTGTTTATCCTATCATACGTATGTCATATCTACCATACAGAGGAAAATACAATACATACTAAAAATGTGTTAATAAGTGGGTTCTGTGTGTGTGTGATGAGAAATAGTGATAAAACTGTATATATTATTTCATAACTTGCCTACTTTCTTTACTTACTTTGTGTCTTTTCCATTATTACTATGAGATATTGTTGAAATATTATTGTAATACACATAGTCTTTAAAATAATATTCAACACACAAAGAGTTATAGCTAAAAGATAACAGAAGAGGTAAAACTGAGCACTAAAAAATATTTCATTCATCCAAGTTAAAGCATAAAGGCAAGAACAAAACAAAGAATAGAAGTGAGACAAATAGAAAACAAATACCAAAATGGTAGACTTAAACCAGTACATTATCAATTACTAACATTAACTAAAATACACTGAGTATACCATATAAAAAGTAGAAATAGCCATAATAAATAATAAAATTAATTATTTTTTAATAGTTCAAACTTGCAATATGCAGTTTAAAGAAATACATTTAAATATAAAGAAACAGGTGGAACATATATACATGGGAAGGAAAATACAGACCAAGATATCATTAGGCATAAGAAAACTGGTATGGCTATACACTATTAAAAAAAAGTAGACTTCAAGACATTCAATATAACCAAAAATAAAGATAAAAATTTCATAATCATAAAAGTTCAATGAAACAGGAAGCCATAAACAAGTTTAAATACAACTAATAACAATGTTTCAAAAAAAAAGAGGCAAAAACTGACAGAACTAAGGAGAATAGGTCAATAGACAGAGATTTTAACACCTATCATTCAATCATTGATTAAAAAAAAAACAGAAAAAAATGATGATATAGAGGATGTGAACAACACTATCAACCAAATTGCCTAATTGACATTTACAGAAAATTACACCACAACTTCAGAATATACATTTTTTTAAATGAACGTGGAAGTTGATTAATAATTCAAGCCTTAATAACCTTTGAAGGATCAAAATTATTAAGGAGTGTATGTTCATTCTTACTCTTTTAATATAGCAGTATTAAAATAGACATCACAAATAATAAAATAGCTAGAAAATACCCAAATATTTGAAAATTAAAAAGTGAACTTTAAACTTCCAAGATCAAAGGAAAAAAACACAAGGGAAATTAAAAGTTATTTTACATTTAATTTTTTGAAATATATACTTGAAGAGAAGCATAACATAAATTATCTAAGTTTATATCTTAAAAGGTGACAAAAAGAAGAGCAAATTAAACAAGAAGGAGGTAGGAAAAAGGATTCATTAAAAATGAAAATGGAAATAGGTAAAACAGAAAACCTGACAATGGAGAAAATCAACAAAATCAAAATCTAATGCTTTGAAAGGATTAATAAAATTAATTAACACTTAGGAAGACTGATCAAACAAAAAGAAATGAAATAATTTACTAATATGAGGAATGAAAGAAGGATATCACTTTCTATCATACAAACACTAAAATCTTCATGTCAGTAAATTCAAATTAGATTAAATGGAAAAATTCCTTTTAAAACACAAATGGACATATCAAGATATAGAAAAAATATGTGTATCTTAAATTTATAATTTAAAACTTTTCCACTAATAAAATATAGTTATGAATGGCTTAATTGGTAAATTCTATAGTATGTTTTATGAAGACATAATACCAATCTTATGATTTCTTTCAGAAAATAGTGAAAGAAGGAAAAATTTATGACTTATCTAATAAAGCCACCACACAACTGGTATAAAAACCTGATAAAGACATTAGAAGAAAATTACAAACAGGTATCTATCATGAATATAGACTCAAATTATTAAAAACATATAAAAACCTAGAATCCAGCAAATGACAAAAAGCACAATAGGCAAATGAGGTTTATTCTAGTATCTTAAGCAAGATTGTTTAAAATATTTAAAAATCAACCAATGTATTCACCATATTAAAAGAATATAGAAAAATACTCATATCATCCTTTTCAAAGATGCAGATAAATCATTTTATAAAATTATTAGATATTTAATTTCTAAATATCATGCAGAAAATTAGGAACAAAAGGAAAATCATTGGTTAGATGAAAAGCATCTTTAAAAACTCTACAGTTAACAACCTACAGATCCTACCATCCTAACAGATGGTAAAATCTGTACCCTTATAATCTATGCTACTTATCATACTTAAACTCTAAAAAAATATCTGGTCAAATGTTTTAATGTTTTATGTGTGCTTTAAGGTATATTTATCAATTGTTTGGTGGAAGTAAATACATATATAATTTTCTCAAAAATGTTTTCTGTCTCACTACTTCTCTTTTCAGGTATATCTAAATTACTCTTTAATTTTTCCATTGAGTTATAAATGTCAATGACTTTTATTGACATCTTATATTCTGTGTCTGATATTTCCACTCTACAAAGTCCTAGGTATAAGTCTGATAGGTCCTGATTACTCATATATTTGTTATATTTTTCATTGTTAAATTTTATTTGTCCAAACCTAATTCTTAAGAACACTGAGGGCCTGGATTAAGGATGATATTCATTAAAAGGATATTCCTTTACTCCTGACAGGAGGTGCTACCTACTTGCCAGAACTTTAAGTTAATTTTTATAGTTGAGATTTCCCTGATTGTGCAGGGAATGTAAATTCAAATCGCAGACCCACGTGAGAAAAGTTCAGCAATTCTCAGAGAAAAATTAGCATCATTTTTTTCCTCACCTGGAGCCTACAAAAATAACCTGTTTTCTGGATTGATTCTATTTATCCCAAAAGGACAGTTCCCAGATTAAAACTTATACTTCAGTTGTCCACTATTTGTACAGCACCCTCAGATTTAGATTCTCCTCTGCCAGACCTAAGATCTAGTGTCTGATTTCCATCAAAGCTCTCTATGCCTGCCAAAGTCCCTTGCATTCAGGGCAGCCCAGTCTTCATATTTATTTACCACTCTGGTATCAGCTTACACTTTTGCGGGGAGAAGCAGGGTTGGAGGTCCTTGGGGAATCTTCATCATCTTGTAAACTCAGCAGTGCATTTAAAAGTTTATGCTGTATGACCCAGCAACCCCACTACTGGGCATATACCCAGAGAAAACCATAATTCAAAAAGACACATACACCCCAGTGTTCATTGCAGCACTATTTACAATAGCCAGGTCATGGAAGCAACCTAAATGCCCATCAACAGACGAATGGATAAAGAAGAAGTGGTACGTATATACAATGGAATATTACTCAGCCATAAAAAGGAACGAAATTGGGTCATTTGTAGAGACGTGGATTAATCTAGAGACTGTCATACAGAGTGAAGTCAGAAAGAGAAAAACAAATATCGTATGTTAACTCATATATGTGGAACCTAGAAAAATGGTACAGATGAACCGGTTTGCAGGGCAGAAATAGAGACACAGATGTAGAGAACAAACATATGGACACCAAGGGGGGAAAGCGGCAGTGTGTGTGTGTGTGTGATGAACTGGGAGATTGGTATTGACATATATACACTAATATGTATAAAATGGATAATAAGAACCTGCTGTATAAAAAAATAAATTAAAAAAATTTTTTTTAAATTTATGGTTGTAATTTATCCAACATCTGCATATTTTATGGCAGAAGGGCATTTCAGAATATCTACTCTGCCATTCTGATGGAAATATAAGTCTGGACTCCCATGGCCTTTGTTATTTTCTTAAATAATTTCTTAAATATTATATAAGGGCGCTCATACAGGGATAAAAGTAGGCATACGTCTATGTTGTGGAGCCTAGTTTTGTTGTATTTGAAAACTTTCATCCAAAAGTAAATCTTAAGCAAGATTCTTTCATTTCCAAAATTGTTTCACTGTAGTTAGGCAAACTTGGAAGCTGTTTGGTTTCTTGCAACCAGAGAAGATTGGAAAATTACTGTTTCAGGAATTTGGGCCCTAGGAAATATGGCTCAATGTGTACCTGCTTTACAGAAAAAATAAATTTATACAGCTGTGAACAAAACCACTATAATTTGCAATGCTCCCTCACTTTCTGAAGTATTCTAAGTCTTTACTTTGCTCTCTGAGTCATATGGGTCATCAGAAGAAAACAAACATTCCCGCTCTCCCCTACTGTATTTTAAACTAAGTGATATGTTGGAAATTACAGTGCTGACAAGCATGACAGGATTAGAATGCTGACACATGGATAATCCAACTGTTTCTTTTAGCCCATTTAACTCACACGGTTTGGTGTAAACACTGTAATATCACCTGCCTCCTTCTGCATGCCCATTAAAAAATGCAAATAAATCCTGGCTTACTTTGACTTTAATGGTTATGGTGTCTGTATTTTGTATTCTCCACTATCATAGCACTGCTCCAATTCCATTCAAAGTATGGTTTTCTGAAAACAATTAACTTTCTTGAATGCAACTTTTTTCTTTTCTTTTTTTTTGCATTGCACAGCTAGGGAGTTTATCTGGCTTTCAGTCAATGAGCATAGCCCATCTGGTGCATGCACTGATTACATGATTTTTGGTGAAGGAGTAAGGAAGTAATTCGAAGTCGGATTATCCCTTTTAAAATATTACTAGCATAAACAAACCCTGAAAGTTTGGGGGTCCCTTTCAATGTTCTATTTCCAATGAAATGTGGTAAGCCTGAAAAATAGAGCTTTTTGATTACACAAAGAATAGAATGAACAGAATACATGGAATAGTTTGGGCCAATAAAGTAAAAAGGAAAGATTCAGTCTATTAGTTTAAGTTTAGTTTTCATATTTAATCTAGTATATAGATAGCTCAAAGATGTTTTTCATAATAGGACATAATATATCATATTTTATGATAGTTTGAATGGGAGCCTGGCTCTGCTGAATGTTGTATTTTTATGTCTGCGTATGACAGAAGAGTTCTTGTTCACTAGGATAAATCACTGAGGAAGCTGCTTCTCCCACTTCTTGACAAGAGCCCCCATCCTTCTTAGGATCCTAAGGTAGCCTTGGGTATAGAGGCCTTTGGGGCTCTCTGGTACTTTCTTACAGACTCAGCAATGCATTTAAATGTTTATGGTTATAATTCAGCCAGCATATGTGTGTTTTATAGCATAAGTACATTTCAGAATATGTGTTCTGCCATTCTGATGGAAATGTAGTCTGGACCACACCATGAGTAAGCATTTTTTTGAAATAATTTCTATGAAATAATAAGAAATATATACCTGGTTCCCGACAGAGATCCTAAACCCCTTGTAAACAGAAGTGCTATGAGAATAATGTGTTTTAATATTTGATCTTTGACCCTGGTTCTTGACACAGAGTCCTTAAATCCCTTGAAATTTCCTGGGTGATAAGACTGTCTTTGGTTCTAATGAGACAACTATTGGTGGGCTCCTGGATAGAGGCTGGTCTCAGAAAGGCCAAGTCACAATTAGAAGCTTGGAACTTACACCCCACCCCCTATTTGTTTGAGAAATAAAAGGAGCTGGAAATTGAGATAATAATCGATCATGCCTATTGTGATGCAGCCTCCATAAAAATTCCCCCATATAAGGTTTCAAGAGCTTCTGGGTTGGTGAACACATCTACACACTGGGAGTGTAGCATATTCTGGTTCCACAGAGAAAGAAGTTCCTGGGGTCTGGACTCTTCCAGAACTCACCATATGTACCTCTTCATCTGTCTGTTCAATTATATCCTTTAAAGTATCCTTTGTAATAAATTGGCAATAGTTAAACTGTTTTCTTGGGATTGTGAACTGCTTCAGCAAATTATACAGCCCAAGGAAGGGGTCATGGGAACATCTAAATTGTAGAAGTTGTGGGTAACCTGGGGACCTACTACTTCAGATTGGCATCTGAAATAGGGGGCAGTCTTTTTGGACTGAGCCCTTAACCTGGGGCATCTGACCTAACTCCAGTTAGCAGCAGAAATGAACTGAATTGTAGAATATCAAGCTGTTTTCAGAGAATCAGTCTGAAATGTGACCTACACATTTGGTCACAGAAGTGTTCTGTATGAGTAGCGAGTTAAATGTAACTTAAGGGCACACATACAACTTTGAAGCAAAACATGGTATCTGCTCTCAGGACTTAATCTTTGTTTTTTGCATGATCCAACAAGACATTATATAGAGCTAATATACCCCAGAAAATGCTTTGAAAATTCTCCACTACTGATTAAGGAAGGCATGGCCATATGGGATTGTAATAGACTGATTTATTTCCCACAACATTTATATGTTGAAGTCCTAACTCCCATTGTAACTGTATTTGGAGATAGGGCCTTTAAGTAGATAATTACAGTTAAATAAGGTCATATGGGTAGGTCCCTAATCCAATAGGACAAGGGGCCTTTTTACAAAAGGGAACAATACCAGGAAAGCACATGCGCATAGAGAAAAGGACATGTGAAAACACAGAGAGAAGGTAGCTGTCTATAAGCCAAGGAGAGAGAGAAGCCTTAGGAGAAGCCAAATCTGCAAGCACCTTGATTGTGGACTTCCAGCCTACAGAAATGTGAGAATAAATTTCTGTTTTTAAAGCCACCAGGCTATGGTATTTTGTTATGGCAGCCCTAGTCAATTAATACAGGGATGCTAGAGAACACAGGATTATGGCACACAAAGGATATTTTCCAATCATGTACTTCAGGGCTCCTAAACTGTGTTGCATGAGCAGCATAGAAGTTCAGATAATTTACTTCAGTATAAAATGTTAATAGATACAAAATCGCTCCTATAAAATACTGTACTTAAATACATTTTTTAATGGGGTAAAATGTTACTGGAGTTAAATAATAATAACAATAGTTGTAACAATATATAAGTATTTAATAACACACTATAATTATATAAGATTTGGTCCTAATATTATAATAACTAACTTTTGATAAGTATTTCTTCTATGCCAGACCCTGTACTCTTTTCATACCTTTCTTTGTATAGTTAATAATATCTTTATCTACCAATGAGTAAATTGAAGTTCAGAGACACTAATTAACTTGCAATTGTTCACAGTGGTAATAATTACCCTAGGAATCTAGGACATTCTTAGGAACAACTTGGAAGTGTGAATGAGAGGAGAATAGCTTCCATCATGCATTTCAAGGCAGAATAAAAAGTATACAAAATTATGGACTTGGTCCAAGCCTGCGTTTATCAGATGAGTAAAACAGGTGCCAAGAAAGTTTAAGAAATACGTTTAAGATTAGACATCTAGTTAGCAGTAGAATCAGAACTAGAAACCAGAAAGATCAAATAATTGTCAAAATCTCTTTTTGTCTCCTATACACTGTAAAAAATCATAAATTTTTAAAGTGCTATTAAAATCAAAATTACTTATGAGACTTAAAAATGTGAAGTCCAACCACAGCAAATGTCAAATGACAAAAACAAGAATTTGTGATTCACCTTATTTTCAATTCTGACAGAGTCAGGTTTCATAAAATCATAAGAGCATTTACATTTTTAGAACAATGTTCTATACCATTCATGCTTACATTAAAACAAACTTAGTCAATGGAGAACTGATATTAATAAGATATGGGTCCTAAGAGAAATGTATAAATAAATAACTAGATAAATGAATAGATAGATAAATTAAATAAATAACTTTCCCATAGTCTCTCTCTCAAAAAAAAACTTATAATAAGTTGTAAGTTGGTAGAATTTTGATTATTAAAATACAGATTTAAACACTTAATTTAGGTTTTCATTTGGAATTTGAAGCCTCTTTGTATACCCTAAACGTTAAAGAATTTAGAAATGGATGCACTGAATTATAAATTTAGTTTTTAAGATCATAAAAGAAGAGTATCTTTTAAATTATTGTTTTTTAAAAATTTAATCTTACAGTTGTCTCATCTGTTGTCCAGCCACATTATCTGACACAGGTAGGATTTAGAGAGAATAATCTTAGAAAATCAGTGTGGTTGAAATCCTTAAGGAAAAACAAATCCTGTGGGTCAACCTAAAGAAAATCTTGATGGAACATTTTTATCTTATTTAGAAAAACAACTTTGTAAAGAAAATAAAAGATCTTGACAAACACAAGCTTTGCTCTTTTTGTTGTAGAACAGTTTCCTAGATACGTAACGGCTCCCAGATCACAGATAGCTTTCTATTCCTATTATGGACAAATCTCATTAGACAAATGTTAATTGGGCATTGCCTACTACAGAGGCCACTCCAACTGGGAATGGTGTGTAGAATCTACCATATAGCTATCTGAAAGACATCAAACAGAAGAATGGAATTCATACATTATAACGTATATCAGATGAAATCAAATATTGAAAGTCTATTAAATCAACTTATCATCCAAAATCAGTTACTGTTTTTGTACAATGTCCTTTGTATAATATACAAAGGAAGTACATTATTATATTTACTGATGACATAAACTAATAGTCCCAAATTTTCAATTTGAATCTTGTTTCTTTAAAAAAGTTATTTTTTGCAAGTAGAGATGTTAAATTTCTTAAAATATAACATTCATATAAATAAGTAGATGTCCTATTAGTAGCTAATCACTCACTAAAACATTACTAAGAATAATGTGAAAAATAAGATTGGAATATTCCTGATAACTATACATGCAAAAATTCTCAACAAATATTACAAAATTAGTTACATGTTATTTAAAAAAAATCATACACTATGGTCAAGTGAAATTTATCCCTGGGATGAAGGATGGTTCAACATACGCAAATTTATAATTGTGATACACCACATTAACAAAATGAAAGATAAAAACTATATGACCATCTCTGCAGATGCAGAAAAAGCATTTGCCACAATACATTTTTCATGACACAACACTCAACAAATTGTATATAGAAGGAACATATCTCAGCATAATAAGGCCATACATAACAAGTTCACAGCTACCATCATACTCAATGGTGAAAGGTTGAGTGCTTTTTCTCTAAGATCAGGAACAAGACAAGGCTGCCTATTTTCACTACTCCTATTCAACATAGTAGTACTGGCAGTCCTAGCCAGAGCAATTAAGCAAGAAAAAGAAATAAAATCATCCAAATAAGAAAGAAAGAAGTAAAATTATCTTTGTTTGCCAAATATATATATATTATATATGTATATTATACATATAATATATACTATAATATATATTAAATATATAATCCTAAAGACTCCACCAAAAAACTGCTAGAACTAATCAACAAATTTAGTAAAGTTGCAGGCTACAAAATCAACATACAGAAAACAGTTGTGTTTCTATATATTAACAACAAACATTTTTAAAAATAAAGAAAAAAATCTTATTCACAATAGCATCAAAGAAAATAAAATACTTAGGAATAAATTTAACCAAGAAGGCAAAGGATGCATATGCTGAAAAGTACAGACTTTGATGAAAGTAATTGAAGAAACATATGAAAAGGTATTCTGTGCTCATGATCAGAAGAGTTAATATTGTTAAAATATCCATATTACACCAAACTACCTATAAATTCACTGCAATCCCTATGAAAATTAAATGCCATTCTTTACAGAAATAGAACGAACAATCCTTAAAATTTATTTGGAGCCACAAAAGACCCTGAATAGGCAAAGTAATTCTGAGAAAGAAGAACAAAGCCAGAGGTATCACACTTTCTGATTTCAAAGCTACACTACAAAGCTATAGTAATCAAAACAATATAGTTGTCATAAAAATAGACATAGACCAGGGGAATAGACTCAAGAGCCCAGAAATAAATTCTGGAATATACAGTCAACTAATATTTGACAAGGGAGTCAAGAATACTCATTGGGGAAAGGACAGTCTCTTTAGTATATGGTACTGGGAAAACTGCATAATCACATGTAGAAGAATGAAATTGGACCCCTATCTTACACCACTCTAAAAAATAAACTCAAAATGGATTAAAGACCTGAACCATAAAACTCCTAGAATAAAATATAAAGAAAAAGTTCCTTGACATTTGTCTTGGAAGCAATTTCCTGGATATGACAAAAGTACAAGCAACAAAAGCAAAAATAAAAATGTGGGATTATATCAAACTTAGAAGCTTCTGCACAGCAAAAGAAACAATCAACAAAATGAAAAGGCAATCTATGGAATGTGGGAAATATTTGTAAACCATGTATCAGATTAGGGGTTAATATCTAAAATGTATAAAGAACTCACACAACTCAATAGCAAAAACAAAAACAAAAAACAAGCAACCCGATGTTAAAAATAAGCAGAGGAACTGAATAGACATTTTCATAAAGAAAACATACAAACGGCCAACAGATACATGAAAAAGGTGCTTGCCATCACTAACCATCAGAAATGCAAATCAAACCACTATGAAGTATCAGCTTACACCTGTTAGAATGTCTATCATCAAAAGACAAGATATAACAAGTATTTGGTGAGGGTCTGGAGAAAAGGGAACCATTGCACACTGTTGATGGGAATGAAAATTGATGCAGCCACTTTGGAAAACAGCAGAGAGGGTCCGAAAAATTAAAAATAAAACTACCATATGACCCAGTCACTTCTGGGCATATATCCAAAGGAAATGAAAACAAGATCTGCACCCCCATGTTCACTGCAGCATTATTCACAATAGTCAAGTTATGGAAGCAACCTAAGTGTCCATCAATGGATGAATGGATAAAAAAAAAGTATAGATAGATATAATTATTATTCTTCCATGAGAAAGAAGGAAATTCTGTCTTGTGAATGAAACTTGAGGACATCATTCTAAGTGAAATAAGGCAGACAGAAAAAAATAATACTGTATGATATCACTTATATGCGAAAACTAGAGAAGTTTGACTCAGATAAAGAGTACAATGGTGTGGTTACTATGGACTGAGTAGTGGGGGAAATGGGGAGATATTGGTCAAAGAGTACAAACATCCAGTTATAAGATTAACATGTTCTGAGTATCTAATATATGACATGATAATTATAGCTAATAATACTGTATTATATGCTGAAAGTTGCCAAGTAAGAGAGTAAATCTTAAATGTTCTCATCACTCATAAAAAGATGGTAAATACATGATGGGATGGAGGTGTTAGCTAATACAATTATGATAATCATTTTGCATTATGTAAATATTTCAAATGAACCAGTTGTACACCTTAAACTTACACAAAGTTACATGTCAATTATATCTCAATAAAACTGGAAAAACTTAATCATCCCTACTTCTGAAATCTTTATTTATGGATTTTTCTTTCCTTGTGCTTATGAATTCAGATAACATACCACTGACCAGTTTTATGTGAAATGTTTTTGTTTCTAAAGAAACTAAAGAAAATTCTATGAAAATGATTATTTTATATTGCATTTATTAATGCTAGTAAACACTGTAGAAAAATCCATGAATATTGATTCCCCAAAGCCTTCCCTTTTAGAGATGAACCACATGTAGAAGTTCAAGAGCAGTTCTTGTGAAATGCAGGGCCATAGGGGACGAGACGGATACGTACTGTGGGTATTAAGCTTTTCTTCTTTAAAGAAACTAGTAGTTTTTCACATTTAGTTGTCATTTAAAGGATATGCAACTGCCTGTTACTCTTTGCCCATGTGTCATTCACTAAAAAGTTTTTTTTAATTAATTCATAAATCACTGATTTATGTATGTTAAATTTTGAGAAAGATCTTTCATCTGTGCAAAAATATCTGGAGAACAAAGGTGGAATTTTTAAAAATATTTTTTTAATATTAAGTAAATTCAGCTTTACATGAATATCCACTTGTTAGGTAGATAAAGAAACCACTAATACAAAAACACAAGGAGAAAATTAGAAATGAAAAATATGAAAGGACTATGTGAGGATGAACAATTTTATGTATATATTCTCTCTTGGAATCTCAAATAATTCTATTTATGTAATTCCTCTTGGGGTTCCAAACTGTAAGTCAATGCTTTTGAGGATAGCAGAATTATGTTTGGAAAGGTTACTCAGCTATTACCTCAGATACAACTATTCTGTGTATAAGTTGTAAAATCCTGCCTTAACTAAGTTTTCATTTTTCACATTCTTTTTTTTTTTTTCTTGGAAATGGGAGAACAGCCTTTATGGTTTATCATATCTTAAATATCAAGTCATCAAGATTGGGATTCAACACATAATCTCAACTATTGACTTGTCATCTACAGTTTATCTCACTCCTTCACCAGCCATTTCCCAAATGTCAACTGTAATTTTCTTTCTAAAGACTATACTTACTATGCCCCACTCTATCCACCGTACTTGATTGTAAGCACTTTGAAATCGGAAATGCTGATTTGCTTTCACCATCATAATCCAGTGTCTCATGGTGTGGCCAGTTTGGATTCCTTGCATGGTATGTTCGTATGTCTGTAGTTTATTTGTGATCTTCAGCCCTATATCCTCTAAGTTGGTGTTTTACCTGCCTCCTCAGTAATTGTGAAATTATGAATTCCCAAATCCCTATTATGGAAATTAAGATTGTGTGGATTTGAGGCAAGTCAAAATTATTTTAGGAAATTATTGCAATCCAGCAATTGTGGAAACACTACCCTAATTGAACATTGTTTCCTAACTGGTCAAAAAGAGGGGCCGAGGTACTACAGAATGTTAATGCCAAGTGGATCACGATGACTGGGATGTACTGAAACTATCTAGCAAACTATTTTTCAAACAATTAAAATAAATCACTTCAATTACATTGCCTGGTCTGGGTATGTTATTTTTAGTCATGGGTATAATAAGATTTCCCAGTAGGTTTTAGAGAAAAATGGGGAGGATCTCCTTGTGGCACGCTAAGCACCTCAGACCTCATGAATTAATGTTGGATGGAGCAATCAAGCTGGCAAACGCTGGCAACAGCCTTAATTTTCTAGTTAGAATTCATTGTGGGTGGGCAGGCCAATCACTGCCATTGAAATCCTCACACCTGTGCGTCTTCACCATTTGGATCCATGAAAAATTTAAAAATGAAACAAAACAAGCTTTACCCCCAGAAAAACACAACCCTTGAAATGATGAGTGACAAATTCTACAAAGGAAAGTGCTGTCTTGTGGCGTTCTTTTTTTTTTTTAAGAGGGATTTATGTTTACTGTAGGAGTCAGAGTTGCATGTGTCTTTGCATACTGATGAGTTCTCAGGTGCAGTGTCATTGAACTTGAGAAAGCAAAGCTTGCAAAATGGAGGAAAGTAGTTAAGTAAAACTGCTGCAGATTGTAACCGCCTGCCTCAGTTTGGCTCAGGAAGTGCTGGAAGTACATTGCCAAGTTCTTAGGAAACACATCGACCACTACTCTCACCCTCAGAGAATACTGATGAGTGAAGTGGTTCTTAAATTAACCTGAATTTCACTATTAATCTCTACTCATGACAGAAAGATGTGAGTGAAGGTTCATTCTTAGAATGTGTGAGTGTGCAACTGCTCAGACAATAGCTTAAGTTTTAAAGCAATCTAATTTAATAAATATATACTGAAAACTATATTAACCATGTATTATATATGAGTTATTATTGCTAGAATTTAAGCTTTATGAAGGCAGGCGTTTTTCTGTTTTGTTCACTGCTGTATCCTCAGCACTAAGAATGCCTAGCTTGTGGTAGGTACTTGATAAATATTTGGTAGAATAACTGAGTGTATGTACTACATTAATAAATATCTTTTTGTACTTGTACTCAGTAGCCCATAAAATTCAAAATGATCCCTCCTACCATATGCCAGGTATTTTCACATACATTATTTATTGCTCATACAAGTTTATCACACAGGATTTCTAATTTCTTATTTTACAAATAAACAGAGTGAGACTCAAAAGTTGTTCAAAGACTTGTCAAAGGTCATCTAGTAAGTGCTAGATTTTAGTCTTGAGCCACTAGACGGTGTTTTTATTATTTAGATGTCACATACTCTGGCTCCTATTTTGAGTCCATGGCACTTTGTTCATTTCTTCAACTAAAGGTGTGCACCTACAGCTACGTTTATCCACTTTGAGTTGAGCTGTTCTATTTTTTTTTTCTATTCCTTACCAGTTATTTGCTCATTTATAATTTATATCCTCTTACTTTCACAGGGGATAAGAAGTTCATGTTCCTCTTTCTAGAATCTTCACCAAAAGGATTTGAAGGCCTGGCTGGTGTCTGAAACTGAAACCAAAGCAGTGGGGCTGAAGGCCCAAAGAAGTGGTCCCTCTGATCCCTCATGACATGTGACAATTGATAACAAGGAAGTGTCTCCTGAAAGGCAGGATAGTGGAGACCCAGTAGGGGAAGAAACACACACATACCCATTTTTTTTTTTTCCAGCTGAAAAACAAAAAGAACTAGATTATCTTTATTCAAAACATAAGTATGAATATGTATCAAAGTCGTCCACAAAAAAAATTTTTAAGAATAATAAAGGCACAAACTGACAATCTGTCAAAGTTGAGTGCTCAATCTATGACACAAAGTAAAAGAGCAACATGATGTGTTTTCTCATAAATACTAAGATAACGAAGCATTATGACATTTGATCATTTCACAATGTGGTCTCAAGAATAAATCAAGTAAATGAAATCCATGCTCTCCAGTCCTTATAAAAAAAATTTCTATTTCTAGAAACTGAAACATAGGCAAAATAGAATAATATAATAAAACGGCCATATCTACCATCCAGCTTCAGCAATTATCAAACTATAGCCAATCTTATTTCATCCATACCACCTCTAATTTCTCCTTCCCCCTGGATTACTATGAAACATATTCCCAACTTTGTATCATTCCATCTGTAAATATTTCAGCATGTAACTAAAATTAAGAGTCTTCTTTAATATAATTAAATATCCAGAGCTTTTTTGTGTACGTCATATTTATTTAAGTTTATTTATTTGAATCAGGATCTAGATCAAATCCATATGTTGCAACTGGTCGATATTTTTCCGAAGTCTAAAACTTTTGACCTTTCGGTTTCCCTACTCATTTTTTCTTTCTTGGTGACTTTTTTTTTTCCAAAAGACTAATTTTTTTGTCTTGTAGAATTTTCTACCCACTGGATTTTGCAGAATTTCTTCCAGCAATGTCACTTACTGTGTCCTTTGTCCCTGTGTTTCCTGAACATTGTTATTTAAATCTGGAGGCTTAATCAGATTTGGGTTTGCTGTTTTTGCAAGAAAGATTTCTAAGTGTTGGGAGCTCATCTGGTGGCTCTCTGATGTGTGTCAGCAGCCACTGATGACCACCCGCCTAAATCCATTACTGCATTAGGGGGTGTTGAAAGTGGTAATCATCTCATTTTGTCAATTATTCTTCACTTACTAGTGAGAATACGTCCATGAAGAGAACCAACACTCATCATCTATGAGCTTATCCTGAGGAGTGGTTTGCACAGGAAAGACAGGACAAGAACTAGATCATTGCAGCCTAGGACAATAGGTTGAGAGTGAAAGGGAGCCATATTAATAATTATGCCATAACCTGGATGGACACAGAGATTGTCATACTGAGTGAAGTCAAATGCAGAAAGACAAATATCATATGATATTGCTTACATGTGGAATCTAAAAAAGGGTACAAATGAACTTAGTTACAAAACAGAAGTAGAGTCACATATATAGAAAACAAATTTATGATTACTAGGGATAAGCAGGGGAGGGATAAATTGGGAGATTGGGATTGACATATACACACTACTATATATAAAATAGATAACTAATAAGAACCTACTGTATAGCACAGGGAACTCTACTTAATACTCTGTAATGGCCTATATGGGGAAAGAATCTAAAAAAAGAGTGGATATATGTATATATATATAAATGATTCACTTAGCTGTATACCTGAAACACAATATGGTAAATCAACTATACCCCAATAAAAATTTAAAAAATAACTTATGCCAGAGAAAAATGTGTCAACTTGGTAAGTTCTGGGCAAGCTAGAACATATGTTTACTGTACATATAATTCATTGTTAATTTATTTAAAAACACACTTTATTTTTTCATTACAGAGCACATATATTCTGGACATAAAAAAATATTCAAGCATGGCTATTTTATTGTTCCATGCCCTTACAGAGATTTCTGACAAAAATACCAATTCAGAAGAACACTCAGAGGTTCAGAAGCCAAGAAAACACACTGAGATTTGAAAGTGTTTTAAATTGCTCTATTTGTCAGAATTCAGTCATATGCTTTCCTTTCTCAACCAAAGGGAGACTGGGAACTAATCTGGCTATTTGCTGAGAAGGAAGTTGTAATAGGGATAATGAATAATTAGGCAAATTGCACAACATGCTGTTTTTGTGGAGAAAGAAAATAAGTTTTGAATGTAGAATTTATTATAAGACATCCATATGCATGTATACATGCAAGTTCATGATAATATTAATTTCAGTTTATTTCAGGCAGAACTCACTGATACACAGTTTCTTTCTAAAGCTTAATTACATAGCCTCATCTTAAAAAGGCTAGGGCTATTATGGCAATCAGGAATATGAATTTGATAATCTGTCAGGTCCATACATAAATTCCAATTAAAAACTGAAGTAATTAATTTGATCATTAGGAAAAGTTTAAAATGAAGCAAAAATATTTTTGTTAGCTTGCAATCCCCAATTTTCTTTCACTTTGTTGACAGGAAATTTCTTTTTTTGTTTATCTGGTTTTTGTGTTTAAATCAGAGGTAATTTTCTTTCACAAACATAGATATACACTTACTGGTTTAAAATTCCCATCTCTATATTGCAAAATACTTAACATGACTTAAGTTTAGTCAGAGTAGTTTTAACTGCTAGGTCTTCGAATAAATTCCATGAAAGGAGATGGGAGCCTCTCAGTTCAGCTGAACTAGCTGGGTGAATCATTCATTGCATTTGAAACTGGAGCTGTGTAGGGTAGTTATTACAAGTGTGTTCTATCAACATGATTTTGCTTTCTTGTAATGTTTTATCAGGAAATGGGTATTTTAGATTGGACATGACTCTGTCAGAGAAGAGACAAGGGAAAGAAGGAAAGGGTGTTGACTGCTAAGTAAGTTAGGTCTCACTCCCAAAAACCTATGGTCCACTCTCACGATGATGAGAGTACATCAGCTGCTATGCTCCAATTTGAAAATGGAAATTATTGTAGACCTGGGAATATTTCTCAGCTCAAAGTAGATTGATATGTAACTGCACGTGGTGATAGCAATAAATCACGCTAGATCAGAAGTTCCACAAGTTAATAGCTAAAAAATGACTGGAGTATTTTCTTTCATTTTAGACAAAACTCTCTCTGGAGCATATGCAGTGTAATAGAAGCAGGTAACTCTGTCCACATACAAATTGTGCTGTGTTTTACATACAGACGTTGAAACCCCTCCTTAACATCTCCAATTCACAAGCCTGGCATTTAAAAATTTAAGAATCAAATTGCAGATCATTTTAAGCTGTATGTTACACTGAATTGTAAACTTACTGTGAATGCAGCCAGCACTGAGATTCCCAGTATATATTTCTTCACATAGGAGAAAATAAAACTCAGCTTTTTGATTCAACCCATCCATTTAATTGAATAGGAAATACAAAATTATAGGATTGATTTAAAGATGCAAACTAATTTTAAGTGAATATTCATCATTTCCTACCACTGATAAACACAACTTGGTTAGGTGATATAATTCACGAGATTTTAAGTATTTCCTTAAAAATAATCTCCCTGAAATTTGATACCTGGAATATTTCACAAAACTTATATTTTGGCTTGTTTCACTCACAGAGGGAGATGGAAAACTAAAGCTATAATGAGGTAATTAATCAAATTAAATATCATAATACTTTCAATTCCCCACATCCCTCTATGCTCATAGACATAGATAACTTTGAAAGAACTACAGAAAAATGTTATCACTGTATTTACAAAGGTTAAAACATTATATACACTGCTTAAAATTTTGAAAAATCAACTCTAACACTGCTAGATAAATTGTGGACATAGATTAAGATTATATTAAGAAGTGCCAGAAAATACTGATATTTTTGAATTACTGAACCCAATATTGTGGGTAAGCCCCAAATTATCCTGGAGCCAAGAGTGAAACTGTTTCTAAGATAGTGGATATCTAGGATAGAGGATATTTAAAATACTCTCAAAATTATTTGCCTTCCTCATTCTTTTCGTGGGAGTTTTAATTGAAACTATGGATGACTGAGTAATTTTCCCAAATTATTTAACTAGATAGTTTTTAATTTTAGAGGAAGAGTGAGAGAGATCAGTTTATCTATAGGATTTCTATGCAACACACAAATAATAAATGGACAGAAGCTTCCAATGAGTTTATTATAGCTCTCTTCTTCCTCCACAATCAACTAAATGGCTTATCACAAAGTCTTAACCCTGAAATATAGCAAGAAAAATATATTATCGGCCGAAAACTGTTTATTAAGTGGATAAAGAGTCTTGTATCACAGGACCAATTTCCTTACAGGACAATAGCTAAACTGCAGTGCTGGCAAAGTGTACTGAAGGATGAAGCAGAACCATATAGTTAATTTGAATGACTTCTCATAATTGTATCTTACAAAATATCTTGACATTCTTTAATGTGGTGACTTATAAAAGAATTCTCATGCATTTATAATGCACTGGCAGAATTTGAATAGTGAAAAGAAAGGGACAGTCCATTCTGTAATCGAGGAATTGTATGTCAAAACCCAAACCAGGAATTTGTAGGGTGCTTTGAAGCCATGACTGGTAGTTCTCTTTGTTGGAATGGAGGCTCAGTTCATAAGAAGAATGAAAAGTACATGTTAAAAGTTATGTAATACCACTTGCAGGTTATGGACTTTAAGAAAAAGGACAAATACAGATGGTTGAATGACAGGTGACATGGTGAGAGCAATGTTTGCAGAAGATTAATCTGGCAGCTATATGCAAACTATGTTGGAATAGAAGAGGCTATTACTTCTTAGAGATTAGTAATACTTTTTACTAAAATCGAGTGAAGAGGGAATTATACTCAATATCTTGTAACAACATTTAATGGGGAGGAATCTGAAAAAGAATATATATATACTGTTTGAGCATCCACCACAGGGCAGACAGCAGAAGCAAGAAGAACTAGAATCCTGCAGCCTGTGGAACAAGAACCACATTCACAGAAAGATAGACAAGATGAAAAGGCAGAGGGCTATGTCCCAGATGAAGGAACAAGAGAAAATCCCAGAAAAACAACTAAAGGAAGTGGAGACAGGCAACCTTCCAGAAAAAGAATTCAGAATAATGATAGTGAAGATGATCCAGGACCGCGGAAAAAGAATGGAGGCAAAGATCCAGAAGATGCAAGAAACGTTTAACAAAGACCTAGAAGAATTAAAGAATAAACACCTAGAAGAATTAAAGAACAAACAAACAGAGATGAACAATACAATAACTGAAATGAAAAATACTCTAGAAGGAATCAAAAGCAGAATAACTGAGGCAGAAGAATGGATAAGTGACTTGGAAGACAGAATGGTGGAATTCACTGCTGTGGAACAGAATAAAGAAAAAATAATGAAAAGAAATGAAGACAGCCTAAGAGACCTCTGGGACAATATTAAATGCAACAACATTCACATTATAGGGGTCCCAGAAGGAGAAGAGAGAGAGAAAGGGCCCAAGAAAATATTTGAAGAGATTATAGTTGAAAACTTCCCTAACATGAGAAAGGAAAGAGCCACCCAAGTCCAGGAAGGACAGAGAGTCCCAGGCAGGATAAATCCAAGGAGAAACATGCTGAGACACATAGTAATCAAATTGACCAAAATTAAAGACAAAGAAAAATTACTGAAAGCAGCAGGGAAAAATGACAAATAACATACAAGGGAACTCCCATAAGGTTAACAGCTGATTTCTCAGCAGAAACTCTACAAGCCAGAAGGAAGTGGCATGATATATTTAAAGTGATGAAAGGGAAGAACCTACAACCAAGATTACTCTACCCAGCAAGGATCTCATTCAGATTCGACAGAGAAATCAAAAGCTTTACAGACAGGCAAAAGCTAAGAGAATTCAGCACCACCAAACCAGCTCTACAACAAATGCTAAAGGAAGTTCTCTAAGTGGGAAACACAAGAGAAGAAAAGGACCTACAAAAACAAAGCCAAAACAATTAAGAAAATGGTCATAGGAACATACATGTTGATAATTACCTTAAACGTGAATGGATTAAATGCTCCAACTAAAAGACACAGGCTCGCTGAATGGATACAAAAACAAGACCCATATATATGCTGTTTAAAAGATACTCACTTCAGACCTAGGGACATATACAGACTGAAAGTGAGGGGATGGAAAAAGATATTCCATGCAAATGGAAATCAAAAGAAAGCTGGAGTACCAATACTCATATCAGATAAAATAGACTTTAAAATAAAGAATGTTACAAGAGACAAGGAAGGACACTATATAATGATCAAGGGATCAATCCAAGAAGAAGATGTAACAATTATAAATATATATGTACCCAACATAGGAGCACCTCAATACATAAGGCAATTGCTAACAGCTATGAAAGAGGAAATCAACAGTAACACAATAATAGTGGGGGACTTTTAACACCTCACTTACAGCAATGGACAGATCATCCAGACAGAAAATTAATAAGGAAACACAAGCTTTAAGTGACACAATAGACCAGATAGATTTAATTGATATTTATAGGACATTCCATCCACAAACAGCAGATTACACTTTCTTCTCAAGTGCACATGGAACGTTCTCCAGCATAGATAACATCTTGGGTCACAAATCAAACCTCAGTAAACTTAAGAAAATTGAAATCATATCAAGCATCTTTTCTGACCACAACACTAAGAGATCAGAAATCAATTACAGGGAAAAAAACCATAAAAAACACAAAGACATGGAGGCTAAAGAATACATGATTAAATAACCAAGAGATCACTGAAGAAATCAAAGAGGATATCAAAAAATACCTAGAGACAAACGACAATGAAAACACGATGATCCAAAAGCTATGGGATGCAGCAAAAGTAGTTCTAAGCGGGAAGTTTACAGCAATACAAGCCTACCTCAAGAAACAAGAAATATCACAAATAAATAATCTAACCTTACAACTAAAGGAACTAGAGAAAGAAGAACAAACAAAACCCAAAGTTAGTTGAAGGAAAGAAAGCATAAAGATCAGAGCAGAAATAAATGAAACAGAAGCAAAGAAAACAATAACAAAGATCAATATAACTAAAAACTGGCTCTTTGAGAAGAAAAACAAAATTGATAAACCATTAGCCAGACTCATCAAGGAAAAGAGGGAGAGGACTCAAATCAATAAAATTAGAAATGAAAAAGCAGAAGTTACAAAAGACACCACAGAAATACAAAGCATCCTAAGAGACTACTACAAGCAACTCTATGCCAATAAAATGGACAACCTGGAAGAAATGGACAAATTCTTAGAAAGGTATAAGCTAACAAGACTGAACCAGGAAGAAACAGAAAATATGAACAGACCAATCACAAGTAATGAAATAGAAACTGTGATTAAAAATCTTCCAACAAACAGAAATCCAAGACCCAATGGCTTCACAGGTGAATTCTATCAAACATTTAGAGACGAGCTAACACTCATCCTTCTCAAACTCTTCCAAAATATTTCAGAAGAAAGAACACTCCCAAACTCATTCTATGAGGCCACCATCACCCTGATACCAAAACCAGACAAAGATACTACAAAAAAAGAAAATTATAGGCCAATATCACTGATGAATATAGATGCAAAAATCCTCAAGAAAATACTAGGAAACAGAATCCAACAACACATTAAAAGGATCATACACCACGATCAAGTGGGACTTATCCCAGGGATGCAAGGATTCTTCAATAAATGCAAATCAATCAATGTGACACACCATATTAACAAACTGAAAAATAATAACCATATGATCATCTCAATAGATGCAGAAAAAGCTTTTGTCAAAATGCAACACCCATTTATGATAAAAACTCTCCAGAAAGGGGCATAGAGGGAACCTACCTCAACATAATAAAGGTCATATACGAGAAACCCACAGCAAACATCATTCTCAATGGTGAAAAACTGAAAGCATTTCCTCTAAGATCAGGAACAAGGCAAGGATGTCCACTCTCACCACTATTATTCAACATAGTTTTGCAAGTCCTAGCCATGGCAATCAGAGAAGAAAAAGAAATAAAAGGAATCCAGATCGGAAAAGAAGAAGTAATGCTGTCACTGTTTGCAGATGACATGATACTATACATAGAAAATCCTAAAGATGCCACCAGAAAACTACTAGAGCTAATCAATGAATTTGGTAAGGTTGCAGGATACAAAATTAATGCACAGAAATCTCTTGCATTCCTATACACTAATGATGAAATATCTGAAAGAGAAATTAAGGAAACACTCCAATTTACCCTTGCAACAAAAAGAATAAAATACCTAGGAATAAACCTAGCTACGGAGACAAAAGACCTGTGTGCAGAAAACTATATAGGACACTGATGAAAGAAATTAAAGATGCTACCAACAGATGGAGAGATATACCATGTTCTTGGATTGGAAAAATCAATTTTGTGAAAATGACTATAATACCCAAAGCAATCTACAGATTCAATCCAATCCGTATCAAATTACAAATGGCATTTTTTTTTACAGAACTACAACAAAAAAATCTTAAAATTTGTATGGAGACACAAAAGACCCCGAATAGCCAAAGCAGTCTTGAGGGAATAAAGCAGAGGTGGAGGAATCAGAGTCTCTGACTTCAGACTATACTACAATGCTACAGTGATCAAGACAATATGGCACTGGCACAAAAACAGAAATATAGATCAATGGAACAGGATCGAAAGCCCAGAGATAAACCCATGCACCTATGGTCAACTAATCTACAACAAAGGAGGCAAGGATATACAATGGGGAAAAGACAGTCTCTTCAATAAGTGGTGCTGGGAAAACTGGACAGCTACATGTAAAAGAATGAAATTAGAACATTCCCTAACACCATACACAAAAATAAACTCAAAATGGATTAGAGACCTAAATATAAGACTGGACGCTATAAAACTCTTAGAGGAAAACATAGGAAGAACACTCTCTGACATAAGTCACAGCAAGACTTTTTTGATCCACCTCCTAGAGTAATGGAAATAAAAACAAAAATAAACAAACAAAAAAATCGAGTGAAGAGGGAATTATACTCAATATCTTTTAATAACCTATAATGGAAAGGATATATATCTGAATCACTTTGCTGTACACCTGAAACTAACACAACACTGTAAATCAACTATACTTCAATAAAAACAAATCAAGTGAAGGAAGCATATGATATTGGTCATAGGAATGAAAAGAGCAGGCTAAATGTGAGAAGTATAATTAAAGAAATTTACAACACTAAATGACTAAATGGAATTTAAGTTTAGGGTTGAGAACTCCAAAATGTTTATTAAGCCTCTATTATCAGGAAACTATACTGTTGTAGACAGAAAGAGTAAACATTAAGAGATGAAATAATAGCAATTAAATGTGTGGTCTAAAGCAAAAACTGGTTCAAATCTTGTTTCAACAGTTTACTATTGAGGAACACAGAGCGAATTACATAGTATTTATGAGGTTCTCTTTCTTAACTATAAAATGGAATAATAACAGTGCCTACCTGTTAGGTTTATTGTGAGGATTATTGTTTATTAAGAAAGGTAGTTCATGTAAGTGCTTGACATATGATGTCTCAATAAATGTTAGTAACTGTTGTTATTGCTGTTGTGGTGGTGATGATTATATTTTTATGTTTTAGAAGACCCGCTAGACAACCCATTTAAGGGGGAAGTTTGAGTATGGTTTAAGATATCCTATTGAATAGTTGTATAGGCTGCTGGAGATATATGATTGTAGTTTAGGGATGATTCACAGCTTGCAATATGGAACTGACAAGAATAGAATGGGGTAAAAATTCACATTATGGGACTGATTAGCTTTTACTAGGATGAGGTAAAATGAAAACAGAAGAAGTCAACTTTCTAGTTTGTTTTCTCAACAGAACTGGTTAAACCACAATTACACACCAGGAATTTAGAAACCCAACTCTTAGTTATGGAATATAGAAATGCATGTGCCAATGTAGCAGATTCTGTTTCTTGAAGTTTACCTTGAACAATTCAGGAATTACAGGCACTGACCAGTCGAAAATCCCCATGTAACTTTACAACTGGCCCTAGGTGTCCACAGTTCAGCATCCACAGGTTCAATCAACCATGGATGTGTAGTACTGTAGTACATATTTACTGAAAAATATCCACATATAAGTGGACCCACATGGTTGAAATCTGTGTTGTTCAAGGGTCAACTATACTACCTTAAGGTTTCCTAAAGAATTTTCTGTAGTGCACTAGTTCTACCATATATTTAATTTAGAAAGTTTTTATGAGCTGATATGTTTTAGAAATCCATTAAAAGATCTGAAAAGTCTTGCAGGAATCTTGTTTATCTTATTTGAACTGGAATTCCCCAGAGTTATGCAAATAAATCCTTCCCTCTTCCTTCTACTATCTATTAGCATTCTGAGGAAGTTGTATTCCAAGGGACAGAGTTTCTATATTTATTGGTCTGAATCCTTTTGAACTCAGATGGCCAAAACATGCCGGCAGATATCACCTTGTTTTATACTCTACAAGAAGTAGACAAATGCCTCAGAAACTCTCAAATTTCACTGAATCAAGGATCACATAGCTACCATTGATCCCAGGATAAATCTGTTAATTCTTGTTTCTCGTCTTTCTGGCTACCTGTGACTTATGGCCTTGAACACGTCTCTTCAGGTCTACATGGTGGAGCTTTGTCTTATCCCTTATCCCTGATGAAATCAGACAAACTGACCCCTCCCCCACATTTGTTTTGCAGCTGCTTTGTATGCACTGATACAAAACAGAAAGCAAAAACAACTGAGACAAATGGCAAAATTTTAAGGTACGTGCATATTTCAGCAAGTTTAAATCTCTGACCTAGGGATGAAAGTTGCAACACACAGCAAGAACTACCACAATCTGCACAGGATCAGTCCCACTTAGCCTTTGTTGTGGTACAAGGATAACTGTATTTGCAAGTGATTATTCTCTCTGGGAAGTAACCACTGCACCCTTCCTGTTCTAAAACTTTTCTCTGACACATTCAAGGTATTACAAGAAAGCTAGCTTTAACCATAATTCCCTGTTGCTTTGCAGACTAGATTTCCCTTGGAACCAAGGATAAGAATAACAGCAATGCATGGAGAATATTTCAGAATGAAAGAGTATTACACTACTCACCCAACTGTGACTGAGCTGATGTAGGGAGAAAATATATAAGAAAAAAAAAATAGACAATGGAGCTGAAAGGTACTTCATGTTGCTCAAAGTAACAACCACCTTCAAAACTCTCTGGGTTACATACCCTAGAATTACACAAGCGCTACATTAGCCAAATTGTTTCATAAAAATATAATAAAGTTTTAGAGTGGCATAAAAGTTTGCATTACCTTTGGAAACACAAAGTAATCTGGTGCTGCTCTGACAGTTACTACAACTTCAAATGATGGTACAAGATAACGGTCAACAAAAATAGCCTTGTGTTTCCATTTCCTAGTGAATTTTCAACACATCTGCATATGTTATTTCAGGTGTGCGCCTCTGTGAACCTGTGTACGTGCCAAGTCCATAATAAGCAATAAATAAGTACTACTTGTAATTATGAAAACTGCTAAAAATCTTAGAATCACATAGTAATAGTGTGGAGACCACTTTGAAAAGATATGAAGCTTCGTCCTTGTCTAATTTATTATGGAATGTTGTCAAGACAGCCATTTTTAAAGTTATAAGGAACTAAGACAATACAGTCTTGTATAAGAAGTTGAGTTTAAATGCTGTAAGGCATATTTGAGTATCAGACTCATAGATTGGTCTCGGTAGCATCTGATGTTATTGACAACTATATCTTTAGATTAATAGGTTGCTTCATTGTTATTCTAAGTATTTCCATGGACTAACTCCCAGTGGCCCATGTGACAGAAGTTTGGGAAACAGGAACTCTGATGTATGGTGGATTATATAATCTGATACTCTTTGGCATAACAAGGCTTCAAATGCTTCCAGTAAAGCAACTGGAATCACAGAAGAAGTAATGCTTGAAAAACCATGTTTTAAAAAATGTACTAAGGAGTTTTATGCAACTATTTACATGGTGGAACACAATTAGATAGTTTTTAAACTGAAGTGTTATGATCAGATTTGTGAGAATCACTCTGGTAGGGTAAGGGGGTTAGATTAAAGAGAAAGATTAGAGGCATGCCAACCTAAATTAGAAATGTTTTCTTGGCTTTACTTAGTTGGTTTAACGTAATGAAAACTAACAATCTTTATATAAAACTAAAGCTTGCTAAACAGAAGGTCCAGGGCAAGCCTGGTAATTTAATTAAAAAGAAATAAGTTTTATCAGGTAGAAACTATTTGGCTAAAAGTAATAGAAAAACCAACTCAAATTAACTTGAATAGTGTAGTTATAGTGTATTAGCTCACAAAACAATAGGTCCAGAGACAGGGTCACTCCTGGCATTGTATTGCCAGAATGTTTTCACTTCTCTGTAATTCTCTTGGCTCTGTTTTCTTCCTTCTATTTGTCCCATTTTCATTCAGATAGCAAGATGGCTGAAGGAACTCCAGGAATCATATTCAGACATAGCAGAGGTATAAAGGGACCATCTTTTTTTTAGTATCTTCTTATGACTGAGAAAAACTTTTCTAGAAGCCCCCACTCCTGTCTTTCTTAAATTTGTCAAGTTTCATTGACCAAAAGTGAGTTAGTGAGTTATATGTCCACCCCTGTACAAGTCGCTGACAAAAGGAATGGAGTTACTATAATTGACTTTGACCAAAAACAAACTGTGGCTAGGGTACCACTCCTTGAGGTGGCATAACTGGAAAAATGGAATTCTGGTTAGCATGCAAAGAAGAAAGAGATGTTGAGTAGTAAACCAACAATGTTTGCTATCTACTGTCATAAAAAGGTCAACTAATACATATCAATATTTGAAGATGGCGCTTCATCTGGAAAGCAGACCTTCCCCTTCTACTGGCTTCTGACAGTTCCCAGAACTCTATTATTAATGGTCTAAGACCGTATTTCCCATCAAATCTTTACTTTCAGATATATCTCACTCAGAGTATTTAGGGAGCAACCTTTTGCTCCTCCTACCTTTTAAAAATGTCAGTTCTTCCTTGGATATTTTTTTCCTTCTAAAGCAGCAATGTTGATAGTGCATGGAAAATTCAGTCAAATATAGCCATTATAAGATAAACAATTGGAATGCCAGTGCCTGCCCCAATATTTTATGTGTGATATAATGAGAAATGTAATAGAAACTTAAGGCAGTGTAACATATAAGATCTCAGCTGTGTGCAAATGCTGGATATTTAACTGAGTTCTATCTGAAACTGAAGTTGACATAAAGTCTAGTGTTTTTTCAAGTGGCTAACTGAAATTTGTTCTTCTTTCACTTTTTCTCATTAATCATCTTTACTCTCAACCCACCACTCTCTGTGATATAAATTCTAAACATGTCCTCTCAAATGGAAAATAGTGAATGAGCTTGAAATTAAGCAGATTTATTAAAATTACCAGTGATTGTACATAGAACTTAAGAACATTGGTAATACACATTAAGATTTATAATGTGATTTTTGGCAGTTTCAAAATCTGTATTCCTCTTGAATAGGCTCTAAAAGCACTGTGACATGTGTAAGTGGTTTATTTGACATTTCAGGTTTTTTATGATAGAATAAGTCAACAACAAAATAAAGATAGTTTGATCTATTAAAATAACACAGTAATATCTGAATATGACTTGTATAAAGTAGTTCAATTCAGACTAAATAATATTAAACTGAACAAAATCAACAACTTTCAGTAATAAAATATGATTTGAGGAATTACAAGAAAACTTGGTTAAGATGGACAACTAGACATAGAAAAGAGGAAGAAACGAAAAAAGGAGAGAAGGGAGAATGGATGGAAGAAGGCAGAGTGGGAGGGAGAAAGGAAGAGATAAAGGAAGAAATTTAGTTTAGTTACATGTCTTAATTTATTGATAATTGTGAAGGTGCTCTGGCACATAAAGTTTGATATCATGAGGCTTCACTAAATTACTATTTGTATATATTTTGTTGGCATAATATAAGATCATATATGCTTGGAATCAATCAAATAATTAATAATTTATTTTCCCCCAAATTATCCACTGCAATCATATTTCTTAATATTCAACTGAAGTTCCAGATTATAAATAAATGACTCAAATATCTATAGTGAAAACTGGAGAGAATAAGAGGGAAGAAAGGATGCCACCTAATGTGTCAGTTTCATGTTCATTGTCAAATAAAATTACAGGGCAAGCAAGGGACCATGGAGTACAAAAATTCTGAGAAAGCACAATATCTGCATACAATGGGATCTCATTATTCATCACTCACTTAGCTATTCACTGTCTATTTTTTTCTTCCTCCTTAGGTAATATATTCCTCTAGTGGCTTTAATTGTCACCCATATCTCCTACCTCTATTGTCCCTCAATCTACTATGGGATTTTGTCAATTTCCAAGAGACTCAGTACTGAGAAGACAAAAAAGGTAAAGCCTATAAAGAATATTTGATGAGAAGGACAGAGAGCTCATGTGAATAAAACTTCCACACTCTAAAGATCTGTCAAGATTATTAAAAGAGCAGCTTTCCAGCCAAGATTTATATTTAACTTTTTTCAAAGTAATCCATATTACAAAGCCTGAAACCAACTGAAATTGTGTGGTTGACAATTTAAAAAAAAATGTTTCAGTGGAGACCAAGTAAATAAAACATCTGAAAGCATCTTGGAGGAGACTTTCCCTTTTTCTGAAAGATGGCCATATGCTGAAAATATCTGGTCTTCTACAGTGTCAAAGGGATGCCTGGAATGCTGTTAATGAATGAATCATGACGGCAAGATGAGAACCCTGAATTTATTTCATTACACTAATTGTCACTCTAAAAAGCGGTTACTGCCCAATTGGTTAACTCATAAAAATTCCCTTTGTAAAGGAAGGAGACCGTTTCAGGCCCCAAATATTGGTCTGTTGCAGATATGTGTTTTATTTTTTTACCTGAGGAAGAATAGAAATAAAAAGCAAGTTAAATGCTGGTTGCCTCTCAGATAATCCCTGCCTTGAAGTCACAGACTGTGACCAGGATAAAACACCTAAAACACTCTCTTAATGGAGTAGAGGGGGATCATTACCTGGAGGAGAAAGAGATTACCTGTATGCACAAACCCAAATCCCACATGAATCCAAACCATTTCCAATTAATATTAAGGTCTTCAGTAAGTACTCTGTGATATCAGTGTAAAACAAGGCTTAGCATTTATTTCCGCATGGATAGAAACCATATTTTCCAACAGAAATTATACTTTCTCAAGCAGGAAATATTTGCTTGAATAATCATAGAGGCCTTGTACATACTCTAGAGTACAAAATAAATATACGTTTGATTGAATATTTGGTCTAGGTGAGGAAATCTGGGCACACTTATCAGGCAATCCTATTTTCATACCATTTATTGTACTCAGAGTAGTTCGGGGCATACATATATGACAAGCAGCCAGTTAAATAGAGATTAGTGTGCTAGTTGAGCAATTATTCAAATCCAAGTGAACCTGAACCCTTAAAAGTCACTCAAGTACCACCAAAATCACTCCATCTTTCCTGTTCTGGTTCATTGTTCAATTTCAGGTAGGAGAAAGCAAACTGAACTCCTAGAACACCCATATTGAAAAATGTGAATTGATTTGAATTTTCAAATATGATGCCAGCCAAGATTTTTCTGTGTAATATTTTCATGTTCTTAGTACCAGCATAATAATACCTATGTCTGTAGAAATCCTTTACATGAGACTTGAAAAATACTTTGCATTTTCACAGTAACTATATTAAGAAGTGCTAATACTACTTGATAGGGCCAGGCTTGCTCCCTGGCACTTGGGGATTTCATGCAGTTTAATGAACTCAACTAAACATATAGCTCAAGTGTTCTTTTCCAAAAGAGTGGTTGAGCAAAGTGAAGTGGACTCTTAAGCTCAGGAATCTACACTCCAAGCTAACTAGATGTAAGGGGAAGTGATTTGTAAAAAGTCTAATCTATTTCCAAGTTAAGTCAAACTGCTTCTCTTGGACGTTGACTTCACCCACTCCTACCCTTCCTCCCTGCTGAAGTGACCATGGGGCAGTTATCAAGTTTCAATTTTTCAGATGAGTACAGTATCTTTTTAGGGGATGGCCAGCGACAAAATAGAAGGAACCTGGGCCTTTAATGGTCATAAGGATGTATACTGCCATCGTGGCCTAGGATAGCCAGTTACATGAGGGATAAATAAAACATGTCATATTTAATTCACTGGATTCGAAAGCCTGTTATTTACAACAGTGTAGTCTTTCTCCTAATTAATACACTGGGAAAAAAAGAAGCTTACTTGTTACATCAACGTTCTGGTTAATAGAAAGTCTAGAAGAAAAGATAAAAGGACATGTAAGGCAAATCATTACAAAGCACTTCAATTGATGGTATAACCTTGTTTAAATTTGACATAGGTATTTCCAAATATGAGAATTTTTTTGTCTATGATATGGAGTTGTTGAAACATGTTGAAACATGGGGTAGTTGCTAAAACTACTCATAGATTTTTAGTTGAAAATTGGAGGCATGTTTAATTAGAAACACCAAAGCCATGTAGCACCTCTACTAGTTTTCCTCATGAAGCTCCATCAGAGTGCACACACCCTCCTATCATCTTCATCTATTCTCTGTTATCGTTTGGAACTGTTGACTACAATACAGGTATACAGCAATGTGCTCTTGATGGCAAGATGATGGAGACCTTTCACTTGCATGGCAGTTGACACTTCCACAGATTGCAAGTTTCATTGCTTAATACACTTTACATATTAATGCTTTCTAGTTCTAGTCATTAGAGTTCCAGTCAGTTGTGATTCCTTCATTTTGTTCCACAATTCGGGGTGTTCTTGTTGACTGGCTTTTATACTCAGTCTCAAGAGACAGTGCTTGCTCTGCAAGTCTAGTTTTATAAAATCGTTTTATGATTAGGTTCCATGGTCAAGATAAGTAATATCTAATCATGTTTTGACACCTATTTATATGAACTGATTTCTCATGATACTGATATTCCCTTGACAATTAGATATTGCAATTTCTAATTGGTCTATTGATATGTACTAGTATGTCCACTTATTATGAAGATAATAAATCACTGTTACAAAAACTATTAGTCCACTAACAATTACTATCAAATGTGATTTCCCCTAAATATTAATAACTTGAGTTATACCTAATTTAATAGACACTTTATCTGCATTCCATCTCACAAAGTTTAGTCCTAGGCATTGCAAAATATTTTTTGGCTCTGTTGTATCAAATGTTGTTATGTGCTGAATCCAAACAAGAAAAATTTTCTCTTTATTCTATTAGTCTTTGCTTTTCCCATTTACTTAAGTCTTTAACTGATTAGGATTCAACTCTTTGCATGATAAACTTAGCTTATATTGCAGCTCAGTAATTCACACTGTGAACAAACAGAGGAGGGCACACATCTTTTATTATTTTAGTTTTCTGTTTGTGTTCATTAAACTTAGCTATTAGGCTCAGACATTGCCCTGGACTAATACTGTAAGATTTTTTTTTTTTAACGTGGTAGTGATATCCCTCTGTCCGCATATCAGAAATGACAAACTCTCTTGTATTGCTTCTATTTTTTAGGAGTTTGATAAAGACAATATATGTTTGCATTTCATAAATGAAACTTCTGTCTTTCTAGTGTTTTAAAACTAATTTAGAACAGATTGATGAGAATATCAGAATAAATGTGGGGAGTCTATACTTACTGAGGTATTATAAGGGAGTTATTTCAGCAAGGAGGTTATTTCAGCAGTGACCTTGGAGAATTATACACTTTGTTTATTTCTAAAATTTCTTGACTGTTTTTCCTTAATAATTAGGAAAAGTCATAGATAGCAAAGAATAAATGAATATCAAGCACTTTTCTATTGTTCTTTACTTAAAGTTTAGAGTTAACATATAGGATTAAAGTCACATTTTGGATTAAATAGCTTCAGTTTCTATTAACAGTAACAGATTTTTTATCTAAAGATCAGACGTCCACAAATCTCACTGATTCAAATTAAAGAATCTTTAAATTAACATAGAATGAATCTGAGCAGTCATAATAAATGATAAAACAATTTTGACAAAAATTTTGAAACTTTCATGATCAGCAGTAACACTTTCAGCTCTTACTGATTTTAAAATGTTGGACACTATTTGAAAATGTATTCATTTAATTCAAAACACATTGCTTGATGCTTTCTATGTGCTTCATGATGTTCTATTATTTTATCTGCCAGGGGAAAAATAAATAAGAAAGACCAATATCCTTGCCTCCTGGAACTAATCTTCTAGTAAGAGGAAGAAGAAAAAAAGGGATAATAAATTATTAAAGTATATTATAGGTTCTAAGGTGATAAATACTTTGGAAAAGATATAGTGGTGTAATGGGACATGACGCTGCAGAGAATGCACAGGTTGTAATTTTAAATAGGGTGGGGGATCAGGTTAGACATCATCGTGAAGGCAAAACTCGAGTAAAGGTTTAAAGGATGTAAGCAAGTTAACCAGATGGATATCTGGGGAAAAAGTATTTCAGGAAGAGGGAACGGGTGAAAATGCCCTAAAGTGGTAGCATGCATGGTGGGTTCCAGGACAGCAAATCACCTAGCAGGTCTGAGCACAGTGAACAAGGGCAAGAGTGGAAGGCGATGGGAATGTGGAAACAGTGGGGACAGGCCACGGAGGCGCTGGGAGACCATTATAAAGAATGGCTTTTACACTGCATGAGATGGGAAATTACTGCAGGTTTTGAGCAGAAAAGTGACATGATCAGATTCATATTTTAAAAGGACTTAGCTTGTTAAAACAGTGAGTTATTCCATTTTCCAGATCAAAGAAAACTATAAGCAATACTTTAGATGGAGTGAATGACTACTAGAAGAATCATATTTAAAGAAGCAAAAACTGGCCGTTTAAAAGTGAGAGATGAGAGAACATCATATAAAATGGTAAAAACAAACAAAACCACACAAATACCTGGACCACTAATTGCAGGGGCAAATAATTTTTAACTATTCAAGAACTACTAAAATAAAACCATAAATATACAGTCTTTTATTATAGGGTCAAATAATTTTATATACTCATATGATTCCATAGTGTTCTTTATTTTAGTAGATTACATTAAGCATTACAATAAATAATTTTGAGATATTATAAAACTGTAAGAGGTTATAGCTATCTGACCCTTTTTTAAGAAGGATAAGAAATAAATTTGTAAGGCATTCTAGGATTAAAAAAAACTATTTAATAGAAAAACGTTCAACACTTAAGTATATAGATTTTAGTTTTCTTAAAAGTCTGCTTTTGTGGAAAAAATACCTCTGACAGCAAAAGATAAATGAGGGGTTAATATATCACTATGTGTTGGTTAGGTTTGCTCCCCATGAAGCTTGAATGGGAAGAATAAAAATGACGTGAGTTGGCTTATCTTTATTTCCATCAGAAAAATGATAATGTGGGTTCTTCCCATATTCAAAGTGTAGGGGGAGGAAGGAGTAAAATAGAATGGGGATTCCTGAGTACAGTAAGATAGAATTCCATCCTGTTTCAAGCATCCCTTGTCATCTGAAGTACAAATTTGGATGATGTGCAAAATGAATCAATAATACCACATTTCTTCAAAACCCAAATTGCCATTCCATAAGAATCATATATCCTTAAAAATTTTGTTCAGAAATAAATCACATCTAACACAAGCAAGGACAAATGTCTCCTTTAACCTGGAATCAAACTTCAGTAAATGCCAGCTAGGCACCCAGAAGAGGCTATACCATTTTGTGTGCTTCTTTGTATTCTTTCCTTTAAATGCAGCTATTTCTTTGGAGGCTTAACCACATGCTGGATTTAAATGGTTGTGTTCAGCCATTTTCGTTATCAGTGCAATTATTCCTTCACAATTCAAAAATAACTGAAAGGATTATTTTTCTTAGAGCTTTCCAAAAGAAACACCTTATCACTTAGATGAAGTGTGGAAAAGTTGAATTCTAAAGCCAAAAAATGTTATAAATATCCAAGGGACTGAAAACATAGGATTATAAAAGGCAATTTGAATCCACATTTTTATATTGTGTTTGCCACTATAAACACTACTTTTAACACCCCATTTTCATTTTCTGATCTTATTGTTATATACAGACCTATGCTGTTTAGACATATATTAAGAAGTCAATCCATATTTTTCTGGTAAAATGTATGAAAAATAAAGTAAAAATATAACCTAAGAGAGAGGTGGAGTGTAAAAAAATCACTAATTTTTCCCCTAGAGACTATCTATTTATGAAATAATTTACTTATTTCACACCCCAAATTTCTAATGATACAGTAAAGTTGCTTTTAGAGACCATTTTCATTTAATATGAAGGGTTCTCTTTTTGATATGTGGTACTGTGACAGCAAAGATAAACTGCTAAGTTTTAGCTATCTCATTTGCAATTCAAGATTTACTATCCTGTTCAAATTAATCATAATGTAATATTGACAGAAAGAAGGGGCCCATCTCAATATGTCTCAGTATATCTCCCTCTGGGCAGATTCAGTTCCCTAAAAATTTTAATGTGTGGTCTCTTAATAAACAGATTCTTTCTCACATAACAGTGTCTGCAATACTTCTGTTATGACTTTGAGGCAGTGACACTTATGTTAGAGTTATTTCAGATTCTCCCATAACAAACATATCATCAAGTTTGTACTTGTCAAAAAAGACTGGAGTCCCAGTGGGTCCAATGAAGTATATTTTATTGTAGAGAAGTTTGCCATGTTCCCTCAATCCCTGCTCCTCTCTCCATCATGACATAATTTCAAGGGCTATTGTAAAATGAACCATAACATAGTAAAGGTTGGCCTGGCCTTATGAATGGGCAAGTAGAAATGGAAATTAAGTAGAAAAAAGAAATGGAAGACCATCTTGTGTTTAAAAGTCACAATGTTACCTTATCATGCTCTTGCAAACTCAACATTTAATTTAGATTTCTTAGAACTTCTACCTCAAGAGTGCCTGTAAAAATCAAATGCCATTGAGAGCATTAGGAGCATAATGTTAGAATAAATGTATCTCAGATGATTCCTAGAAGAGTCAGCTGGAATGGAATAGAACAGTTTACATCTTGATAGGGCTGGGGAAAGCTACCTGTGGTGCAGCTATCTGTGTACACACCACACCAGCTTCTTCAGGAGAAAAGAACTGTGCAGAAGGGAAGAAAGCAGACTGCACTCACTTTAACATTTGGCCTGAGTCCAAATGTTGGGTCAACAAAAGCAAGCCTGGTTCAATCCCAGCTACAACTAAGGGATGATAGATGTGATTCTGGTCAATTATGAAGGGTGCCGATGGTCTACTCCTAAGAAATTCTCAAATCACTATTTCCTGAGCCAAAACATTTACTCATTCATCCACATATTCAAATGTTAATATGTGGGCAGTACTCTGAAAGATACAGAAATGCACAGAACACAGCCTTTTTGTTTAAGGAACTCACACTCCAGTAAGAGAGATAAAGGCAAAAAATATAATATGAAGTAGAAGGTGACTGAGAGAAGTAAAGCATGCCATGAGTGTGTATAATATGGAGAAGAAATTTCTGACTCAAAGACTGAAAAAAATTCTAATGGACGAGGTGGCATTTGAAGTGGGCTGTGAAGCCAGACAGTTTTCAATAGGCAACACTGGAGACAGCAATGGTCACTACATCTTGAATGAATAAATGGTTTATGTGTAATTGGAAGGGCATTGGACTAGTGGCAGTGATATGGAGACTACCTCCAAGTTCTGCTATATTTTTTGGACAAATTATCTGACCTCTTTGAGCCTCAATTTCCCCATCTTCAAAGTATGACGACTAGATTAGGTTGTCTTTTAATTTCTTTCTGCCACTATAACTCTGGGAAGGCATGGAGTTCATGTTTTGTCCCCAAGTTTCCTGTGGGGAAACTTACTACTCTTGATAATATTTACTAAAGTGGTGGAATTCTGCAGTAGGTACTGTGGTTATCTTACCGACCTCCATCCTACCTACCACTTCTCCACTCATTTTGTATGGCAGCCAGGGAGTTTGGATGGGATTTACTTCATCCACAGATACAAGGATAGCTGCTGCTTTCCCACTGCTTTTTACTATTAAGATTGTTTTATCAGTGTTTCATTATCTAACTCTATCCTAAACCAAGACCAGGCCCCACTCACTGTGCCCAAACAAATTAGTCCAAAGTTCAGCCCATCTTTAAGATGGGCCAGTGATAGCAAATGTAGGGCATTCATTCCGTAGTTAAGGACAGGGGTCATTTTCTCACATTGGATGTGTAAAAAATGCTGACAGACAGCATATGAACACAGGATAACATTTTAAGGGTAACGATGACCGACAAAAGATGGAAATGCTAGTAAATCAAGAAACGTGGAGACAGAATTCTGCTCACAGTTTGACTAAAGTCCATCTATCCTCGGGCTTTTGTATTTGTAAGCCAATAAACTTCCTTCACTTTTTAAAGCACAAGAGTTTGGTTTTCTGTATCTAACAACCACTGTTCTGAACCGCTAAACCACTTTTTCAAAACTTTTTTTTTGTAAAGTGTTTTTTTCTAAACCAATTTTATTAACCAAGTTAAATACTAAGCCATAAATTCATACACATAAAACATTCATATTATCAACTTAGAGAGTTTAAAAAAACTTACCTTACAATATTCCCAACAAAAAACCTATGACTTTCTCTGTCTGGATTAGAAAGCACTTTTTTTTTTTTTTTTTACATCTTTATTGGAGTATAATTGCTTTACAATGGTGTGTTAGTTTCTGCTTATAACAAAGTGCATCAGTTATACATATACATATATTCCCATATCTCTTCCCTCTTGCATCTCCCTCCCTCTCAACCTCCCTATCACACCCCTCCAGGTGGTCACAAAGCACCGAGATGATCTCCCTGTGCTATGCAGCTGCTTCCCACTAGCTATCTATTTTACGTTTGGTAGTGTATATATGTGCATGCCACTCTCTCACTTTGTCCCAGCTTACCCTTCCCCCTCCCCATATCCTCAAGTCCATTCTCTAGTAGGTCTGTGTCTTTATTCCCGTCTTGCCCCTAGGTTCTTCATGAACTTTTTTTTTTTCTTAGAGTCCATATATATGTGTTAGCATACCATATTTGTTTTTCTCTTTCTGACTTACTTCACTCTGTATGACAGACTCTAGGTCCATCCATCTCACTACAAATAATTCAATTTCATTTCTTTTTATGGCAGAGTAATATTCCATTGTATAGATGTGCCACAGCTTCTTTATCCATTCATCTGTTGATGGACACTTAGGTTGCTTCCATGTCCTGGCTATTGTAAATAGAGCTGCAATGAACATTTTGGTACATGACTTTTTGAATCATGGTTTTCTTAGGGTATATGCCCAGTAGTGGGACTGCTGGATTGTATGGTAGTTCTATTTTTACTTTTTTAAGGAACCTCCATACTGTTCTCCATAGTGGCTGTATCAATTTACATTCCCACCAACGGTGCAAGAGTGTTCCCTTTTCTCCACACCCTCTCCAGCATTTATTCTCTCTAGATTTTTTGATGATGGCCGTTCTGACCGGTGTGAGATGATAACTCATTGTAGTTTTGATTTGCATTTCTCTAATGATTAGTGATGCTGAGCATTCTTTCATGTGTTTGTTGGCAATCTGTATATCTTCTTTGGAGAAATGTCTATTTAGGTCTTCTGCCCATTTTTGGATTGGGTTATTTGTTTTTTTGATATTTAGCTGCATGATTTGTATGGAAACACAAAAGACCCTGAATAGCCAAAGCAGCCTTGAGAAAGAAAAATGGAGCTGGAGGAATCAGGCTCCCTGACTTCAGACTATACTACAAAGCTACCGTAATCAAGACAATACGAAACTGCCACAAAAACAGAAAGATAGATCAATGGAACAGGATAGAAAGCCCAGAGATAAACCCACGCACATATGGTCACCTTATCTTTGATAAAGGAGGCAAGAATATACAGTGGAGAAAAGACAGCCTCTTCAATAAGTGGTGCTGGGAAAACTGGACAGCCACATGTAAAAGTATGAAATTAGAACACTCCTTAACACCACACACAAAAATAAACTCAAAATGGATTAAAGACCTAAATGTAAGGCCAGACACTATCAAACTCTTAGAGGAAAACATAGGCAGAAGACTCTATGACATAAATCACAGCAAGATCCTTTTTGACCCACCTCCTTAGAGAAATGGAAATAAAAACAAAAATAAACAAATGGGACCTAATGAAACTTAAAAGCTTTTGTACAGCAAAGGAAACCATAAACAAGACCAAAAGACAACTCTCAGAATGGGAGAAAATATTTGCAAATGAAGCAACTGACAAAGGGTTAATCTCCAAAATTTACAAGCACTATTACTCTTATACTAAGAGATTTCAGCAGAGAAAAGATTTTAAAAGGATGAAAAAAAATGCCTTTTCTCTGGAGGCTTTCAATCAGTCTTGAGTAATTTTAGTCCAAGATATTTTTGGTATCATCCTTGTTTCCATCTTTTTAAATCTTGAACTCCAATTCTTTTGTTAGGGAATGTGAGGGTTTTCAAGAATCAAAAAGAATAAGGAATAATTTTTATAGTCATTGACTCCACACCTTTCTTCTACAAAGGCACCTCAATCCCAAAGAGGGTACTGGCCTCGCTTGGCATGGTCAGTGTCAGAGTGGAAAGAGGATCTCAGGTGTATACACATCCCCCCCCGTCCCCCCCGACAGACAGCCTCTGCTTCATTACAGCTGCAGAATACTCTGATTTAGGTGCAGTTATTTGTTAACACTTGACGCTGCCATCCAGATATACACAAACCTGTGCCAACAAACTCTTTCCCTTTTTAAAAAATTCCCCCGTGTCAGTTTTCTAACTTCCATTTCATAGATTATAAAGAAACACTGAGAATCAAAGAATTCAAATTACTCAAACAAGGTTATTGTTCCGTGAGTGGCTGACACAGGACTAAACAGATATCACCAGACTCTAGCCAAGTGCTCATCCCTCCCCTCCACTGCATTATCCCTACTGAGTGAACAACACAACTTATACAGATATTTCCTTGCTGCCTCTCAGTGAACAAATCAGCTTTCACAATTAGAATAATGAAAATACAGAATTATAGAATAATAGAAAATATAGAATTGGAGCTTGGAAAGAGCCTTAAAGATCATTTCATTGAAAACCTTCCCCACCCAATGAATTATGTTTCCGAACTCTACTTGCTAGACCTTTTTTTTTTTTCCTTGAAGAAGGTGGTCTTGATTCTACATAATAAATGCTTTCTCATTTTTGTAGGGCTGGGTAGTGTCATGAAAATTTAAGTGCTAAAGAAATGCTAATTCTTGGCAATTATTCTCTTGTTTTTACTGTAAAACTTGTATGTATTAAAACCAAAGATAAATCTTTAAAGAACAGCACACCATTTTGACACTATGTTCCTGAAACGTTTACTGACTACATATAAAATACCTTTTTTGAATTACACAAAGAGAGATTGTATATAACTGCACATTGAAATATGATTATATATGAAATAATAGTTCTCTTGTCTATTGTTAGTTTTTCCTAACTTTAAATTTCCTCTAAAGAATTCCAGGAGGAAACTCCCTTGTCATATAGCAGCCTGTCATACTTATTTTGTTTTGGTGGAGAGTTTTAATCACATATTATATCCCAGTATAAGAAAGATTTAAATTGTCTAGTTTGAGATTTCAGATCACCAAACAATCCTTTCCTTGTTACCAGAAATAAGTACTAGGTATCTTAAGCTCTGAGATAGAAATGTTTAACAGGATACAATTCATAAGACATTCTAAAATATCTGTAGAGTTTTGAGAAATTAGTTACCTTTTGATTGACCGATTATATCCGTGCAGGCACTTGCAATGATAGAAAAGTTCTTTTGTTGGTTTAACTCTCTTTTCAGACTGTGATTATTAATGGATAGTGGCTAATTATTTTCGAATTTACTGAGGACTATGATCATATGTTAGACAAAAGACAAAATTTGAAATAAACAGGCTTGGTTGCTCCAATTTACTGAAATTCAGGAAGTAGAATGTTACGTTGGAAAGGGAATGGACTTTAGCCCCAGACAGACTTGGGCTGAAATCTTAGTTATAGTGTTTACTTACTGCCTTTGGGGGCAATTCGCTGAACTATTCTGGCCTTGTGCTTCCTCATCTGTAAAAGAAGAAGAATAGTATTTACTTCTCAGATGTCCTTTCGAGAATCAGAAGTAATATATGTAAGTTAAAGAGAGTCGACAAAGTTGTTATTAGAAATACTAGCTTTCCATTCACAACAATAGCTTCATGAGTCATAGGAAGTCAGACTACTCAAATCTTTAAAGGTCATATCTGTTTTCTTTAGGCACTTATTTAAAAACAGATTCACTTTCACTTTTGCCATTACATTCATTTTAAAAACATGTCTGACTATCTCACCTTTTTCAGTAAACAAATAGCGTTAACTGTAACAAATCAAATCATTTAGCAGTGAAAATGAATCAGCACTTATGATTTATTCAGTGTCATATGTTAGCATGGTCTCAGTTACTTAGAGCCTCCATCACTTATTCCTGTCTCTCAGTGAAAAAGCTTCTAAGAACAAACACAACAAAAATAGATCTATTGTCAAATCAAGATGCAAGCTTATTTGAATTCACTGATGAAAATATTATGTCATTAAACTACAAAGATAAACAACCTAGCTTATAAACTGAGAATGCCAGTAGTTTTGCTCCCTTTGTCATTTGTATTTTAAATAACATGAAACATTTAAAAATATTGTGTTATAACGTATCACCTGTCACTTGAAGAACTTTTGTGTTCAAATTAGTATAGTGTTTGATACAGCATTGAAAACAGCTTTGTAGAAATGTTTTCTGCTTCAGAAAATGCCATGATGTGCTTATAACTGGTTGCAGCAGAAGAGAAGAATTGGTTCTAGTTTCTGTACATTTTTACTTGTTAATAAGTTTCTTAATGGTTTTTTTGTATGTTCCTGCTTTCATCTTTCTTCCCTATTGCTTAACCATATTGTCGGCTATAAAACAAAACATTTTATACGCCAGCAAATGTAGGATTAAGAAGTATCATGAGAGAATTTTAATATAGCAACTGCTTGGCTAAGGTCACGCCACAGTGAGATACAAAGCAATACATAATGAGAAAAATCACTTAAACATAAGAAAGTTATTAATAAATCAGGAGAAATCAAGTATGCGGGGAAAGGTTAGATGTTATGTATTCTGTGTTCTCAGATACATGGTTTATTACCTGTGTAATTGCTCTGCCATGTAGGATATGCATTTGAGCAAACACTGTAAATTATTACAAAGTATATACAGGAAAACCTCTTCATAATCTTCCCCCACTTAACGATTCCCCACATGTAGAAGCCCCTGACTTACACAGATGTGATCCTCTAGGAGCGGGGCTTAAGCCAGACCCATACTAACCCTCGGCATTCAATCCTCAGCATTATATTAATGATGCGTGAGAGTTTCATGTGGGATGAAAATGTGAGCAAGAGGACCTCAAGGTGCAAACGATCTAATGGAGGGAAGGGAAAGTAAACAGCTCACTGCTGCCACTGCCGCAGCTACTACCACTAATAAAAACAACAGAACCTTCCCTTTAGCAAAACATGACTTTGAGCAAGTTACTTATATGAACCTCTGTTCCATTATATGTAAAATATGGATAATAGCTGCTTCATGGAATGGTTTTGAGGGTTAAGGAGATATATATAAGAAGTATTTAGCATTGTGCCTGGAACAAAGAACTCAATGAACAGATGCTATTTATGTATTGCTCTTGTTACTCATGTTAGTTTTATTATTGGAGGTATAATGATACATTCAAAAAGTCTTTATCCCCATTTTACTCATAGACTAGTTGGTGCATTAAAATATGCAGACATGTTAAAAAAAGTAATTGTACCATACATTATACATGATAATTACAAATGAATGCCAGATAATGTCTTAAAGATATTATTTTTATATATCTATTTCTCTCAAAAAATAGAGTTAGCATGATATTCCTGTTCACAAAAAGACCAAAGAGAGAGAAAAATATGGTGTGTCCTATTTCACCTTCCATATTGGGTATCAGACCCATTTCCCAATACAAAGGTTATAAAAGATTCTAACAACTGTATGTCCAATGTAGAAATGTCTAAATATAAATGACGATTTTCAAAAGCCATAATCAATCAAGAGTTAATAATCAAAGATACACAAGGACCAAAGTGCCTGAATAACATATCAGAAATACTGGTAAACTTATCAAGTGTGGCTTTCTTTACAACTTTTAAAATACAGTTATTGAATGTGTCTGGTTGGCTGCCCTTTGTCTCTTTGTTAACACAAAGAATTAGAAGCTGCCATCATTGTAACTTTTGTCCCTAACTTCATGGTGTTAATAACAGTGGTCACCAGCAAGACAACATCTTATTGACAAGTCATCATTGGGTTTGAGGCAGAAAGGGCTTCGAAGGCGTGGAGGCTCTTACACACTTGAGCTCATTCTGACCCAAACAAGTAAATGAAGAAAATGACTAGGGATACTAAGGGTCCACCTGTCCTCACAAGTGCCACTCAGATATTTTGGCTGAAAATTCCCCTCAAATGATAGAAAATAATATTTTCAACCTTTTAATTGGGGCGTTTCCCTTATTTATAACATATAGAGAATAGAAAATTAAATATTACTACTAGAATGATGAAAATATAGGGGCATAAAACTTTACTTTGTTCCCTAACTTTCTCATTTTTGTGATAAGTTACATACGTTCCTTTTAAAAATACAAAGGTGAAAGAGTAATTAGGAACCTTTATTTTTTATACTGCTTATATAAACTGCATTGAGGTTTTTAAGAAATGTGGCATGCTACTGAGGATGTTTACTAATATACCGAGTGATAAAAATTTTGATAAGCTACATTTGTGTCTTGTTCATTTTGACTGATTACTTCATTTATTTTTATTTTGATGGCGGACGAGAGGAGGGTTGGTTAGATAGTTTTATTGATACGACCAGAAGACGAAGAAGTATAAAAAATTAAGAATGTGCAAATATAAGTACAGACGTTAATTTTGAGGAAAATAATGCTTAATTCAGTATCTTAAATATCTTTTCTCCACTGGGGTAAAGATATCCAGTAATTATGTACTGCACAAGAGAGCTATAAACAGTATAGACCTGAAACTTTTTAAGCCATACCTCTTTAAATATGACATTTTAGCACCATTATTGTAACAAAATAATGTCTTAAAGTATTGCTTTTGAGAGACTGGAGCTCCTAATATAATAAATACAGCCTTGGTTTGCAAGTATTCAGAAGAATGTAAATGATTATATCAACTTTAAGAATGTGCCAAAGATGTAAAAGTGGCTCAGAGATTTGTGGTTAATTTAATTGGGACATACGAGAAATAAAGCGACATGCTGAAAAATGTGGCGACAAGATTGACAAAGTATCTTTAGCAAAAATACGTGTGTGGTGAAAAAAACTAAAAATAAAACTACCATATGACCCAGCAATGCCACTCCTGGGTATATACCCGAAAAAAACCCAGAAAAAACTGATTAGAAAAGATACATGCACCCCAATGTTCATAGTAGTGTTATTTACAATTGCCAAATTATAAAATCAACCTAAGTGTCCATCAACAGATGAATGGATAAAGAAGCTGTGGTATATATACACACAATGGAATACCACATAGCCATAAAAAAAACAATGAAATTTTGCCATTCACAGCAGCATGGATGGACTCGGAGGGCATTATACTAAGTGAAATATGTCACACAGAGAAAGATAAATACTGTATGATACAACTGATATGTGGAATCTAAAAAAAATACAACAGGGCTTCCCTGGTGGCGCAATGGTTGAGAGTCCACCTGCCGACACAGGGCACGCGGGTTCGTGCCCCGGTGTGGGAAGATCCCACATGCCGCGGAGTGGCTGGGCCCCTGAGCCATGGCCGCTGAGCCTGCGCGTCCGGAGCCTGTGCTCCGCAATGGGAGAGGCCACAACAGTGAGAGGCCCGCGTACCGCAAAAAAAAAACCAAAAAACAAAAAACAAACTAGTGAATAAAGCAAAAAAAGAAGCAGACTCACAGATACAGAGCACAAACTAGTGCTTACCATTGGGAGAGGGAAGGGGAGAGGAGCCTTACAGGAGAGGGGGATTTTAAAAAAAGGTTATTATGGGATTATATAAAATTATGTGTGTGAAAGTTTTGAAAACTGTAAAGCTCTACAGAATTTAAAGAATCTTTCACTGAATAATAAAATAAAATAAAATAAATATGTAAATGGTGGTAAATGTGCTACTACTGAGTTGTTTTTTTTTGTCTCCATTAAGAGTTCACAGCCAGGAAAATGAGATCACAATGCAATGATGTCAGGTGATACATGCTGGTTTCTCTAGAAACCATGCTCATGTGGAGTCTTAAAAAGTAGAATACAGGAAACGGGGGCTATTATTGTTTCCAGCACTATTCAGAGTGGGAGTGGTCCTATTTGCTGGGATGAACTACTGGATTCCTTTGTTTATCATCAAAAGGGGCACTAGGACCATGTGACACTATAATACCATCTCAAATGATCCTCTTTACATCTTGGATTATTTTGGTTTTTCATTTAGATTGCCATGCAGAGATCAGAATTTTATCCTCAACAGAGACGAACAATTCTAACCACCTTGCAGTAAAAATCTTATTTTAAGAAATTGGAATTCTGAATAAATACTATGTTGTCAGATAGATTGATTAGTGTGAATCAGTCGTGTAGGCCCTATGTACAAAACTGAGGACAAGACACTGAATTTTGATCGCCCTGTATAGGTACAATGACGTGAGCAAACACTTCCACCTGTAGAGACAGCTGCTTTATATTTGATGAGTTCTTAACTATGACACGTAGTAGATAATTAAAGTGATTCATATTTGGTATTATATACATAAGGAGCCTGAACTGAGTATTAAGCCAAAAAAAAAAAAAAAAGCATGTGTATCTGTTATCTATTGCTCCTGCTACAAAATTCCTTCCAAATAGTGGCATAAAACAGCAATGACTGGGGCTTCCCTGGTGGTGCAGTGGTTAAGAATCCGCCTGACAATGCAGGGGACACAGGCTCGAGCCCTGGTCTGGGAAGATCCCACACGCCACGGAGCAACAAAGTCCACGCGCCACAACTACTGAGCCTACGCTCTAGAGCCTGCAAGCCACAACTACTGAGCCCACATGCCACAACTACTGAAGCCTGCGTGCCTAGAGCCCGTGTTCCACAACAAGAGAAGCCACTGCAATGAGAAGCCCACGCACCGTAACAAAGAGTAACCCCACCTGACGCAACTAGAGAAAGCCCGCGCACAGCAACGAAGACCCAACACAGCCAAAAATAAAATAAATAAATTTATTAAAAAAAAAAAAATATATATATATATAAACAGCAATGATTTAGAATTCCCTATAATTCTGTGCACTGGCAATTTGGACAGTTCTTCTGCTGGTCTAACTGGGGCTCACTCATTTAGCTGCAGTGATTGGGTGACTCAAAGGGGCTGGAGAGTTCCAGGATCTGTGGTGCCTGTCGTTTGGGGCACCTCAGTCTCTTCCACACGGCGCTTCCACCACATTCTACTGATCGAAATCAATCAAGAGGCCAGCCAGCCTAGAATCAAGGAGTTGGAGAAACAGGCCCCACCTCCTGATGGTAGAAGCAATCATGGGGCATTGCAAAGGGGGAATGGATACAGCAATGTTTTCTTCACTGGAGGCATAATTCATGCGCAACCATTTCCATGGCATTTTGTTCTAGTAATTCCCGTTGTGCCCTTCACTGCCTGCCCAGCATCTCAGCTCAGTACTTTACTAAGGATTCGTGTAAGATCAAAGGTGGGGAAAATGAGAAGCAGAGGGCAGGAGTTATGGCAGTAATTGAAGAGTTGTTTGTTGTTGTTTTAAATCCAAACCTCTTTTTAAAAATCATAGATCTGTGTTGACCTCTGCATAGAACGAACTCAATCAAATGTATCAAAGACTTTAGAGAAAAATAAACTCTAAAAAATATTCCATAAAGTAAGGCATGTGGGGAAATAAATGCTTATTGTAAAGCTAAAATACAAAGTTTGAACTGAAATACACTTACATCTAACATGGATTTCCAAATCAGTGTTTTGTGCAAACCTCAGAATACCAAAAATTGTCCCAGCTACCTTGTTCATGCTTTTATTGTTTCTGTTTGGTAACAAAAACATTTCCCAGCTCTAAATAAAAACTGGTTTGCAACAGGAAAAAATTTCAAAAAAGTTTATTTTCCATGTTATTATGATGAGACAAAATTTTTTCAAATTGTTTTATAAACAAATAAGTAGCAGATATGATAGTTTTTTGTTGTTGTTGAAACTGAAAGAAAAAATACGAAGAAAGAAGCGCACTAACAAAATTTCCAAAGAAAAAGAAATATTAGGGATCAGGGAACCACTTAACAGTAGCTAAAAGGAAAATTGATGACAACTGAGCTTCCTAGGCCCCTGAACAACTTCTGCTGTTCTGTCCTTAAACTTCAAACAAAGGAGATGTTGTACCCCTGGGAAACTGTTGCTCAAGAACCTACCATGGCTTCCTTTGAACCAATAAATCAAACCCCTCCTTGTGGAAACATTAAGAGCCTCTATATACATCTCCCCCCTGGAAGTATCCAAACTGGTCCGTCACAACTTGCCAGAAGGAGCCCCCAGTCAGTTCAGGCAACCATCTTCACACTCAGCATCCATCAAGTTCCCTTCCATCTACGTACCTGAGCTCACACTACTCCTCCCTGGGTTATGTCCAATGCCCAATCTAGTTATCCATATGCTATGCATTCAAGATCTGCTCACCGGAACATCTTCTATTAAACTCTATCCAACTATTCTAGGCTACATCAATCTTCCCTTCTCCTTTTCCCTAGAGAACTTTTGGAATTGATCACATGCAATAATCATTATTAGAGAAACAGCAACAGCTGCTGTACTGGGTGCTCTTTCTGTGCTAGGAAGGTGGGTGATGTCATAGTGTGGTTTTCCAGCATCTGCTCTTCGTCATCCCTATCTTCAACTGAACACTGATCTTGCCTACTGTGTACAGTCTAGAATTGAGGGAAATTCCAAGAGACTGTCTTCTGATACAAAGCCCAGGGGCCAGACCTTTCTCTCCTTATTCTAGTGCCTCACAGGAAATAAGCATACACTTCTTCCTGGAGCTAGTGATGCAAGGACTAGTAGAATGGCCACAAGTCATTCACCCCAGTGGTCGCAGTCACCAGTATAGTGTCCCAGCATCCTGTCTAGGTCTATTCAGCTGTTTGGCTTCTGCTTCCTGCTTCTTGTTTCCTGGAGATTCTTGGTGCTTGTCATTCCTTTACCTGCTCTGGACAGCCTTCCATTAATTCTGCGAGTTCCCTGAAACTGTTCAATACATTGCTTTTCTTCAATGAGCCTGAATTTCTTTCAGCTATCTGCAGCCCAGTCTCATGGTATAGCTACACAATGTAGAAAGTATGGATGCAGCAGGTATAATCCCGAGTCACAGATACAGGCCAGAGGAAAGCTACTTTTAAAATTTTCCTATAACTGCACTTAACGGCTATGTTTTTCAGATGGTAGAAACCAGTCTTAGTTAACTCAGGGCAATCTTAGCCATTTCAGTGTTTCTTCATTCAATTTAAGATCTCACCCTGCCTGCATTCTCAGGGTTGCTTCTAGTTCATGGGGCTTATAAGACACAGGCTGGTCAGTGAGAAGCTGCTGTCTCTCTGTACTTGTCACCTATCCATGCTGGCATCCAACCCAATACCTCATTTCCTGTCCAGATTCATCCATGGCCAGATTCATCTGGGCCATCATTATGGGCTGCAATATGTCCACCCCTCTACAAAGTCCCAGGTTGAAGCTCTAAATCTCAGTACCTATAAATGTGACTGTAATTTAGAGAAAGAGCCTCTAAAGAGATGATTAAGTTAAAATAAGGCCATTTACATGAGCCCTAATACAATCTGGCTGGTGTCCTTATAAGAAGAGGAAATTTAGACACAAAAGAAATGCCAGGAATGTGTGTGCACAGAAAAAAGATCATGTAAAGACACAATAAAAGGCAGTCATCTGAGAGCTATGGAGAGAAGTCTTAGGAGAAACTTAACCTGCCAACACCTTGATCTCCAGCCTCCAGAACTGTGAGGATATACGTTTCCATTGTTTAAGCCACCTAGTCTATGGTGCTTTGTTATGGCAGCTCAAACAGACTGAAACAGCCATTGCTATAGGTCAACTTTACATAAATGCTTTTTGTTTATATAAAGTTGTTAATTCTAGAAATCCTTGAGACTTTTATATTACTAGGTTGGGGTCAATTTGAGTCTGGTGTAGTGTTCTGTTCAGAGTGTCCACCTAATAAATGTTTCTTTAATAACTGGTGCAGAACATAATTGACATTAACTCATGGTTTGCTGCAGTCAATAATAATTTGTTAAATTTTCTTTTACCTTTTGTTTTTGAAAGAAATGAGGAAAAGAAGAAAACCAATTTTCCAACTGAAAAATGAGCAAAATATTGCTGGATCGCCAACATCTGGTATCATTTAAGTCTGGACTGGACAGAGAAAAAGAAAAAGATTACACCAGAGGGAATAACCCTGTATTTCCAGAGGAAAAAAGGAGATGACATAGTTCGTCTTTTCAGTGATTAAACACCTTCCATTTTCACATAGCCTCACTACAAATAGAGAGTTTATCTTCCTTCAGTTTTTGCATTTCACTGTCTAGTAAGCAAACCCTAAAGGCCAAAATGCTAGAATTCTATTTTCCCAGAATGATACCAAGTAAAGTTTCCTTAACCCTTCCAACTCTTAAGCTACTCTCAAAGGCTGCCATTGGTGAAAATGCATTAAATTCAAATGGAGGAACTGGGTGGTTGTTCTTTTTTTCAAGAAAGTAAGAAAGGAAAGAATGTCCTTTCTAGGTTGATGTATATGATTACCAGGAAATTTGAGCAAATTAAATCAACTTGTGTTGGGCATACAGATGTTGCAGGTAATAACTCCCATGTAAATCAGTGGTGAAATGACTGTTGTTCCTCTACCTTTTCAGCATTGTAAAAGGGGTCAGAATTCAGTGTATCTGCAATGTAGCCACGTGGATGCTATGTAGAGAAACATGAATTTCATAAGTGCCTCCTAAAAGCTGAGTTGCATGAGCCTTAGGCAAGCAGGATAAAGTGCCACATCCCTTGACCTTGTAGCACAGGATCCTTCACCTGAGGCACGGAGTTTAATGTGGGCTCATTCATAAGTGTTTTCACTCTAGCCAGCGACTAAATGGCCCCTTTATGCAATTATGATACAATTCCTTGTTCTCTATGACTATACTAAAAAGCTATGAGTTATAAACTTTATAACATAGTTATAATATTGACACTAAAATTTAAATGAATGCACTAAGGCTAGAAGCTGATTGCTAGAGATAGGTCTATCTCTTGGCGAAAGCTATACTATGAGAGTCAAAATGTCAAATGTATGGGACAAAAATAGAAGCATTACTTTTATCTAAGAAACCTATTTCCTGTAACTGATGTTCCCAATGATTTAATCTCAATTTCCAAATGATCTCAGATACCATGTGATTAGAGTACAGCAGGTAATTCTGGGCAAGGAAGTGCAATTTTAAGACACTGCAAGTTATTAGAAAGGAAAGAAGCAAATAAGAGTTTGGCTACTGTTCTTTAGGATTATGTATCTATCTGTACATACACATATGTGTATATATATGTACATTTATATATATTGTGTATATACACACATGTAAATGTATGTATGTTTACATATATATGTGTGTGTGTGTGTGTGTGTCTGAAGGGTGACAACTCTCAGCAAATTTTAAGTTTTCCTGGGTAATAATGGCTTGTATACGCACTCATCAGTTGTCTGTTCCTTGTGGGAGAATAGAATTATATCTAATAAATGGCTATGGATTTCCCAACAAAAATGCTCCCTTTTCTACCCCACAGACTGAGAGAAATCATGCAGGAGGACATGGCTGAAGCCTGTTGGCTGAACTGAGCTATCAATATAGAATCTCGGAACTAGACAGACTCCCCATCCAGCCCCTGCGGCCCTCCACATCCCCAGGAGCACAGTTTCTGGGGAAGCAGAGGAACCCAGCCCTGACAGCAATTCATTCCCCGGTAGATGGAAGGGCTGAACAAAGCATGCAGCATTTTCCCAAATTTTTCAGTCAGATCAATCACTCCATCTTCCCAGGAACGACTTTAGTAAAGGAGTGGATTTCAGGAGTGGGGCAAAATGCTATCCACTTTTAAGAGCCATGATTTATTAATGCTGCAATGAATTATGATATAAAAAAAGTGGACACATTCTTGAACAACTGCGTTTTTCGGTCAGTCACATGCCATCTTACAGGACAGCCACTGAGACTTCTGATAGCTCACCCTGTAGCAGGAATACAGTTGATTGTTTTCATAAGAAGTGCTGGTTAGAAAAAGAGTACAGAGAGGGCCTGACTGTGGCAAGGGCTATTGCTACCCATCTTGGTATCACAGTCCAGAGAAGAGTGCCAGGTACTCATTAAATGTTTGCTGAACTGAACTGACACACAGCATTGCTTCTGAAAATAGATCTGTAATATTGCTAAGTGTGTGGCTACCAACGATGGTGGAAAAAAATATTAACTTGGGAGTTAGACCCTGTGGTCAAGTACAAGCCCACTATGTGCTAGATGATGACTTGGGTGAGGTACTTAGCCCCTCTGTGCTTTGGTTCCTTCTTGTGTAAAATTTAGATGTGACAGTATCTACCTCAGAGGTTGCGGTATAGACTACTGAGGTAATGCAGGCATGACATCATGACTGGCAATGGTCATTTTATGAAAATTTTATTTTATCACATTTTATCACATTTTATCAAAATATTTTTATGAAATTATAAAATAACTTCTGAACTATACACACACTTAACAGAGACTGTGTTTTCCTTAAGGTTCTTTATCATATGGAAAAGTATTTATAAGGACCTAAGTAGATGGTAAGAGAATAATATTTGATGCTACTATGGCTTTACAGAGCCCTCTTTCTCTAAAGAACCCATATGATGTTTTAATTTTTTATATATTTATATTAATAATATTTGGCCATATATATTCCACTTTGCTAAATGTTGCAATCAGTGGTTTCAGTCCTTTGCAGCAACCATGATTTATGTAAGTATACAGACTAGGCAAAAATCTAGAATGGAGAACCTAGTAGTGTATGTAACAAACTGTGCCCACAATTTGTTGCCTATATTATTTAAATTATATGATATTTTAGAATTTTGATATTTAGATTTGTTCATTAGTGATAAAATAATTTGGTATCCATTTGTCTATAAGGAGGAACAGATTTTGCATAGATTGGAGATTGGTTAAATTATAATGATCTGCAACAAAATAAGAGGAGAATTAAGTTTTGTAACTGGTAAAATGATGCCTGAAAAACAGGGCAGAAGATAATACTCCTGAAAAGGAAGATTTCCAGGGAATGTCCTGGCAGCAGCAGCCATAGTTAATCACATTCTATTAAGGGCTTACTGCAGACTGTTCTCTCCTCACCTGAATATGCTTTGAGCTCTGTCTGAATCTCTTTGAGGTCATTTAATACTATAATCCAGATATTTGTTTTCATGTTTCACATTTCCCTTAACACTTCTTGGTTGTCCGTTACTTTCACAATCAGGTAGGATGTCTTGAGAGACCCTTGTTCTATAATTAGTGAGAAATCTATCTTTTCTTCCACTAACTCTGGGCTGGGGGCTTGGTATAAATTGCATTTTTTCCTGGTAAATTATTTCTTTCTATTATAGCTTTCTGTTCACTAAATTATTGATTACACTCTGACCAATTTCTAATGACTGCTATGCCCTTTTTCTGTACTATGTCCTACTACACCAACACTATCATAAGGATGGATTACTCAGAAGAGATTTTTCTGAAATTTTGATTTAATAAGAGGGATTTTAGAATGTTGACTGACTACCAACAACTGAAATTGGAATATTGTCATCCTAAGAAGTCAAGAGCCTTCTCTCTTTCTATGTGTCAATCCTCAACCTCCATGCTTTTTTGTTCTCCTGTTCTAACTTTTTTATGTCAAGTAATTGGCTTTCTATTACTCACCCCAAATAGGTTCTATCACAGCATCTGAATAGGAGAAAACTCATTAGGTCCTCCATTACATAAATAGCTATCTACCCCTGAATCTAACACCTTTGCAGTAAATACACTGGAAGAAAATAAAAAATGGAAAATAACACTTTCCTGTTAATGATTATCAAATTTTTAGACTCTCCTACCAACTTCTGAATATAGAAAGGCAATAATGAAAATGTATTTTCCCCTTATTTACAGAGTAAACCCTCAGAAGTCTAAAGTCTTAAGTTACTGTAAATTTTGTACATGAATTATCCTTGTACTAGACTGTAAGATCCCTGAGTTCAGCATTCAGTTTTGACTAACAGCTGAGTAGACCACAGTATATCAAAAATAAGCAAATATGCCTAAAAATTAACAGTATCATGTAAATACTTTGGGCCTTCATAAATACATTCTGAATGAATGTCAGTAGAGGTTATAGAACACATTGAAAATGGAAAATTTATACTAATATAGTTATGCACTTATACCTTGATAAACTAAAATAATAAAAAAAAGATTTGAACAACAAAATTAGAGAATGTGGATAGTGGCTGACTCGATACTTACTGTGTATACTCCATAAGGTGAATAGATAGCTGGGTTTTGAAGTGCATTCTTTGTGCAGAACATCCTAATGGGTGTCATGGTGGGATTTTAAAGAAAAAGGCAAGCATGGTTGCTTCCCTCAGAAGCCATATTACATGGAGATGATAGTGGAAAACATCACAGTTGGGATTTCCACATTAGTGGATAATTTATCTCACAAAAACCGACCGAGAGGAAATAGTAGAGGCCTCTCACTGAATTAGGCCAGTTGTCCTCATTACAGTGACAGCACAGCAGCTTAACAATGAAGACACTGAGGTAGAGATTAGGATGATACTTTTGGCTGGATTCTTTTTTTTTTTTTTGCGGTACGCGGGCCTCTCACTGCTGTGGCCTCTCCCGTTGCGGAGCACAGGCTCCGGATGCACAGGCTCAGCGGCCATGGCTCACGGGCCCAGCCGCTCCGCGGCATGTGCGATCTTCCCAGACCGGGGCACGAACCTGTGTCCCCTGCATCGACAGGTGGACTCTCAACCACTGCACCACCAGGGAAGCCCTGGGCTGGATTCTTAATAGCAGGATATTAAGAATCCTGCTATACTTGCTGGGAAATTACATGCTAGCACATGGAGGGCAGCACTCCCTAGACATGCTAATTAGCTCTCAAACACAGTCACTGAAAGGATCCCTTCTTCCACTCTGTGTGATGATAAAAGCAGAATCAAATGTCACATTTTCTCTGTTTTAGACCTCTCCCATGTAATATGTTACAATAGAAAGCTACTCTTCCATATCATCATTGATAAGAAAAACAAGGCTATGCATCAAGGCAGACTCATCTGGGTCTACTGGCTCTTGAGAAAGAAGGAAGATCTGGGGGCTGTGCATCCAGGCAATATCTATGGCAGAGAGTTAATGGTCTTTCTAAACTGGGTCTAAGGGAATTCATGGAGCAGTCTAGTCAAGCTGGCTCTGCAGGTAGGCCCAAGCAGTCTAGCCAGGGAGTAGCAGCAATGGAGATTCAGATGCTGTATTAGTTTGCTTGAGCCTCTCACTTTGGTTTGAGCATGGCTATCTTCTCCCTCTGTCTTTCATCTGTACACATGCACACCTGCTAAATTTCCTCCACTTATAAGGACACCAGTCAGGTTAGATTAGGACCATGCTAAAGGTCTCATTTTCACTTTATTACCTCTTTAAATACCTTATCTCCAAATACAGTCACATCTGAGGTACTGAGGGTTAGGGCTTTAACAAGAGAATTCTGGGAGGGACCCAAATAAACCCATTACAGATGCCATACAGCCAGTTAATGGGAAAGGTGGAAATGTAACCTGATTCTTGCCTGTGTGATAAACTCCACACACCAGAGAACATTTATTCAAATAAACAGTAATCTACTCAAAGTTTGAAATCCTGTTTTCATGGCATGGACAGTTCAGATCATTTACCTGTAAGAATTCCATCAGAAGTTCTTTCAAATGATTTTGGGAAAATAAAGTTACTCTCTAGAAAGAATATAGTAGTTTTGGGAGATGACTGTGTAATTTTTAATAAATACTCTGCCGAATAGGTTACTATAGGCAGAAAATTCAATATTACGTCTGTACAAATTTCTAATTCTAGCAGAAAACAATAACATTTTATTCTCTAGGTAAGAATTTTAAAGAAAAAGCAAAATTTAAATTTTGCAACAGGTATTTACTGAGTACAACTTTGTAAGCAGTCCTATACGTGGTGGCATATAAAATGAAGCTGGAAAACTTTATAGTTTAATATGGCTCAAATGAAGACTTTTCACCTCTAAAAGATGAAATAAAACATGAGATAACCTTACAAAATGAAGTCTAAATCCTTACAAATTTAGAAAACATCATTCTTAGATAAAAATGAGAAAATTTTAGAAATACAATTTTGTACCAATTATTTTTTTTCCCTGTATTTTGGTGAATAAAAGTTATTTTTATAAGTTGTAAAACCTATATAATTTAATTAGGACTTAATATAATTTACTTTTCTAATTTAAACCATTTATTGAACTGTATGAAATATTTGTCTAACTCTAAAGAAATATAAAACTTGAGCTTCAATCATGTTCACAAAACTATTTTCTGCATGCATGAATATATTTTTGCTCAAAGTCTTAGAATTACTGAATGCCTACTATTAAAAAACAGTAGGAGGGTTTGTTTCTAGATCTGTACACCAATCATTTTTAATACATTTCAAACAACCAAAATCATCTCCATAAAACAGTATTCAGTTCTTTTAGAAAAGAATAGAAAAAAGAATCATAAGAAATAAACAGTGTTATAAATAATTATTATTAATAATAAAATTATGTACTCATAATATACTCATAATTTAATATTATGGCTGTTTTTTAATAGATCAATATATTTACACTGAATATCAACTATACCCAAAACAAGATAGTATATAGGATACAATAATAAAAAAAGATGAAATCCATAGTCCTCAGAGAGGTTGTACTGCTGCTTAAAAGTAAATTTCATACATTTGTATAATAAAGGATTAGTAAAATAAAACAAAGATGAGGTAGTAGTGTAAAAATTATAAACAAAGCTCAAGAGAGGTAGAGAACCCATTCCTGTTTATTTATGTAGGAGAAGTCACTTCAAGAAAGAATTAAGTAGACAGAACTCAAGAAGATGGTTAAAGAATCAAAAATATTTTTATGTGAATAAAAATAGAAATGAGGAGTTAAAGAGTGAATTCCAGGTGGAGGACACAATTATAATCATAGACATTAGAAAGATTAATTATGAAATAATTAGTAAACCCAGTTTGACTGAATGGATTATATGGTATACAGTAGAGAGTAGAAGAGAAATATATTATTTGGAAATATAATCTGGGTTATATAATGGAATCTTGAATGGCAAAACATGGTAGTGGATTACTTTTGTAAGTTTTTGAGTAGGCTAGCCGATTAGAAAGAGTTGAGCTTGATATAAGATATATATTTAGGAGTCATTTTCAAAAAAGCAATGAGAACGTTTATAATGCCTAAAACAAGGATTTTAGATCGGATAATTTTATAGCCTGATTTGCTCAGAACACTACAGTTTTTTAATCTTTTGTCCTAGCATGCCCTTTCTCTCTCAAAAGTGTCACAGCTTGCATGATAATATATATGGTCAACTCAAATGCAGAGAAATCAGAAATGTCAGAGAACACTTATGGTCAATGATTATAAATGGAAAGCAAGTCCAGAGAGCAATAATGAAAAGGCGGGAGAAGAAACCTTGGAAATCTCAATTCTGATGCATTTTTCTAATATTTATTACTGGGCCACACATCACTATATTCGTATTCTTCACATTTGGCTATAAGTAGCTCAGTTCCCATATTAATAAAGAATAACTACAACATAATCTTTACATCAAGTGTATTTCATTTTGGACTTATGCTTATTTTTAACATCATAACTTATCTTCTAATTATTTAAACTAATTTTAAAATAGTTTACACTCATTAAACAAATACCAGCTCAAGTCAGTGGAAACCGGTCATGACTGTGATAAATTGTACAGAGTATCAATAGTAGCAAAAATCTATTAAGTGGATTATACACGTGTACAAAAGAGAATTCACTGTGGGAGGAAGACAACTTTCTATATGTTTCTTTTAATGATTCTGTTTATTTTTATCCAATTCCTCCATTCAATTTCCAACTTCCTGTAGGCAGTGACAATTTCTATTTTATTTCTAGTAAAATGCCTGCATACATTGTAACAAGTGAGGATTGATTGACCAACTAAACAGTGCTCCATTAGGGAAAAACCACCATGAGCTTATGTATAGCAGCAATTTAAATATCCCTCTAGTTATTTTGTGCATGCACATGTTTTTATAGCTTCACATCTGTACTGTGAACCTAGCACTATGACATATCTAGCAAATTTCCCTCACCAACATCAGTGATGTTGGCTCAGATGCCTAATGCTTAACATTTTTATTACATCATATTTTCCCTCTAGAAGTCAAATCTCAGTCAACAGTACATAGGGAGTAAAGCAAATACATTTTATAAAAGAACTAGAGTTCTTTAGTATATAAAAATATTTAGTGTGTTTTCAGCTATTTTAAGGCCTATTTGCTTTTACTAAAACTTCCTCTTCATTGGAGAGGTATGATAAAGACTTTTTGGTAGAATAAACATGAAGGAACAGTGGCATATTAACATCATTAATATTGTCACAAACTGCGTACTAGAGTATTGACTTTTCCCATTTCTCTGTTTCATTGCCTTCTCTGTCTAAGGAGGTTAAGTGCCCATATGTCCTTTCAACAAATGGAGATTGTGAAATTTCCCTTGTTAAGAATTTGAGTTTTTAAGTCTGAGCATATGAATAGTCTTAAAGTGTTCAAAATACTTTATTTTACCCTTTGTCATTCTCACTTAGTAATTATTGATGCAGCTTTGGTGTGGCCTTCCAGATAGAGTGCCTTCGCCTTTGATTTTATGTGGAAATTACAAGAAACTCAGAATATTTTCACATTCACCATTTGCATTTGAAAAAATAAAAAATAATTACCTTAATCTTTTAAATATTTGACTATGCAATAAAACCTACAGACATAGCATAGAGTTCAGAACATTTTAGAAAAATGGTACTATATTAGTTCTGAATTATGATAAAGTTAAAGTCTGAACTCATGATTCAGCTTTTGTTTACTCGGGTTCTTTCCTCACTGTAGTTTTTTCCACATCTTATTCTTTACTGCTAAGTGGTTAAAATATAAAATGCAACATGAGCACTTTTTTCTTATAAAGATATACTTTATACACAAAAATATACTCCTTTTAAGTCTATAGCTCAATAAGTGTTGACAAAATATATACTTACATAATCCCCCCAATCAAGATAAAGAACATTCTCATCACCCCCAAAAGTTTCTCATCACTTTGTACTAAACCACTCCCTCCCTCAGCCCCTGGAGAACCACCTGTCTGCTGCTCTCCATCACTATCACCTTGTCTATTCTAGAATTTGATATAAATGCAATCATATAATATTACTTTTTTGTGTGTGTCTTGCTTTCTTCAATTTAGGTAAGTATTTTTGAGATTCATCCCTGTGGTTGTGTGTATCAGCTGTCTGCTTCTATTTTTTGGAGAGCTGTTTTCAACTGTGTGAATATACTTCTGTCTTTTTTTAAATCCACTTATTTATTAATAGACATTTGGGCTGTTTGCAGCTCTTGGATATTACGAATAAAGCTCTGTCAACCTGTGAATACACATCTTTTTGTGTATATGTTTTCACATCTCTTGGGTAAATGCCTACAAGAGGAATTGCTGTGTCAAACTGTAGGTACATGTATATTTAACTTATAAGTAACTGCCAGTTTTTCTGAGTGGTTGTACTTCGTACTCTCCCACAGTAGTGTATGGGAGTTCCACTTGCTTCACATCTTTGCCAATCTGCTGCTATATTTCATGACACTCAGTTTCATCTTTGAGAGAGATAAACTTTTGCAAACTTGTGTACAAAATCCTAGCTTCTGGAACAACTTTCGCCACCTTATGATTTTTTAAAAATATAAACTATACCTTCACTAGCCTCACCTTTTTCTAACAATCTCCTTTGGGCATTTTAGGGAGATTGCCTGTCCATTATTCAGCAATCTGACATTTTTAAGGATGCACTCCAGTTTGTCATTAAACACAAGATAAATTAAAGGAAATTAAACAATCCAAAAAAAGGTTATAAAACATTTTCATCATGCTGATCTTAACTTCTTCTAGTAACAGATGTATTTCTGTCTATGCCTAAAACATTCTACACTAGGGAATGACTGAATTTGATTTTTACAATGATCTCATAGTCAACAAAGTTTTAAATATAAAAGTTATATTTAAATTATAGGCAAATGTAGTATATTAATGCTCAAATAATGAGATATTACTTATAATCCATGAATTTAAATAATTTCTCCAAGTTCCAGGTTTTTCATAAGTTAAATGAGGTTAACAACAATATCTATTCCACAGAACTCTTGAGAAGATTAAATGAGGTAGTGTTTTTTAAAGAATTTAGCACCACTTCTTACTTTCTAGGAAATGCTCAACACATTTAAAAATGAATAAACACAGGTATCCCAAACCATATATAGTGCTTCAACATTACCAGCTATGTACTGCCACAAAGAAAAGGTCAATTTCTATCAATTTTGGCTTTCTTTAAATCATGCTCTTCAAAATGTGCCATTTAATGAACTGCAAATTTCGAGAGAGTTTCTATTGCTGTCTATTGGTTTTATTGTTTTCCTCCCAATTTTTAGTATTTTATCTACTGTATCTAGTTAAGTATCAATAGCTCTGCAACACAACAGAACCTAGCAAAGACAAAATGTTATTTTCTTCCTCTATAAGCTAATACTTTTATACTTTTAGTCACTTCTTAAATTTTAGTAGTATCCTAAAGCAATGACAAAAAAGAACAACTGAGGGATTTCCCTGGCAGTCCAGTGGTTAAGAATCTGTGCTTCCACTGCAGGGGTCACGGGTTCGATCTCTGTTCGGGTGTGGCCAAAAAGAAAAAGAACAACTGAGTTTATCTTTCCTATATTTGCTAGTTGTTTTTGTTTGTTTTAGCCCTCATCCTTCCAGTAGAATGTATTGACCTTACTGGTCCATATACTTTTCATTACAAAAGACAGCATCAATAGCATTTCTTCTAATTTTAATATCGGGTTCATTTTAGAGTCTCCTATAAAAAGATTCTCTCTTAGGGCTTCCCTGGTGGCGCAGTGGTTGAGAGTCCGCCTGCCGATGCAGGGGACGCGGGTTCGTGCCCCGGTCCGGGAAGATCCCACATGCCATGGAGCGGCTGGGCCCGTGAGCCATGGCCGCTGAGCCTGCGCATCCGGAGCCTGTGCTCCACAACGGGAGAGGCCACAGCAGGGAGAGGCCCGCGTACCGCAAAAAAAAAAAAAAAAAAAAAAAAAAAAAAAAGAATGACCATATACTAACACCATATACAAAAATAAACTCAAAATGGATTAAAGACCTAAATGCTTAAGACTGGAAACCATAAAACTCCTGGAGAAAAACTTAGGCAGAACACTCTTTCACATAAGTCATAGCAGTATTTTTTTGATCTGTCTCCCAAGGCAGAGGAAACAAAAGCAAAAATACACAAATGGAACCTAATTAAACTTAAAAGCTTTTCACAGCAAAGGAAACCATCAACAAAAAGAAGAGACAACCTACTGAATGGGAGAAAATATGTGCAAATGATATGACTGATCTCAAGGCCCCAAATATACAAATAGCTCGTACAACTCAACATCAAAAAAACAACCTGATTAAAAAATGGGCAGAAGAACTGAATAGACATTTTTCCAAGGAAGAAATGCAGATGGCCAACAGGCACATGAAAAGATACTCAACATTGTTAATCATTATCTCAAAACCACAATAAGGTATCACCTCACACCTGTCAAAATGGCTATCATCAAAAAGACCTCAAATAACAAATGCTAGTGAGGATGCAGAGAAAAGGGAAGTCTCGTACAACGTTGGTGGGAATGTAAATTGGGCAGCCACTGTGGAAAACAGCATGGAGGTTTCTCAAAAAACTAGAAATAAAACTACCATGTGATCCAGCAATTCCACTCCTGGGTATATATCCAAAGAAAATGAAAACATTAATTCAAAAAGATGCATGTACGGGCTTCCCTGGTGGCGCAGTGGTTGGGAGTCTGCCTGCTGATGCAGGGGGCATGGGTTCGTGCCCCGGTCCGGGAGGATCCCGCGTGCCACAGAGCGGCTGGGCCCGTGGACCGTGGCCACTGGGCCTGCACATCCGGAGCCTGTGCTCCATGGTGGGAGGGGCTGCAGCGGTGAGAGGCCTGCGTACCACAAAAAAAAAAAAAGAAAAAAAAAAAAGATGCATGTACCTCAATGTCCACTGCAGCATTATTTACAAAAAGCCAAGACACAGAAGCAACCTAAGTGTCCATCAACAAATGAATGGATAAAGAAGATGTGGTATACATATACACAATGGAATACTACTCAGTCATAAAAAAGAATGAAATTTTGCCATTTGCAACAGCATGGATGGACTTGGAGGGTATTATGCTTAGCAAAATAAGTCAGACAGAGAATGACAAATCCTGTATATCACTTACATATGGAATCTAAAAAAACAAACTAGTGAATATAACAAAAATGTAAAACTCATAGAACAAACTAGTGGTTACCAGTGGGGAGAGGGAAGAGGGAGTGGCAAGATAGGGGTAGGGAATTAAGAGGTACAAGCTACTATGTATAAAATAAATAAGCTACAAAGATATACTGTGCAGCACAGGGAATATAGCTGATATTCTATAATAACTATAAATGGAGTATAAAATTTGTGAACCACTACGTTATACACCTGAAACATACAGTATTGTAAATCAATTAATTATCTTCAATAAAAAACAACTAATCATATCACAAAATTACAACTGTTGATATTTATGGTATGCAAATTATATGTCAACAAAGCCGATTTCAAAAAATAAAAAAGAACTTTGGGCCTAAATGATATCAACATTTTCCCAAACAGGGGATCCACATTGGTGCAAGCAGCTGGAAATGGTTAGAGGTCAGACTCTTGGAGGAGGCAGAAGGAAGTGTTGTCTGCAGCGCCCTCTGCTGGGAGGGCTGAGTCAGGAGCAGGGTGGTGAAGTGCAGGTGTGCCGTGTGTGCAGTACAATCACACACAGTGCATGTGGCGCCAGGCATGTCCTGGACATTGTGGAGATGTATGTTGAATAGCAGTTGGCAGAAGACTCTTCCAATAAAACAAGCAAAAACAGGAAATATCACCTAAAAACCTGACACTTCTTTTGATAAATTGGACCTGTCTTCTGAAATGGCAAAAAGCAGGAGTTTCATATCTGCTGCCATTTAGATGGGGCCTGTGCTCTTCGGCTGGTTCCGCCTGCACTGCCCTCTTCACCCGGTCATCTTGCCGGTCTGCTCCCTGTAGGCAATGGAATTCGCAAGCCATGTCTACATGCCTGAACTCCATGCCCTCAAAGCCCTTTTCTCCCCTCTGCACCTATCTGCATACTATTTCAGCTGCCTGATCTGCTCTCTTCATTTCTACTTGTCAAAATCCCATATGCTCTTTAAGGCTCAACTCAAATGTCACTGTATTCGTCATCTTACTGCAATTGTAGATTTATAGCATCATTTCATGTATTTTACACTGTTACAAGAGTCAGTTCACCTTCTGGTTTAATTTTTTTTTGCATTCTGATAGCACTTTTGATTGTTTTTATGAGATCCTCCCTCCTCCTTTAGAAATATGTGACTGATTTTCACCTAAATGGAATGACTGAAGACAAGTGATTGAGGAAATAAGCATGTGTGTTCTCATGGAAGATAATTGTACTGCCCCCTTTAGTAATCATTTTATATATCCAACTCCCACATGATTCATTTCAGAAAGGCATCACAGCATTTAAGTCTATTGTTTCTTAAACAAGAACAAATCCTCGAGTTTATTTTAGTGTTTTCTTTGGCCTCACAGTTTTTTCAGCAAGCATGCTTATCACTTTCCAGTTGAGCTAAAAAAGAAAAAAGATTATTTCTTGATTGCTTTGTTATCTGTGCAATGATGCTCATTCAATCTGTTCAATAAGGAAGAAAACTGGCTGTGATGAACTCCCCCAACATGTATTTATTGTGGCAGAAAACACTATTAGTAGCTAAACCTCTGAGGATGTGGCACCCCTGTAAAGGATGAGCATTCAAAGCGTTCGAAATTTTAATTCCAGATGTACAAGCAATACTTCTCAAACTGCCTAAGTTCTGCTAATACAGAATGACACATTTGAGAAGAAAATATTCATTTCCTTCCTGGTACATTTCCAAGTTGTCTGAGCAGTTGAAATTTTCTATTACATAAAAAGGCCACTAATGCTCTTCAGTGGTTGCCCTTGGTGCACAACCCCTTAGGCTTGAAAAGAAAATATCTCTCACTATGCTGTCCCCACAAAATGCACACACTGTGTGTATAAAAAGCAAAAGCAAAAAAAAATGTCCACAAGAGAAACATGGGGGAAAAGCGATGTAACAACTTCGTTACTAGGGATTTTAAGATGCTAAACAAGTCACAAGTAGGAAAGTACAAGGGAAAATGTGGAAGTCAAGATCCACACAACCAGTGCAAATTTTCCCAGGGTCAACTTCAATTTTATTAACCACCTAAGGAAGAAACATAACATACTGTGGTATCTACAGATGTCTATGACATCCTTACTCTTTCTGGTAAAATAATTTAACAACTGCACCCAAAACAATTCAACAGAACTTTCCCTTCAATACACAGTATATTACTTATTTTCATGTATTTAGGTCTTCAATTGGTATCTTCATTTTAGTACCCCTCTTGAATGCAATTTTTAACCCTTACTCTTATATCTTGGGATTTGTTGACCAAGTAGGGTGTTTTTTCTGGCAGCAAGATATGGCCAATGTGGGGAGAAGTTCACATCTGGTTCTTGGTCAGCAGAAAGGTGCCAATGGTGGGGAAAAGCTGCGGCCCATTAGTTTCACCCATGCCTCTTTTACTATACTTCTCCTATAATATGCTAGGTACTGTTCTAGGCATTAGGTTAATAAGGATGCCTATGTGACTACGGTGGTACAAATGACTTTTAGGCTATTAGGAATAGAATATTTGCTAAATCTAGATGATGTCAGAATTCCATATTTTAGCGGTGGTTGACAACCAGAATTTATACCTAATGATCCTACCTCCCGCTATGCTAAGTCAAGATCCAGGTAAGATTAAGATGGGGTACTAAAGCAATTTCTGGACTAGACATCCTACCAGAAAAATAATTCATAAAATTGACCTAAGCCATTTGTATAGTTATACAGGTTGTCCAGTGCACATGGACACCCAGCTGAGGGATGAATGGGTCCAAAATTCAGCACCTACTCTGCTTTCCAAGCCATCTAGCCTAGCAGGGAGCTGCATCTTCACAGAGCATAGCCTCCTTTAGTAAGCTGCATAATATATGGTCTACACACCAAGTCACTCACCATGTGCACAGAACACAGCCCACTCAGAAGATGCTCTTTATTATGATTTGTAGAAAATACCCTATGAGTTAGCAGTCTTGTTTTTATAAATCTGGAGTCAGCATGCTGGAGAGCTTAAGAATTGGAGGTTGACAATCAGAACAGAATCACTGGTTCAGGAATATGAGAACGTGAGATTCCACTTGGGAAATGGTATAGAATTCCAGAAAACTTCACAGGGCCATAAGGTCCAAGTGAGGTTTGAAACATGTGATTTAAAGTACCATAAAAACACCCAAACAGCAGGAGTAGGGGCACCATGATGTCTCAAGGCAGCATAATAAAGGATGTCCTCAATGTTAAACTTCTTATGTGCTTCCTGCCACCACTCAGGATTGGTCTGAGATCTGGGACAAGACAGAGCCTGTGTGTGGGAGAGACTAGAGATCTAGCTGAGGAATAGTTTAAGAGGGCTTGGCATCTGAGAAAGGTACTGAAAGCCCTCCCTCTCTAGGGTTGCCTCAGAATTACTTGAACTGGGCAACTCAGACCAAGTCCATGCACCATTATGGCTATAAACTGCATCTCGGAGCTCCACAGACTTTGTGTGAAAGAGAGTAAAGAAAAATGCATGAAAATGGGATCAGCTCTGATTTGTCACTATACAGTTTGATTGTAAGTACTTTTGCAAATCTGTGAACCAGCTAACAATTCCATGTTCAAGCCTTGCAAGCTGCCTACAACAGTTTTCCTTTTTCCTTCATTTTTGGATATGCATGTCATAATTTACTTTCTCATATAAAAGAGCTATAAAAAGTAATCTGGTATTTTATATCCAATATTTCTTTCTTACCTGTATGGTATGGTGCTAAAAGGCCACAATTACGGGTTCATACAACTGCCACTTTGCTTTGCTGAATATCATGGCCAATAACCAAATCCTACTGTCCCCATTCCCAAATGCAGGAAACCAGGTAAGACAGAGTATATATCAAAGTGAGCACACCACTGGCCCTGCTGTAACAATTTCAGCATGCATGACTAGCAGGTAAGTATGCTAGTATAAAAGGGACAGTACCTTTCATTTTAAAAATTTCATTTGGCAAAAATATTTGAACCTGTACTCTGTACTAAGCATGATCTCTGTACCTACTGAGACTATAAAATTTAACCTTCTAATCAGAACCAGTTTCCATGAGTGACAATGTCATTACATTAGGTTTCTCAGGTTGCTCCTTCACAGAAGAAGCAATCCACTAGCAGAAAGCTTTGTTTCCTACCAGCTGAAATCACTCACTTGTAAAGTGCCATACAGGAACCAGAATCACTCTTCAAGGAGTTTTAAAATATAATCACCAACATTCACTCAAGGTAGGCATTTAACCTCTGGGTCCTTAAATGCTCTGTTTGGGAAATTAGGAAATGATGTTTGGTGTGGAGCAGACTGAGCTGGAATAAGAGTGTTTCACAGGTTGGAAATTCTACTTTCCTAAGGTGGAATTTCTAAAGCAGTCTCACAGCTTCCCTCTATGTCCCTGGCACAGCTATAAAATGTTCTTTATAGATGGAAATGATTGCTGAGTGGCATCTCTAGGGAAAGAGCTGTGGTTTGCTCTTCAGCCAAGAAATAGCAATATCAAGATGTCCCCACAAGGCATTAGCTCTTGACATGAGCCTGTTATGACTCCCAGGGGCTTCCTTTACTTGATGATGCGCTAGGTGTGCAGCTGTCTCCAGAGACCTGTTAGAGGTCTGGGAACATGCAGGGGTCAGCATCTAACTTATGGGCTGGATATTTACTAGAAAGAACCCAAAGCTATGTGCTTTGGTGTGAGACATTCAATTCAGGTAGTCTTCCAAGAATCGATGTATCACTTTGAAGCGTAGTCACTGACCCTACATTAAAGTGTTGCTCAGGCTTTAACGCAAGTGAACTATTTCTCATTCACAGCTCTCAGCCCTCTCAGGAGCCCACCCCAGCACTCCCATTTGCCAAGTGTGGCCTATGCCTCCCTTCTGCCCTTGATCATCTGAGAGTGTTAATTATACTCCAGATCCACCTCTATCAGTAACCTCAAACTCAGAGCACAGCAAGAGTAGCAGAACCTTTGATAATTATTTAACATTAAAAAGATGATGTGACATTTGTCATCTATTTCTTCTAAAATCAAGAAGTCTGAATACTAGTATCACATGTGTATTAATTGTTACACACATGCTTATCCTGTACTTCAGCCCTCTGAACATCTACAGTGAAAAATTTCATGTCACTGACACTGCAAGTAGTGAAAAAGCCCACTTCACCAGGAATGGTCCCACAAATAAGCAGATTACATTCTAGACACTTCCCCTTAGTAATAAATATTTTATAATTTTATTTAAAATCATATTTATACACACATATGTATATAAAGCTGGAAATTTAGTTTCTATTCATTTTCTATTCTTTTCTATTCCTTAAAGCATTGTAGTTATACCCTACTAAACTGATTTCATGATCCACTCATAGCTTCAAAACAACAGTTTGATTAAAACTCTTATAGACAGGAGAGTGATTTGCAGAGTGCCACTAGATGCTGGAAAATCCCTCTTGTGAATAGTATATGTCATTATTGGAGGCAGTGAAAGGGCTATTAGCAAAAGGTATTGCTCCGGAAAACTACGGTTAAAAATGCATACCTTTAAGCTGAGATGTCCTCTAGTCTAGGATCCCCAACTGTGTGCGCCATCTAAGTCCCTTTTGTAGATACTGCTAGTCAATCATTGCTAATCAATGATTTTTTTTTTTTCTCCTGAGCTTAGACAAGACTTCAAATCCCTTCTCAGAACTGAATTCCAGGCAATGACTGCTAGCTTATTGTAACTGATGGGAGAAGTAACACCTATTTGCCATCCGATCTCTACTCCTTTTTTTACGTCAGTTTTGAGTCATCTTCCAATCTGATACTTCTAGATAGCTGAGGAACTTCAGAGGTGAGAGAAGAGGGATGGCAAGGAGAAGATCTAGGTGACTAGGAACAATCCAAGGGCTCCCCTAGCTGGTGAGGACTCAGGGTAGCGGTTATACTGTGCTACAAAAAACTGCATCATCATGTCCATACTGCTCCATCCTGTACTCTGAAATGTCTGCTCTCCAAACTCTAACCATATATCCTAATTTTTACATAGAAGTCTAGCTTGACAAATGAGCTGACAGAAGTACTTGTGCATGCTCCATAAGGATACCAGATGTTTCTTCTATTATCTATTTCATTTCAAGCCTGCTTTCCTTCTTGATATCCTTCTGAATTTGACTCTTCTACCCATCAATAAGCCTGTTTTCAGGCTATCCCTTTACCTGGAACAGTTCTCTCTTTTTTAGAGATATCCTTGATCATACTCCATCTTGGGTAATATTCAAGGTGTGATTTTAATACATAGATATTGATGTGTATTTTATTTCACTATTCCGAGACATGAAAAGCTATTTATTACTCTATAAATGTTAATTAGCTTCCTATTAACCAATTACACCTGCATAAAATTTTAAAGAGGGTTAACTCCAGGAATACACAATATGATGAAATACCTGTAAGTGTTGTCTATTTGTGTTTTTATGGTTTTGAGTTTATTTGACTCTTGCCTTGGAGGCAATGACCATATCACCTTTGTTTTATTTAGGTAATATTCCTATATGGTAAAATGCAAAGAACTTAAGCATATGATTCAATAAATGTTGACAATTTAAACAACAAATAACTAATGCCCTAAACAAGACACGGACATTTCCATTTTCCCAGAAATTTCCTTTGTCCCCCATTCCCGTTCCTTCATAAGCAATCACTGTTCTAATTTCTGTTCTTATAGATTGGTTTTGTCTTTATTTTTAACCCTATGTAAGAAGCATGAAATGCAATGTATCAATTTTAGTCTAGCTTCATCTGCTTAGCAGTTTTGAAACTGACTTGTACATATCAGTGGCTCTTTCCTTTTCATTGTTGAATAATATTCACTTATCCACTCTCGACGCAAATTTGGTTTATTTCAGTTTATGGATAAGATAAATAAAAATTCTATGAAAATTTTTGTGCAAATTTTTTGTGGACATATCTTTTCATTACATAGTAGTGAAACTGCTGTGTAATAAGACAGATGTATGTTTAACTTTATAAGACACTGCTGAATAGTTTTCCAAAGTATACCATATCACACTCCCACCAGCAGCACAGGAGAGTTTTAGTGCTATACTTTTTTGCTAAAATTTGGTGTTGTCCATCACCTGACTTTTACCTATTCTGGTTGTCGTACCATCTATTAGTACTACTCTTTAGATCATGGGTATGCATAGTTCGTTCTGCATGGAAATCTAGTTCACTCTATTAAAACCCAATATTCACAGTTTAACACACTCATAAATACTAATGAGAGAGACAGGCAGTAGAAGAAATGTTGAAATTAGCTCTTACACCCTAAATTAGAAATATTTTAACACTTCCAGAATGCATGGATACAAGGTAAAGCAGTATCTACTCTTCCTCTCTTCTCTCTGGCATTACTTGTGTAGAAAGTTCTTTAGGCCAATACATAATATTTTTAAGGATGCATGGCAGAATTTTATACAGAGACGGAAGAATCTACTCTATAGCTCATATCTAAGATCCTGGATAGCTTGTATTTTCTGATATTGAACTTACTGATCTTTTCTTCACCAAGTTCAAACTAAATAACTGTACTGAGTTAAAAAATTAAAAGTTAGGTAAGCTCTTTGTGCTCTTCTACAATTAGATTTAATTTCACTTAATTCATAAATATTGTTACTAATTAATTATATGCAATTTTATCTCCATAATGCACATTTTATACAGAGATTTTAATGAGCGAAAGGCATTGGGAAGCCAGGTACTAGAGCTGCTTCCAACCATATATTTCTTACTCAGCCTTCAGATTAGTCAGTACTCTTGCTTTCTTATTTAAATTTCCCACATATAGGTTTGGGGAGAATTAAGGCAGAAGTAAAATTTTTATTGGAACACTCCTAGCTGGGGCTCTTTTTTTCTCTCAAATCTTCCTGTGTTGCTGTTGTTTGTTTTTGTTGTTTGTTTGGTTGGTTTTTGTAATCCCCATACTGCCATCAAAAACATTCTTGACTTAATTTCTCCCACACTCCACACAAGCCTCACCACTCTCTTTTTCAGTGTCTCTGTCTCTTTTTTTTTGAACCCACATTTTTTCATACATCCAAAGCATTCCTATTAATAGTATCTTTCATTACACCAAGTGTCTCTGAACTCCCCACCCATGACATACATATATTTTCTTTTGAAAAAATGCATTTTTATCACATCCACCCCCTTCTCTCATTTCATTGCTATTGCTTTAGTTCAATTCTTATTTATTTCTTACTTTAGCATATACAATTTCTATGACTCCTTATTTTTACCATTTTGTAGTCTCTTTTCATAAAAAAATTCACCACATATATGTTTCCTAATACTTCTTCAAAGTAGCCAATTTTTTCCCACAGTATAAACTTGAAATTCCTTAGTCAAGCATAAAAAAGTTGTTGTCACCATCTTGCCCCAAATTCCGTTTCATTTTTTTCCAGTCTTTCATGTGGGTAGACTTCAGCCAAAACGAGTCATTCACCAGTCAACAAACAGAACCTACCCTTTTAGACCATACACAATTCCATGAGCTAGTCTTTCTGCCCACAATGCTTTCTTTCTTCCACCTCTACTATAAGCCTATAAGCCACAGGTATCTTTCAAGGCCCCTTTCCCACACTACTGGCCTTGTGATGCCTCTCTCCGCTAGATCTGGCCATGTTAATTACTCCCTCTGCATCCCTGTATTCTCTCATGCCAGTTTCTTATTATCACATAACTTCCTATTATTCAGTGTAGTTTAACTTCCAGCATCCTACACTCTTATCTTATTCAGTGGTTAGGTTCCAAAGTAAAATGCACAAAATGAGAGCATAAAGTGAAAATAATAAAAACACAGAACTAACAATGGGAATCCATTAGGAAATTTTCTCATTGAAGACTGACACACTAACCCTCAATTATTTAATATAGCAGATTTTCCTTCACTGCTGGGGAAAAAATAGTTTCTTCAGTTGATTATCTTATGTTGTAGTTGGCTTATAGTTTGGACTTAGTAATAAGTTACATATACTTTTGTGTGTGTGTGTACGAGTTCAGTACATAGTTCATTTTGAGTCTTTGAAATAAAGAGGAGGAGGTGTTATATCCCCTTTTTTTAGAAAAAGAAAACAGGTTTTTGGAGCCCAAATGACTTGCTTTAAACTACTCAGTTACTGAGTCATAGAAATAGACTTGAATCCAAGTGTTTCTGTAGCAAATCATCTGTGCCAAACTATTGCTGGGTTCACAACATAGAAAAACTTTACACAAAACTAAGGCCAAAAAATGCTCAAAAATTATTTTAAAAAAAAACCCTTAAAGACATTCAGTGCCGCTATTTTCATTTAAAGATCACAGGGACTTTGAAAAGTTCCACTTTATTACTTTTGAATTACAAGAATCAAATAATCAGCACCTGTATGGTAAGATAACTACCTACTCCTTCAGAATTAGAAATCTGGAAAAGTCTTCTAATATACAACCTTACATCACGGTTGTTCTGATTTGGTTACATTAATAAAAGGTGCACAACAAAAAACAGCTAAAGGAGGGAGACAATTCCTATTTCAACCACATTTTCAACTTATACTAAAATCTTCAGTTACCAAGTTCCTCCTCCATATTTCTATTTTGTGTTATATGTCTGGTGCTAAGCCACAGATTCTCTTTGAGAAAAGAAGACTGCATTTCTTTTAGGAGGTGTGGTAAAGTAAAAGACTGTAAAAGATTGTTTGACCCCCAAAACAAGTATGAACTGTGAATTTCAAAGTTTGAATTTTCCAAGTTAAAACAATCACTGCAAGTCAATGGTACCTTTTGAAAAAAGCTAAATACTTCAGAAGTTTCTCCAGAAGACACAGTCAGGATAACTTTAAATAGTTACCCAGTAGGAAAAGAGCAGCATTTAATAATCACCTAGAAGACACAGATACAGGATAAAGGGGAGATGCAGTTGAATCTCATCAGCACCCAGGTGTGACAGAAGTGCCGTGAAATTATCAACTAAGGCAGTGCAGTGTGACTGCAATACCAAGCATTGATGCTGGAGAGCACAGCCAGGCGATGCCTAGACTGAAGAAAAGAAGGTGATTTATACTCTCTATACCAAGATAAAACTCAGAGAAAACATGCCATAGGGCTCCAGGAATACTTACAAAAAAGAAGCTTCATCACGAGCAAAAGAAGAAATCAATATGAAACATCTTTCTGCTTATTTGAATAAGAAGCTGAGAAATGAAGAATCCACTTTCAAGGACAAAAGGTAACAATAAAGAAAACTTCAAGTACAAAATTTTAAAAATGTCTATTTTGTTGTTGGTTTACAAAATGCCCAAGTGAAAAAAATTCCTCTTACGAACCAGCACAATGGAATATTAAAAATACTTGTACTGGAAATGTTTAAAAAAACATTTTAACCAATAAGTGGATCATAGCTAAAGATTAGAATTCCTATTATCCTATAATCTGAATGCGCTTTGTTTAAGGGAACTGTTAGTCATGATGCAGCAGACCTTCCCTTTTCACTGTCGCTCTTGGGGCACATACACCTGGTCAACATTTGTAGAAAGCGTATTTGTTGCGAGATGGTTTCTCCCAAATTCAGGTATGAATTTAAGGAATCTAATGTAGAGCAGATACCAACATTACAAAAGTCTCTTCTTTATCTTGTTATAGCTGATTTTTCTTCTCTGCTTTGTGATTCAGCCTCTATGAAGAGACCACATTTGGGGGATACAGAGGTAAGTATCCTAATCTCACAGGGAGCTCCCCACAGCATGCATGGGTCATTCTCCACTTAATTCAAACTCCCTGCCATTCTACTGTCTCATGTTAAACTTTAAACCAGGGCAAGCTTAATTTCAGTGTCACAGTGCTGCACCTAACTGTACACGCTTTGTCTTTGTCTTAGAGCAATTAGATTTTTGTTGGACTTTGGCAGCCCCAGTCTCTGTGCTAAATTGCTTAGCTCATTGAGAGAATGCATTTGGACTTGAATTTAGTTTTGGTTTATTTCTTTACTTTTGAAAACCTAGTTTACATTGTAGCTGTAGTTACGCAATAGCACATCTCCCCTTCAACTAAGTGGGCCACCCAACATCTAGTGATACTCTTTCCAGAGAGATCGAGCATCCTACAGCAGTCCATTCTCACAGTAAGCCAAGACTGTTGTCTGTGTTCCCCAAATATGTGAAAATGAGTGACTGGATGACATAATACACAACTCCATAACCTTGAACCTTGACAATTTGTGTGAAGAATACAAAGTTACCTGGAGAACTGATAGTGAGCACAACATAGCTGGCAAAGGTTAGGATAAACATATCAATCCTAAACACGAAACACAGACCTGCATCCTCTTCCCTGAACAAACTCCCTTCAAGAAATGCACACATACACACACCCATTCATAAACACACCAGCATAAATACTTTCCCCCAATGCTGCCATGGCTTAATGGTGAGCCTACCCAACTATTTATCTTTCTGCTTATTTGAATGTTTTCAAAGATTTTAATGATGTATATAGAATTTGCAGGAATTATCAAATAAACAAACAAAAAGGCCTACAGATTTGAAGCCTTTAAATCTTCACAAAGGCGAAGTAGCAATAGGAGATTTGGGCTTTACGGGGGCATAACTGTTAAGCCAGCAAATGATTACATTTGGTTACATAGAAACTTTGTGTTAAAGTGAGAAAATACTTGACATGTTAGGCATGATTTAAAAGCTAAGATAAAAAAATTCAGGGAGGGCTATTATGTAAAATGTCTTAGTAGATGTTGAAGTAATCAGATATATACCACCAAATAGTATATGATATAGAAACTAAGAGAACCACAGAATGTTGAAAAGTATAGTAAAATAAAAGTGGAACTTCTGGTAGGTGAAGGTTGATGAAAGTGCTGTGTGGGAAGGGGTGAGCCTAGAAGTTTAGCAAAAGAAACAGACTTTGGGCAGCAGTGGATTCACACCAGAGCCAGACACTTGGCAATCCTCTCTCAGCCGGCCAGAGAAACTCCCTGTGATAAGTTCCCTCAGTCAACTACAGAGATGAAGTTGATGGTTTTCAAGACAGGAAAAGAAAGAAGTTGAGTCCACAGTTACTCCTGAGACTTCCAAATGGTACAGGTACATACGTGTACAAGCTATTGATTTCACCTCTAACCACAAAGCTGGAAAAAACCAATCCAGAGTTGTGAGTATGATTTTATGAGGTCACAGAAATGCTGAGACAGGAACGGCTAGAGCACTGGAGAGCTCCAGATATTCAAACTAATGATCTCCATATGAAGTCGGATTCAGGATGTGGATTCCTTCACCATCTCATCCCATCCCCTCCTCCAGTTTAGGGAGCAGCAGTATCCACAAAGTTGGATATTGCATGTACGTGTGTGTGTGTGTGTGTGTGTGTGTGTGTGTGTGTGTGTGTGTTCAGGGAGGTGGTACTCTATGGATGAACAGTGGTGTCTGAATAGCCCATGGATAGCCACTTGGTTTATGAGTGTGTAATGCTGATCAATCCATTCAAAATATCAGGACCACAATAAACATAAGTGCCCAGCGCAACACGTCACATTCCAGCCAAATCACTTCAGGAAAACCCTACCTTTGAATTCTGGAGACAAAGGTTTAGAAGAGACAAATGTTCTCTATTCCTCTTGTTACTAGCTTTCTTTGTTTAGAATATACCAGGACAATTACACAGCATAAAAGACTTTTATCTAAAAAAAAAAAAAAAGATGTCTTCTCAAAGTAATGAATCTATAGATAATTTTTAGAGGGGTAGGTAATGGATGCAGCACAAATGATTTTTTTAAATTTAAAATAACTGATTTTAAATGCATTGCTAAACTACTCCACCCAAAATGAGGACAGCTGAAGTTTAAGTAATTGCTTTAATGAAGATTAGTAGCAAATGCCAAAAAAGAAATGAGTAGTATATTTTTAGAGACATTAACCTGTCAGAGATTACCTAGTAGAAACATATATTTTGGCTTTGATTGCTTCAGACACAGCCATCCCTTTGAGACCTTTAACAATTCACATTGATTTCCACTCTTCCTGATAAATATGTGTAAAACATTTGTAGAGCGCACCTTGAGATCATGTTAAAACAGATAAACCAAACTATATGTCGAATCATCATATTCTCTCCTTTTAAGAATTAGTTGCCAATAGCCTTTTAGCTATAAGCTGTGTTACCCTAACTCATCACATTGAAAGTCATCTAGAGGTTAACTTTTCATATGATTTATTCTTCGGCAGAGCTATTTAGTTACAGAAGAGTAACAGGCATTTAAACACACACACACACACACACACACACACACACCCACACACCCTTTAATTGGAATTAATATGGCTGGTTAACAAAGTATCCAAAATACAATGGCTTAAAACAACTCTTCAAAAATGCAGCATTGAGCTTCCCTGGTAGTGCAGTGGTTGAGAGTCCGCCTGCCGATGCAGGGGACACAGGTTCGTGCCCCGGTTCGGGAGGATCCCACATGCCGCGGAGCGGCTGGGCCTGTGAGCCATGGCCGCTGAGCCTGCGCGTCCGGAGCACGTGCTCCGCAACGGGAGGGGCCACAACAGTGAGAGGCCTGCGTACCGCAAAAAAAAAAAAACAAAAAAAATGCAGCATTTACACTAAATCAAGATTGAGATAATTCATTGTTAGCAAACCAGCCTTTAAAAAAAGCACTAAGTGAAATATTCAAGATGAAAGGAAAAGACAACAGACAGTAACCTGAATCCATATGAAGAAATAAAGATTCTAAATTAACAGCCTAACTTTTTACCTTAAGAACTAAAGAAAGAAGAGTAAACCAAACATAAAGTAAGGAGAGAGAAAGTAAAGATTTGAAAGGAAAACAGAAAAATAATAGAAAAATCAATGAAACCAAAAGTTGGTTGTTTAAAAAAAAAAAATCAATAAAACTGACAAATATTTTGGTAGACTGATAAAAAAAGAGATGATCTAAATTGACAAAATCAAGCACAAAAGAATGGACATCACTACTGATATAACAGAAATTAAAATTATTACAAGAGAATAATATGAAGAACTTTATGTTAACAAACTGGACAACATAGATAAAATGAAAAAAAATTCCTAAAAACTACAAATTTCCCTGACCAACTGAAGAATAAATAGAAAATCTGAATAAAACAATAAAAACTAAAGTAATTAAGTTAGTAATTAAAACTTTTCCCACAAAGTAAAGTCTGATGGCCCTGGTGACTTCATGGATGCATTCATTCAAACATTTAAGAAAGAAATACTAATCCTTCATAAACTCCCCGAGAAAGCAGAAATGGAGGGAACACTTCCCAACTCATTCTATGAGTCCAGTATTTAATACCAAAGCCAATTACAGCACAAAGAAAGGAAATGTTTGACAAAATTCAAAATACATTCAACATAAATTAACACTCCATTATTATAAAAACTCAGAAAACTAGAGGTAGAGGAAAACTCTGCAACATGATAAAGGGCATTCATAAAAAACCTACAGTTAACATCACACTTCATAGTGAAAAAAAAAAAAGAATGCGTTCTCACTAAAATTGGGAATAATACAAGGATAATGACTTCTACTGAACACTATACTGAAAGTTCAACACATGTAATAAGGCAACAGAAAGAAAGAAAAGTCATCAAAACTGTAAAGAAAGACATAAAATTGTCTTTGTATGCAAAATGATCCTCTAGGCTTAAAAAATTCTGAGAAATGCACTTCTAGAAGTAACACTTCTAAAAGTAACAAACAAGTTCAGCAAGTTAGAGACAAGATCTATATACCAATGTCAACAAGTATTTAAATACTATCAATGAATAATCTAAAAACAAGACTAAGAAATAAATCCATTCCTAATGGCATCAAAAAATAAAATACTTCAGAATAATTTTTTTTTTTAAAGTAAGACATATACTGAAAACTATAAATCACTGTGGGGAGAAATTAAAGAACATCTTAAAAAACAGAGACAGACCACTCATGGAAACTCAATATTGTTAACATGGCATTTCTTCCCAAATTGGTCTAAGATTCAACACAATCCCTTACTAAAGTCTCTTTAGAGGCTTTGAGCTTGTCATTGGTTTGAGCTTTTCATTGCTTTTCTGTTTGTTTGTTTGTTAGGTTGGTTGGTTGATTTTTGAAGAAATTGATAAATTTTTTGCAGATTCTAAAATCTGTATGGAAATGCAGACAAGAAATAAGATATTGGCTTAGGTATAGAACTATAGATAAATGGAACATAATTCAAAGTCTAGAAATAAATCTTTATAGTTAATTTGTGACAGTAGAGCCAAAGAAACTCAATGGGAAAAAGACAGTCTTTTTAACAAATGATGCTGAGAAAATTGGGTATTCACATGCAAAAATATGAATTTATAACTTTAACTAAAAATGGATCATAGACCTACACTTAAGTACTATAAGACTTTTTGAAGAACACATAGGTATAAATATTTAAATCTTAGGTAAGGGCAAGAATTCTTAGATATGACACCAAAACCATGACTGATAAGTGAAAAAACGGCTAGTAGGTAAATGAAAAGATGTTCCATATCATTATTTATAAGGGAAAAGAAAATTAAAACCAAAATGACATACTGTTTCACATGCACTATAATGGCTATAATAAAAATGATATACAATAGCAAGTGTTAGTGAGGATACAGAGACACAGGAATTCTCATACATTGCAAGCAGGAGTGTAAAATGGTGCAGCCACTTTTATTAAACAGGTTGACAGTTTCATAAAATTGTTAAACATAAATTTACCATATGACCCAGCAATTCAACTCTTAGGAATTTACCCAAGAGAAATGAAAACATGTCCACACAAGGACATGTATTTAAATGTTCATACTATTATTATTCTTTATAGCCCCAAATTGGGAACTATTCACAGGTCCACTGACTAAAGAATAAATGAGCAAAACGTGCTTTCATACAATTAAGTACTGTTTGGCTATTAAAAGGAATTAAGTACTGATGCATGCTATAATATAGAGGAATCTCAAAAACGTTATGCTGAATGAGTCATATGCAAAAGACAACATATGATGCCATTTATATGAAAAATCCCGAAGAGGCCTATCTATGGAGTCCAAAAGTAGACTGGAGGTTACCTGGGTTTGTGGGTGAGAATAGGGATTTTGTACATGGTCAAGAAAAATCTTTTGGGGGTAGTCAAAATGTTCTAACATAGGATTGTGGTAATGGTTGCACAAGTCTTTAAATTTACTAAAAATCACTGAATTGTACACTTAAAATACTAAACTTTATACTATGTATATTATACGTCAATAAAATACTTAAAAAATCCTTTAAATAATTTTATTACAGTAAGTTAAGTACACTTTAAGTACTAAAAAGAAAGAAAGAATGATACTATATTGTGTCCACTGAGAAGTTATACTAAGAGAAAATGTTAAGGAAAACATGAAACTTCTGGGCTTCCCTGGTGGCGCAGTGGTTGAGAGTACGCCTGCCGATGCAGGGGACACGGGTTCGTGCCCCCGTCCGGGAAGATCCCACATGCCGCGGAGCGGCTAGGCCCGTGAGCCATGGCCACTGAGCCTGCGCGTCCGGAGCCTGTGCTCCGCAACGGGAGAGGCCACAGCAGTGAGAGGCCCGCGTACAGCAAAAAAAAAACCAAAACAAAACATGGAACTTCTGTGAGATATACGACTTACTTTAATTGTCTGCAGTATAGAAATTACTTTGAAACATCCCCCAGGAAAGCTGTTTGACTAATTATAATGCTGTTATTAAAATGGAAAACCACTTTTCTCTATTTATTAGAAGAAAAGTTGTTTCATCACATTTTGTTTAAAATAAGCTTTTCCAAATATTTAAATTTATTGTGTGGCTTTGACATTATTTCCCTTGGGTCTTTAATTCCTTCTGAGTGTTTAATTGCTAATATAATAACTTTAAATATAGGGTGATACTTTATATAGAAGATAATTAAAGTATATAAACTGTGAAGTAAGTTTCACACAGTCAAAATTACCATAAGCACTACGTCTTTTATATTGTGTAAATTTGAGTTTACAAAACACCCTTAATGTTTCACTTATTTAGTCAACAATATACATATATATATTTCCATCCCTTACTATGCATCAGGCAAAATTGTAGTAGGGTCTGCAAAACATTAGGAATAAAGTAAACAAAAAATTCATGAATTTGTGCAGCTTATATCCTAGTAGGGGATAGTTATTCCATGTTCCTTTCGAACATTTCCAGTTAGAATCTTTGTTTTGTTTAAAATGGCTTATTACTGAAATGCCAGGGTTTTTTTGCAATATTATTTTGATCTGAAGCCAACTGTAAAATAGGGTCAAAAGTTATGTTCCAGTATATTCAGATTTATTTTCAGAAATCAATATAAATCAATCAGATATTTTCTACATTAAGATACATCAGAATAATGAGTAAACATGTTATAGGTATATAATTTTAATAGTGCTAACCACAGAAATTCTGACATGATAAATTAGAAAAAGAGTAAAATAAAAGCAATACATTTGTGTAGGAAAAGTTCTTGCTATATAGTATTGCTGACATGTATTTGAAATATAAAAATAAGTTCGTACCTATGTAACATCACCAAAACATGCAGTGGGACTTGAGAAAGTATTACATCTAAAATGACTCAAAATGTTGACATTGATGAAGACTGTGTTTTCTATCATTAGGTGGAAAGGGATACTCAAAATAGAGACTACATTAAGTTCTACAAGATAAATACATAGACAAGTACACATCCTAGCTTTGAGGCCTGTCAATATTAGGCTTGCTATATTTCCATCTGGTAGATTTACTGTATTTTTTCCTATTTATCCTCCATATTACATTGTAATCCTCTGGAAGGTAGAGACCATGTGTTACTAGCTTTTCTAGCCCAAGAAATGAATATAGTACCTGGAATATAATAACTGCTCAATAAATGGCTTTGAATGGAAAAAATACAAAGATGTATGGATAAAAATAATTCATAACTGCTAACCACCTCACTGTAATAAGAGGAATGGAACAGTGTAGAGGTCTATTTCTCAATTTGCATTGTACATCCAGATAGTCTGAAAGATTTCTTGCTTTAAAATAAGTTGTACCTCTGAATAAATGAAATTACAGCACAGTGAACTCTTTGTTAGCTGAAAGAGTTAGTGTCCCACTAAGGTATTCATTTTTTTTTTCCTCCATAGTATATTCTCCATTATCTTTAGTAAATAAAATCTATTATAGAATGTGTGGCAGTTAAAGTGCAGATGTGTTTCTCATCAACAGTTTTGAGTAGATCTCTACTTTCAGGCTTTACAAATTCTTAAGCATACATACTAATAATCATTTCAGTCAACACGAGGGAAAAGAAGGAGAAGCAATCGTCCCATATAAAGTACCTATGTTTAGAGCACATATCGTTCCATATATAATCCAACTCATCTGGGAAAACTGGAATAACTGACATTTTATTTATAAATTCTATGCCATATTTAAGAATACTATGAACAATTTTTCATTTTATAGAGCATTATATTAAATTTTAGTGGTAAGAGAGAAACATTATTGCTCTTTCTAATGTGCGGTCTTAAAAGAATCATCTTTAAAACCTATTATTGATTATACAAATGCTCCTCAGAAACACTAACTTCATTATTTAATGAACCCATTCATTCATTAAAAACATATTTTCTAAATTGCAGTATGTGGCCAGCTATGTTTTAAAACAGGTTTGGATACAGCAGAGTATAGATAAGCCCCTGTTCTCATCCAGGGACCAGGCAGAGCTGTGGAGAAGTGGTGAAGAAAGGCATTAACCATGTAGAAAAATGACTAAGAGAACTTCAGAAGTCATGTTCAATAAAGACGATGAAAAGGCGTGATCACAAAGTGGTTAGAGGAACATATTTGAGGATGTAAACTGATTCCTGAAAGACCTACAAGAACCACGAAGTGCCTTCAGCACTGTTTTTGCCACCTGCATGGAAACTTCATAAGCCTGGGTAGTGCCCAGGAGAAAAAAATTTTAGTATAAAAAACAGCTCAAAGTCATTCAAAAGAATCCTCATAGGGTAGAGTTGATAACTGTGCAGTAGTTAGTTATTCCACAAGACTGGAGAAATAAATTAGACCGGGGAAATTTAACAGAGCCAATTAGGATATTAGTAGACCTGGTAAGCAGCTATGCAATATAACATACCTTTTACCACTTCTCCTTAAAAGCTGAGAGTAAGCAATAATAGAAAAGAATATTCAAAACAGCTAAATAGCCTAAGGCAGGCTCTATTTAGGTGTGAAAGAGAATGCAAAATATTTATCAACTGGCCACATTATTCTCCCAACCTCTTATACTGTTAAGGTATTTTATTTATTGTTGGTCCTTCACTATTCTCAAATAGAAAATGGTTTCTCAAATATTAGTGTTACAGCACCTCTCTCAGCCTTCTATAGTGATGTATGATTTCACTAGTCATTCATTCCTTTCTTTCCTTAATCATTTATTATTGCCATTCAAAAATATGTATTCAGTGGTAAGCCTTTACAACTAGTTAAATACAAACATTTTCCTATACAACTTATGCTTATGTTTACATTATTAAAAATAAGTGACACCAGGGCTTCCCTGGTGGCGCAGTGGTTGAGAGTCCCCTGCCAATGCAGGGGACGCGGGTTCGTGCCCCGGTCCGGGAGGATCCCACGTGCCGCAAAGCGGCTGGGCCCGTGGGCCATGGCCGCTGGGCCTGCGCGTCCGGAGCCTGTGCTCCGCAACGGGAGAGGCCACAGCAGTGAGAGGCCCGCGTACCGACAAAAAAAATAAATAAATAAAAAATAAGTGACACCAGTATCTTAGTGGAAGTTACCAGATACAGTATATACTCAGGGAAATTCATAAATCACACAGGATTAAATAAATTTAACACAAGCAAAATTATTCTGAAACATCAAATTAAGAAGGACAGTCTCCATAAGTTTTAACTTTGATCTTGAAATCAGCAAAATACTGCATCCTCTATATAGTTTCCACTGAATGATCTCCTGTGATCATTAAGCTGTGGCTTAAGTTCTTAAAACCCTATTTTCTCCCAGATAGTGTTTGTCAAGTTACACATGGCAGCACAGAAAGCTATGAGAACCTTGAATACAGTCCAAATAACATATCAGTGTTTGGCTTTGGCATGTTCTTTGTCCCTTTTCAATCCTCATCCCCAATCCCTCATCCAGTAATGAATAAGATGCTGCCCAACCAGAACTACTGCAGGGGATTACAGCAACAACTATTTTTCCAGGCATTGCAGTGCCTGTAAAACTTTAATGAACTCATGAAACTTTTATCGCTTTCTCTCCTTTTTGACTAGTGTGAGATACAACCACTACCACAGTTTCTTTTTAATTTAAAGATGTAAAAAAAAAAAGGCAAAACAAAGAAATTTTCATGAAGACAAATCATCTCACAGTTCTTTAACTTTTGCCAGCAATCCCTGTGAATGAAGTTTGATTAAAAAAAATAGAAAACATAAGTCTGTAAGAAAAATAGTCTGCATAGCCTCATATGTATTGTCAGCCCTTCAGTAATAAGAAACATTGATTTTACTCATTCTCTTCATCACGTTTTAAGAAATAAGAAAAGGGATTTTTAATGATTTTTTAGGATTGTTTTTTGGAATCTCCATTACAAGTGATTTGTACTAAAAAATAAACAGACCATGCTGTTCAGAACTTTAAATTCAACACTCAGTCCTTTTCTTCTCTTTTAAATCTCAAGAATCTACTGCCTATTCTTTTGAAGAGCAAGTTTCAATCCACTCCCTCGTATTTTTCTCTACTACGCCAATTTTCCATTTTTAACATAAAAATCTATATATAGTTCTCTTTAATTCAACACATTCTTTCTTAATTTCCTTATATATTAGTTCATAATCACTTTTTTACTTGTATGTTTAGGTAAACTCATCCCTTAACCCAGAAAAAAAAATTTTATCCAAAATAAATCTATTCAATACTGGAGAAGGTACTTTTATTGTTCCTAGTCCTAGAGTTTAAAAGGTGATCACATCTATCTGATACCTGTCGAAATATTTTCTGTTTAACTTCTGGCTATGCTTCCCTTTAGAGTCTAATCAGCATATCATGTTTGGAAAAAGGGCAAATTCTCAGCACAAACATAAAAATTTTTCATGAAAGCCTTTGGGTTCCACAAAGGGTGAACACAGTTCATCACAGCCTAATTCTTTATTTTGTTAATAGATGTAGGAAAGGTATCACTGTGAGAGAAATACTAAGCAAGATATGATTCTAATATGATGCTGGGGATGAGTTAAAGTGACAGGGCACCAATTACTGCCTTTAATAGAACATTAAAACCTAGACACCCTAAACACCATTTATCAGGGCACAGACGGCAAATCCATCAAGTGTTCTTAAACCTGCAACATCCTAAAATGTACAATAATAGTGTGATTTTACACTACCAGTCTCTTTGTATTTATGATCACAGGAATACCTTTGATATTCCTAAAGTACATCATGTTAAAATGAGATTTCCACACTGAAAAAGTAAAACAAATCACCAGAGAGAAAAAGAGAAAGAAAAGTTATTGAGAAGTTTAGCAATTATACTTTAGTCTACTCGGAGCCCCAGTTTGGAGAATAAACAAATTCTATTATGTAAACATACATATTTACTCTTCATGCTGCTGTTAAAGACTGCTTTAACATTTTAATGTTTATAAATACAGTGTTGAATAAGAGAAATAAGCCTATCTATTGCCTTCTGACAATTTGTATTTGTATTCCATTGTATCAATAGATATTAATTGCAGGACCACAAAACCCTGAAAAACCCAATATTATGTTTATGTGCAACAGTAATCACAATATTTGCTTCTTTCATGGGTTTTAATATTGCAGGCCTGAATATTCTTAAAAACTTCACTGTGCCTCATAAACCACAAAAAGTGAGCCATAGTTGAAAATTTATTGGAAAATTTAAATTAATTATTAATAATGTTGTTACAGTGACTCAAGCACAAATGGCACTACGTTTCCTACTCTTAACTATTCCAACACCTGAAATATTCATTTTTAGGAAAATATAAGTACTAATACAGTAGCATAACTAGAAAAATTTGATATTAAAGATTTTTACATTGGAGTTACTTTGGTTTTTGAGAGGAACTAATTGTGAAAAATTGCAAGGACAAGATTAATTTCTGGGATCCTCTGATTAACGTCACAATTCTGTAGCTAAAAACTAGGGCATAAAAATATGTAAAGGATTTACTTTTCATTTCCCAGAGTGTCACTGTTCCTGAAATCAGCTGTGGCGTATGTCAAATAATTTTAATAGTGAGGACAAAGAACTTTGATTCTCAACATCTTTTCTTTAAAATAATAACAGTGGGAAATATGACCATATTTCCGTATTTCCAAATAAACATTTTAAATAATCCCCAGTTTTTATTACTTACTTGTCCTGATTCTACTAGTTCTCTTTGGCTTCCTTATCCTCCTTTTTTAGGCCTCAACAGGATCATGGTTTTTCTTTCTGACAAGGGATGCTCATTTGTGATGGTTTCTGGGCTATCAGATTTGTCATGTACAGCTGCAAACACAGCTGGGGGAGCACTCACAGCTAACATATACTAACATTAACAGCAAGAAGAAGATTTTACATGGTATTTCCTCTACGTGTATCATCCCACAAATTGCCTTCAGTCATAAACTGAATACAGTTTATATTTTCTCCAAAAGATTGTTGAAACTATGTTTTTTATTGTATGATCTAACAATACTCAAGTTTCTAGTACTTTAGCAATATTATAATGACAGCATAAATGAACATTCAGAGTCATTTTGAAGAAGGAGGAGAAAAAGAACTATTAGAGATCAAATCATGTCCACATAGATAAAGTTACATTGTAAGATTTGGCTACTATTGAAAATATGGTGTTAGTTATCCCTTAATGTAGAGAAATAATAGGATTAAACTCAGTTCATGAGACAAATGTAAATTAATTAGAATTTTCCATCAGGTATGTTCAAAGCCAATGAATAATTATATTAAAGAAGCTGGCCTTGGCCTCAAAACTACAAAAGTGTCATTAAGAGTCCAGTAATGTTGAGACTAATTATGTCAGTTCACTACAATTTTTTTATACCTAGGACTTTTTATGCTTGCTACAGTGATAACATCCATCTTTGTTAAAGAACTTCCGAATAAAAAAAAATTTATTCAAAGTTTCTAAGCTTTTAAATATTAAATTTCACAAAATTATATGATCTAATAAGCCAGCAATTTTTGTAGTATCTCCCAATAGTAAAACTCCACAGTACATTAACACATAGCAATTTTTTGCTGTATAAACATACTCTAGACAGAAATACATTTTGTTTTTCCAAGTATGTACTTTGTATGCTTCCTCATTTACCTTGTAATTTGTTTAATCTTTTTTACTTAACACTTTAAAATATGTTAGCACAGGTAGAAAAGGAGGAAATTTGGGAAAATATATGTAATGAAAGAAATCCCAGCCCTAAAGAACAAGATAGAAACTCCCAACAGGAACATTTAGAAACAAAGAAAAGCAAAGCAGTCAACGTGGATCAAGAGAAAGGAGGCCCCCCCCCAGAGATCCTAGGACAGGGTGCAAGGCTGCAAGCACATCACCCACCCTGAGCTAAGTGATGAGTGCTTTGCACCTGCGCTCTTCGCTCCCTGCTTTCTTCTTCTCAGTGGCTTCTTCTATTTAAGAACGGCTTCCTTCTCTGCTCTATAATTTTTATTTGCATGTAGCTTCGACCTGTTTTGGTGCCAACTCTCTGTTAGTCTCACACTCACCATTATATGATGACTCTGATGACTTTCTCTGAGTATTTTTGCTCAAAATCTCCAGAGAGAAAATTTGATTAGCCTAGCCCATGGATTAGTTTACTTTGAGACAAGAATTCATTACAGGCCTAAGCAGCTGAAGCCAGAGAGGTGAGGTTAAATAGTGCATTCCTCTCTGACTAGGTTCACCCTTTCAGACGAGATGGTGGACTGGGAATATTTTTTATAAAAGAGGCACAGGCTAAGTGAATACACCACAGTGTACTTTCAACAATGGAAGAATACCAATTACAATATTTACAATTCATAACAAACTGCTGAAGATGATTATTATAACAAAAAAAAAAGCAAAAATTAATGAAAGTTGAGGGTAGAATTTCTACCATATAAGGAGGATAGCTGTTTTACTTGAAATATAATATAAATCCAGGTTATCACTGAGTGGCTTGAAAAATGTGCTTCTAATGGAAGGTCACTGGAAGTTATCATATTTTCGATCTATGTATAAACTGATCCACCAACCAAAAACTTTCCAATTATATACTAAATGCATACATATACATTTATATACATACATGCTTATATAAAAATATTGTTCCATATGTATTTTTATGTATTTGTATGTGTTTGTGTCCATATGAAATTATCTACATATGGAATATTAGAGTTATTGATTCCCCTAGAGATGCCCTCTGTACTCTCATATACACCTCACTGAGAGAAGAATCGATAATAGAGAAAACATATCTCAGTGGCCTCAAGGCAATGGATAAGAGAGCAGATGGGAGGATTTCCACCACCATAGTACCCTAGTGGTTCCCAAACATTCTCTAAAGGTTTCACAAATGTGGGCTTTTATGATTTCCTATCTCTAGGTCCACACATTTAGGTGACACACAGTATTAAGTATATGGTCAGTTCTGTATTCTATGAAATATATATATATATATGCAGAAAAGCTTTTATTATCTTTATATTATCCTATGACCAAAACTCCTATTGTTTGATTTTTTAAAATATATTTTTTCTAAGTGTATAGCATATCAGGTTATAAATCTTATGTTTCTGAAAAGGAGAAATTGTTTTTGAGATGGGGAATCTAAAACATACAGAGTAATGCTTTAGTGACATAATTGTTAAGAGAGAACTGATTGGCGTATTGTAAATTACATAGTTGATGATTCTCTAATGATGATTTAAAAAACAGAATACTCAATTTCTCACAAACCTCTACAGAGGCTGAACTACATAATATATAAATTTAAAAATACATTAAGCATATTTCTCTGCTTCATGTATTTTGACTTATTCTGTGTATACTTCTAAATGTTTGTACCATAAGCATGCATTAATTGCTTTAAAAATCAGTAAATATTTTATATAAACTGATAAGTAAAACATATCCAAGAGTGGAAGGTGAAAGACAGTGGAAATTATACCTTGGATATGAGGATACCATCAGGGAGAAATGTACTATGGGAATATTTAATCTAGGGATAATTTGTGTTCCTCATATCAGAAATACTAGATAGCATGATCTGGAGGAAATCCTTCTGCAAGCTTTCAAAATTACCCACAAACACTGCATAATATCAGAATCTTGAGTTGAAAATACTCACATCAACCTTCCCCTATCTGAATTCTGAGAAAACCATTACTACCTAATCAACAGTAGCATGGACTGAAAGGGAATGGAACACCCTGCTCTTAGCCAACACCAGGCCTAAATATGAGTATAAAGTAATAGTGTAGCACAGGGCTATAAAGCTAATCCTTAAATATGAGGAGAAAATAGTACTGCATATATACTGCAGAAATGTGTTTAACTGCAAGACACTTAGTGAACAAAAGAGAAAAATGTGGGCTTCCCTGGTGGCGCAGTGGTTGAGAGTCCGCCTGCCGATGCAGGCGACACGGGTTCATGCCCTGGGCCGGGAAGATCCCGCATGCCGCGGAGCGGCTGGGCCCGTGAGCCATGGCCGCTGAGCCTGCGCGTCTGGAGCCTGTGCTCCGCAACGCGAGAGGCCACAACAGTGAGAGGCCCGCGTACCGCAAAAAAAATAAAAAGAGAGAAAAATGTGTTAATATACACCTGCTATGTAGTTGCAAAATAAAAACATGGACCTTTCAAGAAGCAGGATTTCCCAGCATTTTTGCCTTCTACCTAACAATAAACCAAAACACAGAAAACTAATTTGTTTCTAATATGTTTCTAACACAGAGTTAGCAAAAAATACAAGAAAAAAATAAACCAAACAAAAACCAAACAAACCCAAAAACTAAAAGTAAAAATCAAAACAAAATACAGGAAAATAGATGAGGAAAAGGTAATTCTGAGAATATAAGAGGACATCACAAAACTTGAAATGCTATCCTGAGAATAAGATCAAATAGATATTTCATTCATACAATGAGAACAGAATGGTACAATGTAAAAATAATCAGAAAATAAAAAATAAGCTGTTAGGATTACCCAAATAAAAATTCAACAGAAGAATTGGAACGTGAAGTCCAGGAATTATGTCAGAAATTAGAAGAAAAAGACATAAGTGGAAAATATTTTAAAAATAATTCCAATCTTGAGTTTTAAGAGATTTGGGCAGGAGAAAGGCATTTCTGAATCATCTGCCTATGGGTGGTAATTGGCCATGGCCATGGATGAGATTGACTAGAGAAAATTATTTGAGAAGAGGGTCCAAAACTAAACCCTCTATAACTAAAAAGTAAGTGGCCTAGAAGACGATGAACCTACAAAGTAGACAGAAAAGGAGCAGCTGGAAAGGTCAGGGGGAAATTGGGAGACTGAGAAGCCTCTCAATCAAAGAAAAAAAATGGTCAACAGCAGAAAATATTGAAGAGAGATCAAGTAAGATGAGAACTGAACACAAATAATGTGGGTAGAGGTAATGCTGAATTTCGCAAAAGCTATTCTGGTAATGTGTTGAGTTTAGAAGTTAGATTTTAGGGGGAAGGGAATGAGTAAATAGAAGTAGTAAGAAGAGGCAGCACCAGGAGGAAGAGAGAGGCAGAATACGTCTTTAACATTGTAAAAAAAAAAAATGTACTTTATTTCTCAAACCCACAGCCTAGGTTATTCTTAAAGTGAAACACTTAGAAAGTATGCTCACTCTAGGGACTTCCCCAGCAGTCTAGTGGTTAAAACTCCACACTTCCACTGAAGGGGGCATGGGCTTGATCCCTGGTAGGGGAGGTAGGATCCCGCATGCCGCTCAACACAGCCAAAAAAAAAAAAGTATGCTCACTCTAATGAAGAACCCATATAACATATATAACTGATTCCTTGTGTATAAAAATGAAACTTTTTATTCCCATAAATACTCTGTCTTACAAAGCACTTTACTTGTTGTCAGATTTCATAATTATACAGGTGGTACAGGTTCTTTAAGCCTCAGTCCTATTCATTTTAAAATTGCAAACTCATTTAATTAAAAATTCTTCTTTCCTCTTCCCACCCACCGAAAATATGGAATGTCTTTTGTTTTGCATGTATGTGTTTGGGGGAGAGGAGTACTTTCTAGCATTTATGATTCACTCCAGTATTCAGATGGGGAAGAGGAATAAAGGAGTAAGGATGGGTCTCGTTGGGATCAAAACTGAAGAGGGTGGGGATTCTCTCTGGCAGTCGCCATTGCTGTTCTGCTAACATTGCCCAGTTCTTTTATTTGCCATATTTGTTATTTTAGAGGATGTTATGAGGATCTAGCTCTTGACACGGCATATCTAGTCTGAGAGTCACCATTTCATCTCTCTCTTTCTGTACCATAATTGCTATGTGATCAGCAGGGTGCCTCAAGCTCCAGCAACCTTTCGTGGTTTCCACTGAATACATGGTGAGAATGCAGGTTGTCCAAGAGCAAGTCTTCTCTCAGATCTGCCTTCTCTCTCTTCTACTCCTTTCTCTACATTTGTATAACGCTGTACACTTAAGCAGTTTAATGGCAGAGCAACATTCAAATGAGATAATCACTGTCCTCCAACTAAGAGGAAGAGTGAAAAGTTCAGATACTCTAAGTTTTTCCTTTCTTTTTTTTTTTTTGCTCAACTCCAAGGCGAGCTGAAGGGAGAAAATAGCATCTTTTCATGGCCACTACATTTCTAAAACGTAAATACTCCCTTAGTCATACTTTTATTGACTAGGGAGTCAGGACTGTGTGGGGTGGGTAATTCTGACTTTGCTGGCTCACACATCTCAACAAGCTCTAAGAGAAGGAGACTGACCTCACCAAACGGCAGTTCTCTGAATCAGGGTGCATTCTGTTCTAAGCTGCAGGCATTAGCTGCCAGTGTATCACTTGGCATCAAAATCCATCCTGTCACACTTGTATTCTCCATAATCATTTAACACTGTTGCTTGAATTCTCTCCAACTGAATAAGACAAAAAAGGAGGGGATTAGCATATGTGTATTTAAGGAAAAACGTTGATCATTTTTTAGATGATAGTATTTTCAGTTTAGAAAATACATGCAACAATAAAAATGTAAAAGTATCGGGCTTCCCTGGTGGCACAGTGGTTGAGAGTCCGCCTGCCCATGCAGGGGACACGGGTTCGTGCCCTGGTCCGGGAAGATCCCACATGCCACGGAGCGGCTGAGCCTGCGCGTCCGGAGCCTGTGCTCCGCAATGGGAGAGGCCACAACAGTGAGAGGCCTGCGTACCGCAAAAAAAAAAAAAAAAAAAAAAAAATATGACCAAGATTCTTACTCCATATTTTGTTATTCTTATTCCTTAATTATTTAAATATATTTTATAATAGTGGAGCATGGAGGAATCATCACTGTAGTCTCGGCTTTCCTACAGTCACAGGTCAACAAGAATTTCCAGGCTCTTGATAATTATTTCTCCTAACTTATTATCGAGAATGCCACAGGTCTGAGTCAGGAACACTGCCTATATTGTTCTTATATCCATTTAAATCTAGTCACAATGCAGCATTCTCAATTATCCAAGGTCAAAGGGAACTGGAGAAACCTGATCAATGAAAACTTGGCTAATAGGAAATGATGAGTATACTGTGGAGCAACAGGCTCATTAGAAGTAATAAGAATGCAAGCAGTGAGCTATAATTAAGGGGAACCTTCAAACGTCAGTCAAGCACACCTTTTAGCAGCCATCAATGTCTTAGCAAATCTTAGGTGCAAAGGTAGACATGCAATACATCACACACCTCCTCTCGTTCCTCTACACTTGTTTCCCTTCTCTCCACTGTTTCATGTCTGTTTTTTTACTTCACATGCATCATAACTAATCTGACATCATTTAATTTAAAAAGACTGTGTATAGCCAAAATGCTTAATTGCTTTATTTAAATTAGTAAACCCATTAGAGAGTTTTATACCTGTTATTATTTTATAAACCTATAGTCAGTCCCCTCTAATCAAGTTTAAATATTTCAAATGCACTGGCTGCTCTTCAGAAATAATGCAAGACACATTATTAAGTGTGGGTTCAGGGTGCTAGATTATTTGCCACATAATTAGATCCTGCAAAATCTTCTAAAGATATATTCAAACTGAAGCTAGGTTTCTGGTGTAAATGCAAAAATGTCAAAGATACAGCCAACAAAAACACCGATTTTCAATGTGGCCTTGTGCTTTAGGTTATAATATTTATTTTTGAAATAATGGCTCCTGCTTCATGTCCATAAAGTTCCATGAAAGAAAATGAATGATGTAATACTCATATTCAATCGTATCAACATCCAAAAGACATTCAGTTTTCATAAAAACTTGTTTTAGATGTTTGAAAATCACGATGTCAGAGTATTCCATGCATTGCCTCAAAGATATTCCTGGCATATTTCACAATGGAGTGTATTTATTATTACCATCAACTGGGGCTGTCTCTACAAACAGGCTTGGAGTTTGCAATCATGAAAAAAAACCAACCAACTTTCATCAACTGGACAAAACCCAGAAACTCAAAGTGTTACTACTTTATTTAGCAGCCCAACCTCAGGAAGTCTTTGAGTTCCATGGATTTTTGAAAACACATATCTAAGTATTTAGATGCTCTGAAACGCAACAGAAAAATACAATTGTTACTATTTTGAACATGAGAATACTAAGTCACGAATTCCGTGATGCTTTCTTGAGAGAGAAAGAGAAACACACCCTATATCCCAGATCTGTCAATACAACACACATTTCTTTGTTGGAATGAAAGCAATAAAAATCTATTACACAGAACTTCTTTCTGTGATTTGGGAGGGGGGCTGAAAATGTCATTAGCGATTAGTAGGGCACAATAAATGGGTGGCAGTTACAAAGGGGAGCCAGTGGCATTTCTCATTCTGAGTGTGGCCCAGTGCTATCATTAAGTGGATTCCTCTGAATTGCACAGGGTGCTCATGATCTCACTCATGGCCACTCCCTGGTGTAATCACAGGTGGCACATGCTGGAGCACTGGTCACCCTGAGGACCCTAGACTGTCTTCCCATATATTACATCACATCTCAGTCAGAGGAGGACAGCAGACAATTGATAATTGATATTTGACACATCTTAGAGAAAATAATTTATTAACTAAAAGAATTACTCTAATTAACAGTAGAGATTTTAATGTACTTTAGTTTTGGAAATGAGTCTCAAAGTAGTCACCCATACCAAATGCCTCAACATCAATGTCAGGGTGAATAGTTTCTACATTTATATTTACATTGATGTATAATTTTTAAGATGTATAAACCTCCAAAATGAAAATAAGATGCATAACAACTACGGTAATAGTAATAACATGAGCTAACATGTGAGTACTTACTATGTTTTAAACACTTTACCTGTAAAAATAAATTTACAATTAATTTTTAAATTACTTGCATTTATGAATTAATCCTACCAATAGTCTTATGAGGGAGTTGCTATGTTATTCCTATTTTACAGATGAGAAAGAGAGCACAGAAAGATTAAATAACAGAAAATTATCTCTTTATTCTCCACAATTTATTTTTCATTTTATTGATAAATTAGTTTCCTCCTGTATTCATGTAGAGTGTCTCACCTCATCTATTTGCAGGGCTGATATTCAAGTTCCCAGACTATGGTCACGTCTGGAATTCATGCATGCATTTTGTAAAGTATTTTTAACATGAACTATATGCTTGTGTATATCAGGGTTTAGTCCCCTATATTCCTAAGACATTTGGAATTTGCCTCTATTATTGTAGAAATCACTATCAAATACATGAATTTCATGTCCACCTCCCTGCTGTAGACAATGTATGTTCCTTCAAAAATCACATGTTGAAACCTAATCCCATTGTGATGATATTTGGAGGTGGGGCCTTTGGGAGCTGATTAAGTCATGAGGATGGAGTCCTCATAAATGGGATTCGTATCCTTAAAAAAGAGACCCCAGAGAAATCCCTCACCCCTTCCACCATGTGAGCACACAGAGAGAAGATGGGTCGTCTATAACCAGGAAGCATGCCCTCTAATCTGCCAGCACCTTAATCTTGGATTTTCCAGCCCCCAGAAGTGTGAGAAATCAACTATATTGTAAGATATCTAGTCTATGGCATTTTTGTTATAGCATCCCAAGCCAATTAAGCCAATTCCTAACTAGATTGTGATTTTCAAAAGGCAAGGATTAATTTGTTCATCATTTTATTCCCAATATATGGCAAGGTACTTTGCATACAGTGGTGTGCAGTAAGTATAACTGAGCGAATGCAAGAAGTTGATGACACTGATTCTATTTTCTCATCTAGAAAGAGGGAAAAAAAGAATAACACGGCATCACTAAATAGTTGTGACGATAAAATAGACTAGAAAATATAAAATATGCTTAGGAAATTTTATATATATATATATAAAATATATATGAATATGTATATGAATCAATTCATATTGATATATATATGAACATATATATATATATGAATCAATTTACCCTACACATTGGACTTACAGCAACTAAATTTTGAGGATTTCATTTACCTTGAAACTGAATAAGATCACCACATTTGGCCTTTTCCAACAGTTAAATCCATTTATTGAAGGCTGTGCCACATCTATCCCACCACTGTCATTTTAATGACTATACAAAATACATATATGCAGTCATTCTCCTTAACTATGTGAAGCCAGTTCTTAAAAAAAAGGGGGCTCCAATATAAACAGATTAAGTTTATTTCAAATGGATACAGCTCAAGTATGTCAAACCATTTATGAGTCGATGCTCTGCTTCTCATATGTTCCACTCACTTTAAATAATCAGAAGTGATTGTTTGTCTCCTCTATTTCCCAAGGATAAGTACTGCTGTGGCTCTTCCTCAATATTAATAACCCTTAGTAATCCATTTTTACAGTAATGGGTTACTTGGCTCTTTGTCTCTGGACTCATATAAATCACCTGTATTGTCTGCTCCATTCCAAACTCTGAGACACATTTTGGCTCAGATTATAACATCTACAATAGCTTAAGGATCAATTCTATTTTATACCAATACACATTCTTCTCTGCATTGGGTACTTCAGCTTCCCATTTACTAGAATCCCTGATGTTCATTTTATGGTCCCAGATTTCCTATCCACAGCACTATTTGCTTCAAAGCAAAACATGCTGATATCTAAGACCCTTATATAGTCTTAAAAAATCTTTATACTGATTTCTTGCACCTGGAATCTTGATGATCATTTTATCCAGTTGCTTCTGTTTAACAGATTCTGGAAATTAACCTCAATTTGAGCATTGATTAAACATCCCCCAATTTGCCTGTCCTTCTACAGAAAGATTACTCTGTTTCAACTGTACCTGATAGTACATGTTAACATGTTGTCAACACCAGACCATTTGTTGCGTGGCTTGACCTTTACAGTCAAATGTTCAAGGTTCATGCAAAAATTAAATGAGATAATCTGTAAATTAATGCAGGTTTGGGAGATAGCTGGTACTCAGACTCCATGTAGCAAAAAAACAAAGAATGGGAAGCAAATGTCTTTAGAAAAAAGAAAGAATCTGTGCAAAAAGATCTATTACACAGAAGCTTCCTTCTTTCCTTCTAATTTTTCTGTATTTTAGGTGTATGCGTGGAATACTGATTCTCAAAGTTCCCCAAGCCCCTATAGTTAGACTTCAAGCAAACATACATTAAATACCAACTTTTTATCCTGGAACTGTGGGGATATAAACATGTTATGATATGTTCTTTCTCCTTGAGTGATAAGGGTCATTAAGGCATGAACAGAACCACAACACAAAGTCACACCTGCTCGGTCCTCTATGGGCTCCTCTGAGCAACTCCAGCATGCTAGTCATACCTTCACCTGCTGCCTATGAAGCTTTTCTCCCAGACAGTCACATGGATCATTCTGTCACCTCCTTCATATCCTTGCTCCACTGTCACATTTTCAGTGAGACCTTTTGTGACCAAGTCCTGGCAGCCCACTCCCTAGTCTCTTACCCCAGCACTCCTTTCTGCTGTATTTTTCTCCATCGTACTTATCATCTTCCAGTAAATTGTACACCTGTATTTTACTAACTTACTTGTTTGTTTTATGTCTCCCCCTCCTAGAATGGAAGAAACTTTTTGTTATTTTTATTTTTCACTATATCTCTGAGGCCTAGAACAGGTCTGCCACTTAGAGTACTTGTTGAATAAATGAATGAATGGATGAACAAATGAATGAATGAATGAAGTGCCAGAAACTAGGAACCATATGAAACCATGAAGGAGAAATAATTTCCTGTTGCGGAGATTAGGAAATCCTTGGAAAGAGATTGCATTTGAGTAGATTACTTTTAAACATAGTTATGATAAGAAGAGAAATGCTCTCAGGAAGTCTGAGATTCATATTAAAATGCAGGTGACATTATCACAAGTTCATGTTCTTGCTAACATAACAGACTCTCTACTTGTGCAGGTCTAGAGAATGGTGAGTAAACACCATAGGGAGAAACTCATCAAAACCCCCAAGTTCTTGTGGAAGACCTGAGAGAGGGAAATAGAACTGAGCCTAAAGGCTATGAGGAGTCACCAAGGGTGTTAAGGAGAAACGTTATATTAGAATTTAGATTCTGTAAAAAACAACTAAGCACACCCTAAGGAAATGAAAGAAGAGTCACTGAAAAACTAGAGTTCAGGTAGAGGCCCAATCATAGATGTGAATGAAGAATGATAAAAGAAACAAAACAAGTTTAAAAGAAGTAACATTCTTAAGGTGAGAAAAAAGTCTCAATGCCTATAAAACAAATATTTTATAGTCAAATCTGATATATCAATATATACATATTGATTACTACTTCCCTTCTGTCTTTGCCCAATAGAATTTTCCCCAGAAAGAGCGTCAGATATGGACTGGTGCAATGATTTCCCCAAAGTATTTCTTCATGAACAAATGTAAAACCGTATTCAACTTTTTGCTTCTAAACCACAATAAGCATTGATGCTGTTTCTATTCCAACTCTTTCCCCTATTGGTGGTGGAGGGGAAATGCATTAGCTACAAATTGTGGCTAATAATGAGCAGGACATTTTCAGAAGAAATCAGTATATTTTAGTTCTGATGAAAAGAATACATAAGTACATTCAATGGTAATAAAATACCACCTAATAAATCAAAGGCAGTGTCTGTGAAAAGAAAAGGGACCCTCAGTAAGGATCCTAAATGGATAAGTTATCCTCACCAATAATTAAATAGGTCACTTATGGTCACACAGTCTATAAATAGGTAGACTGCAATTGTTTCTAGAATCCAAAAATGTAAACTTCAAGTTTTTTATTGCCTTGATGAAAATCTCCACATGATGGCTCATATGATCTACGTATTAGGCTCTTCTCCAGGGGAGAAACTTCATTTTAGAGTCTGTAATGGATTTTCAAAGACAAGTTTTATATGTTTAGACTGAGTTTCTGAAAATCCAGGGATTCTCCTCAGTAATGAAAAACATATCACTTCACCAGATCATAAAATATACTATATTTTGAATATAGTTTTTAATTGTTGAAGAAACAAACTCTGCAGTTGATGACAAATATTATATGTTTCATTTCTTTGCAAAAATTGTAGAGTGTATATTTTTGGAAAAGTCCACTATCAGACTCTTGGAAAATAATTATATTAACCAAATAAATTAGGGGTGAGGGGACTTAATCATGTTGAGCTCAAAGAAGCTTCCAAATCCAAGATATTTCTGAATCAATTTCACTGACCCTTTGTAGCTATTCCTAAAGGGACCAATAATTCGAATAAAATGACAATTAGAGGCAGTTGACGTGAAACAAGGACTGTATGAGAAAATTCAAACTGCTTTCGGCATTATCTTCTTTTACACTCCCAAAGAATGCATCGATAATAACAATGAGTGTTAGCCAAAATACATGATGTCTGTTATCAGCTGTTAATAGAAGAGAGTTGGAAATTGAGACAATAAAAAGATGTGTTTACTTAAATGAAATCTTTGTGGTTCGTCTACCATAAACCATGTGCAAGCAAGCCCTAATTTCAACACGGGACACTAACAAATCAGAATATTCAAAAACACTATTAGGATTGTTGACAGAGGCATTTGATTCATATTTAACTTGAATCTTATCTACTTTCAAACTGAGTGTTAGCGTGACTTTGGCTAAAGTGCTTTCTATCCAAGGCTAATACCAATTATACCTCTTGTTCAGAGCACATTCTCCTAAGATAAACTTCCTAGGATGGATGAAGCTCCCGGAAAGTATCAAATCTTCAGTCTCTCAGAAACACTCATGAATGGATGGTATTGTGAAAGTGCTGCTTATCAATATTCCCATATGATACTTTTCTCTCAGTTACATCCGCTCAATTCTCCAGATATTCCTGGAAGCACAATACAAGATCCTAAATAATGATGAGTGATAAAACTCTGGCCCTTGGGCCACTAGATAATTAATGCCTTTTTTTTTTCTTACCTGCAAAGTAGCACACAACCCACACATGTCCTCCCCATTATTTAATAAAAATGCAAATTCTTCATCCAACGTGCACATACACCTCTTCTAAGGCTGTGGAACCACTGCTAGACGGTAAAATATGTCAATCTACCAAATTTGGATCCAAATTTGTTAGAGAAAAGGGATAAGATTGAGAGAACAGAGATGGAGTACATGCTGAAAATCACAGAAAATGTACTCAAAAGCAAAGAGATATGTGAAGTCCCTACCGAGTAGCAAAACTCGAACATCCAACCTCACTGTTAATCTGAGCCAGATATTTCACAAACCACTTGATAACAAATATACAACATGCATCTCAAATTAAAAAGTCACAAGGCTGCAATGTAAATGTGTGATTTTAAGAGTTATTATCTTTCATCACACTCCCAGATAAAAGGAAGGGCTGCTGAAGGTAGAATTCAGCTCAAATCCCAAACTACATTGTCTGTATGATGGGCCAACAATTAAAAGCACATGATTATGTCAATTTTCTTTTAAAAATCATAGGATTTTGTACTCATGAAAATTTGCATCCTTACATGATAAACTTGCTTTGTGTCTTTGATGAATAGGGTAGGACTTTTTTAGGAGGGAAGAGTATCAAGTCTTCCTTACATGCCGTTTCAATTAAACTATAAAATTTCTATAATATTAAAGAAAGACATAGTTGTACAGAAAGCAATTGAGGAACCTGTTTTCCTCCCATAAATAGCAACACTGATCAAATAACTCTCCACTTTAATTTTCATCAAATGTTCCTATCTTCATGTCCTTTTAAGAAAGGCCTTGACTTTACTGTTAATAATTCACAAAATAATAATAAGTCACTTTATTTAATGCTTTGTAGATTTCATCAAATGTATAGATTGCCTAATAGAAGTTTTCCATTTACTTACTCATTCAGTTTTTTTTTCTATAGTAGTATTTCCATAGTAATATTCTGTGTTTAATATAAATTTTATAAACATATGTTAAATGATTTCTGAGAATAAAACAAAATAAAAGACTGCATTGGCATTATTTTCTCCTGAAATTTAGTTTTTAAATAATGGAAGAAAAATATAATGAATTATGAATCTGCCATTAATAAATGGAATTTAATAAATGGCAGATACTGAATTCATAGTAAGAAACAACTATTTTTCTCCATTAATAAATTGTGAGCCATGCCTGAGAATAATGGAAAATCATGTGAAAGGACACTTGCTATAAAACCACAGGACTGTCAGCCACGAATACAAGGGCCCCATTTGCCAACTTTCAGTTGCAATTGATGTAAGTCATCAATTTGAGTTTCCATGTATATGTACTCTTTCCTTTAATTTCAACATATAACTGTGATAATATTGTTTATTGCATACTAAATACTTCTACCAAATGTGTTGCCTCATAGCTCTAGGGCTAAAATAAAGGTTGTGTGTGTGTGTGTGTGTGTGTGTGTGTGTGTGTGTGTGTGTGTGTGTGTGTGTGTGTGTGTGTGTGTGTGTTTTAATGAAAAGCAGAATATCATGGTTCCCAACTCGTTTGTAAAAGATGAAAGAGAAAGGTGATACTCAAAAGTAATGATCACTGATTATAAGATTCTGTTTTAAAAATTTTGAAGTAAAGCTATCCTGGAAAAAAAAAAATGGTTGGATTTTAGATTAACCCGATGCAATATATTTGATAGCTTCTATACTTCCTTTTTCAGGCCATATACCTGGGTGAAATCAAATCTTCATATTACACTGAAATGAAAAATACTGTAGAGATAAAAACTTGGTTTTATGTCTGGCTTTGAAGATCACAAAAAGTGAATTGATTTCTAATATTTCACATTCACATGATATAAAGATCCCAAGGAACAATTTTCATTTTAACCTGTTATCTGTAAGTCATATTTCATAAGAATAATATAAAATGAAAGATGGTTTACCTTCTCTTCATACAGTTTTTTAATGAATATAGAATGAAATATCTTTGTTTTTCTGACATAGATTTAGAAAGGCAAATATGTTGGGAGATTGGAAGTAATTAATCCTTCAGCCACATTCCCCTGTAGATTTCCAACTGATTAAAAATAGATAGAGGAGGGGCTTCCCTGGTGGCGCAGTGGTTGAGAGTCTGCCTGCCGATGCAGGGGACACGGGTTCGTGCCCCGGTCTGGGAAGATCCCACATGCCGCGGAGTGGCTGGGCCCGTGAGCCGTGGCCGCTGAGCCTGTGCGTCCAGAGCCTGTGCTCCGCAGCGGGAGAGGCCACAACAGTGAGAGGCCCGCGTACCACAATCAAAAACCAAAAAAAAAACCAAAAAAAAAAATAGATAGAGGAGCAGAACCAACTAATAATAGACACAACCTGTGCAACCATACGTGGAGTTTCTGTACAGGAGCCAGAGGGGAGTTAAAATACAGTGTCTGCCTTAGTAATATAGTTTCTGGATTAGAGGGCAACTTGGTCTGGCAGCAAAAATGGGCTCCCTCCAATTTCTATTCTGAGTTGGATTCTCTGATTAACTTGCTTCAGTGAACTTGAAAAGGAAGGAACCACAGAGGTGTAGAGAAAAGGATGAAAACTTATTTTTTAGCTTCTCTTTAGAGGGAGAGAAGTGCCTAGTAACATGGTCTGAGACAGGAATTCAGAAAAGGGAAGAACAGAATTTTGAAAATGTCTTTTAACAACTTCACTAAAATGCTTTAATAAAACATGTTATAATTTTTCTGTAATCACTTCACCAGAAACAGTATGGTATAAAGGTATCATATGCAGAAACAGGCTTAATCTAAATTCTAGTTCTGTCACTTACTGTGTCACAATTTCCTCATCTATATAAAAGAGATAATAATACTGTTGATATCAAATCTAAAAAGCTCCCAGTAGTTGGACAAAAGTTTAAACACCACTGGCAAGGAAAACCAGAGACAATTAAAATATGACAGAAAGCTCTTAATGCTATGAATTTTATTTTGTACACTCATTGAAAACACTCTTTTAGAATTAATTATGCATTTTAAATTATATACCAGTTTCATGCGTATATAAAGAGGAAAATATAAGCATCATAAATTGGAATTAGAAATTGCTAAGACTTTTTCATATTCAGATTCAAACTTTTTCAAACCAGTTCTTGCATCAGACTTGTCAATGTCTGAGTTTTTCCTTATAGCATTGTCCACTGTGCTATCAGAAGTGTTAATGGTACAGCACTTCTTCACATAAACCCAACTAAACACCACTGGTGCTGGGCCCCTCATCCGGCTTTACAGTTACAGAACCAGCCTAGCTGGCTCGGCTTTAGGAATGCTGCTCGACCTGTGTGGCTCACCATTCCCCCGTTGCCCACCAACAACCATGTGGCTCTTAGGAGTTAAACAGTGCTTTATTTACTGTCCCTGGGATTTCCTTCCTAGCTCCTGACATCTCTTCTGCATGTTTTAAGACTGGTGATTTTGATGTTTTCACATGTGCAGGTAGTAACAAATACCATCTTAACTGCTGTCCCATGGATAGCAATTGTAAGAAATCATCAATCTTAAGACATACCCTGACTTTAAAACTGTACAAAAGTTTTAAAGTACGCAGCATAGAATCGGTGGAAAATAGCAGAGTTATTATATGGATTTAAATGAATCAAATAATCTGAAGACCTTAGAAGACTGGCTGATACTTTGTAAGAACGCACCAAATGTGGTCAGTTACTATTACTCCTAGCTAATCCAACACAGTCATGAGCTCCAGTTGGTGAATTAAAGAAAATGCTACTCCACAAGTCCTGGATATTTTTGGTTCCCTAACAACAAGGAAAATTCTTTAGAAAATTAAATGTTAAACAAATCTCTCTAATCAATGGCTTCTATTATGCTGAATATTAAACTAGGGTTTCCTTGAAAACAGAAGTATATGGAACATCAACACCAGTGTTGTCGGAATTCCCTGGTGGTCCAGTGGTTAGGACTCCGTGCTTTCACTGCAGGGGGTGCAGCTTCCATCCCTGGTCAAGGAACTAAGATCCCACATGCTGCATGGCACAGCCAAAAGAAAGAAAAAACAAACAAACCCCAAAACACCAGTGTTGTAACAAGTCCTACTTGAAGTATCTGTAGAATCATGGCACTCATGAAACTTCAAATTTTATAAAAGACAAATATCATGTTTTCTCCTAGTATATTCTACATATCAACAACAACAAGAAAGGTTTTACTCTACACTAATGCTTCGCCATCGATGACCTCCTGGAGCAGGGGTATGGGAAACGTGTTGCTCAATGTGCAGTTATTTTGTTTTCGGTATACTAAGAAGAGCTGATGATCCCCCCATCCCACATCCCCCATCAGAAGTCTACCACGGCTCAAGATCAGAAAGAAGGGCTGACTTACATTACACTGAAAGCTGGCAACTGAAGTTTACCCTTATTCATAACAACATTTTGATCAGCATAAGCTCATACTTTCATAAAACTAGATGAATCTACTTGAAAATGGACTCCTGAGATTTGCCTGCATCTCATAAATTTGCCTTCCATTTACAATTCAGTACATTTAAATCCACATCACTGCAACAATGAAGGATCACTGCCACCTATAGACACAGAATGGACTAGAGAAACATTTCAATACTTTAGAAAAATGAGTGTTCAGAATTTAAATTAGAAATATTTTGTTAAAACAGTACCTTAGCAAAGAGAAATAGCAGCTTAGAACAATCTTTCAAAAGCAAATGTTTTGTCTATTGCTTTACTGCCTGATCAAATCATTTACCCAAAGAGACATCAGCATTACCTGTGAGATGAATGAGGTATGTTTATTTATATGTAATATCCTGAACTTTCAAAATACTAGTTTTCCACACAGTTGGAAACATGCAGAAATAATGTATGTGGCTTCCTAGTTTGTTTTCTAGCTTGTTAAAATGTAAAAGCAAGTGAGATTGTATAAAGCTTGAGTCTTTTCTCCCCTAACATAAGCAAAGAAAAAGCAAAACATTGTTACTGCTGAAAGAAAATAGCACAGACAAATAAATAAGAATACTAAATCTCCACTGAAGTATTTCCTTACTTATCAAAATGAAATGTTCCCATATATTTCCCACAAATGCATGTTTCCAGCAAATCAGCCAGATGTCCAAACAATGAAATACCATCTTGTACAAAAGCCTGTGCTTATGTTATTTCTGACATACCCATGCTAAAATGTGGCTCTGGCCAGATTCCTCTTTCTTATGCTCTCCAGTCGTATTTCTAGAGTGATCCAGTTACATTTAAGATTGAGCACAAATGCCAGGAATTTATCCACACCAATTCACACTTTGTTAATGCCAACATTCTTTGGTCTTAACCTGGGTATTTAATACCACTTTCCTGATCTAAGACCTTTTTGATATGGGAAGAAGTTTGGCCTAGAAGCAAAGAACAATTTTGGTAAAAACTGAATGGGTGAAACTGCTGAGGCATTCATTACCTCTCAAACAACAGAAACTATTTCTCCAAGAATTGTTTTGATAACAGGGTGATATGTCCTTGCATTCATCTCCATGAAGCTTTCCATGATTGTCTATTTTACACTGATCAGAATTAGTCTTCATGATACATACCCTGCCCATGATACACACCATGTCTTTTCCTTTCTCAGCATCATTCAACAGAACTAAAAGATGTTCATGTCTCAGAGTTAAATAGAGTGAACTCAGAACTCCCAAATTATAAGCTATGCATCAGTGCAGTAAGCATAAAGGTAGTCTCAATAAATAGTTTGAATGAATTAAATTTCAACCAAAACATTTTACTTATGAGCATGCTTATACAAAGGTAATCAGTGGCTCTGTAAACATGTGGTAAAAATATGGATTACCAGTTATATTTTTAAAAGACAGAATCAAGGTTGTATGATCAAGGTCAGTAGTGGCATCCGACTCCACGTAGGTACTGAGGAGCTCATGGATGTTGTTCACCTTCAATGAGCCCCTGGAAGGAGAGAAGATCTGGGGTTGGGGGACAACCATGAGCTTATACTCATAGCCATGAGTTCCTTCACTTCTTTAAGGCACTAATGTCTTCAATCCATATTTTATCCTGGAATCCCCAGATTCTAAAGTATTCTACCACATTATTTCAAAATGGTGGTCTTAGGCCTCTCTTTTCTGCCTACATTAGGACACAAGAAATAGGAACTTCTTGACACAAATGGGAAAAGAATTATCCTTTACTCCCTATTCTAAATGTCCTTCTTGAGTCAAAATTTGATTCCAAGTTACACAAGATTACTCAAAACAGACAGAGAAAATGTGTGCCAATCTATAGATAGGGTATTGCACAGAGACACTATCAGAATAGAGAAATTTTTAGTCACTTATGTGCAGAGATTTTATAGGAACTATCAATCCCACTTAATGAATTAGGAAACAGACGATCATGCAGACTCAGTAACTTGATCAAAATCAGACAACTGATACGTGAAAAGCAGGGATTTGAACCCCGGTTCAGAGGACAGAGTTGGACTACACCTATAAACCTACAAAATTCACTGGTTTTATCAATTGCTAGCCGTGTTATGCTTCTTTGGACTATCTAAAATCAGACTTGCCCTCAGATACAGAAAATTAATAAGAGGACATTTTATCTATTCTTAGGGAGAATAAGCAGGGTAAACCTGTTGCCTAAAATTATAGAAAGAAATCTTCAAGACTTGAAAAATAAGTCAAAGCATCACAGATAAGAACTATGTTTTGTACCCTGATAGTTCAAATCAGTATGCAGTCCACAATGTGAAAATTTAAAATACAGAGGGTAGGGCTCCCCTAGTGGCGCAGTGGTTGAAAATCTGCCTGCCAATGCAGGGGACACGGGTTCGAGCCCTGCTCTGGGAGGATCCCACATGCCGCGGAGCAACTAGGCCCATGAGCCACAACTACTGAGCCTGCGCATTTGGAGCTTGTGCTCCGCAACAAGAGAGGCCGCGATGGTGAGAGGCCCACGCACCGCTATGAAGAATGGCCCCCGCTTGCCGCAACTGGAGAAAGCCCTTGCACAGAAATGAAGACCCAACACAGCCAAAAATAAATAAATAAATATTTAAAAAAAAAGAAATGTTGATGTATGAATATTAAAAAAAATACAGAGGGTAAACTTGCATTCTGAAATATTTTAAATCAAATATTAGTACCTATTCCTCTCACATAGTTAAACAAGTTTACAAGTTGCCTTATATTTAATAAGCGAACCAAAATGATTTGAAATAGCAATATCATCAAGCTTTGCTGAACAAGTCCCTTTTTTCCTAGAGTAATGAAGCATACCCACATTCTGGCTTTTATTAATATATAATAAAAAAATCAAATTTGAGCATCATGCCCAGACCGTGTGTGAGTGACTTCAAACTATACTTGAATAGAATGCCAGCTTTAGAAGAACTAGTGTAAATAAAGCAGATTTCAGAATGCAAGAGTGTATAAAAGGGAAATAGAACCCCACTTATGAGCAAGCTAGACCCAACATTGGCTACACACTTGTAGGTGGGAGAGAGAAAGTGACTTTAGTAAGACCTTTCTTCTATATCAAAGCATTTTTATAGATTTTTGAAAGAGTAGTATATTTAAATTCATTTTCCCACATTAGAAAAGGAAGCCCCCAAATTTAGAAATTATATCATTAATTATCAAACATATAATTTTATAATAATACAAATGTGATAGTACTGGACAAGTTATTAAATATTTACATGCACAACTCATGGATAATTAAATTTCAGATCATCTGGCAACAAAACTACCTTGAGCATAAATTATGGTACAGAAATGAAGCAACTGCCATTTTTAGAAATGAAAATACGTCCGTGGCAACTCAAATATCTGCCCTGAACTGTAAACTGTAATGAGAACATCAAACTTCCAGAGTAACTGCAGCATATGCAATGCTTTTATCATCGGCATAAAGCCAGATCCATAGTAGGAAGTTAATACACATTTGTTGAATTAATAAATATGTTAGCAATATACAGATAGGAAAATAGATGCTGTATCTTTCAAGAGCAGGGTTGAAAATTCCAAAGAAAAAACATTGTTCATAAAATATCAAAATGAAAGCTACAGAGGAGCCATTGATGTTTAAATCCTATCTTCCTATCAACTTGATCAACCATATTTCTAAGCAACGTGTAATACAAGTCCTGTCACGTTTCAGAATTAAGAGCCTAGAGTTTTTAATTCTTACTGAGGTTGACAAATTATTGTTCCTTATGGTACCAGTCACACTTGATCATAAGTAGCATCTCTACACGTAACTTTCCCTCCATCAAATTGAGCCTAAGTTTATTTGTCTAACACAAAATGCCAAAGGGTCTATGATGTGCAATGAATCAAATGTTTTCCATTAATGAGCAAAATGTTTCATATGTGGAAAATGATTCTCCAGCTTCCAAATGGTCTCATACAAATACAAAGCCGTTGCTGCAAAGTTATTATTTTATTTCCATGGTAAATGATTGCTGTCTAATATTTTTGTAAGTAGCACTAAGTTGTTTTCAAGTCATTGAGCTCAGAGGCACTAAAATGCCACAGATTTATATATATATATATCTTTCCTGGCATCACCACCCACTTGTTTTTCTTAGCTTTCTTAACTTGAGGATTTATCGAGAAAATAATGTCATACCACCACTGAATTAATAAACATTCTTTGAGGGAACAAGGTCTCTTAATAAGCTATGCTTTTTGGTTCTGCTAAGTATTCTAAGGATAAATTATAGTCTCTATTCTATTATTTAGAATGCACTATTAAGAGGGAAATGGAAATCTCAAAAGGCCTAGCATTCAGAACACAGAGGACAGGGTTTATATCTCAAGTTCACCAAAAATTGATGATATAATCTCGAACTGGTTACCTCACCTTTTGTATTATCAGTTTATCTACAAAATGGGCATAATTGAATCCAATTTCATTGTAAGATTAAATAAAATTGTTTATGTAAAATATAAAGCTGAGTGCCCAGCACATGGTAGATGCTCAACAGACATTATTTTATTTCCTTTCTCCACTTTATACATCTGCATTCCAATATAAGTTGATAAGACAAGAAGGAGACGTTCTCAAAACTCTTGCTCTGTTTGAGTGCACAGGGAATAGCTCAAAACCAAAGAATGACTGATTAGTTTATAAGCCTAAAAGAAACAAACAGTGGTGAATTTCACATTTGATAGAATAGTAAGGGATAAATTTTGTATAAATCATTATGGTCTGCACCAGGTAAAGTTTTCAAAAGGGTGTGGCTACCCAAAGTTTTCAGCCCTAACCTTACTCCAATCCATTGCTTCTTTCATGACACAGATAGTTCGGCATAGACAGAGGTGGGTTGAAATGTTAAATTTCACCTTCTTGACCTAAAGCCTCTATGATTTGATCATGACAGAAGACAATCTCAGTTTGATGGAGGGCCAATGGTACAGACTAAGTAGATGGGAGGAATCTGCCCACTATCCAGGATGCTGAGGGTAAATATGGTTCTATGGGGTCTGACCTCTCTGGCCCCAACAGATTAGACTTTTTATAAGAAAAAAAGACCTTTCTGGGTCCTGATCATGTCTTGGAAATTAAGATATTTCCAGGATAACTGTCTGCTATAGCCTAACCCATAGCCTATTTTAGGGTGACCACTTCTCAGTCCTTACTTCTCATGTACAGAATTAAAGCTAATTTTCTATTAACACAGTTTAACTAGAAAAAATTTTGACCTTTCAGAAAATCAAGATCTTCATACCCATCTATTATAGTAATAATGTAAAAGAACTACAAATGTAAAGAAAATGAAAATATTCCTTTAAGAACAAGAAATATCATGCCAAAGAAATCATTTATTTAAATTTTGTTGATTGAGTGATCACTTCATCTTTTATAGTTATATTCCTACACTAGAATCTAGTCAAATTGTTTTTTTAAAGGGTGTTTTCAGACATTAGATCTTATCAATGAAATAAAGCGTCTCAAGGCATGATTTAAGCAAAGTCTAAAGATTTTTTTTGAAAGTAGTTAAATGTCTGAGATGTAAATCCATGCCTTATCTTCCATCATTGGAACTAACTCTTCCCCCAGTACTACTTTTGGCTTTATGAGGATGTAGGATTATGTTACAAGAATTTTCTTCAATTTATATAAAAAAACTCACTTCTCTTTTGACTCTGTTGAGAGAAATAAAACCATAATATCACAAGGTTAAAATTATATACACACACGATGCCATTTATTTCAATGGTAGATTTGAAAAAGAAAGTTGAAAACAAGACCATTACAGGGTTGTGTATGTAATTGTGGAAATGTCTTTAAACTCCTTATTGAATAACCACTCTTAAAATGTCAAATGTTCCACTTTGATTGAAATGCTATAGAGGTTTATGTTAGTGGTTGAGTCTCAAACTTGAATTACTGAGCTTAGCTCACAATGGTAGAAGATAATCCTGATGTAACTTCGTGGCTGCTGACATTAGGAGGGGTGATGAAGCACTCTCAGCTCCTCCCGTCTGTCTGACACAGCACAAAGCTGGAGACCATTGTGAAAAAATGAGACTTGCAGTATCTTCCTCCTACAGGCCTTAGCTCACTCAGGGCCTAAAATCAGATTACCCTTGATGCAATTGGACAAACCCCCAACATGCACTGAACATAATTCCATTTGTTAAAGGCTTTTCTGAGATGAAAACAAGCCCAAAAAGAAAACTGTTGAGATCCTTTTTAAAAAAAAATGAATTTAAAGGCATTATATGGGCACCCTTAAAGAATGAAAGTTGGAATGAGGACAGCTCCAGTCTTTAGGACATCGCTTGGGCCATGTCGCTGGATCAGCGTCTCAACTCCGCCTGACTGAAGCAAGGTGGATTCATTTCGATGCACGACAAACTCAGGCCCTTTCTGACAAGACCACTAATATTACAGTCATGGTTTCAACTTTGATGTTATTTATGCTTTGGATTAGTAAACCCAGACAGGTAACCAAGCTGCTCATTTTAGAGGCCAGTGAACATGACATAAACAGTTTTGATTTCAGGGCCCTAATGACTGGGAGAAATCTTTACATAGGAATGACTTTAAATACTATTAGTAATCACCTCATCACCCCAGACCAATGGTGGAGTCTGAATTTTTAATGAAAGTCTCAGCTACTGCTTCTAGCTGTATGCCAGAACATTTTCTAGACAGTTAACATTACTATTATGCTATATAATGAAAGTATTAAATATAAAGAATATTACATCTATTTTGTTTCTATCTGCACATATGCAAACTGTGGAGCAGGAAGATCCAGCTACCAATTGCAAGTGAGGACCTGCCACTGTGTGAGAGATGGCAAAGGCCATAACACTACCAATCACCAGGAGCAGAAACCCACAGACTGGCCCACTGCAGCTTCTACGGGCTCGGAGTGACCAAGGCAAACTCAACATGCAAGGCACTGGTCAGAATGATGGGTTACTGACAGAAAAGAGAAGAGATGCAACAAGGTCAGCATCTGTATGGCCAATAGGCACATGAAAAGATGCTCAATACATCGCTAATTATTAGAGAAATACAAATCAAAACTACAATGAGGTGCCACTAGACAATGGTCAAAATGGCCATCATTAAAAAGTCTACAAATAACAGATGCTGGAGAAGGTGTGGAGAAAAGGAAACCCTCTTATACTGTTGGTGGGAGTGTAAGTTGGTGCAGCCACTATGGAAAACAGTATGGAGGTTCCTCAGAAAACTAAAAATAGAAGTACCATATGATCCAGCAATCCCACTCCTGGGCATATATTCAGACAAAACTATAATTCATGCACCCCTATGTTCACAGCAGCATTATGCACAATAGCCAAGACATGGAAGCAACCTTCATCAACAGATGAATGGAAAATAAGGATGTGATACATATATACAATGGAACACCACTCAGCCATAAAAGAAGAATGAAATAATGCCATTTTGCAGGAACATGGATGTGACTAGAGATTAACATACTAAGTGAAGTAAGTCAGAAAGAGAAAGACAAATACTGTATGATGTCACTTATATGTGGAATCTAAAATATGCCACAAATGAACCTATCTATGAAACAGAATCAGACTCACAGACATAGAGAACAGACTTGTGGTTGCCAAAGGGGAGAGGGTAGGGGAGGGATGGAGTGGGAGGTGGGAGTTAGCAGATGTAAGCTATTATATGTGGAATGAATAAACAACAAGGTCCTACTGTGCAGAACTATATTCAATATCCTAATGATAAACCATAATGGAAAAGAATATTTAAAAAAAAGAATGTATATATAGAGAGAACTGAATCACTTTGCCGTACAGCAGAAATTAACATTGTAAATCAACTATACTTCAATTAAAAAAAAAATCAGCGTATGTAGTATGTTCCCGTCTCCCATGGCCACAGTCCCTCCTGACAACCATCACGGGAGCTGTACTAAACACATCCCACTTCTGCTACAGGCCAGACCCATTCCTTTCCCAGGTATGGGTGGAGGTTGGGAAGCAGATACACTGGTGGGCCGGCCAGGTGCCATATGAGCACACACTGAGCAAAATAAGAAAGTTCACTGTGTGCCCAGAAGGGGAGAAAAGTTATTCCTAGTAAGGAAGAAGAATATGTGACCAAGCAGCAGCTCAGCATCCAGCTTCCATATGGGGGAATGTTCCACAGCCAGGGCACTGCATATCCATACACTGGAATATTATTTGTCCAAGAAAAAAATGCAATACTAATTTATACCACAACATGGATGAAACTTGAGAACAATAATCTAAGTGAAAGAAGCCAGGCAAAGGCCACAAATTGTATGATTCTATTTACATTAAATGTCCAGAACAGGCAAATCCACAGAGACAGATTAGCGTTACTAGGAATCTGGATGGGGGGAGACAATGGAAAATGACAGCTAATGCATATAGGTTTCTCTTTGGGGTGATAAAAATATTCTGGATTGAGTGGTGATGGTTGAACAACTTTGTTAAGATACAAAACCCACTAAATTGTATACTTTTAAAGGGTAAATTTTATAGTATGTGGATTATAGCTATAGAATAATGCTTAACTTTTTTAATGGTGGGGATAAAGTAATAATAGCTAAGATTTATTGAGCGTATTCTATGTGCCAGTCACTATGCTAACACTATACCTTTTTTACATTGATTGCCTCATTTAATTTGCAAATGGCCTCATGTGATCTGTACTGTTTTCATCTCCATTTTCTTTCATCTTTTTTTTTTTTTTTTCCTTTGGCAGCACTGTGCAGCATGTGGTATCTCAGTTCCCCAACCAGGGATCAAACCCGTGTCCCCTACATTGGGAGTGGAGTGTTAACCACTGGACCACCAGGGAAGTCTGCATCTCCATTTTATAGTTTGAGGACCTGTGTTTTAGAGAGACTGAAAACATTTCAAGGCCAGTCAGCTAGCAAATAGCAGAGTCAGGATTCCAGCTCTGGCAGTCTGACTCTGAATCCATGCTGTTTACACCATATGCCATTTCCAGTAGTATACCCTTGGGAAGGTCTGAAACATGGTAGCTGATTATTTCTGTATATATGTGTGTTCTAGTCATGGTAGTAAATAAGAAGAGTAAAGCTGCCAGGTGTTCAGCTTCAGCCCCTTTTCTGCTTGGCTTAAAATAACTGAATGAAGACGTTATCAGACAAGTCAACATTTTAAAGTGCTAAACTTTTCCATAAACACCTGGAGTTGGAGGTGGCAGCAGGGAAATAGGCCAGCAAGAATTATGAGAAGTTAGGCTCATTCCAAGGTAAACATACCTTAAAATATAGAGAAGCCCATATCAAAACAGGTCAGCCTGCTCACAGTAGTTTATTTGTTTTAAACTGGAATATTTTGAGAATTCTTTGCTTTGTAAACGAGTCAAAAATAAAATGGTTTATAAAATTTTCAGAAAACTTTTCTGCCAATCATGATCATTTGTAATCCAGAAACTAAAATGGGACTAAGCATTTATTATACATGGAATGTATGTAGGAATAATTAGAAATAATTATGGAAGGAAGAAAACTCTACATTAGGGACTTAGATATATTAATATAAATTTTTAAGATAAAAAACAGAACAGACAACATGTAATTGTATTTTAAGCCATGTCCAAACAGTTTGATATTTTCAGCATGCATTCTTGTTGAATCTGATATGCTTAGTTTGGTCCTATACAAAAATCCCAGAATTGTTTATTTTTACAATGGTTTACAAAGATGTATTTGTAAGCACAAGTCCTCATTAAATATCTGTCAAAAATGGATAATGAAAAGACTACAGGTTGGGGTAAGGGAATGAATCAGCAGAGTCTTGTGCTACTAATTTGGCAACAAGCCCTGAGTTGGTATTTGGCCAGTGGGCAGTTGTGAGCCAGGCAATCAACAATGTTCTGGGCATCTATAATTCTGTCATTAAGAAAATTCCAATTACTATACTTGGCAATCTGTTGTTTGTCTACTTCCAGCTCCTGCTACAAATATAACTTAAATTTCTAGAGTTCCCTTGGAAGATTATGAATGAGAAGTACTATTATTTTAGTCTAATGGTAGTGACAGGGCCCACTATTTCCTTCATTGATGAAATTCAGATTAATGACTTCGTAATTTTGTAACATTTCTTTAGCATGCATAGAAATGTAAGTATCATGGTAACTGTACCTTGAAATGCATTTTTAATGTGTTTACAGTGGACATTTCCAGTTTCTTATTCCTGCCACCATGCTTAAATCTCTCTCCATCTGCTCCCAAGGGTGTTTATTCTTTCTTTCTTTAATCATTTTAAGTTGTTTCTGTACCACTTTGGCACAATCCAGGTAAACAGTATCCTAGGCAGTATTTCTGTTCCTGGCAGATATCCTGGAAAGTAATATTATTTGTTCCTTTCTTCTAATCGAGCTAGTCTAACCCCAATATCCTCATTATCAGCAAGTATTTTTAAGCATATACTGTGTGCAAAAAGCTACACAGTGCTATGTCTTAGTAGCACTTCTGGTACTAAAATGTATGATATTTTTAGGGGCACATAATAGTGTTCTCTGGCTGAATCTTTACTGGCTTAAAGGTAGGAAACCCACACCCACCTCCTAAGTCTCATCCTTCTCTGAAGAGCCCTGAGTTGTTGCATGTGTTCTCTGAAGGATCATTATGGCTCTCCTCTTTGAATACATGTTGTTCTTCCTGAGATATTCCCAGGACCTAATGGGATTCCCATCCATCAGGCTAACATGGTGACTTTAGGTGATAGTTGTGATTACTGTTGTGGCTTAGTTACATTCTTTCACTTATCATCAGGATCATCTCCATTTGAAGGTGACACTATACCTGCAAGCATTGTTCTAGCTCTTGCTACACACACACAACCTCACTCCACTGATATAAATAAAATTTGTTGATACTTAACCAATATTACCAGTACAGGTGGTATATCCTGATTTATTTTCCCCTCAGAGCTTTTTCCCTCCCTGAAACATTCTCTGGAGATTAAGGGCCAGCATTTATCCCTCAGACTTGACTAAGAGTTTAATTCTAAACATTGGTTACCATCTTCAATATATCTCATCTTTGTGTTTCACATAAGGTGCATCAAAATTTCATAAAAATAGAATCGCTAATAATCTATCCTAACAGAGAATAACTTCTATTGCACCTTCTAAAATTCTCACTACATGCAAATAATTAAATATATGATCCCTTTCTTCGAAGAGTTTATAGAGATTGAGTACAAGGGGAGAATGGGTAATTTTTCCCAAGGGATGCTTTTTTAATAAGTCCTTTAATTCAATGTTGGGCACAAAAGTATTGCACTGACTCAGTGATCAATTTAAATATTTCTTATGTATATACTATCATTTCCAGTAATCATAATACTTTCAGGGTACAAGAGCTTCAAGTCATGTATCTTTTATGAGAATACATGTGTATTGAAAAGCAGGGCAAAAAGAACCTCACTTCACTGATATAAATAAATTGGTTGGTAGCCAAAACTGCATAAAGTTTGTTTAAGTGGACACTTGTAGGTGGATAAAGGAATAAAATATTCTGGTTTAGTCACTTTAAAATTAGTTTTGTTAATGTTTTTCACAATGATATTTCATTTATTGACTTTTATTTTCATCATTTTATGCCCATAATATTGTCTATAAGATTTAGTTATTTTTTATATCTGATATTTACCCTTCCTAGATATGGTGAATATACAATCTTAGGACATGAAAACAAGAAGAAAATGAAGTGAAATATTTAACGTGCCAAGAGAAAAAAGCAAACAAACTAACACCAACACCAATGCAGGACAGCATTTTGCATCCTACAAAAGTATCTTTCAAAAGTGAAGGAGAAATAAAGACCTTCCACAGAAAACAAATTTTGAGAAAATTTGTTGTCAGTAGACCTGCCTGGCAAGAAATGTTAAAAGAAGTTCTTTGGAGAGAAGGAAAACGACATATGTCAGAAACTCAGATCCTTTCCTAAAAAAGGAAGAGTGCCAGAGAAGGACTAAGTGAAGGTGAGAAAATAGAGGCTCAGAGAGATCACTCAGTCTAGAATCAAACACAGTTGCTCTAGCTCCAAAAATTGCATTTTTTCCACTCGATCAGAGGATGGAGTCTTAGGGGAGAGCTATGTTTAAGAGACAAAAGGAAATAGCTCATTGAATAGAAGAATGTTCAGTGGGTGTGATGTTATGGAGACCAAGAGAAGACAGAGTTACAAGATGGTGGAACTGGAAAACAGTGCTAGATATTGCAGAGAGTAAGGAGAATGAGAAGTGATAAAAGGCCACCAGATTTGGTGAAAAAGTGGTTGCCAGTAACTGTGGACAGTTGGAGGGGTCTTTGCCTGTAAAAATGAAGGTGCCTGCTTGAAGCAAAACCTTAACCTCTCACACCCTGCAATGGTACTGATGGAAAAACTCCTACAATTCAATTCAACCAATATTTGAAGGTCACTGAATATGGCTAATCAGGGAAGCCAAAACCCTTGTTCTCAAGCAGCTCACAACTTAATTTGGGACACTAGTTTTTAGACATGAAGACAACTAGAGAACACACGGACTGAAGGGGAACTAACTAAGGCACTGACTTCTTCCCCTTCCACATCTGCCTTTGTCCAACAGAATTAATCTGCTGCACCGATCTCAGGCTTAAGTGACCCTTGTCAGAAAAGCATTCAGCTGCCACAGTACCTGAAATGTCAACATTTTCATCAGTATCATCAGTTCCTTTGATTAAGAATTTAAGGAAAAAAAAGAAAATAGCTACCATTGATATTCCTTCATCTCCGCGCATTTCACAAGTCTTTGTTACTCCATAAAATAAGAAAAAAATTAACGGCCAATTTTTTGAGATAACAGTATGTTTTGATCCAAAAATCAAGATTTCTGCTACTGCATATATCTATTTTGTACATGTAAGAGTAGAAGTTTTTAATTCAAAAGTTTCAGGCAGTATTGAAAAATCCTTAAAAGAATATATATATATTTTTGCTAGTGAGTGTATTTTTTAAACATCTGTTTGAAGTTTTACATTGAAAAATCTCCAGCAATATTAGAAAATATCTATCATACAAATGTTAGTAGCAGCATTATAACCATGATTAACAATTCAATAGAAAGAGAATACTTATATTTTCATAAAAAAGATGTAATAAAACTTCTAACTACATATAGTTTTCCCCCAAAAAAACAAATTAAGTCAATAATTTTTATATTACTTACACATAATTCTCTAAAGTATTCTCAAAGTTGGACAGTGACATTTCTTCACAAAGAAAAAGAGCAATGCTCTATGCCATTGTTCGTTTTATCTGTAAATGTTCTGAATATGCATAATAAGCTACAGTGTCTTATGAACTTGCAATAACAAGTATCTGAATACTTTACCCCCTTGGAGTCTGAAATAACCTTTGAGGAAAGATACTCCATCTTCTGGAGAGAGTTGAAAGGATTGGTATAAGTTCTTTCTTCTTATTATTTAATAACTACCTGGTAACCTGTAGAAGAACATAAAATACATCTAAAGAAAGGGGTTTGTTACTTTTAGAATGACCATGTACCTTTCACAGGTGATACCTGGTAGAAGTTTCATCCAACTATTTCAAGTGATATAGGAATACAAGAGGAGGCTGTGCTGCTATTAGAACTGTAATCACTGGCCAGTTGTCAGTTGTTTCTAAGTCTCCTCACTACATTTAATAACATCCAGGAAGTTCTGTTGAAGGCCACCATTCAGGAAAAGATATCAGTGATTAAAGAGCAGACAACAGCAGAGAATTATCTAAAGGAACAGGAACGTAGCGTCTCCTGAAATTGAGAGATCTAGCCTGCGAGCAATCAAAGACCCCAGCAAGCAGAGTGCCACACAGCGCTCAGTATAAATATCCCTCCTGGAGGGATTAAAAACTCCTTGAAGCAATGATCTCTACGAGATACTGAAAGACAGTGGGATACTGTAGGATTGTTCTCCACAATGTACCAAGTACCAGCAAGGATGTGGAGCTCAGATGGTCAGAAATTGCTGGTGGGAATGCAAAACTGGAAAATTTGGAAGTTTCTAAAAAGTTAAACATGCATTTATCATATGTGCCAGAAAATTCACTCCTAGATATCTACCCATGAGAAATTAACACATAGGTACATACAAAAATTCACGTGTGAATATTTATAGAAACTTTACGCATAATAGGCAAAAACAGAAACCAACTTAACGTCTTTTAATTGGTAAATAAACATACTTTATTGTTAATCACAGCTTGTTTGTGGATGCCCTTTATAAAGCTGAAGATGTTCCCTTATATTCCTCACTTGTTGAGAGTTTTTGTAATGAATGGGGGTTAAACTTTTTCTGCATCTATTGAAACGATTCTATGTTTTTACTTCCTTTGTACATTGATATGGCAAATTACACTGTTTGATTTTCAACTGTTAAATGAACCTTGCATGTCCAGAATGAAACATACTTTGTTATGATCTATTATCCATATTATGTGTCACTGAGTTCTACTTAATAAAATCGTCTTGATAAATTTTGTGTTTATGCTCAAGAGATCATATAATAGCCTACAGTTGGCTTATCTTGAAATGTCTTTCTCTGGTTTTGGTAGCAGGGTAATTATTCCGTCATAAAATCCATTGGGAAATATCCCTTCCTTTTCTATTTCTAGGGAAAGTTTGTATAGAACTTATATTATTTCTAAGAATTCACCAGTGAAGTCATTTATGCATGGAGTTTTCATTTTTGGAAAGTTTTAAACTATAGATCAAGTTCTTTAATACACATAGACTATTTGGATTATTTATTTCTGCCTCATGAACTTTGGTACTTCATAGATTTCAAGGCATTTGCCCACTTTAAGTTATAGGATGTAAGGACATGAAATATTTTCTAATATTTCTCATATTTTAATAACCTCAGAGTCTTTTGAGTTTTCCCCTTTTTTAAAATTCTTGATACTGATAATCTGTATCTTCTCTCTCTCTCTCTTTTTTTTAAATTGGTCTGGCTATCTGTTTATTAATTAACTTTATTTAAAAAAACTTCTGTTTTATTGATTTTTTTCTGTTTATTTTCTGTTTTCAATTTCATTAATTTATGCTTGCATCTTTACTATTTCCTTCCTTCTTGCTTGTTTTGGCTTTACTTTACTTCCTTTTAGTAATTGTTTAAGGTGGAAGCTTAGATTACTGATATCTGACTTTTCTTCTTTTCTAATCGAGTATTTGATGCTACACATTTCCTTCTAAGCACTACTTTAAACAGCATCTCACACATTTTGAAATACTGTGTGTTATTTTCATTCAACTCAATATTTCTAATTTTCTTGTGTTTTTCTCTTTCAGCAATGGGTTATTTACAAGTGTGAGGTTTAATTTTTACATATTTTCAGATTTTTCACATATATTTCTACTACCCACTTATATTTTAATTCTACAAGGTCCAGGAAGCACAGTTTGCTTCAATTTCTAAAATTTAATGTATTTTATGGCCCAAAATATGGTCTGTCTTGGTGAATGATTCATGTGATCTTGTAAAGAAGGTGAATTATTCTGCTATCGTGTGCTCTATAAATGCAATTAGTGTTTTTCAGGTTTTCTACACCCTTACTAATTTTCTACTTGCTGAGAGAGCATTATTACTGAAAGAGCATTATTGAAGGCCCTTACTATAACTGTGACTACTAACTGTCTGCAAATTATCTGTAATTGACTATTTTTTCTTTTATTTCTAATAGGTTACACTTTATATATTTTGAAGCTATGTTGTTAGCTGTGTACACATTTAGATTATGATGGCTTCTTTGTGAATTGACCCTTTAACATCATAAAATATATGATGATTATTGCTCTGGAGTCTACTTTCTTCTGATTACTGTCTGCCACTCTTTTCCCCTTAAACCTATTTGTATTTGATAAGTAACTTTATATCTCTGTATCTTGGTTTTCTTCTTTGTTAAAGATATAATAATATCTGTCCTGCCTGCCTCTTAGGGCTATTGTAAAGGTTAGATGAGATAATGTATATGAAAATTGTTATGTAAGCACTGTGATCATTATTTTACGATTTTACAGGTCTTGTAAAAAACTAGTATTTCAGGAAGATTAATTTATCGGACGTATAAAGAATGAGTGAGGTGGACTAGGTTAGAGGGTAAGAATCATATTTGGAGACAGTTTCAGCAGTCTAGTCATTAGGTGATGAAGGGTCTTTAACGGCTTCAGAACTATTTAACTCACACCCTTTATAAGACTTCCTTGCACTATTTTCAACATAACTTTATTTGATGACATGATTTTTGTTGCACATCACCTTCTGTAGGTTTTATGAAAGTAAGGAAGAGATATATTGAAAATGCTATACACCTAGCCTTGCAGAGATCCTAATATATTTTCTAGAGATTATCCTACCACAATCAAGAATTCTGGCTTACAAAAAATCCCATGTTAAGTAAATTTCTGGAAATTTAAAAGGCTTTTTAACAGGAAATTTTAGGATTTTTCATATGTTAACTCATTAATAAATATATACTTTATATCCATGTATAGAATATCACAAGGGGTAGGAGCTGCTCTTTTGTCCTCCTAGAAAAATCCCATATTCCACAGGAATATATGATTAATCAAACTGCCTGATGCACTGTATTTATATAATCTAGTTTCATGTTAAATATATTATTATTTGATTAGGAAATAAATTCAAGTACCAAGGATATTTAAAAGAGCAGTCCTCAGTACCCTGGACAATTTTATATTAGCAGAGTACGGGGGAAATATTCAGATATGAACATTTGAGATGCATCATCATCAAAATTAAACATAGGTGTAGAAAAAAATTAAATTATAACAATGATTATAACCTGTCTAGCTCTTTCTTACCAATTTACTGTTCCTTACATTAGATTATTCAGGACTAATATTCACACAAATGCATTGGACAGATAAAACTTGTTTTCCCCTACCTTACTATGTTTTTTATTCGTATTACAAGCATTAAGTAAGTAACAAAAGTACACATTCTCGATTCCATTATACTGAGCTTATTAGTATGGGGAGAAGAAATGAGGGAAAATGTATCCTATATTACTTTGCATATAAAATGTTAGAATGGTAAATTTTACACGGTGTTTAAATAATGTCACTGAAGATAAACCTGTACTCTGCATGTAGGATCATTTGTTCAGTTTGGCCCTTGTCAGGAACTAACTAAATCGTTCTTTCAAAAGGCCATAATAAAAGCTTTCTCTTTATCTTTGTACTTGAAAAAGACCATAAAAAGTATAAAGTACTCCGTAAGAGAGTTATGTAATTCTTGACATTATAAATCTTTTTAGAAGAGCAATTTTTAGAGCATACTAGAGACCAGAAACATTTCCCTAATGTGGAACCTAAAAGAACTACTTTGAAGAAAGGCCAAGGAACACCCCCCCTCCCCCAAAAAAAGGCTTTCCTTATGTAGAGTATCTCTTTCAGCATCTATGTATAATGCAAGTATATCTGAAATAAAGAACTCCATAACTGTCGACAGGTTTATGTTTTAGTAAAGGCATGAAGGAATATTTAAATACACACCAAAAATATTTTATCAGCAAGAACAGCTTGGAGATATGATTCATATACCATAAAATTCAACTTTTTAAAGTATATAATTCAGTGCTTTTTCATGTATTCATGCAGCCATCATTATTATCTAATTCCAGAACATTTTCATCACCCCAAAAGGAAAATTCATACCTATCTATTAGCAGTCACTCCCCATTTGCCCCTCCCCTAATCTTGCTTACTTCTGTCTCTCGATTTGCCTCTTCTCGATATTTCATATAAGCAGACTCATACAATATGTGGCCTTTGGTCTTGGGCCTCATTCATTTAGAATACTATTTTCAAGGCTCATTCATGTTTTAATTTGAATCAATACCTCATTCCTTTTTATGAATGAATAATATCAAATAGTACGGATATACCACATTAGTTTATCCATTCACCTGTTGATGAATATTTGAGTTGTTTTCATTTTTTAACTATTATAAATAAAGCTGCCATGAATGTGCAATTACACTTTTTTGTGTTAACATATGTTTTCAATTCTCTTGGATTATATACCTAAGTGCGGAGTTTCTGGGTCATATGATAACTCTATGCTTAATCATATGAGGAACTGCCAGGTGGTTTTCCAAAGGAACTGCATTATTTTAAATTCATACTAGCAATGTGTGAGGGTGCCGATTTTTGTACATCTTCTCCAACTCATGACAGTACCTGTCTTTTTTTTTTTTTTTTGCGGTATGCGGCCTCTCACTGTTGTGGCCTCTCCCATTGCGGAGCACAGGCTCCGGACGCGCAGGCTCAGCGGCCATGGCTCACAGGCCCAGCTGCTCCGCAGCATTTGGGATCCTCCCGGACCGGGGCACGAACCCGTGTACCCTGCATCGGCAGGCGGACTCTCAACCACTGCGCCACCAGGGAAGCCCAGTACCTGTCTTTTTAATTGTAGCTATCCTAGTGGGAGTGAAGTAGTACCTCCATGTGGTTTTGATTTGCTTTTCCCCAATAAATAGTGATGTTAAGCACCTTTTCATGCGTTTTCATTTGTATATCTGCTTTAAATAGATGTCTATTTAAATCCTTTGCCCGTTTTTAAATTGGGTTGTTTGTCTTTGATTTTTAACTGCTCTTCATATATTCTGGATACTACCCTTTATCAGATATATGATTTTCAAACATTTTCTCCTGTTATGTTGGTTGTCTTTTCACTTTCTTGATAATATCCTTTGAAGCACAAAAGTTTCAATTTTTTTTTCTTTTTTAAGGTATTTTATTGAAGTATGGTTGACATTTAAAAAGCTGTACATATTTAATGTATACAACTCGAGTTTGGACATAATATACACCCATGAAGACATCACTACCATCAACATCATAAACATACCCATCACTTCCCAAAGTTTCCGCTTACCTTTATTATTAGTAGTAGTAGTAGTAGTAGTAGCAGTAAATATGCAAAAAGTTTCAATTGTGATAAAGTCCAATTTACCTACTTTTGCTTTGGTTGTTGGCGCTTCATAATTATCTGAGAAATCAATAACTAATAATGAAGATTTATGTTTTTTTACCTATGTTTTTTTCTAAGAATTTTATAGCTTTGGCACTTAAATTTAACTCTTTGGTCCATTCTAAGTTAATTTTTTATATGAAATGAGGTAGGGGTCAAGCTGCATTTTCTACATGTAGAAATCCAGTTCTCTTAGCAACTTTTGTAGAAAAGGCTATTCTCTCACTATTGAAATGTTTTGGCATCTGTTGAAAATCAATGAACCATTACTGTGTGGGTTTATTTCTGGACTTTCAATTTTATTCCATTGATCTATATATCTATCTGTATGGTTGTACACATAGTCTTGATTATTTTTAAAACTCCTGATAGTTCCGTCTTAAATTTTGAATTGGGAAGTGAGTCCTCTAATTTTTTTCAAGATTGTATTGGTTATTATGGGTCCTGGTATTTCCACAGAAATTTCAGGATCAGTTTGTCAATGTCAGGGGGCAAAAAGCATTTGAGACAAATTGTTTGATTCTGTAGATAAATTTGCCATACTAACAAGATTGCCCTTCAATCCTTGAACACAGATATATATTTTTTCATTTTGATCATCTTTAATTTCTTTCAACAATGTTTTGTAGTTGTAAGTGTACAAGTCTTGAGCTTCTTTCATTAAATTTATTCTTACGTATTTTTTGTTACTGTTTTCCTAATTTTATTTTTTGATTGTTCACTGATAATATATAGAAATACAATTGAATTTTATATATCAGTTGTTATCATTTAATCTTGAATCTGTTTATCATCTCTAAGTGTTTTGAACTGTTGTCCTTAGAATTTTTTATATACAGTATCATGTCATCTGCAGATAGACAAAGATTTAAATTTTCCATTCAATTTGGATGCTTTTTTCCTTTTTTTTTTTTTTTTTGGTTTAGTTTTCCTGCATAAAATCTGTAGTACAGTATTGAATAGAAAAGGTGGGAGTGAATTTCTTTCTTTTTCCTAATCTTAGGTGGAAAACATTCACAGTTGCACCATGAAGTATGATGTTAGTGGGGTTTCTCATAGATTTTTGTTAGGGACTGAATGTTTGTGTCTTCCCAAAATTCATACATTGAAACCCTAACCACTGATGTGGTAGTATTAAGTGGTCAGAATTGAAGGAAGAAATATGCAGTTCAACTAAAAATGTTTGGAGACTTCAATACTCCCCTTTCAATAATGAATGGAGCAACTAAAGAGAAAATCAACATAAAAATAGAAGACTTGAATAACAGTATAAACCAGCAGATACAATAGTGTATCTGAATCCTAATTATAGGAAAGCATTGTTTCTAATTTTATTCCTTGATAAATCTGGAGAACTGTGTTCAATTTCAGGCACATGTGAAGTGGTACACTGGACCAAGTGCCAAAGAGAACAACCAGGAATGAGATGCTTTATGAAGTGAGACAGAGTTGAAATGATGGCTAATTTAGAGCATTTAGATGAGAGGACATAACCAGAAATCTGACAGTTTTCTTCTAATGTTTAAAAGACTATCGTATATGGGCTTCCCTGGTGGCGCAGTGGTTGAGAGTCCGCCTGCTGATGCAGGGGACACGGGTTCGTACCCCGGTCCGGGAAGATCCCACATGCTGCAGAGTGGCTGGGCCCGTGAGCCATGGCCACTGGGCCTGCACATCCGGAGCCTGTGCTCCGCAACGGGAGAGGCCCTCATACCACAAAAAAAAAAAAAAAAAAAAAAAAGACTATCGTATGGAAAAAATAGTGTGCTCATACTGTATTATCACATGAAGTAGAATTGGGACCAATAAGATGTTTGTTTCATCATTAACAGATACAACTCAGTTTATAGAATAATATTAAAAGATGAGATATTCAAAGATGGAATAAGATGATGAAGGAGATGACTAATATTCAACCTTTTATAGCAGCAAAGATAGGGCAGAAAGGTACAAGTAGAGATTTAAGAAACAGATGGGATTTTGATCTAGAAGTCTTTTCTAACCTTGAGATTTGTATTCTATTATTCTATAATCTATCATTTGATTCTTTTATATCATTGCCAATATGAGTGTTTGACCTTCCATGTACTCTGGCTTCCTACCATCTAACCACTAAGATTAGAAGTAGTGGGCCTCAAAGGTTCTAACTCTCTAATTATAAGGACCTAGTCAGGTGTACTATAATTATTTATTTAAAAGTATCAGGTGGAGGGAAAAATAATTCTTTTTATTCTTTTATATATATCTCAAAGAGTCCAAAATTTTTAGAGGCGGTGTCATTCATGCAATGTCTTAAGCAGAAAAGGACTTAGAGAATAACACATCTCTCTCAATTAGTCAGCAATTTCCTTTATTTCTCATCTTCATTACAACAAAATGTATTAACATTGAGTGACAATTTTATAACTAAGAGTTGTTTAATAAAGTCCTCTATTGCTTTTTCCCAAAAAAAGTTCATGCTTTGTTTATTAGATGGAAGGCAAGAAAAAAATGGAAGGGAAAGTTTAGCTGATGGTTCGTGATTCTGAGTCATTTTATAGACTAGAGCACACAATCAAATCCATGGTTATATCCTTATCCCTTTCTGAGGAACGGCTTTTCACAACCACAATTTTGGCAGACATCTTCTGTTGTGGAGATCAGGAGTAAAACAAATGTTTATTGTTAGACTCTGTCTGGCCAGGAAAATTATCAGAGCAGAAAATACCCCTTTTCGGTAAACACTGTACTCATGGACTGAAAAACCATGCTGTGCTATTTGCAGAAATGATGCTCTAACAAGTAAAACATTAGTTGGAGACAACGATGTGGTCACAGATGTAAGACGAGCAGAAAAACAAAAATGAAACTAAATACACACTAAAACAGTACAAACACATATACAGATTCTCTTGCGGTTAGGGGAATGGTAATGATGCTTTGTGGTGATTTTGTTTATGATACAAACTTCAAGAGAGCAAAAGTTTTTCTGGAATCCTTGCATATATTACATTTGTTAAATTTTATTTTAGAATCTATTTATTCATCTACCTATTTACTTTTAGAAAGTAGAAGGAAAAGAAGAATGGCTAATTCAAAATTCTTAGATCTATTCCTTTAAGAAGTATGAGAATATATTAATAGGAAAATGAAACAAAACAAACAAATGTGGATTATTCAGGGTATATTGGCTTTGCTCAGTTGGAATTTTTTTTATCTTGCCTGAGTTTTCTCACCAGCCTCTGTCTAACATAGTGAAATTTTCAAATAACAATTTTGTGTAGTAGACTACAAATCAGGGACATAACTCAATATTGTTAACACTGTGAAATCTCACAGTTTCAGAAATTTTCATTCATTAACTAAGCATATGTGATAATCTATAATCCTACATTATGGAGTAATTGTGAGTTGTGAGATTATTTAATAAAGATAAATAAGAATTTTCTCATTTCAACCTCTAAAGATTGTAGGAAGCTGCTAACAATAAATAAAATTTCTAGCTGGATCACTAAATTAATGATAGCTTATATACACACTTGACCAACTAGTCTGTTTTTTACATTATCAAGAATTCTTTGAACTAAACTCAGAATTACATTTTGGAAACTGATTTAAACTTACTTAATGATGTTAATAGCGTTAGAAAGCAAAAGCATTACTTTTGGATTCACTATTCTTTGGAATTGTTTTCGATTTGATCTTGATTGAAAAGAGTTTAGCACTCAGCCTGAGGTACTATCTGTTTTAACATTAAAAATTTAATTTTTTGCAGCTTTCTTAAAAATTGGAATGTTCTCTTTGGCACCACTTGAAATAATTTTTGTTGGAAAAGATGTTAACATGCATAGTTTTGAAATATTATCAACCTTCAGTTTTTAAATTTTGGTGATTTTTTTTGGGGGGGTCAAACAAAACTAAAAGAAAAATATAAAAGAGTAACGTTCAGCTAAGGTAGTGGCCAAAAATTAAGCTGATGAAATGTCTTTAATTAATGTGTAAAAAACAACAAAAAAAGTTCCCTATCTCATACATGCCAATTTCTAGTAGTTTATTAATGTCAAATTTAAAAAAATAACAGGACTTGAATATTATTGTTATTGAAAGGACACTGTGTGAGGCAGGGGTTACAAATGTGACAATGGGTATTTTCATTGATTTGTCTCTGCTACATTTTGATGTGAAACATGTTCAATTGTATTTTGATCAGTATTTTCAAAGAAAATTATTAACCATGTTGCAATAAAAAATAAATCTAAAAAACTGTCAAATATTGTTCCCCAGCCATCGTTATCTTCCTTAATCCCAGCTTTGCAGTGCAGCTCATTATTGCATGTCCTCTGAATTGATCCTATTCTCTAGAGTTTCAGAGAACTGTTTTCAATCTACTGTTTACTGTTATTCCTATGCAGATTTGCAATATTGGAAAGCTAGGTGCATGATTTACTGTTGTCTATTTGGAATCCTTTCAAGAGAAAGGCACTGCAATTGATCTTAATAGGGACATGTTTACAGAGAATTTAGCCTAAAGAGTACAACTAAAACTTCTTAGATTGCTTTAATACTGAAAGAGGGAACACACAGGAATTTGCTTGTGTATCAATACATGCTTTTCGTAATACAAGGAAAAGTTAATTGCCAAAACGCAATTTTTAAAAAGCAATTTACTGCTGCCTTGCTAAAGCTTCCCTTTTTTGTTTTACTAAGAAAAACACTACAAAAGAGATATGTGATGTCAAGTTAGTGACAGGTTGGGGGAATGAAAAAAACAACTGAATTATGTCAAAAACATTACATGTGATGCTGATAACCGTTATGCTATTTCTGCTTCCCAAAATATGTATGAATATTTTTCTGTGAGTTTCACTCAGATATGGCAACATATTGCCTCAACTTAATTAGATAAAAGGTCCTTCTTTTAGGTATAAGTAAAATGAGACATAAAAAATAACAATAAAAGAGGTGGTAGATCTTTACTGTTATCTACTAGAAAGTTTCTAAGTTTACAAAATCTTAAATAGCTTGATAGTTTCTGAACTCTCTTTTCAATACATAGTAATAATTTGCTTGACCACATATTTTGAACCAAAAATTGGGACCCATGTCCTAAGATCTCTCATCATCCTGCCCCAGAACTAGGACATACTTTTTAGAAACTTGTGCTGGTAAATGCAGAGCATGAGCAACATGAGTAAAATGACTAAAAATAAAGTCTTATACATCGATGAAGTGAAAACTGACCCCTTGTAGTGGTCTATTTAGTATCTTCTCTATTTGGGAAACTACGCTACAATTCAGAAACAAAGATTTCATGTCCTTTGCTTTAAGGAGCTTATTTTGACAACCCAGAGGCAGACATGTTTGCAGCAGGTGTGAGTTGCAGAGATGTCCAGAGGAAGGAAGGGAAGGCTCCTAGAGGTGGTTGTTTTGCAATGCTAAGTGAGTCTGTGTGGTCATGGATTCCAAAAGTAGCTCTTTGGAGAAAAATCAGCACTGTAAAAGTGCTTTTCAAATAGATGAGTAAAGCATAAAATTTTAAATTTATAAAAATTAATGGTTATATCTTGTTTATATTTTCCTACCTGTAATATAACCAGGTCACTATTTTTGCTAATCGTAATAATAACTAATATAATTAATATAATTAATAATCATAATAATTATTTAGCCATTAAGGAATTTGGGGATGAAGTGATTCTCTTTTGCACCTGAAAGCAAATTTTCAATAAAATTGAAGATTAAATATTTTTATTTTAAAATAGTAATCTGGGCTGTACATTTTTAAGGGCAGCATGAAGAAGTCAGGCAACTCTAATCTGTAGAATCTAAAAATATAGACAAAAATAGTAAAAACAATCAATTCAGGGCATTGAAAAGTGGCCAAATACCAGCAACAACGTGAGAAATGTTTATTCATGAAAACTACCTACTGCATTAAGTAAAAAGACCATTTTTTTTTTTTTAACCAAGGATACTCCCATTCTCCCCAACTCATAGAGTTGCCAGCTGGAGGAATGGAGGTAGTAGACTTACTGAATAGTTTAGGGGTAACCAACAAAGCAGCTAAGTGTTAAAGAATGATATTGTTAAAGTGAGAAAGGCTCACTCACAGAGAAAACATATATCAAAGTGCTGAGACAATAAACACAAGACTGAACAAGTTCTAAACTGTACATGTGTGAGGAGATGTTAGAGAGCACTGTGAAAACAGAACCCCTGGAAAGACTTGTGAATATGCTGCATCTTTGAGTGCATTCTTCAACCTGAGCAATGCTCAGGTGGCAAAGAGTGGAAACCTTTCTGGCTTGAGGTGTCTCAACATAACCTCTGCATAAATAATTGCATAATCACTAAACAATAGAGCTGAATGAAAGACCTCAGGAAGGTAGACAGAAAAAAAAAAAGCACAAGAAAAAGTCTGATATGAGATGTTAGTGGCTGCACACTATTTTGCAGTTGAGTCCAGGCAAGTTAACTGATTATTAAAGCAAAGCAAACGAAACAAAACTAACAACCCTCTGAAGGACAAAACAGAATCCAGAGTTGCTACCCGGTATTGTCTACAATGTTTAATATTCAAACAAAAAATATAATATACAAAAGACCAGCCCCCCCACCAAAAAAAAAACATCGATAGAAACTTTGAGTAGGCACAGATTCTGAATTTAGCAAAAAGGACTTCAAAACATGTATAATAAATAGGTTCAAATAATCAAAGGAAGGTATGTTTAAATAATAAATAAAAATTGCTAAGTGTGAGTAAATAGGAAATATCAATGAGAATGGAAACTATGAAAGAGATAGTGAAAATTCTAGAGATTGAAAAGCACAATACCTGAAATGAAAAAAAGAAAATCACTAGAGGACACAACAGCAGATTTGAGATGGCAGAATAATCAGTGACCACAAAGTTAGACAAGTAGAAATTATCCGATATGAAGAACAAATTTTAAAAAATGAAGAAAAACAAGACCATCAGTAATACATGGAATAATTTTTAACCTTCCAATAGAGCAGTAACTGAAATTCCCAAAAGATAGGAGACAGACATGGGGCAGAGAGCAAAATTTAAATTATGACCAAACGCTTCCCAAATTTTATGAAAAGTTAAAATTTGTAAGCCCCCTAAACTCAATAAACCCCAAGTAAGATTAAAGCAAAGAAGATCATGACTAGACATACAAACTACTATAAGCCACAAGGTGTATAGGGGTGTGTGTGTGTGTGTGTGTGTGTGTGTGTGTGTGTGCAGCAAGTGTGTGCTTATTTATGTTAGAATATGAGGTGGGTTAGTACCCCAAACTGTAGTCCTGAATAACGTAAGCCAGGAAGTGAGTCAAGAACAGAAAGAATAGGGCTGAGAACATACCTCTAAGGAAGACTCACATTTAAGGAACAGGTGTAGATATAGGGTTTACAGTTTCAGAAACAGAACAGTCTGAGAGATGATGTGGTCTGGTGATCAGTCATGGGAGACGGTTAAGGGAAGCAAAAGAAAGTTCTCCTGATTCGGGAAGGTCAAAGCTATGTGAAGCCAAGTTAATGGTATCAATGTGGATGTTGTAAGTTAGCATGGAAGATGGAAGGGTACATAATGGGAAAAAAGACATGATCCAATTGATACAGAAATGTGACCAATAACCATATAAAAAGGGTGAGCGCCAAAATCTTTAGAAACTTAAAGGCAAGGAAAAATGGGGGAAGTTCTTATGCTAGTTGTTATATTTTCAATGTGATTCAAGCAGGAAGATTCACAAAGGAGAAACCCTTTTAGTACTGTGTGTTACAGCCCTTAAAATAATAAGAAATATTCTTACTACAAAGCCTCTTTTCTTCTAGCAGCCCTACCAACTTTGGTATATCTGCCAGAGGAAAATGTAAAGTGTGCCCCGCTGAATATATTCACACAAACTTAGACCTGAAGTTTCACTTTCTGAAATAGATTGGTAAAATCTAGTTCCCTAAGAAAAGCTTAACACTAACTTACTATTCAGGGCTCCAAGATAACTCTTTGCAGTTATGTGAAATGAAGAGTGGATTGTCATCCTCCAAAGCTTTGCTCTTTGGTTAAACCTGTAATGATTTGCTTTGCCTTTTATTGCTTGAGAGAGTAAGGGAAGAAGAACTGCTGAGTTATTATAATAAAAAGGTTTGTCCTGGGATTTCTGCAGCCACCAACCCAACCATAAGGTTCTATTTTCTAGTTCAGCATTTGCCTTTTTCATTGTGACTTTCGTTTGTACATGGCAATAATAAATAATCCACCTCACCACAGCCACCCGTAGCCATGGAATTCAAAAGCTATTCAATATCAAACTCTCCCTTTGGAATTCTTAAGTACAGAGCCACATCCCCAATATTCAGAGATAATAGAAAGTTAGTAGTTTAAAATATCTTTGTGGTGCTGCAAAGAACATACAGCAAAGCAGGACCAGCATAATTCAAACTTTCTCAAGCAGTAAAAATTCCCAACTCATTAAAATGACTAATAATATTGCTCTGTATTTTAAGCCTTACAAAGCAGCTTAAATTACAAAGCAGCTTAAAATGTTTTACTAATATTTTCTCATTTACTCTACGTTCATCTCCACGAAATATGCAGTGAGAGTTGTAACCGCTATTTTTCCTTGCTCTACCTGTGGTTAATGGGATGTCTGGCATGGTGAGGCCATAAACTGAAGGTCATTCTGTGGATTGGTGATTACAAGAGTTCTTTTTATTTGTTTTCCCTTCTTTGCTTTATGGGCAATGAAAATGTCTCTTTAATTCAGGTTTTTAGTTCTCTTATCATAGGTGAGACTGTGTCTTATTGAGTATAACTGACACACTCTCACCTATGACAAGAGACATATAATTGGGCTAAGTTATACACTAAATTCATGATAATATTGATAAACTTCTGTTTAAGTTCTTAGCCATTAACTAAATATTTTCACAAAAGTTATCTTTTTTTTTTGACAGGCAGTGGGGAAAAACTGTTGTGACAAGAGGGAAATCATTAATCAGTACAGTAATCCTACATTTCTGCTTTTGAAGAAATCACAGTTCAGGAGAGGAGAAAATTCATGAAAAGCACTAAAATTATCTGAATAAAATTTTACTTAACATATGTGGAAACACCCCATAACAGTTCTGTGTAAGAATGGTAGTAGTTTAAATGGACGCCTTCACATTCTTATAAAAGGTAAGATTGCAGACAATAAATAGGATATTTTATTTATGACCAAAATAGCTTCACTAAAAAATGACATTTTAAAGTAACCATATTCATTTGGTTATTTTGATGACTTTATATTCACTTCCCTGAAATTCATTTTGTTACTGGATTGTTCAGTTGTGACAATGTTATCTTTATCTCTGTGCTTTTGCCATACTGTTTCTTCACTCTAAACATACCATAGTTATGTCACCTTTTTGAAGTCCTTTCTGAGCCCCACAAAAATGTAGGTCCCTCCTTCCACTGGACCTCACTGCATTATGCAAAAGTATGTATACTGTATCTCTCATTCCAATTTTCAAATATGTGTTTATGTACAGCCCTCTTTTATACTGTGACTTGCTTGAAGGAAAGGGAGCATTACTTATTAATCACAGGCCCAGTGCCTGGCATATGAAACACACTCTAAATGTGAAGAATAAATGATTTAATCAGCTTTTGCTGATTCCACTCTATCTTATTACTGCTTTACTCCATTTACTTACTGAATGAGTCAGTAGCTAAATAAATGATAAATGAATGAATTAATGAATGAAGGCATTCAACTGATCAATAAATGGCTTGTGATAGACTTAGTAGAAGAGCACTTCAGTAGAATGCTTGGCTTTCAGGATCTGTGAGTCATTAAGCTATGTGCAAACTCAGCTATTGACCAGGGCCTCTTGGTCCATACAATTAAGTCACAATGAAGAAAGGTATAGCTATTGGTTACATTTTGTGGGTACTGTTGTTCATAAATGTGTCCATTTATGTTTTCTTATTTTCAAAAAGATATTCCTTTCTGTCTTGAATATCTACCATTAATCAAGTTACTAGCACAGAATTTAAAAATATTCTCTTCATCCATCTCTCTCTCCTGTCCCCAGACACAGGTAGTTCCACAAGAATTCTAAGTATTTAAACTCATTCTGTGCTTTAACACCAGTGGAACATGGAATGTTAATCCCATATTCTGCCAATGATTGACATATCTCCACTCACATTCTCTTCTCCATGAGTCTCCATCACTTTTTAATCACCCTTTGGGTTTCTCTGTCACCCTCACTCCTGATACATACATATATTCCTTTTAGGACAGAATTTTACACATAGTGATAAATATTCAATAGATTTTTAATGTACATTAAAACCAGTGTATACTGGAAGAAAAGGTGACCATCGAAAGCCATATGACTCTAAATAGATAAAATCTTTTCTTTACCTTCAGCTCCCTTCCCATAGAACCCTTCAAAACTCCACTGAAGAAAACACAGAGTTTAAAGAAAATGTATATACATGTGATAACAATATTATATCTATTTATATTATGAAGTCATAAATTGACAATTTAAATATTTTGGTGTAAAATTTAAAAACATATCTTTATCCTATTAAAAGGCATCCTCAGTGATAGATCATTTGGTGTTAAATCATGTCACTAATAAAGGTAAAATATGCTGTGACAAGGCATTGCAGTAAGAACTTTTCCCAGATAATTAATTAACTCAGCCACCATTAGGCATTGCCAAACAAACACAGGGATCGGTATTCTGAAAGGTTAATAAAAGTATCTTTGATGGTATTTGCATAAAGTCATATAATTCAATATCTCATACAGCTCAGTGGGCAAAAAGGTGTTAAAGATGCTATTATTACAATCAATTTAATTCTGGTGAAGAAGCATTTTGCAGTCCACTGACAGCGTTGAAATGCTACCGAAATACGAGATTAAGTGTACCTTATCAATCAGTATGTACTTGTATCATCAAAATGCATGAGTCTCCCCATATTGGCACTTTCCTGTAATAACAAATTACCCTGTGAATTTATTTATTTAGAATTTTGAGGATTTCACTACGTATTTCTTTTTAAAATGAACATTAACTTTCCTAAGCACCCAAATAGACACAGTATTCTATAGAGTTTTTGATTTTTGTTGTATGTGGATTCCAGACCAATATTTTCATTTGTCCATGTTTTGTGACTATCATCAGGAAGAGACTAACCAGCTATTAAGAAAAGTAATTATAATGGTATAATAATTATATTTACCTTTTAATTTAATATTTACTATGTGTCAGGTTCTATTGTCATTACTATTGTTATCCTAATACTAAAGCCAGTAATGATACTGCAAGAAAAGAAAATTATACGCCAATATCCCTGATGAAAAAAAATGTAAAAATCCTCAACAAAGTATTAGCAAACTGAATTCAACAATACATTAAAAGAATCATACACCGTGATTAAGTGGTATTTATTCCAGGGATACAAGGATGGTTCAATATCCACAAATCAATCAATGTGATACACTGCACTAACAAAATGAAGGACAAAAATCAAATGATCATCTCAATAGATGAAGAAAAAGCATTTGATAAAACACAATAGCCGGGGCTTCCCTGGTGGCACAGTGGTTGTGAGTCTGCCTGCCGATGCAGGGGACATGGGTTCGTGCCCCGGTCTGGGAGGATCCCACATGCCACGGAGCGGCTGGGCCTGTGAGCCATGGCCGCTGAGCCTGCGCGTCTGGAGCCTGTGCTCCACAACGGGAGAGGCCACAACAGTGAGGCCCACGTACTGCAAAAAAAAAAACAACAAAAAAACCAAAAAAAAACAAAAAAAAACAAATACAACAGCCGTGCATGATAAAAAACATTCAACAGGGAGAAATAGGGGGAATGTACCTCCACATAATAAGGCCCATATATGACAATCTCACAGCTAGCAACATATTCAATGGTAAAAAACTGAAAGCCTCTCCTCTAAGCTCTGGAATATGGTAAGGATGTCCACTTTTGCCACTTTTATTCAACATAGTACAGAAAGTTCTAGCCAGAGCAATTAGGTAAGAAAAAGAAATAAAATGCATCCCAATCAGAAAGAAAGAAATATAATTGGCTCTGTTTGCAGTTGACCTGGTTTTATATGCAGAAAACCTTAAAGACTGCACAAAAAATTTAGAAATAATACACTTAGCAAAGTTTAATAAAATTCAGCAAAGTTTCAGGGTACAAATCAACATACAAAACTGAGTTTTGTTTATATATGCTAGCAACAAACTATCTGAAAATGAAATTAAGAAAATAATCCCATTTAGAATAGCATTTAAAGAATAAAATATGTAGTGATAATCTAAAAATAAAAGCTATAGTAATCAAAACAGTACGGTACTGGCATACAAAAAGATATAGAGACCAATGGAACAGAAGAGCCCAGAAATTAAGCCACATATATATGATAAACTAATCTTCCACAAGCGTGACAAAAATACACAATGGGGGAATGATAGTGTCTTTAATAAACGATGTTGTGAAACTGGATATATCCAAGCAAAAGAATGAAATTGGACCCTCATCTTACACCATACACAAAAATCAATTCAACATGTATTAAACACTTCAAAATTATATGTGAAACCATAAAATTCCAAGAGGAAAACACAGAGAAAGAGTTTTTGACATCAGGCTTGGCAATGATTTTTTGGATATGGCACCAAAAGCTCAGACAACAAAAGCCAAAAGTAGACAGAACTACATCAAACTAAAAAGCACAGCAATGTAAACAATCACAGAATGGAAAGGCAACTTAAGTAATGGGAGAAAATATATGCAAACTACGTATCTGATAAAGTGTTCATTTTCAAAATACACAAGAAACTCCTACAACTCAATAGCAATAAAAAAATAACCTTATTTTTAAATGGGCAGAGGAGCTGAATAAAAGTTTCTTTGAAGAAGACATCCAAATGGCCAACAGGTATATAAAAGGTGTGCAACATCACTAATAATCATGGAAATGCAAATCAAAATTACAATGAGATATCACCTCATATCAATTAGGTGGCCTATTATTTTAAAAATTGATAAGTGTTGGCAATGATGTACAGAAAAGGGAACCCCTGTACTGTTGATGGGAATGTAAATTGGTGTGGCGACCATGGAAACCAGTATGGACATTCTTCAACAAATTAGCAAATAGAACCACCATGTGACCCAGAAATGCCACGTCTGGGTATATATCCAAAGGAATTGAGATCAGTATCTCAAAGGCATTGGTACGCCCATATTTAGTGCAGCAGTAATCACAATAGCCACGACATGGAAGCATGGAAGCAACCGAAGCATTCATCAATTCATGAGTGGATAAAGGATATGACACACACACACACACACACACACACACACAATGGAATATAATTCAGCCTTAAAAAAAGAGGGAAACTCTACCTTCTGGGACAACATGGATGAACTTGAATGACATGATGCTAAGTGAAATAAGCCAGAAACAGAACAAATACTACATGACACCACTTGTACAAGGAATTTAGAATTGTGAAACTCATAGAAGCAGAGAGTAGAATGGTGGTTTCCAGGGGCTGAGGGTAAGGAAAAACTGGGAGATATTCAGCAAAGAGTACAAAGTTTCAACTGTGCACTATGAATAAGTTCTAGAGATCTCCTGCACAGCATACTGCCTCTAGTTAACAATACTGTATTGTAAACTTAAATTTTTGCTAAGAGAGTAGATCTTGTGTTCTTATCACACAATTTTAAAAAATAATAATACAAATAAATAAGATAGGAGGAAACTTTTGGTGGTAATGGATATGTTTATGTCATAAATTGTGGTAATGCTTTCATGGGTTTATACTTATTCCCAAACTCATCAAGTTGTATACATTAAAAATTTACTTTTTGTACGTCAATCATACTTCAATAAAATGGTTTTAAAATATACAAATTTAAAAATTGAGTATCCAATCAATGAAGACACACTGGCTCAGTTACTACAAAAGGTCAGTTGTGACAGAATAATTGAAGGGAAGAGTGGTAAGAGAAGTTTGCAGAGCTAAGGATACTCAGGAGTCATATGATGTAAGCTGTGCAAGCCACTGTATGGACTTTAACTTTTATTCACTGAGGAATTATTCCATATATATCATCCTCATCTTACCTCCTTCTCTCTCAATTGTTTCCAAGGTTTATCTTATGTCAGTACACGTAGATCCAATTCATTCACTGTAAATACTATGTAAATACTGTGCCATCTTACAAGTGTACTACAATTTTCTATGCCAACCTCTTATTGATAGACATTTAGGTGCCTTATAATTTTCACATTGTTGGGTTGTAATTATTCATTCAGAAAGTTTCTGCTTTAAATTAAGAAGACTTTTTGGTTTATTTATTATGACTGGCATTGTGAAATAGTTTCTATGACTTAGTTTCGTGGTTTCTAATTAACCATATTTTGCTTTGTGTGTTTTTTTTTTTTTTTTTTTTTGATGGTACACGGGCCTCTCACTGCTGTGGCCTTTCCCGTTGCGGAGCACAGGCTCCGGACACGCAGGCTCAGCGGCAATGGCTCACGGGCCCAGCCGCTCCGCGGCATGTGGGATCCTCCCAGACCGGGGCACGAACCCGTGTCCCCTGCATCGGCAGGCGGACTCCCAACCACTGCGCCACCAGGGAAGCCCCGAATTTCTTCTTAATTCCAATCAATACCTATCTAGATGTAACAACTTTTACTAGTTCCTTTGTGTACAATTACTTTGCATCTACTTCATCTGGGTGCTTTTTTTTGTTTGTTTTATTGCTGAAGTAAACATTATGTAAGAATTTTCAGTGAGCCTCTGTGAGCAGCAACTCAGTATTTTAAGTCTGAAATTGTCTTTGTTTTTCCTCACCATTATTGCACTGTCACCTGACTTTTACTGATGCTACTATCTGATTGTTTATAAGTGACCTGCAGTGCCCCTTTGTCTTTGATGCTCAGCCTCTGTACCACAGTGTGCCTGTGTGGGCATTTGTTTTTATTTGTGCTGCTTGGAACTTAGTATAAACCTTCAATCTGAACACTCCTGTCTTTCTTCAATTCTGGAAAAGCTTTAACAAACTATCTTAGAATATTGCACATTCACCATTTTCTCAATTCCCTGCTTCTGCAAATTTTAACAGATAAAGGCTGGAGCTTTGCCTGCACTCCTGCATTTTTCAAATTTATTTTCACATCTTCTATTTCTTTCCCTCACTGATCTATATTCAGTGATTGCATATCTATATTCCACTTAATTAAGCCCACTAATGCTTTACTCAGCATTATTAGATTATAATCTAATGTTTAAAATATCTGGTGTTTTTTTAATTAAAAAAATCTATTTTTAATAAATCTCATTCTTATTTAATGATTTCTTTCCTTTCTCTTAGATCATTTCAAATGCACTTGATTATTTGCAGAGCAGGAAGAGAGACAAAGATGTAGAGAATGGACTGTGGACATTGCGGGGACGGGGAGGGTGGGACGAATTGAGAGAGTAATATAGACATATATACACTACCATGTGTAAAATAGACAGCTAGTGGGAAGCTGCTGTACAGCACAGGGAGCTCAGTTTAGTGCTCTGTGATGACCTAGATGGGTGGGATAGGGAGGGTGGGAGGGAGGCTCCAGAGGGAAGGGATATATGTATACATACAGCTTTGTTCTACAGAAACTAACACAACATTGTAAAGTAATTATACTCCAGTAAAAAGAAAACTGGGCTTGCCTGGTGGCGCAGTGGTTGAGAGTCCGCCTGCCGATGCAGGGGACACGGGTTTGTGCCCCAGTCCGGGAGGATCCCACATGCCGCGGAGCGGCTGCGCTCGTGAGCCATGGCCACTGAGCCTGCGCGTCCGGAGCCTGTGCTCCTCAACGGGAGAGGCCACAACAGTGAGAGGCCCGCAACTAAACTAAACTAAAATTTAGAAAAAAACAAATACACTTGATTTACACTCTCAGAAACTTCTTAGTGTATAAACCTTCTGTTTTTATATCAGCTAGGTCTCACTCATAGCAGTTTGCTTCCTGGTATAGGTGTAACTATTTATGGTTATCTAATGATGTGTGTGGTTCTCCCTTTTTATCAAAAGTGTCCCAGTTCGTAACACTTGTTCCTGTTAGGGTTATAAGCTTTTCAAAGAATCTAGACTGATTTCACTTTTCTCACGAGAATTCCCTTACCATCTATGTCGTGTGAAATTAGACTCCACATCATCACTTGGCACCTGCTTGGTATTCCAGTTTTGTGTTGGTGACATCGGTTCTCTGGGCTAATGACATTTTTTCTAGTCTCCATTTCACGGAGGAAGCAGTACTTCAGGATTTTTGGCTTTATGTATGGGGCTCAGTTTTGGTTTCTACTCAAACAGATTTGGAAACTCACCTCCTGTCCCCATGCTGGCAATTAAAAACCCTAGACGTTAAGCCTATAACTGGTTGTAATATTCATGTGAACCACTGCACTGGGCTTTTAGATCCCTCCCAGCAACAGTTATTTGGGTATTTTCCTTTCTGCCTCGCAATGCTTGCTTTGTTTGTATTTTGCATTGTTTTAAAATGAAGCAACGTGTTTTTCCTAAGCATAATCTCAGTCCTACTATGTGTGAAAATTAATTATAATTTTGAACTCTCAACAAGAGCTGTCTCAACAAGAAAAGTTGCTATCAAGTAGCACACTCTTTTCACTGTTTTGAACACTGCCAAAAGAACTATTTGCAAAAAATAAAAAAATATATAGTAATAATTTTGTGTAGTGAACAGGTTGCAAGAATATTTTGCTGGCAAAAATATAATCAAGTATTGATCGCTATGTTCTACAAAGCTAAAAGGTTACTTTCAACAAATTTTCCCATAGCGTGAAAAAAATATTTTTCTTTCATTATTTATAACTACTCTTTAGAAACTTGAAACTTGTTTGTTTAGGGTCCTTCATGAACTGGAGGAATATACATGAATTTCTCAACACAAAGAGAAAGATTTGAAAAACACATTGTGTTACTGTCTGGAATCATTGGAGAAATAAAATAGATTTTATATACAAATACAAAAATGGAAAAAGTTCGTTAAATAATATTTTCTAAAAAAGTACTAGGTGAAATGAACCTACATTTGGGCTCTATCTGCTATCATAACCTCGTATGAGCCACAAGAGAAAGTAACAGTCTCTCTTAAAATACAGAAGAACTCACATCACTCTACCTTCTTATACGTTTTCCTATTTTCTATTAAATAGTTTGAAGCAAACGTCTGTAAAAGTGCAAATTCCCCTACAAAACAAATAAAGAAACAAACAAATAACTTGAGTAGCTGTCAATGTTGTTATACAGTAGGAGTGGGATACATGTGGATGGTGATAATTTGTAGACAGCAGTCCTATGTCACTAAAGACAAGCAAATCTGAGAGCTTAACCGATTTCAAATACCCCCACAAAGCTTCAAACTAATTTCACGTGGTCAGCTGAACCCTGTAGTTAATTATTGGATCAAAGTATCAGCAGAGGTTTAAAATGTACATATAACTGTATGTTAAGAGAGATATACAGCGGTAGATGTGCTTTAAATGTACACATAAATACATAGAGATATTTGAAAAAAATCTGTCCTACTATTAAGTTTAGAAAGTAACAAAAGATTTTATCAGGCAGCCAAATGCTAACTGTGTATATTCATTCTGTGTTTATACTCTTAAGGATTTTTACATTCAGTGTTGGATATGCCAGACAACGCCATTAGGAAGGTAGCTTTTTCTGAATTTCTTTTGGGTCTATTACACAGTTTTAATTTGCACAGTTTAGTGTCAACACTTGTCAGTAACGCATGTAGCAAAATGTTGATCTCTGGCACTGCAAAGCAGAAAAAGCCAAGCATGATTACTTCGATGGCTATAAAGATGGATCTTCTTTTGTGTGTGTGTGTGTGTGTGTGTGTGTCAGCTGAAATGGAGATGCACTGTGAAACTTCAAGATGAAAGCATTGTCGCTTTGGATAAATATGGGCTCAAAAGCCTGCTCAGTAACATAAGAATTCCCCCAAAGGACTGCAAGCCTCAATAATCTGGATTGGACCTTTTGAATTAATGCTGTGAACTCTTTGCTCAGTACATAATTGCAGTTAGAGAACAGTTCCTGTAATTGACCAAAGTTATCAGGTTTCATACCTACTTACCTTGACAGCTTACAATTCTGATGCAAGGCAGCTGCCAGTATTCTGCACTGCCATTACATGGCAAGAGAAAATTGCAGAGTTCAAATGAGGCCACCAACAGAAAATAAGCCTCAGTTTTGGGATTGAAATGTATTTCAATGGTTTTCATTCTGCCTGGTTTGTCTACGAATTTTATTTTCCATTAATTTGAATTGAGATTAAAATAATAAAGTTGAGACTCTTCAAATAAACTCATAATAATATTATTTTTCAGGATTGCTAATGCTATATTTTCCTGAGTTAATTTTAATTTCAAGAAAGGTGTCTTAAGTGTTCACCCAAATTTCTTATAGGTTGCCTAACTTTCTGGTGAAGAAAAAAGTCATTGAAATAAAATCTGTGTGCTGACACAAACAGTTACAAAGGTAGTGATGATATGATTTGTCTATGTCAATCTGACATAGTGATGAAAATGATCTCATTGTTGATGATTTGGACAAAATTTTGGAGAAATGTCTCAGGTATGATATAAAGAAGACCACAGATATGTGTGGACTAACTGGGAAATACATTCTGCCTTACAAATATTCACACCAAACTTTCAGACACAAGAAGAATGTTGATATTCCAGCAAAATTTAAGGTTCTCAGGAAGGAGTGTAACTAGTTTCACTTTTCCTTTCCTTTAATTTTACAATATATCTTTCCATGGTTATTTATACCTTAAGAAATATAAAAGTGTAATATACTATAAAGTACTAATGAATTTATTTATTTGCAAAAATACCTTTTTGCTGATATAAGAGACTTACTGTGGTGGTAGAGGTTTTATTACCTATACTGACCTTACTGGTCTCCAGTTAGCCAATTTGGGTCACCTGTTTAAACTTTTACCTTATATCCAAAGTCTGAATATAATGAGATCAAGATGGTGGATCTCAGGGCTGTTTTGGGCAGTGTTTACATTGTCCACCTCCATATTTTTTCCAGCAACAGCAATCCAGAACCCCTTTTCTTTACTATATTCATTGAAAAGGCTTCTTATAGTTATTTAATATTGGTCATTTATAAAACATATCAAAGTGCTATATTTTTGTTAATAGATATTTCAGTGAATTCTGAAATTGCTATCAAACAAGAATTGTTTTAAATATATAATTTACCTCCACAAAGCCCCAAATTATGTTAAATTTAAGCACCTGCTCAGATCATTTTGTTTTGAACTATAAAAGCAATCTTGTCGCATCTAAGAAGAAATTTTTATGAAAAAAATTAATAATGTACATTTTAAGATTCTGATGCTGGTCTTTAACCTTAGAAGCTGTATGAGTTCTAAAATATCAAAAACCTAAAACAACTTTTCCAAAATGATGAATGGTGAAATATAAAAAAAGAGAAAAATATCATCCATAATTATATTCTGATAAATTTACTATTTGCAAACTTGTGAAAGGGGAAAAACCATTGTACAGTGAATTCCAGAATTTTATCATATTTGTTTTTCTCTATTTATTCAGTTACTTCATTCACTTCAAAAAGAGAAAACAAGAACAGGATTCCCCTAAAGTGAAAAACAAAGGAAAGTAAGGCATGAAGAATTTGTGGTTCTCATTCACTAGTGAAAGATTAGTGTTATTTTGTATCAGAGATCTTGAATTTATCTTCTTATATGCGTAGAGCAAAGTAATCTGGCACTGATTCAAGTTATTTTTCTCCTTTCAATGCAAGGTATATTAAATAGCATGTAAATAAACATGTCAGGCAAAGCCTATTTATTGTCATAGGAAAGTCATTTGGTAGACAGCTTGTCAGAGACTGAAATATTAACATCTTTTTCTGACACTTTTTCTTCCCAACAGGTTGACACATTTAAGACAAATACATAACATAGCCTAGTGTTATTAAAGTATAACTACGGCTCCCACATCTGGAGCTTAACAGAAAGTAGTAAATTTTAAATTTTGTTAAGGCTTTGACACAAAGTAACTTGGTGTTTTAACTTTAATTGAATTTTAATCATTTCATAAGTTATATTCATGCTTGTATGTTCGTTACTCCACAACAGAGAAATTTAGCATTGATCAAAGTTGCCAAAACCACAAGAATAAAGAAATATAGCTGGGAGAGCTAGTCTCACTCACTGTTATTTTTCATTTATTTGGCTGCCCAATCCTCCTGATCTGTTGTAGGATGGTAGCAGAAGGGGAGAACTGGTTTCAGAGTAACTATTGCAAAACCTCTCCTGGATTGGAGCTTTTGGGAATGTCTTCTGAATATTGGGGGAAAAGAACTACCAAGTTTGATGTATCCAATGCCCTCACTCCACAATTAAGTATGCATGAAGAAAACAAAGACATCAATAGTAAGTACAGAGATGAATGAGAAATAATACAAGAACACCCAAATTTTTGGCATTACAATAGTTTGAAGAATAATGCCTTAAAGTAATCTAAATGTTAAAGTCCAAAACAAACAAACAAAATTATTCATCAATTAGTTGCATAGTGTTCATGATATGACCACAAATGCATTAAAGTCATAAAGACTCCTGGCTACTGAATCATAAGATCAATTTACCTTCACGTGGTAGAGGCTCAATAGCTCATCCCAAATAGAGCTCAATGATTATATGGCACAAATCTTTGGCCATGACTTCCACCTGGGTAGTTGCACCAATACATCCTGAGTTTTCCCTGGGCACAGGGAAGAATCTGCCCCAGGATAACAAAAATTGCCCGTCTCCCTCTCCTAAAGCAAGATGAACATATCCTGTTTTCCACTGTTATGATCATTTGGCTGCAAGTTTTGTTCCCTCCATTGACCTCAAAGACAATATAACACACATAGAAGCCCTTACTAAATTCATCTAACAAGGTTTAAATGATAACAAAGCCTGGCTTTACTGAACGCTAAAATGTCTCTAATGAAAAAAAGCCATCGTCCAAAATAAGATGAACTTGAACATTATTACTGTCTCTCAAGGAGGCACCTGTGCCATTATCCAAGCAAAATGTTACATATTCATACTTGATGAGTCTAGTAACGTATCATCATTATTAAATTATATAAAAACATAAAATCACCCTGAGTGATCTCACCCCCAGCCTAGGGAACTTGATAAATTAGCAATTTGGATCATGGGGCTCTTGATGAAAACAATTGTTACTTATTTTGGGTATCATCTTGATCTGTGCTTTGTACTGCATGTGCCTCTATTGCTGCTGTGGTATCTGCCTCCAAAGCAACCAGATCGTCATGAAAGGAGCCACCTCCATGTTTGTAAAACCCCTTGATGAATTGTTCAGGGCACATTACAAAAGAGGAGGACATATAAGATTGCTAGAGCTAGTCACAAAGGATAAAGAGTTGGAGGAGATCACTGAGAGGACATGACTACCAGTTGACCTGAGAGCAAGACCAGGGCAATCTGGGCTTCTTACCCCCTTCCCTGTCCTTGGAATGTGCACTCTGCCCTTCATTCCCACAGTGGGAGCTGTTTTCAAAGACATGGACCTGAGAGACCAGTGTGTTGTTCCGACCATCTGGATTGTGTGACTGAACCCTGTAAAGGCCCCTTTATAAACTTAAGATTCTAGTGGTAGGTTTGGAGATACACTCCTCTTGTGGCTGCCCAAGATAAGCCTCATAAGTAAGTTCCCTTTTTTATTAAGCCTGCTGTCTACCAATCTAGAGTGGTCTGCCTCTTTCTTTGGTCTTTCCTTGCCCTCCATGTATGGAGGCCAGTTTCAGATTTCACCCAGGAAACTCCCAAGTTTGAAAACCAGTAATATTTGTTCTGAGATCTGTTTGCTCTTATGATTATTATCAGAAGTAAGCATAGTAGAAATAGTTATGAATTTGGGATAATACATCAACATGAACTCATAGAGCTCAGATACACATTTATATACAGAAAACTTCACCAAGTTTAGCAAGAGTTGAAGCTAATTTTCTACCAGTGAGTAATCCTTTTCTGTGACTCAAAAGCATCATGTACTAACCAACAAAGTAATCACCCAGCTCAAAAACTTTAGTGATTTCCCTTTTTCTTAAAAATTAAATACAAACTCCTTAACCTGTGTTGTGGGCTGATCTAACCATTTTGGATTTTTACATTTATTAATTTGGGGAGAAGATAATCAGTCCCCAATAGATAGATATGGTTGATGACTATAGGTTCCCTCCCCCCATCACCACAATCTGGTGATATGAATTCAAGTCCCAGACTTAATTCCAACACACATACACACATGCATGCACACATAAGAAATATGAATCATATTTTATAGACTTCGGAAGCCACTGAGATAGGAAATCTGGGGAATGATTTCAAATTACCATTTTAGAAAGATTGCTCTTATTGCCATATGGAAGATAGATTGGAGAGGGCAGGACTGGAGAGAGTGAATCAGAATTGCTAAAGGGTCAAATGAGTAATGAAGGAGGCTTGAAATAAGTCATTGTCAATGGGGATAGAGAGGGTGAACATGGGACCAAATATGATACTGAATTAACAAGCATTAGTAGTATGACTTACAGCAAAGTGTAAGAATGAAGAAAGAGTTGGCAGGTAAGATGACTGTCAGGCCCATCATATCAGCGTCTGTGCCACAAAATGAGAGAAGAAATGCAGTAGAAGCATCTCAGGTGAGATAGAGGAAGCCACTGATTCCTATTTTTGAAATGCTGAGTCTGAAGAGTACATGAAATATATAAAAGGTAGTTTTATATATAATTCTAAAGCACATGAAAAAATCCTGGATCAAAATATAAATTTGGGTTCATCATTATAAATTAGTAGATGAAAGAACAGACATGAACAAGAGTGCCTGAGTAAAGCAATAAAATAGAAGGAAAAGAAGGCCTAGGCTTCAATCCTTGGAAATAGAATTTTTTAAGACATGGGTGGAGAAAAATAAATCTACTGAAGAGACATAGGAGGGGGTGGTCAGAGAATAAGAAGGGAACCAAAAGAAACTGAGGGAATAAGTTGCAAGAGGAAAAAGAATTTCAAGATGAAGAGTGTCCACATTGTCAAATTACTCAAAAGAAGTAAGTAAAAATGACAAAGAAGAAAAAAGAATCCATTGGATAAGATTCCTAGAAACTCAGAGGTTACCATAGTGTAAATAGGTTCAGTGAAGTTCTGGGGCAGAATATAGATAAAATTCCTCACTCAAAGTTGCCCTGTTCTCCCTTTAAGTAGTAGCATCAAGTCATTTTGCTCTTTTTTAATCCCCCTACTATTATGTCATAGTAATTTACCTTAGTTTTCATTCTACCACCTAGGGCTACACCTCATAAAACATTTCCTGAATTCTTTTGATCTTGTATATGATATTGAAAAAAGTAAACCTGGGCAAAAACCCAAATGGAAAATTTATCTCTAAAAAGTATTTTCCTATATATAAAACCCATCAAGTTTACTTTCTAGGGAAAAAAATTAAAGTTCCATATCCAATATAGTGTTGTTCATGTATTTTGTATTTACAAAGAGAGAAAAGGAGGCTATCAGGCCCAATACTCTGAGAGTGAACATAAATCCCAGTGCTTCTTGTGGAAGAGAAGAAGGTATTTTAAAGTCTTGTATTGTAGGCTTCAAAACCTCAGGGATAGACAGAAAGTCTACGGAGTCAGAGGCTCAGCAGGAGGAGACAGTGAAGGCTCTGAGAGCAAGCTGGGCACAGAGAAGGAAACATGGAAAACAATCCAATCATACTTGTTGGGCATTATAGACAGTAACTGTCTGACTCACTGATGAACTTTGGTTCCTTGAAGCAGACAAACAAACAAACAACAAAATTGCCTCTAGTGGCCAAAATTACGAAGCGTTAACAGTTCTCTGGCACCCAGTGAGATTAAAATTCAAGACCAGGCAACTGTGTATAGTTTGCAGTGATTCTCCCAAGAGCCACCTTGAGGCTTTCTACCAATTTCTACACTGCACTTATTGCTTTTGTGATTTTATGCCTCTGGGCCAAAATGAGAATATACCATACCAAGCGACTCTGGATCTGGACTAGCTAAATAATTAATTCTAAACTCTGCCAGAAGCCACTAGTGCTGGCTTCAGTTGACAAAAAGCAACTATTACCCTGACTCCAATGCTGAGTGCACAGACTTGGAAAAAACCCTGGAGTGTCATGATATTTGCAATATGTGTGAATGATCTGCTTTTAATAGAGTTTCCTACCTCCTATTTTCCCCAGTGATATCCTAATAATCAGGAGCAGCCTGAGAGAATCTACCATTCTCTTTCTTTTCTTTAGTACACAACAGCACGATTCAGCCTGTTGATGCTATGTATTCTTTACTATTCCTGAAATCGGGAGATCTGTCTTACACATATTAAATGTTCAAGACTGGCAGAAATTTAGAACTCCTTTCTTTAAAGTCAATTTAAACTGCAGATATTTGTACTTAGCCTCAGAAATTTCATTACATTCACAAAACTGATAAAAAAGCAGGTCAATGAAAAAGGCCTATTCCAAATATACAAATGAGAATTTGTTTTTTAAAACCTCAAAACCAGTACCTTGGTCATTCATTTACAATTATTCATTTCCTCTTTTACGCTAAACATGAAAATGTGTATTAGGAAAATAACCAAAAAAATCTCTTGATTAAGATGATCTCTTGCACACGTGCTTTATATATACATACACACATATATATAATTTAAGCATAGATATTCCTGTATTTTATACATATATAAAATACAGGAATATCTATGCTTAAATTTTCTTTTTCTACTCCCTATTTTTTCCCAAAGCAATGATTTTCAGTAAACTAAATGCACACACAAAAAATGTACAACTGATTCAAATAATCTACAGGTTCAAATAATGCCTAGAAAGTGAAAGAAATGCATTTAATATCTACCCAGTTATGGTCACTGATGACATCCTCATTGATTAAAGCCATAGTGGTCCCTGGAAGTCCCTTGGCTGTAAAAGCTGTGAATATTGGGGCACTGGGTTCAGCAACCTTAGTTTCACCAATAGCCATTCCCATTGAAGTCTTGCCACCATCTCTGAACACTGCTTTAGAAGAGGGAAGAGGTCCTTAAAAAGTATGGGAACTACCGACTTCATAGACAGAAGAGACAATCTCTTCTATCTCCCCTCTATACAATTTATTTCTTCAATGTCCTTATGTTTTTACATACAGGAAAAAAGTCAGAAAAAATTGTTGTCTTCTTGAAATTTTGATTCAAACGTGCGAAGGTACCTGAGGCAGGGAAATACTAGGGGTCTTGTTATCTAGATGGAGCAATGGGAAAGGCCCAGGTGTAGAAAATTCAAAGAGAAAAACAAAAATCAGTATCTCTAAAATATATCCTACCACTATGGTGATTAACAGCCTAGACAAGCCTGGGTTCACATCTTGGCTCTGCCGTTTGTAAATTGTGTAATTTTGAGCAAGACTTTTGAACTCTTTTTTCCCCAACAGTTTACTGACCAATAATGTATAATAATATATAGACTAATATAGAGAAATAAAAGTATATTTATCTTAAGTGTATACCTATACATATTTTCCCAAGGTGAACAAACCTAGGAACAGTAACCATATCCAGAAACAATGGCATGAGCCCAAGAAACCCCTCTTATAACCCTTTTAATCACTTGTTAAGGTAAACACTATCCTGAGTTCTAATAACACAGAATGGTTATTGTTGACTTCGAGGGACACTGCCATTTATCCTCTTTTTGCTTCACTTGTGAAATGGAGATTATAACAGTACCTTCATCCAGGGTTGTTATGAGAATTAAATGAGTGAATATTTATGAAAGTGCTTAGAAGAGCATACTACATAATAAGTACTATGTGTTTGTTAATTACAAATAAATGCTTAAAAAAATTAATCCATGCTTGATTATTGGCTTAGTATAAGTTGTATGATCTGAAACCTATGAAACGTTAACTAAAAATAGTTAAATTCATTCATGAGGAAGTAAATAAAGCCCCTCTCTAGTTAAACCAAAACTCAGTTTCACAAATGTATTGCTCACTTTTACACAAAGTCCTCAGGAAAATATTAAATAGATTTCTCAGAAATATATCTCAATAGTGATGGAACATAGTTTCTTTCTGAAACCCAACATTTTTCCTATTGTGATATAGTTACATATCTAATACATGTCATTTCAAAGAACCTTTAGGTATTGTTCAATTTTTTATTGTATTAAAAATGTGTATGTTGTTCTTATACAAACATTACTAACTTAAAAATAGGGGAACTATATTCAATAATTTTTAATAACCTGTAATGGAAAATAATTTTTAAAAAAGAATATATATATACATATATGTATAACTAAATCACTTTGCTGTACACCTGAAACACAGTATTGTAAATCAACTATACTTCAATTAAAAAGTAGGCTTAATAGGATTGCAAATCCTCAGACTGAATAAACGCACCTACTGAATTTTTAAAATATACCCTTGATATAAAGGCTCCTTATGATAAGCCCACAGCTAACATGATACTCAATGGCAAAGGGCTGAAAGTATTTCCTCTAAGATCAGGAATGAGAGATGGATGCTTACTCTCATCACTTTTCTTTATCATAGTATTGGAAGTTCTAGCCACAGCAATGAGACAAGAAAAAGAAATCCAAATTGGAAAGGAAGAAGTAAAAACTGTCACTGTCTGCAGAGGACATGATACTACATACAGAAAATCCTAAAGACCCCACCAAAAAACTATTAGAACTCATCAATGAATTCAGTAAAGTTGCAGGATACAAAATTAATATATGGAAGTTTGATGGGTTTCTATATACTAACAACAAAGTATCAGAAAGAGAAGTTAAGAAAACAGTCCCATTTACAATTGCATCAAAAAGAATATAATACCTAGGAATAAATCTAACCAAGGAGGTAAAAGACTTGTACTTGGAAAACTATAAGACACTGATGAAAGAAATTGAAGATGATACAAACAAATGGAAAAATATACTGTGCTCATGGATTGGAAGAATCAACATTGTTAAAATGAACATACTATCCAAGAAAATCTACAGATGCAATGCAATTCCTAACAAAATACCAATGACATCTTTCACAGAACTAGAACAAATAATTCTAAAATTTGTATGTAAACACAAAAGACCTCAAATAGCCAGAGCAATCTTGAGAAAGAAGAACAAAGCTGAATGTATCGCTTGCCCTGATTTCAAACTATACTACAAAGCTACAGTAATCAAAACAGTATGGTATTGGTACAAAAACAGACACAAAGATCAATGGAAAGAATAGAAAGCCTGGAAATAAACTCACACTTACATGGTCAATTAACCTGTACAAAGGAGGCAAGAATATACAGTGGGGAAAAGACAGCCCCCTCAATAAAAGAATCAAATGTTTTCATACCATATGCAAAAATAAACTCAAAATGGATTAAAGACTTAAATGAAAGACCTGAAATCACAAAACTTCTAGAAGGAAAACACAGGTAGTAGGCTCTTTGACATTGAACTTAGCAATATTTTTTGGATATGTAATGTATCCTTAGGCAAGGGAAACAAAAGCAAAAATAAACAAATAGGACTACATCAAATTAAAAAGCTTATCACAGTGAAGAAAACTATCAACAAAATGAAAGGTCACCTACTGAATGAGAGAAGATATTTGCAAACGGTATATCTGATAGCAGGATAATATCTAAAATATACAAAGAACTCATACAACTCAACATCAAAATATCAAACAACCCAATTAAAAAATGGGCAGAGGAACTAAATAGACATTTTTCCAAAGAAGATATACAGATAGCCAACAGACACTTGAAAAGATGCTCAGCATCACTTATAATTGGGGAAATGTAAATCAAAACCAAATGAGAAATTACTTCACATCTGTCAGAATGACTATTATCAAAAAGACAACAAATAACAAGTGTTGCAAGGATGTGGAAAAAAGGGAACCCTTGTACTCTATTTATGGGAATGTAAATTGGTACAGCCACTATGGGAAACAGTACCAAGTTTCCTCAAAAAATTAAAAATAGAACTACCATACTATCCAGCAATTCCACCTCTGGGTATTTTTCTGAAGAAAACAAAAATATAGATTCCAAAAGATAAATGCAACTTTATGTTCACTGCAGCGTTATCTACAGGAGCCAAGACATGGAAGCAACCTAAGAGTCTATCGACAGATGAATGGGTAAAGAAGATATTGATATACTGAGACACACACACACACACACACACATACACACAAAAGTGGAATATCACTCAGCCATAAAAAATAATAAAATCTTGCCATTTGAGACAACATGGATGGACCTAGAGGGTATTATGCTAAGTGAAATAAGTCAGAAAGAGAAAGACAAATGCCATATGATTTCACTTATATGTGGAATCTAAAAAACAAAACAATTAAAGAAACATAACAAAACATAACAGACTCACATATACAGAGAACAAACAATTGGTTACGAGAGAGGAGGTGGGATTAGGGTATGAGTGAAACAGGTGGGGGAGTTAAAGAGGTACAAATTTCCAGTTCAAAAAAAAAAAAAAAAAGAGTCACAGGGATGAAATGTACAGCATGGGAAATGTAGTCAATTATATTGTAATATCTTTGCATGGTGACAGGTGGTAACTAGACATATCATGGTGATCATTTTGTAAGGTGTAAAAATATCTAATCACTATGCTATATATACCTGGAACTAACAGAGAGATGCAGGTTAATTATAACTAAGTTGGAAATAAACAGGTAGACTCAGGGAAGAAATACATCAAAATGCTAATGATGATTGTCTCTGGGGGGTGGGGATTATGGGTGATTATTAATTTTTACTTTATGCTTGTATGTATTTCTAGTTATCTGCAATGAACATGTATTGCTTGTAACATTAGAAAGAAATTTCATTAAAATAAAAATTTTAAATAAAAAAAATACCCTTATTAAAGGAAATATACCTAAAAAAGAAACACCTGCCATCAGTTAAAGTGGTTCACTACATACAAAAAAGGGCAGGAGATCAACTTTAAGAATCCTGTCTCATTCATCACCCTTTCATGGAATTGATTTTCTGTCCTTAGAAATAAGGACATTTTGTAACTGATCTACCAGAAGACAACACGATTTGACTCCAACCACTTTTTTTAAAGAAAAGAAAAAAGAAAGCAGAAAATAATTTTTCCACATTGAAAGAACAATGTGTAGATTAAAGTACAAATACATATAAATTTTATTTTCCTTTTTTATTATTGAATACCTATTATATGATTGCTTTACTTTTCTGAAAATCTTTACACTTATTCCCTGATAAATTATGTTTCTACATATTCAGTGACATTACATTACTAAACACTTAAATCTGAAGATACAACAGCCAATGTTACATTTGGAAACACATGCCAAAATGACTGATTATTCTAAACTACAAAGGTGTGAAACTGAGAAAATATTTAATGAACAAACTTCAAAACACAACATGTCAAGTTTAGAAATACTCGTTACAGAGGATGATCCTTTGAATGTTCATTTCCACAAATGAAGCTCTGATATTTTTTGACTTTACTGAAAGCCCCAAAAGCAAAAAAAAATTTTTTCAAGAAGCAGCCCATATTTGGCAGATATCCTGTTGTTTTATTATGTTTTTTATTATGTTATTGGAGGAAAATATTTGAATTTTTTCAGGGAATGAAATACACTGTGACAGAATTTTGGCTCTAAAACACGTTTAGACTGTTAGACTAGTATGGGTTCATGAATATGCAGCCTCTGTAGCAACCCGGCAGCCTCCTGTCTTTAGGAGGGCCTCACACGTACTAGCCATCTTGAAATTCTTAATAATTTTGGAACAAGGAGTCCCCGTTTTCTTTTTGTACTAGATCCCATGCTTTATATTGTCTGTCCTGATTAGAGAACTCTCAACACCTCAGTTCTCTCTTTCACATACATGTTCAATGGACATTCATTCCATTTATTTACCCTAAGACCATCTGAAAAGAACGTAAGTAGAAGCACCTGTCTTCCCATGTCCCTAAATGATTGTTTGTCTATGTAAATGGGCCATATACTTTGGCCTCACTTGCCCTCTTGTCACCTGTGACCTTTTTTGTCAGTGATACCCTCTTCTTTATCTTTAGACTTAGCTTCCTCCACATCACTCACTTTCAGCCAAAACATGCCCAAATATCTTGCACACTTAGAAAAAAACATGTATCCTTTATTAAACTTTATTCTCCTATGTAGAAGCCTATCAGTTTACAAGAATCTGAATCACAATATTCTTTTCTTCTTCATGAAAATAATATGAACTCATAGTAGAACATAATAAAAATATTCTAAAGGATAAAATATCTTCCATATTTTTACCACCAAGAGAAAAATACTATTTAAAAATATTATTTCTTAAGAAAAAAAGCAATCTACCGCAAAAAAAAAAAAAAATGAAAGAACTAAAAAATAAAATAAAAATATTATTTCTTTGCCATTTTCTAAGCATTACCATGAAAGTGTGATCCATGAGAAGACCAAAGGAGGTCTTCAAGACTCAGGGGGTCCATGAGGTCAAATATGTTTATAATAATATTAGGATTTTATGTTTATTTTTCAGCATGTTCACATTTGCAAATATGGTGCAGTAACAAGGATGGGCAAAACTGCTGTCTCCTTATACCAGCAGTCACTGCATCCTTCGCAATCACACCCTCAGAGGAAACAAGTGATTTTTTACTCCATGCCTTGATGAAGCAGTGATTTTTATTTATTTAACCTGTAAGCACATTTTAAAAAATATTCAGTGTGGTGAAATGAGAAATATGCAGAAAGCACTCTTCGCCACAGCAAAGTAAGATAGCTGTCTTGAAGAAAAGCACCTGGGCCATTACTTGAGCTGTGAGCAGAACTAACTACCTTCATCATGGAGCGTCATGACTGACAGAAAACTGTATTTATTCAGACTTGAGTATTTGGGAAAGATTTTTTTCAGAAATGAACACAGTGAAGCTGTCACTTCAAGGGAAACAATGGACATATTTGTTACCAATGATAAAATTTAAGCTTTCAATTGAAAATCAGAATTTTAGAAAACACTCCCACTACAATGAGCTTTATGGCTTCAGAGTAGTTAAAGACTTTCCTGATGAGATCAGTGGTGATATTAACAAATGTGATCTTTGATATTATATATTGTTATTTGGGATATATGCATAATTCAACAAACCAATATATTCCAAGATCATGCATGAGTAAAAGAGCCCGAATCTAATTCAAAACTGAGACATTCAAAGGTAAAAATCTTTATTATCTATAGACCCTTGTTAAAAATAATAAAGAGACTGATTGAAATGGATGAGGTAGAATAGAAAAAGAAATTTTGAAAAATAGGAAAAAACAAGTTGATAAACTTAAGTCAGCTTTGAGCATAAAGAATATTTAGAAAACTAAATTGGTGAGACAAAATCAAAGCCAAAGTAAAATATTTGACTACAATAACATAGAAATGGAAGAAAATAATTATAGCATTATGAATCTTCTAAAGTATGTGGAAAATTCATAGTAGATAGTCACACTGTTAAAAAATTTAATGTTTAATTTGCATTTTTAAAATATAAGGGCAATAATATAAATAATATAAATAGAATGCACAATTTTATCATAGTAGAGAAGAAAATGAATAATGAACATCAGATAATTGCAACATAAGGCACGAAACAGGGAATGAAGAAGCAAAGAAAAGCAGGGTTAAGTAACACAAAAATAAACCAAAGCTTCCCAATAATCATTGTATTAATCTGGCTTCTCCAGAGAAACAGAACCAATACGAGATATATATATATACCTTGGTGTTGCAGCTTGCAATTTACAGTTTATAAAAGGGGAGACTCTTAAAATAACTGAAAACAATATAAAAATAAAATGATACATAACAAGTCTAAGAAGTAGCAGAAACTGGAACTTCCTCCTCAGTTCAGAAGACTCATTTTAGAAAAATGGCTGCTGGACAACAGAAAGCATCACAGGAACTATACAAATCTTCCAACCTCCTGCTGAATATCTGACAAAAGGATGTTGAAACTAATTAGGCATAGGTATTGGAAAACAAGGAGACTCTCCACCGTATCATTCAGCAAATATTTGGTGTCTACAGACCTTTCCTTGTTCAAGGGAAAATAATCACACACAAATAAATACCAACATAAGGCCTAAATAAGAGTCATCTTGTTGAATAATATTTCTCAAAGTCTATGCCTCAGAATTTATTCTGAAGTTACTAAAATGTAATGTGAGAGACAAAGGCCCTATCACAAAATAGATATTTAAATTCTGACTTAAATGTTAAAATGATTTCTGTATTTCAGGATCTTTTGGAATATGCTGTTATTCATTGTGTATCTATAATTGATGAATATTTGCTGAGAATTTCTCATGGAATTGGTATTCTCAGAGAGACTTTGAGAAATGCTCCTTAGAAACACCTTCATCAATATGGAAATATGTGCAACAACCATTATAAAATTATAAAATCAAACTACAAAATTGATTATACAATAAATGTTCACATATATTTCCATTTCGTAGGAACACATGATATCTATAACATACACACAATCTGTATGAGACATCAAATGAACAATTAGAGTGAATATTATCAATGGTAAGGTAGGTGAAGATAATTGTATCCATAGGAGGATATCTAACCCAACTTTATAAAAAGATTTTTTGGAAGAGGAGGACTCTGAGCTAAAACATGATTGTCAATTCAGAGACATCTGCAAGGTGAAAATAGGGAAGAGTGGCTGGCCATCCGTGGATGATTGTATTTTGCATTCCAGACTGCAGGAAGTTATGACCATCATCCATAACCATAAAAGGATGAAATTTGTTCAAAACCTGAGAGCATTTTAGTGTGGTCGAAGTTTAGAGTGTGAGGTGGGGAACGGTAAGAGAGACTGATGGAAAGGTAAGAAGTTGTAATATCATGCAAATCTATGCAAGATATACAAAGAATGTGAACTTTATCTCAAGGGCAATGGGGAAACATGGAAAAGTTTTATATAGGTTAGAGGCAAAACCCCACTTTTGTTTAAAAGATTATGCTACACTACAGAAATGTGATTAAAGGTGGCAAGAACAGAGGAAAGAAATCCAGCTGGAAAGCTGAATGAGATGTTGATGGCCTAAAAGTAAGATGATAGCAAAAAAATGAAATGGACTTGGTAGATCCAAGAGATACGGAACAGGCAGGGCATGGAGATGGATCCATTTCAGGAAAATGGAGATGTCAGCATGACACCCAGGTTTCTACGATGAACCTGATAAGAACCTGATGAAGTTATTCACTGGCATGAAAAAGAGAAAAAATGTGTTGGGATTAGAACAGAGCATGGGTTGGGGATGTGTTGGATTCAGCTTTGATTATGCTAGATTTTAGAAGCTTTTGAAACTTCACAGCAGGGTGGGTCAGTAGTTAATTAAGAGATCTGGGTTGAGATAACAATTTGGTTGTCCTATGAATGCATTTATATTCTTTCAAACATGTAAGAAATAATTTCCTTGCCACAAAATTATTATAAGGCTTACCAAAAGATGGAATTTTACCAACTGACTTTATGAAGCTAGCACAGTGCTAGTACTAAAATCTTAGAAATATAGCAAAATAAAAGAAAAATCACAAGTCAGTCTAGATTATAAATACAGAAGCAAATATTTTTATTTAGATACTAGATCTGACTACACAAATGTTAAAACCTCTATGTTAAAAATATCACAAACATCTAAAGAGATTTGCTATTACCTGAAAAAAGTGCCAATATCCTTAATATTTAAGGAGAAAATATTGTTCAAATAATCAAAAAAAAATAAGCAAAGAAAACCTGTAAAAGAGTTAGGGATATACCATTGGCATAACAACTAAAGGATTCCAAAGTTCATCAAAACTGAAGATTTTTTTCCCCAGTGTTAGAAAATTCTACAGCAACCCGATTCTGGAGAATTGTGCACTGAAGTAAACTGGTAGGTACATTTAGGATATTCCCACATGTGTTGTCATGGTACCTGAAGCTATAAGCCTTCACTTAGAAGTCTTCTTCACAGATGACAAATATTGCTTTTATACCAGCCAGGAAAGGAAAAGGAAAGAAAAATGGCACCCACATCTCGGGCCAAAGCAAGTAATGAGAGTATGTGGGAAATGTAATAATGTAGGGATACAGTCTTGGGGAAAAAAAAAAGAAAAAAGAAAAGGAAAAGAATAACAACAATAACATCAACAAACATAAAATAAATGTAATTTTTTAAAAAAGACACATCAAACAAAAGCCTGAAGCTATTAAGGCAACTGGCAGCTCACCTTCAGGAAAAGAAATAAAAAGATGCAAAAGGGAATTCCTTTGTATGTACACAGAAGACCTGCTATCCCAAAACTTGTATATTATTTTTTTAAATTACAGAAGAAGGAAGCAAAAATAAAGTTCCAAAACTCCAGACACTCCAAATTCTAGAAACCTACTCTTCCCAGAACACCCAGACAGCTAAAGAGCTGCACAAAACATAAAAACATCAATGGCATCCAAGCTGCTATCTCATTCTCCGTACTAGAGTCAAGAACTGGTTGGCTAAACAGGACACAAAGACAGGGAAGGTGCTAGAAGACTCTTATTGATAATTTGGGGATTGAAAAGAAAACCAAGAGAGAAAACACTGATCAATGCAAAATATCTAAAACAAAACTGAACCCCCAGATTTCTGTGTATGTTTTAGGGTGTGTGTGTGAGTGTGTATGAGGGCAAGAAAGGAACAAATGTATGTAAAGGTAAAAAAGATATGAAGAAAATTTCACTTTGGGGAAAAAAAGTAAAACACCTCAAGAAACAGTGGTGATTCTAAGTAAGAAAAATCTTTTGCACTCTTAACACAATGAACCACATCAATCTGTACACACATGGAAAATATGGAGCTGTACATAGGATTAACTAAAATTTTCTGGATGATGAGAATACAAACTTCTAAAATTTCGTTTTCTTTTGCATTACTTTGCACCTTCTGAACTTTATACAACTAATTTATTAAGATTTTAATTAAACAAATATTTATTTGACCCTTCTATAGACCAGGCACTATACTAGATAGACATTATGGGTACAATAGTAAGCACCCTAAATATGTTCCCTGCTCTTCAGACACTAACTCAGTAGAAAGAGATTATCAAGAATTACAAAAGAATAATACAGTGTGATAACGTGTTATGATTATAGATAATTGTAAAATAAGTGAAAATACAAAACAACTCCCTTAGGAGTTGGCTAGCAGAACACAATTCAGCAGAGAATAGTTTATGTAAAGAAATAATTTATGATAAAGGCTGAAGTGGGAATTTAAGTAACAAAGAAAGCAAATATAGATTTCCTAAATTGCTGTATTAAGAGATGAAGTCCAACTTTAGTAATAGGGAAGTAGGATATTACTGAAGGGGAACATAAAATTTTGAGAGAAAACTGCATTACAAAGACTGTGTGAGAGTTGTATTGATGGCAAGAATAGGGGAGAGGGAGGGAGAGAGAAAGAGAGAGAGAATAAATACCTGATTGCCTAAGAACCCAGACACCGTAGCTTTTCCATACTCAGCTGAATTTCCTCACTTCCTAATGGCTATCTCAGTGAAACACAATGTTCCTTGTCCCAATTCTTCGGTTTAATTTTACTGCCATTTTAGTTCATCAGCAAGCCGTCCTTAGTGATTTGTTAGCCGGATCACAGAGTATCTCTACACTCTTTACCTTGTTAAATTAAAATGCTAATGCCCCTCTTTATGGCACAGGCTTTACCTGTGACAATTACATCTGAACACAGGGGATTCTAAATGAAAGAGCTAATCTCTTGTTTAGTCACACTGTACTTATAAGATGCAAAAATATTTTGAATCAAGTGTATGTTCTCGAATTATGTAATAGGAGAAAAGAGAGAAAATTGGGGAAAATAATATGTGAATATTTTCAAAGTATTGTTTTAACAAATATGGTCAGGAAAAAAATGATTTGAAAACTAGTGTCTGGTACTTCCAGCTTCTTAACAAGGATATTGATTTGAGAGTGAAAAGGAGTTTCTAATAACATACCAAACCTATAATTCAAAACTCCAAAAGGGATTCTTTTCCTTTATGATTGTGATTTTAGAACCAAATGCTATGAAAGTGTTCATTGTCTGGTGGTAGGGCTTTGAGCCAGATTCTTGACAAAATCAGTAAACACACCTTCTATCAACCACACAATTCTCACTCCCCTGGAAAGTATGACATAAACACCAGTTGGTTAAATCCAGTCTCAGCTATTCTCTGAGAATGCAGAATGTAAACCAGGATTATGTGCACACTTGCAAAATTGCCCCAGGGGAGTGGAGTCATGGCAATGTGTGTATCCTACTGTAGTCCAAGTAAGGCACCAGTGGTGGGGAAACAGAAAACCAGAGCAGAGAGGCTCCCATTCTACATTTATTATGTTTTGATGACACTGTATTTTCAAATAGAGAAATTTTTCTTCTAGAACTATTTCACACATTTCTACTGGAATATATCTAACTAATATATTAAAGTTTTTTCACTGAGTATAAATCTCCAATAAATATATTTTACAAAAAGGCAGTGAGGGAGGGAAGGAAGGAAGGGAGGGAGGGAGGGAAGGAAGGGGAGAGAGAGAGAAAAAGAGAGAAAGGGAAACCTGTCTTACCCACATAGAAATTCTTGTGTTCAAACACTGTTCAATATGATTTTTTTTCTTTAGATAACACCCTTAAGAAGGTACAATTCTAAAACTGTAGAATAATTTGCATTTTTGTGGTTAAACAAACCAGTGTGAATTCTTTAAATAATCCATGAGGGGCTTCATAACCAGGATTCAAATGACCAAGTTGTACTTGATCATTAAACAGAATTTCAGCTGTGGTTTGTGGGCTCTTGTAAACTAATCTTCATGAAAACAGCCCATGTTTAAAGCTCATTTGTGATTCTTGGGGACAGAATGTACTGAGTTGGCTTTGCTGCTGCATGAAAACATTCTTCTTACTCCTTTAATAGTTCCTGTCACACATTCATTCCGCGTATATGAACACAAAGGCATTCAATATACATAATTCTCTGGAAGTTGTTGCAGTCATAAACCCAGTGAAATGAGCAAACTCTTCAATGGAAACTCTCCTGGCCTAAGAGGCCTGCTTAGAAAGCCCTACCACTCCCCACCCTGGCCTCATTTCTATCCACCCTCCCCTGCACTTAGCATCCCAAGCCATACTGGCCTTCAGTCAGTTCCCACCCCTTTCTCTCACCCAACACCTCTTCACCTCCTGTTCCTTCTTCCTGAAGGCAGCATGTCTGACTCTTTCTCATCTATTAGACCTCAGCTTCACATCAGTAGAGCAAAGAGGCTGTCCTTGATCACTCAACAGAAATTAGGCCTCCTTAAGCTTCAAAGAACTCACAAGAAGAAACTATTCTATTTTTTTCCTTCTACCTGCTTTCCTATTTATTGCATACTTCCCTCTCTAAAATATAAGCTTGACCAATATCCATGTAGTTATCTTAACTATCTCATTTACCATTTTATTTCCATCACATGGTACCATATTTGGAGGAGAAGGGTGCACAAAAAAATATTTTTTGGAATGGTTAGGTCAATGTTCCTACATGAATCAAACTGAACAAAGTGTTTGAGGCTCTTTTAATAGGCCTAAGCATGTATAAGTAACTTGATGATACCATTCTACACCATTCTATTAAGAGACAATAATGGGCTGTAAAGACAGAGAAGAGGTAACTCCTGAGTTTATATTATTAGTTTGGTGAATAATATAGAAAAATGCTAAAAGCTGTTCTGGATTTCTTCATCATTGAAGAATAAATACCAATGTTTTTCCAGCATGTAGGTTTTCTCAGCGCAACTGGAAAAAGTCTGAAGTTAACTCAAAATTTGGCTAGCTGAATTTGCTAGTCTGTATATATAAAAATCCCACAGGATCTTGATACACTGGTCTTTTTAAACATGGACTGAAGAAAACTGTAATGACTGAAGCGTTCATACCGATTCCTCTGCATATATATTTTGAATATAGAGACAGTTACAATGTAACTCAAAGAAATAAATATTTCTGGAATATTGCATTCCATCAGACTTCTTTGTTACCCATTTTATGTCATTTTTAGCTGCTCTGCATGTTGCAGAAGTAACAAGATTTTCTCAGTGATAAATTAGTTCTAATTAAGATTGTTTATTTATGAAAGCTCTTTAATTGTAACTATGAGAGGTACAAATGGAGAGGAACTCTGTAAATTGGCAGGACAGAAAATGGTTACCATCGAAGTATGAAAGTGAGACATTGTTTGCTGGAAAAAGAGTAAACAAGAGACAGCTAGTGAAAAAAAAATTACAAATCTAAAAGAAAGCAAGGAGAGTTTCATCTTCCCTGGAAGGTAAATGGTGTTCCAGTTTATAGTAAAATTAGAAAAATTAGATAGATAGATTAAAAATAGATGACTGTGACATTAGGTGAGAGGAATTTGTTTAATTTAAATTTTAGTATTCTAACATTAAAAATTAAAATCAGATAACCTGGTGCTGGTATCCCAATTTTTGTTTTGAAATTTTACCTAACTGTGAAATCCAAAAATATAGGAACAAAATGATGTTAAAATAGATAGAGATAATACATAAATGATAACTGAAGCAGAAGTATTTGGGAGTTGTATCATGAGAAGATGTTATTAGATAACACAGAGTCAGGAGATTGCCCAACGACTTAAATCACCCACAAATTCTGTGACAGACTACTAAGGTGGAGTCTGATAGCTTAGGAGAGGCATTTCAACCAAATTTGTTTGCCAACCATTAAATTAATGTTGGACTACTGGAGTTAACCAGATTAATATTACTCCAGCAAAAATAAAAGTACTGCTTTTCATATATTCCAGGAATTTCTGGAAAGGAAATATTCCAAACTAGAAATACTTTATAAACTAACAGCTAAAAGACTTCAGATAAAATTGATATAAATATAACACTGCTTGAAAAGTGATGCTTCAAAATTACTTAAACATTTCTACAAGACTTTTGGATGTAAGGCTTTTATAATTCATTAAATATTATTTATAATTTTGCTAAGTCATATCCATAGATCAAAGGAGAAAGTAGAAAATTAGATTTATAATGTGTTCTTGAAAGCTTGAATTTTCATATTCTTAAAGGACACATTTTATTGAAGAACAAAATTAAAAATTATCTGGAAATCATAATATTTAAAATCTGAATCCCCAAATCAGAAATATTCAGATGATAGTCAAAGTGTGCAGACCCAAGGGAGGGTAACAATCACTGGAAACACATGAGAAAATCTGATAAGCCAGCAGAATTGGACAGTGCTCTGAGCCTCTGTAGAGAGCTTTCTTCACTCGGTGCCCCACAGTCTATTACCTTCTCCCACCAACTGTCTTGGCACAGAGAGCTCTAAGGGCAGCTCTCCACCTAACCTCTTTTCTCCATGAGCAGAATTCAGAACGTTTATTTGGTTCCTTTTATTGTCTGCTCCTTGAACGGAAGCCAAACTGTCATTCACTGCAGGTGGTTATCAGTCAACACTTGCAAATATGGTACAAACCAGTTTTCCCACAGAAACACATCACATTATTAAAAGCAATGCATAAAGTTTAAAAAAAAACAAAAAAGATTCAGGGATGCCAACAAACTTACATCTAAAAGGAACTCTAGGGAGGAGAGGGGAAGATGGCGGAAGAGTAAGACACAGAGATCACCTTCCTCCCCACAGATACATCAGAAATACATCTACACTTGGAACAACTCCTACAGAACACCTACTGAATGCTGGCAGAAAACCTCAGACCTCTCAAAAGGCAAGAAAACCCCCACATACCTGCATAGGGCAAAAGAAAAAAAAAAAAACAGAGATAAAAGAATAGGGACAGGATCTGCACCAGTTGGGAGGGAGCTGTGAAGGAGTAAACGTTTCCACACACAGGAAGCCCCTTCGCGGGTGGAGACTGCGGGTGGCCGAGGGGGGAAGCTTCGGAGCCGCGGAGGAGAGCGCAGCCACAGGGGTGCGGAGGGCAAAGCGGAGAGATTCCCGCACAGAGGATCGGTGCCGACCGGCACTCACCAGCCCGACAGGCTTGTCTGCTCACCTGCCGGTGCGGGCAGGGCTGGGAACTGAGGCTCGGGCTTCGGTGAGACCGCAGGGAGAGGACTGGTGGTGTGAACACAGTCTGCACAGGTTAGTGCGCCACGGCTAGCCGGGAGGGAGTCCGGTGAAAAGTCTGAACCTGCCGAAGAAGCAAGAGACATTTTCTTCCCTCTTTGTTTCCTGCTGCGCGAGGAGAGGGGATTCAGAGCGCTGCTTAAAGGAGCTCCAGAGACGGGTGTGAGCTGTGGCTAACAGCCCGGACCCCAGAGACGGGCATGAGACGCTAAGGCTGCTGCTGCCACCGCCAAAAACCTGTGTGCGAGCACAGGTCACTCTCCACACCTCCCCTCCCGGGAGCCTGTGCAGCCCGCCACCGCCAGGGTCCTGTGATTCAGGGACAACTCCCCCGGGAGAACGCATGGCGCGCCTCAGGCTGGTGCAACGTCACGCCGGCCTCTGCCGCCGCAGGCTCACCCCGCATTCCGTACCCCTCCCTCCCACGGCCTGAGTGAGCCAGAGCCCCCGAATCAGCTGCTCCTTTAACCCCGTCCTGTCTGAGCGAAGAACAGACGCCCTCAGGCGACCTACACACAGAGGCGGGGCCAAATCCAAAGCCGAGCCCTGGGAACCCTGCTAACAAAGAGGAGAAAGGGAAATCTCTCCCAGCAGCCTCAAAAGCAGCGGATTCAAGCTCCACAATCGGGCTTCCCTGGTGGCGCAGTGGTTGAGAGTCCGCCTGCCGATGCAGGGGACACGGGTTCGTGGCCCGGTCCGCAGAGCGGCTAGGCCCGTGCGCCATGGCCGCTGAGCCTGCGCGTCCAGAGCCTGTGCTCCGCAACGGGAGAGACCAAAACAGTGAGAAGCCCGCGTACAGCAAAAAAAATCTCCACAATCAATTTGATGTACCCTGCACCTGTGGAATACATGAATAGACAACGAATCATCCCAAATTGAGGAGGTGGACTTTGCGAGCAAGATTTATTATTTTTTCCCCTTTTCTTCTTTTTGTGAGTGTGTATATGTATGCTTCTGTGTGAGATTTTATCTGTATAGCTTTGCTGTCACCATTTGTCTTAAGGATCTTTCTGTCCGTTTTTTTTTTAACTTTAAAAAAAATTTTTTTTCTTAATTATTTTTTTATTTTAATAACTTTATTTTACTTTACCTTAGTTTATTTTATTTTCTTTTATTCTCTTTCTTTCTTTCTTTCTACTTTTTCTCTCCCTTTATTCTGAGCCGGGTGGATGAAAAGCTCTTGGTGCTGCAGCCAGGAGTCAGTGCTGTGCCTCTGAGGTGGGAGAGCCAACTTCAGGACACTGGTCTACAAGAGACCTCCCAGCTGCACATAATATCAAATGGTGAAAATCTCCCAGAGATCTCCATCTCAACACCAGCACCCAGCTTCACTCAACGACCAGCAAGCTACAGTGCTGGACACCCTATGCCAAACAAGTAGCAAGATAGGAACACAACCCCACCCATTAGCAGAGAGGCTGCCTTAAATCATAATAAGTCCACAGACACCCCAAAACACACCACCAGACGTGGACCTGCCCACCAGAAAGATAAGATCCAGCCTCATCCACCAGAACACAGGCACTAGTCCCCTGCACCAGGAAGCCAACACAACCCACTGAACCAACCTTACCCACTGGGGACAGACACCAAAAACAACGGGAACTATGAACCTGCAGCCTGCAAAAAGGAGACCCCAAACACAGTAAGATAAGCAAAATGAGAAGACACAAAAACACACAGCAGATGAAGGAGCAAGATAAAAACCCACCAGACCTAACAAATGAAGAGGAAATAGGCAGTCTACCTGAAAAAGAATTCAGAATAATGAGAGTAAAGATGATCCAAAATCTTGGAAACAGAATAGACAAAATGCAAGAAACATTTAACAAGGACCTAGAAGAACTAAAGATGAAACAAGCAACAATGAACAACACAATAAATGAAATTAAAAATACTCTAGAAGGGATCAATAGCAGAATAACTGAGGCAGAAGAACGGATAAGTGACCTGGAAGATAAAACAGTGGAAATAACTACTGCAGAGAAGAATAAAGAAAAAAGAATGAAAAGAACAGAGGACAGTCTCAGAGACCTCTGGGACAACATTAAACGCACCAACATTCGAATTACAGGGGTTCCAGAAGAAGAAGAGAAAAAGAAAGGGACTGAGAAAATATTTGAAGAGATTATAGTTGAAAACTTCCCTAATATGGGAAAGGAAATAGTTAATCAAGTCCAGGAAGCACAGAGAGTCCCATACAGGATAAATCCAAGGAGAAACACGCCAAGACACATATTAATCAAACTGTCAAAAATTAAATACAAAGAAAACATATTAAAGCGGCAAGGGAAAAACAACAAATAACACACAAGGGAATCCCCATAAGGTTAACAGCTGATCTTTCAGCAGAAACTCTGCAAGCCAGAGGGAGTGGCAGGACATATTTAAAATGATGAAGGAGAAAAACCTACAACCAAGATTACTCTACCCAGCAAGGATCTCATTCAGATTTGATGGAGCAATTAAAACCTTTAAAGACAAGCAAAAGCTGAGCGAGTTCAGCACCACCAAATCAGCTTTACAACAAATGCTAAAGGATCTTCTCTAGGCAAGAAACACAAGAGAAGGAAAAGACCTATAATAACAAACCCAAAACAATTAAGAAAATGGGAACAGGAACATACATATCAATAATTACCTTAAATGTAAATGGATTAAATGCTCCCACCAAAAGACACAGACTGGCTGAATGGATACAAAAACAAGACCCATATATATGCTGTCTACAAGAGACCCACTTCAGACCTAGAGACACATACAGAATGAAAGTGAGGGGATGGAAAAAGATATTCCATGCACATGGAAAGCAAAAGAAAGCTGGAGTAGCAATTCTCATATCAGACAAAACAGATTTTAAAATAAAGACTATTACAAGAGACAAAGAAGGACACTACACAATGATCAAGGGATCGATCCAAGAAGAAGATATAACAATTGTAAATATTTATGCACCTAACATAGGAGCACTGCAATACATAAGGCAAATACTAACAGCCATAAAGGGGAAATCGACAGTAACACATTCATAGTAGGGGACCTTTACACCCCACTTTCACCAATGAACAGATCATCCAAAATGAAAATAAATAAGGAAACACAAGCTTTAAATGATACATTAAACAAGATGGATGTAATTGATATTTATAGGACACTCCATCCAAAAACAACAGAATACACATTTTTCTCAAGTGCTCATGGAACATTTCCAGGATAGATCGTATCTTGGGTCACAAATCAAGCCTTGGTAAATTTAAGAAAATTGAAATTGTATCAAGTATCTTTTCCAACACAACGCTATGAGACTACATATCAATTACAGGAAAAGATGTGTAAAAAATACAAACACATGGAGGCTAAACAATACACTACTTAATAACGAAGTGATCACTGAAGAAATCAAAGAGGAAATCAAAAAATACCTAGAAACAAATGACAACGGAGACACGACAACCCAAAACCTACGGGATGCAGCAAAAGCAGTTCTAAGAGGGAAGTTTATAGCAGTACAATCCTACATTAAGGAACAGGAAACATCTCGAATAAACAACCTAACCTTGCACCTAAAGCAATTAGAGAAAGAAGAACAAAAAAACCCCAATGTTAGCAGAAGGAAAGAAATCATAAAAATCAGATCAGAAATAAATGAAAAAGAAATGAAGGAAACAATAGCAAAGATCAATAAAACTAAAAGCTGGTTCTTTGAGAAGATAAACAAAATTGATAAACCATTAGCCAGACTCATCAAGAAAAAAAGGGAGAAGACTCAAATCAATAGAATTAGAAATGAAAAAGGAGAAGTAACAACTGACACTGCAGAAATACAAAAGATCATGAGAGATTACTACAAGCAACTCTATGCCCATAAAATGGACAACCTGGAAGAAATGGACAAATTCTTAGAAAGGCACAACCTGCCAAGACTGAATCAGGAAGAAATAGAAAATATGAACAGACCAATCACAAGCACTGAAATTGAAACTGTGATTAACAATCTTCCAACAAAAAGCCCAGGACCAGATGGCTTCACAGGGGAATTCTATCAAACATTCAGAGAAGAGCTAACAGCTATCCTTCTCAAACTCTTCCAAAATATAGCAGAGGGAGAAACACTCCCAAACTCATTCTACGAGGCCACCATCACCCTGATACCAAAACCAGACAAGGATGTCACAAAGAAAGAAAACTACAGGCCAATATCACTGAAGAACACACATGCAAAAATCCTCAACAAAATACTAGCAAACGGAATCCAACTGCACATTAAAAGGATCATACACCATGATCAAGTGGGGTTTATTCCAGGAATGCAAGGATTCTTCAATATATGCAAATCAATCCATGTGATACACCATATTAACAAATTGGAGAAAAACCATATGGTCATCTCAATAGATGCAGAGAAAGCTTTCGACAAAATTCAACATCCATTTATGGTAAAAACCCTCCAGAAAGTAGGCATAGAGGGAACTTTCCTCAACATAATAAAGGCCATATATGACAACCCACAGCCAACATCGTCCTCAATGGTGAAAAACTGAAAGCATTTCCACTAAGATCAGGAACAAGACAAGGTTGCCAACTCTCACCACTCTTATTCAACATAGTTTTGGACGTTTTCGCCACAGCAATCAGAGAAGAAAAGGAAATAAAAGGAATCCAAATTGGAAAAGAAAAAGTAAAGCTATCACTGTTTGCAGATGACATGATACTATACATAGAGAATCCTAAAGATGCCACCAGAACACTACCAGAGCTAATCAGTGAATTTGGTAAAGTAACAGGATACAAAATTAATGCAAAGAAATCTCTGGCATTCCTACACACTAATGATGAAAAATCTGAAAGTGAAATCAAGAAAACACTCCCATTTACCATTGCAACAAAAAGAATAAAATATCTAGGAATAAACCTACCTAAGGAGACAAAAGACCTGTATGCTGAAAAATTATAAGACACTGATGAAAGAAATTAAAGATGATACAAATAGATGGAGAGATATACCATGTTCGGATTGGAAGAATCAACACTGTGAAAATGACTCTACTACCCAAAGCAATCTACAGATTCAATGCAATCCCTATCAAACTACCACTGGCATTTTTCACAGAACTAGAACAAAAAAATTCACAATTTGTATGGAAACACAAAAGACCCAGAATAGCCAAAGCAACCTTGAGAATGAAAAACGGAGCTGGAGGAATCAGGTTCCCTAACTTCAGACTATACTACAAAGCTACAGTAATCAAGACGGCATGGTACTGGCACAAAAACAGAAATATAGATCAACGGAACAGGATAGAAAGCCCAGAGATAAACCCACGGACATATGGTCACCTTATCTTTGATAAAGGAGGCAGGAATGTACAGTGGAGAAAGGACAGCCTCTTCAATAAGTGGTGCTGGGAAAACTGGACAGCCACATGTAAAAGTATGAGATTAGATCACTCCCTAACACCATACACAAAAATAAGCTCAAAATGGATTAAAGACGTAAATGTAAGGCCAGAAACTATCAAACTCTTAGAGGAAAACACAGGCAGAACACTCTATGACATAAATCACAGCAAGATCCTTTTGACCCACCTCCTAGAGAAATGGAAATAAAAACAAAAATAAACAAATGGGACCTAATGAAACTTCAAAGCTTTTGCACAGCAAAGGAAACCATAAACAAGACAAAAAGACAACCCTCAGAATGGGAGAAAATATTTGCAAATGAATCAAGTGACAAAAGATTAATCTCCAAAATTTACAAGCAGCTCATGCAGCTCAATATTAAAAAAACAAACAACCCAATCCAAAAATGGGCAGAAGACCTAAATAGACATTTCTCAAAGAAGATATACAGACTGCCAACAAACACATGAAAGAATGCTCAACATCATTAATCATTAGAGAAATGCAAATCAAAACTACAACGAGATACCATCTCACACCAGTCAGAATGGCTATCATCAAAAAATCTAGAAACAATAAATGCTGGAGAGGGTGTGGAGAAAAGGGAACACTCTTGCACTGCTGGTGGGAATGTGAACTGGTACAGCCACGACGGAGAACAGTATGGAGGTTCCTTAAAAAACTACAAACAGAACTACCATATGACCCAGCAATCCCACTACTGGGCATATACTCTGAGAAAACCATAATTCAAAAAGAGTCATGCAACAAAATGTTCATTGCAGCTCTATTTACAATAGCCAGGATATGGAAACAACCTAAGTGTCCATCATCGGATGAATGGATAAAGAAGATGTGGCACATATATACAATGGAATATTACTCAGCCATAAAAATAAACGAAATTGACCTATTTGTAATGAGGCGGATGGACCTAGAGTCTGTCATACAGAGTGAAGTAAGTCAGAAAGAGAAAGACAAATACCGTATGCTAACACATATATATGGAATTTAAGGGAAAAAAATGTCATGAAGAACCTAGGGGTAAGACAGGAATAAAGACACAGACCTACTAGAGAATGGACTTGAGGATATGGGGAGGGGGAAGGGTAAGCTGTGACAAAGTGAGAGAGTGGCATGGACATATATACAGTACCAAACATAAAATAGCTAGTGGGAAGCAGCCGCACAGCACAGGGAGATCAGTTCGGTGCATTGTGACCACCTAGAGGGGTGGGATAGGGAGGGTGGGAGGGAGGGAGACGCAAGAGGGAAGAGATACGGGAACATATGTATATGTATAACTGGTTCGCTTTGTTATAAAGCAGAAACTAACATACCATTGTAAAGCAATTATACTCCAATAAAGATGTAAAAAATAAATAAATAAATAAAAATAAAAGGAACTCTAAAAAGTTTTCAGAAGATAAATGAATCTTTACAGTACTAATTTTCAAAAGTTAGCCTGAGTCATTTAAATGGTCTTTTTTTCTCCTGAAGTAAAGCATTTACAAGGAATAAGTGGGTTGTTGGGGTTGTTTTTTATTTTTTTTTTTAATTTTTAACAAAAATTTCTGTGTATCTACTTCAGGGGCAGACCCTGTTTTAGACACTGGAGACTCAGCAATGCATATGACACAGTCCCTACTTAACAGACCTTACATTCTGGAGCTTAAGGAAGAGAGAAATCAGATCTCAGACAAATACCTACAGATCATTATACATAGTGTTATGTAGTATTTATACATATAAATGATATGAAGACAACAGAACAGGATAAGATACACTAAATGACTCAAGGGGTGGTTCAGGGCAGGTTATTTTGGTGAGTAAAGACCTGTTTAAGGAACTAGCATCTGAAATAAAATGTAAACAATGGAAATAAACGAGCTCTCTAAGTATCTGGGAGGACAATTTTGAACTCAGAAAAACCAGCTGAAAGCTTTGAGATAGCTTTAAGCAATAAAAATTGTCTGTCTGGGTAAAATGGGCAATAGAAGAATGGTAACGATCATGTTGGGGAAGAAGGCGAGGGTGGAAATATTCAGAGCTTTATGGGCCACGCAAAGGACCATAAATATTACTTACTCTGTAGGCAAAGGGAAATCCTTGACCTGTCCTCAACAAAGGAATGACACAACAGATTAACATTTTGAACCTACCCAGGTTCTACATGGCGGAATCACTGTAGGACAGCAGAGCTCCCACTATTCTTGCCCCACAGCACTGCAAGGAGTAATGGTTCTGCTTTCTCTGAGAAAAAGCAAGCAGTGAAAAATACCTCCACCTTCAGTAGGTCAAGAAGCTCTACTTGGGGAAGAACTTTTCACTAAAAGTAATCACTGATTTCCACTGGACTCCCGATGAGATCTTTGTTAAATGAAACATATTTCCTCAATTCTTACACCTGAACATATCTCCTCTCACTATTATTTTATCTAGAAGCAATAACAATGTCCAAAGATATGCAGTTCTAGCAGGAGTGATAGTGCACATGTTCTCAAGCAGGACACCTTTTGAAGTGATTTAGAAATTACAGCCACAGGTCTGTAGCAAAGAGAAATGGATATGGCAGCTCTCTGAAAACAATAATGCATCATGCAAGTAAACATTATTACCAAGAGCTGAATACCAAATATGTGTATACTAGCACAAGCACCTGCACTAAACTTCTGCTTCTCATCACTTGGCCCATAGAGTCTCTATGTGTAAGCAAGTATCAGAAAAAGATGTTTGGCGCTGCCATGACAATAACTCTATCAAAGTTGGAAGCACTGAACTCTGTGAATTATTTCCCAAAATATAAACCTCAAGCTGGAAAGAGTTGTATTCACCTGAGGCATTTCTGTGAAAATAAATTAAATATTACATAAAAGAGACAATGGCCATAATCAGTGTCTAGACTGATATAGGATTTTTAGTGACTTTCAGAAGACACTTATGATATGCAAAAATGCATTCTCTTCTTGTTTGTAATTATTATACTGAAATGTACTGAACAAACCCTTTGATGTCAATATTGAAGCGGCTATTTGCTTTTTAACACAGTGGTGCAAGGTCATTTCTCCAAAGTGGGGGGAAAACTAAAACTGTATGAGACAGTAGCTCTGGAATGTCACACTGATGTTAAGGTTACTATTTAGATTAAAATAGTTTCAATGACTATGGAAAAAACTGAAAAGCATTTTCCCCATTTAAACTTATCAGACAGATAATGCCAAAGTAGGGACACGATATTCCCCTTGGCTCTGGTTAGTCTGGTATGTAGAAAATGTATGGATAATTTTTCAGGGTTATCAGGGCCATAGACATACTGACTACATTGTTCTGCAGGGGCACAGATCCTGTTGGCTTGAAGAGATACTGCAGAAGCCTATCAGCTAGATAAATGTACCTCTTGTGTTTTTGTTTGCTGGTTGAGTATGTAGATCAAAAAGGTGGCATGTCTTTTTTTTTTTAACATCTTTATTGGAGTATAATTGCTTTACAATGGTGTGTTAGTTTCTGCTGTATAAGAAAGTGAATCAGCTGTATGTATACATATATCCCCATATCCCCTCCCTCTTGCATCTCCCTCCCATACTCCCTATCCCATCCCTCTAGGTGGACACAAAGCACCGAGCTGATCTCCCTTGCTATCTTCCCACTAGCTATCTATTTTACATTTGGTACTGTATATATGTCCATGAAAGGTGGCATGTCTTTATGAAGCCAAAATTAGGTCCTGTTTCTCATCTTGAAAAGGAGTCAAACTTTATGGTGACAAATAGTCTATAACCTAGGTGTATCAGATCCAAAAGTTTACATTCTTCCAGGTATGTCAAAGTTGGATATGTCTTTGTTGTTACTCAAAACCAAAGAAGATATAGCTTTGGAAAGGTATAGAAACTGCTTGTTCTATATAATACCCAGGTAGAAATAGCTTTTTGTTTTCCCTCTATGAAATATTTAAACAAGATACGAATTTAAAAATCCATAATGAAGTGGTTTTCCATATTAGAGTACATAAAATTATTAATTTACCATGAAAGAAAAAGGTTGAAATGGAATCTGGTTAAAGTATGTATGCACAAAAATGTTAATACAATGAGAGAAATATTATTTACTAATTTATAAAATGAATGCAATTTCAAGGCACTCATGAAAACTTGAATAAGGTAGTTTTAAAACAAAAGACAAGGTTTATTTTTCTCTATTTTCTTAAAATGTATAGGAAAAATATCCATAATCAGTTGTTCCTATAGCACTAGGTGTTTGAAAACATTTTAAAGTATGCATGTATGTATAAGAATGATAACCAAATTTTCATTCTGGCTCTCTTACATTCTGGAATAACTATCAATACAGGATATAGTGGAGTAACTCCTCTCCAGATGCTTCTTTCTAAACATTTATGAACTTTGGGTTCCAAGTAACTCATTCAAACGATGAGTGAACTTGATGTTGCTAACCACCAGTACAGCTTAGCAGCCAGGATCAGGGCTCTGCAGTCAGATAGTCTGAATAAAATCCTGGATCTATCTCCTACACACTGTGTAGGAGACAAGTTATTTGACTTTTGACAAGTTATTTGAACTTTGTTTTGGTTTCCTCAACATTAAAATGGAAATGTTAATATTACCTTTGAGGATAGATATGATGATTAAAAGACATGTAAGATACACAAAATTGTTTAGTGATGCTGGTGGTAATGGTGGTGGTAGTAATGGTGGAAATGAGGGAAGAATTTACAGTCAATCAGTAGATACACATACAATGGATATACAGGTTAGATACAATTATCGTCAGTCAGTCCTGCATACATATAGATACTGTTGATCCTTGAACAACATAGGTTTGAGCTGCAGGGGTCTACTTATATGTGGATTTTTTTTCAAGAAATAACACAGTACTATACGATCTGCCAGTAGCTGGTTGAATCCCTGAATGCAGAACCCCTATTTGGAGGATCAACCACACTGTTATATGTAGATTTTCAACCGTAGAGGGGTCAGCACCCCTAACACCCTTGTTGTTCAAGGGTCAATTGTATGAATATATATATTTGTATACACACACACACACAATCATTGGATATACATATATCTCCAATGATACATATACATTTATTTGTATCATGATACATATATATATATTTCAAACTTTCAATACTCACCTTGATATCCTCTTTCTGATATCATTATGTAACCTCCAACATCAAGTGATAAATGTATAAAGATATGCACATTCAATTTGATATCCAGAGGAAACCGGTCAAATATTAATACCCCTATTTTTTAGATGAAGTGGATATTAAAATGATAGTTTGCCAAATCAAGTAGTTTTGTGGTTCCTTGCCTCCTACTTCTTAGAGAAAACAACCATCACCAAAAACGAACCCCTTCAGATATTCCGTCACAAAATATAAAGCCTTGGTGGAATCCACACCTTCCTTTTCCTCCTTCTGCCATAGTCTGTTAGAAGATATGTTTCTTCTATGCACAGTTACTTTCTCTTCCTTGACTCTGGATCCTGCCTTCTCCTACCTTCTCAGTTATTTCAGTTTGTATTCCATCTCTGGCCGCTACTATATTCTCACACTCTCTCTAGAGGCTCCTTCCCATCATCAGTGAAATTTTTTCAGGTCTCCCCCAATATAACAAACAAACATAAAATAAAATCTCTTTTGACTGGCTCTTTCCTTCTAGTTATTACTCTGGCTCTCTCCTCACCTTCAAGAACAAACTTCTTAAACCAAATTGTCTACAAGTTCCAGCTACATGTTCCACCTTGAACTAAGAAATCCTTACTTTACTGCAACTGAGCTTTCACCCCAATCGTCCTCCACAAACGACCTTGCAAAGGACAAATGACCTTCATGTTGCAACACATTTGATATCATACAGTGCTTGTTTTCTCAGGGCCATTTTATGTTGTTCACTGTCTTACCCTTCTGAAAATTCTCTCCTCTCATGATACCACTTGTGTGATTTTTTTCTTCCTCTACCTCCTGTCAATCCTTCTCAATATCTTTGGAAGTTCACTTATTATCCATCAATCCATTAAATATTATTTTTCACCTAGGCCATCATCTCTCTTAACACACATACACACTCACCATATGTCCTTCCTAAGTTTTAAATCTGTACATCCAGTAAGTTTCTATACATCCTCACCTGGAGGGAGGTCTCATAGCACTGAGACTGCAAATTGAACTGCTCATTCTCTTCCATCAGATCAACCCCCAACAAATCACTTTTTTCTTCAGTGTTCCTGCCTCAGTAAAAGGCATTACCATCTCTCCCATCACCTAATCGCAAATCCTGGAAAACATCATCAACACCTCCTGACACCAAGTCAACTGTCCAGTCTTGACAGTTTCAATTGCTACTCAACTCTTTTCTGTCCCTGGGTCCTATATTAATTCAGACCTCCATTGTTTCTCTTCTGAAGTATAACCAAAATGTCTCCTTCCTATCTCACATTCTGTACCCTTGCAATAGATTTCTCATATTGCAGCCAAAGTGACCTTCCTTAACGTAGCATTGCCCTGTCTAAAACTTTAATGACCTTCATGGCTTTTGACTGTTGTATTATAGCTAAATGCCCTTAAACAGTTTCCAAAGTCCTCTGCCACCTGCCTTCTGCTTAACTCTTCACTCATCCTTCGTCAATGTCCTCCTTGTACTCTATCCTTCAACAATATTGAGTTTCTTTACCTTCTTCTCGTCTCTTTCTTGCCTCCAGGCCATTTCACCACTACCTGCACCCTGTCATTCATTCCTTCTCTCTTCACCTGGAGAAGGGATTCTCATCTTGGCGAGATTGAGTGTAAGTGTGACCTCTTCCAAAAGGCCTTCTCTGAGCTCTATTCTTGAAAATGTTTTCCTTCTGTGTTCCTAGAGTGCCCACATTATTATGTTTACTTGGTCATCCATTGCTGGACTGTCCCCTCCAATGTTACTTACTTTGCAGGGATTGTGTCAATCTATTCACTGCTCTATGCTTAGCATGCATGAAGAATTTAATCGATATCAGAAAAATGAGTAAGTTAATGAAATAACTGTTAAATGAAATACATTAAAGAAGGTTTCAAATGGTTAAAGGTGAAAGTTAAGAAGGTGGTTGGATTCTTGTATATAATGGTTATTAAAATCATGGAGGATGGACAGTGGCTAAATCCTTCTAAAAAACATCTACTAATGCCAATAAAAACATTCTGATTTGGGATTTCTGTTCATATGAAATAGTTCATTGTTCCCCACATAAATAAGAAATGACTAACAATAAAGCAGGAAGGAAGGCAAATACAATTTGGCATTTTTATGAACCACCTGGATCCCAGTGGTAGGAAATGCCCTAAAAAGTAAACCCATGAAAAGCAACAATCACTTTTTGTTTGATGATTTTCAAAATAATTTGTAATTAGCATATTTCAAAATGCTCTCAATTTATTAAACTGTTTGGTCCTTGGGTAGGCCTTTAATAAATGTTTCTCTATGACTACAGGTTCATCTATAATAATAATAATAATAATGTTTGTTGTCTTAGAAATTGAGTTTATTTATACAAATGTTTTCTTAGTTTTCAAGTGCTATTATAGATTTTAAAATATACAGAGTTTTGTTTTCTGCCTTATAATTTTATTAAAATAAATTTTTTTCTGCTAATTAGAATTTATATCTTATCTCATCTTCAAATACCACATTGTTTATGTTTTCCACTCTAGCATATTTGGCCATCAGCCTTATATTGAAATTATTTCTCTATACCTGTGTTCCCTCCACTAGTTGCTAAACTCTGTGTCTAGAACGATGTGTTTCCTCTTTGGAATTTACATAACAATTGTATATGTATACAAGCAACACATATTTACCAAATTGAACTGATAAAATGCACTAGTGAAAATGCAATGGCAAAAAAAGTGCAGTTAAACTTTTTTAGTAAAATTCATTTGTAAGTTGGAGGTTTCCTGGATTATAAGAGGTAGAAAACACAGCATTAAGTCCAAGTTACGTGTAGTATCAGAACTGAAGAATCCCTCTCCTATTTTTATATGAAAAGAATAAACACTTTTTAAAAATATCCTCTAAACAAACCCAGACTCAAAATGTTCATGCCTCTCTTATAAAAGTTGGTTTCAGATCAATAAACATTTTATTGAGCATTTGACCATTATATGCACCAGGTGCTGATGCAGACTCTAGGGATGCATCAGTGAGTAGTATACAGAAGCAAACCTCATAATAGGTGGGCAGACCATATTTTGACGGCATTCATGTGTTAGCCATTATTTCCACCAGGGCATTTGGCCCTTGGAGCTGAAGAACAAAAGCTGGTCTATATTTTGGCCTGGAAAAAATTTAGTACCTACATTTCTGTATCTTTCTACTACCATATATCTCTTCCCTTCCCCTATTTCTCTAAAAAGATTCATGAAGATTTGATAAATACTCTAAGAAGTTCATAAAAATAAATTATTGTATATGAGGACATATGAAGATTGCAATTTGAAGAGTGATTTATCACTATTACTTACTCTCATATAATTCAAACCTAGTACTGCAAATATCTAGACATTATTTTCTTTTTCTGGACTTTTGTGGTTATTTAATATAAAAAACTTGGTGATTTCATTTCTCCTAATGTTTCTATGTTCTATATTTCCATCAATCTGTTTTTGTATTTTTCTTATCAACAGAAACACTTGACCATATCTGAAACTGAGAGGTACTTAAGAGAGGTATGAGAAACTCAGTTCCTGCTCTTGGTGAGAGGCATCTGCAGGCCTTTGTCAAAATAGTTATCAAGGCTGCAAGGATCCCCCATAATGTGTTTTATATTCACCCAACACTCCTGACTCAGCCCAAATCACGATATATACTGCCAAACACTTAAAAATAATATTTAAAAATATAAATAATACAATGTAGTATCTCATAGCTGTTCACTCAGACATGACCCAAATTTGTTAGACAAACGAAGTTTACCTGGTTAATGTGGCTGGCCTTCAGGCTACATTCTAAATGCAGCAGAAATATAAAGGTTTAAAGACCAGTTGCCTCCTTCCATCATAAATCTAAATAAACATATTGGTATAATTATATCCATCTTTTGACTCAGGAATCCAGAATACTGCACTTTTGGTTCTAAGTCTTCCTCTGAAAAGGACATAAAATGATGCCTCCTGCTCCCTCCCTATCATTTTCTCCAGTCTTCATGCCTAGTCTCAGCAACAGTTAAAATGCATCCCCTTTCAAACTCCTCCTTCATTCCTTCCTCAGCAGATACTCTACAGCAAATCTTGGTTATTTCACATTTCTCCAGTGTCCTTACTGACTTACTATTTTCGCATGGTTCCTTCCATTCCTCCTGCCCCCAGAAAATAGCGCCCTTGCTTTTCTTCATTCATTTATCCAAATATAATGAGCACATACTCTAAGTCAGGAATGGAGCTAGTCACAAGGACAGATTGGTGAATAAGGCTTAAACAGTGTTACCCATGGAGTTTTCTTATGAGTTGTATACTTCTGATACTAGTGCAAACAATCACTGGGAAAGATTTTAGCAAAAGGGGATACCATCATGGACTGGAGAAATTCAGTAAGGACTCCAAGAGGTAAGATGTGGGTGCAAAAGACTTCAAGGAAACCATAAACAAAGCGAAAAGACAACCTACAGAATGAGAGAAAATATTTGCAATCGATGCAACCAACAAGGGATTAATTTCCAAAATATACAAACAGCTCATACAGCTCAATGTCAAAAAAACAAACAACCCAAGAAAAAATGGGCAGAAGATCTAAATAGACATTTCTCCAAAGAAGACATACAGATGGCCAAAAGGCACATGAAAAAATGTTCAACATCGCTAATCATTAGAGAAATGCAAATCAAAACTACAATAAGGTATCACCTCACTCCAGTCAGAATGGCCATCATCAAAAAGTCTACAAATAATAAATGCTGGAGAGGGTGTGGAGAAAAGGGAAACCTCTTGCACTGCTGGTGGGAATGTAAATTGGTGTAGCCACTATGGAGAACAGTATGGAGGTTCCTTAAAAAATCAAAAATAAAGTTACCATATGATCCTGCAATCCCACTCCTGGGTATTTATCTGGAGAAAACTATAATTGGAAAAGATACATGCCAGATCCTTACGGAAGTTGCCATTCCATCCTAACAAATCAAAAGCTGAACAGACTGAAAAATCAACGATTCTTTTTGGATCCATAAGACAGGAGAGAACACAGGGCAAATCACTGCCCTTGAGGTTGACGAATCGCACAGGCAAATACAGGGAGTTGCAGCTTAACTGATCAGAGACTCATGAGTAGAAACTGCCAGAGGCAACAGTGCCAGAGTAGGAAAACCTGAACTGTAATGGATGAATTGCCAGAGGCTGAGTGCAGACAAGTCTGAGCATTAAAAATTACGGGGGGACCCAGGCAAAGGGAGGGCCTACAGTATTGTGAGATTTACCGCAAGGAACTTGAGGTTCAAACAGTAAATATCTGACAGAAAAATCCCCACAAACTTCTGGCAAGGGGGAGGGGGAAAGGAATCATTTTGAAATATAGAAGACCTCTCTGTTGTTCACAAGTCTTGCCCTCAGGGGAAACTAGTTAACCAGACCTTAACTTGCTGGATTATTATCAGAGCCTAACTAAGCTGGGAAAGGGAAATACTGAACTCCAGCACAGTCTAGCCACCCTGTCCCACATGAGGGGGAAAGAGAAAAACCGAGAAACATTTGTGAAATTCACAGTCCAGAGGCATAGGCTCACGAAAAGACTGAAACCTAATCACAGGGCTATAAAACACTTCCTCCTCCAACACTTCACAACCACATCACTAAAGACCTATTTAAGCAGTTCCTTTTATCAGGTGCATCATGCCCAGCTTTTAAAAAAAAATTACCAAGCATATCAAAAGGTAAAAGACACAATTTGAAGAGATCAGAGCAAGGATCATAATCAGACTTGGCAGGAGTGTTGGAAAGGTCAGAACAGGAATTTAAAACAACTATGATCAATAGGCTAAGGAATCTAATGGATAAGCAGACAGAACCTAAGAACAGATGGCAATGTAAATAGAGAGAGGGAAATCCAAGAAAGACTCAAAAAGAGATGCTAGAGATAAAAAAACACTGTCACAGAAATGAAGAACTCCTTTGACAGGCTTATTAGTAGACTCGACATGGCTGAGGAAAGAATCTCTGAGCTAGAGAATATATCAATAGAATCCATGAAAACCAAGAAAACTAAGAGAACAAAGATTGGGGGAAGAAAAAAACAGAACAGACCTTACACCTTTTACAAAAATTAATTAAAAATGGATCAGACACCTAAATGTAAAACACAAAACTATAAAATTCCAAGAAGATAGCACAGGAGAAAACCTAGATGACCTTGAGTATGGTGATGCCTTTTTAGTTACAATAACAAAAGCAGAATCCCAGAAAAATATCATTGATAAGCTGGACGTCATTAAAATTAAACATTTCTGCTCTGCCAAAGACAATGTCAAGAGAATGAAAAGACAAGCCATAGACTGGGAGAAAGTATTTGCAAAAGACACATCTGATAAAGGACTACTATTTAAAATATACAAAGAACTTTTAAATCTCAACAATAAGAAAATAAACAACTTGATTTAAAATTGAAACAAATACCTTAACAGACACCTCATCAAAGAACATATATAGATACCAAGTAAGAATATGAAAAGATGTTCCAAATTATATGTCATCATGGAAATGGAAATTAAAATATGAGATACTACTATACCGCTAACTGTTGGAATGACCAAAATTCAGAACACTGACACCACCAGATTCTGGCAAGGATGTGAGCATAAGGAACTCTCACTCATTGCTGGTGAATGCACAATGGTGCAACCACTTTGGAAGACAGTGTGGTGGTTTCTTACAAAACTAAGTATACTCTTACCATGTGATCCAAGAATTTCTCTCCTTTGGATTTACCCAAAGAAGTTCATAATTTATGCCCACACAGAAATCTGCTCATGAATATTTATAGCAGCTTTATATATAACTGTCAAAACTTGGAAGCAACCAAGACGTCCTTCAATAGGTGAATGGATAAATAGTGATACAACCAGACAAAAGAATATTATTTAACACTAGAAAGAAATGAGCTATCAAGCCATGAAAAGACATGGAGGAACCTTAAATATTGATACATACTATTAAGTGAAAGAAGCCTAGGCTAGTAACTGTTTGATTCCAACTGGATGACATTTTAGAAAAGGCAAACATACAGAGACAATAAAAAGAACAGTAATTGCCAGGGATAGAGGGCAGAAGAGATGAATAGGCAGAGCACAGGGGATTTTTAGGGCTGTAAAAATACTCTGTATGATATTATAATGGTGGGCATTTGTCCAAAACCACTGAATGTACAACACCAAGAGTGAACCCTAAGGTAAACTATGGACTTTGGCTAATTATGTTGTATCAAAGTAGACTTATTCTTAGTAAAAAAAAAAAAAAAAAAAAAAAAAAAAAAGTACCATTTTGGTGGGTGATGTTGATAATGGGGGAGGCTATATATTTCTGGGGGCAAGGAGTATATGGAAAATCTCTGTACCTTCTTCTTAATTTTGTTGTAAACCTAAAATTGCTCTAGAAATAAAGTCTTTTTTAAATTTTATAAAAGGACAATCAACCTCATATGAAATATCTTAGCAGTGATTCAGAAGAGGATTACAAATGGCCAATATTTACATGGAAAAGTGCTCAATACCATTAGCCATGAGGAAAAGATGAATTAAAACTACAAGGAGATATGTAAGACACAGAAAAAAAATTAGTGACACCTAACATGTGCAAGGATTTATAACAACTGGAAGTCTCATATATTGTTAATGAGAATGTAAAATAGTAGCATTAACTTTGAAAAAAAAGTTTTATTATAAAATTAACATATCCCAAGATCTTGTAATTCCAATTCTAGTTACTTCACTAGGAGAAAGAAAAACATATGCCCACAAAAACCTACATAAGATATTTATAATTGCCAAAATTTTTCAACTGGTGCTTCATAGCAAATATTGTTTTATAAGCCCATATCTGAAAGTTATGGTTAGCAGAAGAAAAGAACAAAGTATTTATGTCTAGACTAAGCAGTATTTTCTTTTTGTTATTAAATAATACAACACAAGTAACTAAAACATAAAAGTATAAAGTCTCAGTAATTGATGTTATTTTTTATTCACTTGTATAAAAGAAATAAATAGGTCATTTTCTACTATTTTGCCTTAATTTCATCAAAACATGATAGAAGAATTTCAGATTTAAAAAAAAATCATAAATCATACTTTGGATTAGAATTTAAAGCGATTTTAAAGACCGTCTAATCTAACTCAATTTGCAAAACAAAAAAGTTATGTTCAAAAAAGTTAAGTGGCTTATTCATATCACCATGGAAAAAAAGAACAAAATACAGCATATAATAAGGTGTAGAAATCTACAGTAGGAGAAAACCTGAGTTTGACATGTAAGGCGGAGAATATAACAGAACTGCAAATAGACTCATTTCAGTGAGTTGGAGAGGTAAATGGAATAAGCATATCAAGAGCCTGGCATGCCAGGCCAGATATTTTTGAATTTGATATTACAGAAGTGTAGGTCTCAGGGCCTAGAAAAGGTGTGATGAAAGCATCCATGGGTCAGGGATACGGTGATGACCTGCCCGATTCAGGGCATGTGGGATCTTCTCAGACCAAGGCTGGAACCCGTGTCCCCTGCATTGGCAGGCAGATTCTCAACCACTGCGCCACCAGGGAAGCCCACAAATTCATTTAAATGAAACAGAAGTTCCAGAGGAAAATGGCAAGTTAACAGGGTGAGAGGAGAACCAATTTGAGAATTAATTACTGTAATGAAAAAAATATATACATAGTATAGGGTTACAGAAGTTTAAAACACACACACACTATGCAGTGGTAGAAACAAGGAGGAAATTTCCTATTGTACTCAACTCCACTTAAACATATTTTTTAAAGCTGTATGTATTCTTATTTATCCTTATTTTTACACAATACATACAATATCCTGTATTCTCTGCTTTGATCACTTACAAATATATCCTGGTGATCAAACTGCTACAGCAGAAACCTTTTTCATTCCGAGAGAGAGAGAGAGAGAGAGAGAGAGAGAGAGAGAGAGAGAGAGAGAGAGAGAGAGAGAGAGTGTGTGTGTGTGTGTGTGTGTGTGTGTGTGTGTGTGTGTGTGTGTACAGTTGATAATATTACATTTGGCTATTCATCCTAGATTGATGGACGTTAATTTTATTTCCCCATCTTTTGTTTTTACAGATAATGCCACACAAAAGGATGTTGTGCATGTTTTTTCCCTATTTGTGGAGGTGAATCTTCCAGCTATATTTATAGAAATGAGAATGCTAAGGCAAGGAGTAAACAGAGTGACAAGTTTCTTAGATATTACCCTGCACAGGGGTTTTATGAATTTGAACCCCCCTTACAATACATCAGAGTGCCTGATTTTCCACACCCTGCTCAACAGAGTATGTTTTCAAAGTTTTCAATTGTTGCCAATCTGATATGTGAGAAATGATACTCAGTTCTAAAAGTTTTCTAACTATATAAAATTAACAAGCATTACAGAAGGAATAATAACTTGCTCTCAATTTTATTGTTTTGGAAATGCTCTATTATTTAGAAATGCTCTATTATTTATTTAGAAATGCTCTTTAGTGTCCTCAATTTGCAGACCAACTTTTAAAATACCAGTAACAGGCATTGCAGTGTTGGTTCATTTGCCAGCCACGGAGGAGCTGAAGAGTTCTCTGTGCTTTCCAAAGAGAAAATTTATAAAGCAAACCATGTAAGTCATTTGGAATTGAAGAGCACTAAGTTGTTTCTACCCTAACATTGCACATAATATGGTTGCATAGGCTGCATAATAGTCATATTGTTCCAACTTAAGTGTATAAATGCCTCTTTTGCTTTTCTAAATAAAATGATTCTCTTCTAAATTAACTGTCAGTCTCCTAAGATTTGACATTGAGTATACCATCCATTGCAATTAACCAAGAAGTAAAAAGATAATGATTTTTTCTTTTTATGGAACAATGGGATTTCATCTAGATTTCCTGATTAATTTGGTATTTTACTTTGTCCTTATAATTCAATTTATGTAGCTTTTTTGTCCATTCCTTGAAGGCACTTTTCTCATCCATGAAAATCCAAAATCAAAAGAAAACATTTTTCAATATTCATTTGTCCCCACAGGGATACTTGTGCTACTCCACTGCAAATAACTATTTAGAACTGGCATTTTCAATACTGCTGAACTGCCAAAAAGCAAGTTTATATTTTTTCTTACCACTGTTTTTTACTTCTCACAAAATAAATGAAAATTAACTCAAATTATTTATTACTGTCACTAATATTCATTATCCAATTATCCAAACAACAAAATAAAGGCAATTCTGTTATATCATGCTAGAAAATAAATTATCATTAATAATATTCTTGTGAATAAGGGACTCATATTCAGATCATATTTAAAGCTATAGTACTTTGGTGTCAAATAATTTTATCTGTAGTTCTTCAGCCTCATTCTCACTATTTTTATACCTTTTTTCCTAAAGAGAACCAGGACTAAATAAAAATGTTACCTTCACAACCATCATTAATTTTTTTTTTCTTTTTTTTTGCGGTACGCGGGCCTCTCACTGTTGTGGCCTCTCCTGTTGTGGAGCACAGGCTCCGACGTGCAGGCTCAGCGGCCATGGCTCACGGGCCCAGCCGCTCCGCGGCGTGTGGGATCTTCCCGGACCGGGGCACGAACCCGTGTCTGCTGCATCGGTAGGCGGACTCTCAACCACTGCACCACCAGGGAAGCCCCATCATTAATTTTTTAATGGAGAAATCAAGCTAATAGTAATATATGCTTCATACTAACAGTAATAACTGCATTTACTTGCCATAAATCCCCTCTAACTTCTAAATAAGTTACACTCCAGTGATGTTTTAGCTCCTAGATAAACCCAACCTATTTAGATAATGTTACTAAAATTTGTGTTTCAGTCTAGAAACAAAAGATATCCTGGTTTGGGGGGCGGTGTTAAAACAGGCATGCTGGGGCTTTCTTGGTGGTGCAGTGGTTGGGAGTCTGCCTGCCGATGCAGGGGACGCGGGTTCGTGCCCCGGTCCGGGAGGATCCCATATGCCGCGGAGCGGCTGGGCCCGTGATCCATGGCCGCTGAGCCTGTGCTCCGCGGCGGGAGAGGCCACAGCAGTGAGAGGCCCGCGTACCGCAAAAAAAAACCAAAAACCAAAAACCAAAAAACAGGCATGCTGTTGCTTTATACATTATTTGTAATAGGTATGAGTTACCTATATATATTACCTAAGTATATAGGTGTAGGTTAATTATTTGTAATAAGTAAAAATGGAGGAAAAAATCTGTGTGAGGCAAAAATGTTATTTCTAAATATTATGTTATGTGTGTATTTTCCAAAGATCTGAAGAAGACACTGATAATAATAAAACATTCAGGTTTAGCTTGTCACAGGCTTGTCTTTTTAGATATCTCTATTCTCCCAGCTGGGTGTTTTTGTGCTGCACCCAGCCTAGCCCTCAGACACAAGGAGAAACTGAAGTGCCTTCCTCCTCCTTCCACCACTTAAAAATATCTGAGGAAATGGTGGGCCTTGTGTGGAAGGTTATCTTCTGATCTACTCACTCATGACTCCAGTCCTCCACAGGGCTACAAATAAATATTGTCTTCTAAAATTCAGATCCTCCCCACCACCACCAAAAAAAATTATCTCGCCACCTCCTTTTCAAGACGCTTCACATTTTAGTTTTACCTCATCTTTCAGCTCCAGTCCTTATCACACATTTTCTATCTCATAATACTGAAGACAAAGCAGACAACTCTCCGTTCTCGGAATGTAACAGGCACTCTTGTGCCTTCTTTTTTTGATTTTAATTCCTTCTGTTTAAAATTCTCCCTTCCACTTCTCTGTCTCTCCCCTTGCATCTGGGCATGGCCACGAGATTAGTTCCAGTCAAGGTAACTAGGAATTAGGAGCATCCTTTCTGTACCTAGGCATTTAAGAAGTGGTTGTACCTTCCCCATACTTTCTAATCTTCTGCTAGGTAAATTCAGAGATTGTGGAGGTCCTAGAAAACAGCAAAACTACAAAAAGGAAGGAACCCAGGTTCCAGAATCACAGCTAATAGGATAACTGCTCAATGATATGAACACCCACATTGTTCTGTGTGCAATAAAAAAACGTCTATTAGTAAATCATTGACATTTTGTAGTTGATTTGTTATAACCATTTTAAAACCCTAAATACTGGAGATTCTAAGAGAAAAGAATCATTCTACAATTTAAACTGGGCAATGTATCTCTAATATTCTGCTTCTATTAATTCAAGAAAAATTATTAAAATTATTAAATAGACTCTACTATGTGTAACGTACTGTGCAAATCACCAAAGAAACTTCAGAAATGACACAGTCCTTGCATTAAATGAGTTTAGAAAATATAACGACAGGGGCTTCCCTGGTGGCGCAGTAGTTGAGAGTCCGCCTGCCGATGCAGGGGACGCGGGTTCATGCCCCTGGCCGGGAAGATCCCACATGCCACGGAGCAGCTGGTCCCGTGAGCCATGGCCGCTAAGCCTGTGTGTCTGGAGCCTGTGCTCCGCAACGGGAGAGGCCACAACAGTGAGAGGCCCACATACCGAAAAAAAAAAAAAAAAAAAAAGTAATAAAATATAATGACAAACTGAGAAGGTAGATCATCATCTCCCAGTTTGAAGTCTTGGTTATATAAAAAAGAAAATATTTTCCCAATATCAAATGTTTTTAATCTAACAGAGAATCAATTAGATAGCAAAAGAAAAAAGAAAATTGAAACTCTGTAACAAGACCTTAACTAAATTTCTTTTTTTTTTTTTTTTTTTTTTAGTAAGGAAAACAAAGTTTCTTAGCAACTGAAATAATTCTGTTAAGAGGCAAAAATAGGATCTAAAAATAAAAAAATTCAATTTACAAAAAACAAACATTCTCAGAGCCAGTGTTCTCCTGGAGTAATATGGCATCAATATAAAATTCACAAGACTCTACTTGAAATTTTAATTATTTATGCTGTTTTGGGCCAACAGCTTTCCTCAGTCCTGGCTCTGTACCATATTATTATCTAAATGTAATATAGTTAGAATAAAACTGCTTTAAATAAAGGAGATACCTAAGAGACAATCACCAGATTGGCCCAGGGGTGTATCGTCACATGCTGTTATAAGACAGCAGGGTCCTTCCTGATTTTCAGTCATTCTGTGAAACGAATCATTTAAATAACGTTATGTAATGGCAAGAACCTCTTGTTTTCACTTAGGAACTCTGTACCTTTACATAGAAACCCAGCTCCAGTTAATTAAAGCACTCAAATCTGCCTAAGAATAAGCACATGTGCAAATCCAGTAAAGAATCACATACTGCAATGCAGAGCAACAATAATTTAATTACAACTCAAAATTTTTCCACTATATTTTTTCACCTTAAGTCACATACTTAACACACACTGTTTAACTTGAAGACTTAAGGAAAACATACACTGAGGGAAAATATTTTTATAATGCATTACAGTGGAACAGACATTTCATCCGTAATGGTACTTCCTCAATGAATGTTCAATCTTCCATTTGCTCTTGAATTAAGATTTATTCTTTCTTTAAGATTTATTCTTTATCTAAATGATATTCAAAAATAACTTAGCTCAAATTTGAGTTGTTAAATGAAAATCTAAAATTGTCTGAAACAGTGATGTCTCTTAATCTAATAATGTATTTGCATTTTGGTTGTAGATAAACCTTGTCATATTCGAATATATCATTTCTAATTCCCAGCTCAATCTCTCTGTATTTTCAATGCCACAGGCAAATAGATAATGCCCTCTCATCAGCATGAAAACTTACGTTACTAAATGACACACCATATTATATCCATATAAAGTTTATCAACGAAAAATATCCCATTTTTCTTTGTTAATGGGTTACTATTATCATGTGTATGTTCTTTTTCTGGTTTTGTTTATGCAAAGTACTTTTAACTACTGGCTTTAATTCTCTCCTGTATTTATACTGAATTGCTATTACTGACCCATAAACTTTAAAAAATATATATACATGTGTAGGTCATCTGCATTTCCTCTTTGGATAAATGTCTATTCAGTTCTTCTGCCCATCTTTTAATTAGCTTGCTTGATTTTTTGATGTTGTTGTATGAGCTGTTTGTATATGTTGGATATTAATCCCTTATCAGTCATATCATTTTGTAAACATTTTCTTCCATTCAGTAGGTTGTCTTTTCATTTTGTTGATGGTTTCCTTTGTCGTGCAGAAGTTTTTGAGTTTAATTAGGTCCCATTAGTTTATTTTTGCTTTTATTTCCTTTACTTTAGGAGACGAACCCCAAAAATTTTGCTGCTATTTATATCAGAGTTTTCTGCCTATGTTTTCTTCTAGGAGTTTTATAGTAACTGGTCTTAAATTTAGGTCTTTAACCCATTTTGAGTTTATTTTTGTATACTGTGTTAGAGAAGTTCTAAGTTCATTCTTTTACATGTAGCTGTCCAGTTTTCCCAGCACCACTTATTGAGGAGACTGTCTTTTCTCTACTGTATATTCTTTGCCTCCTTCATCATAGATTAACTAACCGTAAGTACATGCGTTTATTTCTGGGCTCTCTATCCTGTTCCAATGATCTAAGGGTCTTTTTTTTAATGCCAGTACTATACTGTTTTGATTACCGTAGATTATAGCAGCTTTGTAGTATAGTCTGAAGTCAGGGAGCGTGATTCCTCCAGCTCTGTTCTCTTTCTCAAGATTGTTTCTTCTTTCTCAAGATTGTTTTGAATACTTGGAGTCTTTCATATTTCCATACAAACTTTAAAATTATTTGTCCTAGTTCTGTCAAAAATGCCACTGGCATTTTGATAGGGATTGCACTGAATCTCTAGATTGCCTGTGGCATTATGGTCACTTTAACAATATTAATTCTTCCAATCTAAGAACATTTTTTTTGTCTTTTTTCCAAAGACAAAATGCAGATGGCCAACAAGCACATGAAAAGATGGTCAGCGTCACTAATCATCAGGGAAATGCAAATCAAAACCACCATAAGATGTCACCTTACACCTGTCAGAATGGCTATCATCAGAAAGAACACAAATAGCAAATGTTGGTGAGGATGTGGAGAAAAGGGAACCCTTCAGCACTATTGGTGGGAATATAAATTGATGCAGCCACTGTGAAAAACAGTATGGAGGTTTCTCTAAAAACTAATAATAGAACTCCATATGACCCAGCAATTCTACTCCTGGGCATATATCTGGAAAAAAAAAAATCCCACTAAGTCAAAAAGATACATGCACCCAATGTTCATAGCAGCATTATTTTACAATTGCCAAGATATGGAAGCAACCTAAAAGCAGAGGAATGGATAAAGAAGATGTGGTATATATTTACAATGGAATACTACTCAGCCATAAAGAAGAATGAAATTTTGCCATTTGCAGCAACATGGATGGACTTGGAGGGTATTATGCTAAGTGAAATAAGTCAGAGAAAGACAAATACTGTATGATATCACTTATATGTGGAATATAAAAACTACAACAAACTAGTGCATATAACAAAAAAAGAAGCAGACTCACACATATAGAGAACAAACCAGTGGTTATCAGTGGGGAGAGGTGGGTGAGGGGCAATACACGGGTGGGGCGATCGGCTACAAAGATATGTTGGGGAATACAGTCAATATGTTGTAATAACTATAAGTGGAGTGTAACCTTTAAAATTGTATAAAAAATAAAGATATATACATAAATAGCTTTTTCTAAACAAGCAAAAAAACATATATACACATGTAAATACAAAAAGGATAACTCGACAAAATTATTCACTCTCACATTTTCTGTTTTGAAACCGTATAAAAATAAAGACATCAAGTTTAGCATTTATGGCAAAACATAACTGGTCAAGAACTTATGATTAGAAAAAATACTAATGAAAACACTCAAGAATTAAAAACTCCATTACTTTCCTAAATAATAATATTTTTAAAATTTTGCTTTAATTGATCCAAAATCTAATATTTATTATGAAAAACACTGTTTAAAATAATCCTTTAAATAACCTTATTAATTAAAACTTTTTTTCTGGTGAATACGTATTAGTCTTTCTTTTGACTTTCAAGAAAAACCAAGGCTATAACCAAAGTAGTACCTTTACCTAGTGAAAAGATATTTCAGGAAGTAACCCTAGGAAAAAATAGGCACTCTATCAATGAATCAACTGTCTATTGAGCTGATTCATGTATACAAATATGTATAATCATTTGGTATTTATTATACTAAAATTTGCATTATAGGATATTTGTTTGATTCAGCAGCACATTGTTCTTTATAAAGTTACAATAAAGGAATTCAGATATAATAATACTGGTTATATTTCTGTATACTCAGAATATCTTCTCAATTATAAGTTCTCTATACTGTGGCTTGGTCTTACACCTTTATGGTAAATGAGCCTTAAAAAACAGTGGCATGCCATTTGCAGAGACATGGATGGACCTAGAAACCATCATACAGAGTGAAGTAAGTCAGAAAGAGAAAAACAAATATTGTATAATATCATTTATATGTGGAATCTAGAAAAATGATACAGATGAACTCACTTGCAAAGCAGAAATAGAGACACAGACGTAGAGGACAAACGTATGCATACCAAGGGACAAAGGTGGGGTGGGGTAGATTGGGAGATTGGGATTGACATATATACACTACTATGTATAAAACAGATTACTAATGAGAACCTACTGTACAGCACAGGGAACTCTACTCAATGCTCTGTGGTGACCTAAATGGGAAGGAAATCCAAGAAAGACGGGATGTATGTATATGTACAGCTGATTCACTTTGCTGTACAGCAGAAACTTACACAACATTGTAAAGCAACTATACTCCAATAAAAATTTTAAAATTAATTAATTAAAATAACAGTGGCATGCCTCACTTTTGCTCATATTTCACTGACTAGGATTTACTGACATGGCCACACCTAACTCCAGGAAGCATGGTCAGTGTAGTCTTAGCATGTGCCTAAGTAAGAGGGAGAAAATATATCTGGCAGTCGACAAACAGTGCTTTCCATAGTTAGCTCCTTTGTGCAGCAAATATTTGTGCATATCCCTCTTCTCACACATGATACATTCATTGAAAAGTCTGATGTGTATCCTTATGTGACCACCACTACATCAAATGCAGAATTATTCCGCCACCATAAAGTATCCTTCATGCTGTTATAGTCACACCCACCTCCATTTTCATAAATATCCCTAACTCCTGGCAATCACTAATATGTTTTTCTCTATAATTTTGCCATTTCAAGAATGTTGTACAAATAGAATCCTACAGTATGTGATGTTCTAAGAATGTTTCTTTACACTCAGCCTGATGCCTTGACATCCATCAAAATTGTCATAGTTATCAGTAATTTGTTCTTTGTATTGCTGAGTAGCGTTCCATGGCTACATGGCTCTCCAGTTTGTTTAACCTTTCCCCCACTGAGGAACATTTTCCTTTTTTCCAATTTTTGACTGTTACAAATAAAGACACTATGAACCATCGTATACAGATTTTGAGTGGGCATAAACTTTCTTTCCTCTGGGATAAATGCCCAGGAGTACAACTGCTGGGTCATATGGTAAGAAACTTACCATAGTTTTAAAAAGAAACTCCCAAGCTAATTTCCAGAGCAGATATATTATTTTACATTCTCACCAGCAATGTATGACATATCCAGTGTCTCTGCAGTCTCCTTAGCATTTTTTATCACTATTTTTAATTTTCTCTGTTCTAACAGATATATACAAATATTTCATAGTGGTTTTAATTTGCATGTCCCTAATGGCTAGCGATGTTGAATACATTTTCAAGTGCATGTATGTCACCCATATATGTTAACAACATGTTCTTTTACGTCTAAGTGGATTGTTTAACTTAGTGTTGAATTTTGTGAGTCCTAGGTAATTCTAAATATGAGTACTTTGTAATATAAATGGCTCATAAACATTTTATCACAGTCTATAGCTTGTCTTTTCATCCCACTAACAAGGTCTTTCAAAAAACAAGTTTTTAATTTTGACTTTAATTAAGCAATTTTTTTCTTATCATGTCTATGAATTCTTCACCAAACCTTAAGTTCCAAAGGTTTTCTTTTACGTTATCTTTTAAAAATTTCATAGTTTTATACTTTACATTGCAATCTATAATCAACTTTGAGTTAATTTATGTATGAGTGAAGTTTTGTTTTTTTCTATTTTTTTTTTTTTTTTGCCTATGGATATCCAATTGTCCTAGCACCTTTTATTGTTAAGACTATATTTCTTTTTCTCTTTTTATTTAAAGTTTAACATATGAAGTATTTATTCATGATTTCCAAGAAAATTTTTTAATTTTCTTTTCTTTTTAATTGAAGTACAGTTGATTTACAGTGTTTCAGGTCTACAGCAAAGTGATTCAGTCATATATATACATATATGTATTTCTTCTTCAGATTCTTTTCCATTACAGGTTATTAAAAGATATTTAATATAGTTCCCTGTGCTATACAGTAGGTCCTTGTTGTTTATTTTATATATAGTAGTGTGTATCTGTTAATTCCAAATTCCCAATGTATCCCTCCCCCCCCCATTTTCCTCATTGGTAACTACATATTTGTTTTCTGTTTGTGAGTCTATTTCTGTTTTGTAAATAAGTTCATATCATTTTTTTAAATTCCACATATAAGTGATATCATATGATATTTGCCTTTGTCTGACTTACTTCACTTAGCATGATAATCTCTAGGTCCCTCCATGTTGCTGCAAGTGGCATTATTTCATTGTTTTCATAACCGAGTAATATTCCATTGTATACGGATACCACATCTTCTTTATCCATTCATCTGTAGATGGCCATTTAGGCTGTTTTCATGTCTTGGCTATTGTAAGTAGTGCTGCTATGAACATCGGGGTGCATCTATCTTGAAAAGACTATATTTCCTCAATTGAATTGCTTTTGTGCCTTTGTCAAAATCAGTAAGGCTTATTTTTATGAGTCTATTAAAGGGTTCTCTATTCTGTTGATCTATGTGTCTATCCTCCCACCAGAATCATACAACCTTGATTACTATAAGTCATTAAACTGGATAGACTGATTCCTATTGCTTTACCCTTTGTTTTTGCAGAATTGCTACTCTAGTTCTTTGTTTTCCCATATAAATTTTAGAATAATATTGTTTATATTTACAAAAAAATTTTTCAAGGATTTGATAGGAATGTCACATCTTTCATTGTTGAGACTTTCAATCCATTAACATGGAATATTCCTTAATTTATTTATTGCTTAATACTTTCTTCAGTTCCGCCAGAAGTTTGACAGTTTTATTATCTCTTCAAAGAATCAACTTTTGGGGACTTCCCTGGTGGTGCAGTCATTAAGAATCCACCTGCCAAGGCAGAGGACACGGGTTTGAGCCCTGGTCTGGGAAGATCCCACATGCCGCGGAGCAACTAAGCCCATCAACCACAACTACTGAGCCTGCACACCTAGAGCCCATGCTCCGCAACAAGAGAAGCCACCACGCACCACAACAAAGAGTAGCCCCAACTCACCACAACTAGAGAAAGCCCACGTGCAGCAACGAAGACCCAGCACAGCCAAAAATAAATAAATTAATGTTAAAAAAAAGAATCAACCTTTGGTTTTATTGATTCTGTGTAATTTTGTTGTTTACAATTTCATAGATTTCAGTTATTATTTCCTTCCTTCTGCTTGTTTTGGGTGTATTTTGCTCTTTGTTTCTTAGTTTTTGAGTTGGAGGCTTAGATTATTGATTTGAGACTTTTCCCTTTTCTAATGTGTTCACTTAATGCTATAAATTTTCCCCTCAGCACTGCTTTAGCTGTGCCCCCAAATTTTAGAACGTTTTACTTTTATTAATTAGTTCAATAGTTTTTTCTTCCCTAGTGATATTCTCTTTGATTTATGAATTATTCACATATCTGTTTAGATTTCAAGTGTTTGAAAAGTTTCCTGTTATCTTTCTTTTATTGATTTCTAGTTTTATTCACTTGTGGTCAGAGAACATACTATGCATGATTTCAATTTTTAAAAAACATGTTGATGTTTGTTTTATGGCCAAGAAGATGGTCTATTTTGGTTTACCACATTTGGGCACTTGAAAGGAAGTCCATTGTGTCATTGTGGAGTAATGTGTTCTAAATGTTGACTATGTCCTGTTGGTTGAAGAAGGTCTTCTATACTCCTGCTGATTTATTGTCTAGGTATTCTATCAATTGTTGTGAGAGAAGTGTTGATTTCTCCAATTATAATCCTTTTAAAAACATGCTCTAACACAGTCACTTTGATTCATCCCATGAGGATGTTATAACTTAAAACAAACCATTTCTCTTTTAGAATGTCCTTTATTTAATAAACAGAGCAATGCAATGTTTTAACCCATCTATTTTCCTCTAAATAATTCATTTTTTTTACCCTTTACACCTGTTACCTGTATGTAACAGTTATTACTTACCTCAGAGAAGGAGGATTATAGCAAGGCTATTCTTGGCTTTTTCTCCAAATAAGCTTTCAAAACTCATTGTAAAAACATTTTATACTCAGCCATAAAAAGGAACAAAATTGGGTCATTTTAGAGATGTGGATGGACCTAGAGATTGTCATACAGAGTGAAGTGAGAAAGAGAAAAACAAATATCATATATTAACACATGTATGTGGAATCTAGAAAAATGGTACAGATGAACAGGTGTGCAACGCAGAAATAGAGACACAGATGTAGAGAACAAATGTATGGACACCAAGGGGGGAAAGTGGGGGTGGGGAATGAATTGGGAGATTGGGATTGACATGTATACATTAGTATGTATAAAATAGATAGCTAATAAGAACCTGCTGTATAAAAAAAAATTCAAAAAAATAATAAAAAATAAAATGAAATTTAAAAAAGATTTAAAAAAAAAGACATTTTATAAGGGAGACAAGGTTTTTGCAGTCTCTTTGAAAACCAAATACTAGAACAAGGAAGGACCCAAGGATCAAAGTTCATTTATAAATAATAGATTAGGAAGAACGTCTGACAAAGTGAAAGTCACTTTTCTGCCCCAAAGGAAATAAAGATCCTCTGTACTGAGGATAGAGGAAAAGTTATAAATTGATAGGGTTAGACAAAGTTCTTGCATCCCTCATGTGGGTTGTATTGTGAGAGTTACTGAACTCAGTATCTGGTGGAATATGCCAGACTGGCTACTGAAAAGAAGCCAAGGATCAGACAAGAAGAATGTGTACCTTATCCTATCCCAGTATGAGGAGCTGACAGCTGAATCAAGCAGCCTTCACTTCTCCAAACATTGACATTTCTAATAAAGCTCTCCAAAGCTTAAATGGAATCCCAGGGAGAAAGTAGAATTGACTGGGTTTACCCAGAAGTACATGAGATTAACATTTTAGCCACCAGAATGGAATAGCAGTTCATATTATAAATCAAATTGTTATAGAAAAACAAACTTGCATTTTTTGTCCTACACAGAAGTTTGTGAGCTATGAAATGTGCACCCACTGCAACTATATGCATCACACAGAGACTAAAACCATGCTGATTCATGCCAGAATCCATGCACCACTTCCATCCCTGAGTGAAGGATGTGGTAAGATTCAGAATTCTAAGATCGATGAAGGAGTGAGAATTAGAAATAGGATAAGTCAGGAATTAAAAAAAACTTATTTGGAAATTAAGAATGTTGAAATGTTAGTGGTTTGAAATGTGAGAATCAAAATTTCCAAAAGGGTTAAAAAGACCACCTCCAAATTTTTTCTCCTATCTTAAGATAAGCTTTTTCAGGGTGTTCAGGACAACAGTTCACATACTCCAGCCCAATTCTTAGGACTCTAAAAACAGCTCAATTGTCCACTCCTCTGCATGGCAAGTGTATCTAAGTTATAACTCAAGTTCATACATACATGACAACTTTAACAGGAAGAAGCAAAAATGTTTGGTAGAATGAAAATCAGCAAAAGTCAGATATAAACATCTTTATTTAACTTCTAGTTCTATCACTCAACCAGGTAAAATCTTAATGGGGATAATTATCCCATTATCAGAGCACTATTGTGAAAGGTAGAGCACATAGTACCTGCTCCATAGATACTATTTTTTTTCCTTAATCTGATCAGATAGCACTTCTTTCTTAATAGTAAGACTGGATATATGTCAAACTTTATTTTGTTAAAAATATGAATACTTGCTCTTCCTACATTAAAATGTTATAGTGCTGGATAAATGAGGTTTATATGTGACGGCTCTTCAGATATTAAAAATTATACTATACAAATAAAATACAACCTTTATTACTACATCACAGTTATTACAATCTCAATTTACTAGAAGCCTAAATTTCTCACTAAATACTAAGTTCTTAACAAGGAAAATCAATTTCTAAAATAATGACTTTCATACTAAAATTGGCACATAATTAATACATATTGTATATATAAATTAACATTTAAAAATTATAAAGCAGACAAATCACTTATAACATTCAGCTAAGCATTATTTGAAAATTTTCAAAGACAAGAATCCAGTTTCCTATTCTGAATATGCTGTTATTTTAAATTCTCTCTCTCTTTCTCTCTCCCATTTTTTTTTTAACAATGCGCAATCAGATTTGCACAAACTTTGCCAGGTTTGGGGTTAGAAGAGAGCTATAAATATTTACATTACTTAAATTGTCAGTTCAGTGGTTAAAAAAAATTCACTATTTGCTTGCACTACTAGGGTGGTTGGACAGACTGTAAATTAAACCGCTGCACACTCAAGGTGCAGCCAGTTTCATCATTCCAGCATGAATTATATGCATCTGCTCTGTTTCTCACATTTGGGATCACGTTAAGTTGGAAACTTTCCATTTTCAGGTCACAGAAATAAAAATTTTATAAATGTAGAAATTAAATGGATACATTCTAAAGCACTATTTTTTATTATTTGTACTTTGTAAAATTTATGTGTGTACACACATAAAAGTATTAATGTAAGTCCTTGATCTACAATTATGAATTCTGTGTTTCTTTGGCTGGACTACAGCATCATCCACCATAAGCTTATAACCATTTGGAAGTAAGTTGTGTTTAACTCAGTATTACCATCATGAATTTTATTAGCAATTATATATGGAATTCAGGAAACATCCACTTTCACATTTGTAATCTTTTGTGAGTTCCTTAAGTTAATAACTTATTTCTGAAACTCGTAACTCCCTAAACATAAGATGCACACTCCTATATGTTCAAAAGATAAGAGAGCAATTAGAATAGTCTCGAAAGCAAGACTCTGACTTTATTCCTTGCTCAGCATCTGTTACTGTTTTCAGTGACAATTTAGAAACTGTTTCTACATTACCATCTCTTGGTGCTAGACCTGTCACAGTGTCTCAAATGATTTCACATTAGATCAGAATGATGCATGTCTGAAACCTAGCAATAATTTTCTTCCAGAAGGAGTAGAACTGCTCTAGGTACAAATAGTGTCAAATACTATATGCTATTCCATACGGAAAGGCCAGATCCTAAACAGCAATCCTTACATGCAATTTTGGGGGGAGGACTATGATTTCTCTTGCCTAGAGGGAATAAGAGAAAAACAAAATACAAACTGAATAATGGGTCTTAAAATAATTACATATATCTCTCAGTTATCCATGCAAAGTCACACTCACTGCCAGAAGCAAGGTGAAAACCCCAAAGCAGCTGGGCACATGAGGTCTGGATGGTGCAGCCTCTATGCAGACAGCTGTGCACTGTCACACTGTCACCCTCCGCCAGTACAGCCACACACTTGTTTCTTCATCAAATGAAAGGAGGAGTGTCAGAGGAGGAGAGTCGGGTTGGCCCCCCTTCATATCTCTGAGTAGAAATGTTTTCCCCATTGTCAGTCAGCCGAAGAGGATCTGGGTTTGGTTTTATTCATTCATTCCAAAAGTATTTATCGAGTAGCTACCATATGCTGAACCATGCTCTAGGTGCTGCAGCTATAGCAGTTAAAAGAGAAAATCTTGCCCATCCTGAGCTTACATTATAGATTTCTTTACTAAAGGAGCTAGCAGATTTACCTATGCTTACTACCTCATTCTTCAGCCTATGCTTTTCCCAAACATCCAGTTTTTGTTTTCAAGACTTCTCCAAAGCAGAAAAAAATCACATTATAAAACAAGTTCTTGAAGTACAGAAGACTAAGTATGATGGACCTTTAAAAAGGAGCTCTCAGATTCTTCTCTTCTTAGTGAGAGGCACAATAGATCCTCTGGTGATGACAACCAATAAACCAATGTTTTCTTTCATAAACCAAGTTTGAAGCACTGATCAAATGCATGTAATCCTCACCCTTCCTATCTGGAGGGCTAAGGAACAACCAAAAGCACTCGGAGACTTATAATGGTAAAGAGGCCCAGTTCTCATCTTATGCATTCTTACGACACACACATATCCACACACAGTCATCACAATGTAAAGTGATGAATACATTGAGTAGCTTGATTGTGACACTTATTTCACCATGTATATGTATATCAGAAAATTGTCCACCTTAAATATAAACAATTTTTGTTAATTATACCTCAATAAGCTGGAAAAAATAAAATAAAATATAAAAATTAAACAAAAAAAGAGTCCTAGTTCATTTAGATGTCTCTGAGACAGAGTGAGTAACAGAGGTGTTGACCAAGCACTAGAGAAAATGGCTCAGTAAGGCAGTAAAGCAGGAGCGCAAAAAAGGCCAGAAGCACTTTGGCATGGCCCTCACGTAAATATGTCAACTTCTGTTTCACCTTTTCAAATACAGAGTAACTATATCAAGGCAGTAGGGGAAAACGAGTAGCTATTTCCTGGCCTTTTAGAAGATGACTCCACTGAAGCCATCCTTGCCCTTTGCTGAAAAGAACCTTATGCAGGCTTTTGCCTCCGGGAAAAGTCATGTACTTTCCCACGTGGTGATAGAGCACATTTTCATTCTTCAACTCTTACTTTCTTGTATAAGGTGAGGAAATTAGTTACCTGGAATGTTCTGTCTATCCAAAGTCTGTCCAAATGACCCCCAGGTCACTTAAAGACATTCAGATAAATGTCACCAAAACTCCCCAAATGCTGCTGGCTATATATCAACTATTTAAAAATAAAACCGAGCCTATTTTTTAAATTAATATTGAAATGAAGGTGCCTTCAATGCTTGACTTTATCTTATAAAAACTGAGTAAACTTTCTCTTAACAAATCACGAAATTATACATACTCAGATAAGTTAAATATTTTAAGAATAAAATTATATAGCTAAAATAGTTTTATAAATATGTATTTGATTCATATTAGATCCTCCATATCAATAAGGCCAAATGATACGAATGTAAGGGAGAGCACTGCATTGGATGGCTTTCAAAACTTCACTGAATAATATTCAAATAGTTTTGATATAATACAAATTTCTTGGAGTAAATATTATACAATTCTATCAGTGATAACAAGATTTATTACAATCATTTATACTATTAATAAAATGGTACATTGGTATAATGGCAAATCATACTTTCATGATCTATGTTTTATTATGGGGACTTTTATTTATTTACTCAATAAATATTTTTTCATCCAGTTACAATACTATGACCTGATCACGATGCTATTCAAAGGGAATACAGATATGACCAAGAAATAGTCATCTCTTTTAAAAAACATGTAGTCAAGGAAAAATATGTTGTATAAGCAATTAAATATTTAATCACAATATTAAAATAAGTTATACAATAAGTTAAATAAAGGAATCACATAGGAAAAGCATTTAATTGAGCCTCATGGAATCTGAAAATTCTCTCTTTAGAAGAAATTGTTAAGCAAAAACATGAAAAGTAATAAGATGGTAGTCAAGTAAAATATACGAAAAAAGTATGTTCTAAGCAGAAAGAAGGAAGGTGAAAAGGCCCAAAATTTGGCACATTTGAGGAACTGATAGAAACACAATGTGCTACAGAACTGAGCAGAAAGGACAGAGATGCAACTTGATTAGAAATGAGGCTGAAGAGCAAGAAGAACCCAAATCATGAAAGAATTTTAACACTGTGAGAGTAAGAAGTTTTTGAAAGATTACAAAGGAGTAACAACAAATTTATGTTTATCAACGACGGTTCTGGCTACAATGGGAAACAAGAATTGGACGACAAGATAAAAGTAGAAAATTAATTATAACGTTGTTGTATAACACAGAAAAGACAATGGTGACATGAACTAAAGAATTTACAATGTGAATGAAGTGAAATTCGAAGGAAACAGTGAATTTGCTGAATGTAGCTTTTGAAGGTGGAGGAGTTATGAGTGAGATCATGAGAACGACTGACGCCTTAAAGTTCAACATGCCCCAAAGAAAGTCATAATTCTCATTCTCAATCCTACTCATCCTCAAGTGATGTCTGTAAATGCTACTACCAACCACTCAGTTGGATAAGCCAGAAACCAGAAAGTAAGCCTTGCCACCTTCCTCTCCCTAAGTATTCAAGCCTCCTCCTATCTCCTGATTGGTCCCCATTCATTTTCTTCCATTTCCAGTCCACTGTTCTTAGCTATGCAGAAGAACAGGAGCCTGAAGAGAAACTTAACAGAAAGTGTTTGGGAAAAGAAAACTGGGAGAGTTCCTAGGGAACTACAAAAGAGAAAGCTTCAAGGAGTAAAGCCAGCCCACTGTCGCTGAGTGACCAAAAGAGGGATGCAAAGTATCTATTGGATTAAGGTATTATGTAAGATGTTGCTAGTGTGACGAGCAGATTTTCACTGGAATAATGAATGGAAGTCAGACTGTCCTGAGCTGAGGAGCGAATTAAAAAAATAAAACAAAACAAAAAACAGCAGAGATGTGAAGAGTGAAAAAATAATTCTTCCTAGCAGCCTAACAGAGATAGTACAGTATGTGACAGGACATCTGCCGTCAGTAAAGGTTTTGATTTTTGTTTGTTTTTTGTATGGGGGAATGAGAAGGCCTTGAGCATGTTTAAATGCTGCTACAGAAAATCCATAGAAAAGATGAAGAAACAAGTGAGAAAATAATTTAAGAAGATAGATTTAAGAGGAGGTAGAATTGGGCCAACAGAGGAGAATACCACTTGGATGTAACAGAAAAGAAGAAAGGATTTTTTAATCCTTTGCATTTTTAAGCTGTAAATGTCATTTATTTTTCTAGAATTTAGAGAATTTATAATATTCATCAAAATAGTTCTTTCTCTTGTTACTGATTTAACAGAAATGCTTATGTAATATTAAACATGATAGTGGCTTTAACACTGATTAGAGGTATTGATATTGATATGACATATTTATTCATAGTCCCACCATCTTACTTTACATTGTTCTTATTATCAATGTTTTCTTTGATTAAAAGTATTTCACTATGTTGTTTGTAACTTCATTGCTTGTGTTTTCTTTTTGATAAGCGCAGCTTGTATTATTTAATTTTTATCCTAATGACTATATAATGAAATTAAATCTTTATATATCCTTTTTTTTAACATATTTATTGGAGTATAATTGCTTTACAATGTTGTATTAGTTTCTGCTGGATAACAAAGTGAATCAGCTATACATATACATATATCTCCATATCCCCTCCCTCTTGCGTCTCCCTCCCACCCTCCCTATCCCACCCCTCTAGGTGGTCACAAAGCACCCAGCTGATCTCCCTCTGCTATGCGGCTGCTTCCCACCATCTATTTTACATTTGATAGCGTATATATGTCAATGCCACTCTCTCTCACTTGGTCCCAGCTTACCCTTCCCCCTCCCCGTGTCCTCAAGACCATTCTCTACGTCTGTGTCTTTATTCCTGTCCTGCCCCTAGGTTCATGAGAACCTTTTTTTTTTTAGATTCCATATATATATGTTAGCATACGGTATTTGTTTTTCTCTTTCTGACTTACTTCATTCTGTATGACAGACTCTAGGTCCATCCACCTCACTACAAATAACTCAGTTTCGTTTCTTTCTATGGCTGAGTAATATTCCATTGTATATATGTGCCACATCTTCTTTATCCATTCATCTGTTGATGGACACTTAGGTTGTTTCCATGTCCTGGCTACTGTAAATAGAGCTGCAATGAATATTGTGGTACATGACTCTTTTTTGACTTATGGTTTTCTCAGGGTATATGCCCAGTAGTGGGATTGCTGGGTCGTATGGTAGCTCTATTTTTAGTTTTTTAAGGAACCTCCATACTGTTCTCCATAGTGGCTGTATCAATTTACTTTCCCATCAACAGTGCAAGAGTGTTCCCTTTTCTCCACACCCTCTCCAGTATTTATTGTTTCTAGATTTTTTGATGATGACCATTCTGACTGGTGTGAGGTGATACCTCGTAGTTTTGATCTGCATTTCACTAATGATTAGTGATGTTGAGCATCCTTTCATGTGTTTGTTGGCAATCTATATCCCTAACACCATACACAAAAATAAACTCAAAATGGATTAAAGACCTAAATGTAAGGCCAGAAACTATCGAACTCTTAGAGGAAAACATAGGCAGAACACTCTATGACATAAATCACAGCAAGATCCTTTTTTGACCCATCTCCTAGAGTAATGGAAATAAAAATAAACAAATGGGACCTAATGAAACTTAAAAGCTTTTGCACAGCAAAGGAAACCATAAACAAGATGAAAAGACAACCCTCAGAATTGGAGAAATATTTGCAAATGAAGCAACTGACAAAGGATTAATCTCCAAAATCTTTATATATCTTGATCTATCAACTTGATACTGTATCTACTGAGTTCCCACAATGAAACATGAGGAAATCTGAACACACAGATATCCACTCAAATTCCATTGCCCTCCACTACCTCTCATGTTTGTTTGTTATAGTATTGTTCCTTTTCGTTCTAGATTGTAACTTTATATATGCTAGTGATAAATATAATATGATTATATTGATGAAAATATGAATGCATTTTTATTAATTAGTTTATATTTAAAAGTTTTAGGTTTACCAAAAAAACTGTGCAAAAATTATAAAGTTCCAGTACTCCTCATCGCTCCCACCCCCACTCTATTATTAACATCTTTCATTAGTGTGGAATATTTATTATAACTGATGAATAAATATTGATACATTATTATTAACTAAGGTCTATAATTTACATGGATTCATTATTTGTGTTGTACAGTTTTATGGATTTTGACAAATGTAAATTGTTACGTATCCACTATTACAGTATCATATAGAATAGTTTCACTGCCCTAAAAATCCTGTGTTCCACCTATTCATTCCTGTTTTCCTTTTTCTGAACTCAGAGCAACCACCAATCCATTCACTGTTTCTAGCTTTGCCTTTTCCAGAATTTCATCTAGTGTGTGGCCTCATAACACTGGCTTCTCTCACTTAACAATATGCAGCTAAGGTTCTTCCACATCTTTTTTGTGCCTTGATAGCTCATTTCTTCTTATCACTGAACAGTATTCCATTATATGGACGTGCCACAGTTTGCTTACCCATTCATCTACTGAAGGGCATCTTAGTTGCTTCCCATTTTTGCCAATTATAAATAAATCTGCTATAAGTATTCATGTGTGGGATTTTGTGTGAACATAAGTTTTCAACTCATTTGGCTAAATACTAGCTAGCACACAATATCTAAACAAAAAGTAAACATATAATGGGTAGTGTGGTGATAATTACCATGGAAAATAAGAAGAGCAAAGGAGATAAGCAGTGCTATGTAACATAGGACAGTCAGGCAAAGCCTCTGATAAGGTAACATTTGAGAGACATACAGGAAGTGAGGAAGTCAATGGACATCTATGGGAAGAGCATTTTGGGCAGACAGAATAGCAACTATAGGAGCCCTAGGGACAATAATGCTTGTTATTTAAGAATGGAGGAGATCAGAGGAAATGAGGAGGGAGCGATGGGGAATCAGACCAGACAGGTGGCGGCAAATGAAGGTCTAGGTAGGACTTGGGTAGATTTGGGGACTTATTCTGAGACAGTAATCCTGATGGACCTGTAGAAACAGGAAACGACTGCAATTATTCATGTAAAGAGGAATGGTGACTTAGATCATATTTGTATTGGTGGAATGGATGAAAATGGAACAAGTATTGGTTATATTTTGAAGGCATAGGCAATTTGTAATCAATTGCCTGAAGCGAGAGAGAAGAGCTGTCGACGTCACCAAGTGATTTTGTTGTTTTTGTTTGCAGTGAGGAGAGAAAAATCATATTAGACGTTTCCCCCTTTGACTCTGTCATTGATAGACACAAATTTAAACCACAAAATAGCTAGAGCCTACCCTCCTTCCACACACAGATTGCCAAGGAGCATCAGTTTGAATCTTTCACCACCTAATTCCCTTGCCCTCAATTCTCTATCCTTCTCAGTAAAAGGAGAAGTCACTTGAATCCTGGTCTAGCCTCTTTTATTCTTCTATGACATTGATCATTTAAGAAGTTAACAGATAGAGACTTAGAGCTGACTCAGCTGACACTGCTCTTATTTACATTTGAAGCAAATGGTGCCCTGGACACAATAAACCACTTCTACAGCGTGGCCCCCCTGAAAGGAATGATATAACTTGAACTTGAATATACTTCTTCTACCTTGTATATACTCGTCTTTATCTGAAATAATCTCTCTTCAATTCTTCTTTGAAAATATACAAAGCGTTAGTGTGACCTAAAGACTCTTTGGCTATAATTTTCCCTTGAGCTGACATTTTATATTAACTTATGTTCCTTTACTTTGAAACTTTAAAATCTCACTTAAAAATAATGTTTGGGGCTTCCCTGGTGGCACAGTGGTTGAGAGTCCACCTGCCGATGCAGGGAACACGGGTTCGTACCCCTGTCTGGGAAGATCCCACATGCCGCGGAGCGGCTGGGCCTGTGAGCCATGGCCGCTGAGCCTGCGTGTCCGGAGCCTGTGCTTTGCAACGGGAGAGGCCACAACAGTGAGAGGCCCAAGTACCGCAAAAAAAAAATAATAATAATAATAAAATAATAATAATATTTGCTCTTAATCATTCAAATCCAAATTTCTGAACTAAAACTATCTCTACTTGTGCACTCTCAATTCTTGTTTTTTTTCGTCCCCTTCTATAGCAAAATTACTGCCTATACTCACTATCTCCAATTCCTCTCTATTTTCCCTTCATCAATATCTAATAATATTTTCCTCCAATCACTGCACCGAATAACTTCATTTTGCAGTCATTGTTGACCTCTGGTTTGCAAAATCTAGTGACCAGTTCTCAGTCATCATCTTCCTTGACCCATTAGCAGTATTTGTTAGAGTTGATCACTTTCACCTCCTCAAAATACTCACTCATGAGGCTTCTGAGAAAGTGCCCTGTCTTGATTCTCTATCTACCTAACTGGTTGTGTATACTCAGTATCCTTACCTGGTTAATCCACTTCTAAATGTTGGAGTTTCCTAGAAGTTAGTTCTTAGTAATCTTCTCTATCTGTACTCACTCTAGGGTCTAGATGAACTCAACCCGATTCATGACATTAAATAACAACCGCATACTGATGATTTCAAAAATTGTATCTGTGCCTCAGACTTCACTCCTGGATTCTAAATTTGTCTGAACAACTCCATTTGGAATCTAAGAGACATCTCAAATCTTTCATGTCTGAAACCCAGCTTTTGATTTTACATCTTCAGATTTGCTCTGCTTACAGTCTTCCCCACATCAGTTAACAGCAACCTCATTCTTTCAGTTGTCTAAACAAAAATGGGCTATTTTTCACTCTCATAGCCACACCCAAACCATCAGCTAACTATATCAGTCGTACTTCAATAAATCCGGAATCTGACCACTTCCTCACTTCCATCGTTACTACCCGGGTGTACGTGTGCTAACACTTCCATCTTGGATTACTGCAACATCCATTCTGTTTTCCCTGCTTTAGCTCTGTGCCCTGCACAACGGTCAGAATGATGATTTTAAATAATAGAAAAGACATTACTCCTATGGTCAGAAGCTTTCCATTGGCTTTCCCTATCACTCAGAGTAAGCCAGTGTCCTTACCATGGACTCCAAGGCTTTACTAATCACACGCACCCCCTCCTCGGTTCTAATCTTAGGTGCTCTCCCCCCCTCCTACTCACTCTGCTCCAGCCACAATGACCCCCTTTTACTGGTCCTAAAAATGGCAAGCAGGGTCCTTCCCCAGGGCCTTTTGGGGATATCCTTTTCCCAGATAATTTACTTGGTTTATTTCCTTATTTATTTTATGCTCAATATCATCCTATCAGGGTGACAACTGTATATAAAATCTTGACAACTCAGTATAAAATAGCATAATTCTCCATCATCCAGGCCAAGCACCCCTCTATTTCTCTTTGCTTGCTTTATTTTTACCCATATACCTAACACAATCTAATATACCCTATTTTACTCTGTTTCATGTTTATTATCTGCCTTTCCCACTAGAAAGTGAACTCCATGAAGACAGGGACTTTGTTTTGGTCTTGCTATGTCCCAGCACCTGGAATAAAGCCTGACATATAATGGGTGCTCACTAAGCAGAATCTCTAAATGAAAGACAAAATATAATACAAAGTGTTGATAACAACAAAGATAATTTAGACAAAATTCATTTTCTTAAATACCAGGATCCATTTACAAACGTGGAGGATCTATATGACAAGCTACATTTGGGAGATGTAAATCTTTATTTTCACTCCTTTACAGACTTTAAAATAGTCATGGTATTTTTCAAAATGCACAGTTCATACTGAAAACCAATTGGGAAAATATATTGTAAAAGTTTTCTAGGGTTTATGTTTGTAGTAAAATAAATTTTAGAGTACAATCATAACTCTTGTCTTCTGACACTGCCATCTATATATAAATCTGTTCTAGAAATGGGGCAAAGGATACATTGTACAGACACCATGAAATCTGATTCAAAATGATGTTTCCTTAAAATGTACTATGAAATATATTTTATTCTGACTTTTATAATATATTTTTAAATCTTAGATAGATGGACAACTACTTGTTAAATCAACTATTATTTTAATGTATAATTAAATAAAAGCTTAAAAAAACACAAAAATGATTCATGACATGAGTGCTTTAAAACTGTGACAAATGAAAGCTTGTATGCCTTAGGTGACATATAATTCAATGGCTAATATAAACAGATTTATAATAAAGTATTAGCTCTTCAATCTTGATTTTAGGGACCAAAACCATATGTTAAGTTGCTGGAAGCAAAAGTGTTAGTATTATACATGCACTTCCAAATTAGAAATATCACTGTAGCAGATTTTGTGACTATGAAATGGATCTATACTGAAATATTTGGTTTCACAAGTGAGAAGAATTAAAAGTTTTCAAAAGTTGATTGCCCTTACATGAAATGGAAAACATTTACCCAAGAATTCATTATAATTCCTTGAAGGACTTTGGTAGGGTTACTGCCCCACAAAAGCAGCAGCTGGAGGAAGGCCTGAAAGCACCCACCCCCTGAGCTGTGTATTGGGAGGCAGGCACCGTGTAAGGAGCATGAGTTGCTGGGGAGGATGATGGGAAAGTGCAATCAGGCTCCCAGACCAAGGGTAGAAGCAGGAGAAATTTTATAAGTTGTCCCAAAGGCCATGTGGAGTAGACCTGACTCTTTCCCAGAAACCCCTAAATTTTCAGGAAACAATAACAAAATTATTGTTATGCCTGATAAAGCAGCCACTGATGGAGGAGGAGCATTTTGTATCCATGCTGGCCTTGCAGCGGAAACAGATGGTCTGTGTGGTTGCACAATCAAACAGAAGAGGAAAACCTGATAAAGTAAACTCTGAAATCAGAGGTTTGGACTGTGAATTGTGTATATCTAAATAGTTAAGGGGCAGAGGGTCTTCTAATTGAAATCTGGATTATACTTTGGGATCCTCTTAAGGGATCTCTGACCCGAGTTATAATTCCCTGTTACACCTTAGGATGAATTTTCACCTTAACACTCAGTGCCCAGTGAATTTCCTCCATGCCTGCCTAACTATTAGATGCTTAGTACAGAGGAGTGCTGGTAAGCTGGCATGAAAAATTATAGTCTTTAAAATATTCTGGGATGAGTACTGCAGATTTGACAGAACAGGGGAGGAAGGACTGAGCTGAAAACTGATGTTTTATATAAGTCAGTCATACAGACCATTATATGATTTTATTAGAACAATTAAGTCTTTGGAAATTCTTCATGAAATAAGCAGCAAGAGAATATTTTGGATGCTAGTGTTAATACAGCCTCAACTGCCTCACAAAGTGTTTAAAAACTGAGCCATTTGTAGAGAAAGAAGAAAGACCTGTTTGAGCTGATTAGGCCCTTGTGCCCTGATTCACTGTTGAGAAGCGATTCTATTGTTAGAGATCAGATTTGTCCGCTATTGAGGGAATAGCTATTGAGTCCACCTTGGAGCTACACAAAAGCTGAGTCCAATTACATCTGTTGGCACCCAACTAGTTACATTCATGAGGGCAATAATTGTAGAAAAATTTCAAGTGGTTTTTAAAACAAAAATACAATTAAAAATTAAAATGGGTTTTGACAAATGTGTAATGCGATGTATCCACCAGTGTATCATACAGAGATTCACTGCTCTAAAAATCCTCTGTATTCTGCCTATTCATCTTTCCTTATCATGCCAACCCCCGGCAACCACTGAACTTTTTACTGTCTCTCCATTGTATTCCTTCTTCCAAAATGTCATATAGTTGGAATCATACAATATGTAGCCTTGTAAGATTATCTTTTTTCACTTAGTAATATCCATTTAAGTTTCTTCTGTGTCTTTTCATGGCTTGATAGATCATTTCTATCTGAATAATATTCCTTTGTCATTAAACATCTGTCAAAACCCATAGAATGTACAACACCAAGAATGAACCCTTGTGACTTCAGGTGATAGTAATGTGTTAATGTAGGTCCATCCATTGTAACAAATGTCCCATTGTGGTGCAGGAGGTTATATGTGTGTGGAGACAGGATATACGAGAACTCTGTACTTTCCACTCAATTTAGCTGTGAACCTAAAACTGCTCTAAAAAAAGTACATTTTTTTAAGTAGTTTTAAAATTTTTAAATTGCAATGGGCTATATATTTTTCAAATCACTAGACAGAAAAAAGACAAAAACATAATCAAAATGTAAAAAACAATGAAAACATAAATGAAATATAGAAAATAAAATAGACAAGAAAATAAAAGGCATAAGATATAAAAGTGGAGCCAAACATGAAATGTGACTAAACATCATAAAAGGAAATTTGAATGGAAGGATTTGCACATCACATTACTGATAGGAAACTCAATTATATTAACTCTAATTTGTTGTAAGTCAACTTGCAAATATGTACGCTTAAATTCAAATAAAATTTCAACAAGAATTTTTGGAACATGACAAAATGTTTCTAAATTTACCTGGTAAATGAACACATAATAAGAATAAATGTTACAAAATAAGACTATAAGATATCTAAAATCACTATAACTTTTACAAATTAAACAAATTTGAAATGACACAAGAATAAACATATAAATGGAAGAGACTAGAAAACACAGAAATAGACCTAGGTAAAACAATTTACTGGAATAACAAGGTAACAGCAAAACAAGAACAACTGTCCATTCATGGTGTTCAGATATTGATTAGAGAATATAAAATGATAAAGTTAGACCATGATCTCACACCTTGTTTGAAATTAATCCCAATGTTAAATATAAAAAGTGAAAGAAGAGAAAAAATTATATGTTTTTTTCCCTGTACTTGGAAAAGCTGTCTTTTAAAATTATAGTGTCAAAGAAAAACCACCATAGAGACTATATAAAATGTAAAATAATAACATCACCATATAAAAAGAAGACGACTATGGAAAAATTTATAACAAATATGCTACATAAAGGTTCATCTCATAATATGTATAAGTTATATAAAATATATTTGGATTATTATTTTAATTTCAATCTTCCAGCATACCATTCCTTCATTGGCACTCTATTAAAACATAGCTCTGCCTTGATAGTAACATTGATTGATTTAGGAAGGGATGGAAGATCTGAGCCAAGATAAGCCCTTATCCCAAAACACTGACCAGCAGTCAGAAAGGCTGTTAACCAAGTCATGACAACGAAGTCCTCTCAAAATGTCTCAAACACTAACTGTGACACAGATTTAGTCCCTCTCTGGAAAAATTATGAAACACTTGTTACAAGAACTGTCATCTTCTATGTTACCAGACACAGAGAAAGCTGATCTAGAAGAATGACGCTGATAGGCCAGGAGGAGCAGCTACACATGCATGCACGCATGCGCACACACACGCACACACCCCTGAACACACCTGCAATCCTAATTTTTAGAAATTAACCCAGTTTTTAATGACCCTGGATGGTAAAATATTCTACTGGTGTTGGAATGAGTCAAGAAAATATGTATAAACATTACGTATATAACCACAAATCCATAAGTAGCACTGTGAAAATCAATTAATCATGTAAATTATTTAATATTTTTTTAAAAAATCAAATCTTTCTCATTCTACTGAAAAGTATTCACCAGAGTAAATGAAGGAGATTCTTAATCAGGTCAAAAAGATATTTTTGGAATATTGGAATATGTCCCCTTCATGAAATTGCACTTAAGAAACTTCTCTTCCATTGTAAAATTTGATCTCTGTATTGTTATGTAGAGCTGTGTTATCTTTAAATGGAACTTTGAGTTATTTTCCATCTATTATTTCTAAAATCTTGAAAGGGGAGGGGTAGTTAATCCTCATAACCTGTGATTAGGCCGTATAAATCAAATACTTTACTTTGTACTGACAAGATCTCTCTTCTGAAGCATATATACCGTCATTGGTAATAGTGATTGAAGATGTTTATTCCATAAGATCTACATCATTTGCTTTGTAAAGAACTGAAATTTAATTACCATAAAGACACATAAAGTAATCCTTTTGACATACAGATGTCTGAATGATTTACCTAAGCACTCTAATTTTAAACTGCACTCATCAAATTAATCTATATTTCTGTACTAATTCATATAAACAATATTTATTTTAAGTCATTATAAATCCTGTACTTTTAAAGAGTTTTAATAGTCATTAATATTTTTATCACATTTCCTCAAAGGTGAGCTAATTACTATTTTTATTTTCAGTCAGAAATATAAAATGTATTCCCCATTTTTCATGACTTTGAAACATAATTCTTGAGATATAATCTTTGTGTGAAAAGCATAAAATGAATTGTCTGTCAAACAGTATGCATTTTTCCTGTAATGAAAATTTTCTCTGCAGTGACATCTACCTTCCATTACCTGATGGGCACATGAAAGTCAAGCTTTCTAACATTGTTAGATGTTATTTATCTTGAACTTGTGCCAGCTTCAGATGTCATGGAAATTTTGTGTATGTGTGTATACTCTGTGACCTTTGTGGCCCAAGAGGCCACAAAGTAAGCACACATACACAAAATGTGTATAAGAACCTGGAGAGGTAGGTAAATGTGTTAGGCTTCTCTAGAACAATGATTTTTTTATGAGCTCTATTAGAAAGTATAACAGTGGTTTAGTGAGATGCCAGTAACAGATACTCTAATTTAGTCATTACTTATTATCTAATTTTGAAAATACTGACAGAGAGCCCATAAGATAGGAAGTCCAGTCTATGTCTGTGAAGAATGTACTGCTAGACATTAGAATAGGAAGAGTTGTGTGGTCATTCATTAAATATATCTAAATATCTATACCTTTGTTTCCCTACTTGAAATCCTTACAGGGTGATCGTATATGTTGATTTGAACCTTCCTATGAACAAAAATGAATGAATGAATGAATAAAAAATAAATAAGAATAAATCAGTAAGTAAATACCTCTATAAGATTAATAATGAACTTCAGTTCACATGTGCTATACATTTCTCTAAGCTGTGATCACTTTCAGATTTGATTATTGTATTTATAATTTGGTATCAGCTTTGCACCCTATGATGCCATAGATTTTTCCAGCACCTGCTAGAACAACTGATTTTGCTGTTAGCATTATGAAGCTACCTGTGACATGTAAATATTTCATTCTCATTTGTACAAAAACCAGATAGGAATCACTTGAACTACTTTAACCACCTTAATTTAGATTTTTGTTTGTCATTGGTCTTTTTGAGCTGTTTTACAATCCAGTTTGAATTTATAAATTTGTATTCACTCTGATAGTTACTGATTTACAATTCTACTACACCTGATGCTAGTAGTCTTGATTCACTAGCTGCCTTATTCATCTCTGTTGGTAGACTAATTAATGTAAGCTAGAGGGAAGAAGTGGTAGCCAGCATGAGTCCAGAATACAAATATGTAACAGCATAATAAGTTTTAAAACAGCTCACAGAGTATATCTGAAGTTTGTAACAGATATGCATAGTTAAACTTCATTCTTATTTATTCAATCAATATATTCCATAAGTTGGGAAAAAATTTAAATGTGTGAAAAATAATAACACTTTCATTTATCAGCAATATACAATATGTCAAGAATGCTGTTTATGGTTGTATCTTTGCAAAATTTAGGGACATTTGGGTGGAAGAAGGAAATGTTTATAATCATGGAGGGTATATGTCATGCTGGAGAATAGAGGGAGTACCTGCATCACCTAGATATGCTATTGTCATAGCTATGTGGGAGCATGATTAGCTGTGGTCTTCCCCCTCGAATTCAGTGGACAATTTTCAGTTCACCAACATTGAGATAGTACTCACCCACCCTGATCAGAAGGGAAACTATAAGCTTCATTCAGAGTCCTTTGCGTAGGAAGCTCCTGGAAGATAGAGACAATGGATTATTTGACTTTTATCTCTAGTACCTAGGACAATATCCAGAACACAACAGATATTCTATATGGATGCCACATATAATGCATGTTTCTTTCCAGCAAGGAATAGAAGTCCTAGAGCCTGGTTATTATAAGGGTGAGCCAGTGCCCAAATCATCAGTAGAACCTCAACACTATTTTCTAAACACTCATCACAATGCTCTGACCCCCATCCTTGCTGATCAAAGTGTGGTCTATGGGTTTGCATTTTAACAAGATCCCCAGGTGATTCACGGACACACTGCCTTACATCACATGTGACAGGCTCTCTACTAGTTACGCTCACAAAGGAAGGCTGTACTTAGAGCATTTAAGTAAATGGTCTCTGAAATCAGATGATGTAGGTTTGCACTTATCTTTACTTCTTACTAAGTATATAACTTTGGGGTAATTTACTTAACTTTGTTGGGATTTGTCACATCTAAACTGGAGGGGGGAGTAATAATAGCATTGTCTATACAATATTGTTTTGTGTTAAATGTAAAATGAAGTATTACATGTGACACTTCTGCCACACACAGTTGGCCCTCTGTATGTGGGTTCCTCATTTGTGGATTCAACCAACCATGGATGGAAAATATTGTTTAAAAAAATCCAGACAGTTCCAAAAAGCAAAATTGGATTTTCTGCAAGCCAGCAACTATTCGCGTAGCATTTACATATTATTTACAACTATTTACATGGCATTTACATTGTATTAGGTATTATAAGTAATCTAGGGATGATTTAAAGTATATGGGAGGATGTTCATAGGTTATATGCAAATACTATGCCATTTTATATAAGGGACTTAAACATCCTTTGATTTTAGTATCTTCAGGGGATCCTGGAACCATTCCCCATAGATACCCACATACAACTGTGCTATTGCAGTTTTTCAACTACTATTACTAATAAATATTTGTTATTGTAACTTAATGCTAATAAGATATAATATATATATATACAATGATTTTTCTGTGATTATACAATGTTCCACAATCTCAATTTAAAATCAAGGAACTCTTTTACCTCTAAGCTGTCAATTAACATGACATACAAGAACTACATGTGTGTAAGTATATTATTGATTGTAGGGGAGATAGGAGCTGTAGCTGTTTCTTCTTCTTTCTCTCTTCCTATCTCTTTCTTCTCTTTCATCCCCCCCTTTTTTGGTCACTTAATAAACTTGTGGAAAGGGTGTAGGGATATGTTCTCTTTACTCTGTCATATTTATTCAATTTCTTCCTCTAAACATCCCAAAATCAGTATCCTTGGGGTTAAGTGCCTCCCTCATGGTAATGATTGTTTGGTTTAAGGACCCTGGACTTACGTTGGTTTGAATTAAACCCTTCACTGTGTCACACAGGTATGATGGGTCAATGGGTGTTTTTCCCTAAAATCCTCAGAGTTAGTGTCTTTGTTGCAATAGCATCATAAGTAGCTGAGTAGCACAGCAGAATGGGTACACAACCCAGAGGTCTCAGATTGAAACTGTCCTCTGCTAAGGTCCCATTTTTCCTGCCAGGAGGGCTTCTTTCTTTTCTTGTTTCTGTTTTAGGTACCTAGCCACATATTCATGGTTTTCTGTTTTTGTCTTTATCTGGTCATTCATAGTGCCAGACCTTCTTGGTGGTTATGGGGAAAGGGGGACTCCAGGGCCTCCCACTTCCTCTGGGGCATGCCAGTCAATTTTCCTGGGATCAGGGTACCACATCTGATTAGTTCATTTTGTCTATAGCCCAGGTGGGGGCATTCAAGTTCCTTGATGGTAATGAATCCTGAGGCACAGTGATGAGCAGCAGTGCTAAGCAAAGCACAGGAACACTGGCTAGGGATCTTGCCTAGGGAGAGCAGATGAGTCTCAAATGCTCCTCCCACCCCCTTTATTTTCTCATCAGTGCTGGGGCCACCGGCCACTATGGATGTGCAGCTCCATACCCTTGGGTGTCAGGAGAGCACACAACAACAGCAAGGCATGCAGAGACACAGGAGAAGGGCTAGGTCACTATCCTTGTCACTACTCTTTCCCTTATTCTTATGAGGCAGTGGGGAGCCATTATTAACACTTATCTTGGTGGCCTGGAACTGTGCCTTCTGCAAGACTTTAGGAGGTCAGTGGGCCACCTTCCTGAATGATGGCTAGATGACTGCCCCACATGACAATCTCCAATCACCAGCTATAGATGCAATATACTGGAATCTTTACCCTTGAGAGCTCTAGTCTGGCCACATGCAAGCAGGACCCAAGAGCCCACCGGGTCAGACACTAAGTCTTCACTGCCCCAGGCCCTATTGACAGATTAGACTCACATCACCCCCAGTGTGGGCCTGTCCAGCCCCCTGCCTCAGACTTGGTGGTGGGAGTCCCAAAGGCCCCACCCGAACAGCACCTCAGGTCAATTAACAATATTTCTCACCTTGGGGGCAAGATTTATTAGTTCATTATAAAAAAGTACAGCATCTTCAAGTGATATGCTTAACTTTCAGTGTAGAAGATTTAGACCTTTTGTAAGTAATATTTAACCTCCTCTAAATCAGATTCTTTTCAGAATTGAAAAATGTCTTATTAATGGCCCTATCATTCTTTATTTTCTATGGAAGCATCTAAAGTGACTGTTAAAAAGTTCTTAAGACAAGCTGAATCCTGAGGCTTGGCATGTGAATCTAGGCTCCGAATAAATGACAAGTTAAACGGTATACTTTCATTACCACATTGCACTTGTCTTTTCATTCAACAAAGACTCCCTCACCTCTGGACATTCCATTTTGCTGATTTAAAAAGGAAGATTACTTTTTTTGTTGTTTGTTACGTTTCCTCACACCCCTGAGGTTGTTGTTGCTTCACAAATTAAGTATAAACAGACTCATGGGTTTGCAATGTCATTAATGTCCATTTTCTATACTACCACCATTTATTAGACTGGGAAAGCTCTGTTATTCAAATTGTGAGACAACATTGAGACTTGGATGATTACAAAAAGGGACTCTGTTCTTAATAATGAGCTTTTAATAAAGTCAAAGAGTTACTGACACTGAATAAATGTTTAAAAAATGATATTTAACTGCACATGTTATGCGCTGAGTATTCGTTTGAACTTCCGTCCCTTAAGTAGAAAACTTATAACATTGTCACAAACCTTCTGTGCTTTTATAACATGATGCAACTATATATGGCTGGGATTATGGATCTTGCAATCTTTTATCAACCCCTAAAAGTGCCACCGATTTTCAATGTAAATACAGAGAGGGGGCATCCTGGGGTAATTTACTTGGCATATACCCTTTAGGATCTCACAATGAACCATGTTGAGGGAACTGGAACAGTAGGGAATCTTTTGTTTAGGTGCAACTCTAGATAGCCTTTTCTTGCCTCTCCCAGTCAGCACTGTGCAATAAAAATATAATGCAGGTCGTGTGTAAATTTAAATTGTCTAATAGCTATATTAAACAAAAAGCAATCCGTGAAGTTAATTTTAATAATATATTTGACCCTTGAACAACATGGCTTTGAACTGCATGGGTCCACTTATACGAGGATTTTTTTGTCAGTAGTAAACACTACAGTACTATCAGTTCTGCGCTTGGTTGAATCTGTGGATGCAGAACAGTGCATACAGAGGATGAGCCAATACAGAGGGCTGACTGTTAAGTTACAGTTAGCAAAATGAGCTAAAATAAATTAAGAAATAACAGAAGCTTGGAGATAACAAGATGATCAGAAATAGATAAGCTCAGAAGGAAAATGATTAGACAAAGGAAGATACAAAATGTGAACTGACAGATCGTAGGAAATAAGACAGAATCAAATTTATAAAGACTAAATTTTAGAAAGCACAAGAGTGAATAACATTATGGAAAATTCAGTAAGAAAAATAGGAGGAAAGGATAAAAATGGAAAAAATAAAGGTAAGTATATCTGGAGTGCTAAATGGAAAGCCAAAGAAAAGGAACAGAAAAAATGTATGAAAAACTGCCCTGAAATTAAAAGTCAAATCTACATATAGAGACACCAAGTAGCTGGAAAAGTTGACCCAGGATATTAATATAACAATTGGATTTTAAAGTTAAGAATGTTCTGATCATTCAGGCCCGCCTGCAAAAACCAAATCCACATGATTTATAAAAGTGAGAAAATCAAATTGGTATTGGATTTTTGACAACAACATTACATGCTATAAAATGAATGGAGCAACATTTTTTTATATTCTCAAGGAAAGAAAATATGAACCTAGGATTTTTGTACTTAGCCAAATTATCATTGAGCTTTTGCCACTGAGAAGAAGAACATGTAAGAACTATGGGAACATTGCATTTATTTATCAATGTGCTTCATAAACAATTAAATGATTAGAGATGTTTCAAGTATAAATAACTGTGATAAGCATCAAATATATTTATAGAACTCACAGTTTTAAAAGGTACATAAAAGTGAAAAATAGTGGATTCCTATAAAACAATAAAAAGACAAACAACCCAACTGAAAAATGAGCAAAGGACTTAGATTTTCCTTAAAGGAGTTACATAAATGGCCAATAAGAACAATGCTCAATATTATCAATCATTAGGGAAATGCAAATCGAGAATACAATAAGATACCCTTTCACAACTTCACACCTGATAGGATGACTCTATAATAAAGCAAACAAACAGCAACAAGAGAAAACACAAAATAACAAGTATTGGTGATGATGTAGAAAAATTGGAACTCTCATACCTTTTACATTTTTGGTGGGAATGTAAAATGGTACAGCCACTGTAGCAAACAGTTTGATGATTCCTCAAAAAGTTAAACTTAGAATTACCATATGACCCAGCAATTCTACTCCTAGGTATATACCCCAAAATAATTAAAAAGAGACTCAAACACGTGTATGTCATTGTTCATTGCAGCATTATTCACAATAGCCAAAAGGTGGGAAAAAAATGGAAGGGTCCATCAATGGATAAATGGGTTTTTAAAATGTGATATATACATATAATGGAATATTATTAAGCCATAAAAAGCAATAAAGTTCTGACCCACGATACAACAGGGATGAACCTTGAAAGCATTATGCTAAGTGAATTAAACCAGGCACAAAGGAAAAATATGGTATGATTTCACTTAATATGAAATATCTAGAATAAGCAAATTCATAGAAACAGAAAGTAGATTAGAGTTTACCAGGGACTGGGGGGAGTGAAAGAAATGAGAAGTTATTGTTTAATGATTACAGAGTTTCTGTTTGGGATGATGAAAAAATTTCGGAAATAGCTGTGATGGTTACACATGTCCATGTACTAATGTCACTGAATTGTATGCTTAAAAATGGTTAAAATGACACATTTAAAAATATGTATTTTATGGCAATTCCCTGGCAGTCCAGTGGTTAGTACCCCGTGCTTCCACTGCATGGGGCATGGGTTCAATCCCTGGTCAGGGAACTAAGATCATTCATCCCATGCAGTGTGACCAAAAAATAAAGTAAAAATAAATATATTTTACCACAATAAAAGTTTTTAAATAGGGGATAACTATTATAAACTCCATTAATATAGAAAGAATAAATTATCAAAATATAGAATGGGGAGAAGAAATAGAACTAGAATAAGTTCATGATCATCTTATGGATGGTTAGCTGGGAAAGGATTATCTCTTGCAGCTGACAAATCAAGTGGTAGGAGCTTAAATATACTTAATAGTACAAAAATTTTGGTTGGCCTTTTCTTTTATCTCTCATCTCTGTCTTCTTCGGCTTTTATGGCCAATTGCCTGTTAGTCGTTCTTAAGAATGGATTCACAACAAGTATACTATACGATTTGTTCTTGAATATCTGAAAATATCTTTATCCTGTTAAACAGGATTAACAGTTTTCTAGCTTCAAAATTCTAGGCTCTAATGAATTTTCACTCAAACTTTGGATTTGCTCTGCTGTCAAATAGCATGTATTTTTGCCGATGAGAAGCCTGATGGCAGCTGAATTCTCATTTCTTTGTAAGTGGACTGTTTGCCATTTTTGTTTTACTTTGTTTTGCTTTCCTCTCCTCTCTGGAAACATTCAGAATCTTCTACTTAAAATTGGTGCATGGGTTCAATCTTGTTCACTTGTTCTTCTTCCTAAGTCTCAGTTACCTCTTCGAACTCTGGGAAATTTTGTTTTCTTCTTTTTATTTCTCTTCCTTTTATCTTTTATTATTTCCTTCCCTTCATTTTCTCTGTCATTTTTTTCCTGAAATTCCTATGAATTAAATGTTGAATCTCCTGACTCTCTTAATACACATATGCTTTTAAGTTTATTTGTGATTATATATGTTCATACTAAATCAAGAACCAGTGTGTCTACAAAGAGTTTCAAAAGTGGCTCTATTTCCATTTGTTTATGGCTGAATTCTTGAAGTCATTCTGTCATTTTGATAGTTACATAAAATAATGGATATTTAGTATGAAGGAACTGATGGCAGAAGTACTGTGGTAGTCTAATGAGATATTTTGGAAAACATTAGTGCTTGACAGTTTAAGTTCTTTACTGCTGACAACACTGGCAGCTCAGATTACTATGTCCTCTCACAAGGAAAATAGTATTTGAAGCCAGGTAAACAACTAAGAAAGTAAAACAGTTGTGTGATTATAAAAACCATAAATCATAGGGCCGTTTTTTACTGAAACGGGAGAAAAGATTAAACTATTGGCTTATTCCATTGTAAGCAAATACAAAAAGTAGACTAATTTATACATTTTTAATACAGAACAAGGTAAATGTATGCAGCTGGAATCTCTACAGCTGCAGTCAGCTGTGTTCTAAACTTTTACGGGCACTTATCACATAAAGTCCCTTCTTGTGGTTCCTCCTTTAACCTCCTCCTGGCACCTGTTTTTCTCGAACTTCAGAAACTTAAAATCCTCTCTAGCAATCTTAGTGTTTTCTATCTTAGCTAATTCAACGTCTATCCTCACTCTTAATGTCCCCAGCCAAGAGAAAAAGAATCACTGTAAGGAAGTGATATATAGCCTCTGAGTGTGAGTCTTGGACTCCAAGGAGACAAAATTTGAAACAGGGCATGTGAGGTACAGATTAGAGAATGTACTTCACAAAGGCATAGGCCCTGCAGTAGCAATTTATTGGATTCACACAGCCAAAAGTCTAAAGCCAAGATTCATTTAAAAACAGAGAATTCCCTGGTGGTCCAGTGGTTAGGACTCAGTGCCTTCACTGCCAAGGGCCCGGGTTCAACCCCTGGTTGGGGAACTAAGACCCCACAAGACACGCAGCATGGCCAAAAACAAAAAACAAACAAACACAAAACAAAAAAATTTGTTGAGGTGGTGAGCTTCTCAAGAGACACTGGCAGTTAATAACATGAGCTTCTAAAGTCCAGGCTTTGTTATTTGGCATATGGTCTATTAAATTCTCTCTTCAAAATACAAACCACCAGTCTAACATTTGTGACCATCTCCACTGCCACATCTCTTGGTCTGAGGAACTATCACCCTCATTTGGCTTTCTGAGTCCTTTTAATCGTTTCCCTGCTTTCACCCTAACTGCCCTAACCTCTACTTTCAATACAGCATCCAGAGTGATTATTTTGAAACCTATGTAAAATTACATCACTCCTGTGGTCAGAGCTCCCCACTTCAGTGAGTATAACGGTCAAAGCCCTAGGGTTGTCTCTCCTTCTCCCCTCCACACCGTCAGCACCCTACCTCATCCCAGTGCCCAGCCAAGCACTCTCTCCATCGCTCCTCCACTCCACACACTAACTACACTTCAAAACCCCAGAGTGAGCTCCCATTTTCAGGTCTTCGGGCTAGAGTTTCCTCTGCCTAGAATGCTCTTCCCCTTGTTTACATGCATGACAAATAACTCCATTAACTGTCGGTCTTTGCTTAAACACCACCGACTCATGAGACCTACCTTGACCACCCTATTTAATATTGCACCTGCCCATCTCTACTTCTGACCCCCCTCTGGCTTTTCCATAGCACCTCTTGCTTTTATGGACTGAATGTTTGTGTCTCCCTCAAATTCATTTGAAATCCTAATCCCCAATATCCAGGTATTTAGGTAATTAAGTCATGAGTGTAGAGCTTTCATGAATGAGATTGGTACTCTTATAAGAAGAGACAGGAGAAAGCTTATTTCCTGTCTCTGCTCTCCATCACGTGAGAACATAAAGAAAAGAGGACCATCTGCCAACCAGGAAGTGGGTTCCTGCTAGAACTGGACCATGCTGGCACCCTAATCTCTGACTCCTGATCTCTGACCGTGAGAAATTTCTGTTATTGGTAAGCCACCCACTTTATGGTATCTTGTTATAAGAAGCCTGAGCTGACTAAAACAATTACATATCGTCTCTCTCCCACAAACAAGATTATAAATTGCATTAGGCCAGGGATTTTTGTTGGTTAAGAACTGAATAAGCCCTTTTATAATTCTTAACATATTTCACAAAGCTCAGTTCTTCTTAGAGCTTTTGATTTCCAGACACTTTTGCAAAATTCTAACCATTATTTTATGTCTTTATTTTTTTGTTTTACATACACCTATATATAATAATTAAAGTCTAATTTAAAAGGAAGATCTCGATGCAGTCACTTTGGTTTCTTTATATACCTTTCTCTTTTTTTGCCTCACTGGAATTATCTTAAATTGTACTGTCAATATTATGCTTTTGAATAGCTTCTCTTTTCCCTTTAGCTGACTAACTGTGGGCATCTTTTCTTTTGAAGGCAACTTTCTGGTCTAAGTTATGCATCTAAACATATCCTTCCTCATTTAGGCAAATTCCAAGGACTTCCAACATACTTATCATTTATATTTTAACAAAAAGTTCTTCTTATTAGAACTCTGGAACTAAGTATGGAAGAGAAGCTCCCTTCATGTTTCCACTAACCAAGGAATGAAATCGGCACAAAGTCAGGACAGACATCCCTCATAAGTTCAGTTTTAGGAGTATTCTGAATGTCTGAGGTCAGCCATCAGCATGATATTTTCTCTGCTTTGTGAACTATATTAGAAAAGTATTAAGTTTCTCCTCCATCTAGTTAGGCAATCTCCAGTATTATTTCAGAACACTGCCATTCAGTTTCTCTCATCACAGTCCCTCAATCAGAACCTGTCCATCACAGTTCTACATGTATTTGTATCTGCTATCCCTGCTTCTTTTAGATCAGATTCTTTTGAAAAACGATTATCTCCTTTTGTTGACATTATCATAATCATGACTTTCATCTCAACATGTATTACTGTTACCTAACATATCATGTTCATTTCCTTTTGTTAAAATTTAATGCTTTCTCAAATGTTCTGAGAATAAATTCTTTATAATGTCCTCCTGAAAATCACTAGGCACTCCCTACCAATTGTTCTCCCTTCTGTAAAGCAGGTGTAAGATTTTACAGAGTGAATTCTTCATAATAGAATGTATCTCTAAATCAAGCCATAAGTTTTTCATTTTATAAAAAATCAAAATTCATGTCCAGATAGACAAATTTTGTTATGTGACATCTTCTACATAGACAGCTGCTTAACCCCAATCTATTCTTTGCCATTTCACTATCATAAACTTAAACTTGAAAAAAGATTAAAATACCACTTGTTTTTCCAAATTCTTTAAGTTCTCATTTCAAAACATCAAAAACATGGAGGAAAATAATCAAAGGAGAAAAGCCAACATGACATAAACACGTTAAAAAATGGGGAAAAATAATAACATTTTTAGCTATTGCTCAAAAACTACAATACTATTATGAAATATAAATGCAGTTGTGCTGATGTAACTATTTACAGTCTTAAAAACCTTCTAGAGATGTGCATGCTACTTAAACTAAATCATGATGAAACTATATCAAACATAGGAAGAAACTAATTCTGGGACATAGGAAGTAATGCCAGTAGTTCAGCAATTTGCTTCAAAGAATAATGAGGTGAAGATCATCTTTTATAAAAGCAGTCTATTAAATACATGCTTAGATCTCTCAATCGTTAAAGAGTAAATGAGGAAGTGGCAGAGGTTTAATGTTCTGTCTGTGTTCACCTCAACTACCAAAGGTCTTTCAATTTTCAATGCTAGCCTCTCAAACACATAGCTTATTTTATTTTATTCAGAATTCAGCAAGCTATCACAATGTTAAACATTTTGTTCTGCTTTATTGAACTGAATATATTCAGTTAATTAGTTTGATAATACATTTTACAGACTCATAATTTCTGGAAAGGATCAAGGACGTTTGTCTACTGTACCAAAATGTGTATCTTTCCTGAACACATACTGCATCTTGACACTTATATATGGTGGGAATGAGGAGAAAATACTCATGGGTGACCTTAAAAGTTACTCAAAATCACTTACACTATTTAATTTCTGAGCAAGTTAGACATCACATGCTTCATGAGTTCCTCAATGTTTTCTGGGTGATGGACATACCTCTCTTTGCCTGCTGTACACTGTGAACTTTGAGAGTACACAGGGACTGGAATTCTTTTGCTACCAAACATATTGGAAACCCACAGACATGATTAGACTTGGTGGTTTTATGTGTTTTATCAGCCAGTGACATCATGACATGTGAGAATATTCTGCCAAGAAAAGTCAAAATTTCCTAACATTAAGGATTTCGCAGACAAATCACATGTACTAAATGTCATTTAATCTATACAATGATTTGAACGTAATCCAGACCTAAGGCAGGAAAAAAAATTCCTCAACTACCAAGCTTATTATAGCAAGACATTTGATTCTAAGCAAAACACTAAGTCAGGATTTGCAAACTATTAAAAGTTAAACAAAATAGTTTGATATCTCCAAATGGGATATGTTCTTTTGGCTTTTCAGTACTATCTCATTTCATGAAGCATCAAACTCCCTACTGGGAAAAACAGACAAAAGCTAGTAAATAGTACCTTTCTTTTAATGTTCGTTTTGTCTGTGAATCACAAAAGTAATAGGGCAATAAGTAAATGAGTTGAATGATGTATGCAGAGAACAGAGCATTCTACCAAACTGCTTATTTTAGAGATAAGTGTGTCCAAGGGGAGATTAAATCAAGTCAGCAGAGTTCCTGTGAGACAAATAGGCATTTCACTTCCCAAGGAAGGGCTTTTCATCAAGCCTAGCCATTTGGATAAAGTATAATCAAACAAATATAAACCCAGAATGCAGTTCACAATTTTTCTGTTAACACCAAGTTAATCTTTAAAGAATCACATCCAAAAACAAATTCTTTAAAAGCCATACTCTATGGACAACTGCCTAAAAGAACAATGACCCAATCCTCATAAATTGGGTTTAATAAAGCAGAATGAAGGCATAACTGGGTTCTTTATTTATGAGGCATGGCGGAGCAGCTGCATGGCGTGTACCACCTCCTAAACAGGTTCCACCTCCAGCAGTTTTCTACTGCAGATGGAAAAGTGACAAGCTCCACTTAATATGTCACAGCATCAGCATGGTCATAAAAGAGTCCCCAGCAATTCTCTGTTGAACAGAAGCCACCTGTTTACTATAAACCCACCTCTTATTTCGCAAACCACAATTTTAATTTGCAACTTGCACCTGAAAGGTAGCACACCTTGGAGTTCAAAGCTGCCAGGTGGCAAGTCAATCCTAAGTGTTTGAAGAGTTCAAATCTCTAGTAGAATTTGAACAGTTTAAAAATTTTAATGTGTCCAAAGCTTGCTTCTAAATGATCCGATCCATCTTCTCTTAGGACGGGTTTCATCATAATTATAATTTCAGTTGGCATTTTATTTGGCTTTGCTTTATTCTAGAACTATGCTTATATTAGAAACAGGCTCATTACCTCTTTGGTTATTAGAAACAGATTCATTATGCCTTCTACTTTATATCAGTAGCAGAGATCTAGGCTGAAAAACTAAAGATTTGTCTCTAGCCTGTGGCTATTACCTCTCAGAAAGAATGAGTGTTTCATCAGTCATCTGGGACCGCTATGTTCATTAGGGAGATCATCGGTGTCTCTAGCTGTCTATGATGGTTTAGCACTGATCATATGTCTTATAGGAGGGAAAGAAAAAATTGCTTAAAAAAAGTGGAGCTAATGCATCAATCTAAAATCAAAGATAACAGACATCATTAGAGCATCAATTCATATTAATGTGCTATAAATCTATTACAGTAGATACAATCTCGCTCTGAACCAAGACATTCAACACAGGAATGAAGCAAAAGCAGAAAGAAATCTTATTTGGATGATGAATTCTACAAGACATTTATGGTATAGCTCAGTTTTTCTATTACACTTTTTATTATGAGCCTGGGATTAAACGTGGATCCCTTCAGGATCTAATGTACAGATAATTTTTCTTGCCCTTTTTCATTGTGGCTACAAACTTACCATTAAGTTTATAATGCTAAATCTGGAGCATGTGGAGTATTCTTCATGTAGTAATATTTTTAAAAAGGAGTTAGAGGAAGTTTTAGCAGCAGGGTTAGAGCATAACATAGGTTAATTGGACAAATTTAGAAGGCAACTTAGGTTGTGTTCCTGCAACACGTTGATCTGTCTGCCTATGCTAGAGGGTTGTAAAAAGTTTTACTAGTCACAAATACATAGATCTGCTCTTTGGTTTTGTTTTAAATTGTATATCTATGGTACATTTATTTATTTTTTCTTTTATGGAACCAAGTTTTCTGATTTAACCTGAGAAAAAAGAGCCAGAGAAATCACTGAGATTGTTATAAGGACAACTGATTGCTTAGACTGTGTGTAAGGCAGTGCTGCTTTGGGTGCTCAGATAGTCATTATATTGTTCAGTTATATATTATCAAAAAATCCACATCACCAAGTCCATTCATTTACACAGACATCTCTTGCTATTATTAATACAAATAAACTACAAATGATGTATTTTTAGAAGACAAATGGATCAAGTTTAATGTAAACTATTACAAAGATCACACACACACAGCCCAGTACCATTTTCTTGCTCAGGCGCTCTCCCAAACTCCTACTACAAATATCCAGAGGTCCAGAATAGAAGATAAATTACAGATACTCTAATGCAGGCATGCAAGTCACACAGAAGATTGCATTTTGATCTCCAGGATCCAGCAACTTTCTCTGTTGGACCATATTTTCGTCTTTTCAGCTAAGCAACTCCTACGGGGAACCACAGCCATGGTTTTGCACAAATGGGTTTTGTGGTAACTCACTTATCATCCTTTCACAGCAAGCCCTGTAGTGCTATTTCCCAGGTTATAAGAAACAGAAGGATCTCATCAGACATATATTCAGAATAAGTGGTGAAAAATAAAACGTTCCTGACTTTTTGCATTTGACCAAATAACACTGAAGTATTTCTGAATCTTATATCCCATAGATTCAAAGAATAGAAGCATATTTCTTTTGTGGGAAATAGGCAATCTCTCACTTACAAAAAAAACATAAAAACGGTATTGCTTTTTAAAAAATTAATACCATAACAGTGGGTATGGAATTCAGAAAGATTTTCCTAGTATATATATAACATGAGCTCATGATGTGTCATAACATTTCTAAAGAATCTTTCTTCAAAAGGCAGACTTGCTCTCAAGATTGAACAAGCATTTGTTTGCTAACACGTCTATTTGGCTGACTCCTGATAATAGGAGTGGGACAATTTGTGTTTCTCAAAATATAAAAATGACATTCTTATTTTTATAACATTTGTCAGATGTTTGTAAGATAGTTTACAAGTCATTATCACATCCTCCTAGTATTTGTCACTATTAACTTTCCAATCTTACAGCTGAGAAAGCAGAAAGCAAAAGAAGTATACAATGCTACTGACTAAATCTGGTGTAACACAAGAGTACTCTTGGATTGAATTAATTCACTATTTTTAATTCAAAAGTTTTACCAAATTAAACAAGAAATGGTAAATTAGTACATGCTCAGATTGCTCTTTTTTTGTCCCCAATATAATGTTATTACAAGTTTATGGTAGAGTAAAATTTGCCTTAAAATTTCAAAGAAAAATAATTTTTAAATTTGTGTAATTTACAGGATTTATTATACACTTTACACCTTTGTATAATTCAAAATAAACTTCATATTTTCATTTAATTATTCATGTCTTTTTTTTGTTTTGAAGAAATTAAATAAATTTAAAGTAGTTCTTAGGGTCCACATTCATGCAGTGCCCATCTGAGAACTTTTATGCTACATAATTCAATAAAGGTTGTTTTATATTGCATATTGTGTAGAATTAGGGAAGATGGGTGATGTTGCCTGTTGACTTATGTACTGCTAGCAACTAAGTACAGAACTAGATTATAAAGGTTTTTATTCTAAAATTGTATATTAATATATGCATTAACTTTTGACATTAAAAATTTAAGCAGTAGAAAATAGTATCGAGTAAAATAAAAGCCCCTCTTCCCTGACTTCCTCTCACCTAAAAGTCAACAAACTCACAAAGTAGGTATTATCTTTACATTTTACAGATGAGGAAACTGAGGCACAAACTGGTTCAATAACTTGCCTAAGAGTATCACTGATTGAGCAGCAGACTCAGAACTCAAACCAGAGCTCCGAGGCCCCAAAATCCACATAATTATGATTGTCAAATTTTAACGTGCATAAGAGACACCTGCTTCTGGCCAAGATGGAGTAAAAGGTTCCAGATTTATTCTCCTTCCTGAATCAATTAAAAAGATGGACAAAATATAAAAAACAACATTTTTTAAGACATTGGACATTAAGCAATGAAGACAGTGATCCCTGAGAGATGAGAAACAAATAAGAGGAGCCCTGTACTTGTCCTAGCTTGCTGCCTGGAGAGGGTTTCTAGGCTGAAATGCAGGGAAGGGAGTTATTAGTGAAGACCAGCAGTGTCACACAGTTGAGGAGACATAACTGGAAGACTGGAAAGGCCAAGGCAGCTAGAGTTTGCAGGACAGGATATTGGAAAGGAGAGAGCTGCAGAGACAGAACTCTAGACACCTTCATAAAGTGTACCTTATATACATAGCTTCTTACTGATTAATGAATGTATATGTGAAAACTATTCAAGGCCAAGAAAAGAACCACCAGAAATAACAGCTGAAGCAGACAGAGGAGTGGAAAGAGTGCCTATTCCCACCAACCAGGCTGGAAAACTTTGCAATTTACTGGGCACTGAGTAAGATACTCAGAAGGGTTTTGTATTGGTAATGGGGAAAAAATAGCCCTAGACTAAATGCTAACAAAGCTGAAAAGCAAGACCTCATAGGATCCTATTCTTTCCGTGTAAATGAACTATCTCAGAACAAAGCTAAAGGGTAATTTTCTAAAAATTCTCAAAAAAGTAAAATTCACAATGTCTGGCATCCAAACAAAAATCATGAGGCGTTAAAGAAACAAAAATATACTACACATAGTGAGGAAAAAATAAGTCATTCAAAATGGACTCAACTGGAACAAATGAGAGAATTGGCAAAAATAGATACACACATCTAACATCATACCTAATGGTGAAACACCAATGTGTTCCCCCAAAGGTCAGGAATAAAACAAGGATGTCCACTCCGACCATTTCTATTCTAGTCTATATACTACCCTGGAGGTTCTTGCCAGTGTAATTAGGCAAGATAAAGAAGGAAAGGGTGTCTAGACTGGAGAGGAAAAAATAAAATATATCTACTCTTAGATGACATGATCTCATGTTTAGAAAATCCTAAGAAATCCATTAAAACACTATTAGAACTAATAAACGAGTTCAGCAAGGGTGCAATAAACAAGAGAATCCTTGTGTACTATTGGTAGAGATGTAAACTGGTACAGTCACTATGGAAAACAGTATGGAGGTTCCTGAAAAAATTAAAAATAGAGCTACAGTGTGATCCAGCAATCCCACTTCTGAGTATATATCTGAAGAAAATGAAAACAGGATCTCAAAGAGATATCTGCACACCCATATTTGTTGCAGCATTAATCATAATAACCAAGACATGGAAACAACCTAAGAAAGATGAATGGATAATGAAAATGGGTTAAAGAAAAAGTACATATGCATGAACTACTACTTAGCCATAAAAAGGAAGGAAATCCTGCCATTTGTAACAACATGAATGAATCCTGAGGGCATTATACTAACTCATATAAGTCAAACAGAGAAAGATAAAAACTGTATGGATCTCACTTATACGTGAAATCTAAGAAAGCACCGCTTAAACAGAAACAAAGTAGAAGAATGGTGGCCAGAAGCTGGGGGGTGAGGGAAATGAGGAGATGCTGGCAAATGGCACAAATTTCCAGTTATAAGATGAATAGGTTCTGGAGATCTACTGTACAGCAAGTAACTATCGTTAATAATACTGTATTGTATACTTGTAAGTTGCTAGGGAATAAATCTTAAATGTTCTCACGACAATAACAGCAACAAAAAATGGTAATTATGTGAGGTAAAGGATGTGTTAATTAACTTGATTTTGGTAATCATTTTGCAATATATTTTTAAAAATTTTTATTGGAGTATAGTTGATTTCCAGTGTTGTGTTAGTTTCCGCTGTACAGCAAAGTGAATCAGTTATACACATATATATATCCACTCTTTTTTAAGTTCTTTTCCCATATAGGCCATTACAGAGTACTGAATAGAGTTACCTGTGCTATACAGTAGGTCCTTAATACTTATCTATTTATATCTATCTATAGATATAAATTACCTATATATATATAGATATAGATATATAGATATATATCTAATTAACTTATCTATCTATAATAGTGTGTATATGTCAATCCTAATCTCCCAACTTATCCCTTCCTCCCCTTTACCCTGTGGTAACCATAAGTTTGTTTTCTACCTCTATAACTCTATTTCTGTTTTGTAGATAAGTTCATTTGTACCCTTTTTTTGGATTCCACGTATAAGGGATATCATATGATATTTGTCTTTCTCTGACATACTTCACTCAGTATGACCATCTCTAGGTCCATCCATGTTGCTGCAAATGGCAGTATTTTTTTCACTTTTATGGCTGAGTAATATTCCATCGTATATACGTACAACATCTTCTTTATCCATTCCTCTGTCAATGGACATTTAGGTTGCTTCCATGTCCTGGCTATTGTAAATAGTGCTGCAATGAACACTGGGGTGCATGTATCTTTTTTAATTATGTTTTTCTCTGGATATACGCCAAGGAGGGATTGAACTTATTTACAAAACAGAAATAGAGTCACAGATGTAAAAAAAAAACTATGGTTACCTGGGGGGAAGGGGGGGAAGGGAGGAGGGATAAAATGGGAGATTGAGATTGACATATACACACTATTAAATATAAAATAGATAACTAACAAGGACCTACTGTGCAGCACAGGGAACTCTACTCAGTACTCTATGATGACCTATATAGGAAAAGAATCCAAAAAAGAATGGATATACGTATATGTATAACTGATTCACTTTGTTGTGCAGCAGAAACTAACACAACATTGTAAATCAACTATACTCCAATAAAAATTAAAAAAAAAAGAATCTGGGCTTCCCTGGTGGCGCAGTGGTTGGGAGTCCGCCTGCCGATGCAGGGGACACGGGTTTGTGCCCCAGTCCGGGAGGATCCCACGTGCCACGGAGCGGCTGGGCCCGTGAGCCATGGCCGCTGAGCCTGCGCTCCGCAATGGGAGGGGCCACAGCAGTGAGGGGCCCGCGTACCGCAAAAAAAAAAAAGAATCTATGAGCACAATAAAATGGTTGCACAATAAAATTGTTGCTGCTAAATTTTAGATTAATTTTTTATACAACAGTAGTAGCTGGAACACTCACACTAAGTTTCCTGTAGATAACAATCATAAAATCTGTATAATATGTTTTTTAAAAAAATAGTTATTTGAGGGCACTGGTAGGCAACCAAAATTGAGACTAAAGTTGGAAATAAGGCCACCCTTAGCAGACAATTGCACTGGGTGAGATTTGCATGTTTGTAGCTTTTTCCCTATGGCACTCTCCAAACCAGACAGCTCAGGGTGGCAGAAAGCTGCATTTTTATTGACTTCAAGCTTCAGAGGATGGAGTTTCAAGTTGACAAAAAAACTGGAATATTAGAGGGGAACGAAAGGTGTTATAGAAGGGATGAACTTCAAAATCTGTGTTTAAAAATTGTTCAAATTCTCCTGGACTGATCCATTTCTAGGTCTTCATTCTCACTATCATCCCTGACCTACAGAGAATTCCTATCACTGTCTGACACTCATCCCAACACCAATGTTCTATTCACTGCTTTAGTAAAGGATGCTCTTAGGGACACAGAGAAGGAATTGATGAGTGGGTCACACAGGATTAGTTCACGCCAATATTCCTTTATGTCTCCACTGTCAAAATCCATCCTGTATACTATACCAAGGCATAAATGGCACCTCAGGCTCATTTCTACAGCCCCTATTGGGTCTAGGATGCAGCACAAACTGAGAAAGCCGAAGCACTCCCAGCTGCCTGAGTGGCTACATGGAGTACAAATTCTCCGCTGAGGGTTCCCATGCTGCTAAGTCCAGCCCAGTCAGAAGCTATGTTTCTCTTTCCCTCACCTAGGGAGAATGAGCAGCCTAAGAAGCATTCTCACATATATTAGACAGATTTTTTGATAGTAAAGCTTAGCAAAATATTTGCCTTTCTGCTGTCGTCCCAGCCATTTCCCAGGTTTGACTCAGTAATTGACTCCCTGGGACGTGCTAGAATTTGGAGGCAATGAGGTGAGGTTGGATAGCACATTAGGAGAAATTGCTTGTTCTTGTAGATTTGCTTCCCCCTGCCAGGTTACCATAGGATTTTTCCTAAAGAACACTTTCATCAAACAGCGGAAGAGAGACTCCTTCTGCTGAAAAGGGAGGCAAGGTTGGGCTCAGGAACTGTGGTTATTCTGATTCATTTGAATCTTCCCTAATGTTCCCATTCCAGTCAACAGCTCCTCAAACTTTCCCAACTAATAATCTGGCTTTGATTTTTTTGTTGTTGTTGTTATATACATCCTTCTGTGCAAACAATATTATGGAAGGGTCACTGAAACACTGTGATTTTAACTATACCTTACACCGAGATTTTAAAGTTTTAACGTTGCTAATTTATTTCCAGGTAGACACACCCAGTGCACGCCAAATTCCTGGCATTCTTCATGCCCTTCATACAGGACTTCAGGGATTCCAATTTGCCACTGTGTGTTACAGACTACCAGAGTCCCACTTCTACGGCAAGATAACCAAGATCCACTTCCCAGTTCCTTTGAAGTCTATTACTATACCATGTAGGGTTCATTGATGAAAGCAACAGAACACATCCTTGGCTTTATTTAGAAAAAAAATTTATTAAAAAATTTTGAATTAGTACACATAATCCCCAGGAGGGCCCAAGAATCAGTTGAAAGCTATCCAAGGAGGAACAATTTCCAAGCTGTCCCACTGGCTTAGCTGCAGATTAATCCCTAGTCCTTGGGTCACTGGCACTGCTGCTGCTGGGACATCTGCCTCTAAAAACTCTTTATTGTCTCTAAAAACTCTTTATCTCTTCCTTGTTCTCTGCCAAGTAGAGTGTTTCCTGGTCTTTTCCTTCTTCTGAATCCATGTCTCATGTTAGTTTAAGTACCAGGTGGAAAGTAAGTCATATTTTAGCATCCTGGCTGCAAGGAAGGCTGGGGAATAGGGACCTTTGGTTCTACTGGGTGACCATGAGGCATGAAAAAGTGAGAACGCTCCGAATATAAAAAAGCAATTCAAAAGGTGGAAAGGTACACATATGACATGTTGCTCTAATCTAAATAACTAAATAGTCTGCTTCTGCTTCTACTCCTTGATGTATCATGTTTATACAGTGTCTTTAGAAAAGGTGAATGTGAAGGGGTAGGCAGGCTTCTGACCAGTTTCCATTATTAAGAATGTGGAGGACGGAGTATGCTGTTCTCCAGAACAGAGACACTTTTTGTTGTTTTTCTCTTGTTAAATTCCTCACCCCTTTTGTCATTCACTCACTGTGCTCTGCTTCTCTCACTGTTCCCCAAACTTGCTATAGGAGCTCTTTCTAGACAAGCAGTTTTCTTGTTTTCCAGGGCAGCTCTGGGTTTTAAATCTGTGGTCCAGCCCAGCCGTCCCTGCCGGTTAGTGCAAAGGGCTGGAGTGGAGGGATGCGATGTCCTCACTCGTCCTGGTGATCTGACTGCCCTTCTTTAACCCAGTGGCCTGATTGCCCAGTTTCCCCTTCAGGTTTAATAATTTTATGAATATGCCCTTTTACTCATGTAAACATAGTGTTCTCATGTACTTCTTTTCTCTCTTTTTTTGCAGAGCTTTTTCATTTTCTCTTATCAATTTTAATTGCCAGTGTTTTCTATCTTCCAGAAATTTTGTACAACATTTCCACTGAAGGCACCCTTTCTTGCATTAGCTCTACAAGTCATGTATTATTATTCACACTTTAAATAAAAGAAAACTGAGGTTTAGAAAATTGAAGCAGTTTGCTGGTAAGAAATGAAGTCAAGATTTTAACTCAATTCTGTTTAACCCCAGAGTCCAAGATTTTAACTACTGTGAAAGATATATTCCATTATATAATACCATGTTGCTCTTAACAAATCATTATTTTCCTTACCATCTCTATTCAGCATTCTAAAGATACCGATTCATTGAAATTGTGAGCATTGTTATGATTTGAGACTGCCGTAACTAGTATTCTACCTAGTTAATTGGAGTAGGCACTAAATTCATTTCTAACTACAAACTCATCTATTTCTCATAAATTTTTCCTAAATGTCAGTTTCACCCTTCTCCTCAAATAATCATGACAATTTTCCATTTGAAAAGTTATTCGTCTCTGTGATTTTTCTGTTAGACATTTGAATGTGATAGTCACAAAGTAACAGTTTCCTCCCATCCCAGAATATCAGGAGCAACCACCTTCCTCTCTTACAAAAAAAAAAAACATTCTAAGTTCAGATTTAGGAGATGGGATCACTGTAAAAAGGAGGACTCCTCCAATTTTCACTAACAAGAACTCTATTTACTCCATTGGAGAGTTACTGAATACTGAGATAATAAAGCAGAAAGGAAAATGACACTCTTGGTTTCCTAAACCTAGATAAACTAGGAGAATGGGTTGGCTTGGAATGAAATGAGTATTGGGGCCTTATGCATGCAACTAAAGCAGAACACCTTGTCAAGCAGCTGTCAGGGTATAAGCTCTTTAGTCAATGTTTGTATTACTAGATACACTAAAACACTTAACAGCTTGCACTGTAATCTATCACAGAGTCATGGAACTAAGAAGGGACTTGAAGAGTGCCCTTTTTAAAGAGGCCTTGAAAGTCAACTGTCATGAAAAAAGCCAACTATTTATTCAGCCATGTTTATTATGCAAATAAATACATCTCTTAAAATGTTGCTTGTAAATTTCTGTCTATTAAGCCTATTATCCCATTTATTTGCATAAAAAAATCAATGATGCATATCCACAGGAAAAAGAATGTCCATGGGACAAAATTAAGGGAATGTGATAACAAAATAACTTTTAGTAAAGAGGAGCAACACTTTTTGCAAGAAACTCTTAGTTACATAAATAAAATACGATAGCATAATAGAATTTTAGCCTTTAAAGTGTCTAACAAACACAGTTTTATTGCTAGAGAAACTGAAGCAACTTAAGATAAAAACACCACAATTAATAAACTAATGTATTATACTTCAGGAAAGAAGGAGAAACCAAAAATTGAAAAATAAAATGGAAAGTAAAATAGTTAATGTTGTAAGATACAGTTAACAAGAAAATTTTAAGAGTTTGGAACCACAGATAGATATACATGAATATAAGATAAAAATTTGGAATACTTCTGAATCCTAAAACATCATCAAAACTTTCAAGATTAAAGTTTACGGGTTTATAAAGTCAAAGGGGAGGATTCTTTAAAAGTGCAAGAGACTTCACCCAAAATGGTAAATTACAACCCCCCTAAGTTTAAATGTCTTAACCATTCCAAAAACAGCCTTCAGAGGTAGCTTATATATAATGAGAAGTGCTGACTTCTTCATTTTAAAGAAGAAAGGAAACAAACAAAATGCTGCTGGATATAAATACCTACTAATGGTTTCCACCTAAGCCCTTTCCTAAATTTTCAGCTATCAAAATTTCTCATAGCTTCATGCATGCTAAATTCATAGCATAATGCATACTGCTTTATACATTATGAACACATTTAGAAATATATGAATTATATTTCAAACATGTACTTTTAATGGCTCTATCCCAGGTGTGGGAATCATGTTTCTGGCTCCTGAATATCCAAATATGATTTAAGATCCACTGTATTTCTAAATCATTGGTTTTCATTTTTTTCTTAAAATGATTATAATTTTGCCTCACTTTACTCATCAGACAGGGCTATTAATGGTAACTACTTCATATGGTAAGGATTAAATAAAACACTTTGAATAGCACTCCATGGCTGTATTCTATAATGATGGTGGTAACAGTGAGACAATGATAATTACTAAATTCCGCCTCCTGCTTGGAGCCATATCTACAAGATTAGATGTGAGAGCCTAGAACAAGGTTACTCAATTTAGCAAATAAAAATACAGGACACCCAATTAAATTTGTATTTCAGATAAAAAACTAGTAAATTTTTAGTAAAAGTATGCAATATGTGGGACATACTTTAACTGAATTCCAGAAAAACTAAGTTTTTTAGTACAAGTATGTCCCAAATATTGCACGGGACATACTAATGGTAACTGTCTCATAGGGCTATGGTAAAAATTATTTAAATGCTTAGAATAGCACTCCATGGGTATCAGATATCATGATGATGATAATGATGATGACAATGAGACAATAATGATTACTAAAAAATTATCCATTGCTTAAGTGAAATCCAAATTTAACTGGGCATCCTGTATTTTATCTGGCAACATAGATCAATAAATTTCAAAACCAATAACAATTTTGTTTTGAAAATGGATTTGTGGCACTACTGAATTAGTAATTTAATACAGCGGTCCCCAACCTTTTTGGCACCAGGGACCAGTTTCGTGGAAGACAATTTTTCCACAGACGGTGGTGGGGAAGGGAATGGTCCCGGCGGTAATGCAAGCGATGGGGAGCTATGGGGAGCAGCAGATGAAGCTTCGCTCGCTTGCCTGCCACGCACCTCTCGCTCTGTGGCCTGGTTCCTAATAGGCTGTCGACTGGTACCGGTCCATGGCCCAGAGGTTGGGACCCCTGATTTAAGGCATATCAATGAATCTAATTGCATCACTATACAATCAATCATCTGACAGTCTAGACCAGGGGTCCCCAACCCCCACACTGTGGACTGGTACCAGTCTGTGACCTGTTAGGAACCGGGCCGCACAGCAGGAGGTGAGCTGCAGGCAAGTGAGCGAAGCTTCATCTGTATTTACAGCCGCTCCGCATCATTCACATTACCACCTGAGCTCCGCCTCCTGTCAGATCAGTGGTGGCATTAGATTCTCATAGGAGCTCGAACCTTACTGTGAACTACGCATGCGAGGGATCTAGGTTGCGTGCTCCTTATGAAAATCTAATGCCTTATGATCTGAGATGGAGCTGAGGAGGTGACTGCAAATACAGATTATAACTAGCAGAGAGGTTTGACTGCACAGAGACCATAATAAATCAATTGATTGCTGACTTATATCAAAACCCTATCAGTGAGTGGCAAGTGACAAGCTGCATCTGGTGGCAGGCTTTACGTCAGAATCCAACACTTATTTTAGTCCGCGCGTGGCCCACCCATTATTTTATTTACCACTTCCGTCCGCGCCTCTTTCCCGCACTGTGCACTTGTCTCAGTCACCGTTTTAGTAACCCCACAAGCTAACCTTAGCCAAAATGAGTAAAAAACAAACGTCAGTGGAGTGCTTCTTTGCAAAGGGGGAAAGACCCAATGATGAAACAGCAAAAAACTAAAATAAACAAATGGCACCTAATGAAACTTCAAAGCTTTTGCACAGCAAAGGAAACCATAAACAAGATGAAAAGACAACCCTAAGAATGGGAGAAAATATTTTCAAATGAAGCAACTGACAAAGGATTAATCTCCAAAATTTACAAGCAGCTCATGCAGCTCAATATCAAAAAAACAAACAACCCAATCCAAAAATGGGCAGAAGACCTAAACAGACATTTCTCCAAAGAAGATATACAGATGGCCAACAAACACATGAAAGAATGCTCAACATCATTAATCATTAGAGAAATGCAAATCAAAACTACAATGAGATATCATCTCACACCAGTCAGAATGGCCATCATCAAAAAATCTACAAACAATAAATGCTGGGAGGGTGTAGAGAAAAGGGAACCCTCTTGCACTGTTGGTGGGAATGTAAATGGATACAGCCACTACGAAGAACAGTATGGAGGTTCCTTAAAAAAGTAAAAAATAGAATTACCATATGACCCAGCAATCCCACTACTGGGCATATACACTGAGAAAACCATAATTCAAAAAGAGTCATGTACCAAAATGTTCACTGCAGCTCTATTTACAATAGCCAGGACATGGAAGCAACCTAAGTGTCCATCGACAGATGAATGAATGGATAAAGAAGATGTGGCACATATATACAATGGAATATTACTCAGCCATAAAAAGAAATGAAATTTGAGTTATTTGTAGTGAGGTGGATGGACATAGAGTCTGTCATACAGAGTGAAGTAAGTCAGAAAGAGAAAAACAAATACCGTATGCTAACACATATATATGGAATCTAAAAAAGAAAGCAGGAGGGAGATGCAAGAAGGAAGAGATATGGGAACATATGTGTATGTATAACTGATTCACTTTGTTATAAAGCAGAAACTAACACACCACTGTAAAGCAATTATACTCCAATAAAGATGTAAAAAAAATAAATTAATTAAAGCAAAAACATGGTCATGAAGAACCTAGGGGCAAGACAGGAATAAAGACACAGATCTACTAGAGAATGAACTTGAGGACATGGGGAGGGGGAAGGGTAAGCTGGGACGAAGTGAGAGAGTGGCATGGACATATATACACTACCAAATGTAAAATAGATAGCTAGCAGGAAGCAGCCGCATAGCACAGGGAGATCAGCTCGGTGTTTTGTGACCACCTAGAAGGGTGGGATAGGGAGGGTGGGAGGGAGGGAGACGCAAGAGGGAAGAGATGTGGGGATATATGTATATGTATAACTGATTCACTTTGTTATAAAGGAGAAACTAACACACCATTGTAAAGCAATTATACTCCAATAAGGATGTTTAAAATAAACACACAAAAGACTCTAAGATTGCCAAAGAAAAGAAAGCTTCATTTAAAAGAAAATACCAAGAGTCATACTTAAATTACAGATTTACTGCAACAGGTGATTCACATTCTCCAAGCCTGCTTCGTATAATATGCGGTGACCAGCTATCCAACGAAGTCATGAAACATTCAGAACTGCTTCACCACATGGAGACCAAGCACCCTGCATTAAAAGACAAGCCTTTGGAGTTTTTCAAACTCCAAAGAAAAAACATGAACATGAAGAACAGAAGCAATTACTGAAAGCCACCACTTCATCAAATGTGTCTGCACTGACAGCATCATTTTTAGTGGCTAACTGCATTGCTAAAGTTAAGAAGCCCTTTACTGTTGGTGAAGAGTTGACCCTGCCTGCTGCTAAGGACATTTGTCATGAACTTTTAGGAGAGGCTGCAGCTCAAAAGGTGGCACATGTTCCTCTTTCAGCTAGCACCATAACTAGACGAACTGATGAAACAGCAGAGGATACTGAGGCACAATTATTAGAGAGGATTAATGAGTCATCGTGGTACACAATCCAGGTTAATGAGTCTATCAATGTTGACAACAAGGCAACAATGCTTGTTTTTGTGCAATATATTTTTCAGGAGGATGTACGTGAGGATATGTTATGTGCATTTTGTTGCCAACCAACACCACAGCTGCAGAACTATTCAAGTCTTTGAATGATTACATATCAGGAAAACTGAATTGGTCATTTTGTGTTGGTATATGCACAGAGTGGCTGCCATGACTGGATGGCTTTCCGGTTTCACTACTTGGGTCAAAGAGGTGGCTTTTGAAAGTGAGTCTACACACTGTGTCATCCATAGAGAATTGCTGGCTAGCCAAAAAATGTCACCTGAACTTCACAACGTTTTGCAGGATGTGATTAAAATGATCAACCACATTAAAGTACATGCCCTTAACTCACGTCTGTTCACGTAGCTCTGTGAGGAGACAGACATAGGGCACACATGTCTTCTCTTATACACAGAAGGGAGACGGCTTTCTAAAGGGAGATCACTGGCCAGAGTTTTTGAGTTATGAGAGCTGCTCCAGAGATTTCTTTTGGAAAAACAGTCACCACTGGCAGCACATTTCAGTGACACAGAATGGGTTGCAAAACCTGCTTACTTGTGCGACATATTCAACCTGCTCAACAAACTCAATCTGTCACTTCAGGGGAGAACGACAATTGTCTTCAAGTCGGCAGATAAAGCGGCTGCATTCAAAGCCAAACTGGAATTATGGGGGCAATGAGTGAACACTGGGATTTTTAACATGCTTCAAACATTAGCAGAGATTTTTGAAAAAGACTAGGCCTGGGACTTCTTTCTCCTAGCTGGTGTATGATCACTATCGTTGCTTTCAAAAGAGTTTGAGTATTACTTCCCATCCACGAAAGACCCCCACAAACTGCGAAGGAATGGGTCCACGACCCACTTGTGAATAAGCCAGGTGAATCGAGTTGTCCGTGCTAGAAGAGAATCAGCTGCTTGAGACTGCAAATGATGGTGGCCTTAAAAGAATGTTTCAGACAACTTGAAATCTCCATACGTTCTGGATTAAAATCAAGGCGGAATATCTTGAGATGGCCACAAAAGCACTGAAAAGCCTATTTCAATTTCCAACGTCCTATCTTTGTGAAGCAGGGTTTTCTGCAGTGACAGCAACCAGAACAAGATTACAGAGTAAACTGGACATAAGCAACACACCTCGGGTGTCACTGTCTCCCATCGCCCCCCAGATGGGAGCATCTAGTTTCAGGAAAACAAGCTCAGGGCTCCCACTGATTCTGCATTACGGTGAGTTGTATATGATTTCATTATATATTACAATGTAATAATAATAGAAATAAAGCGCACAATAAATGTAATGTGCTTGAATCATCCCAAAACCATCCCCACCTCCCCCAACCCCCCACCCACCGTCCATGGAGTAACTGTCTTCTACAAAACTGGTCCCTGGTGCCAAAAAAGGTTGGTGACCGCTGGTCTAGACTATTGACAAGGCTATGTTATTCAGTAGGAATTACATATACCCTAGAGTGAATCCTAGATCTGTCACTTAAGAGCTGCGTGATGTTGGCCAACTTAAATAATAATCTACATAAGCACAGGGTTATTCATTTTTTAAATGAAGCTAAGTAAAATCTACAATATCCCTTATGTAGGATTATTAAGAGGAGGAAAACACACAAAATGCCTAGTGCAATGGCTGTCCCATGGCAGAAATTCAACATTGTGAATTTTTTCTCCTTCCCTCCTCAAATGTAAAACACTTTCTGGAAATAGCACCTGTATTGCTTTTTAAATTTCAACTGTAATCTGCAAAGGTGAAACGCATAGACTGATTAAAAGAATTAGATGCTAAAAGGGGAACAAAAGAGAGAAGTCAAAAATAACTCCAAGACAAGCCTAATGAAGGGAGAAAATAATCACTACAGAAAGTGAGTGAATATAAAAGAAAGCACGTTTGAGAGGACAGTGAGTTTTAAACATAATACATTTGAAATAATGGTGACTTTTTGGAAGACCCTCCCAGCTGGTCTCCCAAAACATGGTCCTTACTATCTTAATTTTCTCATTCCATTATCATTACTCATCAATAAATGAACTAATTCATGTTAAATGTTTGAAATACTATTCAGTATAAGGTAATTCTCAATGTTAGCATTAATGTTAGCAATTATTCAATTTGTTAGCTGTTATTATTTTTATCTTTTCAACTGATCAATTATGAATTCATTCTTGACTCCTTAACGTCTCCTGAATTTTTTTCTTTTTTATATCTCTCCCCTAAAATCATTTTCTTAAGTGTGTTCTGATCAAGATAGGAAAACCCCCAATTTCCTCCTTTACCTTTCTTATGCCTATCAAAAACATCCCCATTTTCTTGATCTCTTATTCGGAATCATAATATGTGTGTTTACAGAAATAGAAGCTTACTATTAAATATATTACATATATGTATACATATTTATTTATATTTAAAGAAACATATGCTTATTATTTAAACTTTAGAAAAAAATAGAAAAGCAGGAAGAGGATAAAAATCACTCATATTCTCGAAACTATAATATTATCAACTAAGATTTTGGCGTATGTTCTTTAAGTATTTTTGCTGTATGAGCGTCATGAAGAGTCCTTCCATAGTTCTGTGGCCACAGTGCATATTCTAGATTTTAGATCTTATCATGTGTTACAAGCTTTGCCCACCCACTAAGAGATATTTGTGGTTAGCTGCTAAAGTGGATTTACAGAATGTGAGTTTTTAAAATGACAGGATGGTAAATCTGAGACCTAATTGGATTGAATATTTGCAGCAGCCTCTAAAGCCCAAAGGCCCTTATTTGCTAGCTTTAGCACACAAAAATTTCTCTCTGGAAGCCTAGACCTTTCCCTTGGAGCCCACACAGTAAACACAGACTACAGCTGACTCCAGAGAATCAGGAATATTCACCTGATTGCAGGACTTCCTCAAGATTGTCCATTTAGCCCAAACTTAATCCTGATGCTATGAGTGCACTCCATCTGCCCTACCAACCACGGAGTATTACCAGGAATAATTCCTTTGGCAAACGTGTGACTAGCTGAAATCAAGGTGTAAGCACATCCCTCCATCCCTCTGCTCTGTGATTTTACGCACTTGACCTAACTTCCCAACTGCCTTCCAAATTCTCCCGTTGGAACTAGCACCCCATGGTTAGAAAAATCCCCTGTATGGGGCATACGTGTCATAGCCACGCACATTCCTATCTATTTCTCTTCATTAGTCAATTTCCTTACCAATTTTTAAATCTTATTCAAAGCCAAATATCTCAGCCTCTCCAAGCAGAGTCAAATATATATTCATTTTTCATCTCAGTACAATGCTTTTCAAACTGAGAAGTACCAGTTTTATTTATAACCTATTACAGACTAATAATTGTGTAAAATATAAAAATAAATTATTAGGAAAGTGAAATTTCAAAAAAATTATAAAATAGAGCCCCATTTTTAAAAATACTGGACACCACAGATATAAAATTATCCTATGAAATTGTTTTAAATGTTTCTAATGCTCATTGTTAATTTTAATACTTATCACATTAAAAAGGATAACAGTTTGCAGACAGGCACCAATCATGGATTTCTCTTTGAGTACCTGTATCTTAGTACACACACACCGTTTTAGGTGCCACTAGTGCTGCACGGAGTAACATATGCTGGACAGTTTCCTTGTAATGCTTATCCTTCAATGACTTACTATTTGTCTCATTTCTCTCAAATGTATGAGCTAATGAAGATATGAATCTCGTTCTTATGTATTCTGTAACCTACAGCATCTGTTAAAATGCACTTCACAATACATGTGCCAAATAAATGGTGACTGACAGGTGTATGGTTTATACTCTCAGGCGCACTTGTTAGACTGCTCTTTGTACACACTATAATAATGTGGTACAGTTCTTGGATGTAGAAATATGAAATGACAGAACTAACTGGCAGGCATACTATTGGGCCAAATGCACTAAGGGTATTTATGTGATATTTAAAAAAAATTACTTCAGTACTTGTCTTAGATTGTGTTTCTTAGAAATAGACTGGCACACAAAATTGCACATAGAAAGTTTCCTGGGGTGTGTGCTTGGGCAATATTTCTATGAGACAGCAAGGAAGGTAGGACTAGGCAGAGGGAGGAGCTGACCCACAGTGTTGTGACAACTCAGCCTCAGTTGATCCCCGCTGAACTGAAATCCCCCCTGGATTGAAATCGCTCTTAACAGTCATCCCAGAACGTGGCAACGACGCTAGACCCCTATCAGCCCATCACTGGTCACAGGCTGTGAGATGGAAGCCGTTAGAGTGTTTTAGGCAGTATCTTTTATGTTTAAAAGGAGCACTCTGATGTGCTGACTATAGTTTACTGGGATAGAAGGCAAGTACAGAAGCAGGGAGACAGTTAGGAGCCATAGTAATAGTAGCCCAGGACTAAGATGACATGTATCAGCATGGTCATGGTGATGGTGAGAAGCAGCTGGAATCTGCATGTATGATGAAGTTATAACCAGAAGCATTTACTGATGGGTTAGATGTAGAGTATCAGATAAAAATGGGAATCAAATAAGTTTTGAGTGTAAACAACTGGAAGGAAGGATTGGTCATTCACTGAAATGGAAAAGACAGCAGAAGAGATTTGTGAGCTGTGGTGGAGGAAATGAGAAATTTGATTTGGGATATGTTAAATTTAAGATGCTTATAGGTAATACCAGTGCAGAGTTTAAGTAGGCAATTGGATATCGAAATTTAGAGTTCAAAGGAGAGAACCACACTGCAGGTATAACTTAAGAAACAATGAGCACAGAGGTGTTTTCGAAATCATGAAATTTAATCAGGTCACTTAAAAAGTAGATGTGGAGAGAGAAAAGATCTAAGGAGTAAAATCTATGACATTCCAAATGGCAGAAAACCAAGGAGAAATCAGCAAACAGCTCAAGGAATAGTAGCCAACGAGGCAGGAGAAGAACCAAGAGTGATTAGTGCCATGGAAGCTAAGTGAAGAAGTATTTCAGGAAGGGGAAAGCAATCATCTGTGAAAAATGTTGCTGAAATGTCAAGTAAATTAAGGACTGGAAATCAATCATTGGACTTAGCAATGTGTAAATAATGTGTAGTCTTGAAAGAAGTTTTTTTGAAGTAAATGGAAGCAAATACCGCAGAGGAATCTGGAACCGTAGATATGGATAACTTTTCCAAAGAGGTCTGCTATAAAGAGGATGAGAGAAATAGGTCCATAGCTGGGAGAATAAAGTGAAAAGGTGTTCTGTTTGTTTGTTTGTTTTTCCCTTTCTTGGTGTAGGTAGGAATAATTAAAATGTGTTTATATTTGATGTAGAGAGGGGAAAATGTCAAGATACAGGAGAAATAAGGAATAATTGTTAGTTGCTAAGTGATTGTATTAGTAATCAGGAAAGTGAAAATTAAAATTGCAGTGAAATACTATTTCCTATCAACCAAATTGACAAAATTAAAAAATTCTGATGGCACCAAATGTTGACTAGAATGTAGGGAATCACCAACTCTCAGACAGTGACGACAGGACTATGTATGGTAGCAACCGCTTAGGAAAAATGTTTGATGATATGCAATGAAGTTGAAAGCATTTAGTTCCAGTGACCTAGTGATTTCACCTTCTGGTACCTCTTCTAAGGCAGCACTTTTCCAATTTTAATATGCACAGAAATCACTGGAAGCCTTGTTAAATGCAGATTCTGATTCAGGCAGTCTTGGATGAGACCTAAGATTCTGAATTTCTGACAAGCTTCCAAGTGATGCTGATACTGCTTGACAGTGGATATACATTGTGTAAGAAGGCTCTTTAGAAGCTCTTGCACATGTACCAGCTGACACATACAGTGATTTTCATAGGAGCAGTGAAACAACCTGACAACAATCTTACAGTCTATTAAAATGAGAATGGATAATACATTACAGAATATTCAAAAGAGAGAATACTATAGTAGTACTATCCCTAACAAGACAGACTTAAAATGAAAAACAAATCAAAGAATATGTACAGTATATTACCCTTTATGTAAATTTCATTTCTGAACATAAAAATATAAAAATTATAGTGGGTGACTACACCCAAAATACATGAAAATGGTTGCCTCTGATGAGGAAGAGGAATGGATGAGGGATAACGAACCTGACTTCTGTAATACAAAAGAAAATGTGCAAAATATTAACGTGTGTTAATATTGTATGACAGGTATTCACTGAATTACTTCTTTTGAATTTTATGGATTTTTAAATGCTTAACTCTTAAACTTATATAAATCTTTAAAAAGAATATCCTTGGAGGGGGGAACAACCATGAACAATTATGGTACCAGAATATTAAAAAATAGCCCTCTATGTGCATATGAATTCTATATAAGTTTATGTGAACAAGGAACAAAGTGGAATGATATTTATCAAACTCAAACTTTCAGAAATGGAGTGGAAGTGGCAGAAAATTACTTATGCTTCATTATATATGGTCTTTTTTTTTAACAATAATCATGTGATATTTTAATGTAAGCACTTACAGAAGATGTAAAGTAAAATAAACATCAGTTAATTCAAAAATATTGAAGCAAATTAGCATAAGAATAGTGTCAGTTTAGGAGATGAATGATTGGGAAATTTTAAAAAAACAAAACAAAAAACAGGTAACTATTATGAACTAATACGCAGAGATCAGTACAATTAAAAATGATAGTTCCTCTAATCCAAAATCTCTTATTGCATAATCAGATATAAGATATTTAATTTCTATCTCAAATCATGTTGAGATGTGTCACCTACTTTCCAGCTTCCCCACTTCCTTTGCCCCTCTTCTTTACCTGAATGCTGGGCCCTAATCTGCATCCCATATCAAGTCATACTTCTTTGCACCTCTTGTCCTGATTAAGTCACCAAAGGTGAGTCTTTTCCATAATTCAACCCACTTAAATCAGCAGAACACCTGACTGAAATTCTCTTGTAAAATCTCTGTCTTTGAAAGGAATTGCATCATTATCAGCATAAAAGACAGAATCAGTGCTAGCCTCCATTTTTCAAAGAAGTCTAAATGGTACTGAATGGTCAGATCAAACTGAACATCATGAAGTCAGCAATCTACAGCAATCTAGGTCTTAAATTCATTCATATGGCTCAGAAACAGGATCTGATGTTGAAAATGACAGAAATGTAAAACAGATTTGCTCACTTAAAAATATTTTATTCTCCTACCATGTCCCAGGTGCTATGCTAGACTTAAAAAAATGAAAACCTAATAAACATCAGGTTTATACTTTATCTTTTAATAAGGCATACACCATTTTCCCAGTGCATACTACAGTTTCAAGAAGTTGTTCAAAAATGTTGAGTATGTCTGTGTGTAAGAGAGGGAAAGAGAAAGATCAATTCAGGGTAGTATTTTATCTACAGACCCCGATTAAATAGAATGTGTTAATCTTTCCCCTGGTGCTAAAGAAACTGATGGTTCCATACATTGTGTTCTACCATATCTTTGGTTCTTCCTCTTACAGTCTTCCACTCAAGTGTCTATTTCACAAACCTTGTCATTGTTCAATTTAGATGCTCCAAATGGAATTAAACACTAGTGGGGATTGAAAATGGTTACACAGGTAGTTAAAGCAGGCTTTCAACCTTTATTATCGCCATATCACCAGGGTTCCTTAAAGCTGAGACTATCTAAAAGTGGATAATAACAAAAAAAACCTCCAAGGAGAGGAACAAAAGGATCCTATATCCAGGAAGTGTGGGAAAAATGGAAAGATGTAGAAAATGAGTAGACATTTTCATGGCAATGTATGTTCATCTTCCATCTCTTATAAAAGAACCATTTCACGTGTGCTATGATGACCTCATTTCTTACATGAACGTGTCTGCAGAAATTCTCTCATTTTCTTCAATTTTGAAGACATTAAATTGCGTTAGCAATTTGAGACAATCTTTGCTAAAAATAACAGTTGGCAGGACTCTCTATTGATGACTCAGGATCACTAACATCTATTCAGCATAGACTATTTTGCTTTATTAACCTATCAGCAAAATAACCTCAAGTATGCACTGTCACAAAATATCAAACATAACATAGAAAGCAAGAATAAAGGGGGAAAAAAGTTTATCCTTCCTTTCTTCATATTTCTAATTTCCTCAGAACCCCCTCCCCATGTAAATCAAAGCACTTTAACATAAAAATAAGTACATTTTCTTAGTCCTCATAGTTGGAATACCTGGAGAGTGCAGGGCCTCCCTTCTATGACCATCTTCCCTGAATATCAATGTGCCATCCCTGTGACTCTGTACTAAAGCTCTCTTCTGTCTGTAGATCTAATCCCATAGGCTCTTCTGAAAGCTGTTTGCTTAACAAGCCCTCTAATCTGCTGAAGTATTCAGTCTGCACCACTCAGCCACCAATGCTCACTAAGAACGTTTTCTGAAGGCTCCCTCTCACGTGCAATTCTACTAAACTCTCCAAGGATTTCTTAAGGGCTTGCTATCAGAGCCCTATATTTAAGTAGCTGATAGTCTAGAAAGAGATAGATCGATCTGTAACTACAGGTAACTGTAGTGCAGTGTGATAAGTACAGTAACTAGAAGTTTGTATATGGTAGAAAGTCAAGAAGAATGTGAGTGATCGGGAAATTTTTCTCAGAGGAATTGCCATCAAATCTTAGTACTGAAGGATGAATAAGCATTTGTCAAGGGGTCAGGAAGGAAAAGTTCTTTCAAGAAGAGAAAATAATACTATTTTTATTTTCCATTGCATAGGAGTGTAAATCAATGCAAATGAACTGAGGACCTAAGAGTCTAAAGTGGAGAAACTGGGGACTGGAGACTAGAATGTGATATGAAAAAGTAAACACAATTAAAATTGACCTTTACTCTTTTGAGCTGGGGTCAGTGGCTAAATCTGGCCCACCACCTGCTTTTTAAAATAAAGTTTTATTGGAACACAGACACACTTGTTCATTTACCTGTTCTCTTTAGCTGCTTTCAAGTAGTTTTGACATTCACCCTCTGACCTGCAAAGCCTAAAATATTTACTATCTGACCCTTTACAGAAAAAGTTTGCCAACCCCTGATTTAGGTAACGGGGATTCAATGAAATATTTCAAGCAGGTATTAATGAGAACAGATTCGTGAATTAGTCTTTTAATCAGCAGATGGGAGGTAAGCCAGATGTTGAGGACATAGAGGCAGGAAGATCACTGAAGAAGGAAAAATCATGAGAATCTAAACTCAGGCGGTGACTATCGCAATGAAGGCAGATAATAGGAATTGAAACCAATTCACGTTTGAAAGATACAATAGTTAGGGCCCTACAAAGTTTTAGGTGTGAGAATAAAGTCAAGAGTCAAAGATTTTTCTACCACCTGAGACAGGGGAAGGGGAACAGGAGAAAAAGGCAGATTTGGGTAAGAGAACGCTCAGATAACAGGAGAGGATCCAGAGGTGAAGTCTGACATCTCGCTTGAGTCAGAGCAAACCACTTTCATCTTTTTAAAAACAACATACTTTCTTGTTCTTGTTACAAACAGTGACACAGAACATGTTTGTTGAATAAAATTGTAAAACAAAGACAGAAAACAAAACTATAAAAGGTAACCTTAATGACACAATTGTAACACTCTTAATAGTTTGTCTCCTGTTCCCATGATCATACATGCTCTACAATTTTTTACCAAAACTGAACCATATTCTTACGCTATTTCATAAAGTCCAAAAAGGATAGATAGGATATTTTCAGATTTTGTTTTTGCAAACAGCACTCTGATTACATTGTTGGATAAAATTTCTATCATGTATATAATTCTTTCCTTAGGATAAACTACTATATATAGAATTGCTAGGTCAAAGAGAACACACATTTTTTAAGTGTTTTTTTTTTTTTTTTACAAGTGTCTTGTAATCATTTATTTGCAGGTTGTAGAAATCCAATTCTCTTTCTTCTGACAAAACCATGCCAGACGAAACAGAATTTATTAACAAAAAGACCCTTAGATTCTAATTGCAGAAATATAGCTGTGCCTCCTGAGAAATGCACTGGGAACTTGCAAGTCAAGCATAAAATATATCTTGTTCCTTCTCTTGCCCCTGTTTTTTTCCTTCTGGGGTGGTGTTATCTTTCTTTTATACTCTCTGAGCTACTACACCATGATTTTAATCACTAACCTTCCTTGGATCACCCATTTGACTACATGTGGCACATTATAGTTGCTCAATATAATAGCTTCAGTCTTTAAATAATCTTAAAGCTCTACTTGATTCCAATTTCAGAATTTCTAAAATAAATTTATCAAAAGACCAAAAAAAACTTATTTGACTCCACTGAGATCATTTGTCCAGCCCTCTTCTAATCAGCTCTGGCAATGGGTTCATAACCACTTGTAAAAACCTCCCATCCCTTCTTCAAGATCTTTGAATTGGACAGCTCTCATAGTTAGGGATGTAACTATAGGCATCTCTATCATAGAAAGCACTCAATACGTATTATTAAAAGTAGAAATAATAAGTTAATGTGACGTGTAATTTTATCAGAAATAATCAGGTTCCATTTTTGTTTATTAACTCCTGGATATATTTTTTAACACTTACAAAAAGAATCATTAGCATTTTTCCAGGTCAAGAATTAAAGCCCTACACGACAATTTTTTTTTTTTTTAATTTTTTGGCCACGCCATGCGGCATGCAGAATCTTAGTTCTCCGACCAGGGATCGAACCTGCACCCCCTGCAGTGGAAGTGAGGAGTCTTAACCACTGGACCGCCAGGGAAGTCCCCCGACATGATAATTTTTAATGACTGCTTAATATTCTATTCACTATGTATACACAATTATCAAGCCATTCCTCCTTTGTAAAACATTAAGATTGATTTTAGTGTTTAACTATTAAAAACTGTGTGGTGATTAATATTTTAGAGCATTTTCCAGGTTATTTATTTAGAAAATCCTAGGAAGGAAACTGGTCATTCAAAGATTCAAAACTTTCAAGGATTTTGATACTCATTGACAAGTTGTGACCTACAAATTCTTACCAATTTAGAGGCATTATACCCCAGCATGGATGATGTTAGTATTACATTTTTACCATTGTCATCTTGCTAGTTGAGAAATGATAACATTTTTATTCCTTTTCAAAAAACTGTTCAAATGCTTGTGGGTCATTTGTATTTCTCCTTTTACCCACAGTCTGTTTTTGCACTAATAACTAGTTATCCCTTTATAATTTATCTGTACAATGGTTTGCTTTATCAGATAAAGACAGTAAAATTTCCAATTATGTATTAATTTTTTTTCTTCAGTATCTGTTTCAGGTAGAATTGTTTTCTTGTTTGTCTTCAGTTTGTTGTGGAGTGGGAAAGATTTTTATGTATATGTAATCAAATCTGTGAATCTAATCATGTATGGTTTTAGCCTTTGTCAGGATTTGGTGATGCATTTAGAAAAGCCTACCCCAAGTATACTATAACTAAAATTTTTTTATCATGTTAAATTTATTTCCTGTATTTAATGACCACATTTTGCATACTGAAATATTTAGTTTATTTGTAATTTGGGTGTTATATGTGAGGAAGAGATATAAAGTTTTTATTTCAGATAAATATCTTAAATCAATGATTTTAACAAACTATCTCTTTTCTCACTAATTTAAAATTCAAAAATTAACGTATAGAGTTTCAGTTCCAATGTGTATAAAGTTAGTATGTTGACATTCCCACCTCTATAACTAGAAGAAGCTGGACAAATTGCAAATCAGTGACTTTCTTGGACCCATCAAACAGTCTGAATTTGTAGGACAAACCACCACCCAAAAGCTGGAGAGATAGACCTATTTCAGAGATTTATAACAACCAAGATCTACTTGCCTAGAGCAGAAACTGCTTGAGCCAAAAACTGGTAGGAACACTTAAATGGTAATTTTGATAAATTGTTGGAGGCTAGGTGTGGACCAGCATGAGAGGGAGAAACTCATGGGGCCATGATCTTAGCTCCTCCATCCCCACATTCATAGGGTGTCTTTCTAGGAACCTCATCAGATTCTCACAATGAGGACTTTCAAAAGATCTCCTCATAGCTTTGGCAGGAGAGACGGGAAAGTAACAATCGTGAAATATGCCACAGCCTCATCCATAAACCTATTTTCCTGGTGAAAGAAGTTTGCCGGATTTCAATTCTGAAACTTTATTCCAACTGAAACTTTATTCCAAGAAGAAAATTACTCCTCACTCCAGCCTTCTCTAGTGTTTCTCCCATCTAAGGGGAAACAAATAAACAGAAACAAAATTATAACTATGGTTAACAAGGCTCAAAGCTTCAAACCATAGACTGGGAAACCTGCAGTCAGGGAAGGGAGTAGGAATCAAGGGAATAAAAATATATCACTTGTGAAGGTCACAATCCAGGGACTCAGGCCAACCTAAAGATGGAGATTTATTTGGAAGATTGTAGAACACTCCTCTTCTTCTGTATCCTCAAAAGGTCTCCAGTACAGTAAAGGTGGATTACAGCTGAAAGACTTGTGACCCAGAATTTCTCTGAGGAGAAGTATATACTGAAACCCAAAATCAAGAAGGGAGACAAAACCAAGGATACTGGAGGAGTGTGAAGCCTTTTGTACCTATAACTACAATAATTAGAAACACAGCCCAACTCCTAGCCAGATTAACATAAACCCTTAAACTAAAAGCCCATTTATCTTAGTTCCAGACACAACATGTCTGCCTTTCAACGACAACAACAACAAAAATTACAAGGCATGCCAGGAATAAACACAATCTGAACAGACTAAGCAATAATCAGAACCAGACCCAGATATGATACAAATTTGGGGATGATGAGACACAGAATTTAGCATAACTGAGATTAATATGTTAAGGGTTCTAAAGTATTTAAAAAACAGATTGCATCCACAAATATTGGGTAATGTTAGCAGAGAGATGGAAACTCTAAGAAAGAATAAAATGAAAGTCTAGAAATCACAGACACAGTAACAGAAGTGAAGAATGCCTTAGGTTTATTAGTAGATTCAACATGGCCACAGAAAGAATCTGTGGACTTCAAGACAAGTAAATTGAAACTTCTCAAACTGAAGCACAAAGAGCATAAAGGATGATAAAGCCATAATAGAATATCCAACAAATGTGGGACAATATCAAAAAGTGTATATATGTAGTTGGAATGTTAGAAGGAAAACAGACAATGGCGCAAAAGAAGTATTAGCCAAGAATATTCCAAAATTTATGATAAAGAACCACAAATACATACAAGTAGCACAGAGAATACCAAGCATGATAAATTCCAAAATATCTATATCAAGGCAGATCATATTCAAACTTCAAAAACTAAAAACAAAGAGAAAATCTTGAAAAAAGATAGAAGGGGTAAAACAAAACGAAACAAAAAACTTACCTACAGAGGAACAAGGAAAAGAATTAAAGCAGACTTCCCACAAGAAAACAAGCAAGCAAAAAGAGAATGGAATGAAATATTTAAAATATTGAAAGAAAAATGCCACAACCTAGAATTCTACATCTAGTGTAATTATTCTTCAAAAGTGAAGGAAAAACAAAGACTTTCTCAGACAAACAAAAACTGAGGAAATTCATTGCCAGCAATCCTGCCCAGCAAGGAATGTTAAAAGAAGTTTTCCAGTCAGAAGGAAAATAATATAGTCCAGAGTTTTGGATCTACATAAAGAAAGAAAAGTAACAAATAAGGAATAGATGAAAGTGAAGTATAATATTTTAGTTTTCATATTCTTAATTAATATAAGAGATAATTTCTTTAAAACAATAATGATAGAAGTTTATTGGATGATTATAACATACATAGCAGTGAAATAAATGACAGCAATGCCACAAGAGATGGGGATGGATGAAGAATGAGGATATTGTTGTAAGATAAAACCACTACATGTGAAGTGGTAGTTGTTTAAGGTAAGTTTGGATTAGATAAAAATATATATTGTAAACTCTAAGGAAACCACTAAATATTTTTAAAGAAGTATAAGTGATATGTTAAGAAAGCAGCTAAGATATAATCAAATTAAATGCTCAATTAAAACTATAAAAAGCAGAAAAAGAGGGAGAAAATTAATGTTTAAAAATGTTTTCAATATACTTGGGCTTGTCTCTGAACTTTCCATTCTGTTTTTCTGTTTCTACATGAATCAGTTGCACTAAAAAAAATACAGGTTTTTATTACACTTGCATTCATCTTATTGAATCATCCAGAGAAAAATGATATCTTGGCCATGCTGAATTTTCTTTTGCTTCATTTAGTGGTCATATTTCATTTTTTATTCAATTACTTTCTTTGGATTTCTATTTTTAGTCATGTTGTAAAATAGTTTTTCTTAACCATTTATACTTTTTAACCAATTACGTTAACATTATGTTTTTAAACAATTCATGTGGATCAGTTTCTAACTTTTTTATTTGAGTGTATTTTTCATGTATCCAAGAAGTTATTTAATCTTCTAATTAGAGATAATACTAATATTATTTTTTCTCTTTTCTAGAAAGGTAGTCATATATTCTGCAAATAATGTCAATTTGCTTTTCCTTTCCAGTACTGTATTTAAACTTACTTTCAAAAAAATTCACATTTCCTAGGATTTGTTATATGTATAAGGAAACTGTTATACATAATGGAACTGTTATATGTAAGGGAGCTTATAGGTCTTCTTATCTAATAACTAAATTTAAACAGACTACTTCAATGGTTTTCTGTTAAATATTGGCATGCTATTGGTTTCTTTCATATAGTTAACCAAAAAAATCTTCAGTATAGGCATTGCTTTAGGTTCTGCTGATACAACCAGCCAGACAAGATCCTGCTTTTGTAAAATCCACAGTCTAATGTAATGGGTTACTTAATTGTAGTCATAAAATAAGTGAATAATTAGATAAGTATTACAATCACTGAATCAAATATGCAACTATTTTAAGACCTACCATTATTTATTATACTATGCTTAAAATATAAGGCACCAATATTATTGCATACAAGTTGTTGTAAGAGATATTCTGATCTCAAAAATGTAAAAATATTTTAAGACTTTTGGTTTAGAATCAGTAAAAATAATTGATGAAATAGAACATATAGATTTAACAAATATGAAAAATATCATGTGGAAAGAGTTATTCAGATAATTAAAATAGAATGCTGACTTAAATTTGCTGGGTAGGTTTTACAGACTGGTGGTCAGAAAACGCTTCTCTGTTTAGGTGAGGTTTAAGCAGAGATCCAGAAGAGACCAGAGACATGAACACTCCAGGCAATGACAATGTCTAGTGAAAAGACTCTAAGAGAGAAACAAGCTTGCCATTGTGAGAAACAGAGAGGTTTATTATCATTGGAGCAGACAGTAAGAGAAGGGGAAAATGCTGCCAGATGAAATCAGAGTGTAAACAGGACCCATGTCTTAAGTGACTGCTTTCTCAGACAGTTTACATTTATTCCAAGAGCTAGGAGAAGCTGCCAAAAGGTTTTAAGAAGTAGGTAGTATGAATTATTTTATCTTTTTAAAAGACAATCTAAGTAAAAATGAATTTGGTTGAATAAAAGTAGAAAATAGAGCAGTTAGGATGCTATGCTGGTAGTCCACATGGCTTTTATATGATATTGTTTTTCTTCTTCAAATTAATCTTTGAAGTTACATAGCATTATGGTTTTCTTCACTTATTTTAAAATTTGAGAAACTAGTTTAAAGAACTGAATGCAGGAACCACAAAAGACCCCAAACAGCCAAAGCAAAGTTGATAAAGGAGAACAAAGCTAGAGGCATTACACTCCCTGATTTCCAAATACATTACAAAGCTATAGTAATCAAAACAGCATGGTATCAGCACATAAACAGACACATAGATCAATAGAACAGAATACAGAACCCGTAAAGAAACCCATGCTTATACAGTCAATTAATTCACAACAAAGAAGCCAAGAATATACAATGGGGAAAGAACAGTCTCTTCAATAAGTGGAGTTGGGTAAACTGGACAGCCACATGCAAAAGAATGAAACTAGACTACAATCTTATACCATACACAAAAATTAACTCAAAATGGATTAAAGACTTGAGAGTAAGATCTGAAGCCATAAAACTCCTAGAAGAAAACATAGTAAACTCCCTGAATCTTGGCAAAGACTTTCTCATTTTGACATCAAAAGCAAGGCAACAAAAGAAAAAAGATTTTTTAAAGACAAGTGGGACTACGTCAAACTAAAGAGCTTCTGCACAGCAAAGGAAATCATCAACAAAACAGAAAAAGCAAACTACTGAATGGGAAAAAATATTTGCAGATCATATATCTCATAAAGGTGTAATATACAAAATATATAAAAACTCATGTAACTCAAAAGCAGAAAAAAAATCTGATTAAAAATTAAGCAGATGATCTGTATAGACAGTTTTCCAAAGAAGGTATGCAGATGGCCAACAGGTATATAAAAAGATGTTCAACATCACTAATCATCAGGGAAGTGAAAATCAAAACCACGATTAGCTATCACCTCACACCTTTTAGAATGGCTATTATCAAAAAGACAAGAAATAACAAGTGTTGGCGAGGATGTAGGAAAAAAGGAACCCTTGTGCATTATTGGTGGGAATGCAATTTGGTGCAGCCACTATAAAAAATGAAAACATCAACTCAAAAAGATATCTGCACCTCTATGTTCATTGCAGCATTATTTACAATAACCAAGATATGGAAACAACCTGAGTGTTCACTGATGGATGAACGGGTAAAGAAGATGCATACACACATACATACACATACACACACACACACACACACACATATACATACACACATATATATACACACACACCACATACACGACACAGAATGGAATTTTATTATTCAGCAAAAAAAAGAATGACATTTTGTCATTTGTGATAACATAGATGGACCTTCAAGGTATGATGCTATATGAAATAAGTAAAACAGAGAAAGTAAAATAAGTAATCTCACTTATATGTGGAATGAAAAAAAAAAAAAACAAACCAAACAAGCAAACAAACAAAAACTTACCAAGCTCATAGATTCAGAGAACAGATTGGTTGTTGCCAGAGGCAGGGTTGGGGGTGGATGAAATGGGTAAAGTAGGTCAAAGGACACAAACTTCTAGTAATAAAACAAAAAAGTCATGGGGATATAATATACAGCCTGGCAACTATAGATAATAATACTGTATTTCATATTTGAAAGTTGCTAGGAGAGTAACTTTTAAAAGTTCCCATAACAAGAAAAAATATTCTGTAACTATATATGGTTATGGATGTTAACTAGATTTATTGTGGTGATGTTTTCACAATATATAAAAATACTGAACCATTATGTTGTACAGCTGAAACTAATATAATGCTGTATGTCAATTATACAACAATAAAAAAAGAATGCAATTCTGAATCTGAATGCAACGTGCTGAAGTTTTCTAAATCACTAAACTGCAGTGCTGTACCTAAAATATAAAATGTGTGCTTAGATTTTATATTACTAAATAAGAGGCACAAGTTCATGTCTATGTGATAATAATTTGAAAATATTTAGTACCAAGCAAGTCAAGGAACTGGAAAACTGGACACAAGAGTAAAAATGCTGGTTCGTTGTCAAGGGATGTTCATGCTATCCAAAAGGGAGAGCCAACATTTCCGGGAAGTAAGAGTCAACGGTTTGGCAAATCCTTGCAAACCAGACTAACTACATTTTATTCTTATAGTCTAGTTAATTAAAAACATCAGCTGGATGTTTCAATTAATTCATATCAAATTATCATTCAGAGTATGAGATGAAATATGTAATACATTTAGAATAGTACCTGACATATAGTAAATGACCAATAAATGTTATTATTATGTTGTCAACAATGCTTGCCAAATATAAGAAAATTGAAGATAATGCTATGTAAAGTCTATTCGTCACCATGGAAGTATTTTTATTGTTGAATTGAAGAGAAAGCAATAATCATTCCTTTCTTGGGTTTGTTTCCTATTGCCTTCTGAAGTCTGTGATTAGAGCATTACTGCAAACCCATGATGACAAGCCTGGTCATCGTAAGTATAACAAATGTCAGGAAATTCAGTTAACCCCATATCCTGTTCTTCCTGTTAGATACATTTCTATTATTTTAGGTGAGTACTAGAAATTTTAGAACTCTAGAAAGTATAAACTGAATAAATGTTCTATAAGGCAATTTTGCAAAATTTTGAATTTTTGCAAACTGTTTGAACTAATAACTTTCCTTCCTGGAACCATGTATATTCAAACATACTGACCTGTAAAGATATTTATTGTGACAACAGCAAGAAAAAATAGAAGAACTGAACTGCCCCGTGATAAAGCAATAGTTAAATAAATTATGGCAATAATAAATGTGCATCAATTAAAAATAATGTTGCATAAAACTATATTGATGCAGAAAGAGATTCTTAATCTATTAAAAACTTTAACTGCTATTACCAAAAACTAATGTGATGCCATGTTTTGTAAAATATAAAAAGAGACAGTCTTTGACAGAAAAATAGTGCAAGGATATATACTAAAATTCTAATACTACTATGTCTAAATGGTAGTGTTAGAGGTAATTTCCATTTTTTTCTTTTTCTCTATGTGCATTTTCTAATTTTTTATAAATGTATTATTCCTGGTTTCACTTAGAAAAAATAGCAGATTCTTTTTCGGGCTAAAATATAACAACATAGTTACAACATTAAAACTTAGTTTACTAACGTCATTGCATACTAATAAGCATTCAAAAGTAAGAGAAATAAAGAAAGATAAAATATATTAAAATTACTAAAAATATACAATTTACATTTGTTCAGATTCAGTCAAATATTCAAGACATATTTTAGTGGGGTCAGAAATGAAAAGAGTGTTTATACTGCTTCCAAAGACAACAGACAGGTTTATAGCTCTGGTACCATTATTATTATCATTATCATCATCATCATCATCATCAATTAACATTCATTGAATCAATTCTCTAGGGATATAAACCTATTTCTCAGAAATAGGGCACATCTGGAAGTAAAAGTTACTTCTTCAGGGTTCAAGAGGACTACTTAGGAATCTCCTGTTTCAGAACGTTACACAATATCTAGTCTCCTGAAAGAGTTAATGTAGTTTCCAGAACAGTCCAGCATATTAAACAGTGTCAACAGAAAACGGCTGGATTATAAAACATAATTCCTAAACAACTGCACTGGGAATAGCATGGCTCAAATAATATATTACCTTTAAAAAAACTGTTGCAGATGCCCATGGCTGAGGAGATTTCCATCCCAAGACACCACTGCTCTGAGAACACCTGACTAGGTACCAAGCAAAATTTAAGACATGAAAATTGAGATCCAAGGTAAATAATGTGCCAGAAAAAAAAAATGAAAGAAAAATTAAATCAAAGTTAAGTGAAAATTTTAAAAAGTCTTCACATTATTCATTCAAAAAACAGTTTCACTCTCAACATGTGTATAGGCACATAAATGAGCTTTGTGGCCTTTGAAGGTATGTCTTCTTCCATTTTTTTCACAATAGTTTTTTAGTTTAAATTATCTAGAGATTTAATGAAATCACCCCAATTGAATACATAATGTGATTCATTCCCAAAGAATAATATCTAGGCTGTATTTTTCAAAAGGAAAAAGGAACCTCCCAAATGTTCTATGGTAAATATGCAATGGAACATATTAGTTAAGAATATTTTATAATTTGTATGGTATATAATCTGTACAAATATCAAATCACTATGTTGTACACCTAAAACTAATGTAATATTGTAACTCAACTACACTTCAGTTAAAAAATAAAATAAAATAAATAGATAAAAAATTTAAAACACCCTCAAACAAAAAGGAATACAAGGTCTAAAATCAAACTGCTTGGGGTCAAATCCCAACTCTGCCAATTGCTTAACATCTTTATACTCCAGGTTCTTTATCTGTAAAATGGGTATAATCATTAATTATAACACCTACTCATAGGTATACTGTGAGGATTAAGTGAGTTAGTACATGTAATAGCATTTAGGAAAGTGCCGGGCGCATAATAACTACTCATTGGTATTTATTATTATTTGTTAGCTATAGTATATAATCATGGAAGTAAAGTCAGTCAGTCCTCTTTTAAGTTACCATCCTGAATAACTTTCTCTGGAGCAGATTTAGTGTCTCCTATCAACTAATATGGGGCCTTTGGTGAAGTACCACAGTGCTCTTTCCTAGCTGTCTCCCATTATCACTTTCCCCTTAATTCCAACAAAGCCTAAGTCATGCTTTTGAAATCTACACATCACTAAGCATAGAGAGGAATATGTTGAATGAGAAACTCAAGATTCAACATAATCATACATCAGAAAGCTGAACTGTAAGTACTATGACAGAATGTCACATGAATAAAGATGATGTCCCACATTTGGGATCACAAAAAATCAAATGTGTAAGTACAAGAGAAGGAACACGTAGGTCTAAAAATGTAGACATAACATTCTTTTCTTTCATTCTATTAATGTGATGTATCATACTGATTGATTTGCATATGTTGAAACATCCTTGAACCAAAGGAATAAGTCCCACTTGATCATGGTGAACGATCCTTTTACTGTGCTGTTGAATTTAGTGTGCTAATATTTTATTGAGAATTTGTGCATCTATAGTCATCAGGGATGTTGGCCTACAGTTTTCTTTTCTAGTAGTGTCATTTTCTGGTTTTGGTATGAGAATAATTCTGGCCTCATAAAATGAGTTTGGGAGTATTTCTGCTTCTTCAACTTTCTGAACAGTTTGAGAAGGACTGGTGTTAATTCTTCTTTAAATGTTTGGTAAAATTCACCATTGAAGCCATCTGGTGCTGGGCTTTCTTTGTTGGGAGATTTTTGATTACTGATTCAATGTCCTTACTAGTAATTAGTCTATTTAGATTTTCTATTCTTTCGATTCAGTCTTGGTAACTTGTGTGTTTCTAAGAATTTTTCCATTTCTTCTAGGTTGTCCAGTTCATTGCCATATAGCTGTTCATACTGGCCTCTTATAATACTTTGAATTTCTGTGGCATCCATTATAATGTCTCTTTTATATATATAACTTTGTTGATACGAAGGTCCTTTCTTTTTTTTTCCTTAGTTAATCCAGCCAAAACTTTTGTTACTTTTGTTTACCCTTTCAAAGAACCAACTCTTAATTTGGTTAATCTCTTCTACTGCTTTTCTGCTTCTATTTTGTTTATTTCTACTCTAATCTTTATTACTTCCTTCTTCAGCTAATTTGGGCTCAGTTTGTCCTTCTTTTTCTAGTTCCTTAAGGCTTAGAGTTAGGTTGTTCATTTGGGATCTTTCTTGATTCTTAATGTGGATGTTTAGTCCTATGAACTTCCTTCTTAGAACTGCTTTTGCTGCCACCCACAGGTTCTGTATGTTGTGTTTCCACTATCATTTGTCTCAAGAAATATTTTTATTTCCCCTTTAATTCCCAATTTGATCAATCAGTTGTTCATTAATGTGTTGTTTAATTTCCATGTGTTTGTTAATTTTCCAGTTTTCCACTTATTACTGATTTCTAGTTTTATGACATTGTGGTCAAAGAAGATTATTTATATGATTTCAATCTTCTTGATTTTGCTAAGACTTGTTTTGTGGCCTAACATGTGATCTATCCTAGAAAGTGTTCTGTGGGTGCTTAAGAAATGTATCATTCTGCTGTTGTTGGATAGAATATTCTGTATATGTCTGTTAGGTCTATTTGGTTTATAGTGTTGTTCAAATCCACTCTTACCTTATTGGTTCTCTGTCTAGATGATCTATCCATTTTGAGAGTGGGGTATTAAAGTCCCCAACTATTATTGTATTACTGTTTATTTCTCCTTTTAGCTCTGTTAATTTTTGCTTTATATATTTTGGCGCTTAACGCTGGGCACATAAATATTTACAACTGTTATAACTTCCTGATGTCGTTACCCCTTTGTAATTATATAATGACCTTCTTTGTCTCTTTATACCATTTTCAGTTTAAGAATCTATTTTGTCTGACATAAATATAACTACTTCTGCTTTTTATTTATTTTTTAAATTTTGGTAATCGTTTTCTTGAAATGTCTTTTTCTATCTCTTCATTATCAGTCTATGTTTGTCTTTAAGGCTGAATTGAGTCTCTTGTAGGCAACATATTGGTGGATCTGTTTTAATCCATTCAGCCATTCTATGACTTTTAATTGGAGAATTTAATCCATTTACAATTAAAGTAATTATTGATAAGAAAGGACTTACTATTGTCATTTTGTTAACTGTTTTCTGGTTGTTTTACTCCTTGTGTCTTATCCTGTCTTTTTTTATGTTTTGATGTCTTTTGGTATAAGTATGCTTTGACTTCTTTATCATGCTCTTTTGTGTAATATGATAGGATTTTCCCTTGTGGTTACAATGAGGTTTACATAAAATATCTTAAACTTATACCACCCTACTTTAAACTGATAACAACCTAACTTCAATAGAATTCCTAAACTTTACACTTTTACTTCTGTTCCCCCTAACATTTTAGGTTATTGCTGTTACAATTTAGATTTTTTTAATATTGTGTAACTAGTAACAGCCCCCAGGTTCTGTTTTCCCACTGGAGGAACTGGAGGCTCAGGGGAGGCCTCTCCACATGGTGCAGTGCTGGCCTGTGGGAGAGGCATTGTGGTCAGCATGAAGCTGCTTCTCTTAATGTTCTTATGCAGTCTTTCTTGGTCTCTGTGGTGAAGGGAGGTGTTTCAGCCTCATTCTCAAGTTCTAGGATTCTCTTAGTGGTATCTTGCTCTTGAATGGTTGTTAGTTGCTCTTCTTGTGAGGGAGAGTGAAGCCAGGAACAACCTATGTCATCATCTTGGTGACAACTCTCTCAACCTCTTAATACTAATAAGTAACATTTATTTAAACCCTACTGTGTCCCAGGTACTATAATTGGTACTTTACATATATTACTTTGAATCCTCACATCATTTTATGTTAAAAAAAAAAAAAAAGAGTATGTGATCCAAGCCAAAAGTAATGTTTCTTCTATATTTTTAGTCTCTGTACACAAAGTATCAAAAAAGACCCCAACATATTAAAATACCAAATCAAGTCATAAAGTGTACAGATAACCATTTCAGGCAAATGCTTGCAGTCGGTTCATTCATCATATTACTGAAATGCTATTATTCCAGAGTGTGTCCAAGGTGCTAAGAATTGACTGAACAGTTAAAAAAAATAAAATCTCTTGCTCCCTGACCAACATTTTAATAAGATTTCATATACTTGGAGAAATGGTATAAAAAACTTCATTACTGATTGAGTAGAACTGTGATAGATACTGATAACAGAGTAGACAATGTTCTCTCCAAAGCTGGTTTAAAATACTTAAAAATTTTTAAAGAATTTACCAAGAATATGCATATAATGTTACACAAATTAAAATCAAACAATACAAAGCACTCATACCTTACAATCTAAGGTCATAATCAAGTTATAATACAGACTCTAGAAAATGAACAAACCCATATTAAGCATTTGTTGTTATCAAAAAAAAGAATGTAGTATTTACCATTTTGCTATTTTTCCTAGAATTTTTTTCCATTTTGAGTAGACATATAAAAAGATAAAGTAAAAGAGATGAAATCATGAAGGTGAGTCAAAAAAGTTAACAAGGAAGATTGTTTAAATTATCAAAAAGTAGAGTATAAGTGAATTCACTAGAAAAGAAATTATAGTTTAAAAATCCACCTCCACTACCTCCCTAAACACACATGTGTGCATGTACACACACAAACACACACAATTTAAAGTATTTGAACTCCTGAGTACTCCTAGGTTTCTATTAACAATATGCTACTATATAGGGTGATTAAAGAGAAAAAGGCTATTTAGGTTCATTATCCCAGAGATAGTTGAGGGTTTGAATTTCAAGTTTAGGTAGTCTTGGTTGGAATTCCGACTCTGTGACCTCCCTAACCTGTGACCTTGAGCAAGTTTCCATGCCTTTCTAATATGTGAGTAGTAATAATATCTATCCGTACAGTGTTATAAGGATTATGTGGATTAATTCAAATAAAGAGTTTAGAAAAGTGTCTGACACATGGTAAGCACTCGATTAAATTACTGTTACTACTGCCACTATTTTAATTGCTTAACTTTACATCAAATTAGGAAGATTTTTGAAAAACAACTCAAAAAATATTATTTTGAAATATATACATTTTCCAATTACATAAATTGTGTTCTCAAACACACACACAAACACACACACACACACACACACTTGGGTTCATCACATTAATTCCATATCATATCTAAGAATCATCTGAATTCCAATGAGTCACCATAAACCTTCTTCCCTATGAACATTTTTTCTAGGGGATTTATTACCATTTGCGAGGAAAGAGTCCCCATATGGCATATTATTCCAGCGTCTGACTGAAAAGCAATTGTTATGCTTGAGCATATATATGTAGTTTATGGTAGTAATTCTGAGTGGAGAGGTGACTTCTGGTTCCATGGAAAAGTGCTCCATTATTTTGCTTCTATTTTTTAAAAGTACCAAGAAATTCAGAGGCCATTAAGAGAAATGTATATGACATAAATTATACCCTGTAAAAGTATATATTATTCACTATTTAATATTTATTGAAACCATTCCATCAGTTCAAAGACTACACTGTGTATTTTCTATTTCACTTTCTGCATTCTTCTTTTCCAGAGAAATCTGACACTAGTTACTGGGAAGCACTCTTTTTACAGCTTGTTAGAAGAGGGATGAGACAGAAAGGAAAATTATTTATTTCCTTACTTCCATGTTTGTCCTTTACAATAATTCCTGATTGGAGACAAATATTCCACTGAAAACTTTCCTTGTGGGTAGCATAGCAGGATGAAAAGAATGAGAAAATGGGAGCCTGTATAAGAATTTGTTTTCCATTTTTAGCTGAGAGCCAGTGAGTGAGCATCCTTAATTCTGCTTATTTCTTTGACCTCATTCTTCCCTTTGTTAAATTAGGGGCTCTGACCAGCTGATTTCTAAATTTCCTTGAGCACTATCTATAATTTTAAGAAATAAAAACAGTATGTATTTTCAGAAACTCTAATATGAAAAAGCTATGATAACAAAATCACTTAATAACCTAGTTAACTCACTTTCAGCAATGTGTCATCAGTTAAACCAAATGTTTCTTATCCAGATTTTGGAACAATGATCAATTTTCAACTAATATTGACTATCTGGGATTTTCATGGCCTTCCAGAACAGCACCAGGCTATAATTAATGAATGATATGATATGAGATAATATGATAATTATATATTTTCCCCCTTAAATTGAGCAAGCAAAACTCAAAACCTTTCAGATATGGCAAAAGGATCTGTTGAGAATAACTGGGTCTGTTTGGAAACAAGAACCATCTTCATTACCTTTAGCACAGGTACATAAAACAACACTTTTATGCATGAACTCCCAGCCCTTTATCTTAGCCTCTAACTTTCCCATATGGCTTGCAAGCATATGCTTTACGACATGACCTGGATTCATTTAAAAGTGCAGGATCCTCTGGAAAACAAATATTTAATTTTCAAGTAATCATTTAAAATTGAGTATAAATGATTTTTGAAATTCTTGAATTTTCCAGAGGGGGAGGAAATGTACAGACTTAAACTTTGTCTAGTTCCTAATTTTGCTGTGAGCCAGTTCCAGTTAGAAACAATGCATAACCCAAAGGTATACCATGTATTTATTGTTGTTGAATATTCAAGAGAGAAACAATGGAATCAAGAAGTCAAACTGTATTCCTTCAATATATACAATTTTTATTTGTCAATTATATCTCAGTAGAGCTAAAAAAAAAAGAAATAAATAAGATTGAACGAATCACTTCTATCTTACTTCCCATATTATGACAGAAATAATATAGTTTTCAAAAAAGAAAAAATCAAGAAATAAGAAAAAGTATAAGAAGATCTGAACAATTCCTAAAGAAAGAAAATATACTGAGCCAACTATGGGAGGAAATAATAGCCAGAAAGAAATCACAAACAACAACAATCAAGAAAAAATGTTATTGATGTGGGAGAGGTTTGCAAGAAATTCAGAGCTAAGACTGCGCAGATTAAAAACTGCTCTGAGATAGTTTTTGGGAATAATTAATACGGTAACCAACAGAAGCTCCTCCACCCCACTGGTTCCTACACCGTCTTCCCCTTTACTGAGCAAAGGTCAAGGAGAACATATGCCCCTGAGAAATCAGGAAGAGAGGTTCTCTGAGCAAGAGAACGAATGTGCCAGTTAGCTACATCAGGGAACTACCACACCCCAATTACCCTCAAACATTATGACACCTCACTCACAGTCACTCATTCCCATAAATTGAATGGCCTAATGGACAGGGATTTTTCAAAGGAAGAGATGAATTGACCATCAAAAATCCAAAAAGCATTTTAGTAAGCAGTGTGCCAAAAATAAAATAAAGCCAACTCAAAACATACCAAACTCAAGGAACTAACACGCATGGCAATCTAATTAATAAGTGTAATAATGACAAGGATCTTAGAGAAGACTGTACATATATGAAAAAAAAAACCTGTAGCTATCAGAAATGTTAAAAATACAACTGTCAAAATAATGAATAGATGAGCTAAAATAGTTAAATGTAGTCAACTGAAAAGCTCATTAGTTAGTTGATATATTAAGAAAAAGATTTTTCTAGTAAACTATCCAAAAAGGCTGAGTATATAATGTATTAGAGCATCAGAAACATGAAGAAAATTTTTTAAAAATCGGAAATGGCTGGAGGAGGAGTGTAAATAGGAAGCATAAGTAATTAGAAGGATGATAGAAAACAATTCCTAAGAACTGAAGATAACTCAGAATGATGAATGAAAAAAGGATATGTGTGTATGCATGACAGATATAAAGACCCATACACTGTATCAGGAGAATATCTGAAAGGATAAAAAAGCACCTACTAATAATGGTACCTCCAGGAAAATAAGCAGAATTAGAAAAAAATAGAAAGTATGAAGAGGGTCTTCAAATTACTTTATATGTATTGCTTGAATCTTTTATAATTAAAATTTCCACATGTATTACTTGGCTTAATTGGAAACATAATTTAAGAAAATGAATTAATACTATTTTTAATTGACTAATAATATTTTCAATGTTAACATAATAGAAAGTTTAAATTAATAATATTTAAAGTTAAAAGTATTTCACCTTATATTAAAATAAAATAGTAATTTAAGTATAAGAAAACAATATGAAATAGTCAACAATTTAAATTCATTTTATATATATAAAGTCCTATAACTAAAAGGACTTTCAAAATTAGAGGAAGTCAGAGACACTTGGTCTTGCTACATAGTACATGTTTATAATGATATGCAGAAAAAATGGGTTTTCAGAAACTCACATTTACAAGTTAGGAATAGGAAATGCAACTACCACAGTCTTTCAGAGGTATGTTGAAGATGGCGCCTCCACGTAGGAAAGGGAATGACTTAACGCAAAAGAAAGGATCCTTCAAGATAAAAATAAATAACTGGTATCAATTTCTCCAACAAAAATAGCTTAATAACAGGTAGGCCTGGTTTGCTCAGGAGGAAGTAACAGAGGGTTTGGATATCGTTTAGGGATAGAAGACATAAAAGACCATCCAGGCTGTTTGTATATTATTTGACTATTTCACTTGCTAGCACTAGATCAACTTTCAGTGAGAGACAGGAGCATATTCCCTCCCCTTAAAATTCAGGAATTAAAAGTAGAAAGGAAGACCCAAACCATTAGCCTCTGTTAGTTATAGTACCTAGACGCAGGTACTCAATAGTATTTTTGGAATGAATGGATGAACTAGTTCTAATAAACTCCTAATATACCAAGACTGGGTTGTTATATGTTTATTCACAGGGAATGAGGAAAAATGTTTAATAAAAGTATATGGTATTTTGCTTTCAAGGTCATCTCCACCACAGACCAGCTATCAGATCCTCAGTACATAATTAATTCCCTTATTTTATCGCACTAATAATTGTCTTGCTTCCCATACCCAGTTCAAATTAGCTATTCAGATGAAGTGCATGTTAGCATTTTAAGTAAAAAAAAAATATGAATCATTCCAGAACAATACCAGAATTGTCATGTAATCCTCTCCTTTTAAGTATTTCAACAACAAAACAGAAATCTTTAGATGACTTTCCTCCATCAGCAGTGAGTAGTCAAGGTAACAAGTACTGACTCTCCAAATATTATATCGCTGCCATGTAAAGTCACATGCATTATGAGACCTCCTTGCCTTTAACCTAAACATTAGGGTGAGCTACCATAGTGCATGTGCATATCCAGCATGTAAGTATGGATCAATTCCTAATCACTCAGGTTAACCTACAAGATTAAAAAGAAAGAATGAATGAAGTGGGAGAGGGGAATTTAACCAAGAGCAATGGATTCAGTGTGCCTGGGCCACAGAGAAGCTGAGGGAGGCTCAGGGAAGAGTAAGGCTACCAATCGAATCCAATAGAAGGTTTAAATCTAAGTTTCTGACTACTAATCCTTCATTTACTCTCTATACACTAAGCAGGGAAATTAATCTCTTTTTCTTAGCAAAAGATTAGAAAATCTAAGAGCTAATTAAAAGAAAAGGAATGCAGTTAGATCAGTAGGTAATTTCTTTAATCCCACTGTAAACATACAAACCCTAGTTATTCTTTCACACTCATAAGTCTTCACATTTCTTGTAGAAAATACACCTTTAGTTATAAAATAACTAAGTTTGAAAAGTAAGGTAGATGAACTTTTTACTCAAGTGGAATTGAAACAGCACACAGGAGGCCTGTTTTGTATGGAATTAAACTTATTTTGTATGGAAGAATGTTAAAGTTCTAGTTAGTAATTCTAAAGAAAGTGATAATATATATTCACTAAACTTTGGTAAGTTTTACAGTATACAAAGATGCCGATTTACAGAGGTGACTAATAAAGTAATGAGCAACTCTGCCAACCATATGTAAAAATTCATGTAATATTATTCCAAGTATTAAGCACTCCTCTAAGCAGTTTACATATATTTACTTATTTATTCCTCACAAGAACCCTAGAAAGTAGTTGCTATGATTATCTTCATTTCAAAAATGAAAAAATTGAAGGATATAGAAATTATACACTAACAGTGTCCAAAAAGCAGCTGTGAAGATGTAAAGTCTGAATTCCAACTATAAACTGAGCTATTAACTACTGCAAGATATTTTGCCTCATGCATCATAAAAACCTGTATCCCTATTCACATATACAATTCACACTATAGGGCACCAGGAAGAATGTTTACTGAGATAGGAAGGGTTAAGACTCTAAGAAGAACAGATGATCAAAGAGTGACTCCCTGTGAACTAAACAGACCAAGTATGGCTGTACCAGATATAAATAAGGTTATTAGTGAGACTAATATGCATGCAACAAGATTAGGCTGAGATTAGGATCCAAGTATTGACATACTGAACAGAAGACTTGGGTTGACATTTTAAAAAATTTATCTGAAATTCAAGTAGTTGCAAAAGATTAAATTTCCAGCATATTTTAACACTGAAAATTTTAAATAAATGGTTAATTTACACATTTAAATATAAAAGAAATTAAAGTACCATATAAAATTTATACTTATAAATAAGTTTAACAGCCAGAAATTTTGCCTTGCTCTCTTTTCTCTTTAAATTTATTTTCATTCTCACAGAATATTATTTTTATGTAATATACTTATGCTTAAGAGACTTTTATTGATCACCCAATTATATTTTTCAAACAATGTTGTAAAGATACATTGAAATTTACTATACTTATTTTATGTGACGGTAAGTTTCCAAGTGTCTAAAGTTTCAAGATTGAATTTTCATTACAATAATTATTAGAACACAGTTGAAAAATATATATGTGTATTTAAATTTTTTAAGTAATTAATAAACCTAAAATCAATTTTCATTGCAAATGTATCTCTTAATGAGATAGGTAGAGCTGGGTTTATTTATTTTTTCAATTGGGTCATATATCTGTGGATATTACTGCTAGAATGAAACAGAATTCAGCATCAATTTTACTCTCACTTTTCATTTTTATAGATGTAATCTCTGAAAACCTTGTTCACATAAATAAGTAGATGGAAATTGAGGGAGTTTGGTTATAGTAATGCCACTCAATTTTTTAAAATCCTTCTGAATTGAAGATTTAAAATTCCATAGTCATTCATCATTTAAAAAAAAAAAAGTCATTGTTAGTAATCTACCAGGTTCTCCTGCAGAGCAAAGAAAAGGAAACGACCTGACTTGAAAAAAAGTATTTTTACCAAGTCATCAGAGCCATGCACGCTCTCACCACTAACAACAATAGTTCAAATCCCCCCTTTATGGCTGCCCCAGTGTTTTATATCCTTGGGTCACATGCATGGGAAGATTCACATGTGAGGAGAGATGTACTTTCCTACTGTGAAAGAGGAAATCGGAAAAAAAAAAGACTAGCTCTTTCATCTCTGGGATGTTCTCAAGGAAGATCAATTTTAGGAAAAACTACAAAATAAAGTTAGAATCTGGAAATTGTTTCCTTTAATACCACCAAAGTCTAGTACCTCTTGGGAAGTCTTTGTTTGCCCTCAGGATACACATGCTCCAGAAGAGAGACCACTGGTCTAATATGCAAAGGAATATTTAGATAGAAATACATTAATGTGTACATTTATGAGTGTGTGTATGTCTGTAGGTTTGGGAGTGTGTGGGGCAAGTTACTTCACCAACCAGCCTCAGTTTCATCTTCTGTAAAACTGGAAATAGCTTTTTTAGAGTTCTAATGAGAATCAGATATAATGTGTGCCAAGAGCCTGGCACCCTGCCTGATAGAAACCAGACATTCCATAAATGCTGTTGATCAATTTTCCTACAGCATTTTGCATTTGTGACTCTCACTATCTAGAGTCCTTTTCCCTTGAATCATCTCAAGCCTGGCTCTTTATTATCACTCCATTATAAGCTTTAATATCTTCCTCTGACTTTCCTGAAAACCCAGTCTAAAGTAATCCTCTAATCACTTGCTATCCCATTTCTGTTTTCCTTCCATCATAGCTCTTAATGCTACCTGATATTGTCTTGTTTGTTTGCTTTTATTGTTTGTTTTTATGCACTGGAATTTAAGCTCTGAGAGAGCGGGATGTTATCTACACCTCCAGTGCCTTAAGCAGTGTCTGGCACAAACCTTGTTTGCTTTAAATGATTGTTTAATGAATAAATGAGTCTGCCATAATAAAGTACCACAGACTGTGTGGCTTAGAGAACAAGAAATTTATTTTCTCATAGTTTTGGAGGCTAGACGTCCAAGATCAAGGCGTCAGCAGGTTTGGTTACTTCTGAAGCCTCTCTCCCTGAATTGCAGATGGCCACCTTCTCTTTGTGTCCTCATGTGGTTGTCCCTTGGTCTGCATTGTTCTGTCCTAATCTTCTCTTATATGGATACCATTCATATTGGAGTAAGGCCCACTCATCTGACCTCATTTTACCTTAATTACCTATCTAAAGACCCCATCTCCAACTACAGTCACATTCTGAGATACTGGGGGCTAGGACTTCAACATATGGATTTGGGAGGGATACAATACAGCCCATAACAGCGAGTGAATACTCTGAGTTTCAGATTCTAATCTAAAGCAGACAAACCATTAGTCCTGACGACTAATTTCAGGAACCTCTACTCACCAAGTAATAGTTAGGTGATGTCTGGCAAAAACCTAGTAAGCGAAGTACAGCCTCCAAAGTATAGGCTAAAAACAGAGCATACTATACCTACATAAAGTCCTATAAAAATGTTAATGCCAGCATTTTTCATAATAGCCAGAAACTGGACACGACCCAAATGTCCACCTACCAGTAAAGGGATTAATAAACTGTGATATATCTATACAATGGAATAACACTCAGCAATAAAAAGGAATGACTGATATATGAAACAAACATGGATGAAACTAGAAAGCAAGATGTTAAGTGACAGAAGCCAGACAGAGTCTGTACTGTATAGAACCATACACATAACACTCTAGAAAAAGCAAAACTTGAGGGACAAAAAGCAGATCAGTGGTTGCCAGGGACTGGGGGTAGGGAAGAAAATTAACTTCAAAAGAGTTCAAGCGAACTTTATAGAGTGATGAGAAAATTCTAAATCTTGACCGTGCTTGTGGTTACATGATTATATATATTTGTCACAGCTCATCAACTATAATGCTCAAAATGAGTAAATTTTATTATATGTAAACCATACCTCAATGCACTGATTTCTCAAAAACTGGAGCATATCAAGAATACTTGGAAATCCATGTTTTCATCAAATAGATTACCATAGGATTTTTGCAAATATCTTTTTCACATATATTTTGGGAAGAAAACAAATATGCACACATACACACACGTTTATAGTAAAACTAGGCAAACAGAAATGTGGATTCCATTTGTAAAGTTCTAGAGAAAGCTAGAGGAGCATAGAGCACTGTCAGTGTGAACCTGGAATTTTCCCTGACAGCTGCTGAGATAGTGCCTCACGCATTTCCTCTTGTTTGAATCCCCAAATTCCAAAACCTTCCCTGAGCAGTCAGTGAGGATGTTGGAAGGACACCTCCAAGCTATCATTACTCATCTTCACTGACTGGAACAGACTTGAAGATTTTTATACATTTTTCTATTCCATATCATTTAAATTTTCCTACTGAAGTGCTTCTCCCAAACAAAAAAATATTGATGCTGTAGATAAAGTAGCACTCAATGGAAATTAAAGCAATTTGAGGGGTTTAGAATACTTAAGCTCCAACTGGAAAAAAGGAAGAATTTGGGGGGGGGGGAATTGTCTAGAAGGACTATTCCATAGAGGACAGACGGAGAGGATATTGGTGTTTAATTTAAATGTTCTGCCAAAAGTTAACACTTGCTGCAGCAAAGAAACACCCCCAGGTTCCTGGCAAATGACAGGAACACTTTATCCTGAATCCTCAGCAGGATCTGAGACCTAGGGATTTTGAATCCATCCGGAGCCAGAGTTCTCTCTTTGAAATGATGCAAACCAGGAAAGGACTCTGTGGAGACTTCCACACCTCCACTCCAAACACATGTGCAACCCTAATCCCCCAAAGTTTCATGTTCTGATTAATTAGAGTTACCAGGTTTTCATAATCACTGACTGCTCTTTCTTTGGGGGCTGATTTGGTTTAACGATGCCTGACATTTCATCCACTATACTCTGAGCTTTTTTACAGCAATAAAAAATAACAGCCTCTCTCTCTGACAGCAAAGAAGGTTTATTCACTGCTGTCAAATAGATGAACAGTTATGGCTCTCCTCCGTACTAACTCACAGCACAATAGAGGGAACATCAAGAATAATTATATCAAATGGCCATGGAGCCTGATTCACAGGATGTGCAGGCGAATGCTGTTTCAAACTTGACACACTCTTGTGTCTTGCGCTGCTTCCATCAGCGAAGGGCTTCTCAAACCTTCCTCTGCTCCTCATTTGAGTGTGGCAAGCTGCCAGGAAGTTTCCTTTTGAAAAGCTGTGATCTAAGGGACCATACCCACCCTGGTCTTCGAGGACCTGCCTCGGGAAGTGGCCTCTTCACTGCCTCAATGGAGGCAGCTGCCATTAGTGGAAGGGGCACCTGGTGTCTGGGGCCAGCATGGAGCTGTTGAGATCAGCAGCAAGAAATGTGGATAATGGCACAAGTAGCCACCCAAGGGAGTCTGAGGGAGAAAAAGGATTAATGACCTCTGAGACTTGTTCTTTTTCTACTCTTTTCCTGAAATGTCAAACCGTGTAGCCAGTTATCAATCAAGAGGGTGAAATATATCGGTGGATGGGTTTGGTTTGCTACAATGACAGTCGGCTCCACTTTTGAATACTCTTTGAAAACAATTTTTACTGTGCAATGCTGGAGAAAGCCAACAAATAATAAACCTGTCACAGCAATCACCAAGTGCTCTTAAATACAAGTCTCTGCTATGCAGCTAGCTGTAAAGGGAAGCCATTCCCAAGCTTAAAAAATTGTCGGTGCTTAATAACTGCATCTGATATTATTCTCATTTAGGGCTGCTTTTTGGGGTGAGGATCTTCCACACTCTCAAGGCAGGAGCTTCCTGTCCCCACTGGTCAGTAGTTCAGAATGGACGCACAGCCATGGGATGGTGGCCCAGCAGTTCTTTGAGCTCTATTTATTTTCCCAACTGTGCTACAGTTACATACCAATAAGTTCATCTTTTCGTTTAATTCAGAAAACCATACTGAATTGTGCTTATCGTGCATTTTTGGTGACAAAATTTCAAAGGCAATAGCAACCCATTTAATGAAAACCATAGGCCTCCGGGCTCTGTTCAGCACTCAGCCCTGTGGCCCTCCAGGTGGCCTGCCTGTGCTTCCTCGTTTGTCCTCCCAAAGTAGTTCTTGTTATACATTATCCCCTAAAGACTTTGTCCCTGTGTCTGTCCATTTATATCCTCCTCTTTAAAGAAGTGATCAAACCAGAACTTGACAAAAAAAATTAAATTCTCATACAAACCCTGACTTGAGAGAAAGGAAGTCTCTATTAGAGAGCAGAGTGCTAAGTGGACATTTTTCAAGAGTATCTTGTCACTTTAGAGGGATATGGCTGGAACAAACTTTGCGGCCAGATTCTTCAAAGGAGGACCAGGAAGCTGCCTGCTGGGTACTCTGGTGGGTTCACTGTGAACAGGAACAAGTTGCTTCCACTAAGAAAAGTGCTGTCTCTAATCAAGGTAGAGTTCCTAGGTATTCAGAAGGCTCGCATTTCCTAAGAGGAGCCAGGTCACACATTTTTTGGTGTTGAAGCTAATAAGTTACTAGATCTGGAAGCGACAGCTACAAGCTCACATCCCTCAGCAAGGTGTAGAAAGAGGGGTTTTGTTAAATGAGTTTTCTTCTTCTGTGTTAAACTTTTCCTTACCTGGACTGCATGGGGGTACAGAGGTACAGAAAGCCTCCTGCTGGCTTCCCTTCTCTGTGATGCTACTGTGGGTCATCTCCAGTGTTGCTAGGGAGCATTGTCCTTATCGAGTGTCCATTTGTAGTTATTTTTAGAAAACCCATCTCTCCTGAGCCCCTCTGAAGACAGCAGACTATTACATGCAAAGGTGGAGATTCTTTAGTGTGGTCAAGCAGCCATGTCCAAAATGGCTTTCTAGGGTTAAGAACAGATAAATCCTCCCAAGAAAGACATGGAACGAAATGGTCCATGGCTTCCCATCTAGTGACATGAAAACAAGATTCCCCCAGACCCAGAGTGACTCCTCACAGAGACTAACTGCTGACAAAGCAGGATACCCTAATGGCTGCTTATCCTAATTTATCATTAGACCATTTTCAGTGAATGGTTCAACAAATGGATACTCAACAACACTAACAACAACAAAAATGTGTTTCTCTGATAGAAAAAGTGATGTTACTTTGCCCAGACTTTCCATGTAAACACTGGTTTATACACTCATTACCAAAATATTCATCTCATTAGAAGATATGTAAAATTTAGTTATATGTTATAACAAAACCATTCATTTTTCTCCATCACCACATCAAAATAATTTAATCAACAAATATTTTTAAACTGATTTTTTCAGTTGCTAAAGCCAAAAAATATTTGGAGTCATACTTGAACTTTCTCACATCTAATCAGTCTAAAACCCAGTCAACTCCACATTCAAAATACACCTTGCATTTGACCAGTTTTCACAATTCTACCAATTCTACTTAGCCATCTTTTGACTATATCATTTTTAGTAGTCTCCCTGCTTCTGTCTTCCCTTCTTTAGTTCATTCTCCACAACGTACAGATGTTGGTAAAACATAAGCCATATCATGTAAGTTGTCTGCTCAAGCACTACAGTGGGTTACCCTGTCTATTACAGAGGTTGGCAGGTTTTTTTCTGAAAAGGGACAGGTAATAAATAACTTAGATTTTGTGGGCCATATGATTGATCTCACAACTATTCAAATCTGCCAATGTAGCAGGAAAGCAGCCATAGATAATGCATAACTGAATGGGTGTGGTTGTGTTTAATAAAAACTTTATTTAAAAACAGCAGAAGACAACATCTGGCCTTGTTTGCTGACCCCTGGTATATAAGACCATACACAGTCGGCTTCAAGTTCCCTGTGCTAACAATCTCCTTCTTAATAACTCCACTTTAATCACGGTGGTCTCCTTACTGGTCCAGAAATGTGCCAAACACAGCCCCATCTCAGGTTCTTTGCACTTGCTATATTTTCTTAAAATGTTTAATTGAGATACATATTGTTGCATAACAAATGATACTAAGACTTAGTGGCTTAAAACGACAAAGACATTTATTTTCTTTCATGATTCTATGTGTAGACTGTTCTCAGCTGGGCATTTCTTCTTCTACACATGATGTCAGCTAGAGATGCAATGACCCAGAAGCTCAATTGAGTGGGAACATCTAAGAAGGTTTATTCACCTGCTAGCAGCTGATGCTGGCCGGTATCTGGGCACTCTGCTAGAGCTAGTTCTCCTCCACAAGGTTCCTCCATGGGACTTGAGCTTCTTACAATACGGTGGCTTGGTTACAAGGGGGAATGTCCCAGGAATACAAAAGTAGAAGCTCCAGATCTCCTAAATTCCACCTGTGGAACTTACACAGCATCACTTTATTTATAGGCTAGTGGTCAAAGCAAGTCATGGGGCAAACCCAAATACAGGAGAGGAAAAACAGACTCCATCTTTCAGTGGGAGGAGTATCACAGAATTTGCAGGCATCCTCATTCTATTACAATGCCCTCCTTTGCCTGTACTTTATTTTAGGTCTTTATTCGACCTAACCTATGTTACCTCTTCAGGGAGGTCAGTTCTGGCCCTGCATCCAAAACACTTTCTATTAACACAATTTTACTTTTTTCTTATTGCAATTGTTCATTGTATATTTTTATGTGTTAATTTTCTTATCTTCTTTTTCCCTACCACTAGACAGATGTGTGTTGTTTGTTCACTATTCTCTCACTGTTTCCTAAAATAATCCCTGACACAGAGAGGGCATTCACTATTTTGTGAATGAATGAATGAATGAATGGAAGAGTGCCAACTCTGTACGATGCACTGTGCCAGCCATTAAAGATAAAACAATTCAACAGATAACGTTTCTGCTCTGAAAAACTCATAGCCTGAAACTGAGAGCCTGTTAATCTAGAATTGATTTCTCTTTAACTCCAATAATGTGAGAGAATCACAAAATTGTGTAATTTACAAGCAAAATTTACAGCGCTCAAAAATGAAAAGGGAATACTAAATATTTAAACAAGTGAGAATATACTGCTCTCCTCTCCTCGGCCAGTGGTAGGGGTTTCCAGGCACCTGCAGTGAGAGGACTTCTGAAGCCATTTCAAAGCTCTACAGGGAAGAGTGTCAAGACCGATAACTATTTTCTGCCAGGGGTGTTGAAGCGGGTATTTACCAGATGGTTTTTATTTAAATACTGGAATTAAAGAATAAAATGCTGATGAAAAATGGCTTACAAATATCTTCAAAGTACAAAGTATGATCTATTTTTTAATCTACTTGCATGTTTTACCATTTGCTCTGATATCTATATCCTAAAAGATGTCAGGGAGAGAGTACTGAGTCTGAGGAAATGTATTAGACCACACTAATATGCTGATTATTAGCATTAATATTTGGAATAATTCTATTTACTAAGTAGGGAAGCTCATACAGAGCAATACAAAACAATAGCAATAGTTAGCAAAATTATTAGTGAAACCTAGACATCCAATCATTCATCTCTCAATTCAGGAATTTCTTGACCTTCAAAGTAAGAGATGTGTTCACTGTGTATATGTGTTTTGGAAAGTTAGAATAAGATGACATATAGGTGTATAATAAAAAAGTGATGTTTTTCTTCAGGATTCAATTTTGTTCCACTGTCTACCTTAGACCTTAAGTCACTGTTGCTGAGACAGAAATTACCCAAACAACTATTACAACCCTGGCCATGTTGCTGTGATCTTTCAAATGGGTCAGAAGTATCTTGGGGGGCCTAGCCTATATTTTCCAAGAAAAGAGAAAGATTATGGGATAGCAAGCATGGTTAGAATAGTGAGTGTTAGAGTACAGGTCACCTCGTATAATAAAGAGAACTCAAAGATAAAATGACTCGAACAAGACAGGAGTTTGTTTCTCTCTCGTAAAAGTCCAAAAGTTGGCAGGCAGCCTAAGGCCATTCAGTGTACTTTCTCCCTGATGCTATCTAGGTATCTAGGTTACTTCTATATTGTTGCTTCACTCACTATTCTTGAGTGTGTCACCCTCACCTGCACATTCAAACTTGGATCACTGTCACACTTCTGCATTCTTGTCCCGGAAGGGGAGAAAGGATGTGTGGCGGGTAAACAGCTTATTTTCATATACTCAATCTAGAATTTGCACATATTACTTCCACTTACATGCCTGTCTCCAATGTTTACACATACAGTTCAAAATGTAGTCTCTAGTTGAATGACCACGAGCCCCACAGCAACTCAGAGGATGACCGTATTAAAAGGAAGAAGGGGAGAGTGAAGACTGCAGAACAAGTAGTCTCCTAGACATAGTTGACTAGTTCTTCCAACCCCAAAATTAACAGATTAGCTTCCCTTAATCTGGATGAGACAGTGTTCTTAGGATTTGAAGAATTTAATATTGGTTTAATTATTGTTTCAGAACAGAAAAATAAATAGAAGGGAAATTACACAAGAAAAAATAACATTTTTTCCCTCTCAAAATGTGGAAGATAACACAAGTCATACACACACACACACACACACACACACACACACACACACACAGTGAATACAGGAGAGAAGGTGGTCATTACTTTCTCTAGTGTCTCTTGATAACAAAAGAGATAATCAGGACAAAAGCAATTATTCATTTTTATATCTGCAATATAAAAAGGGAAAAAAGCCAAAAAATAAACCAAAAAAAAAAAAGCCAAGTGGAGAACAGAGACGAACAAATTCTCTCACCAGAGAATGATCTTATTTTGAACTCCCATTGAGGAACTGCAGAGCCTGAGTATATTAAGTGATTATATATAATAGCCACATTTTAATGTTCTTGAATTGAGCACCAAGAATAAAAACTGAAACATTTTCCATTTAAGAAGATATCCAGAGATGACTGTGGAACAACATCACTACTACCTACAAAATTTCATCTTTATAAAAGAATCTAAGGAGAGATTATACCTATCTAACAGAATGTTCAAGGAGAAAATGAAAATGAAAGAACCAAAGAGAATGACAAGTATAGTATGATGCAAAATATGTAATAAATGAATAATAAAAACTAATAATTAAAGCTGTAAAATCAGTCTCCCAGATACACCTTTGCATTTGTTGAACTAGTTTACATTTTCATTTTGTTTTCACAATGATACACATAATTCCACATAAAAGAAAAACTATTTTTGTATATAAAGACCAAAATACTGTTTATTAACTGTCATTACATTTGTTCTAGAAGAAATTATTAAAAAAAAAAATCAAGACACCATGTCATATTCTATTTCCCTTGGCCCTGGGAATTATGAGAAAACAAAAGGAGGGAAAATGTTGCAAAAAAACGACAATAACTAAATGAATTTATATAAATTGTTGCCAATAAATTTATATTGCCATCATTCATTAAATAGGGCTAAGATCTTTTAGGGATATAATATTTTTCTATAGTCATATGTTGATAGTCTATGTAAGAAAGTATTAACTACGAAAAATTATCCAATCATTAAAATTGATTAGAAAAAAAGACTTTTAAAACTAAAGAACACTGCCTAAGGTTTTTCTGCATCTCTATGATGATCTTATTTGGAAATATTATAAATTAGTAAATAAATATGTGCTGTGTTGCTTTGTTTTATAGTAAACTGAGAAGAACTTCCACTGACCACGCGTACAAATTGACCCAAAGTGAGATAAACTTAGACTCAGGAGATTAGACAAAGCTAAAGTATCCAAACTCAAAACAGGGGATCAGTACTCTTGTGCTATAAAAAGTCAGATAGTAAATATTTCAAGCCATGTGGATCACATACCTTCTCTGTCCTGTATTGTTACATTTTTTTTCTTTTTATAACTCTTTAAAAATGTAAAACCCATTATTAGCTTGTAGGCATAAAAAAAGGCCAAGGGTCTTGCTTGCTGATCCCTGCTCTAAATGATTAACCATGTAATGAGAATAATGCTGTTTATATCTCTTCTATGAACATGTAATTTCCTATAAACATACTTATATATTTTTTATGGTAAAATCCTCATGTTCATTGCTAGAAATTTATTTACTATCCTTTTTAACAAGACTCCCATTCCCTACTTTAACTTAACAGCTAGTAATCAGGCTGGGATAGCCTTTGGTTTTACTATGAAAGTTTTATAGTTTATCAACATGCCAAAGCTCATACATATTTGTAACTGTATTTGTACTGAAGGAAAGATCAACCTATTCTATGATACTGACAAACGTGCTGGGCTTTGCACAAAGCATATACATGCATTATCTCAATGCTATTTCTCACTAACATGCTATGAGGTAGCTACTTATAATCCACATGAGAAAACTGGGCCCAGAACAGCTAACTGACTTTCCCAAGGTCACAGAGCTACTATGCAGTGAAGCCAGAATTTGTATCTTTCTCCTAAATTTAAGACAAATCTGCTCTATCTCTTCTTTGAAAATCCCCACCCACTTCCTCAGGAGTCTTATACTTTATAAACCAGGAGATAAACTAAATCTGGTCCTCACCTGTTTTTGTGTGGCCCAGAGCTAAGAACTGGCTTTATATTTTCAAATGACTGGAAAACATTCAAAATTCATGACATGTGAAAATGATATAAAATTCAAATTTCGGCATCTATAAATAAAGTTTTATTGGAAAATAGCAATACTCATTCATTTTTGTATTGCCTGTGTTGCTTTAGTTCTATAATGCCAGAGTTCATAGTTGGGGCAGAGACCATATAATCTGCAACCCTAAAATATTTACTATCTGGCCCTTTATAGAAAAAGTTTGCCAACTACTAGCATAGATTACAACTTCTCTTTCTTTTATATTCAACCTATCCTTCTAACTAGATATTTACCCACTGTTCTTAATTATATACAGGTCATTTCCATTTTTTATAAAAAGAAAGCAATAAAAAGAGCCTTACTCTACCATTTGTTCTGACCACCAGCCTTACTCTCCACGGCCAACTTAGTCTGGAGGGTTTCCATTATTAGTCTCTCACTCACTCATCAACGCACACCAAATTGTCTTTAGGGACTATCACTTTAACAAGTAAGCTTTCAATAACATCACCACAGATTATAAATATACTAGGTCTCATCTGACTTGTCTGTTTTTAAAGATTCTATACTATTGACCATTCTGAAGCAAGTTCCTTTCTTTGCTTCTATGTGCAAAAAAATGTGCCTGCTTTTCCTCCAACTTCTCTAGTCACTCTTTATCTGTCTATTGTTCAGATCCATTTTCCTCTTACCAGAATTTAGTAGTGTAATTACTGAGCCTGAAGATTCAGGCTCTTGAGTCTTCTCTTTTTTTCAAACTCTGCACCCTCTACATGATTCTGATACATTCACAGCTTCAATTCCTACCTAGAAGCAAACAACTCACAAATTTATATCTCCAGTTCAGACATCACTTTTTTTGCTCCAGAGTCATAAATCCAATTTGATATCACCCCTTAGTGTCTTAAATGAGCCTTGACATATACAGAACCAAATGATAATCCTTCTGCACATACCCATTCTTTTTCCATCCCACCCTCTAATTTCAGACACTGGCACCATCACTCACACAGCTCCTTAAGACTAGAAACCTTAGTACTTGTCACCATTTGACACCACCTCTCTCCAGCTTCCCATATCCAGTCCATTAGCAGATCCTAAATCCTTCTGGAATCCATCTCCTTCTCCCCATTTCTCACTAGTCCCTAAATTCAAATCAGCATAACCTTTTACCTAACCTGCCTCAGTGTACCCCTCACTGCTCTCAGGTCTCACTCTGGCTCCTTCAGCCTACTCTCTACACTGCAGCCAAAGTGATCTTTGACTTGGTACCAGGACAAAAGTTTCCAGAGGGAAAGAAAAAAAAATAGAATATTGACAAGATAAAAATCAAGTTGGCATCTGCAATCAGCAACGAGGAAAATAAGTTTTCAATCTAGCAAACTATATGTAGCCAAAATATGACTATTGTTCGATGGGAGAGAAAAAAGACATTTTTAGATATTCTAAACTTATGATATTTATCTTCAAATATTTTGGTAGAAAAAAATGATTACTTAATGGTTTATTCCAAGAATATAGAAAAAAATTCCAAGAAAGAAGGGTACACAGTATATCAGAAACAGTGGACCTGATTTAGATGCATAATACCATCCAGGATGCCCATATGTGAACAGTTACAATACCTGGAAAGATCACTTCAAAAAGACAGTAAGGTTTTTAAAAATCAATTCTGTGCTGAAGTAACAAGATGATGATAGTGATAGTGTGAAGGCATATTATTATTCTGCAAAACAAGAAAGAAAAGATGTGATGAAAAGCTCCAGGGAACACCACAATAAAACAGTACTAAAAAGACATGGTCCTCAAGAAAGAAAATAAAATGTGATGTGATCTTTAGAAATTAGCTAAGTGTAAAAAATGATAAGTTTTAAGAGGTGGAGGATAGTGGAAAGACATTGAGGGATGCTAAATTCTAAATTTACAAAGTGGGTATACTGCTTAAAGCTGCTGGATAAAGAAATAGAAATTTGAATATATTTAATTTAAATATATTGATATTATAAAGATATCAAATGGAGAGTACTGACTAAAATTCTATCAAGTAATGGCAGGAGAAGGAAGAGATGAGGAAGTGAGGGGGGGTCAGAGTAAGTGAGCTAAGCTTGTCATCTGTTGTAACAGTGATTTCCTATTACATATAGCTTTTAGTTGATGTAGTAACAAGTTAAGGTAGAAACATCATATGGGATATAAATGTGACTCCCAGGAGAAAATAAAATAGGTGAGCTCTGTGGAATGGGATGGGAGCTAGATGGAGGAACTTTGCTCTTTTTGTATCTGAGCTCCTTGAATTATTTATTTACTAAGTGAGTATATTACTTGTGTAATAAAAGAAGATAATTTTAAAAAGTAAACTGGAGTTTGAAACCATTCAAATATTAAACTTTAGAAGGGACAAAACTAAAAGTCCTGAGAAGTAAGAACAGAAGCCTCACAAAAATAGAGAAACTAAAAATAACTTAGATATTTATATTCTTGTATATAAAACATCTTGATCTTACTGCCAAACAAATATGATCCTTAATATATCTCTCATAAAAGAAATAATAAGAGAAGGCTATTAAACTCAAGTCACACATACACTGGAGCTGGAAATATACAGAATTACAATGATGCTTGTTACTTCACATCAAGCAACAACAAGTTCAAGTAGTTCAAGTAAAACTATCTTCAGCGGACTTCTAACTAATAATATGAGGCAAAAATATTTAAGGATTATATATTCTTTGTTTTTTCCCATCTTTATTGGAGTAAAATTGCTTTACAATGTTGTGTTAGTTTCTGCTGTTATGTAATCTCCATGTATTACAGAGTTCAGTGTGAAAGTGCTCCCTCTGTCTGTAAAACACAGCCTGGCAGCACAATGTACAATGCATATCTATAATATTTAGCAATGGCAAGGCACTCCATAGATTCCAGCAGGTGCCTGCATTCTTCCCACAAGATTTTAAGCACACATTCTTTTCCATCTTATGTTCTTATGAATATCTTATACCGTTTTACAGCTAAGGAGAGATAAAAGCATAATAATTATATTTAATTATTAGAATAGCTTTTTAAAATCACAAGTATCCACTGGAATTTGAGGGATATTTAATGCAAAACTGAACATATCCTCCATAGTCATTTTCTTTTTGCAGTTATCTCATTTCAACATGCCCAGTAGTGATGAATCCATTTTCATATCTACACAACCAGAATCTAATATTCAAAAGGCCACCCAAAGAACACAGTCTAAATCACACCAGGTACACAAATTGCTTCTCTCTTAACCCTGAGAGATTGCTTGCACAGTTCCAGTGATTGGAAGATCACTTCAAAACACAGGCAGATTTACTACTATCAAAAAAGGCAGAAAACAACAAGTAATAGTGAGGATGTGGAGAGGCTGGAACACTTGGGCACTGTTGGTGGGAATGTAAAGTGGTATAGCCCCAATGATGGTTACTCAGAAAGTTAAAAATAGAATCACCATATTACCTTGGATATATACCCCAAAGAACTGAAAGTAAGGTCTTGAAGAGACCTTTTGTACACTCATGTTCACAGCAGCATTATTCACAATAGCTAAAATGTGAAAGCAACCCAAGAGTACATTGACAGATGAATGAATAAGCAAAATGTGGTATATACATACAATGGAATATTATTCAGCCTTAAAAAGGAAAGAAATTCTGACATATGCTACAACATGGATGAACCCTGAGGACATTATGCTAAGTGAAATAAGCCAGTCACAAAAAGACAAATACTGTGTGATTCCACTTATATGAGAAACTTAGGGTAGTCAAAATCATAGAGACAGAAGGAATGGTGGTTGCCGGGGGCTGGGGGGAGAGGGGAAGAAATGGGAAGTACTGTTTAACAGGTACAGAGTTTCAGTTTTACTAGGTAAAAATAGCTATGGAGATGGATGGTGGCGATGGTTGCACATTATGAATGTATTTAATACCACTGAACTGTACACCTAAAAATGGTCGAGATGGTAAATTTTATGCTGTATTTTATCACAATAAAAATTATAAAACCGGCCTGATTCATGGTTAACAAGCACTAGTTATTAAAACATTCTATCTTATATTAAGTTGAAACTTGCTTCAGTTTTACCCCATTAGTCCTGGTGAGATCTGACCACTAAAGCAACATAGAATAACTCTATTTTTGCTTGCACATCACACTTCAAACATTCAAATTTAGCCATACCATATTGTAGGCTTCATTCAATGCAGTTAAATAAACTGATTTTATAATTTTGGTTCAGGGCATAATTTTGAAATCAGATGGACAAGAGTTCAAGTTCTATATCTGCCAATTACAAAGTATAACGTTTGGGACAGGTGATTAACCCTTTTAAGCCCATAATGTATACAAATAATAGAAGTAAATGACATGTAAGTTAGTTGTGAGATAACACACATATAAGGCACTGATAAATAACAGGTATTTGAGTCATTTATTATTTTTATAAGATTAATATTTCACAGGGTATTATGAGAATGAACTGATACAACCCACAGAAAACATTTTGCCAATTCTAAAGCATTATTCAACAGTAATTGTTATTTCTAACTATGTTTGATCCTTCAATTATAATGGTAAACCTAAGGTAAGACAATATTAAGCTTGTTTCACTCATGAACTAAGCATAACAAACTACTTAGATACGCTGCATTTTCTATTTTTACAGATGCATTGTGGTGATTTATAACCAGGCATTAATTCTAAAATAACCTTTGAAAAAGATTTTTATCCTTAACATCTATTAATTCTATATATAAACTATGATGAAGCTGAGCCAGGCAGAATTAAACATTCAAGATAAACAATTCTTGACTATTCAATAACACAACTGCAGAACAAAAAAGAATGCTATTATTTTGAGGAATTAATGTTATTATTTTGAGTGTCTACTCATGAACTTTATGATTTTCAACATCAAGCATGCCATTTTGTGTCTCTTGCCTTGAAGATGAATAGGCTAGCCACAGTCCATCGACACTGGAATAACCCAGAGGCCAGTAAATTGTATCATTATGCAACTCATACCCCACAACTGAGAGTCAACTTAAAGAAAGAGCAGGTGAGTAGAATTTCACCATAACACATTTTATCAAAACACAATTCAGTTTCTTAATTAGCATTAATGAATTAATGTGCTACAAGAAATACAGTATCCCATGAATCACCTGGGAAATTCATAAAAGCTACAAGTGTTTATTAGGAAGAAGGAAAGAAATGAATAAATGAAAGGGAAATACAGTGCTTTATGGAATAACTTGACATACAAAATGAAATCCATTGTACTTTCTAGTCATAAAAGTGTAAACCATTCTTAAACAAGAATTATACTATGTAGTTTTACATTTAACTTAAGACTTTATTAATACTTTGTAAGAGTATCAGTATTCACTTCTTTGAGGCTTAAATATGTGTTTCCAAATCTGCAATAAAGCATACTAAAAAAAACTATCAAACACAAAAACACACACAATCAACTTTCTTCTTATGGAGTTTATACTACAAAAGTTTCTGACTAATCAAATGAAATCAGAAGTGTTTAGTGACTAACTTAATACCCCCTGGTATCATTTAGCGTGTTTTAACTCACTGATGTGAACAATAGGTCAATGTTTGGATCACTGGCAATCATTATGTCATTTTTTGAATGTTCAGAAATCTAAAAGCATACAAACTTAGGAACAATTAGGAGAATATTAAAAAACAAAATTATAATTTGGACACTATTGTTTATATTAGTTGTATTATACCTTTTTTGATTGCGTTGTCTAGAAGTGATTAAAGACAAAGGGCCTACAAAATAGACCCACCTGGAGGTGGCTTCGTTGTATTAGATTAAGATATGTTGCTTTGGAAGTCCTTTACTACATTACATTGGAATAAAGTAAGACATATATTGTAAAATAGAGCTTCGTCCTAAATTAAACAAAGATGTATCGTGTGACTAAATTTATGAGCTATATTTATTATTATGTATAACAGTTGATTCTTTTTGGCAGGCAGAAAAGTAAGAAAATAACTGGAAAATGATACTTGAAAGCACGTACACTTTTTTAAAAGAAAATTTTAAATAATAAAAATAAAAAATAGATAACATTTATTGAGCTTACACTTACTCTATTACATAAATTGCATCAAATCTGTACGCTTTATATGTATTATCTCATTTAATTTCCCCCCAAAACTATTTAAAATAGTTACTTTTATTGACTCCTTGTTACAGACAACAAAACAGAGCATTAAAAAGGTAAAGTGATTTTTTCAAATTCAAATAGTGAGTAAATAGCTGAGTCAGGATTCAAATCCAGACCTGTCCTGAAGCAAAATGCAGACCCACAACTGTTATTATACATACCAGTGATTTTCAAAATTGAGTTGTAACACCAAAAGCAAAGGCAACAAAAGCAAAAATAAACAAGTGGAAGTGTATCAAACTAAAAACTGCACGGCAAAGGAAACCATCAACAAATTGAAAAGGCAACATATGGAATGGGAGAAAAGATTTGCAAATCACCTATCTGACAAGGCGGTTAATATCCAAAATACACAAGGAACTCATACAACTCAATAGCAAAAAAACACAAATAACCCAATTAAAAATGGGGTACAGGACTTAAGCAGACATTTTTCCAAAGAAGACATACAAATGGCCAACAAGTACATGAAAAATTGCTCAACAGCATCAGGAAAAGCAAATCAAAACAATAAGCAGATATCACCTCACACCTGTTAGGATGTCTATTACCAAAAACAAAAGAGGTAGCAAACAGTGGTGATGATGTGGAGAAAAGGGAACCCTTGTACACTGTTGGTGAAAATGTAAACTGGTATATCCACTATGGAAAAAGTATGGAGGTTCCTCAGGATATTAATAATAGAACTACCAAATGATCCAGCAATTCCACTACTGGGTATATATCCCAAGGAAATGAAATCATTATCCTGAAGAGATATCTGTTCTTCTAAGTTCATAGGAGCATTATTCACAATAGCCAAGTTATGGAAACAAGTTAATGTCCATCAACAGATGAATGGATAAAGAAAAGTCACATATAATGGAATATTATTCAGCCTTAACTAAGAAGAAAAACGTGTTATTTGTGACAACAAAGATGAAGGTGGACGGCATTATGCTAAGTGAAATAAGACAGCCAAAGAAAAATACTACATGGTATTGCTTATATGTGGAATCGTAAAAATAAATAAATAAATAAATAAAACACATCAAACTCACAGAAATAGAGAGTAGAAAAGTGGTTGCTAGGTGCCGTAGCGTGGGGGAAATAAAGAGAGGTTGGTTAAAGGGTACAAACTTTCAGTTTTAAGATGATGAACAAGGTCTAAGAATCTAATGAATAACATGATGACTATAGTTGATAACACTGTAGTGTATAACTGAAATTTGCTATGAGAGTAGAACTTAAAGGATCTCACCAAAAAAGAAAAAAAAGTAAACATGTGAGGTCATGGGTGCATTAATTAACTACATGAGGGGAATCCTCTAACAATGTATACACACATATCAAATCATCATGTTGTACACTTTAAATATCTTACAACTTTATTTGTCAATTATACCTTAATAAAGCTGGTGGGGAAATGAGTTGTAAATCAATTTAGTTACTAAAGACCAGCATTTATTTAAAAACATGAAATAGAGTAGAATCAAATAGAAACTATCAGAATGCACTGCAGAAGGGTAAACAGTTTCAAAAAACTTTTATTTCAGAAGACAGATGACAGGTTAGGTAGACAGATAGGCAGACAGGTAGATAAGAGGTAGGTAGGTAGATAGATACATAGATATACACAGATAGATGCACACTGACAGAATGGAGGACATGTAAAGGCATTTCCTACTTTAGAAACACTGTGTGTCAAAACTTAGGTGGTAGAATAATAATATCACCAACAGGCATTAACCCACTGGACTGTTTCAAGCATTAAATGAAAGAGTGGACAGTAACTGTGATATAGTGAGTGTTCAATAAGCTTATGATTAGCCTTCAGTAAAAATAAAAGCGTTTTTAGTATTTCCACCCCTACCACCCATAAAAGAGCAAAGGCTGCCTGCATCTTAAGAGTTTTACGAGCCTTAAGGATCTTTCCATTTTATCTAATCTAATAGTTTCTAAGACTTAAACTCCACTATATAAAACAGATAAATGCAGACTGGATGAAGTGAGGCACAGTTCTGGTCTCTTAGCTCAGCCTGCCGGTTTTGATCATCCAGGCATCAGGCCCAAGTGCACTTAGTGAGCTCCTCCCTGACTATCCAATCTATACTCGTACTTACCACTCTGTTTATATCACTACTTGATAATCTCTCTCTCTTCTTCTTTTTTTAAAAATTTTAACTACCACACTACCACCAGTAACAAATTTTAGGTCTTTGAAAGCAGAACCTAATTTCTTATTCACTAGGTAGAACTGTGCCTGAAACATAACAGACTATCAATAAATACTTGAATACATATAGACAAAATCAAGAAGGCAGTGGAATTTACTTCAGTGCCCATCCAGTCTTTCTTCAGATCCTCGAGTCCTTGTTCTGGATCATCCTAATCCTCACTAAGAGATAATCAGGATTATTTTAAGGTGTCTGCTCCTAAGTGTATTAGAATTTTAGGAGGAGGTTACCTCTGAAAGGCCTTGCAACCGGAGCTCGGGAGGGGCTGGCTGGGGACAGCCAGGCAGAATCACCATTACCTACAGAGTATCACTAACTAACAAGTACTAAATCTCTCACTTTCCCTCTCCTCCTTTCCCAGTACTCTCCCAGTTGTATTGACAGTGAATCTGGGTCTTGTGTCAGAACCAGAAGAAGTGGGAGCACCAACAAGGGAAAAAAAGCTCTCATGAAAATATGACTCTTTGTGTTACATGAGAAAGTATAAATTTATGTATAAATAAACATTGCTTTATTTGTACATAAATCCCTTAAGCATAAGGTATGTTTTCTTATATTAGCAAGGAATGTCTGTTAACCAGGCAGTTGAAGAATCCCAATGCAGATTGTGGAATTTATTGAGATTCAGAAATGATGCTTTCCTGTATTTTCCAGTTAAAAATAACATTAGGTTTTTTAAAAAGTACCTTTTTCACCAGAATATAACCCTTTGTCCTTATTGGGGTAAGGGAACATTCAATTTCTTCATTTAGAAACAGTCTTACTCTCCCCTCTGAGCAGTATAATCTAGTTTTTAAAAGGTGGCCTAACCCTTGAATGGAATATGCAAAGATAGAGTGCATAGGAAGATGAGAGTCTTAAAGGGGGCAGAATAAAGAAGACAAAAGGTCATTCAGAAAAATCACCTTTAACACTTAGGAGTCAGGCTGCAGGTGATCAGAGTGCCATGTGTGAAACAGCTCCTCAGGGCAGAGCAATAAAATCCTGCTCTAAAGAGAAATGTCACAAACGTTTTACACAAATAGACGCTATTTTTTTGGTCTCTTCCTCCCTATCTCCTTTCTTTCATATCTTCTTCATTTTCACTAGACTGATCCCCCCCCTTACTTTCCTTCTGAATTTAAATAGTCACTTAAAGATCTGTAATGAAGGGCTGCCCATCCCTGGGGTGATGTGCCATCTTATGCCTAGCTGAAATATTTGATGTTGTTCAGATATGACCCTACTATTCAATTTTTACAGATTCTTTTTTATCAAGATTATAATAATGAGTTCCATTCCAGGGCAAGCAAATAATTTGTCAGAGAGCATACTTTATTCCTCCAAGGAATAAACTCTTCCAAGCAAATGGGATCTCATTAACTAACTTAACTGAGAACACATATGCATAATGGCATTAGGCATTTCAAATGGCAAGGTGCCAATTCTGGATCCCAGAAGAATCTAAGAAATAGCACATTAGCCTCTCTGCCAAATTTAAACCACATACACTATAAAATAAGAACACAGAATACAACAGCTATGACATTTTAGTTAGTATGATGGCTAATTTTGTATCAATTTAACTGGGTCATGGAGTGCCCAGATATTTATATTTGGTCAAACATTATTCTGTGTGTTTCTGTGGGGACTTTTTGGATGAGATTAATACTTGAATAGGTAGACTGAGTACAGCAGATTGCCCTCCATAATGGGGGTGGGCCTCATCCAATCAGTTGAAGGCCTGAATAGATCAAAAGGTTGACCCTCACCTGAGTAAGACAGAATTCTCCTGCCTAATGGCCTTCAAACTAGGACACCAGCTTTTCCTTATTCCTGGCTGTAACTAAGACATCAGGTCTTCCTGGATCTCCCACCTGTCAACCTTCAGACTGCAGCTACACCATTGGCTCTCCTGGGTCTCCAGCTCACTGACTCACCCAGGAGATTGTGGGATTTGTCATATATATATATATATATATATATATAAAATACACACACATCCTATTGGTTCTGTTTCTCTGGAGAACCCTGATCAATACAGAGGGATAGAGTAAGTTATATTACAAAACACAAATCTTTTACTTCTATTTAGATTTTCCAAAGATGGGGTAAATTTTACTTGGTAGTCAGTTTTGGTGAAGTTTCTGGATCCTCCTCTTTCTGTAATACCCCCTTCAATTTCTAATAGGTAATAGTTTAATATTTAGATATTACATTTTTTAAGGAAAAGTGAATATCCTCCCGGTCAATAGAGTATTAACAGTATCATTTCCTGACTCATAGAATTTTAGTTGGAATGAACTTAAAAGAGAAGCTGATCCACAGCTTCTGTGTTTGCAAAAGAAAAGGGGCACCAAAAAGGTGAATATGTCTTCTAGGCAATACAGCTCATCAGAGGTGATCCTCAGACTCAAATGCACTATGTTAATTTAAATCGGAATTGTGCTGCTACTATGCACAGTTTGATGTTTGATACATCCAAATAAAATTTACAAACCCATCTGAACTCTACCCCATTTCAGAGTTCCATGACCATAAATGAGAGAAAAAAATAAAATTACAAAGAGAAATTCTCCTTTGGAACCTTTCAAATCCTCCCTGTCAGCAAAACAAGGCACATACCCTGAGCAGCATCAGACATTGTCTCTGAAGTTGGTTAGAAATCTGTTGATAATCTTTCATTACCTCACAAATGTGGAGAAACTGGATTCTTGTGGGTATTGATTCATTTACTTCACCTCCTCCTTTGCCCTTTTTCATTTGGCGGGATTGATTTCCTTTCTCCATATAATTACACTTGTCATATTCATGACTTGAGAATTGACCCTCTTCCCTTTGTACTTTCCTTTATGAGCCATATTTTTTTCTCTTAAACAATTGAAATGCACATTAATAAAAATTATTGAAGATGGCATTTATGAAAATGCTTGCATTGGATTATTTTTTCTTACTAACATGAATTGCTGTACTTCCTATACCTATGAAGAAATATCAAATTAACACCAGCACTTAAATAGTGAAACAAAAATTCATGAGGTATCCAACTCTAGCCCCATCTTATACACACCCCAGCAGCAAATTTAATCTTTAGCTCTCTTTTTTCCTACAGAGGAAAGAAATGGGCTCTTTGCCTCCCGGTTTCTAAGGTGATACCTAAGTTATTAAATTAAAAAACAAAAACAAAACCTTAAAGCTCCCTTAAGAGCTGTAGGAAAATGACCCTTCTAAAATGCTGGCACACTGGAAGGACCCTGTTTTCTACCCTAACATGAAGATTGAGTCTTCTTGGACCTGAGTATGGTTGAAATAAACTCAGGTCCAAGTAAAGTTTGATGCTTATAAAATTTCCTTATGTCCAAATATTATTAGTGAATATTGTTCCAAACTAATGATGTAAGACCTGGGAATGTAAGGGCAGAGCCAGAGCATGAACCAAGCCTTCTGAGTTGGGCAAGCCTCTATCATGTGCAAATACTGACACTGGCCGTGTGCCCCATCACAGACTTTAGGGAACAAGGAAAGCTACACCGAGATTCACGGCTTTAGCTGTGATCATCGTCTTCTCTTTCTAATTTATCAGATTACTTTTTCTGGTATGGGAGTTCTGAGGTTTTTCTGAGGTAGACATTCCAGTTCCTGGCATCTACTGTCTTCAATTATTAAATAATTGAACAAATTTATTTCTCTCTTTCTTTCTTGGCATGAACATGAGAGCAATAAAAACCTAGGCAAAGCCACAGAGATCTTAATATTTTTCTAAATTGCCTCATGCAGACAAATCAACTGTCAAAAGCATAGTATTCCACTAAGTAAGAGTACAAGTGTACACAGTAATGAAGTATTTTTTAAATTTTATTTTCCAAGCCTTAAATGACTTGAAGGCACATTACCTAAAGGAGGCTTGAACTATCAGGAAGAGGAAACACTGGTTTGACTGACCTAAAATTCAGGTTTAGTATGTATTTACTGTAATTTGCATAAGTTATTCAAGTATCTTGAGTATATTCAAGTATCTTGAAATATTCAAGTATATTTCTTCATTGGCAAAGTATAGAAATAATACCTACTCAGTAGACTTTCTGTGAGAATTAGAGAGAATGAACATAAGGTCTTAGCAAACTTCTAGACACTAAATGGAAACATAGTTTTCATTTTTAAGAATGTATTTGCAAAATTTGTAGAGAGAAGATCAGTGCAAGGCTTAGGATAGATTGAAGTTAGATATTGTACCTTTCTGGAATCTGAGAAGAATGGAAGACCTGGAGCCAGAACCAGATTTAAGGCAGATAAGAGACATGTTTGGATATTTAAACACTACAGAAGGTCAGCATTAAAAAGTACCAAATGATTTTTTGGTTAGATGGAAATATAAGAAAAAGCATTCAATGTGGCTCCTAGGAGCCCAATGAAATGACAAAGTAAATATAAAAACTGGATAAAATGGGAATCTGTGCTGGGAAACCAGAAGAAATGCCAGCTATGTACCAGAAATATAAAAAAATTCCTGCTAGATATAGTGCAAACATTAAAAATAGAACAAGTTAGAAAAAGATATTCTTCCTGCCCTCATGAGAAAGCACAGCATTCTGGGAACTCCATATTGAACCTCCTGAACACCTGAAACCACACCTACCACCGGCAGTGAGAGGAGTCAGAAGTCTGTTACCCCTAGTGCATTCAGAAATCACACCACTCAGAAACCTTGCTAATTATGAAGAGCAGCCAAAATTGCAAGCAGATGTACTCAGTGGGTCGGGTATCCACAACAGCACAGCCAGCAGGAATTTAGACCACTGGGGCCTCTCCATGGTGTAGACAACATAGGACATAGTATAGACAACAGTTTTTCAGGGCATAGCCACAACTTGTGCCCAGCTTAGAGAATTTATCTCTGGATTTACCAACATGGGAGTTTTTTGAGAACCTGATCAGAGCAATTTCATTAAAAATAATATCAGTATCTTTTTAAACTTAAAAAAAATAATTTTAAGACCATATTGAAGAACTTAATAATATCCCATGTTGGCAGTCTTGTTCATCAAATATAAAGAAGGAAAATTTTTGTGGAAGGCAATTTAGCCTAAAAACTCCATAAAATTTCAATAAATTGAAAGTTAGAAATTTCTCAAAGGAAAAAGATATGGATGCACACAAGAATTTATATCCAGGTCGTGTTCGTATTTGCCTGACTTAAAGTGGCAAAAAACAAATTGAATATTATCTGTTAGTCCCGTCCACATATTGCCACTCTATGTACTACTTTACCTGCCAAAACATCTTCTCCTCTCCTAACTTGGGCTTCTCCTTTCTGAGTCAGCTCATGCTTCACCTACTCTAGAACCTTTTCCTGACATCCCAGGCTGGATAAGAGGTTCCTCCTCTGAACTCCTATAGAGGTCTCTGCATATTTTTTCATCACTGTGCTTATCACATTACATTAAATCTGTCTGAGTGACTTTCTTCTATACCAAGCCACAAAATCCTGAAGTACTCAAAAACAGTTTTTGATTTGAACTGAAGTGAATTATATAACAGAATAGGGAATACAGAAGGGACAGTCTGGAGGAAGTCATGTGTTCACTTTTAGATATACTGAGTTTGCAGCAATGGTAGAATATTCAAATGGAGATTTCAAGAACTTCGGAAAACTGGCAGGTGGCAATTCACATCTGAGGATCAGGAAAGAGGCCAGGACAAGACATATTATACATGAACTCCAGTTATTTATTTACAGGTAACACTTTAAATATGGATGAGAATATCTATCTACCTACCTACCTATCTATCTATCTATAAAGAATCAAGAAGGCAGCAGAAACTTTGTGAATGCCTGCACTTAACCAGTTGAAGGAGCAGCCAGAGGATTAGAAAGAGACTTGGAAAGGACAGTGTCACCAAGGCCAAATAACAGAGAGTCTCAAAGAAAAGTAATCCATTTGTCATTTTGTTGTTGTTGTCTATGGTTAGAGCAGTGCTTCTCAGCCTGGGATGATTCTGTCCCCAGGAAAACATTTGGCAATGTCTGAAGACATTTTTTGTTTGTCACAACTGGGAGAGTGGGGATGGAGGGCAGGGGATGCTACTGGAATCTAGTGGGTAAATGCAAGAGCTGCTCTTTCTATCACTTTGCTATGACTGCCATAACCAAATAGCACAGTCTGGGTGGCCTGAAGAACAGAAATTTATTTTCTCACAGTTCTGGAGGCTGGAAGTCCAAGATCGAGGTGCTGCGAGAGTGTAGTTTTCCCTACGGCCTCTCTCCTTGGCCTACAGATGGCTACCCTCTTGCTGTGTTCTCACATGGCCTTTTCTCTGTGTATGCACTGCCCCAGCATCTTTCTGTGTGTCTTAATCTCTTTTTATAAGAATACTAGTCAAATTGGATTAGGGACCACCCGAATGACCTCAGTTTAACATAATTTTTTTTTTTTTTTTTGCGGTACGCGGGCCTCTCACCGTTGTGGCCTCTCCCGTTGCGGAGCACAGGCTCCGGACGCACAGGCTCAGCAGCCATGACTCACGGGCCCAGCCGCTCCACGGCATGTGGGCTCTTCCCGGACCGGAGCACGAACCCGTGTCCCCTGCATCGGCAGGCGGACTCCCAACCACTGCGCCACCAGGGAAGCCCTAACATAATTATTTTTAAAGACCATCTGCAAATCTAGTCACAATCTGCGGTACTGGGGGTTAGGGTTAAACATATGAATTTGGAAGGGACACAATTTAGTTCATAACACTCTTTGGTCCCCTCAAATCCATGACCTTCTTACAAGCTAAATATATTCACTCCTATACCAAAAGCCCAGGTCTTAATCCATCCCAGCATCAACTCTAAATCCCAAATTTCAACTAAATATCATCTAAATAAAGTCTGGATGAGACTCAAGATATAATGTATCCTGAGGCAGAAATTCCTCTCCAGCTCTGATTCTGTGAAACCAGAGACGTAATATGCTTCCAAAATGTAATGAAGTGGCAGGCATAGGATAGGCTTTCCCAGTCCAAAAGGGAGACATCTGAAAGAAGAAAGAAGTCAGAGGTCCCAATCAAGTGTAAAACCTAGCAGGGAGAATTCCATTCAATTTTAAGGCTCAAGAATTATTTTCTTTGGCTTGATGCTCTGTCCTCTGGATGCACCAAGGTGACAGCCCCACCTTCCAGGCCCACTGGAGGGCAGTGCTGACCCCTGAAGCCCAGGGCAGTAGCATGGCCTGCTAAAATGGAGGAGGTCTGTGTTGGGAGTGACAGTCCGGCCAACCTCGCAATTGCCTTCGGGGTCATTATTCCTTTTTCTTGAAAAATAACTCCTGTTTTCAGTCAGATAGCTCTATTGGTCCACCCTGGAGTTCAACAGGCTTTCATTTTGTCCCACCTCTATTCCCTTTAGTCCAAGCTGGCAGTGTCTCTGCGGGCATAGTCCCATCTGTATTTCTGGCTCCTGCAGAGATGGCTGATTGGATCCATGGGTCACATTTGTAGTCTCCTTATGAAGTTCTTTCAGGAATATGCTTTTTCATTTTTTGCAATATGGATAGGCTAAGAATTTTCCGAATACTTAAGTTCTGGTTCCCTTTGGCTGAACAATTCCTTCAATTTAACTCTCTCCTCTCAAATTTTACTGTAAGCAGCAACGGGAAACCAGATTGACATTTCAGTGCTTTACTTCTATATCTCCTCAACTAAATATCCAAGTTCAACATTCACAAATTTTACCTTCTACAAAACATTAGAGCACAATTAAACAACGTTCTCTGCCACTTTATAACAAGGATCACTTTTCCTCCAACGTCTAATAACATGTTCCTCATTTCCATCCGAGGCCTCGCCAGAAACACCCTTACCATTAATATTTCTAATAACAATCTCTTGAATACAATCTATACTTTTTCTAACATGTACCTCAAAACTCTTCCAACCTCTACCCATCACCCAGCTCCAAAGCAACTTCCACTTTTAGGTATATGTTACAACAGCACTCCACTTCTTGGTACCAAATTTTATATATGTCAGCATTCTCCAGAGAAACAGAACCAACAGGATGTGTATACGTACATAGAGAAAGAGAGATTTAGGGAATGGCTCACAGAATTGTGGAAGCTTGGCAAGTCCAAAATATTTCAGGTCCATAAGATAATTCTTTTCAGATGGAGACTCGGTTGCGGTTCAAGTCCGAAGGCTATCTGCTGGCAAAATCCTTCTTGTACTCATGAGGTTGGTCTTTGTTCTGTTAAGACCTTCAACTGGCTGGATAAGGCCCACCCACATTATGAAGGACAATGTGCTTTACTCAAAGTCCACTGAGTTAAATGTTAATCTCATCCAAAAAATACATTTACAGAAACATCCAAATAATATTTGACCAAATATCTGGGCTCCATGGCCCAGCCAAGGTGACACATAAAATTAGCCATCATATGGCCTCATCCAACAATGCACAAGACAGTTACCTGAAACAAAGACTTAACTGGCCCAGAATGTCAATAGTACTGACACTAAGAAAGTCTGGTCTGGAAAGGTGAAGAGAATATTAGAATGGTCATGACATAAACAGCAAAGCCCGTAACAGAAAAAATAGAATTTAGACACCTTGAAGACAAAACTGTTGGTACATTCCCTTTTCAAGTTACTGCCACAAAGGTCTCAACAGAAGTGCTCACAGAATAGTGGGTAATCAAGAAATGTCACTGATTGACAATAAGTGGACTCCATGACTGGGAAAATAAGAGAAGAACTAACGCCAGTATAAATTTTATTTGGTTTCATAATATTCCATGGGAAAATTTTTTTCTTGGCCATGGGTTTAACATATTCATTTTAAAAGCTGACTGTTCAAATAACAGACTTAGCTTATTTTCAACCTTTTAGCCTATGCCACTTTATAGTGTGGTTTTACGTCATTGTTTTAATCAGTCTTAGAATCTACTATTGCCTTAAAGCTAAATTAGGGGGTTTATATTTGGAAAAAGAATACTTTGGCCAAATATATATAAAACAACAAAAACAATAACAATACCTATATAAAAACCAGACATTTTATAAATTTAAGAATTACTAGTCTTACAAACCAAGAAGATTCCTCTTTAAACGGACTTGGGATTTAGTTTTCTGAACTAAAAAAAAAACTTAAAAAAAAATTAGTACAAAGCATGAGTTGGTGTTATTTATTTGGTTTTCTCCCATAACAGCACTGCTTTATAATGACTTAAATTAAAAAAGAAGTGTATCTATTATTCTAAAAATTTATAGCTTGAATATCTTAATTTCCCCTATACAAAAATTGAATAGCTCTTTCTGGTCATTTTTAGTAGATACAAATTGATTACTTTATGTAATCAAAGTCCTTCCACTAGGAAAAAAAAATATGTTGTGCTGCATTCTCTATATAGTCTTTCATAATTCATCCTGATCGATGTAGTAAGCAGAGCTGAGAGGATGCTGAGGCTTCACAAAGTAATCAATGAAGTACCAGTGATATATCAAAAATAGCTGCAAGGCTATCTGTGGTGCTTTATAGTTACAAATATGCTGTCAAAAAATAGATTCTTTTTTTCCCTGAGTATTAAGCACTTGTTTCTAGATATTTGACCCCTTAGTTCTGCATTCCGTAAGTTTCACTCACAGAGAAATTGTTCACTTTCTTTAAGGACCGACTGCTGGCCATACCTTAAGCTATCACTTCCTACTAAATATTTACTGCAATAATCCTCACATTCTTCCCTGAGTCATTCGTATACTTAAAGACAAATCCTAATTTCATAGAACATTACTCAGGCTGGTTAGTCATGCCTAAGTGGTTCTTCTTTGGGCTGAGCAGTGTGAGATGATCGTGGTTAGCATTTCCATATTTTTTAAATTAAAATAAAGTTGCATAAAGTGCACTGCTTTCCTTATAAACTTTGAGTCACGTACTTTTAGTTAAAGAAGACATAAGAAAAAACTATTTCATTTGGATCTTTTTTTTTTTTTTTTAAACAATCTTGCCTGGTTATCATTGATGTAACCTTAAGAGATAGGGAAGCAAAACAGTGTAAATTTATATTCAATTGAAGGTCAAGGAATACTCTAAGTGTCACTGACAGCACTGGTTAAGACCACCCACCTTAATCAACTACAAACCAGAGGGAAACTACTGGAGCTCTGAAACACAATGAAAACGCAAGTATGTGAACTTATTGTTTCAAATGTGACACTTGCCATATCAATGTTCCCCATTTGAAAGATTTCTTTTCCAGAAATGCTTGTTTCCATTTGTGAGATATTTAATGGCATAGTAGTCGTATTATTCAAAGAAATATTAAGTCTGACTCATAACAAAGTAGAAGTAAAATCTATACCTTTCTTTGAGTTGAACTGTGTTACTTTAATAAACTTTTTATTTTGGAATAATTTTTAGACTTACAGAAAGTTTGCAAATATAGTACGGAGAGTTCCTGTATACCCTGCATCTAGTGCCCCAATAATTAACATTTTACGTTGTCGTGGCACTTTATTCAAAACAAGAGGCTGACAATGGTATATTTATCAGTTTCCTAAGGTTGCTGTAGCAAGTTGCTACAACCTTGGTAGCTTAAAACACGTTTATTCTCTCACAGTTCTGGAGGCCAGAAGTCCAAAATCAAGACATCCCCAGGGCCATTCTTCCTCTAAAGGCTTTAAGGGAAATTTTGCTCTTTGCTTCTTCTGGTTTCTGGTAGTTGCTGAGATTTCTTGGATTTATGGCTCCAATCATCAATCCCTGTTCCATGATCACACTGCCTCCTCTTCTTCTGTCTCTCTGTGTTTCTCTTATAAGGTCACTTGTCAATGGATTTAGAACTTCCCAGATAATTCGGAGTGATCTTATCTCAAGATTAATTACATTTGCAAAGATACTTCTTCCAAATGAGGTCACATTCACAGGCTCTGGGGATTAGGACAGGGACATATCTTTTGAAGGGGCCAACATTCAACCCACTACATTATATATTATTAACTAAACTCCAAAAAAATTGTTCCAACAATGTCATCTTCCTGTTCCAGGATCCAATCCAGAGCACCACAATGCATTTAGTTGTCGTATCTCCCTCATCTCCTCTTATCTGTGACAGTTCCCTGGACTTTCCTTGTTTTTCATGACCTGGGGAGTCTGGAGGTGTACTGACCAGCTATCCAATAAACTGCCCCCCTCACCAATCACGGTTTATCTGATGTCTTTCTCATGAGTAGACTGGGTTTATAGGCTTGGGGGGAAGAATACCACAGAGATGAAATGCTTTTCTTGTCACATAATATCAGAGGTACATAATATCTACAAGACATCATTGAAGATGTTAACTTTCATCACTTGTTTAAGGTAGTTTTTGCAGGTTTTCTCACTCTAGCATTACTATGTTTTTTTTCTTCCCCTATTCTATTCTATGGAATCAAGTCACTAAGTCTAGCCCATGGTGGTTAGGGGGACAGGGATTAAGCCTCACCTTTATAAAGTGAAATAACTACATATATTATTTGGAATTCTTCTGTAACTTCTCCCCCATTTATTTATTTTTAGTCATTTATTCATATTAGTATAGATGTATATACATTTATTTTATACTTTGGGTTATAATCCAATATTATGTTACCTATTTTGTCACTTAAATTGTTCCAGCTGTGGCCATTGGAAGTTCTTTCAGGTTGGCTCCTGTGTCCCTTTGACAGGCCCCAATCCTTTAGGTTTTACTGAACACTTCTTTACTTTCTGGTACTACAAGTTATCCCAGGCTTATCCTGTATTTGTGGTTTACTTTTTAAAGTCAAATAAAATATTAAATACTCAAGAGTTTAGTTGCTTATCTGGAATGAGGAAGGGCACTCGCCTTTTAATACCTCTTGGAATTGAGTAAGTAAAAACAGTGGCACAGTTTCATAAAGTGATGATTAAACAAACAGCCAAGTTAAAGAGTTATGTGAGATAAGTAACTGCTTTTCTTACAACTAAATGTTCATGCCTCAAGCAGAAGACAGGGATGAAACACTGACTTCTAATAACAGAGTGAGGAACTATGACTCCAGCACAACCTCAGCTGAGACTGTCAATTCCCTCGTGGTGCAAACCTCACTTGGCTGGAGACTTGGCACTCCCTCCTTACTTTCAACTTGCCTCAGTGTTTGTAAATGGAGCAATGGTGTTCCCTCATGAAATCACCAACTGAATAATACATTGTTTTCATATAAGAGTTTTGGCCCTGGAGAACCCAGAAAATTTTACAAAGTAGGTGTAGGTCATGTACCCCAGAAATGAAGTGAAACAGCACTGCCTGTGGAAGCTTATGAGTACACACTTGGAATAAACAGCACTAGACAGGATTTCAACTGTGTATTTGTTTATACTCTCCCTAGAAGAGGAAAGGGAAGAAATATCTCCCTGATTATTGTTGGACTTTCTGGGAGGCAGGCTATACTTACCTAACACTGCTTGGTCAACTGCACAATAAAACAGGCCACAATTAAGGTACTATATAGCAATAAGGATAACTTCAATAACATATGATATTTTACTATTTTCAAAACACACACACACACACACACACACACACACACACACACATACACATATATTTCATCACCAAATAGCTCTGCCAGATGGGCAAGGAAACTATCCAATATATTATCTCCACTCTGGGAATGATAAAGCCTGCAGGAAGACAGGCTGAATTTCTTGGTGCAATCATAGTTATTTACTTCAGAACATGAGGATTCAGGAATGTCTTCTGAATCATTTTGTATTAACGATATATGCACAGAAAATCACAAAATGTGCTATATATCTAAAATGCTCTTTAATGTCCTTATGGAACATATGAAGTTAATCCCAATGAGAAATATAAAAACAGTTACTAAGCAGTCAACATTTCCTCTAAACACAAGTTGCATTTATGTGACCCAATGTACTTACAGCCTAATTAACCAGACAGTTTTCTAAAGTTTAGTCTGGCATAAATCCTTAAAACATCATTTCAAGGAAATTATGTGTGTATTAGTGTCAAGGTGGGAAAATATACTGTTTCTTCCTTTAAAACAAGAAGTTATTTCAATAATACATATTTTAGAAAATGTGCATTGTAAGATTTTAAATGAAGAGATTATGACATGTGCTCTTTTGTTTTTTGGCATGGAACATTTTAAAAATAGTGTATTTTGCCTTGTTATTTCTACAAAAGCACTTAGCAACCTTTCATACTTTCAACATCATTTCTTGACAAGACAAAGAGAACTGGAGTCTGTGGGTGGCACCCTGAAATAATAATCAGAGGATTGTCATAAGAAAGAACATCATGTCAGCTGTCAGAATGTTCGCCAACTATACTTCTTTGAGAATCAGAAGAAATGTCTTCATGATTATTTATGCTATAGAGTGATTTTACTTTTGATAAACAAATGAAGTTGTTAATTCTAAACGGTAGGGCTTCACGAATGGAGTCAGCTTTAAAAGAGTAAAGGAAGGAGGAAATTAAGCAGTCCGCTTACTTAGGATTTTTTTCCTCTGCTTGTCACTGGTCTTTTATCTTCTCTTCAAGACAACTGTGATCTAAAATATCACTGAATATCAACTGTAGGTAACTCTCAGAAGAATTAATCAAACATATTTTGATGTTTGGTTTTTAAGTGCAGTTAGGAAATTACCATCCCCAAAACTGTTAATTAACGCTAAAACTGACAATTATTCCATTTCCTTTTCTCATCAAAGTGTGGGTGAATGCTTGATTCTCTTCGGAGTTTCAGAGGGTAAAAGCAACAGCATATAAATCTGACTTCACTTCTTTCACTTCTGCCATAGATGAAGCATAAGGGTTGTCATGGTACATCTTCCTGCTTCTTTTTACTTCTCACCTATTTGAGCCTTTATATTTAAAACAGGATTCAAGTAGACAACATAGTTGGGTCTTATATTTTTATCCATTCTGATAATGTCTTTTCATTAGTGTATTTAGGCCATTCAAATTTAAAGTGAGTATTAATTGGATAAGTATCTACCATGTTTGAAACTGTCCTACTCCTTGCATTTGTTCTTTGTCTATTTTTGTTTCCCCTCTTTTTCTGCCTTCTCTCATTTTCATTGGGCATTTTATAGGATTCAAACTTACCTCCTCCACTAGCATATCAATTATACCTCTTTTTAAAAATTTTAGTGGTTTCCTTAGAGCAATATATTTTTTAATTAAGCTAAGTTCACATTTTAAATACCATTCAAGGGCTTCCCTTGTGGCTCAGTGGTTGGGAGTGCGCCTGCCGATGCGGGGGACGCAGGTTCGTGCCCCGGTCCGGGAGGATCCCACATGCCACGGAGTGGCTGGGCCCGTAGGCCATGGCTACTGAGCCTGCGCGTCCGGAGCCTGTGCTCCGCAGCAGAAGGGGCCGCAATAGTGAGAGGCCCGCGTGCCACAAAAAAATAAATAAATAAAAATAAATAAATACCATTCAAGTACCTTATAACAGAGTATTCCCAATCGTTCCCTTTTATCCCTTATGACATTGCTATTGCAAAGCACTGAGTTGTATCTCCTTAAAATTCGTATATTGAAGCCCTAACCATCAATGTGATAGTATTTGGAGACAGGGCCTTTGGGCGATAGATTTAGAAGTCATGAGGGTATGGCCCTCATGATGGGGAAAAGAAGGAAGCTGGTAAAAGACCAGAGCTCTCTCTCTTTCTCAACCATGTGAGGACACAGCAAGAAGGGAACTGTCTGCAAGCCAGGAAAAGGGTCCTCAACTAGAAACTAAACTGAACTGCACATTTGTCTTAAACTTACCAGCCTCTAGAACATGAGAAATAAATGTCTGTTGTTTAAGCCACCCAGTCTGAGCAGACTAATACACTATCATCTATTTCACTTAACTATATATATGCTATAATCATAGTGTTATTATTATTACTTTTAAAAATGTTATCTTTTAGATCAATTAAGAATAAGGGGCTTCCCTGGTGGCGCAGTGGTTGAGAGTCCGCCTGCCGATGCAGGGGACATGGGTTCGTGCCCTGGTCCGGGAAGATCCCACATGCCGCGGAGCGGCTGGGCCCGTGAGCCATGGCCACTGAGCCTGCGCGTCCGGAGCCTGTGCTCCGCAACGGGAGAGGCCGCAACAGTGAGAGGCCTGCGTACCGCAAAAAAAAAAAAAAAAAAAAGGCAAGGAGATCATCCAAAGGAAATTCTGGTTCTTACTGTAACACGAAGTATGAGGAAGAAAATGAATCGGTACTTTTAGAAATCAAGGTGGCATAACAAGAATCTTTCTAATAAGTTCTAATTCAAAAACTTATGAAAAAACAACAAAAAAAGTTATGAACAATAAATGAAAGATTTGCACATGACTAAGGACACATATGGAAGAAAAGGTATGAGTATCACTTAAGATATGCTAAAGCCAGAGAAAAGGAAAAATATAAAAACTAAAAAGTAAAGAGAGAAGGATTTTAGATTATACATATCTGAAGCAATCAGAAACATATGAAATAAACAGAGTTTAAGATCATGCATTAGCATACAGAGCTTAAGATATTCAATACCAGTAGCCACTAAGGAAATGCAAATTAAAAGCACAATAAGATATTACTACATGCCCACTAGAATGGCTAAAAGAATAAGACTGTTGTCAGCAAGCACTGGTAAACTATGGAGCAACTGGACCTCTTATACATTGTTGGTGGGAATGTAAAATGGTACAACCACTTCGGAAAAACATTTGTCAGTTTCTAATAAAATTAAACATAAACTTACGTTATGACCCACTCCACAGCTGAGTATTTATATAAGAGAAACGAAAACTTATGTCTACAAAACGATTTGTTCCTGCTCTGGAACTTCCCAGCCTGCAGAAAATAAATTTCTGCTGTTTAAGCCACCTAGTTTGTAGCGTTTTGTTATGGCAACCTGAGCAGATTAATACAAAACGAAACTGCTTTATTAAAGCGTACCAGATTCCTTACAGAATCTCTGACAGGGCAAGGAAACCAACTGTGGTTGCCACTCAAGGATCTGCCACTTAAACCTCCTTTAGAACATCCCAGAGAAACCAAGTATCTCCAGCACGTTTTCCAGAGCCAGGCTTCCCTCCACGTGGTCACTGCCTCGGTTACCTCCTTTCATTCTTCCAAGTCTCCCATGGGGGTAGCTGCCTGGCAGAGCCCAGGTGGGCAAATCCACAGAATCCACCCCACCCATGTGCCCAGGTCCCTGTTGGTAAGACCTCTGAGCTGCTGTCAGGGCACTTCAAGCAGTTCTTCAAGGAAAAATTGAAGAAAACCTGAAAATATTCTATAGCTGAAAAAGGGACCAAAGAATCCCAGACCAGACCTGTGAGTCTAATGTTCCTTTGCCAAATTTCAAAGAAGACTGATAAAAGGATGATTTTTGAGTCTTTAATGGAAAACAGTAATAATCACTGAAGACTATACAGTTTTATTACGAACTAGGTTTCTCAGAATGGTATGACTGATCTCAGAATGACATTCGAGAGTTTCCCATACTATAACTTGCACAGGATTAAGAAATGTGAAACAAGTTCAAAACAGAAAAGTAGTTAATTGATTGATAGCATCCTAAAAGGAAATTTCTAAGTACCTTACAGGAGAAACATTTTTTAATATGAACACGAACACACACACACACAAACAGCTTGTCGAATTTGCAAATGACACAGTACAGAGGCACAGGTTAAAGAGAGAGCCTCTGACATTACATTTAATTTTTTTCCTGCTGCTTTTGCTGGTGGACTTCACTCTTGCTCCACTACTCCCCACACCTCCCACCTTGAAACTTGTTAAGAGTGCTGGGCTTGGATGAAAAGATCATTCCCACAATGTATCTGTTTGATCTTAACCAATTCATTTCATCTCTACAGACTTCTGGTTTATCATTCCAACACAAGGATCATTGCCAAGGACCACTGCAGCTCTCAATCCCCACGATTCTTATGAAACCTCTTGTGTTTGGCAGCACTTTTGTTCTTTTCTGAGAAAACAGTTTTTAATCTGCTCTTACCTATGAGTTTCATGAGGCTATCCTATTGATATGTTACTGAGTACTTGGAAATTGTTGGTTACAAAGGACAAATAAAGGATAAAGTATCTTTTCTGAAACATCTTTGTTCAAGACCCCAGCTCACGGCACTGGGCCTCTTAGTATACCCAGGGAATGATTTAAAAACAAACAAAATCAAACAAACAAAAAACTGGAGGAAGGAGAAAGAATGAGGGAGATTATAAATTGTGTTTGAAATCTTCTAGTGATTAGCCTACTCCTGGAACTTTTTAACAACAAGAATGATCTTTAAATTATATTGTGTGTTCAAATCCCCCTGACTGAAATACCAGAAGCTTAAGCTGAAATGAATCTAATGAGAGGGGAAGAAATTCTGGTAACCTCTCAGACTGTGTCCATGGCTGGTATGAGAAAGTGTCACCATGCAATTTTCCTTTCTTTCTCACTACAATCCTCATCACAGTAAGTTCTGCCTTGATATTTCACCGAAGTGCATATACACTACACTGACATACTGGGCTCTCTGCAGTTGGACCAACTGGCTATTTTTATTACTTCATTTTATGGCTTTCAGAAAAACCAACTCACCTGAGACATGTGGAGTTTTGAAAGAAGTAAAGCAGTAGATCATATGGGAAGGGGCATTAGCCATGAGTAATTTACATCTTGATATCAGGTATACAACAATAATTAGAAAATTGTATTAGGGGTGATAGAAAGTGAGAACAGAGTTCTTTTGTTTTAGTTTCAGTTTCATTTCTTTCACAGATTCCAAATCTTGAGGTTCCAATAAACACTATTCCCTTTAGTCATCTCTGCATGAGCACAGTCATGCTAGTTCAAAGCTAATAAACACCTACAGTCTACGTAACTTGTTTAAATGATGCATTTATTCTCAGGCTCATTGTGAGATGTTGATAAGCCTCGTTTCATAACCCAAGAGTCTAGGCACTATGAGAAAATTAATCAGAACAAGTAGAAATGCCAAATTATCAAATTCATTTCCCAAATTAAAAATCATCTACCCACAATTTATATTCTATACATCTGTATACTTTCTGGCAAACTACTTTGTACCGTAGTCCCCCCTTATCCTTGGGCGATACATTTCAAGACCTCCAGCGGACGCCTGAAACTGTGAACAGTATCAAACCATATATATACACTGTTTTCTCCTACACATCCACATCTATGATAAAGTTTAATTTATAAATCAGGTACCATAAGAGATTAACAAGAATAAGTAATAATAATATAGATTACAACAATATCCTGTAATAAAAGTTATTTGAATGTGTGTAACCTAGCAGGACGCTGGGAGGCCTTCCCAGAATAGATCCCCACCCCTGTCCTCAGCCTGCCTTTTGTCTGTAGAAACACTTTAGTCAAAGAATAAATGCAATCAGGGAAATGAGAAAATACAGAAAGAAAACAGTCAAGCAAGACAAAATAATAATACTTTAGCCATTAAACAAAGTCAAGGACCTTTAGTTCCTCCTCAAGGACTATAGATACTGTTCTGAGCCGCGTCCTGTGAGCTGTTTGGTAGATACTAAAACCCCCGCCAGGTGGGAGAAATAAACTGCCGCCCACAAGCACGCAGACGCCAGACTGATTGGCACCAGGTGGATGGTGTTGACTCCTGATTACCTCACCACCAACTAATCAGAAGAACGTCCACGAGCTGATCACGCCCTGCTCCTTGAACACCGTAAGATTCCTCACTACCTCCTCCAGGGCAGGACACACAGTCTTGAGGGCATAAAGCCCGCTGTGGCCCCCTTTCCCTGGCAAAGCAATCAAGCTATTCTTTTCTAACACTTCACCCAAAACTCTGTCTCTGCGTTTCTATTTGGCACCAGTGAACAGAGGCCGAGTTTCCGCAACATTTGATCTCTCTCAAAATATCTTATGGTACAAATTTAATGCTTTTTTCATCTTAACTAAGCACTTAAGCACTTGTCACATAACTTTTGCAGTCTGAGGTGTGACAACAAAACTAGCACAAATTTCTTTTACTTCACAATTTCAAGAATAGATTTGTTCTTACCGTAGGTCTTAGCAGCCTCGTCAGACGATTTCTTTTTCCTTACCAAGCCACCTTTTCATTTAAAGGAAGCACTTTACGACTTCTCTTTGTCATATCCGAATTACTAGAATCACTATTCTAGCGTTTTGGCGCTGTTATTAAGTAAATAAGGGTCACTTAACACAAGCGCTGCGATACCGTGACGGCCGACCTGCTAACCAAGATGGCTGCTAAATGACTAAAGGTCCGGATTCCCCGGAGAAAGGGATGATTCACGCAAGTCCGGGCGGGATCACGCGAGATTTCATCACACGAGATTTTATCATGCTACCCAGGTGGTGCAGTTTAAAAGGTATGAATTGCTCATTAATGGAATATTCTATTTTAAAATTTTTGGACTGTGGTTGACTATAGGTAGCTGAAACTGTGGATAAGGAGGGACTACTGTAAAATAAATTCATAAGTAATGATCCCTGTGCAAAGGCTGACAAAACTCTTTCCTGAGGCCATTTGATTTCTCAGATTTGCAGAGGGAAGAAATGATGGATATTAACAGAGAATTTCCAGATTTGGGGCACTGTGTTTGTGAAGAACCCCAATTCATATTTCCATAGAACCAATGAGCCCCTTTCCCACCAACATGTGATGCAGTGGGAACTGAGAACTCACCTTGAACACCAAGTTTGTTCTCTGAGAAGCATAAAAAGACCTTCAAATCCTTTTCCCCAGAATGCTGCACATTTTGATGTAAGACCTCTTCTTACTGAAGCTTGCTAAAACTGTCGAGTCCCTTGCTGTATGACCTGCTCTTCGTATTCTGCTGAGGCCAAAATGTGTCAAATGGACAGATTGCTCTGCCAGAGACAGATTTTGTCAAACTAAGAAAATTAAATCCAGGCCCTGCCATAAAAACACAGCTTATGAATCTGCCGGACACACCAGCAAAACTGGTCTCACTCACAGCTGCACTCCCTCCTTGCATTTCAACATTGGCCCAATGTTGATTCAAAGCATAACCGAATCAGAAATCTCTCAAGCAACCTCTGCTTCAGCTGACACAGCCGACTGCTTTTGGGTAAGTGGTGTTTGTTAACCCCCAGTCTGAATTGCTGACCATAAAACATGAGATAATAAACAAGAATTAGCTCCAGAAGAGAAGCTCCAATTGTCTGAATTTGTCTTTTCCTGTTTTTTGTCCCCCGGGAAAAATAGGAATTCTTCATCTTTCATCATGTTTTAGTATTTTAGGGGGGTCTATAGTCTCTAAATTGGTTTGGTTTTCAGGTAGGATTAGAATTCTAGTTGCATTATCATTAATAGTGTGATTCTATAAGTTAATTTATGATGGTTAAGAACTCCCTACTGAAGAAAATAGTCAAAAGATTAGATACATAGGAACACAGCCAGGTATTCAGGGGAGATATACCGTCTGGAGCACTTCCTTCTGGGGTGTTTCTGGTTTGCCTTTGTCCTGGGGTATCTAATGTCTGTCTGACGTGCTCTGAAGGCTTATGGGTGAGCTCTGGATGGATTCTAAAGTTTCTGCATAAATCTCAGAATTCTTCATTTCCTCCGCATAAATATTCCAAAGAACAGATGGCTTGGAAATTATTGCATCACAAAGTGAGATAGAAATAGGAATGACCTTTCTTGCTCAATTACTAATCATCATTTGATTCTGGCTAGTTTGAATGTAGCGAAATGGTTGCATCTACCTTTAGTCATAACTCAATTTCCAGACAAATTATATATTGCCAGAAAAGTAAAACCTACACTGATACTCCTGTATATGAGACAAAGGTTTTCTAGAAAGAAAAGAAATGGCCAGTTTTTTAAAGTATCATTTTAACTAATTCTACCTGTGTTTACCTTTTGCTTCCAACCAAAAGGTTAATTTGGATTCAATCTTCCAGAGCATTGAAAAATTGTGTTCATAATTATTATTTTATTCTTCCTGGTTTTAATGTGTCAACCCTAACCCCTACTCCCAATGAGGCTCAGTTATTTATTTATTAAGCAGTCAACTACTGGGATGGAGAAAGAATGGTCCTTACAGCCTGAAACTATGAATGCACTGCTTATTATAATTTGCTAGAATTTAGTAGAACACATATATATGCGTGTCAAATTAAACAGCTATAAAATTACTGTAGAGTTGGAATATGAAATGAAAAAACATACTTCAAGTATCTCTCAGAGTTCGTTCTTCCAAGAATAATTCTCTTTAATTAATTGGTCAGGTGCTTACTTAAGTCATTTCTTTAAATCTCAGGGCAGAAGCAACAATCTATGTTTAATCTGTTTTTCCAAATGCAAGTGGACTTGAACTGAAAATTTAAAGGTGAAATAAAGCTGTCAAACCTATTTTATGATGATTTGCAATTAACAAATTAAATGAATACTACAGAACTTTGAGGTTCAGCTATGACTGAGACTTGTGTTATTCATATCTGTTTGCTGATTTTCCTCGTTTCTAATCTTTAAATACTTTACTCTCTATCCTTTTCATCTTTTTTTCCGCCTGTTGAAATAAAACAGAAAATCTGTTTCAAAAACTTATTTGTTCTAAAATTAAAGCTACCCAGCTATTAAACAGTGCCTCTTGTCTACACTTTGCCTTTTAATTCTCTCAAGGCATCTAGGTAATTATTCATCTGACCTTGAAGTTTTGACAACTTTTATTTGTTATGAGCCTATGAATTCAAGATCTAGAAAGATGGTCATTACCCCTACATTACATTGAACCAAATTACAGAAACAGAAGTGGTAAATATAATACAGCAAAATATAAAACAGTGGTAAATATAATACAGCTTTCTACTGAACGGGCCCAGACAACATCAGGTAAAGCACAGGAAGGGAAAAGAACTTTAAAGTGGTCATAGGTGCAAAGAAAATATGTGAATGTAAGTTCTGATCTATGGAAGCTGAAGGAACTAGCAAGGACATAAACCTGATTTTATAGCTTGAGCATTTAAGGTATGGAAGATAAAGCAGAACTGTGATTTGTAGCTACCACAAAACATACCTTTGCTGCTAATATCTGGCATCTTAACTACCTTACTTGGAAAGCACTTTCTGTACTTCAGATTTTTTGTATTTCTATGCTAATTGACAATTGAGTAGAGTATCTATTAACCTCATAGGAAAAGGATCTAACCCAGTTGGTTTTTTTTAGTAAAATAACCGTTAAAGAAGTAACAAAGTGTTTTTATTTCTCTGGTTTACTTAAGAGTGAATGATTAAAATATTCACCTTAAAAAAGTATGTAAACCAATAGAACTCCAATCACCCTATGCAATTTGGGTTGTGTTCTCTCTAGTTTTTAAACAAGTCTTTTAGCAGCTGAGCCTCTTCTTCAACTGAAATCACACACAGGGCTTTAGTTTGTAGAACTGATTAAAATAAGGTCAAGGCCTACCCCACTCTTCTCCAGGACTTGTAATGGACCACACACACACACACACACACACACACGCATGCACACACACACACACACACACACACACACACACACAGAGTGAGTGTGGTCCCTGAGGAGATCCAAGGGGCCCACCCAATTTAGGGTGGTTATTTAGAAAATAACCCTACTAAATGGTCTCTCAAGATGTCTTCCAGCCATTGGTTAAATGGTTTTTTCCTAAAGTGCTGCTAGGGCTAAAAAAAATCATGTGGATGGACAGTACTTTTAAGTGTCATTTGTTATTGCCAATTTTAAGATTAAATGGACAGTACTTTTCAAGTGTCATTTGTTATTGCCAATTTTAATTTTCTCTCTAAAGACACAATCCTATGGTCCATACTCTGGAGTCAGACTGTCTGATTCCAAAACTTAACTGTGACATTTACTAACTGGATGACCTTGGAGAAGTTATTTAACTTCTCTGAGCCTGTATGTCCTCATGGATAAAGTGGTATAAGTGTAATTACCTTCTTAGAGTTTTTTCTTTTTTTTTAATGAGTTAATCCATATGGAGCCTTTACAAAAGAGCCTGGCACATAGTCAGCACTAAGTATAGCCTACTATTATTCAGTTCAATAAACCAAGTACCTACAATGAACAAGGCACTAAGAGTTTTAAGACAATGAACAAGACACTAAGAGTTTTAGGCAGTAATGAGAATTGGTAATACAACTCCTAACCCACACTAAATTTCCAACATCCCTAGATAAGGATCCATGTGAGTGCTTAACTTATAAGCACTTATATAGCTAAAGAAGAGTTTCTAAGTCTTATGAGGCTCAAGATACCCAAAACATTCACCAATTTACTTGGACCAAGCTAAAAGAGAACAGATGCAAGATGCTAAATGTAATTCCAGGGTCCATTTCATTAACAATGACAGGTAAGAGCTCAATTGCTCCTAGGCTGTGGACTCTCTGATACTCTAGAACATAGAATGGGAGCCCTCTGCCCTCCCTGCACAAGCCTATCAACAGGACCTGTATAAGCCCAGGCAGAGACGTTGCTGGCCCACTGTACCAAAGCATAGAGCAAGAAAAAAGAACAAACAAATAGGTCCTGCCTGAAAAGTGTGTTTTAGCTGGTGAGAATGCAAAGTGGTACAGTCTCTTTGGAAGACAGTTTGGTGCTTTCTTACAAAACTGAATGTACTCTTACCATACATTTCATCAATCACACTCAACAATAAAGTCTTAATTTTTTAAAAAATGAAAAAAAAGGATGAATGATTTAAGAAAAAGTGTTTTTATATATACAATGGAATATTATTCAGCCTTTAAAAAAAAAGGAAATCTTGCCACTTGCAACAACATGAATGAACCTGGAGAACATTATGCTAAGTGAAATAGTAAAATAAATCAGACAGAGAAAGACAAACACTGTATGATCTCACTTATATGTCTAATCTAAAAAAGTCAAGCTCACAGGACCAGAGAGTAAGTAGAACAGTGGTTGCCAGGGACTGGGGATGGGGGTGGGTGGGTGTTGGCAGTACACAGAAGTTGGTTAAAAGGTGTAATGTACAGTATAATAACTATAGTTAATAATATTGTATACTTGAAATTTGCTAAGAGTAAATCTTAAGTGTTCTCATTACACACACACAATGGTAACTACATGAGGTGATGGATGTTAATTAACATAATTGTGGTAATTATTTTGTAATGTACATGTATATTAAATCATCACATTGTATACTCTAAATATATATATATAGTTTTTATTTGTCAATTATACCTCATTAAGATGGGGTGGGGGGAAAAAGTGAATTTTACCATCTCAACGCTGCCCATTAGAGAACCGTGGCTAATGAATGCTGGGCTGTCATCAGCCTCACCAGGTGATCAGTCCATCTCCCAAGAAGAGGAGCAAGTTAGGAGACTCAGTGGTTCTCAAGGGGGTCAGGTAGCACCATTGGGGGAAAGAAAGGGTTTAAATAAAGGGAGTGTTTTGGGTTCACACAATCAACAATCGCAGGGAAGCTACACTGTCCTGAAATGAGAGTCACAGTTCTATACAATGAATTGTCAAGCTCAATGCTCCTCCAATAAGAAATGGTAGAAAGGTAATAGAAACAGCTTCTCAACACTTCCACTATGGACTAAAGGTAATGGCAGAAAGTCCTTTCTCTGTGACCTTAGGAGGAAAGTAGGGAGAGGAGGAGAAGCATCCTCCATGCCACCTCTAACACACACAGATAACAAAGGTGGCTTTCAGCTGGGATCACAGAAGTCTCCCCAGGAAAACGTTAAGTACCTAGAAGCACCAATTGTTTTTATAAATGTTGATATGCAAGAGGCAGAGGGTATAGCATGGAAGAGGAACAGGGACAGAAAAACAGAAAACAGTTGAGAAAGGGTAGATGGGAAATAATGTGTAAGTAGGTGCCAGAGCTGAAGAAGCACAGGGATCCTGGTGGGGTGGAGGGATAACCATTCTGTAAAGTTGAAACCCAGTCTGTAGGTAATGGAGAGCCACTGACCTCTTTGGGTTGGAGAAAGTATACACTCAGAGAAACAACAGATAAAATGGATTCAACAGGTAATAGCACAATTTGGAAGGTTACCCTAGCTGTCTCAACAGAAGGTATCACAGCCTTTCTTCCTTATCTGCCAACCCACATCTCCTGCATTCTGCAAGACTCAGAGCAACACAATTCTTCATAGTCGTTAGCATATAAATATACAATTTGCCTTACGATTTTTGTAACCATATCGATCTGAAATTACTCTCAACCCTGAATTATGGAGCTGAAGCAAACCTTGGCAGTTATTTGGTCCAACCCTCTCATTTCTCATAGGAGGGATCTGAAGATGAGAAAGTTGAAGGCATTTTTAACAAGGTCATACAACTTCATATGCATAATTTACTTCTCTAATTAGTTAAGTTCCTTGAAGACACATACTATACCTAGGGGTTCTAATATGTGGTTATTCAACTTTTTTAAACACCACTTAATCCAGTACTTTGAAAGTGACCAGTCTTCATGGGAATATGTGTTGCCCATATTGAATTTTGGTGAAGGACATCTAGTTAAAAAAAAAGTCAAAAAAAAAATAAAAAAGATTCAGTATAACAGGATTCCAGTTCATTCTCAAAACTAATCCCTACAGAAAATTCTAAATTCTTGTGTTTTCTCTGTGAAAATGTTTGTAGACACTTCCTAAACAGCCTAACTAGATTTTCATAGTCATGTAATAACAAAAAAAGTCAACCTGACTTCTTCCAGTCACAAAGATTTGCAACATCAAGAGAATATTTCACACAAATATAGAAAATATTGAATAGAAAAAATAAATTCGTGAACAGCAGCTATGGAGCTAGCATATTAAATCTAAGATATTTGGTTCTATTTGCAATACTTGCATTAGTGATGAACTACCATTTCTACCCTGGGTGTAAGATTTCAGCCCTCCTTTCCTTCTGAAACCTCTGTATTACTAGTACTTAACTTTAAGAAGTCAATTCTTAGAATAAAAATATAACAATGAAATCTTCAGCCAACTTTGCAGAGCCTCTGGGAGATTTGCATACCTAAAAGTTACCAAGACTGCAGCTTCTAATTGCCAGATTATACCTTCTGCTGAATAGCCACACCTCTTCAAGAATAATCTCTGTAAACCATGACAGACACCTTGGAATGTGACTTTTAGATAAAGCTTAAATAGAAAGTTTCATTAATTAAGTATACAATGTGCTTTAAATATCTGTCTTGGTTTTATCCTACTTCCAAAGTGAACTCTAATCAAGCTTTAGTAAAAGTCTTTAAATGTTAATTATTTGATGCATGAATGCATTTAACTGGCTGCCATCCTGATTTGGCAAAGAAAGAAAATGTTTAGATGATTTTCCCTAACCTGTAGGAGAAAACCTCTTTTGCTCCTTCAATGTTTCTAAATTCTACATTTTGGTTTGAAGATGTTTTAGAATAACAATATCTGGGTTTTTCTTTCTTTCTTTCTTTCTATTTATCTTGATTTAACTATTCAGAGGCAATATTTTGTATATTCCATGACTTTTCCTCAATTCTAATGATAGAGATGATGTCCCACTTCCAGAGGTTTCCCAAGAAGGGTGAAAAAACTTCTACCCCACTCCCAGCTGAGAAAAGTGTAGGAGGAACATTGCTTGTCTTTCTCAAACTTACTACTTTACCCCAAGGAAGCAGGAATGACTAATAACTAGGGCCCTGGAAAAGAAACTCTTGAGTTTGCTCTCTCTTTTTTTTTTTTTTCCTCAAATCATCTTGCTCAAAGGAGGAAGTCTCACTAATTGAAGAAAAACATACTTGCTAAAACATAGTAACTTTTGTTATTCTATCTACCCTTTCTCAGAAGTAAGATTGAAAGAGCTGAGTGATTTTGTAAAGCTAAACACAACTCAATGCAAAGCTGACACAGACTCATACAGAAAACTGCATATGACATTGCCTCTGCTCGGATAGCAGAGACACCTTAAATTCACAGGTGTAAAAGTGAACTCTTGTTCACACCACCTTTCAAACAAGCTCCTTCCTCTGTGTTCCCCAGCTCAGGCAATAGCACCACAAACTACCAAGCAGTGGTAGATTTCTCTGGCCCTGCTGCGGTATAGTAAAAGTAGGCATGGCCCCCAGGCCAGATATGTCTTCTTAAATGTAGTTACCAGTCCAGATTAATCAGCATATAGAGATATTTTGATCTCCATCTATATAATTTCTCATTCTTTTCCTTCTCCCTCACATTTTAAATGGTTTAGAATTTGGAGATATACGGATTATAATACAGTGAATTTAATAACAACTTTACAAGGAAAAATAAAGTACCAAATTAAAGACCCACTTTAGTTTAAGACATATTTCAATCTAAAAATGTTCAAATGTAGGGGCAAAGGGAGCCTGGAAAATACAGTAGTTTGGAAAATATCTACCAGTCATATATGTTTACTTATCTATTAGCGAAAGAAGTATCTAATTAGTAATAAATATTTATTGTCTGAGGAAAGATTATATTTGAATTTTGTTACAATGTATTACTGTAATAGTAGAACCTTCTACTACTGAAGTCACATGGTTTCTAGAATTATCTTTCTCCTAGCACCATCATGCATGACTAAAACTTTGAGCACCATTGCATCATTCCTTCTGAGCTGACACAACACTGCTCATCAAGCTTCACTGATGCCATCCCAGTCTACTGGGAACAAAGTATCTTATTGCAGAGATGGAATTGTCATGCAAAAAGCAAGTAATGAAGCACAGGTGGTCCTTGGACTCTGGAGAAAAGGTAGAATTGGGTCAGGACCAAACCCTGAAATCATAAACTAGGGGATGTGACCACTGTGGGGGGAAAAGCCTCAATCATTCACAATCCAGAATTTTCCAATTTTCAGCCCCATAAAAAGGGTGACTGCAAAGCTTTGTATAATTTGCTGGATGGGAAGAAAAGCCTCTACAGGAGTTAAGCTTACAAATTTATCTTGCAAGAAGAGTTGTTAACAGTCTAGGATGCTCTAGTGTTAATATAAGGATACATATTTTTAAAGAAACTATTTATTTAAAATGTAAATTTGTATCCCTCCGAAAAGGATTTAAGATAGCTAACAATTATAATTAGCTTCAGGAACAAACAAATAAATACAGAATAAAATATAAAATTGTCAATTAATGACCCCATAATAAATAGCCACCAGTTGAATAAAATTATCCCTTAGGTTGAGCAGGCAAAGTTAATGAATATTTTATACACTTTAGTTAATAATGAACTTTAGATGTGACAGGTGTGTATTCCAGAAACAAGCAGAAATTTGAGTATTGTAAGGCTCTCTATCCCCGTTCGCTGATATTATGTCAGCTATGGGGCCATTTACAATGAAGGTAGCTGCATGCCTTTTGATTGATGATTTGAAGTTTTTCAAATTTATTTGTATATACTGATGACTCACAATAGTTGTTTTAGGCTAAATCACACCCCGAAGAAAGGTAACAAGTAGGATAAGATGCATAACTTGCTCATTGAGGGTTTGGGCTCCACAATCAGATAGGTTGGATGGGAATGTCTAACTTGCACAGCTCTAGGTACTTAGACAAATTACTGACTCTCTGTCTCAGTGTTTTCACCCGTAAAATGGTCAAAATAATGGTACCTATTTCATGGCTTACTGTGAGGGTCAGTTCATGAAGGTAATGACCTAAGAACAGTGCCTGGCACATATTAAGTCCTCAGTAAATATAGCATTAATAATATTGTTGATATTAGTATCTGATTTACCATACCTCTTGCTCAGCTAGAGAAGGAACGAAAGAGAAAAAAAGTCATTCTGTTTATATTCAGCTTTGGTTGATATGGAACAGAATCCATCCAGTTGCATGTAATATGAAATAGTAAGTACACTAACTTGCTGACACTTTGGTGTTTAAGAGTGTCAGTCAACATGTCCAGTGGGATCTTGATCATCTGAGAACACTCTTGTTTTTTACCATTATTTCCTTTAGTACTGTGATAGGAGGCATCATTTACAAACTACAACGAGATGCATAAATCAAAAGACCCTGTTTTTCAACGTACATGTTTTCTGGCCTTTTCCAGATCATGGCGTTCTTGGCTCGACAGCAATGTAATTTCTCTCCTGAGCATTTCTGTGTATACTTCATGGCCTTCATTCCTTGACAGGTTTGCTATTGCAGTTTCCACTAATCCCTGTGAGCACATTCCCTGACAAGGAATAGAGAGTCTGGGTCATTAACCCAGTCAAGGGCACTGGGCCACATTTTAGAGATTTTTTTAATCACACACCTTTGATCCCAAGCAATACTTCCCAGCTGACAGTTCACTGAGCATTTAATACATATTAAATGATCTTGACAGAGAAATGTCCACCCCAGCTGCCCAAAAAGGATTCCCTACCCCTGAGATTACGGTTGATCCCAGGAAAGCCTGTAGCCTGCCAAGAATGCAACTCAAAAACAGTTTCCATACAGAAAGTGGCTCAAACATGTTTCTTTTCCTTGAGTAGGTTATATGGGCAATAAAAAATAAACAGAGTAATGCTATCCTCAATTAGCCTGTAGCTTAGGTCACTATCTTTATGCTATATGACCTCTTCAGTCTAAACTTGAAGAAAGACTCATCTCCTATCTTATGCAAATGATTCTAGAAAAAATAGACTGAGCTTGAGTTGTGGAGCCGGTTGGTCCAGATCTCAGAGGTGTGTCTGAGTACACAGTTTTCCCTCATTAATGAGCAATCAGAGGCCACTAGATCCGTTTATCCTTTACTCATTTATTCAAAAATCGAATGCCTACTATGTGCTAGGCACTGCTACTGGGGCTGAGAATACAGTAGTAAATAGAAAGGAGGCTTAGCTTTCTAATGCATTTTGCCTTGAAGAGGTGGGTTTTATGGACCTGACAGTTAAGCTTTTAAAACATTCTGACAAAGTCTGGGCTTACAGATGAAGAAGAAGGAGAAGAAGGAGAAGGAGAAGGAGAAGAGGAAGAGGAAGAGGAGGAAGAGGAAGAAGAGGAAGAGGAAGGAGAAGAGGAAGAAGAAAGAAGGAGAGGAAGAAGGAAGTTAGCTTGCAAATGGGAAGCATGCAGGATTTCTTCCCTCATGCTCTTTTCCTTAAAAAAAAATAGCTAAAAAAGGGAAAGTGCAGAAAAAGAAAAAAGAAATAGAAATGGTAGCCCTTTCAGATAAACAAAAATGCCTATTCTATATTTTATAAGAAATAAAGAACCTTAATCAAAACACTACCCATAAAGAGAATAATTCAGGATCAGGCAGAACACTGAGAAATTTAGTATTTGAAACATATTCAGGATTCAGACTACTGATTTTCATGAGTTGAGGGCTATTTTTCTTCAATCAAAATTTCTAAAACAATAAGTAATAGTCTATCAACAGACAGGAGTCAGCATGAGGTACGGTTGTTATTTATACTTTAAAATGTTAAGTTAGCTGAAATCCAGGGAGTGTGTTAACTGTCATTCCTGCAGAGAAAAATGTCAAAGAGAAAATCCTCAAGTTACTCAGAGGCTGTGGGAGGGCTGTAATACATGATTAGAACCCAAGCTTGTCCATCCAAGACAGCCTGTGGCCCAGAGTGAGAGCTCTGGAGAGATATACCAGGCTTGCTGCTCACAGGCACTGTTTTCAACATCAGGTAAAGTAAATTTAAGAATTGCAAACTACGAAAATAGATGTGGACAATAAATCCCCCATTTTTAATCAAACAACAGTTATCATGCCTTTCTGTGAAGGCACAGATGGTAGTAGTTAACAGGTTTCTTCCATAATCCTTAAAATGAAAGCATGGAGCCAGATTGCACTAATTGAAGAAGAACATACTTGCCAAAACATAGTACCTTTTAATTGTTACTCTATCTACCCTTTCTAAGAAGCAAGATTGAAAGAGCGAGTGACTCTGGAAAGCCAAACACAACTCAATGCAAAGCTGAAACACACTCATACAGAAAATTCCATAAGACTTGGAATAGCAGAGACACCATAAATTCACATGTACAAAAGTGAACTCTTGTTCACACCACCTTTCACACAAGTTCCTTCCTCAGTGTTCCCCAGCCCAAGCAGTAGCACCACAAACTACCAAGCTGCCTGAGCTACCATTCTGGCAATCAACTTCAGTTCCTCACATTCTTTTGCACCTGGACACCTAACCCATCATTCACCCAACAGCAAATTCTGCTGATTCTATAACAAGAAAGCATCTTGAATCCATCTGTTTTTCTTGCCACTACATTAGCATATTTCACCTAAAGGAAGAAAGAGTAACATAGATGTACGTTACAAGAGTATCTGGATGAAGATAACATCATATGGACATGCTACAATTATTTTATGCACAATAAGTGGCATCAATTAAAAAAATACTAGGAAAGACAAGAAACAGGATTTTATAGCTAAAATCCATAAAACTACCATAATTTCCAAGTAGTGGGTGATGGGCATAAATAATATTCGGGGATATCAGCAACAACTGTAATGTGATATGAAAAGATCCATGATTTGATTGATGACAGTCACAGATTCTGCCAAAAACCACTGTAGTTTGCTGTCTACATTCATAATGGAAGGAAAGACTAGCTTTGCAGTTAGAGTGGATGTAAATAAAGATGTCATTAAAACAAAAACAAAGAAATAGACCTACATCTAAATGAGATATTGGGCTTAGACAATGAAAAATCTAAAATAACTGTAATTTTTATGTGTAGAAAATAGAGGAAAAGATGATGGAAGTAAATTAAAAGATGAATTTCTTCAGATTGTGGGAATCACTAATAAAGAACACAATATAAATTCTAGAATTGAAAAATACCATAACTAATATGAAATCCTTAATAAATGGATTTGTATATTTGATATGGAAGAAAACAGACTTTCCTCTGAGAGGCATCACATGAAAACCCTGGATTAGGCGCCTTCAAGAGCTAAGGAACCAGTGGCACACCACTGAGGAAGCTCAGATCTGTTTGTGTGCAAACTCAAGATGTACAGCCCAGGGCCATCCATATTTATTACTTACAGCATAACACTGTTTCTAACCAGAAGTAGTGATTCTCTAGTAGAGAAGAAATAGGCTACTTCAGTGGAGAGAATATCCCATTGCTTCTATTAAACCTATTAAATAATTTCAAGCAAGTTCTGATTGACCTTGAAATATGAGCATTTTTCTCTTACAGGGCTGTGAGGAGACATTGTTTTCTATTTGTTTGTTTAATTGTAGCTCCTGGGTTGTCACTGTGTAAAGAAACTTTCAAATACAGAGGACTATCTCTCAGGCACTTTGCTGTTTGTCTTGTCTCTGTGACACATTCGGATCAGGTTCCAGATCCTCGTAAAAATGTAACATTTTTAGTCTTAATGAGCCTCTTGAAATGGAAGCAGGGACTACAGAGGCAGATGATTTATACATACAGCCTACAACCACACTGACAGAATACAGAGCACATATTTGTTGAAGAGGCTCATTCTGTCCACACTCAGCTCCAAACCAATCCCTGCAGGTGCTAGCTGAGGATTGGCGCTCACTACCTAAAAAGGGACCCAAAGATGGGAAACACAATGGTCAACGGAGAATAAATGGGGTAGAGGACAGGTTCCCAGAGAAGAAACCACAGCGAAAAGGTGCATATATACACATACAAGAGGTGAAAAGGAAAAGGAGATGAGACTAGTCATTCATTTGTCACCAAGCAAAAGGAATAAGATTGAGTAACAAACTGCATTGGAAAGGATCTTCATAGATCGTTTCAACCCTACTCTGATTAAGAAAAGAATTGTTCTGTTTGTTCCATTTTGGTTTTGTTTTTTCAAAATATTAGTCTAGGCTAATACTGAACGTAAACAACAAGCATTTTCATTTTTGTCTCATAAGTTTGCCCTGTGATAGCTCTTCTATACCTAACATCTCGGAATACCTCCTCCTGCTATCAGAGAATTCAGAAGTCTGAGATTTGGGATATTTTTTAAAACTTTTATATATGTATCATCTCATCAAATCCTCAAAAAGGTATTTCTTCTAGTTTCCTAGATGACTAAACGAGGCAGAAAAACAAAATAATCTATTATGGACATTCAGAGTCTTCCTTATTTGTCCCTACTCAACCCTAGCTCCCGTCTCTATTTTGGTCAGGTGACCCAGTCACCTTGGTATCACTGGGACTGAATTCCTGTCTTGTCCCTCTATTTATGGTAAATATTGTAGGAGAGTTAATGCGGCACCCATCTAAATCCATTGTACCCTTGTCTTTTTCAACTATCAAGACTGGAAAGCTGAAAATGCACTCTCCCCAGACTTTCTTTATTGACTATGTGACACATTTCTTACCAATGAGATCTATGCAAACACCCAGATATTTCTGTGAAAGAATTTGCTTTTCTGATAAATGGCAGGGGGGTGAAAGTGGGGAACAGGGTGTGTGGGGAGAGGTCCACGCCACTAGGAATATTTTATCACCAACGTTTTTTTAAATTGCCAGCTTGTGGTGATAATGAAAAGCCCATGGACTCTTAGTTATATTTACTATTTTTAAAATTATGCAGACAATATACCCCTCACTGCACCTGGGCAGAGCACTTCCTTTACCCCCCTACCTTGGCATGTCTCTGCTCCTGACACAGGTATCACTCTTTCCTCCTCACTGCCTGCAATCTGACATTTGGCTGGAGCTGGAGCTGCAATTGCCATCTTGTAACCATAAGGGAAAAGCCAAAAAATCACAGACACTACCCCACTGACATCCTCTATCCTCTGAAATAATACTAGCAACCATCCTCCCAAGATATCTGGTACTTGAAAAAAATAAAACCTCCAACTTTTATAAGGCACTAGATATTCATATTACCTGTTATTCATAGTTACCTGTTGTTACACCTAAACGTGATCCTTACATTTCAGATGTCTCTTGTAAGGTGTACATAATTGGGTTTTACTTTTTATTCAGACGGACAATTTTATTTTTTAATTTTGATATTTAATCCATTAATACTCATGTTATTATGGCTCTATTTGAACTTGTATCTACAATCATACAACTTGGTTTCTGTTGTTATCCTTTGTTTTAGCCTACCTAGATGACCTCCTTTGGTTTTCTTAATTAGTTTTATTCCTTTATTATCTCATCTCCAAATATATTAGGCTGTGAATTATAAATCCTTTTACTATTCTTTCAGTGGTTACTGTAGAGATTACAACAGACATCCTTACCTTGTTAGAATCAACTATTAATTAGTGCTTCTACCACTTTTCAGACAAGTTTAGGTTCTTTAATGCAGTTCACTGCATTCTCCCACTTTGGGTGATTTTGTCATTCAATTTGATGCTACAAATACTTTACAATATTGGAATATATTTTCACAAGGCATAATTAGCATCGTTTAATACAGTCAATATTCATTCACTTATATGTAAACACATATTTACAATTTTTCTTGCTCCCTTCCCTCCCTTCATTTTTGTTTTTCTGTTGGGGAAATTTCCTCTTTGTCTGAAGAACTTCCTTGTAATGCCAGTCTACTAATGACAAAATCCCTTTGTTTTTGCTTCTCTAGAACTATATTTATTTTGTTCCCACTTTTGAAAAATATTTTGCCAGGTATAGACTTCTAGGTTGACAGATGTTCTCTTCTATCTCTTTCTTACCATTCTTTTTGAAAAGAGATAGTAAAAAGATACAATATTAACACTATATAAGTAAAAAAAAAATCCTTACATGCTATCTTATTTGAGAAAACTTGCATATAATTTTGTTCTTTTGCAATGTGAACCTCAATGGAATCAGAGACAAGAGCAAACCTCCTGCATCCCTCTCCAACCCAGAAAAGCTCCAGACATGTACCATCATCCCCCCATGATATGTATACACTAAACTTCATTAAAGCAAATTTCGATTTACCTTTTTATTATTTTATGGTTGTCAGAACTTTTATGATTGGAATTAAATACTGATATCCAGGATAATATGTTTTGTTATCAGAGTGCCTTTACCTATTCCTTGTTTCCAGCAAATCTAAGTATACTTGTTAGTTAATGGTCCTCATACCAAGAAAAATGTGCAGGAATCATCCATGTTTCTCTTACAAGTAGTCAATCTGCCTAGTTCATTCTCAGACCGATGAGAGCACTTGAAGTACAAATAAATATCTTCCAGAACTAGAGTGAAATAAGGCCTAGGCGCAAGAATTTCTAACCTTGAATACAGAAATAAAAAGAACACATCTGTATTTCCACTATGTTCTCATGAGAATGCCAGATGATTGTTTCTGGGCAACTAACCTATTCTTACCTATGTTTACATACATACATTGTTTATCCCCACCTGATCTGTTACTGAATAGTTTTGTGAAAATCAAAACATATTTCCAATTATCCCAATGAGAATTCTGTTTAAATGAACCATGGGTTAAATCATTTTCTAAATGAAAGAGGCTTTCAAATTAGTTTTCAGACATACAGATGGCCAGTAGTATAGCAGATATTAGTCATGTTAGTGCGTTCTGGGCTTTCCTTTACTCTTTCTTTCCCTATCTATTAGGATTTAATCAAAGGGTTTGAAAGTATCAATTCCTTGTTAATATATTAAACAAAGGCTGATTGATAACTCTCTGTGGGAACTTTTTTTTTTTGCAAGTCTTTCTCACTAGATTACACCTTGCCCGATAACTTATCCTAGCAGATAAGTTATCACTGTAACTTGCAATATGAATAGCAACACTTGACCTCTCTGTATTTATATTAACCAATCTGCCATCCTTCCAGGCAGTGCACAGGGTACCAAACTGAAGAACATCAAGACTTCCCCAATGCTTCAGCAAGCAAAGCACTAGGCTTGATCACTATACACAAGTGATCCCACTGGGCTGCCTTTCTCTAGACAACCCACCCAACTTGGTCAGCATTAATTCAAGAATGCATAGTGTAATGGGACTAATGCAGGATGGAAAGGCTGACAAGCCAGATCTAATTCTTAGCTGTGTCTTACAAACTGTGTGGTCATAGGCATACTTCTTAATCACCTAGACCTCAGTTTCCTTACTACCAAAATAAGCATTAATATATGTTATATAGTTTTTGAGAATTATTTTAAAATTCTATGTGGATCTACTTATAAGCTCTAAATAATGTAAAAAGTGAAGAATGGTATTTATGTTACTATTATTCTTATTATGTTTGCAAGGTTAATATAAAAGTACAGCTAGTTATCTCAAAGAGTTATATAGTATTACTGTCTATGCTACAACCAGTTACCCAGTTCTTTCAAGAAATATGCTATGTGAAATAGCTCACTGCAACAAAATAATTCAATTCCTATAAGCTTTATAGAAGGTATATTTCTATTATGAACCTAATTTAAATCCTGCTGTATTTAAATTGTGGTTAACTGTATTCCAGGAAATAGCCACTTTGAAAATAGGTACGTGTTCATTAAGGAAACAAAACTGCATTAATCTCACCATTACTCTTACACTGATTTCTCATCTGTATTCAAAGCTGTGTTCAAAGGAAGTCAACATGGTAAAAATGCACTAGAAAGTGAGAATTGAATAAATTAGGTTCTATGACCCAAACCATGACTCTAAAAGTGATTAAGGTATCTTGTACTCACAAAATAAACTCTGGGATCAAAAACGAATACTAAATCACCTGCGTTATTAAAGACTGGCATCTAAAGGCTGAATGCTTTCTTCTCGCAAACCAAAAAATGATATTTTCTAATTCTTTCTTCCTTCCTTCCTTCCTCCCTCCCTCCCACGCTTTCTTTCTCTTTCTTTCTTTTTTCTTCCTTCCTTCCTTCCTTCCTTCCTTCCTTCCTTTCCTTTCTTCCCCCTTCTTTCCTCCCTCCCTCCGTCCCTCCCTCCCTCCCTTCCTTCCTTCCCTTAACAGTTCTCTTTCTTAAAGCTATTTTACTCAACCATTCATTATCTGACTTTATCTATAAAGTCACACTTGACTCCCAGAAGGCCAAGTGCTATCTGCTACAGGAATCTGAGGTTGCACAAGGGATTTCCTCTATGGCAGTGACAGGCAACAGATTGCAGTATACCAACCACTGATTGGTTAAAACATCTGTGGAGAGTAAGTTCATTTACACCACACATCAAACCCCTCCAGTGCGTGAGAAAATGTGAAAGTAGAAGAGTGTCTAAGAATAAAGTATTGCTACAAGTTGGAATTGCCATAAAAAAAAAAAAAAGGATTGTATCAAAGCCTGATCTACTTGACCTTGCCTAGGGCTGCTGATGTCATTAACATCAGATCATAGATTGTTAATCATAGTTAAGCAACATGTTATATAAGAGAAGCTGCTTAGTATCTTTGAGCCTTGGTTGCCCTCTCAGTAAAAGTTTCTGAAATCTCTTCCATGTGTATAGCACTCCATATGCCTTATCTTATCTGGTATCCCTCTATCTATTTAGGGTTTGTTAGAGTCAAATATATATGTTGGTATATATTCTTAACTGTCAATTGTCACCAAATATAAGTAGTAAATATTAAGGGTAGGGATGGGGAAAGTTTACCAGCTATTAAAATATTAATGAAAGGACCAGGTTTTTTTTCTACTTTGGCCTAACTAAAATATAAAGAACTAGGATAGTGTCTACAACAGAATAGATACTGGATAAATATTTGTAAAATCAATTAATGTATCTATTAACTAGAAAATAATGCCTGGTCAAAATATTTCAATAGTAATTAAGAATGGCACTCATCAATGTTTTTATTATACAACAGGTTAGTTCATATTGTGGCAAATGCTTTTCAACCATGAGTCCACAGACACTATTACCTATACTTATAGCCACAGGAAAAATCTCTGACACCTTTAAAATATTCCCTGGAGTCAATTGTAGAAATAGTCACACGCTCACCTTACATAAGGTTCAATATATAGCCTCCACAGTGGTGTAATATCAGAGATGGAAGAACTCTGAATCATTTTCTTTTCCTGTCCCCTGTATCTCTGCAACCTGCAAGTTAAATATTTCAATTACTTGTAGTAAAGGCGAAGCCTTTGATTCTACAGTCAAAAAAATAGTTTAAGATATTACTAATAGAAGTACCATCGAATTAATTCTATAAGTCACAAGTTACTAAAACAAGAGTATTTATTAAATTATAATACGGGAAATAAATTCTGCCTCAATTAGAAAATTAGCAAATAAATTTCTATTAATAGAGATTTTCAAAGCCATAAGGCATATATAAAAAGAGTATGTTTTGTACTTCTCAAGTTGCAAATAGCAAAATATGCTGGAAAATATTTTACCAGTAGAGAAAAACAAGAAATGAGCACATAATTTTATTAAGCAAATGCAGCTTTCAGAGATGTATTCAGCAATATTAGGAAGGGGCCCACAAAGGCAATAGTGACGACGAGGAGGAGACAAGTTGTCGCATCAAGAATTTCCAAAATGGGGCTTCCCTGGTGGCGCAGTGGTTGAGAGTCCATCTGCCGATGCAGGGAACACGGGTTCATGCCCCGGTCCGGGAAGATCCCACATGCCGCGGAGTGGCTGGGCCCGTGAGCCATGGCCGCCGAGCCTGCGTGACCGGAGCCTGTGCTCCGCAATGGGAGAGGCCACAACAGTGAGAGGCCCGCGTACCGAAAAAAAAAAAAAAAAAAAAAAAAAAAAGAATTACCTTCCTAGGTTCTTTCTATGAGGTCTTATTAATATTCACAAAAACCAAGGCCCAGAAATGTTAAGCACCTTTTATGCAAGTCCATTCAACTAAAGATTGGAAGAACTAGGTTTTCGTAAGACAAAGCCCAAAGTCATTCAGTCAAGCCACCCTCTTTCTCTCATCCTTGATGAGAATTGAGGGATTTGGCTTTGTTTTGCTTTGTCTTATCTTAGTTTGGGGATTAACAGAAATACCAAGAATACAGTAAGCTTCTTCTCTTGCTATTTTTGCTATTTTAAATAATATAATTTTTCTGGTTATTAAAAACCTATACTAGAAAAATAAGGAAAATAGTGCAACAGAAAGAAAAATGACTGGGAATGCCACTATGCAGACATAATCAATATGAACATTTCAGTACCTGTTCTCCTCTTTTTATGTATATGTGTATGTATATTTGTTTATATGTGTATATATATATATATATATATCTTTACTTCTTTAAAATGTTGTGATCTTTTACTTACATTTTCCTTTGCGATTATATTTTTTAAAAATAGGATTTCTAATGGAGGCCTTACTTCTACTTTTTTGTTATACTACCATTTCTTTAACCATTTCCCTTTTTTTCGGCCTTTACTTTGTTTCAAACTGCGTTTACATTACTTCCCTTACCTTCATTTTTCAAAGTTATTTCCTCACCTAGAAATCAGCAACAGTGCTATTTAATCCATGAAAATGTCAATATTTTTGAAGAAAATTCTCTTGCAAAAAATTTAAAGAAAAGGTGGAAAATGTTTGTTATTTCTCACAACTCATTAGTTGTGAGTTTGATGAAAAGGCACACACACACACACATATATATATATATATTTTAACATCTTTATTGGAGTATAATTGCTTTACAATGGTGTGTTAGTTTCTGCTTTATAACAAACTGAATCAGTTATATATATACATATGTTCCCATATCTCTTCCCTCTTGCATCTCCCTCCCTCCCACCCTCCCTATCCCACCCCTCTAGGTGGTCACAAACCACCCAGCTGATCTCCCTGTGCTATGCGGCTGCTTCCCACTAGCTATCTATTTTACGTTTGGTAGCATATATATGTCCATGCCACTCTCTCACTTTGTCACAGTTTACCCTTCCCCCTGCCCATATTCTCAAGTCCATTCTCTAGTAGGTCTGTGTCTTTATTCCCATCTTACCCCTAGGTTCTTCATGACTTTTTTTTTTCCCTTAGATTCCATATATATGTGTTAGCATACAGTATTTGTTTTTCTCTTTCTGACTCACTTCACTCTGTATGACAGACTCTAGGTTCATCCAGCTCACTACAAATAACTCAATTTCATTTATTTTTATGGCTGAGTAATATTCCATTGTATATATGTACCACAACTTCTTTATCCATTCATCTGTCGATGGACACTTAAGTTGCTTCCATGTCCTGGCTATTGTAAATAGAGCTGCAATGAACATTATGGTACATGACTCTTTTTGAATGATGGTTTTCTCAGGGTATATGTCCAGTAGTGGGATTGCTGGGTAGTATGGTAGTTCTATTTTTAGTTTTTTAAGGAAACTTCACACTGTTCTCCATAGTGGCTGTATCCATTTACATTCCCACAAACAGTGCAAGAGTGTTCCCTTTTCTCCACACCCTCTCCAGCATTTATTGTTTGTAAATTTTTTTATGATGGCCATTCTGACGGTGTGAAGTGATACCTCATTGTAATTTTGATTAGCATTTCTCTAATGATTAGTGATGTTGAGCATCCTTTCATGTGTTTGTTGGCAATCTGTATATCTTCTCTGGAGAAATGTTGATTTAGGTCTTCTGCCCATTTGGGGATTGGGTTGTTTGTTTTTTTGATATTGAGCTGCATGAGCTGCTTGTATATTTTGGAGATTAATCCTTTGTCAGTTGCTTCATTTGCAAATATTTTCTCCCATTCTGAGGGTTGACTTTTTGTCCTGTTTATGGTTTCCTTTGCTGTGCAAAAGTTTTTAAGTTTCATTGGGTCCCATTTGTTTATTTTTGTGTTTATTTCCATTTCTCTAGGAGGTGGGTCAGGAAGGATCTTGCTGTGATTTATGTCATAGAGTGCTCTGCCTATGTTCTCCTCTAAGAGTTTTATAGTGTCTGGCCTTACATTTAGGTCTTTAACCCATTTTGAGTTTATTTTTCTGTATGGTGTTAACGGAGTGATCTAATTTTATTCTTTTACATGTAGCTGTCCAGATTTCCCAGCACCACTTATTGAAGAGACTATCTTTTCTCCATTGTATATCCTTGCCTCTTTTGTCATAGATTAGTTGACCATAGGTGTGTGGGTTTATCTCTAGGCTTTCTATCCTGTTCAATTGATCTATATTGCTGTTTTTGTGCCAGTACCATATACTATCTTGATTACTGCAGTATAGTCTGAAGTCCGGGAGCCTGATTCCTCCAGCTCCATTTTTCTTTGTCAAGATTGCTTTGGCTATTCAAGGTCTTTTGTGTTTCCATACAAAATGTGCAATTTTTTGTTCTAGTTCTGTGAAAAATGTCATTAGTAGTTTGATAGGGATTGCAATGAATCTGTAGATTGCTTTGGGTAGTATAGTCATTTTCACAATGTTGATTCTTCCAATCCAAGAACATGGAATATCTTTCCATCTGTTTGTATCATCTGTAATTTCTTTCATCAGTGTCTTAGAGTTCTCTGCCTACAGGTCTTTTGTCTCCTTAGGTAGGTTTAATCCTGGGTATTTTATTTTTTGTGTTGCAGTGGTAAATGGGAGTGTTTCCTTAATTTCTCTTTCAGATTTTTCAACATTAGTGTATAAGAATGCAAGAGATTTCTGTGCGTTAATTTTGTATCCTGCTACTTTACCAAATTCCTTGATTAGCTCTAGTAGTTTTCTGGTAGCATCTTTAGGATTCTCTATGTATAGTATCATGTAATCTGCAAACAGTGACAGCATTACTTCTTCTTTTCCAATTTGTGTTTCTTATATTTCTTTCTTCTCTGATTACCACAGCTAGGACTTCCAAAACTATTTTGAATAATGGTGGTGAGAATAGACAACCTTGTCTTGTTCCAGATCTTAGAGGAAATGGTTTTAGTTTTTCAACATTGAGAACGATGTTGGCTGTGGGTTTGTCATATATGGCCTTTATTATGTTGAGGTAAGTTCCCTCTATGTCTACTTTCTGGAATGTTTTTATCATAAATGGATGTTGAATTTTGTTGAAAGCTTTTCTGTGTCTATTGAGATGATCATATGGTTTTTCTCCTTCAATTTGTTAATATGGTTTCTCACGATGATTGATTTGCGTATACTGAAGAATCCTTGCATTCCTGGAATAAACTCCACTTGATTATGGTGTATGATCCTTTTAATGTGTTGTTGGATTCTCTTTGCTAGTGTTTTGTTGAGGATTTTTGCATCTATGTTCATCAGTGATATTGGCCTGTAGTTTTCTTTCTTTGTGACATCCTTGTCTAGTTTTGGTATCATGGTGTTGGTCACCTCATAGAATGAGTTGGGTAGTGTTCCTCCCTCTGCTATATTTTGGAAGTGTTTGAGAAGTATAGGTGTTAGTTCTTCTCTAAATGTTTGATAGAATTCACCTGTGAAGCCATTTGGTCCTGGGCTTTTGTTTGTTGGAAGAGTTTTAGTCACAGTCTCAATTTCAGTGCTTGTGATTGCTCTGTTTACATTTTGTATTTCTTCCTGGTTCAGTCTTGGAAGGTTGTGCTAGTTCTAAGAATTTGTCCATTTCTTCCAGGTTGTCCATTTTATGGGCATAGAGTTGCTTGTAGTAATCTCTCATGATCCTTTGTATTTCTGCAGTGTCGGTTGTTACTTCTCCTTTTTCATTTCTAATTCTATTGATTTGAGTCCTCTCCCTTTTTTTCTTGATGAGTCTGGCTAATGGTTTATCAATTTTCTTTCTCTTCTCAAAGAACCAGCTTTTAGTTTTATTGATCTTTGCTATCATTTCCTTTGTTTCTTTTTCATTTATTTCTGATCTGATCTTTATGATTTCTTTCCTTCTGCTAACTTTTGGTTTTTTTGTTTTTCTTTCTCTAATTGCTTTAGGTATAAGGTTAGGTTGTTTATTTGAGATGTTTCTTGTTTCTTGAGGTAGGATTCTATTGCTATAAACTTCCCTCTTAGAACTGCTTTTGCTGCATCCCATAGGTTTTGGGTGGTGGTGTTTTCATTGTCATTTGTTTCTAGGTATTTTTTGATTTCCTCCTTGATTTCTTCAGTGATCTCTTGGTTATTTAGTAGTGTATTGTTTAGCCTCCATGTGTTTTTATTTTTCACAGATTTTTTTCCTTTAATTGATATCCAGTCTCATAGTGTTGTGATCAGCAAAGATACTTGATACGATTTCAATTTTCTTAAATTTACCAAGGCTTGATTTGTGACCCAAGATATGATCTATCCTGGAGAATGTTCCATGAGCACTTGGAAGTGTATTCTGTTGTTTTTGGATGGAATGTCCTATAGATATCAATTAAGTCCATCTTGTTAAATGTATCATTTAAAGCTTATGTTTCCTTATTTATTTTCATTTTGGATGATCTGTCCATTGGTGAAAGTGGTTGTTAAAGTCCCCTACTATGATTGTGTTACTGTCAATTTCCCCTTTTATGGCTGTTAGCAGTTGCCTTATGTATTGAGGTGCTCCTATGTTGGGTGCATAAATATTTACAATTGTTATATCTTCTTGGATTGATCCCTTGATCATTATGTAGTGTCCTTCTTTGTCTCTTGTAATAGTCTTTATTTTAAAGTCTATTTTGTCTGATATAAGAATTGCTACTCCAGCTTTCTTTTGATTTCCATTAGCATGGAATATCTTTTTCCATCCCCTCACTTTCAGTCTGTATGTGTCCCTGGGTCTGAGGTGGGTCTCTTGTAGACAGCATATATACAGGCCTTGTTTTTGTATCTATTCAACCAGTCTATGTCTTTTGGTTGGAGCATTTAATTCAGTTACATTTAAGGTAGTTATCGATATGTATGTTCCTATTACCATTTTCTTAATTGTTTTGGATTTGTTATTGTAGGTCTCTTCCTTCTCCTGTGTTTCCCACCTAGAGAACTTCCATTAGCATTTGCTGTAAAGCTGGTTTGCTGGTGCTGAATTCTCTTAGCTTTTGCTTGTGTGTAAAAGTTTTAATTTCTTTGTCAAATCTGAATGAGATCCTTGCTGGTTAGAGTAATCTTGGTTGTAGGTTTTCCCCTTTCATCACTTTAAATATGTCCTGCCACACCCTTCTGGCTTGCAGAGTTTCTGCTGAAAGATCAGCTGTTTACCTTATGGGGATTCCCTTGTATGTTATTTGTTACTTTTCCCTTTCTTCTTTTAATATTCTTTGTATTTAATTTTTGATAGTTTGATTAATATGTGTCTTGGTGTGTTCCTCCTTGGATTTATCCTATATGGTACTCTCTGTGCTTCCTGGACTTGATTGACTATTTCCTTTCCCATATTAGTGACGTTTTCAACTATAATCTCTTCAAATATTTTCTCAGTCCCTTTCCTTTTCTCTTCTTCTTCTGGGACCCCTATAATTCAAATGTTAGTGCGCTTAATGTTGTCCCAGAGGTCTCTGAGATGGTCCTCAATTCTTTTCATTCTTTTTTCTTTATTCTGCTCTGTGATAGTTATTTCCACTATTTTATATTCCTGGTCACTTATCTGTTCTTCTGCCTCAGTTATTCTGCTATTGATTCCTTCTAGAGAATTTTTAATTTCATTTATTTTGTTGTTCGTCATTGTTTGTTTGCTCTTTAGTTCTCCTAGGTCCTTGTTAAACCTTTGTTGTATTTTGTCCATTCTATTTCCAAGATTCTGCATCACCTTTACTATCTTTACTCTGAATTCTTTTTCAGGTAAACTGCCTATTTTCTCTTCATTTGTTTTGTCTGGTAGGTTTTTACGTTGCTCCTTCATCTGATGTGTATTTCTCTGTCTTCTCATTTTGCTTAACGTACTGTGTTTGGAGTCTCCTTTTCACAGGCTGCATGTTCATAGTTCCCATTGTTTTCAGTGTCTGCCCCAAGTGGGTAAGGTTGGTTCAGTGGGTTGTGTAGGCTTCCTGGTGGAGGGGACTGGTGCCTGTGTTCTGGTGGATGAGGCTGGATCTTGTGTTCTGGTGGGCAGGACCACATCCGGTGGTGTGTTTTGGAGTGTCTGTGACCTTATTATGATTTTAGGCAGCCTCTCTGCTAATGGGTGGGGTTGTGTTCCTGTCTTGCTAGCTGTTTGGCATAGGGTGTCCAGCACTGTAGCTTGCTGGTCGTTGAGTGGAGCTGGGTCTTAGCGTTGAGATGGAGATCTCTGGGAGAGCTCTCGCCAATGATATTATGTGGGGCCAGGAGGTCTCTGGTGGACAAATGTCCTGAAGTTGCCTCTTCCACCTCAGAGGCTGAGGCCTGACAGCTGGCCGGAACACCAAGAACCAGTCAGTCACATGGCTCAGAAGAAAAGGTGAAAAAAAAAAGAAAGGAAAAGAAGGGCTTCCCTGGTGGCGCAGTGGTTAAGGATCCACCTGCCAATGCAGGGGACATGGGTTCAAACCCTGGTCTGGGATGATCCCAGATGCCACGGAGCAGCTAAACCCATGTGCCACAACTACTGAGCCTGCGCTCTAGAGCCTGCGAGCTACAACTACTAAAACCTGTGCGACTAGAGTCTGTGCTCCAGAACAAGAGAAGCCATCACAACGAGAAGCCAGTGCACTGCAGAGTAGCCCCTGCTCTCTGCAAGTAGAGAAAGCCCACATGCAGCAATGAAGACCCAACACAGCCAAAAATAATAATAAATAAATAAAATTAAAGAAAATATATTGTTAAATTAAAAAAAATAAAAAGGTAATAAAAAAAATAAAGGAAAGCAGAGAGCAACCAAACCAATAAACAAATCCACCAATGATAACAAGTGCTAAAAGCTATACTAAAAAAAAAAGGACAGACAGAACCCTAGGACAAATGGTAAAAGCAAACCTACACAGAAAAAATTACACAAAGAAGCATACGTATATACACTCACACAAAGAGAAAAAGGAAAATAATATATATAAATAAATAAATAAAGGAAGAGAGAAACCAAATCAATAAACAAATCTACCAATGATAATAAGCTCTAAATACTGAACAGAGATAAACATACAACCAGAAACAAATAAGATGCAGAAAGCAAACCCCAAGTCTACAGTTGCTCCCAAAGTCCACCGCCTCAATTTTGGGATGATTCATTGTCTATTCAGGTATTCCACAGATTCAAGGTACATCACGTTAATTGTGGAGATTTAATCCACTGCTCCCGAGGCCGCTGGGAGAGATTTCTCTTTCTCTTCTTTGTTCGCACAGCTCCTAGTATTCAGCTTTGGATCTGGGCCTGCCTCTGTGTGTAGGTCGCCTGAGGGTGTCTGTTCCCCCGCCCAGACAGGTTGGGGTTAAAGTAGCAGCTGCTTAGGGGGTTCTGGCTCACTCAGGCCAGGGGGAGCAAGAGGTACAGAATGCGAGGTGAGCCTGCGGTGGAAGAGGCTGGTGTGGCGTTGCACCAGGCTGAGGTGCACCGTGCGTTCTCCCGGGGAAGTTGTCCCTGGATCACGGGACCCTGGCATTGGCGGGCTGCACAGGCTCCTGGGAGGCAGGGGGTGTATGTGGATAGTGATCTGTGCTTGCACACAGGCTTCTTGGTGGCAGCAGCAGCAGCCTTAGTGTTTCATGCCCGTCTCTGGGGTCCGTGCTGATAGCTGTGGCTCGTGCCCATCTCTGGAGCTCGTTTAGGTGGTGCTCTGAATCTCCTCTCCTGGTGCAACCCAAAACAATGGTCTCTTGCCTCTTAGGCAGTTCCAGACTTTTTCTGGACTCCCTCCTGGCTAGCCGTGGTGCACTAGCCCCTTCACGCTGTGTTCACGCAGCCAACCCCAGTCCTCTCCCTGGGCTCTGACCTCCAAAGCCTGAGCCTCAGCTCCCAGCCCCTGCCCGCCCCGGCGGGTAAGCAGACAAGCCTCTCGGGCTGGCGAGTGCTGGTCGGCACCGATCCTCTGTGTGGGAATCTCTCCGCTTTGCCCTCTGCACCCCTGTTGCTGCGATTTCCTCCATGGATCTGAAGCTTCCCCCTTCTACCCCCCATCTCTGCCCACGAAAGGGCTTCCTAGTGTGTGGAAACTCTTCCTCCTTCACGGCTCCCTCCCACTGGTGCAGGTCCTGTCCCTATTCTTTTTTTTTTTTTTTTTTTTTTGCGGTACCCGGGCCTCTCACTGTTGTGGCCTCTCCCGTTGCGGAGCACAGCACAGGCTCCAGATGCACAGGCTCAGCGGCCATGGCTCACGGGCCCAGCCACTCCGCGGCATGTGGGATCTTCCCGGACCAGGGCACGAACCCGTGTCCCCTGCATCGGCAGGTGGACTCTCAACCACTGCGCCACCAGGGAAGCCCCGTCCCTATTCTTTTGTCTCTGTTTTTTCATTTTTCTTTTCCCCTACCCAGGTATGTGGGGAGTTTCTTGCCTTTTGGGAAGTCTGAGGTCTTCTGCCAGGGTTCAGTAGGTGTTCTGTAGGAGTTGTTCCACGTGTAGATGTATTTCTGATGTATCTGTGGGGAGGAAGGTGATCTCCACGTCTTACTCCTCCATCATCTTGAAGGTCCCCCCGCGCTTATATACTTTTTAATCTCAGATACAACCAGACAAGTTTTTCCAGCTCAGAATGTGTTGTTATCATTTCTTTTGTAATGCCTTTCATTGTTTTCTTTGGATTTCCTTTTATACACTTTCACGTGAGTTAGCTAAACAAAATAACCACACACTGAGATGATAGGTTGTAAAAGCCACTCAAAAAATTACTTGTAAAAAGTGCTATACAGGTTTGGCATGTCTGACATCCAAAGAGTAATCAAGCTAAACGCTGGGGCTTTAAAATGGTACATGATAGTATATTGTCCAAACATTTACAGTCATCAAAAACATCCTTGTGATTTTGAAATGTACAGCAAACAATTTCACTGGCCTTGAGTGCCTTAACGTAAATTAGTCTCTTTCTTAAGCAAAAAAACCCCACAAAAAACAAGAGGATAATCAAGAGGATTTCATTATTTTTATCATGGGAGAGGGAAACAATAGGACCCAAATCAGTGAGACCATTTTAAAAAATATATAAAGATATATTTGGCAGATGATAGTACTGTGCTAACAAAAATAAAGGGGAGGGGAGAAAATTCAAGTATAATGAATGGTAGCTTTATGAAAGGATTAGACAGAAACTGCAATTCATTTTAGGTCCTTATGGTTAAAACATCTCTCAAGTTTCCATTTTTGACCCCAGTACACACCCTAGACATGGAGAAAAGAAACTAGAACTAATTGAAGAAGGTGGAGTTGAGAGTACAAGAGTTTGAACAGGTTATGAAATAAAAGGCACAACTAATCAAATATTGATGCATCTTTGGCATCAATGTCATTTTATGAACACTGGAAGTCAAAGAAGAAAAAAGGTCACGAGACCTTCAAAGTCACTCAAATACTCCATCTCATTTGGAAATTTTAAAAGCATAGATCCTTAAAAAAAAACTATCGTTTAAAAATTAGAGGCCTGATACCTAAATGAACACTAAGGAGCAATACAAGCTGAGTGACCAATGTGACACCCTATTTCATATTTTGCTTTGAGGGTTCAGAATGCCAAGAAAGTTTGCAAGAAACAGCTTAAAAATCTGCCCTGTTCCAGAGATCCACACTGGCAAAGGAAAGATTTCCAAGGCCAGATTTGGAGAATTTGATATCTAAAGAACAACTGCAATATGTGTTCCTTTGTTTGGGCTTTTCTAGAATTTCTTTTACTCCTGGGACTTTTTTTTATATCAAATTACTGGTTGTTCTTACATCCTTTGCAAATCAGATATATGATTTTCTTCCTTCCTTCCTTCTCCCTTCTTCCCACATCTCTTCTCTTCTTTTTTTCTTCTCTCCTGTGGTGGTCTTCTTCTCCTTCTTCCCCCAGCCCTTCCTCTTCTCATCTCCTTCTCCTTCTTCCTCTTCCTCTTTCTCTTTTCTACTTCTCCTTCTCCACTTCCTCCTCCTTCTATTTCTCCCTTTCTTTCTTTGCTTGAAAACAAAATCATACTGGAATTGTCCATATTGTTGTGGAAAGGTCATGTTAATGGTAAGATATTGGCTGATAGTTGTCAATTCTGACAAGATCCTTTAGGGTGGGCTTGAAATTGGGTTTGTGACTGTAGCACTCCAACTTAAGAAAGCACAAATAAAAGGGTTTCTTTCTGGGTGAGAGCAGTGCATCTACAGTTCCAGATCATGCCATTCGGATTCTTCTGGAAAGGAACAGACGTGATGAACAGGAGGATTTACAAACACTAGTATTGGAAGTTTGCCTATTTTTCCTTTGCTAGTGGCTTTATTTCCAATGTAAAATCACCATGAACAGTTAGGAAATATTTTATGCAAATAGCATTCAAGATGAAACATTGTTTTTATTATGTAACTTCTGAATTCATTAAAGAAAAATGCAAATTGATTGCAAATGAAGCTGCCAATTAAACTTAGAAAATATTTTTTAAATATTCTCTTGGTGACAGAAGCATTGTTTTTTTCTATTTAACCAGATTCTAAACATGATAGAGGCCAACTTACAGAGAAGCATTAGGAAATAGTATATAGGAAAGACATAGAAGGTAAAGTTAAGGGTCTTAAAATCAATCTGTTTCTTTCAGGGATCAGTGATTTCCTTAATTCATAAGTTGGAAAGAAAAGTATATTTACAGTGAGCTACCACTGTTACCAGTATTTTGTGTAGAATGACAATATTACATGTTTTAAATTCAGAATATGAAACGAAACTATGACGTCACAATAAAAATCAAATCACGTATTCATAATTTAGCTGGATTTTTATCTTTCGAAATTTACTAAAATATCTCTTCATCTAGATGCAGGTGTCACTCATTTTCAAGTTTTTCCAGGATTGAACCCTTTGGCTTTTTAATCCTAGGTCAACAGTGGAAATGTTAGCACAAGAAACGTTAATACTGATTTTCTCACCTTAGACTAACAAGATTTCTGGATTGCATTGGCAAACAATTCAATAGAAATTTAGAAAGGATATTTTAAGAGCAGGAAATCCCTTGTCAGGGACAAAAAAACTACAGGCAGACAATTCTCATGTCCAATGACTTCTACATTAAAAACAAATGTTTCATACTATTGAAATCATTTCATTACCCAGCTCATTCCTCTTATCTGGAGGTAATTTTTTACAGATTCCAGCCTACTTTGCAGACACAAATTTCCAGCCACTCTCCTTCATGCCCCAAGAGGCCATTTCATAAGCAAGCTAACATCAATTCAAATGAGATTCGTTTTTTCCATCACTTTACACCCTAGAAAACTGATACAGACTTCCCCAGATGAAGTTTAATACAGAACACAGCTTTATGAAGTGTGGAACCTCATTTCAAATGTACACATAATATATCGATATAGACTCTGGGAACATTTTCAAAGAATACAAATGTGCTGGGTCCAAGGCTTAAATGGTCATTTTCGCTGAAATAAAGTTCATAAAAGATTTCAGAAGTCCAGAAAACTTTAACATTTAGTGCCTTTTTCTTGAGATGTCCCAGAATATTCTAATTTAGTAATTAAATCGTATATCCAGCATGTAAATGTGTAGTAGAAGCAATTCATTATATTAAACAAATTTGACAATTGAGGACCTGATTATGAATTTCAAAGCCTGAATACTTAGAGAAAAGATGCATGAGTAAAAACCATTATGACAATAAATAACATATAATACTCTATGAACAATAAAGTGTCCTCCAAACAGAAGAACATGATTAGTCTCAGTGAAGAGCAATGCCTTCGGGGATGTGGTCACTCAAATTCTGCATCCTGTCTGAGAAACTTCACTAAGGGATGTGATTTAATAAGTGGAATTGTCTCATACATTATATCTTTCTTAAAAGTTTGGAGATACACCCTCAATCACTCCCAACCTTCCATATGGGTATGATATCTGTTATCATAGCCTTCCTACATAAATTAATATTTTATCCTGAGTAATGAGCTCCATAACTGAACTAGACTATGCAACAATAATACATCTTTTTAACTTAGCCCTAAACTGCTTTTTCTGTTTGAAGGTTTCTCACACTTCAAGGTATCCATCCCACCTCATTCACTGACAAAGTGTTTATTGGGTGTTTATTTTATGCTAGGGGTTGAGACACAAAACTGAAAAGAAAATTACTTTGCCCTTCAAAAGCTAACAATTAAGAAATCCAGAATTAGGTTTAAAAAATGGGGGGGGGAGAATTTTCAACCCTCCATCCATACCTTCTATAATATGTTTATTTTACTTATGTCAACCATAATCATTTCATGTTGATTTATAAACATGATTCCTTTTCACAGAGACAAGTCTAAGAAGAAAACACCATCTATGATTTTACTACTCAGAGAATCTCTGTGAATGCTTTGTGTATTCTCTCCAGTGTTCCCTCCCCACCATCACCATGATGTTTATAAGTTATCTAGTCACAGGGTCAAGAAGACATGAACATGCTTAGAATAAGACCATCCTTCTGCCAACTTCCACGGAGAGGGGCCGAAGAGTAACCAAGTCAAAAGTAAATTGACCATCCTTCCACTGACCTCCAGGTCTTTATTAGTAGAAGTGAGATGGGACACTCAGAGCTGTGCAAACTCCTGGCAAGATCTCATCACCACTGCATGCCTCGGCTCCATCATGACTAATTCTCATTGTGCCCTGTACCCCTATTTATTTCAGACACACAAGAAGCCCAGCCCTTCCTATTTTTCTTCTAGTACCCCAGCCGCTAATCTGTTTCTGGACATCTTCTCTCTCTGCCTGGAATTTATACCCTTAACTTATTCTTAACTTATACTTTCCCATCTCTTTAAATTTGTGACTCCAGAAACTCATTCAGTCTCTCATTCATTCTCTATATCCTTAATATGTTATAGAAGTAACTTCCTTTACTTTTTGCTCTGAAGATACTGCTTCCTAGGCAACCTTCTTGGAACTGAAAAATGTGTCTTCCTTAACCTCATTGTTGCTTCTGAATCTTTCTCCTTCCCTTCTCCCTGTAAACACTGATATTTGAATCTCATGTGATTGGACTAAACAAGCCAGTACACCTCTAAAACTTGAGTCACCTCCCCTTATTCTGAAGGAGGGTAGGTATTCCCTTGACCTCCAGTTCACAACATGCTCCTGGTTTTCCCTCTAATTCAATGGCCACTTCTCAGCCTCCTTTGCTGATCTGCCCCATTTGTTATCTCCAAACTTTGGAGGTCCTTGGGGCTTAGCCCTTGGATCCAGGTCTAATCGTAATAACCTCCCAAAGATCCTTCTCAAATGTTTCCATCTAAATTAAAAGTGATTCCATCTTTTCTGTTGCTCAAGCAAAACCCAAGTCATCTTGTAGCTGTCATTGACTTCTCTATTTTGTTTTCCTGCTCATCCCATTCATCAACAAGTCTACCTCCTGAATACTGGGTTCCATCTCTAAGATATACCATTTTTCACATTTTAAGATTCTCTGAAATTTGCACATGACATAAAACAAATGGCAGGTCATATTTTAATTGGCAGTTCTAATTTAGAACCTAAATTATGTCATTTCTTTCTTGGTTAAAATTTATATTAAAGCATGCTTCTACCCTGCCTAAAACCTTCCAGTGGGTTCTATTTTGTGCTAGATAAAACACAAAGTCATTACAATAACTAAAAAGGGCCTATAATTTTGGATGCCCTTACTTCTCTAAATTAATTTTCCCCTTGCTCAGTCTGTTCAGCCCTCTTGGCCTCTGGGCACTCCCGTCTCAGGTACCTAGCACTTACTGTTATCTCAGTTTGGAATGCTTTTCTTTCAGGTATTACACACGCATCACTCTCTCACTTCCTTCAGACCTTTCAACAAATACCACCTTCTCAAATCAAGCCTTCCCTGCCTGCTGTATTTAAACTGCAACATCCATCCCACCAACATTCCCTATTGCCCTTCCTTGCTGTATTTTTCACCATAGCATTTATTACTTTATGACATATTATAAGGGGCAAAACTTTCTTTCTTTCTTTCTTTCTTTCTTTCTTTCTTTCTTTCTTTTCTTTCTTTCTTTTTACTCTTTCATTCATTTCTATATCCTTAGTGCTAAGTCTGTACCAGGCCCAAATTTGGTGCTCAATAATTAGTTATTGAATGAATGAATATATAACATAGATGTAATTTCTCTTTTACAAAATTAGACCCAAGTAGAGTATATGTCTACTCCTCTTCTTCAGTAGTAATCTGGGCAACATACATGTTCTTGTCTCTGATATAAATTAAACAAGTATTTTCATTTAATGTCTATTAACTTAAACATAACTATTATTAGAGATGGTATTTATTGAGCACTCTTTATATACTAGTCATTATACTAAATGTTTTTATGTATTATTTAATTTTCATTACAAGTCTATGAGTTAGGTAATATTAGCCCTATTTTACAAATTAGGAAATCAATTCTCAGAGAAATTATAATTGTCTTAAGGTCTCCTAATAGTAAAGAGCTACAGAACTAGGATCCAAATTCAAATAGTCTGATTCCAAAGTTCATTATCCTGGGCTTCCCTGGTGGCACAGTGGTTGACAGTCCGCCTGCCGATGCAGGGGACGTGGGTTCGTGCCCCGGTCTGGGAAGATCCCACATGCCGCGGAGCGGCTACGCCCGTGAGCCATGGCCGCTGAGCCGCCATGGCCGCTGAGCCTCCGCGTCCGGAGCCTGTGTTCCACAACGGCAGAAGCCACAACAGTGAGAGGCCCGCATACCGCAAAAAAACAAAACAAAACAAAACAAAAAACAAACTTCATTATCCTGCCTCTGAAGGCCAAATGTGGAATTTATGGAGGAAATCACACTAGTTGTATTTGCTATACTTACGTAGATTTACATGGCTTTATTGCTTATCACAGGCCTTTTATCCAGAGGCATCCTTGTTCACGGATTCTTTATTTGAGTTCTCTCACCACCAGCCCTGTGATTTCTTTTAAGGAACTATATATGTGTATGTGACATTCACCTTTGTAGAAGAAAAGCTGGGATCCAACATCTTTATGATCTTTTTAAATAGTTTTTTAGGATCCACGTTTGGAATCGAGGATGGGGTGACCTTCCAGAGAAAAGACATGAGGTATGTGGTGGGAGAGAGGAGGATTACTTAACAAAATTAGAGCTATTTTAGGGAGGAGAACGTAGTAAGGGATGCTAGATGGACAACTGCCAATGTACATGTAGGTAAGCGCTCTGTGCTTCTCTGGACTTAGCTTATGTCAAAGAGGAATTGAGGGCTCATTAGTCAGAGATCAGTATGGACCCCTGTTTATTTCATTCAGATGCAGCTTCCAGAAGAAGGCGAAGTTTAAATCTACTTTGCATTTTCATTATCGTTTGAATATTTGGTAGCCTTCAGGGAATAGTGAGGAAACCAAAACAGGAAAAAAATCATAGCAAGAATTTTAGTGTCTGTACTGAAAGCTCTCATCTAGGTTTGGTGCAGCAATGAGAAGTTACTTCCATCAGTGCCCCACTCTTTTCTCAGTACAATTTTCAATTCCTGGTGTATGCAGTTATCTCCTGCTTTTCAAAAGTTTGCTCTATGCCACTTTGCTTTTATGAAAGACCTACATTAGTACCTATTTTCACTAACCGAAAGAAATCTGAAGAGAATTTTCACTTTTACAAAAAAAAATTGTGAAAAGGGAAAGACTGTTTAGCATTTGCTTTTCAGCAAGTTGTTTCAGAGGCAGTGGGCACTCCAGTATCTAAAGTGGCACTGCCAAGCTCCTTCCCCAGAAACTACACTCAGCATCTTAGCATCAAGCTGCCATTTGAAGTGTCTGTGAGCATTGGTGCTTTATCTCGATTTATTTTGCGCATTCCTTAGCAAGATGTGTCCTAAGGCAGTTGCTTCTTTGCTTTACCACATTTCTGCTTAAGAAAGTTTTCATAGGAACGCTCTACTTTCGGATAGCGGGGGAAAACCTGTATAATGTTGTCCCCTGCCAGAGTCCCTGATGTGCTCATGATAGCAACAGCACAACTCCTCTCTCTGGTCCAGTCTCATCAAGTGCCTCACTGCTCAGAGGTTAAGCATATTTCCAGAAGCCCGTTTAGGCTTCCTCCACTAATTTTCCCACTTTTGGATTCTTCAAAATGCTTTGTGCTATCCTGCTCTATCTGCCACATATTTAGCAGAAATTATTAAGTTTCTACCATGTGTACAATGACCTTTACTAGGAACCAGCAATTCAGAAAGTGTTCACCGCTTTTTTCTCCCTGTCTAGCCCACTAGTCATGCCAACAAAAAACTGAAAAAGGAGAAGGAAGAATTGGAGAGCTCAGCCCAGGGGAACCGTGTGGTACACTGGTTAAGAGGGAGTCTCTGCAACCAAGAGATAAGGTCAAATTGCAGTTCTGCCATTTACCAGGATGGACAGTCATTTACCCACTGGGGCTTTGTGACTAATTCTGTAAAATGGAAATTATAGTAGTACCTGCTCCACAGGGTGGTCAAAAGGATTAAACAAGTTCACACATACAAGCTCTTAGAAGTGAGACGGACCAAACAATGAGTTTTGGATATTATTATTATTATGTCAAAACTGAAAACAATTTCGAAGGTTTTTTTCCTTAAAGTTTACATTATACAGTATGACTCTGTTTCTTATATTATTTTTGTTGGCCTTTCCTAACCTACTGTAGTTTCCATAGGGCTTTTTTGATATATGGCAACTAAAATATATATGATATGCCAGGTGCTCAACAGTACTCTAAGATACCTGCTTTGTTTCTAATTATTTATTACACTTTAAAAATACCAGGTATGGTTATCTTGAAATAATTAATAATCAATTAGGGACATCAGATATATGAATAAATTGGATATCTGAAAGCTAGTTTTTTTTTTTTTTTTTTTTAGTTTGGTTTATTTAGCAGTATTGAAACATAGTTCTAAGTTCTCTGACACACCTCCTATCTACCTCTTATCAAGAAGTGGGTCGATGCTTGATTAACAGAATAGTGTACAATTGATGATGACCCAGACAGCTTCCACTTTCTACTGGGAAAACTCACTCTCAGAACCACCATGCAATAAAAGAAAGTCCAAGTGGCCTGTGGCAAAACATGTGAAGAGAAATAGAGACCCCAGCCCATAGCCCTAACTGACTTTCCAGCTACCAGCCAGCCCAAAGTTGCCAGCTATGTGAGTGCCATACTGGAAATGAATACCCCAGTGCCCAGTCAATATGTTCCAACAGATGATACTTGGAACAAAGACAAACTGTCTCTACCAGCCCTGCCCATACTGCAAATCCATGAATACTATAAATGACTGTTGTAGTTTTGGTACACAAAGTTTTGGGGTGGTTTGCAATTGAGAACTAGAACATATTATAATGTTTTATTCCTACCTAATTAAACCTTTGATATATAATCTTAAAATACTGCAAATCATTGCAAAAGTAACTTTTTCAATCTCTGCTGAGCCTCTCTACCTCAGTGCTTTCCAACGTAGGATCTATAAAGTGAAAGAGCCAAAATAAGGGCACCAAGTCTGATGCAATGCCTAGATAATCCACAGACTGGATAATCAATACTGTGTCATTGAGATATAAATATAATTATCCTGAAAGTCAGCGTGTGAAGAAATAACAGCAGACATTATAGCACTGCACATGCTTCAGAGAGCATACATTTTCTGGTAAGTCTTAGAATCAAAGTTGTGCTCTTCGAGTTGTCAAACTACTTCTTAAGAAGCAGTACAATGGATGGTGGTCATTGAAACTCAAGCTATTAACAGGCTAAAATCTTAACTATTACCAGATCACAGAGCTAAAGTTTTGATTCATGTAAAATATACTAAACCATGGTGCATGCCAGCCATCAAGTTGCATGCTTCCCCACGCATCTTTGTTACCTAATTTTCTTAGATTAGATGATGTTGTGTCATCTCATAAAATCTTTGCTTGCAGGGAGAAATGTTCTCCTTTTTGTCTTGCATTTTTTCTTGCATAAACATGAAAATATAAGGACAGCATAAATATTTTCCAAACCAAGATTACTATGCTTTGCAATTTGGAAATAAAGTTTTGTTTTGACAGTTACTTGACTATGACAATCATTCTGTTATCCAGGTACATTTGATCATTATTATTATTATTTTTTTGGCGGTACGCGGGCCTCTCACTGTTGTGGCCTCTACTGCTACGGAGCACAGGCTCTGGACGCGCAGGCTCTGGACGCGCAGGCTCAGCGGCCATGGCTCACGGGCCCAGCCGCTCCGCGGCATATGGGATCTTCCCAGACTGGGGCACGAACCCGCGTCCCCTGCATCGGCAGGCGGACTCGCAACCACTGCGCCACCAGGGAAGCCCTGATCATTATTTTTTAAATGGTAATGATCACGTTACTAAATGACTTCAAAGGAGAAATTCCTTTCAGAAAATGTCATCCTAAGAAGCACTCAAACTGCAAAATAAGGTACTCAGGATGGTCTATTATTTCCTTCAAGACAGTGGGTGGGGAATACAAAATTATACTTACCAAAGGGAAAAGGGGGGGAAGGGATTAATTAGCAGTTTGGGATTAACATATACACGCTACTATATATAAAATAGATAAACAACAAGGACCTGTATAGCACAGGGAACTATACTCAATATTTTGTAATAACCTATAAAGGGAAAGAATCTGAAAAAAAAAGTATTATAACTGAATCACTTTGCTGTACACCTACAACTAATACAACATTATTAATCAACTATATTTCAATTGAAAAAAAAGAAAAAGAGGAGTAAGAAAAAAAGTCATTGTAAAAAAAAAAAAGACACTAGGTGGATAAGGGTTAGTAATGACAGCAACAAAAGTAGTAGTAATAATAAAAAGTTAATGATTTATTCATAGACATAACAAGTAAATATTTAAAAGGTAAACAGGGACTCCCCTGGCAGTCCAGTGGTTAAGACTTCACCTTCCAATGCACGGGGTGTGGGTTCTATCCCTGGTCGGGGAGCTAGGATCCCACATGCCTTGTGGCCAAAAACCAAAAACATAAAACAGAAACAATATTGTAACAAATTCAATAAAGACTTTAAAAATGGTCCACATCAAAAAAAAAAAATCTTAAAAAAAATAAAAGGTAAACATATTAAATTTAAAGTAACTCATATAAGCTTATTGAATGTTTTCAAATAAAGGCAATAATTAATAAATATAAGGCCACATATTGAAAGTGATTATATTTATGAATCCCCATAAGCCAATTATACTTTATTCCTGAGAATATATACAAAACCCCCTGAGGATTTAACCACTTCTGACCCTGGGAGTCTAAAGACCAGCAAGTTCTAATAAAAAAACAATATACAAGCTCTCTGGGAATTAATAAATAAAATAGTGAAAGTTACTATGATCCTATCTACATTATTTTTTGAATCCTTATCTAGAGACTATGCATATTTTTAAAAAATGATGCCCAACGTGGATCTCATTTTCTACAAGTTCTCATAAATTATATGTTTTCAATTCATTATATATAATTGCTTTAGTTATTTTTTTAAAGATCTCCAAGTTCAAAACAATAACATTTGAGAATATATGATTCAGCACCTTTCATGATGGGGCAGCTGGAAAAATAAAAGATGATTGATGAAGTAGTGAGGTCCATTTAAGTCACTGGTAAATATCATGTTATCCCTTGAGATAAATGGCATTACCACCTTTCTCATATGTATGCAGAGTCACAAGTACACATGTGAGCAACTAACAACGTATGTAAAAAAAAAAAAGAATGTCCTTTGGGTGTTATTAAGTAAAGAAAATCCGTTAAATCAAAAAGCAGAAAATAATTAATCCTGTAATTTACTAGTTAGCTTTCAAACTGGCAAGATATGATTCTGGTTAATATTATTTAATGTGAAAATTAATTGGAGAAGCCATTTATCAAAGACAAATTTTGAATGTGTATCAAAAATGTATGTAAATTTGTATGAGATACAAAAGCATACATGCATGCCTACTTTGAAAATAGCTTAATGAAAATAAAATCAGTGGTTCCACTTATAATTGTTAATTATTTAGTTTCTTTTTTTTATAACTTGGTTATCTAGTTGATTTTAATTTTCCTTGATATCATTCACTAATGTCAAATTTTACTGCTCTATAATTTCCCTTCTTAAAAGCAATGCTAATTTAGTTTTGCTCCTTTGTAGACCTAAATTTTTCTGAGTGTTTCATATTCCCAATCCATTATTTTTGTACAAAGCCCACAACAGCTATCACTGTAATAGAGCATGTTACAAGCAGAAACTTGAAAGACAATGTGGGGTGGGAGAGAAATAATATAGGCCTTAGAATCCGAAAGAACAGAATTGAGTTCCAGTTTTTCCTTTACTAGCTGTGAGACCTTGGGAATATTTAATCTCTCTAATCTCTTCTTCTTCATCTCTAAAATGGGCTCCAAACACCTACTTTGGAAGTTCTAAAAATAACTAAGTGGACTAAAGTTTGCTAAAATCTGAACTGGGACCCTAGCACATAAAAGTTGATGAATATATTTAATTGCTACCATTCTGATAAATATGGTATTAATTCTACTTTAGTATTGATACTAACAATAAGACAGTATAATGTCAGTTAAGATCATAGATTCTGCACCCAGACTGCCTGGGTTCAAATCCTGGATTACTACTTACTAACTATGCGACCTTGGGAAAATTACTTTCTCCATGCCATAGTTTCCTTACCTATAAAATGGGAATAATAATAAAGCCTATCTTATAGATTTGCTTTGAGGACTAAATGAATTAATAAAAGAAAAGTATGATGTGTAGTGTTTATTACTTAGTGACCCTTAATAAGTGTTTTCTATTATTTTTATTCCAAATTTTGAACTTTATTTTATTTATTTTTTTGTACAGCAGGTTCTTATTAGTTATCTATTTTATACATATTAGTGTATATATGTCAATCCCCATCTCCCAGTTCATCCCACCACCACCGCCCCACCCCACTGCTTTCCCCCCTTGGTGTCCATACATTTGTTCTCTAATGTTTTCTATTATTATTAAGTAACTAAGGCTATTTTAATTATGATTTTATAGATTGTTAATAGACTGACTGGGCTTGAATCCCAACTCTTCTTTCCACTTACTTAGTGGGTAAACTTGGGCAATATATTTCTGTGGCTCAATTTTCTTATGTGTAAAATGAATATAATAATAAACCTCAGAGGGTTTGGGATATACATATACATATATGTATAACTATAAGTATATACATATATATGTTTTTAAGATATGTATGTATATTTCATGTATGTCATATATCTGTATCTATATATCTTGAACAACTCCTGGCAATAAGAGGTATTATACAAATGTTAGCTACTATTCTGAAAATAAAGACATAATTTTATCAGTAAAAATATTATTAAAATCATAATTACATATAAATCAAACCCCTCCCACAAACTTAAAAAATAAATTGGTTTATTAATGATAATTACAGTAATAAAGTTGATCATTTGGCTTGTCATTTCTTTGAGGCAGGGCCTTAGCTTCCATATTTTTAATCCATGGGTAAATGAGTTAGAAATTAAAATATGGATTTATATCTAAATAATTCCTTATGCTCAGTAGCAAACCCTTCCCCAGCCTCTTGACAGGCATTAATCAAGTGCATGGGAAAAAAAATGATTTCCTTAAACTTAGCCCATGTTTAAAGTCTGAGCACTCACAATTTAATCCACTTCTGCAGTTGTATGGAAATCCAGTGCAAGTGTTGGGATTAGAAAACCAGATTAACTGATTGTCTCTGCTAACTACAAACCCATTTCCTCAAGGAAGATTTTCTTCCAGGTTGTGAGAAATACCATATGCCCAGAGTAAATAGCCATTCGAATAAGAAATACCCCATCAGATTTTATTAACCCTGTGACATTCTAGAAGGCCTTTTTTGACATCAATGAAAGCCATGGCTCCAATCTTTAGGACACAACTCGGAACCAGACAGTAAAGAATAAGTAGGTAAACACCAGAATGCTGGAAGTCAAGTCAAAACACTCATCCCAGTGAGATGGAATGCTGGAAGCCAACCACCATGCCTGGACTCCCTTTGCTGAATTCAATCTGAGGATTCTATGCACTCAAATCTGAAAATGGATGGGTTTCTTCTATTGCTTTCTGTGAGTAAAATGTTTAATCTTCCTTTGGCTTTTTAACTTTTTGCCTGAATTTTTATTTTGGGAAATCTAAGCAGTTTCAGAAACAGTTATTTCTGGTAACGAGAACCTAGAATAGACATACTTACTCTAAATTCCTGGAGCATTGTTACTACCTGGAGTGTAAATTATACTTGTGGACACTTTTAAACATGTGTTCCTCTTTTTATAGGTGAGCCAGAGCCTATCACCTAATTGCTTTACTTTAGCAATTGCTAAATGCATAATATTTGCTGCCCAGACCTAGGGCTTTTATGTTTTACTTTATAATATAAATTATTATAATAAAATAAAAATTTTAAGCCTAATATGTAATCATCAAGAAGAACATAGTCCAACAGCTAAATATCTCAATGTATTTCATTCCTTTCAAAACTAATTTAGGTACCTTATTTTTTAAACACTTGATAAATTTCCTGACTGAATTTTGATCTAAAAAGTTCTCTTCAAGCATACTAAGTTAAGTAGGTGCTTGAAAGCTTCAATTTTGAAGTGGAGTTTTCTAACAATTTTTTAAAATGGTGAATAATGATGGAAGAGACTAAATAAAAACATCTCAGCCTAAGAAGCTAAGAAACCGTAATGACATCCCATATGCTGCCCTAAAATATAATCAAGTGTCATCATGTCCAAAAGCATCAGCAAGAACTCTGAGTTATAGGTTAAGATTTTAAAATCATAACTCTCCCAAATCCAGATATGACAATAGTTATAGATAGTTCAGACAGATGATAGATAGAGAGAATAGATAGATAGATAGATAGATAGATAGACGGATAGATAGATGGATAGACAGATAGATAGACGGATAGATAAAGTGGTGGGTAACTAGATTTACTGACAAGAAGTTGCACCAGAGAACAGATTCTGAGGAACTGTTTGTAAGACAGACCTTCTTCAACCTATTGGAGCTTTCCAGGTCATCCTTGTATGCTCAACATACAACATAGAAGGCTTCCCCATAGATCCCTGGGTTTCTAGGAGGGTTACAAACACTGAGATAAACAAACTGGCTCTGGGTTTTCCAATTCATGTTAGTTCATATTTCTATATGGTAATTATGGCGAACAGTGAGTGATAAGGGACAGAAATAGGTAATACAGACTAGTTTGTATTCAGAACCCAGGTTAGCATTAAACCTGGAAAAACATTGGTAATAACTGGAGTCTGAATCCAGGTACCCCAAGCAAAAGAGCACAGGCCAGTGAATGATCTGAGAATAGAAGCTGGCCATGAGAAACAAGGCAAGGAATAAAATCCTGTATATGAGGAGCCTGAAAATATTAGATCTGGGCATTTCTGCCCATCTCAGAATACAAGATATTTGCCCAGTGGCAGGCCAAGGAAAACTATGCTGCTCCATAACGTGAAGCCAGTTCTTAGGGCCAAAGGGCAGGTGAAGTAGGAAATAGTCATTGTAACTTTACAACTGCGGAAACCTGTCGTTTGCCATTGTAATAGGAGTTTTCTTATGTGGTGTTTCAGGAAAACTGAGAGAAGAAATTACTCATTTGTATGCGAGGCTAGGATTTACCCCTCTGTGATTCTACTGGGTCACATGCATCTGGGGTAGGATTTACAGTTTTATGCAGGAGGAATGTTCTATTTTAGAGAAATGATCCCTCACTTTTATATGGCACTTTAGAGCTTATAAAGATAGTTTACATTCATGATTATATGCTGTGGTAGATAGCAGTTTTAACAATAGCCCTAAGATGACTGGATTGCAAATGAAAGAAAATCCAGCTCAAATAAATGGAAATTTATGTAATTATGCTAAAAAAAAGGGAGTTTCTAATTTCAGGCAGAGGTGGCCTTCAGAGGCTAAATAATAGCACCAGGATATAGTTGCTCTATCTCTCTGTCTCTATCTCTTGACTCTGTTTTCTCTCCACCGTGTTTATTCTCAGTTAGGTTCTCCCTGTGTGGTAGCAAGCATGGTCACCAATACTGCGGGCTACCAAGCACTCCACTTAATAAACCTATCTTGGAAGTGGAAGAAAACACCTCTTCCTTGAGAGCTGCAGCAAGAGTTCAAGGTGTGGTCAGGCCAGGGACATGTATCCATCCTCAACCCATCTCTGTGGCCAGGGGCATGTAGAATTCCTGTTGGTCAAGAGTGGAGGTCAGCTCCTCCCAACCCACAGGGACTGAAAATGAGAAAGGCTTAATCCGTAAAAAGAAAAGAAGAGATGCTGGGCAGGCAATAGACCAGATGTCCCCTATAAAATTATAATGATCTTTTTCACACACGAAGCTGAGGCTTGCTCAATATTACACAGAAAACCTAGGTTTCTGACTGGCTAAGACAATACCTAATTCCAAACCCATTCTTTCTAGCCTACTCCTAGTAAAGAAGCTAAATACCTGCTTCCAAGTCCTCTCTTGGAACTAGGGATGGCTTTTTGGCACTTCTGGTCAATACAGATAAGGTGAAGACTGCTGGGCTCTTCTAGGGCAATGTTTGCATTCTTGATACCAGGGGCAAGCAAAGTAGGGGACATCCTTTCCCCTTCTTCCTGTCTTTACTGAAGACATGAGACCTGGGGCTGCAGCATCACAAACTCAGTTATGAAACAAGGAGTCAAATCAACACTTAAGATAGCAGAATAGAAATCTAGAAGAAAGCTGGGTTTTAGTAGCATCATCAAGGCACTCCTAACCCTGAAGTGTCAGTCTAAACATCTTTTTTTTTTAGGCCACGACACATGGCTTGCGGAATCTTCCTGAACCAGGGATGGAACCCATGCCCCTGCAGTGGAAGCATGCAGTCTTAACCACTGGACCACCAGGGAATTCCCCAGTCTAAACATCTTGCTGTGACAGATTGTTAAATGGCTTTATTGCCATTTTAGGCCACTTTTAGGTGAAGTTCTGGTTTTTGTTTGTTTTTAGTAAAAGCATTCTTAATATATATTTCTATCAATAGCTAATCTAACAGGAAGCTGATGCCTTGGGCCTAGGAGAAACTGTGTCTCTTTATACCTTAGAGATTTAATTAGTTTAACTCTTTCAGAGAAATTGCATTTCATGTATTTCCAAATTCTTAGATGAATTCTCACTGTAACTCCCATGTACTAACTGCATTACCTGCCTTAAAGGCTTATTGTAAAGGTGAAATTGCATTTTTTTAATGTCTTAAAACTATAAAAATCTTTACAAAAGAAAAGCAGTCTTATTATGAGAACCATCTGTAACATCTTTCCAATTCAAGAGGATATAAGAGAATGTGAGAAATCATTTGTGGCTACCTGAATTAAACAATGTTTTGTAACATCCAGAAATTGCTGTTTTAATTTAATTCCAAGATTTTTACATAGAATTTATATACACTAAGAAATCATTAGCCACTTTAATTTTACCTTGCGTATTTTTTAATGTTTTAATATGAATAAGTATTTAAATAAAAACAAAAAAGGCATATCAGGGTGAACAACCCACTGTATTTCCCAGGACTGTCCCAGTTTTAGCAACAAATATCTCATATCCTGGAAACCCCTGATTCCCAGGCAGCCCTGCTGGTTGCTCTCCCTGTGACCCTACCAATTCTGTTATCTTTTAATCTTTTAAGTTATGTTGACTTTCACTGTTTCTAATGTTAAAGGTCCAATAATTCATCTACAGGCATACCTCCTTTTATTGCACTTCATTTTATTGCTCTTCGCAGACACTGCGTTTTTTACAAATTGAAGGTTTGTGGCAACTCTGCGTTGAGCAAGTCTATTGGTGCCATTTTTCCAAGAGCATTTGCTTAGTCTCTCTGTGTCACATTTTGGTAATTCTTGAAATATTTCAAATCCTTCACCATCAAAAAATCACAACTCACTGAAGGTTCAGGTGATGCACTTTTTTTAGCAATAAAGTAGTTTTAAATTAAGGTATGTACATTATTTTTTAGACATAATGCTATTGCACACTTAATAGACTACAGTATAGTGTAAACATAACTTTTAAATGCACTGGGAAACCAAAAAATTCCTGTGACTCGCTTCATTGTGAGATATTTGCTTTATTGTGGTGGTCTGGAACTGAACCCAAAATACCTCTGAGGTATGTCTGTATTAATTCACTCAACAAGCATTTGCTGAGCCAGCTCACAAATATGGCAGGCGCCATGGGTACATCCAAACTGCTCACAAGCCTAGTGGTAAGACCTGACCTCAACACTTAATTGACTCACTATAATACCGCTTCAGACTGACCCTAGCAAATTTGTTCACTAACATCTATGGGGTTATACATCTTTTTTTTTTTTTTTTTTTTTTTTTTTTGCCGTACGCGGGCTTCTCACTATTGTGGTCTCTCCCGTTGCGGAGCACAGGCTCCGGACGTGCAGGCTCAGCAGCCATGGCTCACGGGCCCAGCCGCTCCGCGGCATGTGGGATCTTCCCGGACTGGGGCACGAACCTGTGTCCCCTGCATCGGCAGGCGGACTCTCAACCACTGCGTCACCAGGGAAGCCCTATCTTTTGAAAATATCTGTTTTCTCCAGCAATAGGAGGCAGGTAGGAACTATTTTTTTAACCAGGTAAAAAATTACATTAAAGGCAAGTTGCAGACCAATCCTGATGCAAATTCAAACATTTAAAAGCAAAGGTGCTTAGAGTCTGTCATACAGAGTGAAGTAAGTCAGAAAGAGAAAAACAAATACCGTATGCTAACATATATATATGAAATCTAAAAAAAAAAAATGGTACTGATGAAACTAGTTGCAGGGCAGGAATAAAGATGTAGACATAGAGAATGGACTTGAGGACACGGGGAGGGGGAAGGGTAAGCTGGGACAAAGCGAGAGAGTGGCATTGACATATATACACTACCAAATGTAAAATAGCTAGCTAGTGGGAAGCAGCCGCATAGCACAGGGAGATCAGCTCAGTGCTTTGTGACCACCTAGAGGGGTGGGATAGGGAGGGTGGGAAGGAGATGCAAGAGGGAGGGGATGTGAGGATATATGTACACATATAGCTGATTCACTTTGTTATGCAACAGAAACTAACACAACATTGTAAAGCAATTATATTCCAATAAAGATGTGAAATAAAAAGAATGATGGAATAAGTATTTAGAAAAAGTCTTTCACTGATAAATCATTTCTAAGCATTCTGCAAAAAATAAATAAATAAACAAATAAATAAATAATAAAAGCAAAGGTGCTTCAAAATAGTCATGCACTTAAAAAAAATACTCAGTGATGCCCTGCAATCTGTCCTAACCACTCTGACAAGCACTTGATGTGAAAGGTTTCTCTAAGAGGAACACAGTTACATTCTAATGGCAAGATCCGCTAACCTTTGAGTTAGATTAGACAGAACAGTCCTGGCAGGACTGGGGTGAAAAGACCAAATGGGCACTGAAAACTCGGACTCAACACTAAAGGTATGACCCTGGTGTATTTGCCAGATTCCAGTACTTCATTTACACAGTGGCAGCAAAGTCCATACATTTTTTTCTAGCTAACTATTTATCTTGGGAACTGTTAATTTCAACAAGGAAAAAAAACCCTATTTCTAGTATTCTCTATGCTAATTAACAAACTCTCTGCTGTGGAGTTAGACAATACTTGAACTACTTTCCATCGACACCTCTAGAGTGTGAAATCCTTCCTAAAGTCCTTCAAATACAAACTAACAATCACTAGACTATGGAATGAATTTAACACACACACACGCACACACACACACACACACACACGGGAGAGATATAAAATCCTAAGATATTTTAAAATAAATTATCTTGCAACAAATATGAGCGATACCTAGTGATTATTCTTTTAAAATGTAGAAGAAATCCCTATCACCAAACAAAATACTTGGGTGTCTCAAGGACTTGACAAGGTGACCTGTGAATGAGGTCTTAAAAGATAATATGAGGGCTTCCCTGGTGGCGCAGTGGTTGAGAGTCCGCCTGCCGATGCAGGGGACGCGGGTTTGTGCCCCGGTCCAGGAAGATCCCACATGCCGCGGAGCGGCTGGGCCCGTGAGCCATGGCCACAGAGCCTGCGCGTCCGGAGCCTGAGCTCCACAACGGGAGAGGCCGCAACAGTGAGAGGCCCGCGTACCACCAAAAAAAAAAAAAAAAAAAGTCCATTCAAAGAATAAATGCTATAAAATCTCAAAAGAGCCTTAGGCTTCTTCAGAAACAGAAGAACAGGTGACTCACTTCATCCTTTCCTCCAGTGGGTCAAGGAGTAAAGAGTGCATTGCTGGAAGCTGCAGTAGCAGTGGTAAAAAGAAGAGCAGGCAAACTAGTTCCATGTCTATTTTATTAGAAAAAATGGAGGCGTGGGATGAAAACAGGGAGCTGACACAAGACTGAGAAATAGCCCTGAGAGTTTTTAATTAGAGGAAAATCCTATCTGCCCATGATCTTCAATCCCTACCTGGTAGGGGTCTCCATCTCTACTCACCTGGGGAACACTTGAGCTGCTCCTGTTCCTGGCCATGGGGGTCATTGGATACCTAGGAAGGGGTGCTTCTGTGTTCCTGGCCCCCCAAGTCAGAACACAACCAGAGAAATTCTATACAATTCCTTCTAATTAGGCTTTAGGATCCAAACAGTCCTGGAGCATAGCCCACTGGCAAATTAGAGAATGCCATGGACTTTATAATAATTTTACATATGACAAAACCAAGATTCTTTATGAATATAAACAACAGCACAAGATCAAAGATTATATCCCAAAGGTCCTGATTCCTCCTCTTTATGGAGCTTGGCCTTATGAACTTTATCAGCAATTTAAAGGTACGTTTTGCATATTTCATTGTCAAGCCGCTAATATATTCCTTCCCTGGCAGCTCAGTTTTTCTAAAAGAGCCCAATTCCTTGCTTTATATCCCTTCTCTTTCTTCTTATTAAAGAATCAGTAGGTTTCTGTTGCTCAACGTTCTACACTTTCAAAGCACTGGTCTTCCTATTTAGTATATTCCTTAAATAATTACAGTTCTCTTTTATAATAAACTCTTCCTGACTTGTTACCAGTCTACATTTTTATCAGCCTTGGTTCTGCCTTTAGAGTTGTTTCAGCAACGCTAATTATAAAGAAAAAGATAAGGTTGAATTGTTTTTCTTCCCCACTCATAGCAGCTCAGAATATGAACTGTAGCATTCTACTTTCTTATTTGTACAGGTAATGATGTATTCATTGTGGCAAAGTCTTCACAGATATTAAAAATGACTTGCTTTTTGTAGATGTGCTAATTATCTTTTCTTGATCAAGAAAAAAATATTGGATTAGCTTCCAACGACACAGTTTAATTTACACCAATATTTGATGCTGGCAAGTAGCCTGAGCTATTTTGTGCTACTTCATTTTTTGACTAGGAAATAAAAGTATTCTGGAAAATTATTATTAAGAAATGTGTAAAATAACTAGTATATATAATTGAGTGTGGAAGGTCACCACCAGTTACACTATAATACTGATGTAAATGCAGAGAAATGGTGAGGAAGCCAAAGGACAAACAGGATGGATGGTTTACAATATCCAACTTGAGCAATGAGGACTAATTCAATCCACTTTGGACATGCAGAGATAACTCTGCTATTAAATGACTATTTGCACCAGGAAGAAGTAAGCTATACCTTTTTAAGACATAAAAACTACATCATTTCCTGGTGGCAGAAAGACGCCAACATTTTCATGATGTTCCATTCATTTATTTCTTTTTACTTGTACAGCATTAAGACCAGAATTGTTTGTGATGGCGGACTAGGTTTAGTGGATTCTGTTACCTTTGATTACAGTTCTTTGTTATTTTCTGAAAGCCTATTTAGTTGTGAAATTTGATGTAAGACCATATTGTTGGCAGGAAAAAACCCTGATCCTTAACCTTAATTTACACATTTCAACCTCAAAGCGATCACTATGATTTATGTTTATAAAATAATAACTTTAATACTATGAAATATTACAACATAAAAACCAATATTATTCACTGTCAAAAGAAAGAAAATGAGAGAGAAAATGAACTTTTCTCTTTATGTTTTGTTTTAGTGGGAACCAGATTTCTCTTTAATTCCAACCAAAAGACATTTTCAAAATAAATAGAGAAAACTGGCTTGCCCTTAATTCTAATGCACAGAGGTCATAAACCAAGTAATCCACACAGTTCTCATTCCCTTTCTCTCCTAATCTTATCTGTGCAGAAATACAGACTTCCATAAAATGTTAGTGAGATGTTTAATATGAGCTCACTGCAAGATCAGAGGATTGCTGAGACCATTTCTCCAGGTTGGTCTGGATATTGGTGATCCATGGTTAAAAAATGATGATAAGATAAAAGTAAGATATGGAGCTAGAATTAAAATTCAAGTCTTTTGATTCCCAGTTCAAAGTGCTTTTTACCAAAATACTGTAGCTCTGTGACCTTGGACAAGACTTTCAGCTTTTCTGAGTCTCTTTGTCATTATTAAAATTAATGTTATAACACTACCCAAACCTACTCATTGAGTTTTGCTCACATTCACATAAAAGTACAATGTAAAATATAAATATAAGATATTCTGTCCTTGAAAATAATAAAAAATCTCAATATCAAACCATTATGAATGTGCCACTCATACCATGCACTATACTTCTCTCTTACCTGATAAAAGTAATAACTTGTGAAAACGTCCACGGAGAAGAAAAGTGACTAATTTATGTGTGAGCCCAGGCATATGCATTTGGCTTGTATTCTGTCCAGAGAATCCCTGGCAAGAGATTGTGCTGGTGCCTTGATTCTAGAGCCTGTTGCTGCTGCCAACACAAGATGCAGGCGCCCCCTGTGGTGGCTGCACCACACGCCTCACATCAACCATGAACTACACCTGATGGCACCCACCTGATACCTATGCCATGCACCTCTTCTCTCCCTTGTCAGGGTGTTTGGTTGACGCTAAAGTGCGAGATGTCACAGGACGCTCTCAACATCCGTCTACCTGGAACCCAGCATCGTGAGGGAGAGGATGCTCCATGGGGTGAAATTTGACCAACGGAAGACAGTTACTAGCAGGTAAGTTCTGGTGCTTTCTACTCTTTGGATGGACTGTTTGCAGGGGCAGTACCCTCTCGTGGATTCTCGGATGATATTCTGTGTGAGATGGCTGCGACCAGCTCCGTAACAAGTCCCTTGTATTTTTAGTCCATCCTTCCCAGCCTGACTCACCTTTCCTCTCACTTTTGCATTCCTTGAGCTGCACTCATACTGAAGCATAGCCCCTAATACGTGCCTCAATCGCTAGTTTCTAGGAAAACTAGGCAGAGACACTATCCAACTAGGAACAAGAAAAAAAGCCTAATTACAAATTAAGGGCCCAGTTGAAGACAGAAATTATAAATTTATATTCAGTCAGTAAGTAGAGACATATGATGTTTTTCCCAGCATTCCAGGAATAAAAGTAGAGAAAACAAGGAGTTAGGTTCATTTATTCATTTAACAAATTGAGTTTTTCCTAAGTATGAGTACTAGACTAGTCATTAGGGATTCCAAGATATAAAAAATTATAATCCATCGGGTTCTAGTTGTTTCTTCTTTAGGAATTAATTTTATATGGTGAAATTTAAGTTGAGATAATCCAAGACACAGGTGAAACAGTATTTGTGAAGAGTCAAGAGGGAAGTAAATAATACATTAGAAGACAAGGAGGGGTGAGGAAACTGAAGGTACAGATGAGATCAGAGAACGAGTCAGTAAGAAGGGGGAATATAGGCAGTGGGAAAAAAATGTCAGGACACATTCAAATATTAAGCCATTCTGGGTGACAGCAAAGTCCAGAGTATAAGCCTAAGAGTGAGTGGTGCTTACAGAGCATGGGTGAAGACTGTAAAAGTAGAGGAGCTAAAAGACAAAGAACTATAAGACAGATGTGCTGGGTGCTTCAACAGTGTAAATTGAAAACATATAGGATAAACAAGAAGATGTCATATCCCCCCTTAGCCTTTGCTCTTCCCCAAATTTGGCTAAGATAGGAGCAAGCTGCAATTAAGAGGGGAAGATGCTAAACTCATCAATTGCTCAATTAAAATAACCATCAGTCCAGTAATGGATGAAATAAGATTTCACCGGTCTTTTCTGGATATAAATATCTGAACCACAGCTATGCTGTTAAGCCAATTCCCATGGTGAGAAGTGATACAAACAGGAAAAACAGCAGGTAGAAGTGAGAGAAAGGAAGGAAGAAATGATTAGGAAACAGAACAGAAAAGTTCACCCCTGTGTAATAAGTGCAATAAATGTGGTGGGGAGGTGAATCAGAGTGGGGAAGATGCAGGGAAAAGCAGTTGTACAGAACACTGTGTTCCATGGATAATGAGAAATGCAGATAATGAGAACTATCATTACAAAAATGGTGGGTGGGCTTTCCCATTCTCTGACTAAATTACACCAGGAATGTAGTACCATGCAGGGTTAATGTTACTGCTTTCTTTAATTATGCCATTTCCTTCTGTAAGCAATGCCAAATCCCTCAAACTGAGAGATACTCAACTTTATTAGAAGATTCTAGAGTACTTATCTTGTGGCCACACAGCCCTGTCCTACCCCTCGGCAGCCTCCCAGCATCCCCTGCATCCCCAGCTAGCAGAGTTGCCTATGAGAAGCCCTTGTGAGGATTTGGAATGGAGAAGAGAGGGAGAGGCCATTTGAACTTGTCTTTGGACATGACAGGCAAATATGTAGGCATGTGGCAAATATAAGGTTTTTCTGGTGGCTTCCAAGTGTGCTCCTGAAAATCATCTTCCTAAATGTTGGAGAAAAACATGATTGTTGGCATTTCTTTCCTGGGTCTGTGACCCCTTGATTCTCTAAAAGCTTACAGTGCATCTAAGAGTTCATATAGATTGCCCTCACCTTCACTTTGCCAGCACTTCATAAAGTCTGAAAGCATTTAATTCCCTGAATTAAATACCATCCTGTTTAAAAAACCTGAAGTGACTTCTGGTTTTTGGATAGAACTCTGATACACTTTTTTCTTCTCTATAATACCCATCTTAACATGGAAACTGGTTATTTCTTAGTGCCATGATAAGTTTTAAAAACTTTATTTTTTCATAAGCTATAGGTTCTTTTTACTACTTCCAATGAAAGTGTCAGAGAGTAAACATAAAAATAAGATATCTCTGAAATATTATGAAGATCATACTATGAGAGCTTATTGATATGCTATTTTGCTATTACAAAATCAAATGAATTAATAATATATTTGTTTCCTTGGGGTAAACCCAACTTTATAAGTTTTGGACCTGATTTTTTCAGTGAGTAACTTAATAGAAGCCATAAAATTCAAGAACAGTTTCCTCTGTAATAGGTGAAAAGAAAGAATTTAGTAACTGCACTGGCATAAAATAAATACTTTCTACCTCTTTCTAGGGAACATTGTTGTATTCAGGAAATAACCACTTAGTCATTTGATTAAGGCTAAAGTGGAAATTGTTAATTAACATTATAATAATTTTTATAATTTAATGCATAATTTTAATTCATTTTTATTGCTTAAGCTGAAAATTGCCAAATTATCCTTTAAACAGTTATTTTTTTCACCTTCCTATTAGAAAAACGTTTATTATCTTTATTACCATTTCTGATATTTAAGAAGAAAGAACAGTAGTTTGTAAGTTCATAAACATCTTTAAAGCTACAGACCAGATAAATCATTTAACCTAGTTCAAACAAGTGCAGAGAAAGATGTGACCCATGCACACATAAAGGCACTAGAGGGCAAGTCTTCAGCCTCTGGAATAGATGGTGCCAAGGCAGACCCAGGAGCCTCTGGCCAAGAAAGATTCTGAGCTGCCTCTTTATTTCAGCCTCTTGCCTGTGTATCAGACCTACTTGTCATAATCATTCAGCTTTTCTATGAACATAGTAAGAAAAACTTAAAGAACAAAGTTGGCACAATGGGAATGGGGGAGAAACTGAGATAACCCATATTTCATTTCCCATGAGAATCTAGAAAGAGGGCAGATGAGAAAAGCATGCTGACCTGCCTTGGATGCAACAGCCTTGAAACTGTCACAGCCAGTTCTATGAAAAATTTCAAGGTTCAACACTTGAGAAAAAGAACTGATGATTTTTTGTGACTAGTTTTGTGTGCAATTCTACAACATTTGTGAAAGTCTAAAAATTATCTCAAGCTAAATTCAGAAAGAAAGGAGAAGAGCTAATCACACAAGCACATACACTTATGGAGAAGTTTCATCATTATTATGTGTGGTCACCTTTTCCTCTTCAAAGAAGAGTCACTATGAAAGTACTTTCATAACAATGCTGCTAGAACCAGTGAACCATCTTCAGAATGTAGACTGTGCTACCAGATCAAGTGACCGAAATTAGATCTTTCTTCCGATAGATGTTACTGAGTTTGAGGGTTACTAAAGATTCTAGTGATCAAAAACTTAAGGCAAGCCTAAGGCAGAACCCTTTCTATTTTATTTACTCCGTTATCAACCAAATTATATATTTCTCACACAGGTAGTTTTAAACAACCAGGTGTTCACTATCGTGGCTAAAGAATCTGTAAAAGAATAAAAATATCCTGTACAGAGAGAATAAAAGGAACCACCAAAAAAAAAAACCCAAAAAAACACTTTCCATTTATGAGATCCCTGTTTATACAAAATTTATTTGTAGACAATATTTCATCTTTTCATGTTACTATGTAATTTCTATCCCACAGTTAACAAGACTCGAGCACTATGGTACCAATCTCCATCCCATGTAGAGCTGATGGGTAGAAGCTGGCCTGAGTAGTACCATCACGAGCATAGAGACTCTATCTAGAACACAGGGAGTTCTTGGAACTTACCATATAATTACCTTTACTACAAGGTTAAGTGTACAAGGAACTTTAAGAAACCTAATATCCAAGGATATGGGGATTTTTCTTCCCTTAACTCTGTTTAAATACGAACACCCCCATAAGCCACAAAATATATATATAATCAGAGTTTCATATATTTATATTTAATTTAACAATCTATTTTTTGCACATGGGTTTTACCTTTGATTAAAATTCCTATAAAGCTAGGAATTTTATTTTATTTAAATTGAACTATAGCCAGCCCAGCACTCCATAAAGATGGGCATTTAGAAAACATATTTGACAGTGACCAAGAATCACTTGTGACATTTATGGTCAGACTTAACACATTAGTCTTCCTTATCCTTAGCCCCCAGTTTTATAACCTAGCTTAAGACTTCTCTTCCTTAACACCTATTTCAATAAATGTTAAATAAACAGATAAATGGATGAATGAATAATGGAGTCTACATCTTGAAATCTCATCCTATCCAAGCAGTTTTCCTCAAAGACTACTATTTATTTCTACATCTAATCTGATGTCCTGAAATAATTTTTGCTGCAATACCCAGGATGTAAGACAGAAGTCCCCTGCTTATCAAAGGATGCCTTCGACTTCTCTGAGGTATCTTGTACTTACTACACCTAAGCTTAGACCATCTCAAGCCAGCACAGCACACTCAACTGCATATTTTTAAATCTGATTAGTTTATAATAAATCGCAAAGCCATGGTGGGACTTTTTTTTCTTAAAACTTCTAGATCTGAAGTATAAAAATTTATGATTCTACTACATGAAAATGTACTAACACAATTTATTAAATTAGTTCAACTAGGCTCTCCTTCAGAAAGATTGACAATAAATTGAGTGCACCTCTTTTCTATTCTGTGTTTAACTGCGAGATCTGCTCAGCTTTCTGTATCTAAAACACTTACTAGATGCTATTCCATTTTTATTAGATTCTTCCATTTCAGTGGACTGCATTAATTTAAAATATGAGAGAGTTACTACTATCTGAAAGATACAGATAAGAGCAAATATATAATTAACCTCTTTAAACTAGCATGACATCAATAGGCCATATTTCTAGAGTGACAGAGCAAGTAAAGGACTTCAAAGACAAATATGGAAAGGTAGAGTTAGCTAATAAATGATATTCATTCATTAACAAATGGTATTTACAAATCATTCAAAATACTCTCTTGATAAATAAGTCACGGGATATGTTTTTGTTCTAAAACCAAGACAAGGTAATGAAGTCCATGTAAAAGAGTTGCACCGAATCACCATGATTTACCTCACATCTTTAGAAGGCTGAGAATGAAAAAGATAAAGAGAATTAATTCCTGATTTACATATTCTGCTAATAAAGTGGCAAGGTCTTATGAAACAAACACAACAGCTGCAAATTATGTAATTATGTATCTGTATGCAAATTTTCAGACATCTCATAAATGCTAGAACACTATTTGCAATGCTAACTAAGTGATTTTATTGCTGCTGCATAATTCCTACATGTGATTTGGTTCCAGATGTCATTGTAGCTTGTGAAACCTTTATTGTCAGGTTAGCTGAGGTAGCACACATTAACACTACTAATAAAAACTCCATTTATAATTAAATTACTTGCAGTGACTCAGTGATGTTTCATCATCTTCCTGTCCATCTCTATTACTCATAAAGTCTTGTACATTGAGTTTGGGCCAAAGGGGATTTTTCAGTAGGTACATTCCCATACAAGTGGTTAATCTGTTTAATCTCATCCACATAAACTAAATTCAAGTGTCTAATGAGCATGGGAAAGTTCACATAACAGACTGAAGCCAATATGGCAGATGCCATATTCTAATATCAGTATTTTAATAGTCTGAAGAATTATTATTTCTTTTCTAATAGTCCAAAATATTTTGAGAATCACACAGTAGGAATTGGTACCATACTTCGAATTCACACATAAGAAAAACAGGACATTAAGAAAAGAAATGTATACTGAGCACCTACTATGTGCATAGCACTGCAGGAGCTCCAAGGAAGCATAATACATGGGCCCTCAAAAAGCTCATAAATAGTTGGGAAAGTAAGACATGAAAAGATTTACAATATAATATAAGAATACGATAGATAAAAGAAATAAGAAATAACCCTCATAACTATTTGTTGGTTTTTTTTTTGTTTTTTTTTTTTTGCGTTACGCGGGCCTCTCACTGTTGTGGCCTCTCCCGTTGCAGAGCACAGGCTCCAGACGCGCAGGCTCAGCGGCCATGGCTCACGGGCCCAGCCGCTCCGCTGCATGTGGGATCTTCCCAGACCGGGGCATGAACCCGTGTCCCCTGCACCGGCAGGCGGACTGTCAACCACTGCGCCACCAGGGAAGCCCATTTGTTGGTGTTTTGATTGAAGTATAATTGACCTACAACACTGAATCAGCTCCAGTGATTAGATATTTCTATACATTACAAAATGATCAACATAATGTGTCTAGTCATTATGTCACCATATCAGTATATTACAATATAATTGACTATTATTCCTCATGCTGTACATTTAATCCCCACGACTCATTTATTTTGTAACTGGAAATTTGTACCTCTTGATCTCCCTTACCTATCCCACTCATTCCCCCATCCCCTCCTCTCTGGCAACTACCAGTTTGTTCTCTGTATCTATGAGTCTGTTCTGTTTTGTGTCTGTTCCTTTGTTTTATTTTTTGGATTCCACACATAAGTAAAATAATAAGGTATTTGTTTTTCTCACTCTGACTTATTTCACTAAGCATAATATCCTCTAGGTCCAACCATGTGCAAGTGGCAAGATTTCATTTTATTTTTTATGACTGAGTAGTATTTCATTGTGCATATATACCACATCTTCTTTATCTACTTATCCATTGATAGACACTGAGGTTGTTTCTGTATCTTGGCTATTGTAAATAATGCAGCAATGAAAATGAGGGGCACATATGTTTTTTAATTAATGTTTTCATGTTCTTCGGATAAATACCCAAAAGTGGAATAACTGGATCGTATGATAGTTCCATTCTTAATTTCTTGAGGAAACTCCATAATGTTTTCCATAGTGGCTGCACCAATTTACATTCCCACCAACAGTGCCCAAGGCTTCCCTTTTCTCCACATTCTCTACAACATTTTCTATTTCTTGTCTTTTCGATAATAACCATTCTAACAGGTGTGAGGTGATCTTGTGGTTTTCATTTGCATTTCCCTGAGGATTAGTGATGTGGAGCATCTTTTCATGTACCTGTTGGCCATCTGTATGTCTTCTTTGGAAAAATGTCTATTCAGCTCCTCTGCCCAGTTTTTACACACATTGTTTTCTTGTTGTTGAGTTGTTTGTACGAGTTCTTTATATATTTTGGATATTAACTGCTTATCAGATATATGATTTGCAAATATCTTCTTCCATTCAGTAGGCTGCCTTTTCATTTTGAGATAGCTTCCTTCACTGTGCAGAAGCTTTTTAGTTAGATGTACTCTCATTGTTTATTTTTGTTTCCCTTAGCTTTGGAGTCAGAATCACAAAAACATTGCTAAGACTGATGTTACTGCTTATATTTCTCCTAGGAATTTTATGGTTTCAGGCCTTAACAGGGGTGACTATATGTATTATTCTCCTTGGGGGAGTAGCATTCTAATTCTTAGTAAGGGAGGAGAGGCTTGAGATTAACGGAGTGTGCAAGAGTAGAAATTTGGGATATCATTCTTTGGCTTTATACTTACACAGCTGGAGAAGCTGCAGGTCCAACTATTGCCACCCAAAGGTAGAGCTGGATGAGAGAGCCTACATAAGAGCTTGGCATCTGCACTATGAAGTTGGGAGCATATGTGAACATTAAGATGAGTGTTCATCTCTCAGCCAGAGAATAAGCCAACAGGATTTGAAGGGGACGTGTTAGAGCATACATGAAAGAAAAAGATGGGGTCATTTTCCGTCACAGTTCCCCATGGCACTGTGAGTACGTGGAAAAGATAATTAACAGTTCCATGGCACCATATGAAAGCAAAAGGATGCTAAAGGATAAATTACTCTAGTGCTGCCTGGTAAAGAGGACCCAAACCCAGGGACAGGGACTTGGGAACATGAATCACTGATGGTGGCCAAAGAAAACTAGGCTACCCTTTCCTTAGTGAGAATAGGGGCCAAGTTAAAGTTGAGCAATGGCCAGGGAAAAACATGAATGCCACCTGTGTAGACATCTCAATATCAACAAAAGCCATCAGCATCAGAAAAAAAGGCTACACTAAACCAGAGCTTAAAGGTTAGCTACTCTGCACTGCCGTGCACCCATTATGTAAGAATATCTTTTGATCCCAGTATCTATTCTCTTTCCTGTCCCTGCTCCGACATCAAAGGAGCTAGCCCTGAAAAGAAAGGAGCAGGGTTGGAGGTATCTCAAAGCCAGACCATAAGCAGCCTCCAGCTACACACACACACAAACACACACACACACACACACACACACACACACACGCAAACACACACACACAAACACACACACACACATTCACAGAGAGAAAAGATCAAAGCTCTAGTTGCAAGAGGTGAATTTTAACTTGTGTACGAGTATGAAGGGAAGAAGATATTTAATATGGAACATTGGAAAACACGGAAAAATCAATTTTGTTTTATACCCCAATAATACGAGAATCAAGAATACTGGATATTCTAATTTTATACCTTCTAATCTTTTCTAAACCAACTTCATCACTACCTTTCAAATGCCCTATATTCAAGAAGAGCAGCAATGCCTCAGGCTTAAAAACCAAGAAAAAGCTGTGAATACCAAAGGTCAGAATACTTTTTTAAACAAAAGTGAATACTTGATATACTTCACACAACATATAATTCACCCGTTTAAAGTTCTCTGGTTTTGTCTGATTCTGACGCTGATGGCCTTTGTTCATATTGAGATGTCTACACAGGTAGGATTCATGTTTTTCTCTGGCCAGTGTTCAACTTCAACTTGGCCATATCTCTCAGAGGACATGGTAGCCTAGATTTTCTTTAGTACCACCAGTGGTTCGTGTCCCCAAGTCCCTGTCCCTGGGTTCGGAACCTCATTACTTGGCAGCTCTAGAGAGACAAACAATTCAATGGCTTTTAATATATTCAAAAAGTTGTACAACCATCACCACAATCATTTTAGAACATTTTTATCACTCCATAGAAACCCATGCATATTACCAGTCATCTCTACTTTCCCCAATTCTCTACTCTCCACCTAGGCAACCACTAATCTACTTTCTGTCTCTATAAATTTGCCCATTCTGAAGATTTCATATAAATGAAATCACACACACAACATGCAGTCTTTCATTTCTGGTTTCTTTCCCTTAGTATGTTGTTTTCAAGATTCATACTTATTATAGGATATATAAATATTTTATTCTTTTTATATTGACAAATAATATTTCACTGCATGGATATATCACATTTTACTTAACCATTCATCAGTTAATAGACAATTTATTTCCACTTTCTGACTATTATGAATAATGATACTATCAATATTCATGTACGAGTCTTTATGTAGATATATGTTTTTATTTCTCTTGTGTAGATACCTAGGAGTAGAATTGCTGGATCATACGATAACTCTGTGCTTAATATTTTGAAAAAACTGTTAAACTGCTTTTCAAAGTAGATGCACCATTTTGCACTCCCATCTGCAATATATGAAGATTTCAATTTCTCCATAGCCTCATCAACATTTTTTACTGTATAACTTTTTAGCTAGAGCTATCCTACTACATATGAAATATCTCATTATAATTTTAATTTGCATTTCCCTAAATGACTAATGATCAAGCATCTTCTCATGTGCTTATTTGTGATTTGTATTCCTTTTATGAAAAAATATCTACTAAATCTTTTGCTCATTTTTAAATTGAATTATTTGTCCAGTTTACCTACTTACCAAATTACCAAGTGCCAAAGTAATGTCCAATTATGTAATCTTTCTTTTCTTGCCTGTGCTTTTGGTGTTGTATCTAGGAAACAGTTGTAACTCAAAGTCAAAAAAATATATATACTTTTCTGCTTTTTTCTAAGAGTTTCATGGATTTAGCTCTTACATTTAGGTCTCTGATTTTTTTTTTTTTCTTTTTTGTATGGTGTGAGTTAGTGGTACAATTTTATTCATTTGCATGTTGATATCTAGTTGCTCCAGCACCATTTGTTGAAAAGATTACTCTTCCCCAATTGAAGCATCTTAGAACCCTTGTCAAAAATCAATGCACCACAAATGTAAATTATTTCTGCACTCTCAATTCTATTCTATTCAACTATTCCTTTATGCCAGCACCATACTATCTTAGATAATGTAGTTGGTAGTAAGTTTCAAAATCAGAAAATGTAGGTAATCAAATCTTTTTCTTCTTTTTAAAATATTGTTTAGGCCATCTGAGTCCCTTGCATTTCCATATGAATTTGAAGATCGTTTCTCAATTTCTGCAAAAAAGCCAGATGGGATTTTTGACAGCACTTGCATTGAATCTGTAGATTAATTTGGGGTGTATGTTCATCTAAAATAATATTACATCTTTAATCCATAAACTTGGAATGTCCTTCTATTTATTTAGGTTTTCTTTAATTTTTTCAACAATGTTCTGTAGTTTTCAGTGTGCAAGCCTTATACCCCTTTGTTAAATTTATTCCTAAGTATTTTATCCTTTTTGATGCTAATATAAATAGAATTGTTTTCATTGTTTCATTTTCAGATTGTTCATTGCTAGTGTATAGAAATACAATTTATTTATTATTTCAATGCTGTATCTTGCAACATTGCTATATTCATATATTAGTTCTAATACCTGTTTAGTGAATTCCTTAGGGTTTTCTATATACAAGAGGTCATCTACAAATACAGATAGTTTTACTTCTTAAAATCTGATACCTTTCCTTTCTTTTTCTTCCCCTCCCCCCACCCCCGACCCAACCCCTTGCCTATTGCCCTGGGTAAAACTTCCAATACAATGTTGCATAGAGGTGGCAAGAGTAAGAGTAGATATCCTTGTCTTCTCCTGATCTTGGAGTGGGAAAGCATCCAATCTTTCACTATTAGGTATGGTGGTAGCTGTGTGTTTTTCATAGATGCCCTTTATCAAATTAAGAAAGCTCCCGTTTATTCCTAGTTTGTTGAGTGGTTTTTATCATTAAAGGGTTTTGGCTTTTGTCAAAAATTTTTTTCTGCAGCTTTTGTCATTTATTCTATTAATATGATGTATTCCTACTGATTTTTGAAAGTTAAACTAGCTGAGCATTCCTGGGATTAAAGTCCCTTTGATCATGGTGTAAAATCCACTTTATGGTGCCAGATTTGGTTTGCTAGTATTTTGTATTCGTTTTTTCATCTATATTCAAAAGGTCTGTAGTTTTCTTTACTCATAGCTTTTATCTAGTTTCAGCGTATCACAATAAACCTGGTCTCAGAGAATTAGTTAGGAAATGTTCCCTCCTCTCTCTCTTTTTTTTTTTTAAGAAGAGTTTGGTTTGGGTATTAATTCTTTTTAAAATATTTTGTAGACTTCATTGAAGCCACCTGGGGCTGAGCTCTTCTTCATGACAAGTTTTAAAATTACAAACTAAATCATTTTACTTGTTGTGTATCTATTTAGATTTTTCATTTCTTCTTGAGTTAGTTTCAGTAGTCATAGGAATTTGTTCATTTTCTCCAAGTTACATAATATGTTGGCATAGAGTTGTTTACAGTATTCTCTTATAATCATTTTTATTCCTGTAAGGTTGGTAATGATGTTCCCTCCTTCATTCCTGATTTTATTAAGTTGAATTTTCTCTCAGTTTTTATTGATCAATATTTCTTTGTGTGAAATCAGGTTCCTATATAGTGTCCTTTCATTTCAAACTGAAGTACTGCCTATTTAATTTTTTGTCAGACAAGTTTGCTATCAATGAATTCTCTCAGTTTTTATTGATCTGGGAATCTCTTTAATTCTCCATTTTTTAAAGATTATTTTGCTGAATATAGAAGTCTTGGTTGACTTTTTTTTCCTTTCAGCATTTTAAATATGCCATCCTATTGTTTTCTATTCCCCATGGTTTCTGATGAGAAGTCAGCATTTAATCTTACTGAAGATCCCTTATACATGATGAATCACTTTTTTCTTGACATTTTTTCTGTCTCCTCTTCTTCTGGAACATCCATTATGCCTATTTTGGTATGCTTGATGGAGTCCCACAGGTGTCTGAAGATGTTTATTTTTCTTCATTCTTCTTTCTTTCTGTTCCTCAGACTAGATAATTTCAACTGAACTATCTTCAAGTTCTCTGACTGTTTCCTTTGGCATTTCACATAAGCTGCTGAGCTCCTCTAGTGAATTTTCCATTTCAATGATTGCACTTTTCAAATCCAAAATCTCTATTTTTTAATAATTTCTGTCGCTTTATTGATATTCTTTTCTAGTTGAGACATTGTTATAATATTTACCTTTAATCCTATAGACATGATTTCTTTTGATTCTTTAAACATATTATAAAAGCTATATGAAGTCTGATCACTGATTATTAATAAGTATTCGTTCAGTTCTTAACCAAGACTATTATTACTATTATAAAAAATAGTGAACTCATTCATGATTTACAACTGCAAAGCCATATATTAAGTAAGATCTGCTGTCCACATTAGAGACATAATCCTTCAGTAACTCTGATGTATTTGTCCCTCACCGTTTCTGCCTACATACATAACAAGTTCCTGAAATGTCAGCTGAGATTTTTAAGAGGTTTATATAAACCACATGGAAGTAGGTAATTCCTTCTTTGCCCTCCAGTATATTCTTTGAGTCCCCCTTCCAAAAGGTTTATGACTGCTTAGCTCTAAGCTAGTAAAGATAAAAGATGAGATACTTAAAGAAGAAAGAAAATAAGTGATAGAGATATTGGTGGATTATGAAAATTGAAGCACTTACCAATTTAAAATAGATGAAGGATTATCTGGGAAACTTATATTTGATATGTACAGTTAGATCATCCTTGTCTTCCCTGGCTTTTGACATCTTACGCAAGTAGCAGACAATTTCTTAATATAAGAAATAAATCCAGAGTGAGGACAAAGTAATATTGATCTGTGTATACTGTCTCTGTCAAACATCATAGTATTATTTGTGAGAGCGTGTCATTATGGTTTTCCATGATGTTGAACTCAAAGGATTAAGTTGTCTCCTGAGCATACTAAATGAACCTTCAAAAATTCCATCTAGATATCCATGATTTTATTTACATCTTTCTTAATTCTATAGCTCTTTTAACCCCCTTATGAAGTAAAATTCCATTTGATTTCAACCTTAAAGTATTCACAACTCTTTTAATGCTTAAACACCAATATGTCTCAAATATGGCCTTATATAATAACTAGTGATAAGGGGAGGGATTACTTATTTAGATCCTGAGCTAAATCCTCAAGACACAACCTTATCTTTAACCATAAGAACCATGAAAAAGACCACTGAAGCTATATACTAGTAGGCTTAGGGAATTACCAGGTTATCCAAGCTCCCCATTCCAATCTCATTTCTACTCAGGTTCTATATTACTGTTTTTGTAACTATTATATACCTCTTACCATTTCTTTATAGAATGATGACTCCTTTGGGTGGTATACCAGCTATTTTGCTTGCTTATTGCTTTAAGTCTGCCTTTTAGAGTACCTACTATGATACATTTTCAGTAGTTATGGTCTAGGAATCATATCATTTACCATTCCAACCTTTTTCATATGCTGTTGCTATACTAACTTTCTTATAGTGGTTTTTAATCTATCACATATCTGCTCATAAAGTTTCAATAACTCCCCATTTTTTACTGTACCAACCCAGACCCTCCATGGCTTTCAAAGAGTTCAGATTCATGGTTGGACCCCAGTAATCCAACCTATTGCTTACTCCCCATAACTCACATCACCCAAAGCAGATAAACTGATCTTTCATTATCCTCCTCTGACTGACCTCAAAGCTATTCTTCATTTATGGTCCAGCTTAAAATAGTTCCCTCTTTGTTACTCTATAAATACTGTTGTTGATGTGACTGTTGGTGTGGATACTGGTTTAGAGTTTTACCTACCAGTGATGGATAAATATGGTGACTATAAAATTTATTGTCCAAACCAGGACACTTTTGAAAGTGAAGAGAGTGCTATTAATGATACACTAGACAAGAGGCATAAACCAGAATGCTTCAAGCAAACTGGTACTGTTACAAGCAAGCCAAGCCTCACAGTCACATTATAAGACAATATTCATATAAAATTTTAGGAATAATATTGAACTTCTATAAATTAGAAAATTACTCACCAAATTATAACTCTACTTTGGACCCAGATTTAATTACCAAGGAAAGGGGAAAGCAGCTATAATTTTAAAAACTTAAAGAAATGCAAACCTGATTTCAAAAATAGCTATTTCTCAGCCATATATGTTTCCTGTTTGGCTCATCATGGTAAGCCACTCTCTTTTTTAAAAAAATTAATTAATTAATTTATTTTTTGGCTGAATTGGGTCTTCATTGCTGTGCATGGGCTTTCTCTAGTAGCAGGGGCTACGCTTCATTGCAGTGTGTGGGCTTCTCATTGTGGTGGCTTCTCTTGTTGCAGAGCATGGGCTCTAGGTGCATGGGCTTCAGTAGTTGTGGCCTGCAGGCTCTACAGTGCAGGCTCAGTAGCTGTGGGCATGGGCCCAGCTGCTCCACAGCATATGGGATCTTCCCAGACCAGGGCTTGAACCCGTGTACCCTGCATTGGCAGGCAGATTCCCAACCACTGTGCCACCAGGGAAGCCCACCATTGTCTTTTAAGTAGATAAGATAAATTAAATATATAAGCAATTTATATATTAATTTGGACATAGTTGGTGGGTTTTTTTTAATATATATAAACTAGTGGGAAAGTTGTGCTACTTTTATTCTTATCTCATAAAATTTAGCAGCCCAGAGAAGTTCTTCAAAGTTCGTCTCATGACCAAAGGTGAATTAGCCAAATGTTAACATAAATTTACAAAGTCTTAAAGGTTAATTCAATTAATCAAAACTAATCCAATCTATTTGGTCTGTTTCAGTTTACAAAACACTGATAGATGTCTCCTTAATTAGTCTTGAGACATTAGGCATTGTTACTTAAAACATTTTTTTAACATGTGTTTAAATCACATGGATCATGCCTGTATGGCTTCCTCTTCCCAAGACACCCATCCCAGAGGATTCAGGAAGAAAAAGGAAGGAAAAGCTTCATATGAGGCACCCACCAGAGGGTTTCTGTGAAAAGGACACAGTAAGGGAGCATAGTGCTATCCAGCCAATGACAGCCCAAGGAGGGAGACTTCACCGATTTAAAGAGAACAGTCAGAAGAAAGCCAACTCCAAGAGAGAAGTGATAGCCTCAGTTGTGGTGCCAATGGCCCCTCTAATTAAAAAACAACAACAACATCTTTAATAACAAAGTTTAACATTTATTACGCACTTAGTACCTATCGAGCAATACCAAATCTTCAGGGTTTCTTTTCACCATACCTAAATATTGTCTGAAATTCTGCTTTATCAGTTCAGTACCTGGAGACTACCTTGATCAACAGCTATTTTAATAAGCTGATGGAAATAAGTTAGAGAGAACACCATAGAACACCTGTTTATAAAGCTCTTTAAACGGTGTACATGATTAAATGTCCTTAGGCTTATTGGTCCCTACCCAGTAGGGATGCATTTTGCAGAAATTATGACTCTGAGGTAAAACTAGTTTAAGATGTTTTATAAACAGCCTGGGAGTTCCTTTCACTGTTACTCAGGCTCTGTGCAGTGTCTTTATTTCTGTAATGTGCTCTGCTCTCACTAGCTTTCATGTTCAAACAGAAAACAAATTTTCCCTGTTGTGGATGAAATGATCAGGTGAGAAAAACTATTAATTTTGCATGAAAGAATGGGAATTTTTTTAAAAAAGGTTTAGCTTTTAAAAGTCAGTGCTTTATATTCCTCTGCATGCTGCACAAGTTTTCAGGCATCTCCAGAGAAGAGTCATATACTTGGAGCCTCCTAATGCAGATTCAAGAAGAGTCATATACTTGGAGCCTCTTCATGCAGATTCATTTTCACTGAATGCAGCCAAGCAGAGATACCATCAGTTCATTTTGCCAACATCTTGGCTTCTTTATAAACAGTGGAATCACAAACCCATAGGACATGCCTAAAAGAGCAGACACCTCTCTCTTCTCAAGGCAACCACTTTCTTTCTTTGTCCCAAGGGAGATTTACTGCAATGACACTACATTCTATTAAATTCAACAAGCACCTACCTTCTGAATTCAGTGTGTTACCTTGGAATTTGTAAATCTCAACTCTGGTCCTATCTCTTAGTTAGTATATATGGAAGAAATGGAAGAAATTAGCAACGAGAAAAGGGAGCTGAGATGACAATCACTGTAGGAGGCTACCCCCAGTCCTCTTCTAAATCCACACTGATATTTGAAAGAGCTAGAGCAGAGGGCAGACAGCAGAAGCAAGAAGAACTACAGTCCTACAGCCTGTGGAACAAAAACCATATTTACAGAAACACAGACAAGATGAAAAGGCAGAGGGCTACGTAGCAGATGAAGTAACAAGATAAAACCCCAGAAAAACAACTAAATGAAGTGGAGATAGGCAATCTTCCAGAAAAAGAATTTAGAATAATGATAGTAAAGATGATCCAGGACCTTGGAAAAAGAATGGAGGTAAAGATCGAGAAGATGCAAGAAATGTTTAACAAAGATCTAAAAAAATTAAAGAACAAACAGAGATGAATAATACAATAACTGAAATGAAAACTACACTAGAAGGAATCAACAGCAGAATAACTGAGGCAAGGCAGAAGAACGCATAAGTGACCTGGAAGACAGAATGGTGGAATTCACTGATGTGGAACAGAATAAAGAAAAAAGAATGAAAAGAAATGAAGACAGCCTAAGAGACCTCTGTGACAACATTAAACACAACAACATTCACATTATAGGGGTCCCAGAAGGAGAAGAGAGAGAGAGAGAAAGGACCAGAGAAAATATTTGAAGAGATTATAGTCGAAAACTTCCCTAACATGGGAAAGGAAATAGCCACCCAAGTGCACGAAGTGCAGAGAGTCCCATACAGGATAAACCCAAAGAGAAACATGCCGAGACACATAGTAATCAAATTGACAAAAATTAAAGACAAAGAAAAAGTATTGAGTGCAGCAAGGAAAAAACGACAAATAATGTACAAGGGACCTCCCATAACGTTAACAGTGGATTTCTCAGCAGAAACTCTACAAGCCAGAAGGGAGTGGCATGATATACTTAAAGTGATGAAAGGGAAGAACCTACAACCAAGATTACTCTACCCAGCAAGGATCTCATTCAGATTTGATGGAGAAATCAAAAGCTTTACAGACAGGCAAAAGCTAAGAGAATTCAGCACTACCAAACCAGGTCTACAACAAATTCTAAAGGAACTTCTCTAAGTGTGAAATATAAGAGAAGAAAAGGACCTACAAAAACAAACCCAAAACAATTAAGAAAATGGTCATAGGAACATACATATTGATAATAACCTTAAACGTGAACAGATTAAATGCTCTAACCAAAAGACACAGGCTGCTGAATGGATACAAAAGCAAGACCCATATATATGCTGTCTACAAGAGACCCACTTCAGATCTAGGGACACATACAGACTGAAAGTGAGGGGATGGAAAAAGATATTCCATGCAAATGGAGATCAAAAGAAAGCTGGAGTAGCAATACTCATATCAGATAAATTAGATGTTAAAATAAAGAATGTTACAAGAGACAAGGAAGGACACTACATAATGACCAAGGGATCAATCCAAGAAGAAGATATAACAATTATAAATATATATACACCCAACACAGGAGCACCTCAATACATAAGGCAACTGCTAACAGCTATAAAAGAGGAAATCAACAGTGACACAATAATAGTGGGGGACTTTAACACCTCAGTTACACCAATGGACAGATCATCCAAAATGAAAATAAATAAGGAAACAGAAGCTTTAAATGACACAATAGACCAGGTAGATTTAATTGATATTTATAGGACATTCCATCCAAAAACAGCAGATTACACTTTCTTCTCAAGTGCGCACGGAACATTCTCCAGGATACATCACATCTGGGCTCACAAATCAAGCCTCAGTAAATTTAAGAAAATTGAAATCATATCAAGCATCTTTTCTGACCACAATGCTATGAGATTAGAAATGAATTACAGGGGAAAAAAACATAAAAAACACAAACACATGGAGGCTAAAAACTACATTCCTAAATAACCAAGAGATCACTGAAGAAATCAAAGAGGAAATCAAAAAATACCAAGAGACAAATGACAATGAAAACACGACGATCCAAACCTATGGGATGCAGCAAAAGCAGTTCTAAGAGGGAAGTCTATAGCAATACAAGCCTACCTCAAGAAACAAGAAACATCTCAGGTAAATAATCTAACCTTACACCTACAGGAACTAGAGATAGAAGAACAAACAACCCAAAGTTAGCAGAAGGAAAGAAATCATAAAGATCAGAGCAGAAATAAATGAAATAGAAACAAAGAAAACAATAGCAAAGGTCAATAAAACTAAAAGCTGGTTCTTTGAGAAGATAAACAAAATTGATAAACCATTAGCCAGACTCATCAAGAAAAAGAGGGACAGGACTCAAATCAATAAAATTAGAAATGAAAAAGGAGAAGTTACAACAGACAAGGCAGAAATACAAAGTGTCCTAAGAGACAACTACAAGCAACTCTGCGCCAATAAAATGGACAACCTGGAAGAAATGGAAAATTTCTTATAAAGGTATTACATTCCAAGACTGAATCAGGAAGAAATAGAAAATATGAACAGACCAATCACAAGTAATGAAATTGAAACTGTGATTAAAAATCTTCCAACAAACAAAAGTCCAGGACCAGAAGGCTTCACAGGTGAATTCTATCAAACATTTAGAGAAGAGCTAACACCCATCCTTCTCAAACTCTTCCAAAAAATTGCAGAGGAAGGAACACTACCAAATTCATTCTGTGAGGCTACTATCACACTGATACCAAAATCAGACAAAGATACTACATAAAGGAAAATTACAGACCAATATCACTGATGAATATAGATACAACAATCCTCAACAAAATACTAGCAAACAGAATCCAACAACACATTAAAAGGATCATACACCATGATCACGTGGGATTTATCCCTGGGATGCAAGGATTCTTCAGTATACACAAATCAGTCAGTGTGATACACCACATTAACAAACTGAAGAAGAAAAACCATATGATCATCTCAATAGGTGCAGAAAAAGCTTCTGACAAAATTCAACAACTATTTATGATAATAACTCTCCAGAAAGTGGGCATAGAGGGAACCTACCTCAACTTAATAAAGGCCATATACGACAAACCCACAGAAAACATCATTCTCAATGGTGAAAAACTGAAAGCACTTCCTCTAAGATCAGGAACAAGACAAGGATGTCCACTCTCACCACTATTACTCAACATAATTTTGGAAGTCCTAGACACAACAATCAGAAAAGAAAAAGAAATAAAAGGAATACAAATTGGAAAACAAGAAGTAAAACTGTCACTGTTTGCAGATGACATGATACTGTACATAGAGAATCCTAAGAATGCCACCAGAAAACTACTAGAGGTAATCAATGAATTTGGTAAAGTTGCAGGATACAAAATTAATACACAGAAATCTCTTGCGTTCCTATACACTAATGATGAAAAATCTGAAAGAGAAATTAAGGAAACACTCCCATTTACCATTGCAACAAAAAGAATAAAATACCTAGCAATAAACCTACCTCGGGAGACAAAAGACCTGTATGCAGAAAACTATAAGACATTGATGAAAGAAATTAAAGATGATACCAACAGAAGGAGAGATATACCAAGTTCTTGGATTGGAGGATTCAATATTGTGAAAATGACTATACTACCCATAGCAATCTACAGATTCAATGCAATCCCTATTAAATTACCAATGGCATTTTTTAAGGAACTAGAACAAAAAAAATCTTAAAATTTGTTTCAAGACACAAAAGACCCCGAATAGCCAAAGCAGTCTTGAGGGAAAAAAACGGAGCTGGAGGAATCAGACTCCCTGACTTCAGACTATACTACAAAGCTACCGTAATCAAGACAATATGGTACTGGCACAAAAACAGAAACACAGATCAGTGGAACAAGATAGAAACCCCAGAGATAAACGCACGCACCTATGGCCAACTCATCTATGACAAAGGAGGCAAGGATATACAATGGAGAAAAGACAGTGTCTTCTATAAGTGGTGCTGGGAAAACTGGACAGCTACATGTAAAAGAATGAAATTAGAACACTCCCTAACACCATACACAAAAATAACCTCAAAATGGATTAGAGACCTATATGTAAGACTGGACACTATAAAACTCTTAGAGGAAACCATAGGAAGAACACTCTTTGACATAAATCACAGCAAGATCTTTTTTGATCCACCTCCTAGAGTAATGGAAATAAAAACAAAAATAAACAAATGGGACCTAATGAAACTTAAAAGCTTTTGCACAGCAAAGGAAACCATAAACAAGACGAAAAGACAACCCTCAGAATGGGAGAAAATATATCCAAATGAATCAACAGACAAAGGATTAATGTCCACAATATATAAACAGCTCATTCACCTCAATATTAAAAAAACAAACAACCCAATTCAAAAATGGGCAGAAAACCTAAATAGACCTTTCTCCAAAGAGGACATACAGATGGCCAAGAAGCACATGAAAGGCTGCTCAACCTCACTAATTATTAGAGAAATGCAACTCAAAACTACAATGAGGTATCACCTCACACCAGTTAGAATGGGCATCATCAGAAAATCTGCAAACAACAAATGCTGGAGAGGGTGTGGAGAAAAGGGAACCCTCTTGCACTGTCGGTGGGAATGTAAATTGAAACAGCCACTATGGAGAAAAGTATGGCGGTTTCTTAAAAAACTAAAAATAGAATTACTGTATGGCCCAGCAATCCCACTACTGGGCATATACCCAGAGGAAACCATAATTCAAAAAGACACATGCACCCCAATGTTCATTGCAGCACTATTTACAATAGCCAGGTTATGGAAGCAAGCTAAATGCCCATCGACAGACAAATGGATAAAGAAGATGTGATACATATATACAATGGAATATTACTAAGCCATAAAAAGGAATGAAATTGGGCCATTTGTTGAGATATAGATGGATCTAGAGACTGTCATACAGAGTGAATTAAGTCAGAAAGAGATAAACAAATATCGTATATTAACTCATACATGTGGAACCTAGAAAAATTGTACAGATGAACCAGTTTGCAGGGCAGAAAAAAAAAAAGAAAGAGCCAAAGCCAAAGCAATCATTATCAGAGTTTACTTTGCATAACTGCCTTGGGAACCATGAGATTCTTAGGAACGTATCTGCATATCTGTTCTTGAGCTCTGGAAGAACTGCAGAGTACTGCCAAGTTTTTTAGACCCCTGAGTTTGCAAACTATTAGCTGAACGTCATCGGCTCAACCATGTCATAACCTAGGGATGTAGCCGCCTGAGGAGCAGGAGAGGAACCCCTGCTGAGGGAAGTATGGTTCCATCAGGGCAGGATGAAAGGATCTGTGGAGGGAGGAGAGCGAAGGGACAAGCTGGTATTCAGCACACTTCCCTAATGCACCCCAGAGGGCTGTAAATAGGATTCTTGGAAGACCCAGTCACTGGAAGTCAGGGAACTCCGTACCTCTGCTGGCACATTGCTGTGACTTCTCTCCGGAGGGGTGTTGATGGTGACCCAGGCACTAGCCTTGGCTCAGTGAGATGCCAGGGACCAGGGCCGGAATATCCACACTTCAACATACTGCTCTGTCTAAGAGCACCAGTGTTTTCTGATGCTTCCTTCCAGTACAAAGAGAATAATCTGCAAGGGCCTTTGGCCAATAGGCAACTTATGACAATAGAACCCACGTTAGCAAAGCACGTCCTCACGAATACTCAGACGTTCAAATCAGAATCCAGTGGCAACCTCTTCCGAAGGCTTAGGGACCCTGATACACTATGGTTTGCCTGACTCCAGTCCCCACTCTGCCATGCTGCTGGATGCTGCTCCACCAGAGAGCCTCTGTCCTGAAGAAGCTTAGAAATGAAAGCCACAGGTTGCTTTTTAGACTAAGGAGATTTCACTGAGTAGCCTCTTCCACCATCATCCATCATCCCAGCCTCTGCAACCTTCATTGTCCATTCATTACTGAGCACCTATTCAGTGCCAGGCACTGTGAGGGGAGCAGCTAACACAACCACAACAAAGAACAAAGCGGACATGTCGCTCTCTTGGGGTGTATTTCTAGAGGTAGAAGCACACAACAAACACACCAATAAATAAAAGAGCTGCACGTGGTAATGAGAGCTATGAAGGAACAAATAAAGCTCTGAGATAGAGAAAATATTGGGGCAGAGGATAACTGCCTTGGATAGGGTGGTCGGAGGAGGTCTTTCCGACTAGTTGAGATTTAAGCTGAGACCAGAAAGATGAGAAGCCACCGGCCACTGGAAAAGTGTGTGTGTGTGTGTGTGTGTGTGTGTGTGTGATAGGGACGGGATGGGGTGTGATGGAGGTGTGGTGGGGTGCAGTGTTTCTCACAGGGAAAAGGGTTCAGTTCAGAAAGGAAAACTGTGCCTGAACAGCAGCACTAGAGAGATGGCATAAGGTGGAGTTGGCAAAGTAGGCAGGGATCATATCATTGTATCCATGACGGTCGGGGGGAGAAATCTGTTTTACACTCTAGGTAAAAAAGGAAACCATTGAAGGATTTTAATCGGGAGAAGAACAGGATTAAGATAAATATTTGCTGAAGGAAGAAGCGAAGGAAGGAAGGAAGGGAGGAGTGAATGGAATCATCTCCTCTCAACCCCACAGCTTTAAATAGTCTGTGCCGCCTGAGTCCTGTCCCTCCCCAACTTCCTCTTCTTGGTATTACTGTCTTTTCAAAACACTTCATACAGTATGAAAGCCAACCTTTTTCTCTCCCTTATAACTTACTTCTTTCCACATTCAGACCTCACTGGGAGAGGAGAGACATGTGCCAACATAGAGTTACCCTTTGAAATATATGCAGACACACAGAATTTCTTGCATTTGATAAAAAAGGCTATTTCACGATTTTCTCACCCTCAGCAGCTGGTCTCCTCCCTAGGCATGGGAACACTTATCTATCTAAGGGTTTAGATCTATCCAGAGCATTTATGGTTTCAAGAAGATTTTTTTTGACCCAAGTTTGTTTCCCAAAATTGGCATAGTAATCTCAACTGATCATAGCCTTTCTGCATTTTTAAAGCATCAAAGGTCTGACCTTGTCTTTCCATAGCCCAAGAGAAAGTCTTGTGGCTTCCATCTAACACAGTTCTTCATGCAATGCATTTTGCATAAGTTAAATAGCTAATGGGCTGCTCAAGAGTTGTATAATGTTCTGCATTTGTTTTTCTTCTCTTTATCCTTTTTTCTATCTCCTCTAGGTGATTCATCAGGCATACTTCTTGAACCAGCTGCGAGAGATTAAGAACTGTTATTTGCATTCAAGGGAAGAATTCTCAGGCAAGGAACAATCTGCCTGTTGAATACATTCATATAAATAGAGCAAATGTTTTAAAGCTGAGCAAAATGAAAGTAAGGGGCACATGGAAGGAAAAAAACTACCTCTCAGCATGAACCATGCAGAACTTTGATCATTACTTCAAATGAGACTAGAGCTCACCATGTATGACGAGCCTCTGAATCCAGGATTTCCACAGCTCTGAGAAGAGTTCAGGCGCTAAGAAGCCTTCCCCTTTCTGCTTTCAACTGGGCCAATGATAAATATAATGATTATTAATGAGTTTAAAACTTAAGGCATAATTTTAACAATATAAGACCACATTCACTGGGTGCTTTATATATGTCAAGCACTAACTATATTAGGTATTTTATAAACACGATCTTAAATCTTTCCAATAGCCCCTATGTATCTTTTTAACAAATGAGCACTCTGAGACTCAGAAAGGGTAAGTGATTTGCCCACAGTCATTTTGCTAACTAGGGGATTTTGATCAACCAATTAAACTTTTCTGGACCTTAATTATTTGTTGTTGTAAGGTTTTTTGTTTGTTTTTATCCTGAAAAATGCAGAGTTGGGATAGGTGATCTCTAAGGTACTTTCTATCTCTACCATTATTTGATTTGACAGGTTCTCTCAGCCCTACAAGATGTGTTGTCTCTCTGCCATTTGAGTTCCAGCAAACTAGTTCTGCTGTCCCATTCCTCCAGTCTCTATCACTGGGCAAGCAAAAAGAAAGGAAAATAGAGCAGTTGTGATATAAGGGGCGTTTCTTCAAACTACAACTTCTGGCACTATAGCATCTGGGACAGAGTCAGTGTTCAGTGCTGGCTACAATATCAGTTGCTGTGTGACTTCAGTCAACTAGCTTATTCTTAATTTCCCAAATAGTTCCTAACTTCTTCATTTTCTGAAGGTGTAGGTCTAGCTGATCTCTAGAGTACCTATATATCCTAATATTTTATCTCCAGGAAAACCAAAATTATGATGCCATGAAGTATCCAATATCAAAATCAGACTCAGACCAGGAAAAAAACATTCATTTTACTCTGCCTCTCCTTTCTAGTTCCTTCCTCCTTGCTTTGCCTTCCAAGGGAATCTATAAACCACATACGGACATCTTTGTTCTCAAAGCCTAACATAAAGGAAAATTATAGAAAGGAATATACAATTTGGCAAATTTTACTGCTCAAGTAGAATTTTTGAATTATCTTTGAAATCCACTTGAAAGCTTGTATAAATGTGAGATTACAAATGCAGGGATGAAGAGCGGGGACTGGGGCCAACTCAGTTCTAAACTTTCAGAAGATTACTGTATAGCATTCTGATCTCCTTTCCACTCCTAAGCAACTTAGAAGAAAATGGCAGCTCACCAAGGAAGAAGAAATACAAGTGAAGTGTTGGGGGGTTTTATATGTATAAAGGTATGAATAAACTATTTGAAATGATGGGTAAATATTAGAGGTTTTTAATTTGTTTTGTTGTGTGTTTTGTTATGCTTATGGAAGAACTTAGATGCCACACAAATTGTCAGGCAAATCCCACAAACTTCCATGGAAGAGAAAAGTTTTATTTTCTTGAAATTGAGAATAACTCACGTCCTCAAAGATTGCAGATTAATCTTTGATTTGCTGAAAGCTCACATAACAATTGAAGAGCTTCAGAACATGAAGGTTCATGAAGGTTCAGACCTGTGGTTGAGTCTTTGTTTGCCAGAGTTCAGAATTGGGTCAGGGTAAAATCAAAGCCCAGTTCCTGCTCAGTAACCTGAGCTTTCTCCCATGAACTCCATGCCCTCTGTCTGTCCCTTCCATCACAGCTTTTCTTCCCTGATGAAAGTAATCTGCCTAAATAGTTACCAACTATTTACTTTATACTGTAAAAATACAGCTGAATGGTACAAATAATTCAAGACATGTATGTTTCTTAAATGGAAACTAATTTTTAGGTATCCTAAAAGGTTTCAAATTTGTTCCCAGGTTTTTAATAAAACCTTAAAATTCTAGTTCAGAAACTTATTTCTTTTTTACTTGGAAATCATTTCAAACTTAAAGAAATGCTGCAAGACCTTATTGTCACTCCCTCTCTGGTAAAACTAACTCAGAGTGAAGTCAACTCAGAGAAAAGCAGAATCAGAAGAGAGACAAAAATTACTAGTGATATTTTACATAGTCATATTTAAAGTTTACCCCGGGACTTATCAATTACATGAGTCAATAAATTCTTTTTTAATTAAAAAAAAGAAATACCGTAAGAATAAAAATAGTACAAAGAACACACAAGCACCTGTAACAAGATTTACATATTATTAACATTTTACCCCATCATTTCTTTATTGTTTACTTTTTCTCTGTCTCTCTAAAGAAGATATACAAATGGCTAACAGGTACTTTGAAAAGGTGCTCAATACAAAGGGAAATGCAAATCACACCTGTTAGAAAAGTTGTTATCAAAAAGACATGAGATAACAAATGCTACTAGTCTCCACACATAATTTCTAAATCATTTAAATTAGTCCTTTGGAGAAAAAACATTCCATAAAAGTGGTAAGAGTCTCCCATACATGAAACTCTAAAGGACTTTCTAACCAAAAGGGTGAAGCAAGAACACACATTTGAAACCTCCTTATACAAGTGTTCTAATTATCATGGCTACTAAACATTATATTTAATTTAAAACATAGTTTAAGGTAATCTATTTTTAAAAAAGGAAGTCTAGGGCTTCCCTGGTGGTGCAGTGGTTGGGAATCCACCTGCCGATGCAGGGGAACGGGTTCGTGCCCCGGTCTGGGAGGATCCCGCATGCCGCGGAGCGGCTGGGCTCGTGAGCCATGGCCGCTGGGCCTGCGCGTCCGGAGCTTGTTGCTCCGCGACGGGAGAGGCCACGACAGTGAGAGGCCCGCGTAAAGGAAGTCTAGAGTCAGGATAGGTTAGCATTATCTTCAAGTCATCAAATTAAGAAACAACAAAAGTTAAAGAAAACTTCATTGGGGTAATTTGTACTTTTCTCTCCAATTCCAGGGGAAAGACCCTTCATCAACTTTGGTTTAGTATCTGAAAAATGGCTTTGACTTACCTTGTAAATTTCAATGATATGGACCATCGGCTCTATGTGATAATATGGAGGTGGTGATTTATTCCAGTGCCTTTATCATCTGAATAAACCACAACTCAGATTTGCATCAAAGAGCAAAACCAAATTAATTATACAGGGAAATGAATATAAACACAAATGTTCCAACATCTTAATGAAGAAGTGGTAGGACTCAACTGATTACATTTCAAATCAGATTCAAATAAGGTTGAGTAGGGTTTTTATAACTTATATGAAATTAAAACAAAAAGGTAAAAATTCTAATGAGATTCTCCAACAGAATAAAGTATATGGCAATCTGTGCCACAATCACTAAGTTAAAATTGGATGAAATAGTCAAATAAAAACCAAATCATTTAGAAAGCACCAAACAATCTGGGAGGAAGCACTGGAACCTCTAATAAAAATGTTGGGTGTTACTCTAAAAAAAAAGGAAAGAAAGAAAGAAAGAGAGAAAGAAGAAGAACTTTAGTTGAAAGGAAAGGTTGCTTTGCACTTTTCTGAACATCCAAGGAAACTATGGTTTTGTTTCGTTAACTTTGAAATTTTTCATATTGTCAGATTCTCCACACACCTGCAAGTTTTAATACAATCAAGTCACAAGAAATACACATGTTTGGAAACTTCTCCTAATGTTTGGAAGTCAATAAGTTAAATGAAGTAAATTTAGTGCTTTTGTCCTGTCTTTTTTCTCCATCTCAAATACTACCTCTCTTTGTTTCTCCAGATCAAAGAAACAATTGAGTAATTCCAGGAACTTGAAAGTGAATTACTGATCTACTGCTGACCTCATAATGGTAGTGTCCAGGTAGTTTCTAGCTCATCCAATTAAAAAATCACTTTTGGTTGAAGTTCAATCACCTCAGACTTTCAAGATGTAATATGCTTTCTTTTGTATAAGAAGATGACAACTGATGCATCAATAGTTCATCTGTTTGTGAGTTGCTTTTCCAGATGGATGTACACCTAACATCCTCATGTAGTTGTTTACATGAAAAATTACTTACTTTTGGGGGATGGCTATTTCAGTAGCAAACTAACTGGGCCTCTCGAACAACAATATTCTCAGCATTTCAGTTTTTCTTCAGTTAAAGCTCAAATAATGCCTAATTTCTAAATTTTATCTGGATTAAATCAGATGCATTAATGTACAGACTTGAAAGATGGAATGGTGCTGAACTCACAGTAAATGTTTATAAATATTTGTTGAATTTGAATATTTTGGTCTCATTAGTAACTAATCATGTGCCAAAGCTGGAAAGAAATAATTCATTCTTATTAAAAATAGATTAGCAGGTCTTAGAAACAAGTTTAAGAAAAGTCTTTAGTTCTTTTAGATTTTAGAACAAAAACTAACCTAAAAAGAGGTCATGAAATTATTATTATTTGTTGTTGTTGCTGTTTTTCTTTAGGGGGGAAATTATAGCTAAGACCTAAAACTGAAAATCAAAGTCACTAATCACTATACATTCAGAGTTCAAATTCTGCCAACAATTTGCCCAAATCACTGACAAGTGCCAATTCAGAATGGCCCCAACAACCACCACCACTGCATAATCAATAAAGATGAAGACATGAACTTGCAGCTAGAAGAATCATTAGAATAAACTGCTTGTGGAGAAACTCTTCACTTTCTTCAACCACAAAGATGGAGACTCCAAGAATCAACTGTAAAGATAGTGATGTGTGTGAGAAGAGGAAATTGGCATTTAATTCTCTGGCTACAGGTCATTTAGTCAGTGTATTTGCCAGTCATCCTCTGTGTTACTACACTTGGGAAAAGAGAACCTGAGAGTAGATGGAGATGAAAGGACAATGTGAGTACTCTATGAGTAAAATAGAGCCACACAAAGTATCTGCATTTGAAGATTCTTGCCAACATTCCACTCAAGATGTCCCTTTAGATAAAGAATTCTAGCACCAAGAAGATGATAGTGGTGCGTGGGGAAGAGGTGAAGACACAGAGGCAGAGTATGTAGAGGGGGAGGGGAACATAGAAAAGGTCAGTCTTGAGCTACTCAGTGGGGAGGTCCTCCTCCCAAAGTGGCCTCTGAAGAGTCCATACACATGTCTCAGTGAGAGAACCAGCATTTAGGTACCTTTTACCCAGATGCCCCAAAGGCCAACCAACACTCACTGAGAAATGAGTGTTGGTTCACCAAAAAGGAGAGAAAGGGAATGTATGAAAGAACAACTGAAATTCCCCTTCCTTTCCCCAGACATATACTCTGAACCACAATAGTAACAGACAGGTCTAACTGCACTGGAAAGAAGAGGAGTTTCTTCAGTGGAATATCACAAACGAATCCTAAAATGTATATGTAAATGCAAAGGACCAAGAATAGGGCAATCTTAAAGAAGAACAGGGATAAAAAAGAACCGTGGTACCCATCTCACATTGTGCACAAACATTAATTTGAGATGGATTATAAACCTAAATGTGAAACCCTAAACAATAAACAATATTCTAGAATTAAGCTGTTTGTCAAGGTGCCTTGGGGGTGCTGCAGCAAATGCAAAGGGTACCATAGGATAGTTTACATTGTTGAGAGGAACATAGCAATACAAACTCCTATCAGACCCTTCACAAGCTACCAGCTCAGTGTTACATTGTGCTACATTTCATTCCATGCACATCTCTGCAAAGTGCTCAATGGTAGCTGTTATAAAAAGCAAGTACTGTGGGGAAATTAACATGGACAGAGTGTGAAGGTGTTGGTGTCCAATAAGTTTCCAAGATTTGAGGCAATGTGCAAGGCAACAGGCATACATCCCATTAGTAAGTAATTGTGGTTGTTTCAGAATAAAATAGAAATATTCTTTTTCTTTTAGTTATATTATTTTTCACACATAAAGGGACATAAATCCTTATTAAGTTATTTGGACCTACCTACTGAATAAGCAGAATCGTTAGGTATTTCTTTTAACCTCGTGGCTCTCTTAAAAAATTACTAACATATTAAAGGCTCCATAAACCAAGGAAGTTTGGGAAAATCTGTTGTAGAAGAAAACATAGGGAAAAGATATTCATGACCTAGGGGTAGGCCAAAATTTCTTAAATTTGTTCCTAAAAAAAACACATAAAAATTAATAAAATGGACTGCATTAAAATTAAGAACTTCTATTCACACAAGGCATTAAAAGAGAGAAAACGTTAGCCACAGACTTGGAGAAGATATATACAATACATATACCTAAAAAAGAATTCATACCTAGAATATATAAAGAACTACTACAAATCAATAAGAAAGACAACTCAAATTTTTAAATGTGCAAAGAACTTGAGCATTTAATATCTGCTTAAGCAAAAAAAAAAATTAAATGGTCAATAAGTATACAAAAATAAGTCATTTCATTACTCATAAGGGAAATGCAAATTAAAGCCTCAATGGGCCACTACACACCCACTAGAATACCTAAAATGAAAAGGTCTGTTGATGCCAAGTGTGATTGCAAATATAAAACAACAGAAACTCTAATGTGCTCTTGATGGGACCATACTTGGTTTGACCACTTTGGAAAATTGTTGGCTATATATCTAAAGCTAAAGCTAAACACACAACTACACTATGACCCACAGGAATCTCATTCCTGGCGATATACCCAAGAAGAATGAATGCATATGTCCACCAAAAGAAAAACATCTATGAAAATGTTTATAGCAGTTTCATTCATAATAGCCAAAAACCAAATCAACACAAATGTCTGTTGACAGGAGAATAGATAAATAAGTGATGGTTCCTCAAACCATAGAATGTAATAGAACTAACTACTATTTCACACAACCCCGATGGTTCACAAACTATATGTTGCAGGAAAGAAGCCAGGCACTATAGAACACATAGTCTATGATTCCATTTATCTCATGTTCAAGATCTGGCAAAACTAACTGATGGTTATTGAATTCAGAATGGTAACTACCTTGGAGAGAGAGCTATTGGCTGGGAAAAGACCTAATAGTGGTACTGGAATTGTTCTACATCTTGATCTAGGTGGTGGCTACTCGTTTTGTACACATGTGAAAATCTATGAAGCTGCCATTTTATGTACTTTTCTGTATGTATATTATACCCCAATATGAAAATAATCAAAACAGAGTTTTAAATAGCAAAATAAGACAATTCTAAACAAATTATTAGAGTATTATATAATCTGGCTGAAATATGAGGTACAAGATCATTCAACATAGCACAGTTCATAGCAGTTATTTACAGACAAAAAAATCGATATATATATCCCCCACTATGTGATATTCCTCCATACGGCAGCCAATAAGAACATTATAGCATTGTGACCAAAGTACGGGTTCTTGGGTTCTAGTTGCCCACTTATTATCTGTGTTACCCTGATAAGTTACCTAGCTTCTGTTTAAAACCAAGATGAAAATGTCATCTACCATATTGGATTGTTGAAAAAATTAACGGGGATAATGTATCTCTTTCAGAGGGTAAGCACTAAATAAAAGATATATTTTATCATTATTTTCACTTCTTTTCCACAAATCCTTAGTAAGCTTGAATAGACTTTTTATCCATTTATGCAATGTAGCAGTATCACAATGTTGGTTACTCTGATTGAGATAATGTTTAAGCTAAGAAACCAGACGAAGTTGGGAAGAAAAAAGGGGAGTTAGCATTGAATGGATGAGGGCGAGAAAGAAAGATTAAAGGTATCAGGAATGCAGCTTTGAAGAAGGCAAAATAATGCTGAAGCATGATAATCCTATTCCTTAAAACAGCACACCAGTAGCTGTGAGCAGGAGAGCCAGAGTCATTACAGTGGAACCAAAGCAACGAAACCCTATCTATTAGAGGAGATGCTTGAGAAATAGCTACTCAGTTGGACCAACATTATTCATCTCAAAAGTCCAAGTTATTTTAAGTCTCTGAAGCCAAGATGGTGCCAGACAAGTAGATAGGGGAGAAGTCATCATCTCAGAGTTATGAAATCACTATGGCGATGAATAACCAACTAGAGAGAAAAAATTTAACTCAATGTACATCGTGTCTGTATCAAAGCAAAATTAATTCCAGTCAAGTTTTTGAAACTACAGGAGAGTCTGAAAATTCTCTAGTGATTATTGGATAATAAATGGAAGTGAATCATACTGTACCCATTAATTTAATATGTGTGAAATATTTTTGCAGTCACTGTGCTATTTTATTGGTTTTCATAAACATAAAAATTATTCATAGTTTCACTCAAGACCTTAGGCTCTCAACCCTATTTTGTGCTCATACTGCTGCAAGTTTCTCTACTGGGAATTCTCTTACCATATGATTATTTGAGAATGTTGATTCTCAAGAAAGGGGACATAATACTTCAGCAAAACATCATCTTGAGCCAACACCTGCAACCCTAAGATTTCTAAGTTTATCTGAGGGTCTATAGATTTTTTAATTCCCTGTTATTTGTGTTAAAAGTATACCTGATTTTCCTTTTCTTTGACTACTCATCAGCAAGACAATTTTTTTCCTAAGATGAGCTAGTTTTCAACAGTCAAAATCCCTAGCAAGTGTCTCTGTCAGTCTTAGGAGACATAAATGTTTCAGAGAGATGCTTTCTTCGTTGTTTGAGGTCGAATTTTATGAGTAGTAATGATGAATATGATTGACTGTTACCTATGGGCAGTGAAAACTGGCTGATTATGTTGCCCTTTCAAATTTCCCCTCTTCGTGCCCCTAATCCTGGTCCCTAGTCATATTCCAACTATTTTTCAGCAGTTAGGATCATATTCAGTTGGAACTGGTCTCTAAGGCAAATATGGACAAATTAAAGGGTAAAAGATCTGGGAGACATTTGACACATCCCTCATGGGCCTGAAATAATAAAAAACAAAGAAACCTAAGAGACCGGCTCCTTGGGAAAGAATGTGAGGGGTGTTTGACATTGCCCAGGATGGCACAGCTGAGATGAATACACTTGCTGTTCTGGGACAGGCAACGTGGGATTGCAGCCCCAGCTGTGATAATAGGAGTACACTGACCCGTGACTACATCTTGACTAAATTGCGGGTCTTGAATCTAATTATTATGTTAAAAAGAGGTGTTGAGCCCCTCAAAGGAAAGCAAGTCTGGAAAAAGAGACATGGCAATATGTTAAAGCCAAGCTATAACCTAAAATCCACAAATACATGTCACCCCACCTGCTATTTGTTTCTGCCACAGCTGTCATCCAGTGATCTAGAGATGAGAAAGGGGAGCAACGGCTTTTACAAGTAATAACGTGTGGTGTGAAATTGTGTGTGTTGCTGAAAGGCCATATTCCTGTGTAGCATTATTTCCATCCCTTTAGGTGGTGCTCCATGAACTTCAACACATATCTGCGAAACACACTGGTTCAGCAAGCTAACAGCATGCGGCTTTATACTATTCTATTTGAAACAGGAAAAATGATTCAGCTGTATTCCTTAAATCCTGAGCAATATCACACACTGGGAACTAGGACCTACTAAATACAAAAGTGTATTTTCCTACGCAGTAGGCCCTAGTCTATTAAAAGTGCTTTAAAAAATCTCTTGCTATGTCAGGGTCCCCAGAAGTTCTCTAGAACTCACCAGGAAAGGCAGGCGCCTCTGGGAAGTGAAATTGGGAAACTGAAAAACTGTGAAACAGCAGGCAGAGAAGACTTGTGTTATGCACTTTCTGGCACCATATGGATATTTTTCCACATGTATGAATTACCTCGTATTAGGCCAGAGTCTAGTAATTATAATATCTTACAAATATATAATACTCTGCAGTTATATAAATCTTTTTTTTTTTTTTAAAGGAGAGAGGGCTTTTGAGCAGAAGCAATAATGTATCTAAGGAAAAGCATGTGTGCTTAAGGGTGCCTGGAAGGGAGAAGGAATAGCAAGAAGTGAACCCTGACTTGAGTGTAACTTGGAGGCGCTGATTTTAAGAGGTGTAGCTTGCAGTAGTGCAGATGAGCAATAAATAGGGTGGAAAGAAGGAGTTTGCATTCAATGAAATGCTTAAGTCAGAATCAACATGACAGGGTGAAAGACTGAAGGAGGGTAGGGGTAAGAGAGTGTGAAAAGGTAAGTGTCAGAAGCAGTATAATCTAGTGGTTATTTCTATATGCCCTTTATTCATTATAGGTTAATTATTTTCTTGTCTGTTATTTTTAAATTTTTATTTTATTTATCTTTTTATACACGTTCTTATTAGTCATCCATTTTATACACATCAGTGTACACATGTCAATCCCAATCGCCCAATTCATCACAACACCACCACCAACTCCCCACAGCTTTCCCCCCTTGGTGTCTATACGTTTGTTCTCTACATCTGTGTCTCAATTTCTGCCCTGAAAACTGGTTCAATTGTACCATTTTTCTAGGTTCCACATATATGCATTAATATGCGATATTTGTTTTTCTCTTGCTGACTTACTTCACTCTGTATGACAGTCTCTAGATCCATCCACGTCTCTACAAATGACCCAATTTTGTTGCTTTTTATGGCTTAGTAATATTCCATTGTATATATGTACCACATCTTCTTTATCCATTTGTCTGTCGATGGGCATTTAGCTTGCTTCCATAACCTGGCTATTGTAAATAGTGCTGCAATGAACATTGGGGTGCATGTGTCTTTTTGAATTATGGTTTTCTCTGGGTATATGCCCAGTAGTGGGATTGCTGGGCCATACAGTAATTCTATTTTTAGTTTTTTAAGAAACCTCCATACTTTTCTCCATAGTGGCTGTATCAATTTACATTTCCACCGACAGTGCAAGAGGGTTCCCTTTTCTCCACACCCTCTCCAGAATTTGTTGTTTGCAGATTTTCTGATGATGCCCATTCTAACTGGTGTGAGGTGATACCTCATTGTAGTTTTGACTTGCATTTCTCTAATAATTAGTGAGGTTGAGCAACCTTTCATGTGCTTCTTGGCCATGTGTATGTCCTCTTTGGAGAAAGGTCTGTTTAGGTCTTCTGCCCATTTTTGGATTGGGTTGTTTGTTTTTTTAATATTGAGCTTCATGAGCTGTTTATATATTTTGGAGATTAATCCTTTGTCCGTTGATTCATTTGGATATATTTTCTCCCATTCTGAGGGTTGTCTTTTCGTCTTGTTTATGGTTTCCTTTGCTGTGCAAAAGCTTTTAAGTTTCATTAGGTCCCATTTGTATATTTTTGTTTTTATTTCCATTACTCTAGGAGGTGGGTCAAAAAAGATCTTGCTGTGATTTATGTCAAAGAGTGTTCCTCTTATATTTTCATCTAAGAGTTTTATAGTGTCCAGTCTTACATGTAGGTCTCTAATCCATTTTGAGGTTATTTTTGTGTATGGTGTTAGGGAGTGTTCTAATTTCATTCTTTTACATGTAGCTGTCCAGTTTTCCCAGCACCACTTATTGAAGAGACTGTCTTTTCTCCATTGTATATCCTTGCCTCCTTTGTCATAGATTAGTTGACCATAGGTGCGTGGGTTTATCTCTGGGTTTTCTATCTTGTTCCATTGATCTATATTTCTGTTTTTGTGCCAGTACCATCTTGTCTTGATTACTGTAGCTTTGCAGTATACTCTGAAGTCAGGAGTCTGATTCCTCCAGCTCCATTTTTTTGCCTCAAGACTATTTTGGCTATTTGGGGTCTTATGTGTCTCCATACAAATTTTAAGACTTTTTGTTCTAGTTCTGTAAAAATGCCATTGGTAATTTGATAGGGATTGCATTCAATCTATAGATCGTTTTGGGTAGTATAGTCATTTTAACAATATTTATTCTTCCAATCCAAGAACATGGTATATCTCTCCTTCTGTTGGTATCATCTTTAATTTCTTTCATCAGTGTCTTAATAGTTTTCTGCATACAGGTCTTTTGTCTCCCAGGGTAGGTTTATTCCTAGGTATTTTATTCTTTTTGCTGCAATGGTAAATGGGAGTGTTTCCTTAATTTCTCTTTCAGATTTTTCATCATTAATGTATAGGAATGCAAGAGATTTCTGTGCATTAATTTTGTATCCTGCAACTTTACCAAATTCATTGTTTAGTTCTAGTAGGTTTCTGGTGGCATCTTTAGGATTCTCTATGTATAGTATCATGTCATCTGCAAGCAGTGACAGTTTTACGTCTTCTTATCCAATTTGTATTCCTTTTATTTCTTTTTCTTTTCTGATTGTCATGGTAGGACTTTCAAAACTATGTTGAATACTAGTGGTGACAGTGGACATCCTTGTCTTGTTTCTGATCTTAGAGGAAATGCTTTCAGTTTTTCACCATTAAGAATGTTTGCTGTGGGTTTGTCGTATATGGCCTTTATTATGTTGAAGTAGGTTTCCTCTATGCCCACTTTCTGGACACTTTTTATCATAAATGGGTGTTGAATTTTGTCAAAAGCTTTTGCTGCATCTATTGAAAGGATCATATGGTTTTTCTTCTTCAGTTTGTTAATGTGGTGTATCACATTGATTGATTTGCATATATTTAAGAATCCTTGCATCTCTGGGATAAATTCCACTTGATCATGGTGTATGATCCTTTTAATGTGTTGTTGGATTCTGTTTGCTACTATTTTGTTGAGGATTTTTGCATCTATATTCATCAGTGATATTGGTCTGTAATTTTCCTTTATGTAGTATCTTTGTCTGATTTTGGTATCAGGGTGATAGTGGCCTCATAGAATGAGTTTGGTAGTGTTCCTTCCTCTGCAATTTTTTGGAAGAGTTTGAGAAGGATGGGTGTTAGCTGGTCTTTAAATGTTTGATAGAATTTACCTGTCAAGCCTTCTGGTCCTGGACTTCTGTTTGTTGGAAGACTTTTAATCACAGTGTCAATTTCATTACTTGTGATTGGTCTGTTCATATTTTCCATTTCTTCCTGATTCAGTCTTGGAACGTAATACCTTTATAAGAATTTGTGCATTTCTTCCAGGTTGTCCATTTTATTGGCATAGAGTTGCTTGTAGTAGTCTCTTAGGATGTTTTGTATTTCTGCAGTGTCTGTTGTAACTTCTCCTTTATCATTTCTAATTTTATTGATTTGAGTCCTGTCCTTCTTTTTCTGGATGAGTCTGGCTAATGGTTTATCAATTTTGTTTATCTTCTCAATGAACCAGCTTTTAGTTTCATTGATCTTTGCTATTTTTTTCTTTGTTTCTATTTCATTTATTTCTGCTCTGATCTTTATGATTTCTTTCCTTCTGCTAACTTTGGGTTTTGTTTGTTCTTCTTTCTCTAGTTCCTATAGGTGCAAGGTTAGATTGTTTATTTGAGATTTTTCTTGTTTCTTGAGGTAGGCTTGTATAGCTAGAAGCTTCCCTCTTAGAATGCTTTTGCTGCATCCCATAGGTTATGGATCGTCATGTTTTCATTGTCATTTGTCTCTAGGTATTTTTTGATTTCCTCTTTGATTTCTTCAGTGATCTCTTGGTTATTTAGTAACGTATTGTTTAGCCTCCATGTGTTTGTGTTTTTTACCTATTTTTCCCTGTAATTCATTTCTAATCTCATAGCTTTGTGCTCAGAAAAGATGCTTGATATGATTTCAATTTTCTTAAATTTACTGAGGCTTGATTTGTGAGCCAAGATGTGATCTGTCCTGGAGAATGTTCTGTGCACACTTGAGAAGAAAGTGTAATCTGCTGTTTTTGGATGGAATGTCCTATAAATATCAATTAAATGTATCTGGTCTCTTGTGTCATTTAAAGCTTGTGTTTCCTTGTTAATTTTCTGTTTGGATGATCTGTCCATTGGGTTAAGTAGGGTGAAAGTCGCCCACTATTATTGTTTTACTGTCGATTTCTTCTTTTATAGCTGTTAACAGTTGCCTTATGTATTGATGTGCTCCTATGTTGGGTGCATATATATTTATAATTGTTATATCTTCTTCTTGGATTGATCCCTTGATCATTATGTAGTGTCCTTCCTTGTCTCTTATAACATTCTTTATTTTAAAGTCTATTTTATCTGACATGAGTATTGCTACTCCAGCTTTCTTTTGATCTCCATTTGCATGGAATATCTTTTTCCATCCCCTCACTTTCAGTCTGTATGTGTCCCTAGGTCTGAAGTGGGTCTCTTGTAGACAGCATATATATGGGTCTTGCTTTTGTATCCATTCAGCAGCCTGTGTCTTTTGGTTAGAGCATTTAATCTGTTCACGTTTAAGGTTATTATCAATATGTATGTTCCTGTGACCATTTTCTTAATTGTTTTGGGTTTGTTTTTGTAGGTCCTTTTCTTCTCTTATATTTTGCACTTAGAGAAGTTCCTTTAGAATTTGTTGTAGACCTGGTTTGGTGGTGCTGAATTCTCTTAGCTTTTGCCTGTCTGTAAAGCTTTTGATTTCTCCATCAAATCTGAATGAGATCCTTGCTGGGTAGAGTAATCTTGGTTGTATGTTCTTCCCTTTCATCACTTTAAGTATATCATGCCACTCCCTTCTGGATTGTAGAGTTTCTGCTGAGAAATCCGCTGTTAACGTTATGGGAGGTCCCTTGTACGTTATTTGTCGTTTTTTCCTTGCTGCACTCAATACTTTTTCTTTGTCTTTAATTTTTGTCAGTTTGATTACTATGTGTCTCGGCATGTTTCTCTTTGGGTTTATCCTGTATGGGACTCTCTGCACTTCCTGCACTTGAGTGGCTATTTCATTTCCCATGTTAGTGAACTTTTCGACTATAATCTCTTCAAATATTTTCTCAGGTCCTTTCTCTCTCTCTTCTCCTTCTGGGACCCCTATAATGTGAATGTTGCTGAGTTTAATGTTGTCACAGAGGTCTCTTAGGGTGTCTTCATTTCTTTTCATTCTTTTTTCTTTATTCTGTTCCACATCAGTGAATTCCACCATTCTGTCTTCCAGGTCACTTATTAGTTCTTCTGCCTCAGTTATTCTGCTGTTGATTCCTTCTAGTGTAGTTTTCATTTCAGTTATTGTATTATTCATCTCTGTTTGTTTGTTCTTTAATTCTTCTAGATCTTTATTAAACATTTCTTGCATCTTCTCGATATTTGCCTCCATTCTTTTTCTGAGGTCCTGGATCATCTTTACTATCATTATTCTGAATTCTTTCTCTGAAAGGTTGCCTATCTCCACTTCATTTAGTTGTTTTTCTGGGGTTTTATCTTATTCCTTTATCTGGTACATAGCCCTCTGCCTTATCATCTTGTCTATGTTTCTGTGAATATGGTTTTTGTTCCACAAGCTGCAGGACTGTAGTTTTTCTTGCTTCTGCTGCCTGCCCTCTGGTGGATGAGGTTATCTAAGAGGCTTGTGGAAGTTTCCTGATGGGAGGGACTGGTGTATAAATCTTTTTATATAAATTCTCCCATTTGAGACTTTGTGAGTTGCATGAGTTTGTACTCTAACCTCCATTGTACCAATGGTGAGATTTAAATCAAAGAGATTTATAGATTTTCAGTGAGTAAATTTAGAGGTCAGACTAAAATACAAGGTTCCAAACACTATTCCTATCCTCATTCTACGACACTATGTGACTTTCAAGGAAGAGAGAGGTGGGCTGGAAATGAAGACAGAAAGTCAGACTATTTCCTTCAGAGAAGGGTAATCAGAATCATCAAATAAACCAAGGTGATACTGCTAAGTCTATTTCAAAACCTAAGTCAAATTATTTAAATTATTAGATAATAAAACGCTTCTTCCCCTTATATTTAGTTCACCAAGCACAAATAAACAACATACATTGTAATCGTCTGAGAACAGCTAAGAACAAATTTCCCTCCCATCAGTCATAGGACCAAATCATATTTCTGAAAACTTTCCAGCAAAATATCCTTATAATTAAATAATTTTTTTAAATATATTTTGAAAATAACAAACTCTAAGCATCACTTTTTAACAGATTCTGATATTCCCTTCAGTTACTGTCATGGCTAAGGAGCAATACTAACCCAGAAACTACAAATATAAAAGATAATAACTAAAGATGTATAGATGCTGGTCTGCATAGTAAAGAGGGGCAACCATGTTTCCAAGCATGAAGGAGGACCACATAAGCATCCCAAAGACACTGACCACATGTAGCCAAAAAGCCCTTATCAGGTCTAGTGATCTGGTAATCCAATTTCCTTACATTTCTCTCCCCAGTCCTTCAGTGTAATTTATGTGGCTTATTAACACTGTTGGTTTTAGCCCCAATAGTAAGACCCAGGTTCTAATTGCAGTCCTTATGTTGGAGCCCTTACTATAGACTTGAGATCAAGCCAAGTGCTAAACAGCTTCACAACTTCACACCTCGTTTAAAGACAGCTTTGGGGAGAGAGTGTTGGGGGAGCAGGACAAATCTACCTATGCAACTGGAGAAACCACTCAAGACCAAAGCCAGAGCAGGAATGTGCTCAGGTGTACCACATACACCTGAACTTGATTTTATACAATTATCTTCTACTCCTTAATAAGCTTCTCTACAGTCAGCTAAGTGTCTCTGTCCTATGAGCAGAATTTAATGCCAGGAGAGCCACTACACTTGGGGACTCTGAGAGGAGGACTTTCTATGTTGTTCACTGCTACATTCTCAGCAATCAACCTAGGATTTTATATTATACATCAGCGATATACAATAAGTATTTCCTGAGTAAGTGTTATTGGCTGAAATTAACATTTGAGGTAAAATATATTTAGAGGGAACCAAAAATATACACTTGACATATTTTAGATGGTTGAGGTTATAGAATGGGGAAAATAATGAGATTTTACAACTGAATGGGTGCCATAAATGTTTTGTATATAATATCAGGTTTTGTCCTTACCACAGACAAATCATATAACCAAAACAGGTCTCCCTCATAATGTCTTCCCAGACATGAAAACAAACTATTTGACTTCATATTTGGCTTTTTGCCCCAAACTGCCTGGCCTTTCCACTAAAAATAGTCCAGTGTTGAATATTGTACATATATAATTGCCCTGAAATTCACTGACTATTATTTTCAAATACTGTGATTTTAAAAAATATTTAGACTTGCTTTGTCATGTCAGTAATGATTTACATCCTGAAGAAGTTTAGTGGAGAAAGGGCAAATATTTGCTTGTAACATAAAAATAGGTTTTTAATACAACCATAGACTATGAAGATAATAAAATATTAAATATTCGGAGGCATGCTTATCTTTATACCAAATATTGTAGGGGGAGATTTGAACATAAGAGCTATCATTGACATTCTAGCACCTACAAGAGGAGAATTTCTCCTTTATATCACCTGTCTGATCCATACAAGTCACTGCATAAAAAACTATCATTCCCTTGACCCCCTTTAAATCATCCAAGAGAGTACTTCAAACTCAAGCACACACCATCGGTACTCATTTTGCACTGGACATCCGGGAACGACCTTGCAAGGACCTAATGGGCCTTGCCTCCTAAGGATCTCTATCAGGGCATGTAACATAAGATAAATCATAGCAAAGGATTCCTCCAAAGTTTCCTGATGAGAGAAACATGACCTTTTCAAGTGTAAACTGATAGATTGAACAGGGGAAGCAATATGTAGATTTTTTAAAACAAGGCTGACAAAAAAAACAATGATGCATGTACAAAAGTTAGCTGGAATACCTTGCAGGTATCCTCAGTCAGGAAGCAAAAGGAAAAGGGTACACCTTTCCAAAACACAAGAACTTGTTAAGCAAGAAATGAAGTCAAAACCAAGTTCACTCTAAGAAAATGTTATGTGGGCCAGTTCCTAATTGCCACATCAAAAGTCCTCAGAGTTTCTGGAAAAGTGGGTGGCCAGGTGTTTGTAGCATGCAGCCTGTCTGCTCCAGCCGCTGGACTTGCTGCTGCCAAGTAAGAAGCCTTTCAAGTCCATGTGAAGGAGAAATGCAAACCCCTTTAGACAACTCTCCACGGTGTGAATTTATGGAGCCTCATGCAGACTATGACTTTTATAATAATCACTTAGTTCGTTTCATGCATACATCACAAATTTCATTTCATGCTGGCCCTTACAGAGCTTTGTACTTTGAAAGAAATAGCCTAAGTTCTTTAGTCATCACCTGAGTACAAATTTACTACCTTATTGTCCAGAGGGCAGCCTGAAAACACGAACTGAGTTTATTACTCCATAGAAAATAAATAGTCACCAAGGCACATCTGCCCTAATTTTTTATTCTTACACAGTCAACGTAATCGTTGGTTGTCTTTTTTTTTTTTTAACTTTTCCACAGGATCCAATCACAGCTTTCTGCTACATTCCAATCATGTTGGCAGTGAGAGATATCAGACATTCCAAATAGACCCCAGACAAGAACTGGAGACAGAGGAGTGGGTAGGGCATGCCAGGCACAGCACTGCTGAGGCATCATCTCTGCTTGATATGTGAGCTGAGGTATTTCTACTCAAAAATGCCTATTTAGCTGCTCAGGTGAAATGAGGCCACCCAGTGACAAAGGTCCTTTTCTTCTGAGAATCTTACATTCCCACAATGGAAAGAGTCCTGGTGGGTGGTCCTCAGCTCTCTCAGAACAATGCCCAGACTATACTACTTTGGATGGACATGAACTTTTAGATCCCTGGGGGTTTGCTCATGCACTTACCCTAGATAATGTGCTGGCCCTGATTCTCTATCAGGCCAAGATTATTCCCCAAGTCCTGGCCTGTTTGCCCTAGGATTCAATTTGTGCCTCTCTCTTTCCTTGCTCTGCTCTGTATGCCAGCATGTGACTCCTGCCACCTGTCTTTCCGGGGCTCAGCTGGCTCAGAAGCTTCTGGCTTCTGACTGCATTCAGCAAATGGGAAACCCAGGCAAAAGACTTGGGAGCAGAAAGGAAGGAGGACTAGGGTATTTCTCTTTGTTCAGCACTGCCAGCAACAACCACTATCCTCAACAGTTAACAGAATAGAAAGAAAAAACCTTGAATTCTGGATCTCCTCTTGTGTTGCCAAGGAATCTTCTCCTTTAACATGTGAATGCTCAATATATTTGCATTTTTTCCAGTCAGCTTTTAAAGATTCAACCACAAAGATTTAATGTCAGAAAAAAAAAAAGGAAAAATATGAAATTCCAAGTCACTGAGAGCACTATGGCTGGGAAAGTCCAGCAACATTCCTCCTTTCTAAGGGCACTCCAACTCTTAGACAGTGTTCTTTAAAATGTCCAGGAGCCACAGGCATTATCATGCAGGGCATTTCCAGGAAGAACAGATCTTTGAAAGCCAGATCTAGGAGTATGCTTTTAACAAGGCCCAGATGATGCTTCTGAACACTAAAATTTGAGAGTGATTTCACATCTCACTAAAGTCAAAAGCAGCAGACAAATAAACAAGGATTGGGTTTTTTCTTCCCACTTTCTGCACCAGTCTCACTCCTATAGAACAATATACTCTCTTGGAAAAAGAAAAAAAAGTGCGTGTATTTTGGTACAAGCATGAAATAATGTACAGGTCTTCTTTTCACTTACCTTAATGGGAAAAGGAAAGAAAGTAAAAGGAATAAAATGTGATGCTGGCCAAAAAGAGGGATATCATACTTGGAATATTCATATATGTTCCAAAATTACATGCATATTTAGAGTCATTACTTAGAAATCATTGAAAAAAGAACTCATTCCTTCCTAGGACTTTTTAAAGGAAGGTTAGAGGAAGCTTGCCGTTATTTTTGCTTTCAACTTCCACAATTCTACATCAGATGAAATAGTGTCCTACTTATGGGAGACTTCTATTTTTATGGTGTTCTCCTTTCAACTGTTATAATAAATATAGCTGCCTACAGTCAGCATGCTTCAAAACTGGATGGAACCATGGCCAGTATTATGCTCCAAACAAAACTGGCTTCTGGAAGAAATGTAGCTATTTTGAACACAATCCACTTGCGTCTAAGGCAGCGGGACGGCATATAGAGCTCCTTTAGAGTATCCCTGCTAACGTGGTGTACATTTCAAAGCAGAAATCAAATCTTCATCGCAATTGGAGTCTTAATATTTTTTGAGTTATCAAAAACACTTTCATCTGACATAGGACCTCCGATAAATCAGCTTGGGGTTGAATACCGTTTCTGCCATGAAATAGTCATGCAAGCCACGTACTCTTCCTAATCTTCTAATTCTTATTTTCTCATCTTTAAGATGAAGTCTTGAAATTCAAGGATCATTCCAGCTTGAAAGTATATCACGCCATGCAACAGACAGGCAGAACATCAACCACACTCCTGCCCCAAATCATATTCTATCGTGCACTTTCTTATCAGTCTGTAAAACTGTAAATACTAACTTACACGATCTTCGTGTCATTGACTACAAAATAATTTCAGGTTAATCTCTGGAAATACTACGTGGTAAATTAGAGACTACCCAGCCCAATGCCATGAAGTTTGACTGGTATTAGAGAGGAAGAAAGAGGATGGTGGAATTCACATCATCCATCCTCTGGACTGAGGTGCCCCGGGCTGAGATAAGCTTAGTGACCCGCAGTCAGCTACCACCAAACCTGGGGACAGTTGTCTTCCTCAGCGACTGCCTAAGTAATAAGGAAATTCTAGGGCTCTTAAGAATTAGCATTTGATTGAAGGGTAGGTAGTTCTAATACACCTAGATCTAAACAGTTCAGCTTTGAATGTCCACAGAAGAAAGAGAGACTTACAATGGTGATCCAAGGCTTCGCAGCTTTTCAGGGCCCTGAGAACAGATGTCCAGTGGGTGAAGCCTCCAGAAACTAAACTGTGGCCTGGAACAGCCCCTGGAGGTTAACTCTGAAATCGCTTCACAATTCCATACTCTGTCCAACAGTTTCACACCAATGGAATACAGAATTTTGCATTTAAATCTATTAACATCTTTTCAAGTCAATTCAGAAATACCAATTTGGTGATATATTTTGGTGAAAAGTTAACAACATTTAATCTAATATCTCTCTTCCCAAACTTCTTTTTCAGATAATGTTCAGTGGGTGGGGGGTGGAGGGATAGGAGGAGGAGGGGGAAGGAGCATGTAATACAATCTTGAGATATTCCAGTGGTATTAGTATTGTGTACAGGAAGCTATTGTTTTAACTGTTATTTGCACTTTTGAAACAAATTAGTCAAAAAAAAAAAAAAGAAGAAACGTTATGCTTGACCATACTACTTAGATAAATACATATAGGAGTAACTACATTTCAACACCCACAAAGACATGAATAAGGATGAGATTATGTCCTTGGCTTACTCAAACTTTGGCTTTGGCTCAGTTCTCCACTGAATAGTTTATTAAGAGAATTTAAAAGTTGAGGAGATTCTGGTCTGCCATGTAAACTAAAAGCCACCCAGTAGTTGAGAAACTGGAAACCACAAAGTTTAGGAAGAAAAACGAATGCTTTGGAGCATAAATATTTCCACTAAATTATGCCAATAAACTTAGGACCTTGAAAGTTATTATACCCAAATATTTTTTAAAAAGGAAGAAAATGCTCTTTGTCTACCTTCAAACTAGGACTGGAAATTGAATGAATAGAATAACAAGATTTTTTAATACTACCAAGATAAGTTGATCAAGTTATTGCTTTTATGTTAACTGAATATCAATCAGTATGAATTGAATATAAATTTATCAATGTAGGAGACAATTTTCTGCCTAGCACTTTTTTTTCTCTCTGTCTTCCTCCCATTGAATAAAATCAAGCTATTTATAGGATTCAACAGACAGTCTATGGATTAATCATCATGATTTGAGGGTTCTAAAACAATTTTGCCAGTAACTAACAAAGTAACTATCTAATCATTTAATTTCACTCTAAATGATAGCAGTTGAAAAGATGATTTCTTAATATCCCCTGATTCTACATTTATAACATACTATTGTCTAATTTTATTTCAAGGAGGGATAAAATAGGAGAGAGCAAATATAAAGCAAAAATGAAAAAAAGAAAGAAGCTTAAAATTAAATTGGGGACATAATCCTAGTATTATCTTCAAAAAGATTCTCAAGTCTAGGTTTGGTTGTACACAAATTAATCTATGTAGGCCCTCCTTATGAGATTTTCTTATCTGTAATAGAAATATTGATTCCACTGTGACCTCTGTCTCTCTTGGCTTTTAGAACTCTGGAGATCAACACTCAGGAAAAATCACAAAATCACACCATTTGAACAGGGTTGCTCAAGATCCATGTACCCCGTGACTTCCTAATAATGTGGCAAAGGGAGTACCCTCCTCTATAGCTAGGAGATGAGCCAACTTCTAAGTGTTATTTTCCACCCAAATATCACAGTCCTCCCACCTTCTGTCATCACCTTCCCCATGTCTGTGCAATTTATGTAAATGTCAGCACCCTAAACCAACCCTCTCTTCCCACCCGGTCCACACTTCTCTCTTCAGCACACACGTGCTGTCTTACTCATCCTGTGCTCAAAGCCCTATTCCTCTTCCTCACACGCTCTAACTTAACAAACCAGCACCAGTTATCTCTCCCATGCTCCAATTATCTGCCCCCCATGACTTTTATCCTCAATAAATACTTACACAGAAGTTATACAGACAGCTGCATGTACTATTAATACATACATACATTAACTGACTTTTAGTAAGGATACACTGGGAGTGTGCATTCATTTAAGAGTAGTCTGAAAAGAGGAAGCCATGGAAATTGGTCAGTAGCGATATTCCAGTTTTGGAAAACATGTCAGAAAAGGCATCATGCATGAGATGAGATTTCTAAAACTGCCAATTAAGATGTAGCTTTCTTAGCCATGCTTGGATTAAATATTCCTCTCATAACATCAGGATGTGCAGTATCTGAGATACCAGTGATCTCACTTTGCAGCCCTTCATTGTTATCATGTCCAAGGAACTTCAAAGAGGGCTCTGCTCTGAATTGCATTATCTTCCCAGAAGGTGTGGCAAGGTGCCAGCTTCTGAAGTTGTGGTACAGACAGAATTGTCTTTGGTTTGGCATTGCCTGTTGGGTGTCATTGGTTGCTTTTTTAAATTTTATCACATTTGTAATTGGAAAACATAGCCATACTGGTAGCTTCAAAAGGACACCAAATAACTTAGTAGCACATTTGGCTGGTCTACTTCTCAAATCACAATGAAAGTAAAATAAATAAGGTAATATGCCTTACTATTGCTTGGAGCAATGTAAGCCATTATTAATAGTAGTAAATCAAGTAGTAAATTTCCTTCCTTTTCAAGAAGGAAAAGAAAAATATAAAATACCTGAGGCAGTCTTAACAATAACAACAAAGCTAACAAAATATTTTTTGTTTTAATACTTATAAACTCTTTCCCTCTAATCACAGCTGGAAGCATTATGATCGTACGGTAAAATAATTTGGTCAGAGAGCATATAGTCCAGGTCTTTTGTAAATACTGCAATAAAAGGAAGGCAATGTGAACACTTCTTTGCTTCAAATGTACTAAATCAGTTAATTTTTAATTAGTGACAATCACAATACAGACACAAACACACAGACACACATTTATCTTCTATAATGAGGCTTCTAAAACAGGGGTTTTTTAATTCCAATTTGGTTAACTGAATAAGGAAACAGATCCTCCTACAGGATAGGTGCTCAGAAGTGGAATGTACATTTTTGCTAGATGCGATAATCCCTCAAATGGAACATTATTGACTAAGGAGCCCGGACCTTACAATTCATGCTGAAGGCAGGAAATTTGGTTTCAGAACATAATGAGAATGGGTTCACTCTGCAGCGTTTCCCATTCTCATTACAATCTTTGTCGTGAGAATAGATTCATATTGTGGCATTTTCAACTCCTATTATCATCTTTGTCACAAGCATGAGGTATTCAAATTTTAATGCCTAATAAGTTCTGACAACAGCATCCTACATTGTCATTATTTTACGCTCCGGACAGGAAGAGTACTCAGGTCTGTTGGAAAATCCCACTGGTTACAGAGCTATAAACAGACGAGGATTGGAATACTAGCCAATCAGATCAGCAGATAGGACTTTTAAATATCAAAGAGCATATCATTTTGCATCGTGGAGCATAATGGCTATTAAAATTCTGAACATGTATTCTGTCACAAAGGAGAACAATGAGTGTTGCACCCTCAGGACACACTCATAACCAAAACACATTTTAAATTCTGGAAGAGTATCACTCATAGCCCCTAGAGTGGGAAGAAGTGACACTGTCTTAATCCTCAGAACAGCACACTGATAGTGTGATCTAAGGAAACAATAAAAGACCACACTTTTTTTTACGAAACCAGATGTACAATGTACAACTATTTTCTTTCCAGAGATATGATTTATTTTTATCTTAAAGTTCAAAATTTGGGGGCCCAATGCTGACTCCACTAATTATTAGCTTCTAAGCCTCTATTTCCTCTTCCATGATACGGATAATAGTAGCTGATTTGCAAACCTAACAGGATTTTGGCAAGAATTAAAGGAAAAGATGTGTCTGCAAACACTTCGAAGAGTATAGTGTTTTTACAAACCTGACATGTTCAATATTAATTACCTTTAATTTAGGCACACACTAAGTGAAGCCCCATTTTTTCTGGATACTATTATAAAATTCATAACTGAGGCCTCCAATTTTCAAGGCAGAGCGGTGGCATCACTGGTAGTATATAAAAATCACATGGAGGTGAGGTGCAGGTAGTATACAATAAAAGGCTTTACTCATTCCTGCAGGCAGGTTCAGCTCTGTTCCCAATCCTTCAGAGCATGGGCCAGGAGCCCTTCTCATGTTCTCTATGAGTTTTCCCTCATATCACCTCTTCTTCTCTGACATGTTGAAAAATGTGCAAGCTAAGGAAGATAATGCAAATACTGCAGCATTGTCACTTATCATCCTAGCCAGCACTGGCGCTGGGAAAATGAAAAAGCTTCTGACATACTGAAACTTAGCAGCAGCATTCTAACTGGGGTGAGAACAATACTTTTAATCCTCCCTGCAAAGATCAAATTAAATCAGTGGTGAGCTCCGCCGGATCCAGCTCTATGTCACTGACTGTTTGGATGAGAAGCCTAGAAAAGTCTGCACCTCTTGACTTTGTAACCCATGTCTTTCTATAGAAATTCAGGGAGCAGGGATAAACCATTCCTGCATAAAGATTAACCTCAAGACAGTGAAATAGTGTCGGAAAGTAGGGATGGGGAATACAGACACACATTTCGCCTGGCTTTTAGATTTACCCAAAAGTCATCAAATTTCACAGCTGAACTTCAAACATGATGCAGTCAGAGGTTGACCTCCCTTCTCTTCAGCAAGGCAACACATCTGTATATTTCAGTGCATACAGCTATGTATTTTAGAGACTATATATTAAAAGCAGATTCTATTAATCAATAATATGAAATTATGGCTGTATCCATTAAAAGTTCTTTTTAATGGCAGTTAAAACTCGAGGGCAGTGTTTTTCAAACTTTAGTGTGCATAAGAAACATCTGGAAAGCATAAAAAATGCAGATTCTAGGCATCCGCCTGCAGAATCTCGTTGAGCAGATCTGGAATGAAGCCCCAGAAATTGAATTTTTTAACAAGCACCCCAGGTGAAACTCATCCTACAGTCTTTCAATCTTAATGTGATTTTTATAATCCTAATTGCATTTAAATTCTTTGAAAGAAAAGAAAAAAAAATGGAAGGACGCAGACAGCCCAAAATGCATCTTGACAGTTTTGTAGACAGTCTTACCCTGGCTTTTAGAGATTTTAAATCAAAATTTTATGGCATATTAATCCATATATGAATTTCTTTTTAAAATCAAACAAAGAAAAGATGTGTTCCCAGAAAATTATTCAGCTCCCCCAAAGCAAATATTTTTCATCTGAGATATTTCAAGAAGCTTAGTTTTATATGTTCAAGTTAATTGTCTTAGCTACAGTATTTAATTTAAGCTTAAGGTTTTAAGTTTTTGTATTCACTTTGGTAGTATACAAAAACAGAAGTATAAAAGTAATGCAACCAATTCAAGATGCTCAAAAAGCCAGAGCATATTCAATCAGCAGTGAAATATTACTTCAACATTTCTCCAAATACAAAGCTCAATACTTGTCATTACAATACCCACTTCTTTTTTAAAGTCTAAGACTTCAACCACTAACTTTTCATAATTGATAGAATTAAGTATATCAAATCTAATTAGACCAATGGTATATAACATATAGTAATCGCTCTTTTCAAACAAACGTATTATTCTTTGGAAGAAATACTAGTTTCTCTAATCCTGGACAACTGAAAAACCTGAGTGGTACTGTTTGTTTTGTTTTGCTTTTTGTTCTTTGCACTTGAAATTGGATTTTATTTCCTATAGTCCTTAACAGGGCTGGCTTCACGTGTGTGTGACATGTACAGTCACACAGAGCCCAACATTTGGCTTAATGCTTCACTGTCACTGTCTTGAAATTCTTAATATTTTTTTAACAAGCTGCTTCACTTTTTCATTTGTCATTGGGCCTCGTGAATTACGTACCTCGTCCTGCTCCTTAATAATATTTAGGTGTGACATTTAATATTTCTTTCCACAAACATTACCAGCATTAATATCTTGCTTTGGTGTGCCCACAATCCATGAATGTCTGTGTTCACTGTAATATAGTTATTATCAATAACTGGACTACAGAAAGGAAGGAAGATTCAGTCCCTGTCCTCACAGCATTCCAAATCCAATGGAGGAACTAATTATCTCTCTGTTAGATAGCATGCAGTAACTATTCCCCATGAATAGTCTTCATGAATATATAGTCACAATTTCATATGAATTTATTTATAAACTAACAGAAACATTGCACCTATTATTCTAGATACAAGGAGATTGGGAGCATGTCTAAAACTCAAGTAATATCAGGTAATATACATCATGAAAAACAACAGAATTGTTCACTATTTAGCTGATGGTGAGGCAGTCAGGTAGACAGCTACAGTGGCCCACAATGCCCAAAATACGTCATGAAAGTATTCTTCAACAACACTCAAAGATAACTGCTGATGAGATAAATAATTTTCTCTTCTTCCATTGATCATGGATACTGGTTTCTCTGTTAACTGGATTCAAGAAATAACCAGTTTACAAATACCGTATGCTAACATATATATGTGGAATCTAAAAAAAAATGGTTCTGAAGAACATAGGGGCAGGACAGGAATAAAGACACAGACACAGACGTAGAGAACGACTTGAGGACACGGGAATGGGGAACGGTAAGCTGAGATGAAGTCAGAAAGTGGCATGGACATACATACACTACCAAATGTAAAACAGCTAGCTAGTGGGAAGCAGCTGCATAGCACAGGGAGAACAGCTCAGTGCTTTGTGGCCACCTAGAGGGGTGGGATAGGGAGGGTGGGAGGGAGGGAGATGCAAGAGGGAAGAGATATGGGGACATATGTATATGTATAGCTGATTCACTTTGTTATACAGCAGAAACTAACACACCATTGTAAAGCAATTATACTCCAATAAAGATGTTAAAAAAAAAAAAAGGAAAGAAAGAACCAGTTTCAAATGCACATGTGCTAATAAATTTTGGAAGAAAAAGCACAGATGAAACCTGTCTGGAATCTGTGGAGGCCACAGAGTGCAGGTCAGCAGCAGTTATTCTTGAAGCTTCATTTTCAAAAATTAAAAGCTTCATTTTCAAAGATTAAAAAATTAAAACATATTGAGCTATGTGGTGGCTATGTATGTGCTTCAAAACATCAATGCCTATTAATGGGTCTCACAGGAATTTTTTGCCCTAGGAGTTAAGAGTTGAAGGACAGTATACACATATTCACAAAGGCTAGGCTCATCCACGTAATGCATTTTCTGGCCATACTTCCTTGCTCTCAGCCATCCCACCGAATTCTGTTTGTTCAGCAGGAAACATTTCTTCAAAATACACCTACATATTAATTTCTGTGCCTACAAATAAAATAATTGGAAATTGTGGGTTTTGACAGTCAGCCTCCAAAACTTTTTCAGAGTACATCATTCTATAGACAAAATCCTTCCAGACATTTGAGGTTTTACCATTTTATGTGCTAACACTTTGAGTTTTATTTTGAACAGGATGAAAATCTTTTGTAAATCGCACTACGTAGTTCTATCTTTACATTTTATTTGATAGAAAGTACTTTAGATTTTTCCTGATGATCCCTAAATATAATTTAGATCATTGATCAAATATTTCTACTTCTAGATAAGATGAAATAGATTTCCACCTGAAATAATCAGAACAGAAAAAATATATGAAACGATAATTTGGGGGGCACTGAATTAGCTAAAAATGTATAGTAATCCCTGAGAGATAAGAAACAGATGAGATAAGGCCTATACTTGCCCAGTTTACTGATGTGAGAGAATTTCCAGGGTGTGATGAAGGGAGCTTGAACTCAGGTGGAGCTCAACAGATTCCCTGAGTTGAGACAACAGAGCTGAGAGTGTGGGGAAACCATGGTGTCTGAAGGGCTGGAAGAGAGAGAATAACAGAGAGAGAACTAACCCATATTAGTCAGGGTTCTCCAGAGAAACAGAACCAATGGGAGATAAATACATACCTACATACATACGTGCACACATACATATGTAGATTTATTATAAGGAATTGACGGATGTGATCATGGAGGCTGACAAGTCACAAGATCTGTAGTCAGCAAGCTAGAGACCCAGGAGAGCCCATGGTGTAGTTCCAGTGTAAGTCCAAAGGCCTGAGAACCAGAAGAGGCAAGAGCAGAGTTCCAGTCCGAAGGCTGGCAGGCTCAAAACACAGGAATAGCTGATGTTCCGATTCAAAGACAGGTGGTTAAGAATTCTCTCTTACTCAGGGGAGGGTTAGCCTTTTTGTTCTATTCAGGCCCTCAAATGATTGAATGAGGCCCGCCCACAATCTGTGGCAATCTGCTTTATTCAGACTCATGTTAATCTCATACAGAAACCCTTACAGGTGCACCCAGAATAATGTGTAGCCAAATGTCTAGGCAACCCATAGGCTGGTCAAATTACCTGTCCCTGTAGTTACTGGAAGCACAGTATACAATAAGGCATTCAAATGTATATGAAAATATATATACGAGAAGTATATATATTTAGAATATATGTAAATATATATGTTTAGAATATATTTAAGTATATATGTTTATAATATATCTGTCTAATGTTCATAAAATAAATAGCAACACTAAGAGTCATCACTATACATCTCCTAACTCTTGTTACTTTGATCTTACTCTACCAAATGAAGGAAATAAAAAATTTCAAACACATAAATGGCATACTCTCCGATATCTCAGGGGTAACTGGATTGATTACCCACCTCTAATAATCTCCCAAGAATAGCAAGTACCACACAGTTTCCTTAAGGGAACCCAAAGTCTGCCAAGAAAATCACAAAGGAAAATTGGGCCCAGTAGCATGATAGATTCAGCCTGTCACTCCACAGTATGCTGCCATAATAGTTTGCAGGGACAGTGACTTAACAGTGAACTGTAACTCAAGAAACACAACCAGCAGTCACAGAGCTGAAATAACCCCTATTTAGTTCTGATCCTAAAGACAGTGAAGGTTGCACTTCTCACTTTTGAAGGCGCATTAATTCTCTCATTGTTCATTCAGCATTTTACTGGCATTGATCTGTAGAAACGTCATTTCATTTATGCTTTTCAGATATGTATTGAATTTATAGATGGCTTCTTTTCCAAATGATCAATGCACTCCAACTCTAGGAGTCTTTGAGTCAGAATAGGAAACCTTATGTACATAGGTAGACCTAACCCTTTCTTTGATTTCATTTGGACCTTAAATTAATGTTTCTCTCATCACTGACACTGCTGCTTATGACTAATTTATACTCTGTGGGATTATTATGACATCCCATTTAGTGCAGCATCTCTGAAAGTTAAAGCAGTGAATTATCTGTGAATATGGGCCAAAGAGTTAATCATTTCAAAGCATAGTGGGAATATATGTAATAGACTGAAGGCCAGGGGCCAAGTCAACACCAGAGGCCATTTCCTCACACTTGATATACTGACCAATCAATCATCTTGCACTTTATTTTCCTGCATCTCTCTTTCTCTGACTTTTTGTCTCTCTCTATACATCTGTCCTCACTTATTCCTCTTCTTTCTTTTTCTTCTCTTCTTTTCTCTTTTTCTCCATTTCCTTTGCCATTTTCTCTTCTCTTTTCCTTTCCTCCATTCTTTTCACCATGCTTTATATAATAAAAAATTCAAGTCTATTTGTTGAATTATGTTTTATAGTCCTACTCTTTTAAAAATTGGAACAAATGAAACTTTTACACATCTCAAGAATTAAGCAGCTTTTCCCTGATTTTTGCCCTGAGCCAACAAGCCTTATATTAGGACTCACAAACCTGAAGTTCACTTTTAAATTATCTATGTTTTGGTAATAGCCTAAAAGAATGTTTTGCTTTTCTTCTGAGAAGCTGGTAATAAATACAAAAGAAGAAAATCAAATATGAAGCCAAGTAGTTAAATACAACTTGATTATATCAAGTAGTCTTTGATCATGTAAAAATTTCCAATAAAGACTTTGAAAATGAAGTTGTGTATTATTTAGCCATAAAAGTGTGTTCTGTGGAAGTATGGAAATATCCAAGGTTATTTATGTTTCTAGGTATTTCTTACATGGAAATTGCCAGAGGACAGAGGAGCACAATCTAATTCGGACCATGATGTTTGATGAGGATTTCAAGAACTTCAAAGAGTGGCCTAATAGGAACAGGGAGTGAAATACTTAGAAATTCAAGAAAAAGGGCAGAAACTGAAAAAAAAAAAAGAGCATGGAGGAACCATAACAGCCAGCTACTGCTGTAATAACCTTAAATCAGTCAACAAATACATACCTAAGGTCTACTCCATACCAAACCCTCTGCCAGGTGTTAAAGCATACAGGATTGCGTAGGAGTCCGCAGCCTGTTAGCAACCCGGCTGCACAGCAGGAGGTGAGTGGCGCGTGAGAAAGCGAAGCTTCATCTGTATTTACAGCTGCTTCCCATCGCTCGTATTACTGCCTGAGCTCCGCCTCCTGTCAGCATTATGGTGAGTTGTATAATTATTTCATTATATGTTACAATGTAATAATAATAGAAATAAAGTGCACAATAAATGTAACGTCCTTGAATCATCCCGAAACCATTCGCCACCCCCCTCTCCGGTCCATGGAAAAATTGTCTTCCACGAAAACAGTCAAAAATGTTAGGGACCGCTGATTTAGAGATAAGAACAGGGTGTGGTGGAAACATGGCTTCTGATTCAGATATGTAGTGATGGCTTCCTGAAGAAGGTGCAATCTATCCAAATTTCAAGGGGAATTAGGAGGTGGAGAAGGAGGGTGAAAAGATGTTTCAAGCATAAAGAGAATTTGGTTCAAACACAGGGAGGCAGGAGAGCACAGATATCTGAAGACACTCAACATGAAGCATCTGCCATCAGAGATCTGGATTCCACAATTTTTTAAATGTATGAAAATAGGTGAGTTATGTCAGTTTTCTCCACTTCCATTTTCCAATCTGTTTAAGAGACTTATAGTGAAGATAAAATAAGAGTTCTAGAATATTCTTAGCATAGAGTCTAGTACAAAGTACACCACACAATGTGTTCTATGTAATTGTATTTCATCTAATCTAGTACACCAAAGATAGTAAGATTCATCATTATTTTATGCAATTCAAAGAAATATTAACTGCAATTAATATTGAGCTATAATCAATTGTAAGATACATCCTAATTTCAAAATAACTAAGATGTAAGGGGGAAAAAATGTGTAGCTTAGAATGCATGAAATACAGTTAGTTTATTCCCCGACTCCATTCAGTATACTGAAACTGAAAAAGTCCAAGGTAACACCGTTATCAGCTGTCCAAATGGATGTGAAGATTTAAACAAAGCATACCAGGAGGGCACACCTGGTTTTGTAGTTAGCTCTTCATGATATCAATGCATTTGCTTATTTCTTCTTAAGAGTCAGCCTCATTCTGGCTATCTATCCAAAGAACACAAAAACACTAATTCAAAAAGATATATACCTCCATCATTGCACTATTATTTACAATAGCCAAGATATGGAAACAACCAAAGTGTCCATGGATAGGTAAATGGATAAAAAAGATGTGGTATATATACACAATGGAATACTACTCAGCCATAAAAAAGAATGGAATTCTGCAATTTGTGACAACGTGGATGGACCTTGAAAGTATTATGCTAAGTGAAATAAGTCAGATGGAGAAAGACAAGTACCATATGATTTCACTCATATGTGGAGTCCAATAAACCAAAACAAACAAACAAAATAAAGCAAATACAAACTCACAGATACAGAGGACAGATTAGTGGTTACCAGAGGGGAAGGGGGTTGAGGGGTGGGCAAATGGGTGAAGGGGAGTCAACTGTATGGTTACTGATGGTAACTAGACTTATGGTGGAGGTCACTTTGTAGTGTATACAGATGTCAAATTAGAATGCTGTACACCTGAAACTTATATAATTAAAAAGTTTAAAGTCATCTAGACATACTACACTATTCCTTTATGATATTTTCAGCTTGGATCACATAATCCACTAGTTCTTACATCAAGTTAAAAATACCTGTTTTCATATGTAATTGTGTGCTACAAATTTAATAAAATAAGATTCTGACCACTTATTTTCCAAAATAATGGAAAACCATTAGTGAAAGGAAGTTTGTAATTCTGGTCAGCAGATACTAACTGCAAACACATTAAATGGGGTGCAAGTCTAAATTTTTTTAAAAGTCAATATCCTATTAATCAACAATTATTGAATCTTTGTTGCTGTAATACATTACATAATATGTTAGCAGTTGCACTCCTTTCTGCAGCCATCCCGGTTGATACTAGGCTATCTTTCATACAAGCAGTGGTCGGTTGGTCAGTATTTTAAGTCCAATGGACCAAAGAGAAGGAACCGTAGCCTAAGAAATACAGTAAAAATTGTCCACTCACAATTCATCTCTATTTGCACAATTAGACATCATTCCAGCCCCTGTTTGTAGAATTGCTGGACTACTGCTTACTGATGTTTTAGGTATATTTAAATATCAGCCCACATTCCTCTAAAGTTAGCATTTCCAGGCAATCTCAACCTTGTCTGGCTACAGGCTCAAAGGCCTTTTGAAAAAAGGCACTGCCAAAGTTACTACGACAGAAATGCTATTTTTCAAAATAAATGAGAAGCGCAAAAGGGAACTAGGATTTTTTAAAGATTTCCTTAACTCTAATGAAAACAACTATTGGTGATATTCTCTTAATTATATATAAAGAATATCAAGGGGAAACACTAAGCTACTTCTCAGAATTAAGTTAATTGCTAGAGAGCAAATTGTAAGAAAGATGTGAGGCAAACTTGATGACTGAACCAGATTCTAGAACTCCTTACCCAATATAACAACCAGTAATCTACTGAGGCTCTGGAATTCTTGAACTATGGCCAGTTCAAATTAACATGTGCTTTCGGTATAAAATAAACAGTGGGTTTCAAAGATTTGGTACAAAAAAAGAATATTTTTATACAGATTTCAGCATAAAATTATTACTCCTGCATGTTCAAATAAAAAATATTTTCAATGCATTAGGTTAAATAAAATATATTATTAAAATTAATTGCACATGTTCTTTTTACTTGTTTTAATGTAGCTACTGGAAAAATCTTAAATTACATAGAGTTTCACATTTGTAGCTCACATATTTCTATTGGAAAGGGCTCTTCTAGAGGCGACCCCATGCAGAAGGCACAGACAAGCTGCCTGAGGGTTCTCCAGAGCAATGGTGGGAGGTACAGAGATGTTTATTTAGCTCACGTGACCTCACTCCCTAACCATTCTATGTGAAGCAAAGTACTGAATGGATTTGCAAAATGTTTTTGTGGGGCAAAAAAACTGTCCCGGAATTTAACGTGCATATAACAACGCATTTAAAAAGATCTCAGGAGACCTCTCCGTGCACTGTCAACAGAAACCATCTCCAACGAGAACTTTTGTTCTTCCAAATATACAGTCATCCTACAAACTTAGAGTTTTTGGTTTCTTTTCTAGTTTTTTACTGGCCTTCTGAAGCATAATCTCGGTGTCAAAAAAGTCTTGAGTTGGGATTCCTTTCAAAGATGTAAGAAACATTCATTTTAAAACACATTAGCTAGTTTCTGCCAACTTGGGATTTTGCTAAATCGTGAAACAAAGTCATCTACATTTTAAGTGACAAGTTTAGAGGTGTCAGTGGTATTTGGACAGGTACCACTGTGACTCACTGAGTATCCTGTGCCTCAGGAACCCACCACCCCACAAGGCTCTTCGTCACCATACCCCACAAGGTGGTCAAGAGCTACATGGTAGGTGACCTCCTAATGTTCACAATGCCAATTATGAGATGGAAAGAAAGAAAACTCCCAAGTGGCAGGACTGAGAGTTCAAAGTCACAACCAGCGTTTGTTCCTTGTGCCCTTCCCAGGACTCCTGTTTCCATGTGTACAGGCATGAGCTAGACTGTGCAGTAGCCCTGGGCCCTGACCGCATGTCAGAATCATCTGAGGAGCTTTCAAAACATACCAGTCCTCACCGCCCTGCCCTAAGGGATCCTGATTTATAAACTTTTTCTGCCTGTGGGGCCCAAACATGCATAATTTTTAAATCTTCTCAAGAGATGCTAATATGTAACCAGGGTTGAGGACCACGTAGTTAGGACAGTAGTCCTCAAACTGAAGCCTGCATCAGAGTTACCTGGAGGGCTTGTTAAAACACAGATTGCTAAGCCAACACTGCAGAAGGTCTGGGATGTGGCACCAGAATCTGCACTGTCACTATGCCCAGGAGATGCTAATGCTTGTGGCCCATGGTCCACATTTTGAGGACAACTCACCTAGAGGAATGCATAGCCTTTCTCTGCCTCTTTCATTTAGTCCTTTCTCTGTGACAAGGAGTGGCTGGTCTCACTACTGAGTTTGGGAGAAGAAACTGTGTGCTCAGCAAAGAAACTTCCTCTCCTTTTTTTCCGACGCAGAGCCAAGAGAGAGATGATATATCAGGGCAGGTTCTGTTTGCACGTGCAGGAGGATACACTCCAGCTTTGTATTTTTTTTTTGTTTTGTTTTGCTTGGGGAAGCAAAGATCAGATTAGGGGAAGTATTAGCAGAGCTAAAGTCATTTCCCAGCATGATCAGAATTTTTAAAATATATAACATATTTTAAATTTTTCGTCTCCATTCTTAATATATTGTCTCAATATATTCTGAACTCCAGAAGGGAAAAAAAATGAGTGCTGTATATTAGCCTTCTAAAATACCAGCATAATTCTCCCCCTTTTGCAATGGTTCCTCTTCTTGACCCTTTGAAAGCATTATAAACAATTTCACTGACTAGTAAACAGGGCTGTAAAAACTGAGGAGAAAACATGACCTGTGTTTGATGGGATCAATTTTTGAAGGAGTAAGAAGACAAACAGACATGACACATCCACAATAAAGTTACTAAAATGTATGGGTGAGCACAGTGCTGCTCTACTCCATAAGTTTCACCTTATTTAGCTCCAATTTTCTACGACTACCATAAGAAGAAGTACAAGAGAGACACCCTGAATACTAGCAGGTAAGAAGCACCAAATCAAACAAAGAGTTACTGAGAAATAATAATAATAATGTGTCTTTTCAAACCTCTACTGTGTGCCAGATGCTGTCCTACCACCTGCTGCACAGTGTCTCCCACGAAACAACTGTCTGTGTAGGTAGATATTACTAGGTAAGGAAACGAAGGTATGGCTGGGTTAATACTGGGCCAAAATAAAAGTGAAGCTATATTCATACTCTGGTCTGTCTGGGTGGAAAACTGATGTGATGTCCACTATACTGTATACATATAGTTGCAGCCAAACACCTTTTTAAGGGCTGTGAATGATGCAAAAAAAATAAAATACATAATATCAGTTCCTTAAACTCAAAAAGCATGTAGCCTAGTTACAGAGTTAAAATTATATGTACAAAAAATTAAGTAAAACAAAATCTAAAGATTAATACAATATGAACTGGACTCCAGTCTAGAAAATGTTTCAAAAACAATAAAGTAACTGGGAGAAATCCAAATGCACTAATATTCAATAAAATTAAAGCACTTCTGAGAAGGAGAATTATATGGAATTGCTAAAATCAAATGTAACACAAAGAAAACAGAACTGTGGGAGAATCATAAAGCAGAATCACAAATAAAGTCCATCCTGCAATTCTGGAAAAAGAAGCAGTGGAGCATAGAAAAAAGAGAAATGGATTAAGGGGATCAAGATTGAATCCCATTTGGCCAACTATGAATTGTGATCTTGGTAATTTGTTATACGTGTCAGGCCCTTTGTTTCCTGGTAAAATTGGGAAATCAAATTAGATAGGGGTTTCTGCAAATTCACTTAAGGGGACCACAAGCACAAATGGGCAAATGCATCTGTTTTTTTAATCTAACTGAAATTTATAGTACTTCCTCGAATTATGAATATAAGCAGTCTACCACAGTAGTATTAGCAATACTTGTGATTTGGTTCCAGTATAAATTATGGATATTTTCACATTACAGTACAGTTTTTAAAGATATCTCAAAATATTTATGATCACCAGCTCTTCAAATTTATAGTAATCATCAAACTCACAGCTATTTCTTATTATGTAATACATTAGTAAAGAGGCACATATAATATTGTGTTACAACATTCTTAAAAATGTTTTGATAAGCATATTGAACATAATTCATTATTTTATAATCATATGCATGTTAGCTTATGTTTTTTATATAAATTTATTTATTTATTTATGCCTGTGTTGGGTCTTCGTTGCTGCACTCGGGCTTTCTCTAGTTGCGGTGAACGGCGGCTACTCTTCGTTGCGGTGCACAGGCTTCTCATTACAGTGGCTTCTCTTATTGTGGAGCATGGGCTCTAGGCACGTGGGCCTCAGTAGTTGTGGCACACGGGCTTCAGTATTTGTGGTGCACAGGCTTAGTTGCTCCGCGGCATGTGGGATCTTCCCAGACCAGGGCTCGAACCCTTGTCCCCTGCATTGGCAGGCGGATTCTTAACCACTGCACCACCAGGGAAGCCCAGCTTATGCTTTTTAAAATGTTTTTCTGAGACAGGGCTTTACCAGACTACCAACAGGGTCCCCTGAGCTTGACAGTGCTAAGGGCTAATCCCAATAACATTGTAGAATTCTAAATCTGCCAGCTCAGAACCAGAGATGCCTCACTGGCTGGGACATGTACCAAGGACAAGCAATAGCAGGAGACTGAAGTAGCTGTCACACAGGGAGTTGACGTGGCAACTTCAAACAATAATGTCATCGGAATTCACTGAGTGCAACTTCAGGTCATGAGGTGTGACTAGGAAATGCCAAGAGAGAACAGAATAAGATGGAGCAACTCAGGTCATCACTAAGAAATACTTGGGCAGCCAGACTGACGTGCGCTGCGGAACAGCCCACCCTCTCAGAAAGGTACAAGTGTGCGGTTAGCCCGCTTACTAACTGGCATGGGCCTACTGGAGTGAGTGAGGCATGTGAGCTACTCTGTAAACCGACCCTAGCTGCCCCCTAGCAATGAAAAATATAGGGCTCTCCTAGAAGGAGAGGTATGAATAAGCTAAGGCAGCTTTTAGCAGTGAAATTTAAAAGTAGAAGAGGATCAGTAAGTGGTGTCTCTTAAACTTTAATATGCAAAAGAAGCATCAGAGTGTCTGTTTAAAGTGCAGATCCTAGGGACTGCACAATTCAGAGATTCTGAATCATGAAGCGGGATCCTCCAAATTTGTATTTAATAAACACCTTATATTTATTATGATGCAGGTGATCTGCAGAACACACTTTGAGAAAACCAACTGAGGCTCCTAGTTGGGGAATTTTGAGTCAAAGAAGTAAAGAGTCAAACCAAAACACCATCTTTGTGAGTCCATATCTACCCCAGCCTAGGCACATGGGCAAGACCCTGTACATCGGTAAAAGACCAGTGGGTTAAACAAAGTGGGCTAAGAATACGGTGTTGAAAAGGCCAATGAGAAAGCCTTTGCCTTTAGAACCAGGTGGAAAATCCAGGGGTAAGTAGAATGGTGAGACAAGAGGAGATTGGATATTGGGACAGCCATAAAAAAATAGTGCCCCCCAGCCAGATCCATATAAAGAACACCCTATTTTTTAAAAAAATTTTTGGCTACACCGCACAGTATGTGGGATCTTAGTTTCCCGACCAGGGATCAAACCCGCACCCCCTGCATTGCAAGTGCGGAGTCTTAACCACTGGACCACCAGGGAAGTCCCAGGAACACCCTCTTAAAAATGGGGTCTCCCTGGGGAATAGTTGACTGAAGCCTTCTAACAAGGAAAGGCTCAGACATACAGACAGAGGCAGCTCTGAAGTAAAATAGCGGGACTCAAAGCAGAAGTGAAAACCCCACACCCCTTGTGGATGCACCATTCATGCAAGAGCATTTACAAACATGGATTTAGAGAGCTCTTCAGTCTCTGGATGATCTGGCATTTCCCTGTACCTCTGTGAGCTCACAGAGGACAGTTTCAACTATTTCGTAGCCCCTGTTGGAATGGTACACTGGGCCAGTGGCCTGAGTGCCCAGTAAGGAGCACCATGAAGAGCAGGCTGGCTGACCTCCACGGGATTACAGGAAGCCCTGTCTCATCCTGGTCACGGACTCAGGTCAACAAAGGGCCACTCTGAGTTCCCGATTAATTTTCTCTTCATGTGTCACCAGTGAGACAGCAGACCTTCCTAGCCACTATCCAAGCCCTTTAACCACCACTCCTGTTCAGAGCACAGAGAGAAGCCTTTCAATCACAGATGAAAGAACTACAGAAGAGGATCCTTCGGACAAATACAAATCGGCCCATTGCATGGTTTCTCCAGGATAAGACCTGCACTTGAAACTTAGAGAAAGGAGAAGATAATGGCCCTTCATGTGAATTAGATCTTAGGAAAGCAGTCATCAGATAATGCTACTGAGGGGGAGGGTGACAGAAATTAATATTCGTTGACCCCCTGAGTGCCAAGCCCCTAGTACGTGTTTTAGGGGCAACATTGACTCCAGAAGCACTAACCAACAATTTGTCCAGTAAGATAGAGTATAGACTCACAGAGCCACATCGTCAGAGCTGGAAGGGTTCTCAGGGATCCTTCTGTCCAGGTCCCTCATTTTGCATGTGGGAAAACTGAGGCCAAGAGAGGAGAAGGAACAGAACAGACTAGATATCCTTTTCTGCTTCCCTTATCTAACCCCTTTCCAAGGTCCCATGAAGCCTCCCACATAAACAATCAGATATGTGTATTCCCTAAGGAATTAAGCTGTTTATTGAAAGTCAGAAAACACAGAGGACAGAAACCTCACTCTGCAAACTAATGTGGAGAAGAGTTATTTTTATTTAAAAATTCTTTTTTGAGTTCCTAATTTCATTGGAATTGAGGAAAATTAGTAGCAGTCAATTTGCTTCCCCCTCTTTTCTAAAATTATATCTAGGTTCCGGGAAACCATGGTACAGGGGATGCAGATGGTCCTAGATATCATTTATCCAGTCCAGCAACAGATGAGATGTTTGTCATCACATAGGGGAACTTCATCCCCATCCATATATGCTTGTCACCACTGGTCACACTTTTCTGTCCATGTTTCACCTGGTTTGTGGATCTCTTGGCTACCTCTGTGCAATAGATGGAGACACAGGATCTGATCGTACATTTCTGTGCCACCAATATCATGGGAAACTTCATGACTCTGCCTATGACACTGTCTGCCCAGACTCACTCTGCAGCCATCTCCTCTCCATCACCGCTTCATAGCTCTCTCCACGTGGATGTCCTCTCTGCTCTTAGATTTCACAAAGCTTCCTGAGGATTTGCAGAGCTATCCCTGGGATATAGAAAGTAAAGTTCTCTCTCTCTCTAGAGCTACCATTCTAACAGCAGCCCACTCTACCCCATCCAGAGGAACTTCTAGTCTTGGGGATAAAAGAAAAGTAATCCCTTTCTTCTCTTTGCTTACTGGAGTCCTTCCTGTTTCCCTAACATCACAGATATTTAGAAACTAAATTGAAGGAGACCAACTTCCTTACATTTTTTCACCCTGTCATATCCTGCAGCTGAGGCAAGGACCACAGTCCATAGGCTCAGAATCAGCAAGGGTGAGGAGGAAAACGTATGGAAATAAATGGCTAAGTGTGTTCATTTCTGCTGCTGTTTATCACCAAAGATTGAAGTCAATGGAAAATGAGGGAGTAAAAGAGACCCATAGGAGGGGCATTTGGAATTCATCAAGCTATGAAAAATAGCACTTTCTTTTTTCTGTAGCTATACTGAATAACATGATGCAGAATAAGATTTTAAGCAAATATAAACAGTTTATCTTTAATATCATACCAGTGCTTTATTTCTCCCACTTATTCGCTGAACTTTTACAACCCTTTTCTCATATCCGGTGTGCCTTACCTGCAGACCCAGCCACTGTTACTGACTCAAACTTCAGGAGGCCAAAGGTGAAGCACTTGCTATTGATCTGTCCATTTAGCAACCTACTTGGGCATTGGAAATCCTCTTATAACAAAATAGAATATCGCTTAATTTAACTCGTACTCATCTCAATCACAAGAGAGTTACACTTTCAACAATAAGAAAATATTATGAACAAAATTCTAAATCTTTGAGTTTGTTCAAAAAGTATTATAAAAAATTGAACTGAATTTAAATTCTCCTTTTGTTGTCACAGAAACATTAATGACCTGCTAGTCTTGGGGGTGTTTAATATATCTTTGTTGGTAAGTTTATTTATGAAGGGGAGAACTGGAGTTTTCTGATGATGCTTTCTAGAATTTTGCAAATTATCTTAAAATATGATCTTCACTGTTGCCTGGAGGCCAAAGCAGGTTTTGCAGAGGCAAATTGAAAGCATGCTTTAAAGATTCACCTTGTGCCTACACATAACCACCTCTCAGAATGTCAACTGGAAGACTGTGCCACGTTGTTAATTTGGAAGGAACAAATTTTCAACTAACTCCGCATTTATCTTGACAAATCCTTTGGGCATATTTTTAAAGGTGAAACTTGCACACTCCATGACTTTTTGTTCCCAGCGAGGGTTTTTGTGGTACTAATCATGAACTAAAGAACCTAATTATACAGTCCTCAGAGAGCCAGGAATCCTGCCCGAAGTTAGAGACAGAGTTGGAAGCAAAGTTCCGTTCATGCAGTTCCTACTTCTTCTGACTACTGGATTTTTACTTATTACCGAAGATTTATCATGTGCTAGATAATTTCACATTCATGGCTTTTCTAGTGCTCAATTTATCAAGGAGAGCAGTGCCACATCCTCCTGTATTTTATTGCAAATATCATCAGGGTAAGAAAGACAGGTTCTCTTTCTCCTGCAGTGACTTTGCTGCTAAATCATAATTTATAGCGATGCGTCTTTCTAGGGTTCAATTTTTAATGTTGTTTCCCTTTTTGGAATGTTTACATAACAGGAGAAAAGAGGGCATTACATATGAGTCGCATCCATATTATTGTGTTCTCTACTGAGAGGATGAAACCAGATAGCTGAAAAATATTCAGTGATTTCAGCAACTCACTTTGGACTTTTTTTTTTTTTTTTGAAGTTGTGCACTTTATCAAAGACAAGAAAAATGAGGAGAAAAGTGATGAGGGCTGAAGTCATGACTTTCACTTTTTCTAAGTTTAAAAAGTGAGGTGGCTAGTGATATTGTACATTGATTATATGGTACACAATCAGTTAGAATTGGGACCATATGGATTAGTGAAGGGCCATTATCCATCAGCAAATGAAGCTCTTTTTTTATGCTATTCCTTATTCTGTGAATATAGTTACTAAGAAAATCTATTTTACTTTACACAAGAGCAACAGATACTCTCACTTTTCCTGCAGAATAATGCTTGTTCTTTCTTAATACTTTTCTCCTCCCACACCTTCGTTTACTTGTAGAGGATTTACCTGTGCGAGGTGAGCACAGGCTGTAGTTAACTTCTGTATGGGACATTAACTTTGAAGACTCCCAGTTTCATTTCTATGAAACTTAATGTAGATTTTCCAAATAAGGCATTTTCAATAAGGGTGAATATTAGAGAGCAGTGATCTTTCCAAAAAAGTTCAAAATATCTCCTTCAAATGACTTTCTAGTGAATACCAGAAGGCAATGTGCTAAGAGTCACAAGTCAATGGAACAACACCTATTGTGTGACTTTCAACAAAGCACTTCATCTCTCTGGGCCTCTGGTGCCTCATCTGTAGCTTGAGGACAATTCTTATTCTCAAATTGTATGATTCCTTGCCTAACAATTTTCTGAACTTTGTTCAACTTTGTTGCAAAGAGCAACAAAATTGCATTATTTGTTTGGATTTGATAGCTCTTATTTTGATTAAAATAAAATGTGACTGTCAGAACCCCCATTTCAAAATCTTTGTCAAATTCATTTGGTCTTCTTTTGTCTGTACTTTATAAGTATAGATCTATAGTATTTGGACAATAGGACAACATTTTTGCAAAACTTCAGAGGTTTAAATAAGATGACAGTTTCATATCCTCAAGAACTGTGAATGGGTCAGCCTCTAGAATATTTATATAAATGCAGTGACTTTGTATTAGTTTGGCAAAGCTTTTAACATTGTATTAAAAAGTTAATAGCTGTTTGGAAGCATTCTAGAGATCAGTTATTATCTACTCACCCTGAGTTAGATACTTGTTTCACTCTAATGGTACCCTAAATTGCTCATTAAAAGCAATTTGAATCCTGAGGTAAAAATAAACTTGATATTACCATCTTATATAAGAAAAAGTTATAATAAAGACTAGATGACTCTAGGAGCACCCAATAGGTCATGGGCTAAATTTTTTAAAAAAGAGCCCAATAGATTAAATTAAGCTATAAAATACTCCTTCATTAGAAAAAGAAACACCTGATCTAGAACAATTCAATGTTTTCAAGCAACTTAATGAATAAATTAAATCAACAAAATGCAGAAGGCAGTTGTTGCAAAATGCCCCAAAGCATGCTTCGGGTAGGAAAGTGCTTGATATACAGAGCATACACTCAGTAAGTGTCAGCTCTCAGCAATACAGTTATTATTACAGAGCCTGAGGCACTTTCCTTCTGGAGAAGGTTTTACCACTGACAAATAGTCAATAATCATAGTTCTTACTTCTTGTCTGTTCTGCCTTGAGAAGAATTTACTAGTGAGAAAGATATTCCCCTTCCTCACAAACATAAATGAGGTGTAGTGTTCTGGATTTTGTGGTTCTGGTTGTTGTTTTAGTTTGTTTTTTTAATTTTTTGTTATTTTTTGATAAACACACGAGCTACTTAGTCCCCAAACCAGTGTTTTTTTCAGAGCCATTGCTGTCTGTCTTTAAAAGACCCTCTTCCTATTTAAAACCCAAACCAATTTTAAGTGTTAACACTAAGTACCATAGTATCCTCCTGTGGAATTACGTTCCTGTTGTCTCATCTAAGTTGTCATCCAAAACAGGAGGCAAAGGAAGTAGAAGCCTCCATAAAACTATGCATTTACTGTAATTAATCTATGCAAAACATCGTGTGTGTATATAGCTATATGTGTGTGTATCTATGTATGTGTACATACTCATACACACAAGATATGACTTCAATTTTTAAAAATTATATGTCTAAGAGATGGGAATATAGATTATTTTTAACATTAAACATTTGCTGCAAGTAGTATGTATTACTTCTATAAGCAGTATAAACAATGAGCGTTAAAATAAAGTATGTCTGGTGATGGTTGTACAATATGAATGTACTAAATACCATACCTCTGGATTGCACACTTAAAAATTGTTAAGATAATAAGTTTTATGTGTGTTTTATTGCAATAAAAATGATAATAATAATAAAGTATGTCTAATCTATGAAGAAAGAACAAGTAATAATCACCATTTGAGGGCAAGTACAATTCCCACAAGACCATCTGCCCCTTGTATACCGATTACCCCTGGACCCCAAATTGGGGCCTAGAGAGGGCATTATCCTGGAAGGTCTCTAAGGTACTCACAGGGCACGGATGAAAGTAGGATTTTCCCAGCTTGAGTCTGGCTACAAGGCCATTTGCGGAGAGTGTGTGTTGCTGAGAGAGTACAGTCTCTAGCTACAAAGCCAAAGTATGTTCATGTGACATAATTGGTGGAAGTGTGGAGGTGGGTCACCTAAAGGCATATATATTACCCAGAATTATTCACAGTTCATATCTGAGTATTCTTTCTACAAATCTGTGGTTGCACTGTGCATATTGTTAAGGTCTTCTCACCATGCACACTTTCAATTCCATTAAATATTCTTCTAAATAGTAATTTTATAGCCACCTACAGATGTATCAAATTACTTAACAAATCCCTTATGTCTAATCCTTTAAGATTATTTCCAATTTTTCTCCATTATAAATAGCACTGCCATGAGCATCCTTACACAAGTATCTTTTTTTCCACTTTGTGGACAATGGCATTCTCCTACTTTTTTTTTTTTATTATTAATAAACTTTATGTTTTACAGCACTTTTGGGCTCACAGCAAAATTGAGTGGAAAGTACAGAGAGTTCCCATTTAGCCCCTGTCCCCACATATGCACAGCATCCCCTACTGTCAACATTCCATACCGCAGTGGTTTATTTGTTAACAATCCATGAACCTACACTGATCCATCACTATCACTCAAAGTCCATAGTTTTATATCAATGTTCATTCTTGAAATAGCTTTTTTTTATATCTAATATATCATCCTTAAGTTAAATCCCTTGAAGTGCAATTGCTGAGATTCAAAGGATATGAACATGAGACAAAACTTTACAAGTATATTTTGGGTGTCAGTTTCTCACTAAATTTAAGCCTGAAACATTCTTCCAACATGGCACAGTCATTTGCAGTCAGACAGACATGGATTCAAACGCCAGCTCTGGACTTCCTAGCATGCTGACCTTTTGTGCAACTTGGCTTCTAAACTTCAGTTCCTTCACACGAAAAATGGGGATAATTGCAGACACCTCAGATGATTATTGTGAGAACTGAATGAAATCACGTGTATAACCCACTTAGCACAGCTCCTAGTATCAGTAGCTAATTTGCCAAGAATTTGCTTGAGGCCAAGTCTGCAAACTAAGCAAGTCAAAGTTCTGAAAGTCAGGGCTCTTTCCTGACCTTTTAATAAGATATACCACATGCAAAGCATCTATCTTCTCTCTAGAACACCCACTTTGCTGTCAGAGATCATCAATGAAGATCCAGGCTCTCTAATTAGGTACCCACATGACCAACCTACCTGCACAATCCACAGTATATTCAATGAGATGAGTTGGTCCTAATTGATCCTTACCTCCTCATCCTGGCCAGGATTTGCTGTGGGTAAAATATACTTCTTCCCTCCACTGACTTTGAGCTTAGCCACGTGACTTGCTTTGGCCAATGGGACGTGAGCTGATTTAAAGTATACCACGCCCACGCAGAGGCTCCAAATGAGCTCGTGAGGTTTCACTCACCTTCTTGTGCTCCTTCCTGCACCAGGAGAAAAGCGTGGCCCTGTGCCGATGCTCTTCCACTTGGGCCCTGGAAATGAAACGCACGTGGATCAGACCTGAATTCCACTGCAGCCAACCCACAAACCAACCTGGCAGAAATTAATCTTTGCTGTTGTAAGTTACAAGATTTGGGGGTCCGGGCTAGTTAATACCTGTGGTTGTTCATTTCTATCTGTGGAGGCATGCTTGCCTGCAGAACAGAGACATTGATGGGGAGCAAGGTACATCCTGAGGGGGCATACTTGTTCTGAGACATTTACCAAAAGAACAGCCACCACAATGACCCAGCCCTCCTTTCCTCATAATAAAGGCAAGGTACCACAGAGTGTTAGCAAAGAGAATATGGTCGAGAAACTAGAGCCAAAGTCCCAAGGTGGACAGGCTGGTAATGGAAGTCTGCCTTGTCTCACTTTGGTTATTTCTCTCCAGGGGTGATTTACAAGGTGATAAAGAACTTAAAGCTGCAAAAGGTACTCAGGCTGTGAAAACCCAGCTTTTTATGATCCCTTGTTCTTTACAGTACATGTTCTTTCATTAATCAAATGCTTATTCTATTAGAAGTCCCAAACCTTTAAGATGGTGGGACATTTCATTTTTATTGCTCTGAAGTGGCATTTTAAAATCCACATGCTCCCTGGCAGGCCGCTGGTGAGTGCTTAGTGTGCTAACTCTTTGCATCCTCTGTCCTCTTTGATGCTATCTATTTTGTAATAATATTTTAGACTTCAAAAAAACATTTTTTTTTTTTTTTGCTTTTTGCTTCATGTCAATACTGGAATAGATGCTGAGAAAATGAGCTCAAACCCTTTTGTTCCATAGCCATGTATTTGAAATCTGGAGCAAGTCACTGATGTCATAATCAAGCACATGGGCTTACATGGTGTACCTCATCTCTTCTGGCCTAAGCTTCAGCTGGCTCTGTCTTATTGTCAGCTGGTAAAATTAGATGCTCCCATCCAGTCAGCCAGGAGCAAAGCCTGTTTGAGTCATTCTCTCCCTTGTCAAAGGTGGGTTTTATCCTGGAATCTCTTGCTGTGCATTTTCATGACTAAAGTGATTAATTTGTCATTTTCTAGCTTTCATTTTTAGACTGTTCTGAGTAATATATAATTATTCATAACTATCCATTTATAATTTGTAATCATTATATAACAGCCACCTCAAATCATTCCTTAGAAATAGATGGAATATGTATTAGATAAATAGAAAGATAAACTGATAGAGACATATATCAACGAATATGAATAACATTTTCACTAAATTATAATGCATAAATATTTCAGAGCCTTTAGAAGATGTTTCCAGACAACCCTGTCTTAATATTGCCTAGACTATAAAAGCAAAGATTAGGAAAATTTTTAAAGAAATGGCAGACTCCAAGCTGCTAGAACAGTATTTGATAAACAGATCTTACTGAGAGAAAGGAAAGAAGGAAAAAAGGAAGGAAGGGAGGGAGGGTGGGAGGGAAGGAAAGAGGGAGGGAGGGAAGAAAGGAGCACTGTTAATCTCTCTGAGAAACAGAAACTGGGAACAGAGGGACAACACTGACAACCATAGAATCCCTCCCTGTTCCATTTCCAGTGGGAACAGGAACCCACTCCTGATCAAGGTGCTGGCAGGGCCATGCTCCGTCTGAAGGCACTTAGTATTTTTCAGTGTGTCTTCACTTGTTTCTTCCTCTGTGCCTTCAAACAGGCACAGATCTCCCATGTTGGGGGGAAAAATGTGTATTTGACAATCTTTCTTCCTTACATTTGCCTGTTTCTTTTACAACAAAACTTTTAATGTTTGCAAATCTGAGTTTACTCTACACTCTGCTGAAAATGGTTTGTCAAAGCTGGCAAGGCATCATGAATCCCAAATCTAGTGCTTCCTTATGTTCCCTTCCTTTGATCTCTCTATAAAATTTGACTCTAATTACTCCTTTATTCTTAAAAACCTTTGCTCTAATAACTATTTATTATCCTGCCCGTAAGGCCATCCCTGCTCAGTCTCCTCCACTGGCTCTCTCTCCTCCCTTCACCATCTAACTAAGGCATGGAGTCACAGTTGTGCGCCATCTCTCTACTCCTCTTTCCCTGTGAGCACTCACTGGTTTTCATGTTAAATATGGGGATGATCTTAAAACATCAGTCTCTAACACAGACCTCATGCCTATATTTCATTGTCTGTAGTAAATTTCCTCTGGGATGGACAAGTGCATCTGTTTAACCTCTAGTTGCTATTCCCCAAACATTTACTGTGTGCCTCTTGTCAGATCAAAGCATTTTCCTTTCTATTCCAACTGCCCCAATCTTAATCCAGCCCCCTATCGCCACACATGTGGACTATTATAGTCGCTTCCCCTTAGGTAGCCTGAGCTCGGTCTCTTCCTCCTCTGCTCTACCATGAAGACCAGAGGCTGCAAACCAACTGCAGGCTTAGAATCAACTCTGGTGCCTATGGTGCTTTATTTTTTATTTTAAAGCATATGCCTGGTCCCTACACATAAATATTCTAATCTAGTAGGTCTTTGGTGGGGCACCAAATTTTTTATTTAAAAAAAACAGGTTGTATTAGTTTCCCAGGGCTATGGTAATGAAGTATCACAAACTGGGTGGCTTAGAACAACAGTAATGTGTTATTGTTTCACGGTTCTGGAGGCTGGAAGTCTGTTGCCAGGGCCATGCTCCCTCTAAGGGCACTAGGGAGAGATCTGTTCCAAATCTCTCTCGCGGCTTCTGGTAGCCTCAGGCATTCCTTGCTTGAGATGATCATCTTCTCCCTGTGTCTTCCCATCATCTTCCCTCTATGTGTGTCTGTCTCTGTGTCCAGATTTCCTTTTCTTATAAGGACATCAGTCACAGTGAACTAAGGCCCACTCTAATGGCCTCGTTTTAACATGATTACTTCTGTAAAGAACCTATTTCCAAATAAGGTCACATTCTGAAGTACTGGAGATATCTTTCTTTTGCGGGGGGGACGCAATTCAACACATAACATAAGTAATCCTTACCACAGCATAGATTTGTAAACCATTTATATAATCGGGACATTATAGTCATCCCTCACTATTCACAGGGGATCGGTTCCAGGACCCCCCCAGACACCAAAATCTGTGGATGCTCAAGTCCGTTATATAAAATGTCACAATATTTGTACATAAACTATGACACATCCTCCCGTATACTTGAAATCACCTCTAGATTATTTATAAAACTTAATACAATGCAAATACCATGTATTTGCGTTTTGGAATTTTTTATCAAATAGTTTTGATCCTCAGTTGGTTGAACCCATGGATGCAGAACCTGCAGATACAGAGCCCCGACTGGACATCCCACAAGCCAAATGTCCTGCCTGTTTTTAGAAATAAAGTTGTATGGGGACACAGCCGCACGTATTTGATTGTGTTTTATCTGTGGCTGCTCTCATGCTATAACAGCAGAGTTACTATTTGCAACTGAGGCTGCATGGCCTGCGCAGCCTAAAATAGTTACAGAAAAAGGCTGCAGGCTCCGGCTCTACACCACTGCTGCCCAAAGTGAGGGCAAGTAACACTGATGGAAGTGGAGATGATTTTATGTGGCACCCGTATATGGAACCAAATAATATCTAATCATATAGTGAGACATGTATTCCCTTTTTAATTTTCTTTCTATTACGGTTACATGAAGGAGAATATTTGTTTTGTTATAGATCCTTATTACCTTTTTAATACTTATTTATCTTTATAACCAAAAGAGAACAGACTTCAGACTTAGAAACTTGGGAAGAAAACAGTACTGACCTAGAATTCAACATTTTTTCTTGGATTTATTTTATTATGTTTATTTCAACTAATGACAAGTGGTATTTATTTTTCAAGTATAGTAGTGATGTAATTTCCTTTTAAAATAGACCATTTAAGTAGAAAAATCATTTAAGGAAAAAGATGAAATAATATATAGTAAAAGTGGTACTCAAATGTAGAAAGAAAAAATCCCAAAGGTATTCACTAATGGCTACAGTTTTAGAAATACTGCTGCTGTCTAACGTCATATCACCTGCATGATGTCAATACCCTGTTCTAACTCCTTCAGTGGGTTTCCTCTTCACTCCAGTATTCAAGGCCATTTGCAATCTGTTCCCACCCGATGTCTACAATTTTAGCCAACCACTGCCTGCACTGGACATAAACCACCCATGAGCCAGGCTCTCTGGTCTCCCTTCTAAGCCACTGATCACATCTTTGCCTTTTCATCTCTGAGTCAACTCAAACACTTTTCCCAGAATTTAATACTATTTTTCCCATCTCTTGTGTTCTGCTCTTTTGTGTCTTGCCTATGCCACATCCTATCCATTTCCTACTTGCTGGGTGACAATGTAACCAATGGTGTGACTTCCTCACAGACTTCTAATTGCACTTCACTGTCTCTTCAATACAAACTGGCTTTTTTTTTTTTTTTTTTTTTTTGGTATGTGGGCCTCTCACTGCTGTGGCCTCTCCCGTTGCGGAGCACAGGCTCGGGATGCGCAGGCTCAGCGGCCATGGCTCACGGGCCCAGCCGCTCCGCGGCATGTGGGATCCTCCCGGACTGGGGCACGAACCCGCGTCCCCTGCATCGGCAGGTGGACTCTCAACCACTGCGCCACCAGGGAAGCCCCAAACTGGCTTTTGATTCATTCACTAGGTATTTACAAAGCACCTACTGAGTATGAACCTTATCCTAGATGCTAGGAATCCAATAGTACACAAGACAGATGTGACCCCTGCCCTCATTAGGCTTATAGTCATTGGAGGAGGAGGGACAAACAAAGCACCACAGTGATTAAAAGCTGGGTATCCTGAAAGGGGGTGTGGGGGGAGTGGAAGCCTATAGCCAGGACGTCTTACCTACATGAGAAAACTAGATCAGCCTCCTCAAGGAAGTGAGAACTGAAGGATGAACAGCAGTCAGCCTGGTAAATGAGAAGAGTGGGGGAAAGGACAGGGGGTTGAGGTAGAGGGCGTGAGAGGGGTTGAGGGGAGAATGGCAGAAGAGGTGAAAGCAAATTTCAAGGACAGGAGATGCGAGAGAGCATGGGAGGAGCTGTAGAAAGGACATGGCAAAGAGGGTAAGAGGTTATACAGCATGTAATGATACTGAAGAGAGTGAAACAATTTCTGCAAGGTCCATACTCGCTGTGGTGCTGAACTCTGGAGTTCATGGAAATGCACTAATAGATCTAAGCCAGGCAGTGGTGTGGGCGTGTTTTATTTTAAAAAATGCACTCTAGGGACTTCCCTGGTGATGCAGTGGTTAAGAACCCGCCTGCCAAAGCAGGGGACACGGGTTCGAGCCCTGGTCCGGGAAGATCCCACATGCCGCGGAGCAACTAAGCCATGCGCCACAACTACTGAGCCTGCACTCTAGAGCCCGCGAGCCACAACTGCTGAAGCCCGCGCGCCTAGAGCCCGTGCTCCACAGCAAGAGAAGCCACCGCAATGAGAAGCCCGTGCACTGCAACAAAGAGTAGCCCCTGCTGACCGCAACTAGAGAAAGCCCGCACGCAGCAACACGAAGACCCAACTCAGCCAAAATATATATAAATAAATTAATAAATTTTTTTTAAAAAAGAAAGAAAATACACTCTAACCTCGGTACATAGAAAGGATTGAAGAAAGACAGGAGGCAGACCAGCCAGGAGCCTGCTGCATCAAACAAAGGATGATGACATCTGGGAGAGGAAGTGGCATTGGAAATGGGTGCGGGGAGCGGGATTTGAGGGGTATTTAGAAAGAAGCCACAAGGTTGTATGTGTGGAGTGAGGGAGAGGGAAGGATCCCAGAAAGTCCCTGGACTCTGGCTGGGACAACCTGGTGGGTGATTATGTCATTTACTATGACAGGGAACATAAAAGGAGGAACAAAAGCTAGGTGGGAGGGTTGGAGGGAGGTGTTGGGAGGGTATGAGAAACTGTGAAAAGCATTGTGCCTTTTAGGCTTCAAGCAGCTGTGAGCTCCCCATGTGATGATGGTGCCATGGGTGCAGCTGGACTTGCCATCTAAGGCTCAGGAAAGATACAGACCTGGGAATTATGCACGTCAGAGAGCTTTGAAGTCTCGGTCACTTTTGTGAACCTGATGAAAGCTGTGGACATACACATTGATTTTAGGGGAGTCCCAGGCCCCTGAAGTCTATGCATGGACCCTAATAAGTGCTATGATGTTTGATAATAGAAGCTGCAGGATTGGATGAGACAATCCAGGAAGAGAATAGAGCCCATAATTTAAGGCAGAGCCCTAAGGAACCCCAACACTTAAGAGGCGCTTCCAGTAGAGGGAAGAGAAGAAGCATATTAAAAAAGATAGCCTAAGAAATGGGAGGAAAACTTTTTTCAAATGCAGCATCTGAGAGGAGAAAAGGTGTTTTCTAATCAGTATCATTCTGCCTGTTCTTTCTGTATAACACATCTGCAGGTTCTTTAAAGGCAAGGGCCTATACTTCTTTTGTAATCCTGGTACCTAATAATTGATTCTCACATGGCAAACAATTAATACACAGTATCTTGAACTAAGTTCACAAATAATGAGGAATTAGTAGGCTGAGCTTGCTGTTACTTCAAAATAGTAAAGCAACTAATCAACTAACCTATGGAATAAACACTATGAGGAAACTATGGGATAGTTAACTGAAGTAGCCTAGAACGTAATCTGTCCTAAATACATACTTGTGAAATTTGCACATGAAGCCACTCATGGAATAATATGAACTGCATCTATTCTAGCAAAGACTGATACTGACTACACAGAACACTCACCGTGCAGCCAAACAGTCGCTGGGCCAGGAATCAGGAGAGATGCATTCCAGGCCCAGTTCTGCCGCTCCGTAACTGGATTACTGTGGGCAGATCTCTGCACTTGCCTGCGTCTAGGGTTCAAGTTCTGAAGTTCAGTATTGTCCATTCTATGCCTTTAATGCGGAACATTAGAGATTCCACAGATGCTCAGACAGATGGGTGCCGAGAGCAAATGATCTATAAATTCTATTTGACAATGCACCCCTTACACGTTGCAGAACAAAATGTATTGTTACCAAACTTTGCAAAGCTGCCAACATGTTATTAGGTATACAAAAGATGGATTCTTTCTTTTCTGAGTAGTGTTTCTTCTGATTATTTTGGCCAATGAGTAATTTCTAAGAGTGGGTGACGGTGATTAATTGACAAATGGTTCTAATCTATTATCTAACACCACTCTACTACTAATGGAAAGGGGGAAGTGAGTAAATTCCTTGCTGATCTAAACCTAGCATAAATAATAATTAATTTTCTTTATAAAAACCTAAGTTCACCGAATATATTGAGAGAATAAGCAGGAAAATAAAACATGACCTTAACAACAAACAGATGGCATCCTCCTTTCTGTGATTATGTACACTTTTGAAGTTTTAGAGAAACCCCACAACACTCATGCTTTCGATTATTTCTCCAGCTAACAGAGGCAGACACCCATGTATCTTTTCTTTATAACTGATTGCTCTTCCAGTCCAGTTCATGTGCCTGAGTTGGAGATTCACCTCCGTGAAAGAAAGAGAAATAAACTTCAGCAACCTCTTGACTTGGCATCCCAAGAAATTTAAATCATTATTTGGCTAGGTCCCTGCTCCCACTGTCTTTTCTTCAGGGAAAAACAGGGAAAGAGAATGCAAAGAGACTGGATCCAATTAAACCAACTTTTTGTCTTCGTTCTATATTGGAAAAATTTACTGCACTGGTAAATATTAAGTACACATGGACTTTTCTTTTCACTCTTCCTTGTTATCTTCTTGGCTGTATCTTTTCAGTCTAAACCAAGAGAACACCCATAGATAGAGACTGGGCATGTTTACTATCCTTGCACAAAGCATTCTAAATTGTGCATATTAGCTGCTGAGGTTTTCCTGAAAGTGGAGAAAAAGAAAATAATACTACTATAATTTGAAATATGTAAAAAATTTCAAAGAGCTTAGTAAGAAAAATGTCAGTTAGGTTCATTTATTTGTTCATTCAAAAAATATTTATGAAGTGACTCCTATGTCCTGGTACTTTTCTAAGGACAGAGCTAACATCTCAATAGCTTAGCCTCATATGTCAGCTTGTTACCCTCTGCACTGATGCTATGTTTTAGGGTATATGACTTGACCAACAGTGTTCTTTTTTAAGATTTTTTTTGATGTGGACCATTTTAGTCTTTACTGAATTTATTACAATATTGCTTCTGTTTTATGTTTTGTTTTTTTTGGCTGTGAGGCATGTGGGGTCTTAGCTCCCCAACCAGGGATCGAACCCACACCCCCTGCATTGGAAGGCGAAGTCTTAACCACTGGACCGCCAGGGAAGTCCCAACCAATAGTGTTTTCATGAAGTATACATAATTAGATTCTTCTGGGGTTTTTTATTAAAGTGTATTTGATTTACAGTATTATTAATATATTAGTTTCAGGTGTTCAACATAGTGATTCAATGTTTTTACAGGTTATACTCCATTTATAGTTATCATAAAATATTGGCTATATTCCCTGTGCTGTACAATATAATCCCTGTATATTATTTATTTTATATATAGTAGTTTGTACCTCTTAACGATTCTTCTGGAGGTAACTAAAAATGCCATTTGGAAATCTCAATTAAGCAACACATGACAAATATACGTCAAGACTTCTGTTTAATTTGACAGTTGTTGAAGTTTGCTACATACAAGTGTCTCTGAGTACCTGGCCTGGGAGTCTCTGCAAGGCAGTCCCATGTCCCTTACCTCTGTACACTCCATCACCCTGCACAGCTCCCAGTACATGGGAGGTTTTCAACACATGAAGCTATTAAAACTTAATATTTTGTATTATGACTCCACAGCTGTCAGCTTACTTAAAGTAGTTTGAAAGAGTGAAGTTCCAAACAATTAAAAGAGTAAAAGTTCACCTCTTTTTTTAAAGCAATGTCCCATCAAGAGAGCATCCTTGTGTGGCTGTGGCAGGGGCCTCTTACAGAGGTCCTCACGTTGTGTATGTGTGTTGGGGGCTGAGGTCGTCTGTGGCACAGAAGTCACCCAGAGGGGGCTTCTAAAGTGCACACGCTCAGACCCAGTCTCAGTCTTCCTGAACCAGACCTCAGGTGTGTGGAGGGGACGGGGGTGGGGATGGATGCTCAGGGAGGGCTGGGTCATAGATAATTTTTTAAAGCTTTCCTGTTACTTCACCCTCCCCACTCCCTCCTTTACCCTGCCCTACCCCTTCCATCCCTCTGTGTAATCCACTGACTCTTCTAGGGTAGTAACCCTTACAACATTTGGATTTTAAAATGTGTGAAAAAAGCTAGGAAGCAACCCAGAATTAAGAGGCATGCATTAGAGGGAGAAGGCTTTGTATTTCAGACACCCTTTTCAGTAGACAAAAAGTCACCAAGCGAACAATGGGAAGCTGGACTATGGTCTCCCCTTTGATTTTCAAATGGATGATTTAATAGAGTGCTTCCTGCGAGGATGTAGAGAGCAGTCTCCTGATTGATTAGCAATAATGGAATAAGCAGCCATTAATTAGAGGGAGATTAGTTTAAACAAAAGGGGATTAAAGTTAGATTCATTTATTATCCTTTCCACTGTTAGTACTATGGAACCCTGTTGTGGGAGGATAAGGACAAGAGAGTTGGTGATTGTGCAGAATAGGAATCAATTAACAAATATATTATATGCCTGCTCTGTGTAAGTATTGCTCTGTATAAGATATAGAGAAAGGTAAGGTATGATAGAACAGAACACACACACAGAGAGAGAGAAAGAAAGATGAGACAGACAGAGACTGAGAGAGATCTAGAGTCTACAATTTTCTTCCTTTGGTATAGAACTATGTATTTTTTTCTTTAAACTGAGTTATAACCTCTCCCCTCAAACACAGAGCTTATCTAGAATCATTTTTTCCCTGCCCTTTAAATCAGTAAGGTCTCTGGGGACAGCTTGTGAACTATTAGATTTGACCCAATTATTTGCATACAGCATAGCATAACGGTTCCCAATCCTATTAGGTCAAGGCCCCCTTTAAAAAATGTAATACCCTGAAATGAAATTCTTTGATAATATAATCTACCTGACACCTAATTTATTAAAAATCTTTAAATTTATTTTCTTTTAAATATATTAAAATTTTTTTAAGTCAAGCATTGGTAGTATGGTAGTAAACGTAGGTGCTTTCCAAACTTAAAAAATTAATATAATGCCGTAATAGTAATATAGAAAAGAAATAAAAGCAAGTAAAAAATAAAAAGCACTTTAGGGATAACTAGTATGCATTTCATTTTCTTCATTCTTTTCCTTTGTCATATAAAATAGGTAATTTTTAGATAACTCATCCTAAAATTGTGAATAGATTACCTCTTTTAAAAGAAATACTTTCACATAATCATAACGAGAGAATCGTAACCAGAGAATCAGATGATCACAGTTTCTGCACCAGTGATTCCTAACCTTTGCTGGGACAGACTCCTATAATCACCTGAATGACCCAAGAAAAATGTATAAATGCACAAAAGCACTTGTACACAAACACTTCCTATGTTCTATGACCCCAGAAATCATCTGTGACCCTGATTAAGATCCCTCTGGTATCCCAATGATGAAAAGTTCAGCACCATTTTCAAATGAAAATATTCTAGACTCACTGTCCACCTCTGGATGCCAGTTGTCTTATCAGTAAATTCCATACTTATTCAGGTGTTTATCAGTCAAGGTTTAATTTATGTTTTCATAATGTCTCTACACAAGCAGAACATTAAAGAATCATCTACTGCCCACATTTTTGAAAACCATTATAAAATTATGATGATTACATGAGCATACCAAGATACAGTAAATCCTTCTCATCCTGGTTCACTTTATGCAAAATTTGAGTAGAAACAGATTTATTTTATATCTTGTCCTCAAGTGTAAGAATTTTAGATAATTGTGAGTTGCTCCAAATTCCACCATGTCCTATCACTGAATAGCTTTCCAGAGGGAAGAAAGCTCTGGTCACCCATCTTTGCCTTCACTCTCTCTATTACCATTCACCTATTTAGTTATACATCATCTTTAATTTTATTTCATTTCACTTCATTGCATTTTATTGTATGTTTATCTTTAGCACTTACACAGGGCTTAGCATGTGCCAGGAACTGTTTCAAGCACTTTACCAATACTAATTCACCTAATTCCTTCTAACAACTTGATCAGATCATTGAAATTATTACCTTTACAGATGAAGCTACAGAGACACAGAGAGGTTATAAATAACTTGCCCAAAGTCACAGGGAAAGTTACTGGTAAAGCTGTTACTGGAGGCCAATTAGTCTAGCTCCAGAGTCAGTCATTAAAATCTGTCATCTTTTCCTTTTTTTGTTATGTGTGTTTTCATGTACTGCCTATATGGCCCCCAAAATCTTAACCAGGAAGTGAATTCTGGGTGTTGTTTAACACGGAAAATGTCATGCTGCTCGATAGATCCCTTTTCACCTTGGATCTAAACATGAAACCATCTTCCTGCCAAACAGGATTTAAGATGTCAATCCAATCACCACTGAATAGAATATGCACATGGTGACCAAGAAAATGCAAATACCAAGGAGAATACAAGACTAAAACCTTGAAGTAAGAGATATGGAAAACTGTAGCAACAAGAACTCAGACAGTATGACACTTAGGAAGCATAATGGAGAAAAGCTCCTATGGAAATAACTGATTAAAAAGACTCACGACTTTAAAACACTGCTTTGAATATGTGCATATGCAATAGACCTTCTCATGAGACTTGACTGATTTGCTACAGCATTGTAAAGATACAGAAAGATATCAATATGTTACCATCTTTCTTTCTTGAAAAGAACTTAGAAAGCATGTTCAGGAGAATGAGATCTTCTTGCAGTGCAATGTAAATAGATTCAGTGGATTGTGAGTGCTAAAATACCTGTGCTTGGAAGTTAGTACTGGATTCAAACAAATCTAGGAGAGTAGAGATTCATAGGCTGAAGGAAGAAAACGTTATAAAAGAATTATTTTCCCAGTAATAGTCCACAAATATCCCTTCCTCCTCCTTCAGTACCCATTCAACAATGCCTTGTCATTATTATAAAGTCACCTCAAGATTAAAAAAAAAAATGGAAATTGAACTTCTGGATTTATTTTTTTAATGGCAGCTTACTGATTACCAATCTCCTACACAACCTTCCTCTCTCCACCCCCAATTAAGAAAATCATTAAATCCACAAGGACAGAAAATACAACCATACATAACCCATGCCTTTGACATAACTAAGAAGCTAATCACTTTGATCTTTAAATTACCTATAATTCCATCAGAATCTCACCCAATGCCGCAATCCTTCATGAAAAAATAATCGAGTAAAGTGATGAACTTAGACAAAGCACAGACGATGTCACCCTCAGAAGGAGAAAGTCCAGCATCAAGTGTCAAAATACAGATACTTCACAGCACTGGAGACAAGGAAGGAGATTAAAAATTTGCAGGACCAAAGGTGGCAGTCTAGTTTTGCATCTAGGAGGATAATTAGATACAAGGAAGAGGTGGCACCCCTTCGGAAATGAGGCAGTGAAGGAAAGAAGAAAATAAAGGAAAATTGAGTACCTTGAAGAAACAAAACAGAGAGAAGAAACACCTAACCCTCACCTATTCCTCCACAATTGTCCATTAAAACTGCACAGAAGAGGGCAAAACTGACAGAAAAGAGTGTATTGAACTATAAATCCTATAAGCAAAATAAGTAGGATTAGAAAAAACAAACCACATCCATTTAAAACTACTGTAAAAAAAATAGAAAAGGTAAGTCAAACCATCTCCACTGATAACTGCCCTCCCATTAAAAACACACATACACAAAACTAAATAGAACTAATACAAGACTCTGAAGTGAATTAAATATCCTCAAACAAGTATTTTAGAATAAGAAAAAACACTTTCAATACAAAACCAAAACCAGAAAAGGGCTAAAAAAGGGATAGATTTTGTATATAGTTTTGTTGATTAAATTCAGTATAAAAAATAGAAGAAAAGGAGGCATCAGGATGAAAAACTGATCTATCAAATATTAAAATATACTGTAAAGCATCTAAAATTAAAATAGTGTGGAACTGGCATACGAAAAACTCCATGGGATAAATAGAGAGTCAAGAAATAGACCCAACTATTATGGAAATCTAATACACTATAATGGTGGTACTCAAATCACTGGAGCAAAGACGGTCTTTTTACTAAATGGTGTTGGGGCAACTGAATAGTCATTTAGAAAATGATATAATTAGATCGATTCCTCATACTATATATAAGAATAAAATCCAAATGTATCAGAGATCTAAAGGTAACAAATGAAATTATATAAGTACTAAAAAACACAGTTAAATTTCTTTTTTAACTTTTTTCTTATTGTGGTAAATACACATAACATAAAATTAATCATTAAGTGCACAATTCAGTGGCATTAAGTACATTCATAATGTTGTGCAATCATCACCACAATATATTTCCAGAACGTTTTCATTACCTTCCACAGAAACTCTGGACCCATTACCTGGGACTAGGGAGAGATTTCTAACTCTTACTGAAATCCAGATGCAATGAAATACTTTCAATTACTTAACAATAAAAAATTTGCATGACAAAATCAAAAGATAAATAAACGAGGATAAAATATGTTAACATAATCACAGATAAAGTGTTAATCCTCCTAATATACAAAGAACTTTTAAAATTAAGAGAAAATGACCAGAAATTCTATAGAAAATGGGCAAAAGACAAGAAAAGATAATTTTCAAAGATATATAAAAATAGTCTGAAAACATATGGAGATGGAAAGATTTTTTCAACCTCCCTTATAAGAGAAATGTGATAAAATTTAAAACTAATACAGAAAGACAACCTCTAAGACCACAGAAGGGATCCCTGGACCAGCAATAGACCTTCTTCGAATGATGGAGAAGGGGCAGGCCAGTTGGCAGTGCCATTTACCCAGGGTCTGAGCCTGTAAAGGCTAAGGTCTGCCAGTATCAGGGAGTCAAAAGACTCCATAGAAAAACAATCAATTCATCATTGTAATTCTCACAAATAATATGTTCTGGATTTCACATTATTTCTCCCTTGTTTACAAAAATAATTGTGAGCTGCTTTGTAGATGGTGGGGTGGAAGGTATAAAAGGAATATATATGTGCAAATGCATTTGCATATACTTTTTATTAAAGATCATGTTTTTTGACCCATTATAGGTCCACAGCAAAGTCTAAAGGAAGGTGCAAACATTTCTCATACAGCTCCACCCCCATGCACGTATAGCCTCCCTTATTATTAACACCCTGTACCAGAGTGATACATTTGTTACAACTGATGAACCTACCCTGATACATCCTTATAACTCAAATTCCATAGTTTACATTAGAGTTCACTCTTAGTGTTGTGCAGTCTGTGGATTTGGACAATTCTGTAATGGTATGTATCTATCAGTATAATATCAGAATATTTTCACTTCCCTAAAAATCCTCTGTGCTCTGTTTTCTCATCCCTCCCTCCCTACAACCCCTGGCAAATATTGATCTTTTTACTCTCTTCATAGTGTTGCCTTTTCCAGAATGTCTTATAGTTGGAATCAGTATGTAGCCATCTTAGATTGACTTCTTTTACTTAGTAATATGCATCTATGGTTCCTCCATGTCTTTTCATGGCTTGATAGCTTATTTCGTTTTAGAACTGAATAATGTTCCATTGTCTGAACATACTACAGTTTATTTATCCATTCACCTACTGAAAAATATCTTGGTTGCTTCCAAGTTTGGGCAATTATGAATAAAGCTGCTATAAACATTCGTGTGCAGATTTTTGTGTGAACATATGTTTTCAGTGCCTTTGGGTAAATACCAAGGAGCATGATTCCTGGCTCACATTGTAAGAATATGCTTAGTTTTGTAAGAAATTGCCAAACTCTCTTCCAAAATGCTTTACCAATTTGCATTCCCATCAGCAATGTGTAAGAGTTTCTGTTGCTCCACATCCTCCCAGCACTGGGCGTTGTCAGTATTTTGGATTTTGGCCATTCCAACAGGTGTGTAGTGGTATTCCATTGTTGTTTTAATTTGCATTTCCCTGATGACATGATATGAAGAATCTTTTCGTATATTGATTTACCATCTGAACATCTCCTCTGGTAAAGTGTCTGTTAAGGTCGTTATTAGCCTATTTTTTTAATTGGGCTATTTGGTTTTTTTATTGTTGAGTTTTAAGACTTCTTTGTCTATATTGGAGAACAGTGCTTTATCAGATATGTCTTTTGCAAATATTTTCTTCCAGTCTGTGGCTTGTCTTCTCATTCTCTTAAGATTCTTATCTTTCACAGAGCAGAAGTTTTCAATTTTAATAAAATCCAGCTTATCAATTACCTTTTTAATGGATCATGCCTTTGGTGTTATATCTAAAAGCCCATACCCAACACCATCTAGGTTTTCTCCTGCATTATCCTCTAGGAGTTTTATTTTTTGCATTTTACATTTAGGTCTGTGATCCATTTTGAGTTAATTTTTGTGAGAGGTGTAAAGTCAGTATCTAGACTCTTTTTTTTTTTTTTGCATGTGGATGTCCCGTTGTACCAGCACCACGTATCTAAAAGACTATCTTTGCTCCATTACATTGCCTTTTCTCCTTTGTCAAAGATGAGTTCACTATATTTATGTGGGTCTATTTCTAGGCTCTCTACTCTTTTCCATTGATCTATCTATCTATTCTTTCACTAATAGTGCACTGTCTTGATTACTGAAACCTCACAGTAAGTCCTGAAGTTGGGTAGTGTTAGTCGTCCAACTTTGTTCTCCTTCAATATTGTGTTGGCTATTCTGGCACATATATTTTTAATTAAAAGTATGTATCTCTCTTTGATCTTCAAACATTCAAGTTGAAGCACTTAAAGGGTAATATAGGTAGAACATATTAAAAGATACAAAGAAAGTTTACAGCAACTTATCCTTTATGTCCTGGCATCTGTTTAGTAAATGTAAACTTCTTATTGAGTAGCATATTCATCTAGAGAAATGTACAAATTGTAAGTACTACAGCTTAATGAATTTGCACAAAGCAAATGCATCCATCTAACCAGCACCCTGATCAAAAAACAGAGAACCCCAGCAGCCTCCCTTGGTCACTTCCCAGTCATTATTCCAACTAACGGTAATTACTATCCTGAATCTCAAACACCATAGATTAGTTTTGCTTTTTTCTTAACTTAAAAATGCATACATCATACTGTATTTATCCTTACACTTGCTTCTTGTGTTTAGCAGTATGTTTGCAAGACTCATTCATGTTGTAGCTTATAGTTGTAGTTAGTTTACTCTTATTGATGTACCGTAGTCCAACTTTTTCATCCTTTCTACTGCTGATGGGCATTGAGTAGTTTCTAGTTTGGGAATATCACAAATAGGGCTGTTATGAACATTTTAATAATATCTTTTAGTGAACACATAAATATATTTCTATTGGGAATATGTCTAAAATTAGAATTCCTGGGTCATAGATATGTTAAGCTTTAGTAAATACTGACAGAGAGTTTTAGCAATGTACACTGTCAGTAGCTGTGTATGAAAGTCCTAACTGTACTCCATTCTTGCCAACACTTAATAGAGTGTATTTTCCATTTCAACCATTCTAGTGGGTACTGTATACATTACATTTAGAAAGAATATTGTCAAGAAAATATACCCTAAAAATTAAAAATAATAATTACATTTTTTAATGGTGAGTCTAGAAAGTGGCATTTTAAACATGAACTCCAGTTGCTTTTGATGCAGATTATCGGGGCACAACAATTGGAGAAACACTGTGTCCTAATTCTTTCTAAAGCAACTGCATCTTGAATGTGAGACCTAATCTCTGGGTAAAAACTATCTATTTACAGGATGTTACACTTTCTTTGAAAAATAAGAAGTGGTAGTCAATCTTTATTTTGCAATAGCACTATTTTTGTCTAGTTATATTATTGAAAAACTCTTAAGTGACCTAGAGACAGGTGTTTAGTGACATGTCACTTGATTCTGCCCTGGACCTCACATCGTTAATCATTTGTATCAGTACGCTGGGGTGAGTACATATGTCAAAGGGCAGGCTTATCACAACTGCACATTTCTCAGTTATCTAATACTACCTTACAAAGCACCCCAAATCTTACTGATTTACATTTCTCACAAGTCACAAGTCTCTGGGTTGGCTGAGTGGTTCTTTTGTTGGTCTTTCATGGGCTCATGTTGTGTTGTGATGGAGCTGGAGGGTTGGCTGGGGCTGGACTCAGCTGGAACAGCTCAGCCCCCCTCTCCATGTAGTCTTTCATCCTCAAGGAAGATAAATAGGTGTCCTCACATGGTGGCAGCAATATTCCAAGAAAGAGAGGGCAAAAGCTACAAGGTGTCTTAAGGTTTAGATTCTTCTACCACATTCTGTTAGTCAAAGCAAGTCATAGGGTCAGCCCAGAGTCAAGGGATGGGGAAGTAGATTACATCTCTTGATAAGGCTGTAAAATCATGTGGCCATATTTTTCAGTCTACCACAGTGGATGAGAGTCTGAATGTGCTAGCACAAAATAAGAACTAAATAAATATTGATATTTTTGCTATTATTATAATTACCACTAAAACCCATTAAATTTACATGTTTCTTACTTATATTTCCTAGCATCAGTAAGGCCTTTAAAGAAATATCTGCCAAGTGCCTGGCACATATATATTCATTAAAAGTCAGCTACAAATATTACCACAAAACCCGAACTAAAATTTCTAGTAGTCAGTTGTCTAAACCAGTTTGGTGCCCTTTCTCTCCCTGTCCATTGTCAAGGCCCCAGTTAATTGTCAAAAGACCCCTAGCATCTGTTCTAACCTATCAGGAAATCTCCAGTTTTCAGTTTCTATTTCTCTGGCAACCCCGCTCTCCCTACCCAGTACTTACAGTCTCACTGCTTCAAACTGGTTTTCTCTTCAGCACCCAGCCTCTTGAGATATGAGGCTTGATTTTATCTTTTTCTTTGATTCCTGACTTGTCCACTTTTAACCACATCTTGTTGGCTATCCTTCATTTCTGCCCTCAAGATGTTGGTCACCCCACTCTACCCCTGCACTTGACCTCAGTCCCCAGATCCTCCACCTGGCTCAGGGCTCAGAGTCAGCCACTTGCCATGGGTGGCTGGTCAGACCCCACTTGTTTGTGAGGTCAGATTATCAACACTCTCTCAGGGCCCATTGCACAGCTGCACAGAACACACACACACACACGGCCTAGTCATTTCATAAATGAGCAATCTGTGATTGCACCCAAGAAAACCAACCTCATTGGAAGATATCTGCATGAATATAACTAGTAGAATATAAATCAAAATAGTAATTCTAACAAAAAGGTAGTATCAAGTTTTTGATGTTTTTGTTTACTCCTTCATAAATACTTGGTTTAGATAGTGTTGTCTAGAGACAAGAGGTAATCATAGTGGGCTTTGAAGTTCGAAAGTCAAGGACAATTTGATCCAAATGGGAATTAATGTTCTGTGATGGAGAAAAGCAAAGGGAAGAAGTAAAGCAGATGATCCTCGCTGCTTTGTGAAGGATAGACTGGGTGAGAGGAGCCAGAAATCTAGTAATTGCCCCATTTCCAGCACACTTGGATAGGGAATTGGTAAAAGAAATATATCTGAAACTAAGAAGGAAGAAACAACAGAACTTGATGAGAAACTGCACATAAGTGACAAAGCAGTGAAATAAGATAAAAATTGCAGAAGTTTGCATTATATGTCACTACCAGTAACCACAAAAAAAGTTGGCAAAAGCGACAATGTGGGAACAAAGTTCTGTTTTTGGTGACAATTAAGTGAAGATACCCTTGAGAAATGAAGAGTTTGAAGTAAAATAAGTAAGATACCAAACTAAAAAAAAAGTAGTTCGAGGAATCTGTTGTGTCATAGGTGAAACAAGATTGCAGAAACGTATTTCATAGTTTAAATGAATATCTAAAAACACCATCATTCAGAAGAACACAAATTTCTGGTATATTTTTAATAATCTTCCTCCTCTCAACAATTAGTTCCTAAAACTGCCAATCAGACCTGTATTTGGAGAACAAAATTATAAATATTTATATTAAATTAACAGAAAAGGAAACCACTGAAATAGAACTAATCAAAAATGTTATCATTCCCTATGTATTCAAAAAGTCTGAAATGATATTAAGAGAAAGTTAAATGTGGCAATTGGCCATTAATCAACCTAACACTTATTCTGATGTCTCCATGGTGTTGAGCTGAAACAAAGATACTGCCAGATATTCCTGCAGTAGAGATGGGTTTATTCAGGATCAACAGAGAATTGCAATTCAGGGTCTGCAACCATGGTGAGCCATGCACAATTCCCCACGTGGCACGGGGAAGAGAATGCCATGATAGAGAGGAAGAGGAAGTTGGGAAGGCTATGGTAAACAGAGTCAATGGCGGGAGGAGCTTCAAGATGGCGGAAGAGTAAGACGCGGAGATCACCTTCCTCCCCACAAATACATCAGAAATACATATCTACATGTGGAACAACTCCTACAGAACACCTACTAAACGCTGGCAGAAGACCTCAGACCTCCAAAAAGGCAAGAAACTCCCCACGTACCTGGGTAGGGCAAAAGCAAAAAGAAAAAATAGAGACAAAAGAATAGGGACAGGACCCGCCCCAGTGGGAGGGAGCCGTGAAGGAGGAAAGGTTTCCACACACTAGGAAGGCCCTTCGCGGGCGGAGACTGCGGGTGGTGGAGGGGGGAAGCTTCGGAGCCACAGAGGAGAGCGCAATCACAGGGGTGCGGAGGACAAAGCAGAGAGATTCCCGCACTGAGGATCGGTGCCGACCGGCACTCACCAGCCCGAGAGGCTTGTCTGCTCACCCGCCGGGGCGCGCGGGGGCTGGGAGCTGAAGCTTGGGCTTCTGAGGTCGGATCCCAGGGAGAGGACTGGGGTTGGCGGCGTCAACACAGCCTAAAGGGGCTAGTGTGCCTCAGAGACGGGCATGAGACGCTAAGGCTGCTGCTACCACCACCAAGAAGCCCGTGTGCAAGCACAGGTCACTCTCCACACCTGCCCTCCTGGGAGCCTGTGCAGCCCGCCACTGCCAGGGTCCCATGATCCAGGGACAACTTCCCCGGGAGAACGCACTGCGCGCCTCAGGCTGGTGCAACATCACGGCGGTCTCTGCCGCCACAGGCCCGCCCCGCACTCCGTGCCCCTCCCTCCCCCCGGGCTGAGTGAGCCAGAGCCCCCGAATCAGCTGCTCCTTTAACCCCGTCCTGTCTGAGCAAAGAACAGACGCCCTCAGGCGACCTACACACAGAGGCAGGGCCAAATCCAAAGCTGAACCCCCGGGAGCTGTGCGAACAAAGAAGAGAAAGGAAACTCTCTCCCAGAAGCCTTAGGAGCAGCGGATTAAATCTCCACAATCGACTTGATGTACCCCGCATCTGTGGAATACCTGAATAGACAACGAATCATCCCAAATTGAGGAGGTGGACTTTGGGAGCAATGATATATATATATATATTTTCCCCCCCTTTTTCTCTTTCTGTGAGTGTGTATGTGTATCCTTCTGTGTGTGATTTTTGTCCATATAGCTTTGCTTTTACCATTTGTCCTAGGGTTCTGTCTGTCCGTTATTTTTTTATTATTATTACTTAAAATTTTTTTTTTAATTATTTTATTTTATCTTACTTTATTTTATTTTCTTTTATTCCCATTCTTTCTTTCTTTCTTTCTTCCTTCCTCCCTCCCTCCCTCCCTCCCTCCCTCTCCCTCTCTCTCTCTCTCTCTTTCTTTCTTTCTTTCTACTTTTTCTCCCTTTTATTCTGAGCCATGTGGAGGACAGGCTCTTGGTGCTCCAGCCAGGCATCAGTGCTGTGCCTCTGAGGTGGGAGAGCCAACTTGAGGACACTGGTCCACAAGAGACCTCCAGCTCATGTAATATCAAATGGCGAAAATCTCCCAGAGATCTCCATCTCAATGCCAAGACCCAAATTCACTCAACGACCAGCAAGCTACAGTGCTGGACATCCTATGCCAAACGACTAGCAAGACAGGAACACAACCCCATCCATTAGCACAGAGGCTGCCTAAAATCATAATAAGGCCACAGACACCCCAAAACACACCACCAGACGTGGACCTTCCCACCAGAAAGACAAGATCCAGCCTCATCCACCATAACACAGGCACTAGTCTCCTCCACCAGGAAGCCTATACAACCACTGAACCAACCTTAGCCACTGGGGGCAGACACCAAAAACAACGGGAACTACGAACTTGCAGCCTGCGAAAAGGAGACCCCCAAACACAGTAACTTAAGCAAAATGAGAAGACAGAGAAACACACAGCAGATGAAGGAGCAAGGCAAAAACCCACCAGACCAAACAAATGAAGAGGAAATAGGCAGTCTACCTGAAAAAGAATTCAGAATAATGATAGTAAAGATGATCCAAAATCTTGGAAATAGAATGGAGAAAATACAAGAAACGTTTAACAAGGACCTAGAAGAACTAAAGAGCAAAGAAACAGTGATGAACAACACAATAAATGAAATTAAAAATTCTCTAGAAGGAATCAACAGCAGAATAACTGAGGCAGAAGAACGGATAAGTGACCTGGAAGATAAAATAGTGGAAATAACTACTGCAGAGCAGAATAAAGAAAACAGAATGAAAAGAATGGAGGACAGTCTCAGAGTCACCTGGTACAACATTAAATGCACCAACATTCGAATTATAGGGGTCCCAGAAGAAAAAGAGAAAAAGAAACGGACTGAGAAAATTTTTGAAGAGATCATAGTTGAAAACTTCCCTAATATGGGAAAGGAAATAGTCAGTCAAGTCCAGGAAGCATAGAGAGTCCCATACAGGATAAATCCAAGGAGAAAGATGCCAAGACACATATTAATCAAACTATCAAACATTAAATACAAAGAAAAAATATTAAAAGCAGCAAGAGAAAACCAACAAATAACATACAAGGGAATCCCCATACGGTTAACAGCTGATCTTTCAGCAGAAACTCTGCAAGCCAGAAGGGAGTGGAAGGACATATTTAAATAAGTGATGAAAGGGAAAAACCTAAAACCAAGATTACTCTACCCAGCAAGGATCTCATTCAGATTTGACAGAGAAATTAAGACCTTTACAGACAAGCAAAAGGTAAGAGAATTCAGAACCACCAAACCAGCTTTACAACAAATGCTAAAGGAATTTCTCTAGGCAGGAAACACAAGAGAAGAAAAAGACCTACAATAATAAATCCAAAACAATTAAGAAAATGGTAATAGAAACATACATATCAATAATTACCTTAAATGTAAATAGATTAAATGCTCCAATCAAAAGACACAGATTGGCTGAATGGATACAAAAACAAGACCCGTATATATGCGGTCTACAAGAGATCCACTTCAGACCTAGGGACACATACAGACTGAAAGTGAGGCGATGGAAAAAGATATTCCATGCAAATGGAAACCAAAAGAAAGCTGAAGTAGCAATTCTCGTATCAGACAAAATAGACTTTAAAACAAAGACTATTACAAGAGACAAAGAAGGATACTACATAATGATCAAGGGATCAATCCAAGAAGAAGATATAACAATTGTAAATATTTATGCACCGAACATTGGAGCACCTCAATACATAAGGCAACTGCTAACAGCCATAAAAGGGGAAATCAACAGTAACATTATCATAGTAGGGGACTTTAACACCCCACTTTCACCAATGGACAGATCATCCAAAATGAAAATAAATAAGGAAACGCAAGCTTTAAGTGATACATTTAACAAGATGGACTTAATTTATATTTATAGGACATTCCATCCAAAAACAACAGAATAAACTTTCTTCTCAAGTGTTCATGGAACATTCTCCAGGATAGATCATTATCTTGGGTCACAAATCAAGCCTTGGTAAATTTAAGAAAATTGAAATTGTATCAAGTATCTCTTCTGACCACAACGCTATGAGGCTAGACATCAATTACAGGAAAAACTCTGTAAGAAATACAAACACATGGAGGCTAAACAACACAATACGTAATAACCATGAGATCACTGAAGAAATCAAAGAGGAAATCAAAAACTACCTAGAAGCAAATGATAATGAAAACACGATGACCCAAAACCTATGGGATGCAGCAAAAACAGTTCTAAGGGAAGTTTATAGGAATACAATCCTACCTTAAGAAACAAGAAACATCTCAAATAAACAACCTAACCTTACACCTAAAGCAATTAGAGAAGGAAGAACAAAAAACCCAAAAGTTAGCAGAAGGAAAGAAATAATAAACATCAGATCAGAAATAAATGAAAAAGAAATTAAGGAAATGATAGCAAAGATGAATAAAACTAAAACCTGGTTCTTTGAGAAGGTAAGCAAAATTGATAAACCATTAGCCAGACTTAACAAGAAAAAAAGGGAGAAGACTCAAATCAATAGAATTAGAAATGAAAAAGAAGTAACAACTGACACTGCAGAAATACAAAGGATCATGAGAGATTACTACAAGCAACTCTATGCCAATAAAATGGACAACCTGGAAGAAACTGATAAATACTTAAAAATGCACAAACTTCCGAGACTGAACCAGGAAGAAATAGAAAATATGAACAGACCAAACACAAGCACTGAAATTGAGACTGTGATTAAAAATCTTCCAACAAACAAAACCCGAAGACCAGATGGCTTCACAGGTGAATTCTATCAAACATTTAGAGAAGAGCTAACACCTATCCTTCTCAAACTCTTCCAAAATTTAGAAGAGGGAGGAACACTGCCAAATTCCTCCTATGAGGCCCCATCACCCTGATACCAAAACCAGAAAAAGATGTCACAAAGGAAGAAAACTACAGGCCAATATCACTGATGAACATAGATGCAAAAATCCTCAACAAAATACTAGCAAACAGAATCCAACAGCACATTAAAAGGATCATACACTATGATCAAGTGGGATTTATACCAGGAATGCAAGGCTTCTTCAATATATGCAAATCAATCAACGTGATACACCATATTAACAAATTGAAGAAGAAAAACCATATGATCATCTCAATAGATGCAGAGAAAGCTTTTGACAAAATTCAACACCCATTTATGATAAAAACCCTCCAGAAAGTAGGCATAGAGGGAACCTTCCTCAACATACTAATGGCCATATATGACAAACCCACAGCCAACATCGTCCTCAATGGTGAAAAACTGAAACCATTTCCACTAATATCAGGAACAAGACAAGGTTGCCCACTCTCACCACTATTATTCAACATAGTTTTGGAAGTTTTAGCCACAGCAATCAGAGAAGAAAAAGAAATAAAAGGAATCCACATCAGAAAAGAAGAAGTAAAGCTCTCACTGTTTGCAGGTGACATGATACTATACATAGAGAATCCTAAAGATGCTACCAGAAAACTACTAGAGCTAATCAATGAATTTGGTAAAGTAGCAGGATACAAAATTCATGCACAGAAATCTCTTGCATTCCTATACACTAATGATGAAAAATCTGAAAGTGAAATTAAGAAAACACTCCCATTTACCACTGCAACAAAAAGAATAAAATATCTAGGAATAAACCTACCTAAGGAGACAAAAGACCTGTATGCAGAAAATTATAAGACACTGTTGAAAGAAATTAAAGATGATACAAATAGATGGAGAGATATACCATATTCTTGGATTGGAAGAATCAACACTGTGAAAATGACTATACTACCCAAAGCAATCTACAGATTCAATGCAATCCCTATCAAACTACCACTGGCATTTTTCACAGAACTAGAACAAAAAATTTCACAATTTGTATGGAAACACAAAAGACCCCGAATAGCCAAAGCAATCTTGAGAAAGAAAAATGGAGCTGGAGATATCAGGCTCCCTGACTTCAGACTATACTACAAAGCTACAGTCATCAAGAGAGTATGGTACTGGCACAGAAACAGAAAGATAGATCAATGGAACAGGATAGAAAGCCCAGAGATTAACCCATGCACATATGGTCACCTTATCTTTGATAAAGGAGGCAAGAATATACAGTGGAGAAAAGACAGCCTCTTCAATAAGTGGTGCTGGGAAAGCTGAACAGCTACATGTAAAAGAATGAAATTAGAACACTCCCTAACACCATACACAAGAATAAACTCAAAATGGATTAAAGACCTAAATGTAAAGCCAGACACCATCAAACTCTTGGAGGAAAACATAGACAGAACACTCTATGACATAAATCACAGCAAGATCCTCTTTGACCCACCTCCTAGAGAAATGGAAATAAAAACAAAAATAAACAAATGAGACCTAATGAAACTTAAAAGCTTTTGCACAGCAAAGGAAACCATAAACAAGACGAAAAGACAACCCTCAGAATGGGAGAAAATATTTGCAAATGAAGCAACTGACAAAAGATTAATCTCAAAAATTTACAAGCAGCTCATGCAGCTCAATATTAAAAAAACAAACAACCCAATCCAAAAATGGGCAGAAGATCTAAATAGACATTTCTCCATAGAAGGTATACAGATTGCCAACAGACACATGAAAGAATGTTCAACGTCATTAATCATTAGAGAAATGCAAATCAAAACTACAATGAGATATCATCTCACACCAGTCAGAATGGATATCATCAAAAAATCTACAGGGGCTTCCCTGGTGGCTCAGTGGTTGAGAGTCCACCTGCCAATGCAGGGGACACGGGTTCGTGCCCCGGTCCAGGAAGATCCCACATGCCGCGGAGCGGCTAGGCCCACGAGCCATGGCCACTGAGCTTGCGCATCCGGAGCCTGTGCTCCACAACGGGAGAGGCCACAACAGTGAGAGGCCCATGTACCGCAAAAAAAAAAATAAAATCTACAAACAGGAGCTTCCCTGGTGGCGCAGTGGTTGAGAATCTGCCTGGTAATGCAGGGAACACGGGTTCGAGCCCTGGTCTGGGAGGATCCCACATGCCACGGAGCAACTAGGCCCGTGAGCCACAACTACTGAGCCTGTGCGTCTGGAGCCTGTGCCCCGCAACGAGAGGCCACGACAGTGAGAGGCCCACGCACTGCGATAAAGTGTGGCCCCCGCTTGCCACAACTAGAGAAAGCCCTCGCACAGAAACGAAGACCCAACACAGCAAAAAAAATAAATTAATTAAAAACAAAAGTACCAATGCCACCGTGGATGTGAGGATTAAATTAGTCAATGCTTTAAAAAAAAAATCTACAAACAGTAAATGCTGGAGAGGGTGTGGAGAAAAGAGAACCCTCTTGCACTGTTGGTGGGAATGTAAATTGATACAGCCACTATGCAGAACTGTATGGAGGTTCCTTAAAAAACAAAAAATAGAACTACCATACGACCCAGCAATCCCACTACTGGGCATATACCCTTAGAAAACCATAATTCAAAAAGAGTCATGTACCAAAATGTTCATTGCAGTTCTATTTACAATAGCCAGGACATGGAAGCAACCTAAGTGTCCATCAACAGATGAATGGATAAAGAAGAAGTGGCACATATATATTTAATGGAATATTACTCAGCCATAAAAAGGAATGAAACTGAGTTATTTGTAGTGAGGTGGATGGACCTAGAGACTGTCATACAGAGTGAAGTAAGTCAGAAAGAGAAAAACAAATATCCTATGTTAACACATATCTATGGAATCTAAAAAAAAAAAAAAAAAAAGGTCATGAAGATCCTAGGGGTAAGATGGGAATAAAGATGCAGACCTACTAGAGAACGGACTTGAGGATATGGGGAGGGGGAAGGGTAAGCTGTGACAAAGTGAGAGAATGGCATGGACATATATACACTACGAAATGTAAAATAGATAGCTGGTGGGAAGCAGCCGCATAGCACAGGGAGATCAGCTCAGTGCTTTGTGACCACCTAGAGGGGTGGGATAGGGAGGGTGGGAGGGAGCCGCAAGAGGGAGGAGATATGGGGATGTATGTATATGTATAGCTGATTCACTTTGTTATAACGCAGAAACTAACACACCATTGTAAAGCAATTATACTCCAATAAAGATGTTAAAAAATAAAATGTCTCAACTACCATTTAAAATTCAACCTTGTATAGTAAACAGAATGCAGGCATTCCACCTGTCACACGTCAGCCAGAGAAGAGGCACAAATCCACATTCAGAAACATGTGAAAGCACTGGCTTTGCATAGACCATTATTTGACAGCCATTTATCCAACTCACAGTAAACATCAGGCCTTTTCTCTGGCCTCAAATGCAAGCAAGACCATCAAAACAATTGCACAGCTTTCACACTGAGCCAACTCTCCTGTCCTCCATGCCAGTGGCTCTCAGCTGGAGGCAGTTTTTCCCACAGGGGACATTTAGTAATGTCGGAAGATATTTTAGGTGTCACAGCAAGGGAAATACTATGGGCATCTAGTGGGTGGGGGCCAGGGATCTGCTGAACATCCTACAATGCACAGAACAGCCCCCATGACAGAATTTGTCAGCGCAAAATGTCAACAATGCTGAGATGGAGAAATCTTGTCCTAGCCACGTCCTCAAGAAAAACCAGATCTGCTCACTGTGTCGAGGTGCAGCAGTGGTATACAGGAGCTGGCTTGTACCAGCTCATGAGAGCCAATCGTGCATGTACCTTCCTGTCTCCATTTTTAGGGACATGATGCTGGTAACTTGAAATGGTCCATGATGGGAGTATTTACATGAAGAAAACTGGCAAACGCTACAAATGAGGGCCTTTCTTCAGAGAGCTAATTGTTCAATATTTATCAGTACCTCACCAGGTACAGCCCTTCCAAACTGGAGTAACATAGTCTAGTGTGCTCTAATTTCTGCTCCACTGTGGTCTCTTACTTCTTGGGCTAAAGAAGTAGCTCATTAGCAACGTGCTACTGATGACACAGGATGACCAACAGTGTGGTATCCAGCGATAGTTGGTCAGCTGATCTAGTCAAAGTGCAAGGTAATCTTTCTACAGAGCAGCACGGACTGCCTAAAGCGCCCACATCACATAAATATACACAGACACACATGTCATGTGAGTGTACGCGTGCACATTTCTTACTGCTGCAGTACGTAACCAGCAGGCCTTACACAGAAGGGAAGGTTTTGCCTTCCCCAGGTAAGAGTGCCTGCCGCACCTGGGGACAGCGGGGCAGCAAGAAAGAAGGTGCCTGAGCCCCTCACGACCTTGTGAGGCAGCGCTGCCGCACCAACTCAGATTTATACAAGAGAGAAAGAGCTACTTATTTAATCCATTGTTATTTTAAAATATTCTCAAAAGAAATCAAACTTTGAGACAACATGTAGGGACCTTGAAGGCATTATGCTAAGTGAAGTCAGACAGAAAAGGAGAAATACTCACTTATATGTGAAATCTAGTTTTTAAAAAAAAAACAAAACAAAAAACTCATAGAAAACGAGATCGGATTTGTGGTTACCAGAGGCAAGGGGTGGGGTGGGGGAATTGGAGGAGGGGGTGGAAAGGTGCAAACTTCCAGCTGTAAGATAGATAAGTACCGGGGATATAATGTACAATATGATGACTATAGTTAACACTGCTGTATGATATATTTGAAAGTTGCTGAGCAAGTAAATCCTAAAAGTTCTCATCACAAGGGAAAAAAACATGTTTTTCTTTTTTTTTAATCTACATGAGATGATGGATATTAACTAAATTTATGTGGTAATCATTTCACAATATGTGTAAGTCAAGTCATTAGGCTGTATACCTTAAAATTATAAAGAGCTGTATGTCAACTATATCTCAATATAACTGAAAGGAAAAAAGCCAAACTTATTATACTTACTAATAGAATAATCACTGATTGAAAAAAAGCTTCAATAGTATTTTTGAATTGCACATAAGTGTTCCCTGAAAGAAATATTACAGATATATAAAGTTATCAATATTTGTCAATATTGCTATTTATTTGAATTTTCAAACCTAGAGTTTGAAAGGACTGTTGTTTTCTTGACATTGGGTGTCAAGATGAAAAAGCAATTAGACAAAAGCCATTTTAATGTAAATCTCTGGGAGAACTAGCTTTTTAATATTCATATATATTTGATACAAAAGTAAAGAACTTAAATCTGTAAGAATGCTTGAACTTCTTATAACTCCCCTGAGACAATTATGGGCCTGTCTCCAAAGCTGAGTTACATAATTATAATACCAGGATAAGCTGGAGCCTGAGAGAACAATTCTGTATAATTAAGACTTATCTGTCAATAAAGGGGAATCATACTTTAGGAAATATTTCAGGGAGAGTCCCACCAACAAATGGAGAGCACAGGATGCCTCGCCTGGGAGATGACACAAGATTGGGTCCACTAGCTTGAGCTCCAGCCATTTTATCATGCATTATTATCACCCCCACTTCAAAAAAACACCCTAAAGTGGGGCAGCTTCTTGGACCTCTTCCACCTCAGAATTCTGGAAGGAGCACTTCATGCTCATCTGTACAGCCAGCCTGCAAAGCTCTTGCACCTGTACTGTGTCTTAGAGGATCCAGACTTTTGTAAACAGAAAGGGAGCCAAGAGAGAGCAAAGAGATGCTGTGTTCTTACCCTCTCTTTCTAGCTCCTTTTTCTTCTTCCTATAACTAGAAGAGGGAGAAAATAAAGCAAAGAGTCCTTTTGAAAAAGCTACAGACTTGTCTAAGTCCATCCCTAAGTATCTTGGGAAAAAAAATTGTTAGGTTACAAAGGAAAGCTAAGGAACCTTATTTAGAATTTCAAATTTTAAACCCCAGACAGTCAATATTCAGACAGTGGATATTTGGAGGTTCAAAATAGAAAATGAATCAAGATAATTTAGGACCAGTCAATAAAATCCATCCGGAAAAGATATGCTGTTTTATTAAATATATCTCCATGAGCATAATGAAGTTGTTATGTCAATTATAGTTAGAACTTCCTCTTTCAGCCTTGATCTCAAGAGAAAATGTGACTTTTGGAATAGGTCCCATTCTTCCTTTCTGCTGTAACAGATTTAGAAGAGAGGGACTAATAAGAACCTAACCTTTCTCTGATGTTGAGTATAGCATGACGTCCCCCAAAAGGAATGTCCATGCCCTAATCCCCAAAGCCCATGACTTACCTTATTTGGAAAAAAGAGTCTTTGCAGATGTAACTAAGTAAGGACCTTGAGATGAGAGTACCCTGAACTATCCAAGTGGCCCTAAATCCAGTGACAATATGCTTATAAGAGATGCACAGAAAAGAGGAGGCAACATGATTACAGGTAGAGATTAGAGTGATGCAGCCACAAAGCTAGGAAGCCAAGGAATGTCTGGAGTCACCAGAAGCTGGAAGAGGCAAATAAGAATTAACCTCTAGAGACTTTAGAGGGAGTGCAGCCCTGCCAACACCTTGATTTCAGACCTCTGGCCTCCAGAACTATAAGAGAATAAATTGCTCTTGTTTTAAGCGCCACCACAAGAAACTAACACAGTAGGGTAAGCTCTATAAATAATCTGAGAGTGAAAGTCACAGTGCCAAGGTGATGTGCTAAGACCCAATAGTATTTTTCTTTCTCTTCCGTGAACAGGGATAATGAAGACAATGTAGCTTAGCCAAGGATCAAGACAACTGACACCAGATCCTCCATAAGTAATATCCATGTTATGGGAAATGTCTTCTGCTCTGGATGCAGGAGTAGGAGAATAATTCATTCTCTTCTTTTTTCCTTTATGTCCATCCACCCCCGCAAAAAATAACCTGTTCTTTTAAATAGCTATTGAAATAGTATCTCACTGATTAAATCAAAGTAGGAAGAATTGAAATAGGTTGCCGTGAGATTCTGAAGTTCTCTCAAAGTCATTTTTCAGCGATATGAATTCACTTTCATGCTAGGAATTTATCCAAAGGTCAGAGTAAAGAAGTATACAGCACTTTATGTGCAAAGTGTTTGTCACAGCTTTATTTATATAGCAAAGATATGTAAAATATACTAAATATGCAACACTGAGGATTGATTAAATACATTTTAGCAGAACCACACAAGAAGATTCTATGCAGTCACTAAAAAATGATGTTCCTAGTGATACATTTGCTGACAAGTAATATATTATTGAGTGGAAAATCATTACAAAATATTATGAACAGTTTTTTCCTCATCTTCTTTGAAACACACTGATAGAAATGTCTATATGGTTACCTAAAGTACCAACAGTGATGTTCTGGGTTTAAAATTATAAGTGGTTTTTATTTATATCTTTATGCATAAAACATTTTAATAATAAAAATATATTACTTATATAATTTTAAAATTATTTAAAGATAAACTCCATAGAAAAATACAGACACATGAACCACTGTGAATTTTACCAAAAGCTCTTCTATTCATAGATGCCAATAAATTAGTTGATTTTTCTGTAACTTTTCCTCTGGGCAACTCGAAATATCTTTCTGGTTTTATCATCCCCTTATTAAAATAGTGGGGACTCCACACATTTGCAGTTCATTAAGTGCTCTGGTTGAGAAGTCTGATGCCAATTTGCTAAACACATTGGAATAAAATAATCAGAAAATAGTCAATAGACAAAAGCATGCTCAGCATTTTTTCAGAGAAATCAAAAACTTCCCCTAAAAAAAGAGTTATATGGTGTGACTCAAATTAAGTATACGATTTGCAATAAGACTCACTTCAGATCACACCATTAAATGGAACCTATCACTCACTTTTCCATTGTCAGGTACATCAGAGGATTATGTAGTTATTGCCATTGTTCTATATGTTTAAAGGGTTAATATAATTGAATTTCAATCTCCAAGCTTATGAAAACTTAGCAAATATAAGCATGTACCATCTTAACCACTCATAGTACCTTAACTAGGACAAGAATGAACAAAATACAATTGAATGATTTCACTTTGTTTTTTTTACAAATAACTCCTTAGGAGAAAATTATAAAAGTTGACAAATAACTGACAATTTGGGAAACTTTTTATTGCACAGCTTCATACAAAATAAATTAATGAGGAAAGAGATTCATAATAAATTAATATATTGAATTAGGTCTAAACTCAATGAGATTACATTAAAATCTCATTTTATTCTATTAAAAATTCAATAAAATGATGCCAATTAAAAGAGGCAATCAGTAAGAACAAGGAGATTTACTTGATGTTTCATTTTTCTCCCTGATTATTAAGTTTCATTTTTAACAGTTTGTTGACAGTGATTCTCTTCTGACAGCACCAGAGCTAGAATCATGAGTCATCTTTGAAATTAAAAAAAAAAAATAGTCCTCAAATTGCCATTTAGCAATCTGTCTCTCCAGATAATTGAATTCTTGTTGAAAATACGTCATTGGAGATGTATTAGAAATAGCAGGAAAGAGGATGAAGTCAGTAAGTGGAAGCACTAAAAATACAGACTAAAAAACAGCATGATACATAAAAGAATAATCTGGAAAGCTGCTACTTGCTGTAATTTCTATTCAATTTCAACTTGAGATTCGGCCCCCAAAAGACTAATCCATTCCCATTTTTTATTTACACACTGCAGGCTTCAGTTTAAACAGGTGTGGTGTGCTTGCTGGGCCTGCTGATTTTAAGTGTCATATCCTAGGGCTTAGTCTATTGAAACGCTCTGATAATGGATCCAACCACACTTCCAAACAGTCTACCCACCAAGTTTCAGCTGGCTTAGCCCATTACAAAAATTTATAATCATTCCACATATGGGATCAGAGTGTGTCAGCATCTGAGGTCCCAGCAGAAAGCAATATTATTTAGCTGATCTCTAAGTAACTCAGAGGGAGTGTCATGGCAGATATCCTGTAGTGTTCAAATCTTCTTTACAGTCTCTCGTTGTGTTGGACACATAGACTCAATGAGGGATTAAGCCTCATTGACTCTGCACTCGGTTTTGAGTATGCTTTCCCCAACCTTTCATAACTCCAGGCCCTTTGTCAGCCCAGTCCTAATCAAAAATGCACTTATTTTAATGGCTATTTTAACCAATCAAATTCCAGAGCAACTAAGGAACATGAACTATATCAGAATTTCATTACCTAGGAACTTGCCCAATAAAACTGAAGAGGAATAGATAGTGGAGTACTTGTAGAGTCTAGCACACAGACTAGTATTTTTTTTACCTGCATAGGTAGCTACGCAATAAGTATATTTTAAATGTATAAATGAATAGCTAGCAAGTACCTTATCAGTAAACACAGCAGAGGGAAGACTTTCCTAAATTAATTTGTTGTGAAAGGAACAGAGCAGTGGTTCTCACCTGATAATGATTCTGCCCTTCTGCCATGGAATATGTGTTAAGATTGGGAAACAATTTGGTTTTCACAATTGGGAAGGATGCTATAGGCATCTAGTGGGTAGAGGTCAGGGATATTCCTAAAACATCTTAAAATACACAGGAAAGTTCCCCACAACCAACAATTATCCAGTCCAAAATGTCAATAATGCCAAGGTTGAGAAACCCTAGGATAGAGAAATAGAAGGAAGATACTAACTCAGGTTTGGGAACTGATAAATTGATAAAATAGAACAGTCTTTAGGGACAACTCACTATCTTCTGATGAGAACGAAGGGGCAGGAAGACCTGACTGAGCATGTGGAGAAGTATTCCTAGTTATAATGGGACTTGAGCAAACTGGAATGTTGAGAGAATGGATTGTGAAAATACCACCTCCTTCTTTAACACCCACACTCACAGGCATACAACTCTAACATGGAAACACGGGGCTGAAGCTGAAATTCAAACCTCAACTGTTTTACATGTCCAGAAATTACAGAAAGAACTTGCCCAGATTAACAATTGCAACCATTTCCTTTTAAAAATCAGAGGCCTTTGGAATTATACACGTTTAACTCTCTACTACCCCTACCTGCCACATAAAGGAAAGAGAAGAAATGTCTTATTTTCTCTTTTAATTTATCATCCCACTTCTCTTTTTTAACTTAAAAAAAAGACAGGTATGGTTTTCAAAGTCTTAGATCTCAACATTACCCAAACTTTGTGCAGAAAATCAGGGTAAAATTGAAGTTAATGTTTCTCCAGTGCTTTCCCACCTTCTACAGTGTCTTATCCCTTATTACTTGGGATAACATATAGTATCATTTGGTTTTCTACACTTTCTTAAAGTAAAGCATTGAGCTGTCCTCGCCAGCGTCACTCCTCTGCTCTCACTCTCCTGTCCCAGGGCCTCTGACAAAAGCCAAGGATTCCATGGACATGCCTGCCCCGGGTGTTAGAAAGGAGCCATGGAGGCTATTATGTTAGTTCTTGCAAGTGTATTTATGTATTAGCAGGTGACTGGGAGATCTGTAGGAAGCATCAATCATAGTATACCATGATTGACACAATTTCAGACTGAAGTGAAAACTACAGATATTTAGGGGGAAAAACCAGCTTTCTGTCAATGTCCAGATTATGCCAAAATAGTCATCCAGCCTCTAGGTAAGACCAGTCTCAGATAAAACTGACAACAGATTTCACATTCCCTCCACAGTGGCATGTAGGGGCCTTGAAGAGAGGCAAAGGATGTATGAACCACACCACACTGCTGACAACATTTACGTTGGAGGCTTTTTAAATACAGGAAAGTAAATCTCATCTTTTTATCTGGCATTCTGTACAGATTGTTAGAGGTCCACAGGGTTTTTTTTAAGTTTCTTAAAGAATACATGAAACATAATTATGAACAATGGGGAAAGGTCTCTAAAATCAGAAACGTCTGTGTGTGAACTGGTAGAAGAAACTTAATTCTGTCCCTGAGACAGAGAGCAGGGTATTCCTCTACTCCACAATTTCTTTCCTTTTTTCTCTGTTTCCTATTTCTCTATCTTGTCATTGTCTTTTTCTTCTCCTATGCCATTTCCCTACTCTATCTTGTTTATCCAGCTTAGGCTCTCCAGGAACACTCAGGAGGACCCAGAAGCACAGCTTGGCTCAAGTTGGAGCTGGCAGCTACAGGACTGATAATCGTCCACTAGGAGGAAAGGAAAATCAGGTTCTTACATTACTACAAGATGATTTATCATTAAAATATTCATCAAATTTTGATTGAGCTCTTAGTTTGTACCAAGCAATGACCAGAAAATGAAGATGAATTAGATGTGACCCCAGACATAAAACTTTATACTATTGCTGAAAAGAGGAATATAAAAACAACTCGTAAAAATGAGATAAAGACAAAATCAAGCAACAGGTAAGTTTTGGTGGCATTTGAGCTCTACCTTGGAGGATGGAAGGATATCTTTTAGGCCACAGACCTCTGTTAATAAAGACTCTGAATATAAATCGGTGCAGCCACTATGGAAAACAGTATGGAAGTTCCTCAAAAAGCTAAAAGTAGAACTACCATATAATCCAGCAATTCCACTCCTGGGTATATATATCTGAAAAAATGAAAACACTAATTCAAAAAGATACATGCACCCGGGACTTCCCTGGCAGTCCAGTGGTTAAGACTCCAAGCTTCCAATGCAGGGGGCACGGGTTCAGTCCCCAGCTGGGGAACTAAGATCCCACGTGACATGTGTTGCAGCCAAAGTAAATAAATTAATTAAAATATCCTTAAAAAAAAAAGATACATGCACCCAATGTTCACAGCAGCAGTATTTACAATAGACAAGATATGGAAGCAATCTAAGTGTCCACCAACAGATGAATGGATAAAGACGTGGTGGGTGTGTGTGTTTATACACACACACGCACACACACACACACACACACACACACACACACATACTTATATATGCAATGGACTACAACTCAGCCATAAAAAAGAATGAAATTTTGCCATTTGCAACAACATGGATGGACCTAGAGGGTATATGCTTAGTGAAATAAGTTAGAGAAAAACAATTACTGTATGATATCACTTATATGTGGAATCTAAAAAATAAAACAAATGGATGTAACAAAACAGAAACAGACTCACAGAGGTAGAGAACAAACTAGTGGTTACCAGCAGGGAGAGGGTAGAGGATTAATAGGTACAAATTACTATGTATAAAATAAGTAAGCTACAAGGATATATGGTATAGCACAGGGAAAGATAGCCATTATTTCATAATAACTTTAAATGTAATATAATCTATAAAAACATTGAATCATTATGTTGTACACCTGAAACTAATATAATATTGTAAATACCTCAATTTTAAAAAAAAGCCTCTGAGGAATGAAGGCTGATTGTAAGATGGAAGGACACCAGTTACTAAAGCAGTCGCACAGTGAGGAGAGGGAGATACAACTTTTGGGGGGCCATGAGCATCTTTTGGTAGTCTGGTGAAGTGAGTATAACCTTTCCTAGAACAATGTTTATAAATGTGTAAAATAAAATACATAGGACCAAGATGAGAACCAATTACCTGAAAGTACAGTTTTAACTATGAACCCATCAGTGGTCCATGGACTCTAGGTGAGCCACTCCTACCTGGAGTTTAAGGCCAAATTATGAGTGAACTTCCAGGCTAAGGAATGAAAAGGTGGTGGGAAAGAATGAGTGAAGCTGTTGAGACCTGGGAGGTTACTGCTGTTCCCCAGCATAACCTATTAAAAAAGGAAGTCATTCAATGGGAAGCTGATGACTTAGGCCAGTGCTGGGACTGAACAAAATGAAGACTCAGAGAATTAAAGCTAAGGACACAAGAAATGGGCTTTGCTAGATTGGGACATCTCACTTCCTCCCTCTCTGAAAGATGCTGATCTTTCCTTGTCAGAGGGTCATTCTTATACTTTAGAACACCCATCTTCAGTGATCAGAGTTAACCATGTGTGTGACTTCATTCATTCATTCTCCTCCCTCACTCCAGAAGTTCAGTATTTCTGTGAGAATGTTTAATGATTAGCTCAAAAAATTGCTTTTTGATGTTTATTACCTGCCTCTGAGGAACCCAGCCTCCTTTAGACTCTGGATTCGAAGGAAATTCAAATGATGTAAGTCCCTGCACGTACACCAAGGACAACTGTGGGGATCTCACTGATTGGATCTGCAACTGAGCACATAATAAACTCCTAGACTTGCCTCTGCAGTTCCTAACTCTCAGCATCATCCCAATGTGTTCCAGGATTCAGATAAATACTGTTTATTTCTGGGGATATTTGGAAAGCAAGTTTGTTTGCTCTGGGAAGCCACAATTGATTCTGTCTTTGGGAAAAATTGAGTTACCAAGACTTTATAAATGGCTTCTGGGGAACAGGGTTAGGGCTTCTGGGGAATGATATTGAGAACGAACAGCCAGCACCAACAGGGACTCGAAAAGAGTGAGGATCTGTCCCCTCAAGACACTGCAGCTCAGGAGGAAGTATGCAGCCTTACTTCTCCCATACCCACTTAGAACAAAATATAATTAAGAAAAATACCCTGCTCAAAATAGTAGTCAAGAAGAGTACTGCCTTGTTCGAAGTACCTTCAACTTTTATCCCCAGCTCACCGCAGTGTGTGAACTGTGACCACTACTATCACTCAATTGTTTCTCATTATAGGAACAAATTGTTAACTGCAATTAATTGTAGTTTCACGATGGAAGCTCTAGATCTCTTTTTTTTAAACTTTTATATTATTGTTGTTATTACTATTATATTTGGTGAGAGGGATATGTTAAAAGGCAAGCACTAAGATGCAAACAATATTTCAAAAACACTAACAACTTCTTCCCTAAGATATTTCTAAGGAGAGCAAATGCCAATATGTTACCTTCGCCCTGCTCAGATGACACTTCTAAGTGTCAATGTTGGATTCCTGCAGATAATACTGCACACCCCATACAGTGCATTCAATTTGGCAACCCACAGTTTGAACAGGAAATTTATTGAGAAATCAGTCAGCCAACATCCAGATGGATAGTCAGTATGCTAAAGGAAGGGTATAAAGTTTAGAGTGCAGTGACAGCAAAACAGGGCCTAACCTTTTCAACCGTACCTGGGAAAAGAGTTGCCGAAGTGTCTGTGGAAAACCGAATATATGTTTACTGTCTATTTCAACAACTTGGTATATGGAACAAAAGTCTCCTAACAGCCCAGGAGTGCACAAATTAGATGTTCTCTTTCCCTGGTGTTACAATGTAGCGATTATATTCCGTGTTTGAGGTAATGCTGCTACATACTGATGATGCTTCACGGGTCACCCAAGGCATGCATCTTCTTGTAGCATTTTGATGATTTCATGTACTTCATAGAAAAATCACATTAATGAAGATGAGCTTCCTTTTGAAAGGTGAAAAGAGACAGGTTTCAGTATAAATTGTGACCCATTAATGGATAATTCAGAATTTATCTCTGCAGAGCCATTTCCTGACTTGCCAAAAAAAAGGAAGGAAAGAAAGAAAGAAATTAGACAATGATTCAGCTTGTGATTTAATATTCAAGAACCTAACAAATACACTCGGTGAAAATCAGCCTTATTCCACTCTCCTGACTTTGATAAAGCGTGCCTAGTTCAAACAGATGCCTCTGACATTAGGCTAGAGTCACAGCTATCTCTGATAATGAAGGAAAGGAAACACCCAGTGATGTATACATGCAAGAAACTTTTAAAAGGAAAACTCTGCAACTTTCTGTTTCAAGGAAAGCCTCAGTCTTCTAAAAAACTGATCTATTCAGCAGGCTTGTTGAAATTTTATTCCTGAATAAAATTCAAAAGGTACAAAGGCAACATTTGTATTTCAGCAATGTTTTATAAGAGAGTTCAATCAGAATTATGATAATGTGTGTGAGATTCAAGTGCTTAACACAGTATAATCAATACAATAGATTTACAAAGTAAGTAAATGATAAAATATTAGGCAAGGAAGTGTATATGACTTGAAAAAAGAGTCCCTGAACTCTAAAAACTTTTTAACATAATATAATGTAATACACATAGACACTTAGTTGGTTTTCAAACTGGAGAAGAGATTTATTGACATACAGACACACCTAAATTTTAAGTTTTGTTATTTTGCTCTCTATTTTGGTTCTCTTCATTTGCCTCTAAAATGTGCTTTTCTATGTCTCCAGAACATTTTTATTATATATCACTTTTAGTAGCTTTCAGTGTTTGTAATAATTGTGCCATATTTTTAAGGTTTAAACATTCCCTTTATAATCTACTTTGATCATTCATCGTCTTCTCTCGTCTCACAGCCCATTCTCCTTGAATAGGTCAGCTAGAAAGTTTGAACATACTAATCCTTTTGTTCAGTGAGCCACACTCTAGTTCCAACAGCGAGAGTAGGAGAAACAGATGGAGACCATGGGTGCCCAAACACTATCCATTAAAGCCATTCTTAGTAATTGGCTTAATGAAGGTGTTTTGCAATATTTGTGATAAGTATTAATTTTATATCCTCTGCCACTCTACAAATCAAAAGAAATGAATCCATTATACATGGTTTTGAAGGTAAGGGCATTTCTGATGGAATGTGAAATTGTTAAGGAATCTCAAGGGCATTAAGCCTGAAAATAAAACCATTAGCTCTTCTGAAGGATTGGAGCCAATATTGGGAGATCACGTTCACGTGCAGTTCGTCTTTCCCCCACAGCCCCTAAAATTGGAAACACATCACCAAGAGGAAGTAATAACACTGCAGCCAAATATTCAATGTCTAATTTTTACTCACACTGATTATTTTTAACATTTTGAAATATCATTTTTATAACTCCATCTGAAAGTAGTTATAAGACTAGAATTCCAGGGTTATGTTCACTTTAGTATTTTATGGAAGCTATATATTTTTTGGTTATATTGAGGGGGAAGGGAGCAAAATGAAAAAAATATTATGACAGGGGTAATTTTCAAATTAACAATCCATATTCCTGTCCTAACTCTCACTAGGTGAAAAACATGAACTTCCACTGTAGGATTATCAGCTGGTAAATACAATATAGGAGGAAACAAAAATTCTCCTTCAGACTTAATTCAAAGTGAGTTTTAACCTTGCTTCTCTCAATGTCCACTTCTCTTTTCTCATCTCTGAACTCAGAAAATGAGATTTCATCATTTTGAAAGGGAAAGCCTAAAGTCATTTCTCAGTCCTTAAAACTCTGAGTTAATTCATTTCTGAAACAGATCAATGCCCTTCAAAATTGTTGGCCCCAACACTCCCAGTCATTCTTGATGATATAGTAAAAGAGGTGATACACATGGTCAGCTGCCCCTTGAGAGAGAGAAACATGTTATCTTAAGAGCATTCATTCCAAATCTACAGTGTATGTCATGGTTGTTTGGCCAGAAATGCTCTATATCTGTGCTTCTAGTATCACTCAGAAAAGTGTCAACAAAATATGGTGTTCGAACTATATCACAGGAGACTTTCTTACTCCTGAAAGTTAGTGTGCCATCTTCTTACCATTGTGTGTTTTTTTTTCTTTTTCACCTTTATAAAGCAGAGTGTTTGTGATGACTGGGAGCTTGTATAAAAAAAATCCACTAGTTTTCTATTTGTCATTCTAAAGTTTGGCCGTGTAGTTTCTGAACTTGCTTCAATTCAAATGTATGTTAGATCTGTTAATAGGATTGCATAGCCAGTGAATTATTTTTCTCATTCATTCCACAAACAACTCTTATCTATCTACATGGTAGATAGACAAGCACTATTCTAGGTGATAGGGACACCATATGCTAAAAGTTAAATGCAACAAGACATCTAAAGAAAATCAAAGAGTAGGAGTATGTGTTAAGTATTTGGCACTACATGAAGAGTTCTGAGTCCATTTCAGTGAAATCTACCCTCTTCTAAAAATTTTAAAGTTTACAAAATGTTAACCATTCGATTTTAATAATATTTTTAGGAATTATGTTTAATGTTAGTTCTATGTCTGTTAAAAACACTGAAGAAATCATGAGTCAGGTTATACCAATAAAGTGGATGCTGATACAACACCAAGTATTCTTTGTGTATTAACATGACAACCTACTAAAGATCTCGTTTTCAAATCAAATTTTGGGAAAATATTGATAGTACACTGAGTCCATTAAAGAAGCACTGCAGACTTCTTAATCTTTCACCTCTAGGCAAATGATTCATTCTTCTGAAGCTATTTTGGCTAATACCTATTATTACTTCCTATGTACTATTGATATTAGAGCTATTTGAGTCTATCCATGGCTCCAACAAATACTGTTTAAGTTAACAATGGCATTCATTGGAATTAAAAAGCATTTACACATCAAAGTCAAATGCCAATCTTGGGATAGTTCCTCCTTTCACAAAAGGATCTATGTAGTTCTGACCTGTGAAGTATACTATAGTTGTTGGGAGGGAATGGAAGCTGACCCTTGACATAAAACTAAAAAAAAAAAAAATTACTAGTAGATTTCAAAACACATTTCCCAATTCCTTCATCAGCAGCCCATCTAGTCAGCATTAGTAAAGCAGGAAAGATGAGTTCTCAGATAAGACTAGATTATAGGAGACAGAGTCTAAATTAAACTTGTCTTATTACTGAAATAAGTCATTTTTAAATTACATTGTCATGTAAATTTGGTTTAGTTTTTCTTTGCAACATAAATTATCTTATTTTAATCTTCAAAATATTGAAAAGAGAGTTGATGCCAAGGCAAAATTACACTTAAAACAAACACTGCCTGTTTTTCAATCTTTAGCTTTTAAACTTGTCTCAAATAAATAACTCTTCTAGCATGTTAATACATAACTAAGAAAATATGTGTAGTTCTTAAAGTAATGCACGAGTTAAAGGAATTGCTATCAGCTAAAAAAGCCACAGTTTATGCATGTGTGGGAATGATTATTTCAACAAAAAAACAATATTCACTTACAGAAATGTTTGGTTAACAACTTACACAGGCGAGCTCTTAAATGCAAAATAAAGCAGTCTTTGAAGGCCATTTAGTGTTAGGGGAAAAACATAAAGCATTGAACAACATAGTTCATGCTAAAATTATTAGAAGTCATTATGTTTTAAAATACCATGAACATCAACTCTTAAAAAAAATTTAGTGGGCTGAGTCCACCACCTTGCTTAATGGGGCGTGTGTGTTCCTACATGTTCCTCATAATAAGGTGGTTCGAAGAATCTCAAAAACGTTAAAACACTGACTTTCATCGTATCCCAAGTGGTAACACCAATAATCTACATTTGAAGATATGAAAAATAGAAGACAGAGGTAAAATGAATAAAAACCCAAGCATTTTGTCTAATGCTTTTCATTGCAGCCCTGGGCTTCAGCTTGTTTCTTGCTACAAAGGAATCTCTTAGAAGAGAGAAATTTCCAAAAAATTTAAATGGTTGTGGGTCTTTGTTTTCAGGAGTGCATTCCTCCAATGTGGTCATAATTGTCTCCTTGAAGACCTTCTTTACAAGCTTTGTGGATATTATTTTTAACAATACTATTTCTTTCTTTCTTACTACAATTGACCTTTGAACAACATGGGTTAGAACTGTACGGGTCCACATATATGCATTTTTTTTCAATACATGATCCACAGTTGGTTGAATCCATGGATGTGGAACCCGAGGTATGGAGAAACTGCATAAACACAGAGGACTGGCTATAGATTATACTCCGATTTCCGACTGCTTGGAGGCTCGGCACCCCTAACTCCCACATTATTCAAGGATCAACTGTATATATTTTGAGAGGTTCTGATTTAATTAGTGTGGGTACTACCTGGGATTGGGATCTTTTTAAAAATCTCCTCTACTAATTCCATGTGCACCAAAGTTTGAAAACAATTGAGCTATACTACATTTTCCATAGAAAAATGAAAGTGTACTTAAGTCTAAGTTTTTAAGAAAATTGCCTTAATTTTTTATTTCACAAAGTAATATAATATTTGGGCTTCACATAGACAAATTAACAGACAGGAAATATGGTTTCTGTAAGTTATCATTTCTTTACAGATGAACTATATATGTAATAGATTATGTCTAAATGGGAAATCTTCAACATTCTGAGGTGAGATCAACAATGTATTTTGCAACTTAAATGTGAACACACTTTTTCTAGAATTAATTAGCATTATCATGGCTTTATGCCTTGGCTCACCCTTCCCACACCCCCACCTGTCAACTCTCCACCCTATAAAGCACTCCCTTCTTCTGCATCTTAAAGGTTGGTGACTCTTTAAGTCTTAGGTAGATAAAAATCTCCTGACAAGTAACTCACAGACTGGCAAAGCAGCTGGTTTCATTAGCAATAAGTCTAGTCATCACAACACTCCATCTTCTTCTTAAGGGCAGATGCCTCCCAGCATATTTTATTCATGCTCTCAGTTCTGCCCTATGGAGTAAAGCCAACCAAATCTACCCAGTTTCTCACTAAGGGCCCTTTACAATTTAATACAATTAGCATACTGTCTTTCCCATTTTTCTTCTCTTTCCCTAGAAAAAAGAGATTGAAGATGGATGCCATCAGCATCAATGCCCATCTAGAATCTAATTATACATTGTTTCAATCATTCAGTGTTCCAGTTATCTACTTCTACATAAAAACCAACCCCAAACATTAGTGAGTTAAAACAACCATATGTTATCTCATTTTACATTTCTGTAGTTTGACCAGCCTTATCTGCAGTTCTTGATTAAGGTCTGCCAAGTTGTTGCAAGTCAGAATGCAGCTGGGGCTGTAATCATCTGAAGGCTCAAGTGGGATGTATGTTCAACGTGGCTTCTTTGCTCACCTCACTGATCTTTGCCCCCTCTCTCTCCCTCTCCCCACCTGCCTTCTCTGTCTCTAAGGGAATTATCATTTGGCATGAACTCTTCATTGCTTGATGGTCCCAAGGTAGTCATACTTCTAACATGGCAGCTGACCTCTAAGAAGCAAGAAGCAGAGTTGTGAGAGCATTTAAGGGCTATGTCCAGAGCTGGTACAATGTCATTTTGACCATGTTTATTTTACTGGTCAAAGCAGTAACCACACCTGTCCACACTGAAGTGGGTGGAGAAGGGGGTGGGTCTTTATTTCTTGATGGGGTCACACTACAGAAGAGCAGGTGGGATAGAAGATATTGTTGTGATCACCTTCGGAAACTTCAGTCTGCTGCACTCAGCAATCCTTTAATGAGTGTCCTTTATGTCCTAGGCACTGGTCTAGTTTCTAATGATTAAAATACAATTAAGTCTTGGACCCTGTAAGTTAACAATTTTAGCAGCTGAGTCACAAACTGCCTCCATCTTCTGGGTCTTAATCAAAGGAACTGCTGTCAAGTTACTACCTGATATTTACATTATTTTTTTTAAACTATAGTCACAGCTTTGCTTCTATCCCTATAAAATTTTACCTGGTTCATCTCACTCTCTTATTCCAACCTGAAAATAGCATTCTGAATTCTATTATCTACTTCTTTGACTCTCATCATCTAATAAGCATACCTTCTATACTTTATATAAATCATCCGCTGTTGATTGAACACATATTAATTGAGTACCTTCAATAATCAAAGTATACTAAAAAAAATACACATTGAATGGAACATGATCAAAGAACTGGACACTCCCCTAAAACTAATATTGATTCATCAACACATCCTGAATACAGCTGTTCAAATGGGATGAAACCTCTGTAAATGTATAATATGCCAGCCCATATTTCTACAATTAGTTCACAAGGAAAGCATATGAGACTTTCTCAGATGCCATATTTGCCATATTTGATCTATGGGAGCGGTATACCATTAAAAAAATGTTTTGATTTCATGACAACGCAAACTCAAATGGGTTCTAGCTGCTCACTATTTTCTATTTTAGGTCCTTATATAATATTGTTTTATAAAATTTTTATATTTTATAATCTCTTCAAAATTAACAATCTATTTGATTTCATTTGATCTTCAAAAGCACCAAAACCTGTGTACCAAGAATCTAGGACTGGGATGTTTTCATTAATCAAAATATATTATTTAATAAATATTTATCAGATATGGATTCCTGGTTACAGAAAAACTAAAATTTAAGTAACATACTCAATTGAGAATAAATCATTAGCCTCGATGATTTAGAATTTGATTACTTTGCCTAAAATAATTGCCTGAATATTGTTTTGTCCTAAGCCATAATTAATAGCAACATTGCTTGACCAGAAATGAATTATATCCAGTCAGCCAATCCCCAAATGCCAAGCCAACTCTGGGTCTTCTCACCCCAAGCAAGGTTGACTCTGGCCCCAGCCAATCAGATATTTTCTATTTTTCTCTTCCTGGTTCTTTATTCTTTATCCTATAAAATCCAGTTTGCAGTTCTCCACTTCATATGGTATTAAATAAAGTTTGTATTAATCACCTAAATTGTCTTCTTTAATCATTTTTTAACAATACAAGTTAATAGACAAAAGAGAGTTTTCAATTAGACTACTTCTCCCATATTTAAACCCAAAACAGTGGTTTTTATGTTGTAATCTCTCTCACAAAACTTTTCAATTAAGTCAAATACTTAACTTTAGCTTTGAAAGCATACACCTTCCCAAGGTATGGAACTGACTGACACGTAGATTTGGCTTCAGACAACCAACTTATTTGACTTCCCAGGTTTATTTCTACATTCCTACAACCAGCTGCACAAAGGCAAATAGATAATAAATTATTTCCAATTTCAGTGTCACAAAAGCATTCTTCCACTAATGAGCTCACTCTTTGGTAAAGCTGTGCTATATTTGGATCTGATACCTCAAGACTACGTGGAGGCTCCCTAGGGTGCGTATTCTTGAAGCTCCCTGTTGTTGGGGCTTTCCTTACTATGTAACATATTTCTCGTTTAAAAAACACAATTCTACTGAATTCTGTTTTGTTGCAGTCTGAATAAAATCATATCCCACTGGCCATTCCATTTTAAACATTACTCAACTAATATTAACTAGCTGAGTCGCTAATTAAAATAGACAATTACATTAAGTAACTTGTTTAAATGCACAGTATTTTTTCCGAATTACGTAAGTCAACCACAGACTGTTAAGAATCTTGACGGTACTTGACAAATGTTACTATATATAACGTTATAAGTATTCAGACGATTTTACTGTATTCTGATTTTAACATATGGGGAAACTAAGACACAGGGATTCATAGCTGTATAAAAGATCAGAGATAGGATCTGATTAATTTCAGCACTAAAATTAAAGGCTTTCCAGATTCTACTCAGGAGTCCTACCTGCCAGACTGTAAATTCCACTTTTAAAAATCATTAAATTACCCTTTAGCTCAAGTGACAGAACAGTTCCTTTCAGATGTAGGGGTGTTTGGTTCAAGTGTCAAAATGGAAGAATTTGTCATAAAACCACAGAAAGAACTTTGATTAAAGAACCTTTAATGAAGATCTGACATTTAATCTGCTCTTTTATTGGGTAAGATCTTTAAATATTCTCTCCTTATGAATTCGTTTCATATTCGTTTGTAATAGTACTTGATCATAGGAACGTGAGTGTGTGCTGGTACTAAAAGAGGATAATTAAGCAATATGTTCTGCCAAGGACATTGCCACCTTATAACATCCATCATACCACTTGGATAGTTAATAATTTCAGTAATGTTGCCATGACATCGTAATGAGAATGTTTCATATCCTGCAGCTCCTTTGTCAATTGGACCTGCTCTTAAGGTCAAATGCTGGCAGCTTTGTAATAAAAACTTTTATGTTTGCTGTGCCCCTTCTGAGGGATTCCCCCCCCCACACATGAGTAAAGAAAAACGCTGACAAGACTTAGATGGTAGATAGGTTCTTAAAGACAGTCTCTCATATACCAATTACCTTCTGAACATTCTACCAGCATGTACTGAGAAAAAATAATACTGTATTAATTTGTACAAAATATCAAAGGCAGTCGGTTGCATTATCTATTAACATAGATATAGATATGCTGAAGTAATATACTAAGCAATAGAGCCATAGCCAAAAGAATAACAATAAAAATTTGATCTGACTCCAAGTCAATTGCAGAAACGTGCACATGCATGTGTGTGTTGGAGGGGTGGGGGGTGCTATTCACATAAAGATAACAGGAAGATCCTGTAGCGGAAAAACACTTAACTCCACATATATATGGAATCTAAAAAAATAATGGTTCTGAAGAACCTAGGGGCAGGACAGGAATAAAGACGCAGACATAGAGAATGGACTTGAGGACACGGGGAGGGGGAAGGGTAAGCTGGGATGAAGTGAGAGAGTGGTTGACATATATACACTACTAAATGTAAAATAGTTAGCTAGTGGGAAGAAGCAGCATAGCACAAGACAGGGAGATCAGCTTGGTGCTTTGTGATCACCTAGAGGGATAGGATAGGGAGGATGGGAGGGAGACGCAAGAGGGAGGGGATATGAGGACATATGTATACGTATAGCTCGTTCATGTTGTTATACAACAGAAACTAACACAACATTGTAAAGTAATTATACTCCAATAAAGATGTCTAAAAAAATTTTTTTAAGTAAAGAAAGTAAAAAAATATATGTGTTGAATGAATATTCAACAGAACAGAAATGAAAAATGTCTCAGGTCAGTCTCTGAAATTATAAATACATGAAAACTGGTGGAATTGTTTGAAAACAAAACTATTAAAAGAAACTAGAATTGCTGCTGATAGAAAAAAAAAAAGCCAATCCTTCTAAATCCTAGGTAGAATTTTTCACTTTACTTCAGCAATCGTCAACACTTTATATGACTTCGAAGTTTTACAAATTCCCAGAAGCTTTGGAAGTCACATCTCTTAATAGAGGCAAGTATTTTCCTGTGAAACATATTATATCATGTTTTGACATTGTCCTTTTTATGAAACATGTATTAGTGTTTCTGTTTATTGATTTGATCTCAACACCTCTAAATTGTAAATGAAACATTTTTCCCGCATTTAAACTGATATTTTGGTTCTTTTTGGATAGGCTTGTATTGGATACTCAGTTTTCTTAGTTTTTAGATAGTTTTTTTTGTTTTATGTTCAGAAATTTAGTCCCACCTTCAATTTCTTTTCTTTTAAAATATTTTTCTAGATGATGCCAGCTTCAATGTACAGACAGGAAATGTAATTCGGAAATTGGCTTTAAATACCTGAGTTTCTTCTTCCTTTATTTTAACTAAGAAATAAATAAAAATCCTCCACTTAAATGATTTGACATGACTGAGTCCGTCAGTTAACTCTTTTTTCATGGAATAAAGTCACCTTTAGAAAATGACAGAAAATAAAATAGATGGTGGGGATGTTTATTCTCTGATATTTTACCAGACCCCAAAGGAACAAGGAGGAAAATAATTTGTGCTTACCTTCCGCTAGAGCAACAGCTGTTTCTCTCAACAAAAGGCCGCTGCTCTTGAGTACCTAAACCACCTTAAAATTCTTTCTTGTTCCCATTTTGTTCTTACTCTGTACTCTAACATTTATAAACTTTCCATATGGCAAAACAGATGAGAGTCCCTTTGGGTATATCTTGTAAATACCAAATGAAATATCATAAGTGATAAAACATTACAGTTGTCTAATTCTTAATGCCTCAAATGTTTCCCATGGTCTCTCAACTGTAGCCTCATATGTGTAGTTGAAAAACCATCCTCCTTCCTGTTGAACTGGAATAATTTACAATTTCTTTACAGAATTTCAACCCTCAATTTAAGCAGTGCAATCAAAGCATCATACCAATGAAAAAAATAGAACACTTAACTTGAAAAACTCTGAGTGTTTTCTCTATCAGGTGATTGAATACAAAATAAACCAACACTAAGGGGAGATTTCATCTAAATTTAAGGAAGAGAGGGGGAAATACACCAAGGGTAATTAATTATCAGGGGCTTGAGGAATAAATCCCAAAACAAATTCCTGAAAATCCATTCAAGTTCTTAATATTTAGGAACCACAATCAAACAAAGCACAGGTAAGCAAATAAATCATCTAAATGAAGGCTCTTGAGTTTAAAAAATCTGAAAACAATACTTGATACACTTCTGGCAAAATTTAAAATCACATGTTACCTGAAAATAAAGGGAGGGGATGTGAAATGACACAGTAAGTGTTTATGCTGCATTTTACCCAAACTACTAAATGGACAGGGTAGGAACTTGGCCTTGTAATAAACACACATAGTACATTAGAGGAACTCTATAAATTACACCAAATCAAATGAAATGGAATTGTTATATTATCACAGAGTAAAATCCATTGGCCAATAACTCTGATGAATATTATTTTCTGGGTATTATAGAAAATACATAGACATAAGTATTAAAATACTTATTACATAAACATAAGTATTAAAATAGTTATGCTAGAGACAGTTTCAAGACTATCCATAGATCCAAGAGATTTGCCCTCAAATTACAAACTGTTTTGTAAAGTAGAACAAAATGTCCCATGACCTTCCCTAATTTTCTTTTTTTAATATTGTCCCTAATGAGCATTGTCTCTCTTTAAAATGAGTTTTCTCAACCAGGCAAAGTGCGAAATTGCAGTGGTTCAGGTGGAAACAGATATTTTGCTTAAATTATCTGAAAAAACATCTTAAACTTTTGTTTTGCCATGGTCATGGAGACTTGGTCTCTATGTTCTAAAGCCTTTTGAATCATTTCCATGATTTTAATCCCTTGTAATATAAATGATCAGTTCTCTTTTAGAAATTACAAAATTGGTGCATTTGCTCTTTCATTTAGCACACACTTTTTAAGGTATAGACTTTACTAAACGTGGAAGATAAAAATGTAAGTGTGATTCAGTTCCCACCTGAAAGAAGCTCAAACATACAGAGTTTAGTATAAAAGCATATAAATAGTAGCATGTTCTGTAGCTATACTAATACTATAGAACTACAGTTTTATAACTATTCTAATACTAACAAAGATCGGTGGGCACACAGAAGCCTAGAGAGGCTGGTCTGTGCCACAGTCAGATGAGAGAATACTGCTAGTCCTTCACAAATTTTACCAGTGTTATGCATAAGTTAGAGAACTGGTGATCAAATTAGAAGCCCAATCATTCACAGTAGACACATACCATCCCATGGTGAAATGGGCTCTGGTCAAATGCCCATAAACCTTGGATCAAACCTCCAATGGCTCCCTACTGCCAAAGGTCAAAACTTACAACACTTCAAAATACAACCCACTATCCCCAAAATTGTGCCACTATTCACCTAAACTAACACTCTATGCCCAAATAGCCTATTATTCTCTCTAGTACATGCTGTGTTCATTTCTCCACATGACCCTTTGGGAGGAGATTTCTGCATAGAAAAAATATATATATACTACTCAGATACAACTTGGCTGAACTTCTTGTCCTCCTGGACTCTTTTCACTACTGAGGACGTCTCATCCCTCAATGTCAGGTTTAAGCCCTACATACTTGGTCAAGCCTGTCCAGCCTCCACTGTCCTCACTGTCCTGTCTCCTCAATAATGTGGCACTTGTGTGCCCCATTCCTTTGGAACATAATGTATGTCATGGCCTGTCATCTGTGTGTGTGTGTGTGTATGCACGCATGCATATGTATAACAACATATGCAGGAATGTGGAGATTATTAAATACATATTATATTATATATACTATATATGTATTTACAGGTATATTTTATATGTGTATACTTACAATTATTATGGTGTATTAATACATTGTTAAATTTATTAATATTTTATATAATTTCATCACACATTGTTTATAATTAATATAATACATAATGCATGTTATATAATATACAATATCATTATAATTAAATATTAATATACTGAGATTGATGAGTATATTTATATGATAGATATATATTTATATTTTTATATAGTTATATATGTGTATAATAGATATATACCATTGTATAGATACATACAAATATACAAGAATACATATTCAAAATGTATATATTCAAGGTATTACACACTCAAGATATTGTATACAATATTATATTCTTTGTATACAAGAATATATACAAGAGTATATAGTCACATATAACAGGTATATAATCTTTTCTCTCCTGCTAGGTCATATACTTCATGTCCTAATACTTCTTTTGTACATCAAGTACATTTTTCATAGAAGATGGTTAATAGCAGCATAAGGAATAAAAGGAGGGAACAAGGAGGGCTTCCCTGGTGGCGCAGTGGTTGAGAGTCTGCCTGCCGATGCAGGGGACACGGGTTCGTGCCCCGGTCTGGGAGGATCCCACATGCCGCGGAGCGGCTGGGCCCGTGAGCCATGGCCGCTGAGCCTGCGCGTCCGGAGCCTGTGCTCCGCAACGGGAGAGGCCACAGCAGTGAGAGACCAGCGTACCGCAAAAAAAAACAAAAAACAAAAACAAAAACCAGGAGGGAACAAGGAAACCAAACTTGGAACAATAGGCAGCTGCATGACAGTATTTAAACAATTTCCCACCTCCCACCTGCTTGGCCCATCATTCTACTGATCCAGGATTCCCAGGATGCTGTCAGATGGTCCTGGGGATGTTCCCACGCCGACCCCCCCCCCCCCCCCCCCCCCCCCCGCCCCACGCCACGCTTCCTAAAGCGCAAGATGTTAGAAAAGAAAGCAGAGTGGAAGTAGGATTCAAGTGACGTCTCTATCACTAATCAAGGAATGGAAAATACGAGAGGAGCATTTTGAAAGAGTGCAAATTGAAGTAGAATGTGACTGTGAAAGTGTGAATATTGTTCATACATAAGCTGTTAAAAAAAAAAAAAACACTTGAGACCCGAGAAAAATTAACAAAGGGGCTGAACTAAAATCTCTCAGATAAAAAAGAATTAATTTCATAACCCATTAAAGAAATTCAGATTAAAGCACATTTGAGTTTATCAAAGTATTGAGTGGCTTATATATCTTTTAATGATAGTGGTGAATATTGATCACAGTGTAGTAAAATACACATTCTCTGGTAGCAGTGTATCTTGGTAAAACCATTTCATGAGAAACCTTGGTAATAAATTTCAAGACTGAAAATCTGTATAACTTTGGACTCAGTATTCTTCCTTTTAGAAATCTAGTCTAAATAAACTCAGACCAAGACTTACCTAAATGGTGTCTCAACATTTTTTGTAATAGCAAAATTTGAAAACAACCTAAATGTCTAAAAATAGAAAATGAGTATATCAATTATGGCCCACCTAGTGGTGAATGACTATGTGGCAATTTAAAATGTTAGTTTTGAGGAATATTTATAACATGGAACTTTTCACAATACCATGTTAAGGTGGAAAATGCAAGTGTATCTATATTGTGATTCTCATTCTGTTTGAAAATATGCAAATAAAACACTGTAGAGGAAATAGACCAAAATGTTAAAGACAGTAATACAGTTTTTCCTTTGTGTTTTATATTTTCCAACTCTTTTACAATTAAGCATGTATTAATTTAATAATTCAAATAAAGGTGAAGGTCTTCTTTAAACTAACAGTTCCAAAGGAATACTACATCTCTGAAAAAAAATAGTTTGTAACAGAAGTTGCAAAATAACTGGTTATTAAAGAGGTCATGTTATGTAATTTGCTTATAGGTCATGTCAAGGGCAGCTCCTGTTAAGAATGGGACCACTTTCTCTCTGATTTAGGAAATCCAGTAAAAGGAAGCCCCCTTCTGACTTTAAAAAGCCCACATTAATTTGACCTCTTCATTCTTCCCATCCCGCCCTTTACAAAACAGAAGTAAGAGTGTTGCTAGCAAAAGCCAGAAAGACTGGCAGAGCAACCTGGTGAGAGTTTTTACTAACAGCAGAAATATGAAAGATTTGTAATGTAAGTTTGAAGAATCTGGTTTATATATAAGGATATTTTCCAATGAAGTGTGTGCACAAGATTAGTGTTAGAGTAAGATCAAATATGTTAAGAATTTTACCTAAGAGAAAAAGAACCAGTATGAACCTGTGTGTTTATTTGTTTACATTTGCTCTTTATATATTTTTAATATATGATGCAATTGCTACCACTGACTAGTTGTGTGACCTTGGCAAGTCCTTTCATTTCCCTGTGTTCTGATTTCCTCCAAGGCAGCAGAGAACAGTGCTAGTTAAGAACGTGAACCTCCAGGGCCAGACTGTCTGAGTTTGCATTCAGGTTCTGCTGCCCTCTAGTTCTTTGACCATGGAAGATATATAACTCTCTCCAGGTCTAAGTTTCTAACTGTAAAATGGGGATAATAATAACTACTTTATCAAGTTAAAAGAAATAAATGAGTTAATATACATAAAACACTGACAGCAGAATATCTAGTGCTATATGCATTATATTATTTTCACCTTTAAAATGAGAACTTGGGCAAGATCTACAAGTTCTTTTTCAGTTCTAAAATTTCCAAATTTGAAGGATTTCAATTACTGATTGAGGTTATCATGTTTGTATCATTTAATAAGGAATTACACTTTCATTTTTAATTTTAAGAGTGAGGATATCTGTATTTCTATTGGTAAAAAGATGAAAACTTAGACCTTAAAAGGATACGCCTTAGTATATAAATCAAAAAAGAACCAAAGAACCACTGCTTACCCATGGCAACTTAGTCAAACTACAGACAAAGGAAATTAAAGGAAATAATCAGCTTCACTGACTGGCCTTACAAATCTAAAGTTTTGAAAATATCATTAACGGACAAACCAAAAGATTAGGCCCAGTACTTCATAAGAATGTTCTCTTTATCATGCCTTCATACCTCAGAGGAATGGTTTCAGTTCCATAAAGCTACATAACCAATGAAAACCCATTCTCTGACTGACCAATAACATAAGGAGCTGATTGGCACATACAAGACATCACCTATACTATAGGCCACAGTCACTCTTGTGACATCAAAATATCTTCAACATGGTTAAATTGTTAATCAAATATTTAATTTGATTAAATATTACTGATAAATTAGAAGCACGCTACAGTTAACTTCTTTCATACCTTATCTGATCTTCCAAGCAACAGCTATAACTGTAAGCCATGCTGATTGTATTCATGTTCTTTTGCTGAACAGAGCTGCCAAAAATTTACTAGATGCTTAAACAAGAATAAAATAGGGTATTTTACAAGAACTGGAAACAATCAAATATTTGCTTTGGCAAAAAAAGAACTTTTTACCCAAAACATTCTGAGTCCTAAATTCAAAGCCAGCTATGTGTCTTTGGTGTCTTAACTCCCTTCTGCTCCCATCCTCCCCCACACCCTACCCTACCCCCCAGCCTCCAACACATACACAAACACTTTTAATTACTTGACAATAAAAGGAGGCAGAAAATAAAAATGAAGGTTGAAATAGGTCATCTCAACACTAACAATACGTGTTACTCCAGAGAAAGCCAGATGGTGGAGGCAGACACAGCACTGCTACCTTTCAAATGTGAGACTCCATCATCATGGGTGAATCTAAAAGAAGATGCTTCCCACAGCCAAAGAGAACACCAGGAAACAATGAGAGTCTCCAGGGAGCATAGTGAGCTTCTTCCTGCATTAATCTGTCTCAAAGCCCTTCAATCTCTGGGCACAGAAACATTTAGTAAAGAACAAGAATGAAAGGGAATGATACCAGGGTTTGATGGTCCATTCTGTCATCTGGCTCTTCTTTTTGCAGTTCAAAAATGGGATGGGAAACTCTACTTGCTTCTTTTGCAAATATCAGTATGAAAAATCAGGGTAAGAGACAGATTTCTCTCCAGGCTCTCAGAAGGGCTGGCAGTGACTATTGTGATCAATTACTCTACAAAAAAGGTACACTCTGTGGCTCAGCATTTCTGGGAACAAAGTCACAGAAAGGTTTACTCAAGGGAAATCACAGGAGGAGTGTGAGTAGATTATACAACACAAAAGATATCACAGCCTCAAAAATGTTTTTGAGCATCAAAACAAGTGACACAACGGAGTTGTTGAAAGCTTCAGAGTCTAGTCCTGATTCTACAAGATGTAATATATAAGCTGTAGTGTGAGATGATATGCCTCCAGCAGTGGTTAAATTAACTACTCCCCAATGGACCACAGCATTCTAAGAATTAAGCTGCAAATCTCCCCTAATAGCAAATGGTCTGTATTTTGGATACACCTTTGTCTTTGCCTCTGAAAAATGGCTGTTTCATAAACTCCTAGAACAGAAATTTCTAAGACCACATGCTCAGATAGCCACAAACACAGCCTATATCAATTCATATCAATTAGGAAAGAGGGTTCTAGCCAAACTGAAACTGGAGAAAGAGTAAAAGGATTGGAGGTAATAAAACAGAATACTCGTCTCAGACTCTTGGACCAAGAAAAATTCCTCTCTGTTCTGTAAAGATAATGAGATAATGGGAAGACCAGAAAGACCCTTTGACTCCCATGTTTGAAGTTGGCTGTGGATCCTGTAGGAAAACTGTGCTCTGAAAGAAATTACAGTAGGTTAGCAGTTCATCCAAAAATGAAGAACAAGATTACACTGCATAAGACAATGATATTAAGACTCCAGAGGAAATTCTGTATCCAAAATGTGCATACTCAAAAGCACAAAAATAAAAAAGACAACATGGGCTCAAGAGAGAAGTCCTGAGGACCAATTTTAGGAAGAATTTCCTATCAACTAGATTTATGAATATAAACACAGAGAAAGAAAGAGAATAGGATAAAAGGTAGAACAAAAATGTACTTAAATAATACAAAGAGAAGAAAAATTAGCCAAGGGAAAAGTAAAAGAGGGAAATAAGGTGAGTAACACAATACTGTGAAAATAATAACACTGAAATTAGAGGAGGTTGTAAAGGCTGTCCAAATACAATGGATGCTAATAAAGATAAGAACATAATAGAATTAAGTACAAGGAGACAATTTAGAAGACTACTTCACCCTTTGAGTCCATAGTTATGTTGGTTGTCTTTAAAAGTCCTATTAAAATGCCCATGCATCTGCTCATTCTAAATTCTACTTTTATGGAAAAGAGATAAATGAAAAGAAATTAAGCCAGAAGTTATTTAAGAGAATATGTTACAGCAGATGCAGCCAAAAATCTATATCTGAAGTACAGGAAAATAAGTGATAATGGTGGACCCGAAGCATCAAGAAAAGTTTGGATTATTCTCTGTTTGCCAAAGCAGAAAAGTGTATACTATAGTTTTTAAATGCCAGTAGTTGAAAAAAAAGCATCAGTACTTAGAGTTAAGATGCAATTAGAAAAATAGGTTACCCATACATGTTACAGGCACTCAAACTCTATAACTGAGAAACTTGTATTCTAGTAAAGTGTTTTCATTTATAGGAGTAAAGGTGCTTCTTTTATTTAATACTCTATGTGTGTGAGTGTAATTACCTTATATATATCATATTTTATGTTATATATCTATAATATAGAAGAAAGGCATAAACACAATGACTTTAAATTAACAAGGGCTCCCAACTGGCAATTGGTGGGGGGGGGCTGGGGAGGGTAGATATTAGGAAGGGAAGTGATATGTATTTTGACACAAGAAATATGTTAAAATGATAAGTAATATTAAAGGAAAGTTATTGATAAGCTATATTTATGATCTTGAATAGAAAAAGGATGCAAATATCCATAAAAGAGGAGCCACCCTCATAACAAAGTGCTACGTCCCAGGCAGGACTGTGATACTTTTAAACCCACCATCAGTGGGGGTTGTGTGTTTTCATGTGTTGTTCTCTTAAAACATTTCCACTCTCCTATTCTCCCTGGCCCCAAAGGACTAGTAGGGCAGGAAGGCAAAACAAGCAGTGTCTCTCTTTCTTTCTCTCTCTCTCTTTCCCTTTACAGCAAAGCATTCACACTCTTGACGACCCACCACCAATCACAGGATTGGCACAGCCTCAAAGATTGATTACAGCCAAGCCCACGAAATGCTGCATTATGCTCTGTACAACAATAAATACTGTAAAAATATGCTTATATTTATACAAATCTTATACTCAGGGTAGATAAGATATTATAGCGTTCCAAATCTGTGATAACACATCATAAGTTACCTCTGCATTTTACTTGCTTACTTATTTACATTTTACTTGTTTACATTGTTTTCGATGTTCCTTCCAATATTTCAATGAATATTTGTGTTAGTATTAGAATTGGTGTTAGTATTCCCACTGGAATTCTCTTATAGTGACCAAAGCCAGAGTTTCAGAGTCAGACATTCCTGTGTCTATATCCAGATCTGCTGCTTTGGATATAGTCCACTATGTGGACTAAAGCAAGTTATTTAGTCTCTTAACTTCTTAACTTTTCTCATCTGATTTTAGCTCATGCAGTTGTAATAAGAATTAAATAAGATAATTGAAGGACAACATTATGGTTCTTACCTAGTATATATGAGTTTCATAATGGTTAACTTCTTTTCTATTTCCTTTTTTTTTTTTTGGATGCAATCTCCTAAATTGTGCAGTAAAAGAGCCACTCTGATATTCTTCTGGGATTTTAAGCAGTGACTCCCCAGTGAAAGATAAACTGTTTTTAGCAGTGAGGATGCTTGGTAAGGTAAGATGGAAGCTTGACTTGAAAGAAAGTTGTGCAAAAATCCCCATAGTGAAAAAGCAAGACCAGGGAAGCAGCTGCTAATTAGCAAGCCAGCAGTGCAATGATGTATTGTGAGTGTTAAAAAATGAAGTAGAAAAGTCAGGACTATTTTTGCTGTGGAGATAGCCAGCCTTCAGGAAGGGCCATGTTTCCCAGCAATTTAATCTGAAAGATATAAGTCATGACTGAAAAGCTTCCTGCATCAGTAATGGAGAGAAACACCTACATTTTAGCAAGGTTTCCATGATAAAAAACAGGTTTCCATTCATATGAGATCAGGAAAAACAATTATCAATCAAAGATAACCCCCTGGATACCTGTTTGAAGTGAATTGGAGGTCAGCAAAGGCCAAATAAAGAGAGAGAACTGTATTATCTCTGATTTTAAGGAGCTCATCACTAGAAATTCTGTTTTACAAAGTTTCAGCTGTATGTGATTTTGAAACATTAATGATTTAATGCCTGCCAGACAGAGAAAGAGAAAAGATGTCAGAAATCAAAAACAGATATAAGTGTATCATCAGCATAATAATGGAGGCTGACATCATAATGATAAAAAAAATCAGGCCAGGGCAAATGTATGCAAACTAAAATAATAGGCAAACGCAGAATCACGTGGTGCTTTGGAAGAATACAACCGGCAATTGATGAAAACAGGATGATATATATCATCTGAGAGCCAGAGAATTAGGAGTTCACAGAGCACAAAGTCAGGAGCCCCAGAATGGTCCTTTGCTATGCAAGTAATATACAATACTCATCCAAGTTCACTTTCTAAATCAGGATGCTCTGTCATTTCCCCATGTTGCAGCATGTAGGGCTGTAGCAGTTTAACCATATTACCCAACCAACGACCACTTGGGGCTGTTTGAGCATAAAGTAATTTTGGCCCTGACTCATCATTTCTACATCATTCAAGACCAGTGAAGTCTTGAGAACCCATGAAGTCCCAACACGCATTCAATGACTGGTCCCTGAGCATCTGTTATGCCTAAACAATTGAGTTAAATGTTATGGAGAAATAAAAAGCTTAAATTGTACACAACTGGTAGACTATATAGTTACTTACTAAACAGTTACTTTCCTGAAAACCTGGATAAGATTTTATTAAATCTCTGTAATCACCAGAATCTATCCCCTGATGGAATCTCAACTAAGATTAAATGGGGAATGAGGAAAAGTAGGGAGGGAAGGAAAGATAAGGAGGAAAGGAAGGAAGAGTGGAGAAAAGGGAAGAAGTAAGTGGCCCTACCCTCAACTCTAAAATCTGGATGGGAATATTAAGATATATATATATATATATGTGTGTGTGTGTGTGTGTGTGTGTGTGTGTGTGTGTGTGTGTGTGTGAATCAAAACAGGCATGATGAACTAGCCAGGGCAATGCTCACTAGCTGCTATAACAAACAACCCCAAAATCTCAGTGACTTAACACAATAAAATTTCATATCTTATTCATGCAAATTCATGGCTCTCTTCCAAGGTGTGACTCAGAGATCTGATCTGTTTTCATGTTACACACTACTGGAACACACGTCTCCCTTGGTAACCACATAAGGAAAAGAGAGTGGTATTTTATGGTCAATGCTGGAAGTGGCATATGTCAATTCTACCTACACAGCATTGGCCAGAACACAGTCTCCTAACACAACCATGAGAGGCTAAGAAATGTAGTCTTTGTAGGATTCCAAGAATAAACAAATTAGAGAGAGCTACGTAGTCTCTGCCATACATGTTACAAAGCAGCATATGATCCAAATGAGCAGACAGGGAAGGCTGCCTGAAAAATGTGGTATTGAACATGAGGAAGAGAGGCATTTCAGGCAGAGGGAAACAGATCAAGAGCTTACAGGAGAAGTATGCAGAGGGTGCTTAAGAAAAAAGGATTATTGGACTGGTCTGGCTGGAGCAGTTTTCGAGTAACTGAAAAGAGTAAGAGAAGATCAAATAAGTAGATTAGAAAGATTGAAGAGGATATTTAATGCCAACTAAGGAACTTTGACTTTTCCCTTTAGGTTATAAGAATCTCTGTATGTAGCTCCTGGCTATGAACAGTGCAGAGTGTGAAGGGTATGCATGGCTGATTGAAGAGAAGAAACTACTACAACAGGGCAACCAGTAGGCCACTTTCAACAAGAACTGGTATTAAAAGACACAGGCTGGGCTTCCCTGGTGGCGCAGTGGTTGAGGGTCCGCCTGCCGATGCAGGGGACATGGGTTCGTGCCCCGGTCCGGGAAGAGCCCACATGCCGCGGAGCGGCTGGGCCCGTGAGCCATGGCCGCTGAGCCTGCGCGTCTGGAGCCTGTGCTCCGCAACGGGAGAGGCCACAACAGTGAGAGGCCCGCGTACCGCAAAATTTAAAAAGGACACAGGCTGAAAATAGTGTCGTCTATGCTAAGTCCCATATCACCAAACTGAGACTTAATTATAGTTTCAGCTCTCCCAGAAATGGAATCTTCAACCAGACACTCAGGAGTCACCTGATCAGCACTAGTCAGGTCATCTGCCTGATAGACCCCCAGCCATTCCCTAAAGGAAAGTAACTTTACAATAACCAACCCACGTTTTGCCTAGTCAAACTTTCTTTTTCCCACTCCCTTCTGCCTATAAAAGTCTTTCATTTTGTACAGCTCCTCAGTATTTCCTTCTATCTGCTAGATGGGATGCTGCCTGATTTGAAGAGATTTTTGCTCAAATAAACTCTTAAATTGTTCATATGCTTCAGTTTATCTTTTAGCACTGGGTACTAGACCTGGTTCTAATACTTAACCATCTGTATGAATTTGGGCAAGTCCATTAAATCCTTTGCTTCTCATTTTATTCATCTGTCAAATGAGGAAAATATTGCTTATTGTATCAGAAAGCTGTGTGGATAAATTTCTAAAATATGTGAGAGAAGAGTAAAGCAACATCAAAACATGTGCAGTTATGGTGGAGCAGCAGTCGATCAAAACCGCGGTATCGGGCTTCCTTGATGGTGCAGTGGTTGAGAGTCCGCCTGCCGATGCAGGGGACGTGGGTTCGTGCCCCAGTCCCGGAGGACCCCACATGCCGCGGAGCGGCTAGGCCCGTGAGCCATGGCCGCTGAGCCTGCACATCTGGAGCCTGTGCTCCGCGTACCGCAAAAAAAAAAAATGCGTTGTGGAAATGGAGCAGCGCTGTGGAAATGGAAACCACAGGCAGGGCACAAAGGATAAATTAACAAGATTTGTAAACACAAAGACATGGCAGATGTAGAGAAGAAAGGAATCGAAAGTAGCTTATGTTTTTGAATCTAGGTAACTGAGAGAATAATAGTGTCACCAAAAGAAGTAAGGTAGTTGAGTGACAGCTCATTTAATGGGAGGACCAGGAGTTAAATTTGGAGCAAATCAATCTGAATTGAAGGCAAGAAACCAAGTGTCTTCCAGAAAACAAGAGACAGTTCAAGAAGTCACTGTCACTTAAAAGCAATTTAGAATCAATTCACATAGAAAGAGTTAAAACATACGTGAAGTAAACACTACAATCCCTTTCAGAATCTTGAATTACTCTAATCTAGATTTAAGTTAATTACAGGTAACATGTTTAGTATAGGGATTTATTTATCCCCTTTTTTCTAAATACACACAAGAATTTAAAATCTAAGTGAGTATCAGCACTCAAAGAACAAATGAATTACAATTGAAAGGAACAGCCATGGTTGAAATCTACTTGAGTAACAGAAAACCAAACTAGTCCTCAAGCCTTTCCTCCAGCAAAACATTTCTGTTTACATAATTAGCTCAAATGTGCATAGCTTAGTCCATGTTCCAGTTTTTGTAGAGCTTTGTCGAACCCCAGGAGACTCTTTCAGATTCCTCCTTTTCCATCATCTCCTAATGCCACCCACCTTCCTTGGAGGTTTTCCAATTTGTGTAGGCCCAGGTCTGCACTTTCTCTGGCTGTCTGCTTTATTCCCTTTATTCCTAACATGTCCAGGGCTGGGAGGAGGCTGGGGGGAGTTGTGGGCATGAAGGGAGCCTCATTATGAAAAGTGGGGTTCTCTAGGACACAGCAGCATCCTCAGGGCAAGAGAGACAAACCTCTATCTGGCATCATTGGTTTCTGGAAATTCCAGTTGACAACAGAGCTGGGCGGTCTGATCTGTACAGGGTTGAAAATAAAACCAAATGAAACAAAAACGAAAAAGAAAGCAAGGTAAGTGAAATGTTGTAGGGCGCGGTCAGCTAACTGCTACGCGGCAGGAAGCTGAAATAAGCTGAGTCATCCTTCCTGTGGCCACTGCGCTTGCGTAAAGTAGCGACCTATCCGATGTTGGCTCACAAATCGCACCATCGGCGAAAGCCAATCACAGAGCGACACATGTTCTTAATCCCTATATAAGCAGACTGCTATAGGATTGCGGGGTCTTCCTTCCATCTTTCTTCAACCAAGCTGTGCTCCAATAAAGTGTGATACGAGAAGAATCTTGCGTGTGGCGGCTCGTTATTCTGCTGGTCGGAAACGGCCCGCCGCAAGTGGTGCCGAAACCCGGGAACTTCGCGCCCTGCATGGAGGACCGATTCAGAACTCGACACACGGAGTGAACCGTCGGATCAAGATCCGATCTGGGTGCCATCAAGACTGACGAGAATTGTTGAAGAAAACTTCGGAGAAGATGCTGAGCTGGATGTTCCTGATGATTCTTAATCGAAGTCTTTGTATTAGTTGGAATTCCACAAAGGATTATTCAAATTGTGCAACTGAGTGCTGCCGGGCTGGAGCCCGTTGCCTTTGGAGATTTTGCCTCTTGGCTCTCTTCTGCCTTTTCCTTCTTTGGGGAGTGGGTGGGGGTAGGAATCTTTGGAGTCTGCTGTGTATTTGGGATTATGCTGTGTCTCTGGTTGGTCTGTCGTGTGCGCATCAGGGCACATCGAGATAGGGTCCTGCTCACTCAGGCACTTCTGGCTATTAATGAAGGAGATTCTCCCGCAGCCTGGCTCTCCGCCCTGCATCCATTGTCCTGATTGCCCTTGCACAGAGAGGCCTTGTCGCCATCGCACCTCTATAGGGAATCAGCCATTATTCTGAGGCAGCCCTTGCACCCTGCGGCCCTTGTTGGCATTGCACGCAGGAGGGTGCCTCAGACATGCCAACAGAAAACTGCCCTCGTACGGGCTATGTTCTGCTTGGTGTTCTAATAAATAAAAAAGGGGGAGATGTAGGGCGCGGTCAGCTAACTGCTACGCGGCAGGAAGCTGAAATAAGCTGAGTCATCCTTCCTGTGGCCACTGCGCTTGCGTAAAGTAGCGACCTATCCGATGTTGGCTCACAAATCGCACCATCGGCGAAAGCCAATCACAGAGCGACACATGTTCTTAATCCCTATATAAGCAGACTGCTATAGGATTGCGGGGTCTTCCTTCCATCTTTCTTCAACCAAGCTGTGCTCCAATAAAGTGTGATACGAGAAGAATCTTGCGTGTGGCGGCTCGTTATTCTGCTGGTCGGAAACGGCCCGCCGCAAGTGGTGCCGAAACCCGGGAACTTCGCGCCCTGCATGGAGGACCGATTCAGAACTCGACACACGGAGTGAACCGTCGGATCAAGATCCGATCTGGGTGCCATCAAGACTGACGAGAATTGTTGAAGAAAACTTCGGAGAAGATGCTGAGCTGGATGTTCCTGATGATTCTTAATCGAAGTCTTTGTATTAGTTGGAATTCCACAAAGGATTATTCAAATTGTGCAACTGAGTGCTGCCGGGCTGGAGCCCGTTGCCTTTGGAGATTTTGCCTCTTGGCTCTCTTCTGCCTTTTCCTTCTTTGGGGAGTGGGTGGGGGTAGGAATCTTTGGAGTCTGCTGTGTATTTGGGATTATGCTGTGTCTCTGGTTGGTCTGTCGTGTGCGCATCAGGGCACATCGAGATAGGGTCCTGCTCACTCAGGCACTTCTGGCTATTAATGAAGGAGATTCTCCCGCAGCCTGGCTCTCCGCCCTGCATCCATTGTCCTGATTGCCCTTGCACAGAGAGGCCTTGTCGCCATCGCACCTCTATAGGGAATCAGCCATTATTCTGAGGCAGCCCTTGCACCCTGCGGCCCTTGTTGGCATTGCACGCAGGAGGGTGCCTCAGACATGCCAACAGAAAACTGCCCTCGTACGGGCTATGTTCTGCTTGGTGTTCTAATAAATAAAAAAGGGGGAGATGTAGGGCGCGGTCAGCTAACTGCTACGCGGCAGGAAGCTGAAATAAGCTGAGTCATCCTTCCTGTGGCCACTGCGCTTGCGTAAAGTAGCGACCTATCCGATGTTGGCTCACAAATCGCACCATCGGCGAAAGCCAATCACAGAGCGACACATGTTCTTAATCCCTATATAAGCAGACTGCTATAGGATTGCGGGGTCTTCCTTCCATCTTTCTTCAACCAAGCTGTGCTCCAATAAAGTGTGATATGAGAAGAATCTTGCGTGTGGCGGCTCGTTATTCTGCTGGTCGGAAACGGCCCGCCGCAAAATGTGGGGAAAAAAAGGGGGAAATTTCACATAATTTTGTAAACTCTTGTTAAGCCTCTACATTCAGAAACACTCAGCAAAACAAAATTTTTTCATAGCTACTTGTGCCTCTGGCTTATTTCCTAATTCAACACTGTAATGGGATCAAGTTAGTGAAAGCCTACAGTGGAAAAGTGAAGTACAATGCAAATGGATATCTTACTCTGTAGCTAATTTATCTCCTAAGACATTTGCAAAAATTCTCTTTTCACTGACTCCAAATACCATCTCGATGGGTGTTTAGTATTAAACTGTGAAATGGCTTTGTAGAAATGAAAATCAACCATTAATTTCAGAAGAGTGAAAGAAACTTAACTGTTCTATATAAAGCACTTGACACAGTGCCTGGCACTTCCCTTCTCTCCACTGTAAGTACCAAACAGCTTGCCCTAACAAAAACATATACTCAAATGAGACGCTCACTCAGCCTTCCTTTCGGCTTCCTCTTTGTAAAGTATTTGGTAGCTACACATGCCCTGGCACATACCCAAAAAGAAGCCATCACAGGCTGGATACTGGAGGATGCTGAGCAGGCCCAGACAAGAGCTGCAATCGGGGCAAGGAGTATTGTTCGTGGTGGTCTGGAGCAGACAAAAACAGAGCAGCTGCATCCAAGCCATGTCAGGTTAGGTTAGGTGGCATCAAAGTCAAAGAAATAAACGGAAGACCAGCACCAAGTCCAAACGCAGGGATGTTGCTGGCAAATGGCAGGTGACTTCAAGACTGAGCACCAATAGAAACAGGAGCACAACCAGGGCAGGTTGGAAACAAAATGAAGAGGGTCCTGAGCAGTGGCTGAGGACATCGCCGTCACTTCCTCCACTTGCCTTCATTTTTCAAAGGGCACAAAGATATGGGATCGGGGCAGACATATGGTGAACATTTGTCTGCAGCATCACACCCAGCCTGTCCTCACTCCCCTGTCACTTTACCTACTAGAATCCCTCGAAACTCATGTAATCTATGACACTGCTTAGCAGTGTCAGTGTAGCGACGGACAGTCTCTACAATGTATTACGTTCCCAAGGGAACTTAACACAGAACGTCATGACTCGAGGACACTTAAGGCATTTGGATCAGGGATCACCAAACTTTTCTATCAAAGACCACACTGTAAATATTTTAAGCTTTCTGAGTCAAGAGGAAAAAATCAAAGATATTACATAGATACTAATATAGGAAGAGATAAAAGAAATTTCCACAAAGCTTTTATTAACAAAATTCAAAATACAGCATAATTATTTAGCATAATTTTTTATAATACAGGACTACAAATGAGATAAGTGGAATTCTTTGGGTGGGAGATAACATTTAGCTTAACTGAGGTTCAAAGTTAGTCCTCTATGTTAAAAATGATTATAGAAGACAATTTAGGTGATACATATAAACTTTATTTAACACTTCATTAAGTGGACATTCTCCATTCGGAGAACTGCAAAATGGTGTAGAAGGCAGGAAGCTTTTATAGGATAAAGAATAAAGAACAAGGAAGAGAAAAAGAAAATAGCTGATTGGCTGGGGCCACGTAGTCAACACTGTTTGGGGTAAGAAAAAACAAGGAAATAGGTATAAAGCCCAGAGTTGGCTTGGCATTTGGGGATTAGCTCACTGGATATACTGCTTTTCTAGTCAAGTGGAACATATACAGGGATGTGAAAATTATCTGAGTTTCCATTTGCTGACATGGTACCCTGGGCAGGAGTGGCTCCATCTTGGGCCTAGAAAATTATTTCAACACCTATAATCAAATCAATCTCAAATGTTCATCTGTAAAAACCATTCTAAGGTTGTGCCACCACACAAATAGGTAGTGGCTGGATTTGGCTCACAGGCCAGAGTTTGCCAACTTCTGATTTAGACCAATCGGCCCATTTTGTATGTAAAGAATCTGAATCTCAGAGATTTGGGAATTGCTCCAAGTCACAGATCCTGCAGAAACAGGACAAGCATCTAATCTCACCCCGCCAAGTATGTGTCCTGACTCTAGGACAATTCTGTCAACATTAAAATTTCAGATCAACTGTGATGTTTAATTTTCTATGTCAACTTAGCTGATCCATGGTGCCCAGATCTGTGATCCAACATTATTCTGAATGTTTCTCTGAGGGTGTTTTTGAACTAGATTAACATTTAAATCAATAGATGGAGCAAAGCAAACTGCCCTCTGTAATATGGATGGGCCTCATCCAATCAGCTGAAGGCCTGAATAGAACAAAGACTGATCTCCCCCAAGTAAGAAGGAATTTGGCCAGCAAACAGCCTTTGGACTTGAACTGCAATATCAGCTCTTTCCTGGGTCTCTAGCCTCCTAGGCTACCCTACAGATTTTCAACTTGCCAGCCTCCATAATTCATGAGCCAATTCCTCAATTCCTTAAAGGATCTCTCTCCGTGTAAATACACACACACACACACACACACACACACACACAAACTCATGCTGATTCTGTGACAAAAACTACATGAAGGAAGAACTAAATATATTATAATACATAATATTTAATTTTTAATTCATATTTACTGTCTACCAGGCTGTTGGAGATAATATAGTGAATATGCCAGACCCAGCCCTGACCTCTCACTGCTTATTTTCTAATGGGAAAAACAAAGCAAAAAGACAAAGTAAGCACTGAATAGACCAATAATAAATAAAAGTTAGCAAAAAAAACCCCACAAAATCGCTATGTAGAAAACAAAGAGAGGATTGACAGAGAATCGTAGGAGGACCAGGAAAGGCCCCTCAAAAACACAGTGCTAAGGAGTAAGGAGTTCATTGAAATTCCAGGAGGGGGCAAGTTGAAGCTAAGGAAACAGCATGGACAAAACAGCCAGGAAACAGAAGAGAGTTTGGACTCTTCACAGACCTGGAAGATCAGTGAATGTCAGAAGGACAGTACAAGATAAAATGCTAAGCAGAGAACAGGAATTTGGCTCCAAAGGTGGTGGCGGGGTAGGTAAAAATGGCATTCCATCCCCCAACACTTGTTTCTTTCTCTCCACTCACCAATGTCAGATTCTTCCTAATAATAAATTGGAAGATAAATGTCCTATTCAAATTGACCTGAAGTGGACAGGTTCATAGAGAAAAGCATCCCTCACATTTAAAAACAACTGCAAGCAGGGTCTTCACAATCACTATATTCAGGCCTCTCTACATAACTATCTACACAGTGAATCAATAGAGATAACTATTTATCAAAATGTCAGCTAGACTTCAACAGCAGGGATCAAGATCAGAGTAAATCGTAAGTTTTAAGGGAATAGTGACAAAGTCAACTTTTTGTAATCAGCACCAGTGCCTGGCATATAGCAAGTGTTCAACAAATTCTGTAGGATGTTATTAAGGGTTATTATATATAACTTAGTATTGTTAGGGGTGTATATCATGATTTACAGTAAGAAATATATATTTGGTCTTCATCCCCGTTTCTGGCACAGAGCTCCCAAAACCCTTGGAATTTCTTAAGTAATGAGCGCTACAAAGGTGTCTCTTGTTACGTTAATAATGGGACTTTTGGGCCTCCCCTAAGGATGGGGGCTGGTTGCCAGGGGAACCAACCAGGTGATTGGAGTGTTAGAAGTTTCAGTCCCACTCCCACTGACCGCAGGAGGGGAAAGGGAATAGAGGTTGAATAAATCACTAAAGACCAATGATTTAATCAGCCATACCTATGTAATGAAGCCTCCACAAAAATGCAGAAGGAGGAGATTTCAAGAGTCTCTAGGTTGGAGAACTCATGGAAATGCAAGGAGAGTGGCACATCCAGCGAGCATGGAAGCTCTATGTCCTTTCCCCATACCTTGCCCTATGCATCTTTTTCATCTGGTTAATTCCTAATCCTGGAACCTGGCTATCCTTTGAAATAAACCAGTAATTTAGTGGGTAAACTGGTTTCCTAAATTCTGTGATCTGCTCTAAGCAAATTAATCAAACCCAAGGAAGGGGTCATGGAAACCTTTAATTTATAGCCATTCAGACTGAAGCACAGGTAACAACCTTGATCCTCAGTTGGCTTCGAAAGTAGGGGCAGTCTTGTGGGACTGAGCCCTAAACCTGTAGGATCTGATGCTATCTTTGGGTAGAGAGGGTCAGAATTGAGTTGAATTGTAGGACACCCAGCTGGTGTCTGATCACTGCTTGGAGGTGTGGGGAAAATAACCCACACATCAAAATTGGTGACCAGAGTTGTAAAGGGTTTGTTTATTAAATAAACAAACAAGTAAATAGATAAAAGCAGTAAGCTTTTTGTGCGCCAATCCTAGTTTTATCGTAGTCACTAACTGGTCTAGGCTGTCCTAAAAATTCACCTAAGCCATACATTTGCAAGCAATATTCGAGGTGCTGATATCCTACTCAGAAATGTTTCGGTGGCAGAAAGCAGCCTTCTCCCCAGGTTCTGGAGGCTCCTTCCTGTGCTCATTTCTTCTGTTTGTAAGTTTCAGTAATGTCTACTGGAAAAATGAAAGCCAATCTTGCAGAGCTTGGGAATATTTTCGTAAGCTGTAGGATTTGTTTTGTGTGCTTTGGCTCTTCATCTTCATCGATCAGCTACTTGCCCTCTCTAGAAGGATCACACTAGTATTAGTGGTACACGACGCACAAAGAAGAGACGTCCAAACAGACACAGATGGTCAAACGCCTGACTGAAAACTACATGATTCACACGCAAAAACATTTGGCTTCCATTATTTGGAGAATTCCTTCATTTGTGTGTTGGTGGTGGGGAGTAGGGGGCAGAGAGGGTGGCAATACTGAATGGTTTTCATAATTCCTTCTGAAACCTAGAATGAATGAGTGAATGAATTTTCTAAAATGGTCTAAAAATGAGTTTTCTAAAATAAATAGTTCTTAGATCATATTTTAAAAGCTCTCAAAATCCCTTTTACGAGCTACATTTATGGAGAAAAATAGCCCCTTTTATCAAGTTCCATCTCAGGGATATAGAGCATATGGACTGGGGAGGGCAGGGTTGGGGGGAATATTTAAGACTAATGTAATCTAATATTCACCTAGAAGTCCTCTGTATTTACATCTCCTTCAAATCTCCATGCATCTTGCCTTGGATGAGTGTGGTTTTATATGGAAATCAAAGAAGAGGTGGAATTTTATAGCTGAATGGATGCCATGTGGGACAGGGTTATCACACATAAGAAAGTGATACAAACCATAAACTAAGCAGCTATAGGAAGAGGCATGCTTGTTAGGCTTCTCTTATCTAGATCATAGGAGCAGGGAAATCCCAGGTGATATCTGGATTACACGTAGAGAATTCATTTGGCAAACATCACCACAACCACTGTCATCAACAGCCAGACCAGACTACAATACTTCCTTCCTAGGGAGCATTAAAAGTTCCCTGGAGGAGATAAGATTTGAGGTTCTATGATATAAGTTCTCACTTAGCGTTTATGCTCAGAACCAACAGTTTTTGTTGACTCATCTGAAATCTCATGATAATTGCTAGAAATAGCCACTAGCCTGAAGCTCTAAGTCACTTTCCCAAAGCTATACAGTCTGGTGTTTTCCGAGCTGAGACTAGAAACCAGTTGTCCTAACTCTCACACCGATGCATGTTACACCATCAGAACAAGGCATGATTTGAGGATGAGGAGTATGAAAGGAAGCAAGGCCATGTGTCAAGGTCAAGGGAAGAGCTTTACAACAAACCAGAACTGGGGTCTTGATTCACGAGGCATCAAGAGACTGCCATAATCCCCTGATGAAGCAGGAAAGATCTAACAGCAACAACCGCTTAAGAACCAACTGAGGGACTTCCCTGGTGGTCCAGTGGTTAAGACTTCACCTTCCAAAGCAAGGGGTGTGGGTTCAATCTCTGGTTGGGGAGCTAGGATCCTACATGCCTCACAGCCAAAAACCCAAAACATAAAACAGAAGCAATATTGTAACTAATTCAGTAAAGACTTTAAAAAATGGTCCACATCAAAAAATCTTAAAAAAAAAAAAAAGAACCAACTGAAGAGAAGGTACCCTGGAAGTGAGTAGGCTGATTAGAAGGAAGCTGGAAATGAAGAAAGCTGTGAGTGATGACAAAAACAAATGGGAGGACCCCAGCTACTCAGTGACAGCAACAAACCACGAGAGTTGGCAAGTGCCTGTTTGAACCTAACTCAAGAAGGCTGACATTACTTGTGAAGGGGAATAGTTTTCATACAGACTCAGAAGAAAATGTGACTAACAGCACAGCTGAATACTGAGGGCTGAGTCCTACACTACCTCTGATATGACCACTTTAATTAGGGGTTCCCCTCAGCCTTTTCAGGTGCCATGTATACCTTCAGTTCTTATAATTAGAGTTAAATGAGGTCTTTCTCAAAACCAACTTACTTTCAAACCTGAGAATACCTGTAACAAAAGCAGATCAAGCGATTATCTAATTATCTTGATATTTTTGAGGCATCAGAGAAAAGCATCGATCTAAAGAAAATTTCCTTTTATTTTGTTCCTCTCAATCATCTTTTAAAATCATGGAATCAAGAGTGATCTATAAAAGCACTTTTAATCTGTGCTAGAAAGAACAAAGATCCAATAAGGGCCATGAGAACAGATGACCTCTTCTGGAATGTTTAGTACTTCGAGAGAGATGTCCCAGGTTTTCAAATGCCACTACGTTTTTTCTGTAGGGATGAGGCTAATCTCACCCCTCATTTGCATAATCCAGGTTAGAGTCTGTCTTAGCTCAGACTACTATAACAAAATACTGTAGACCACATGGCTTAAACAACAGACTTTTACTTCTCACAGTTCTGGAGGCTGGAAAGTCCAAAACCAAGATGCCAGCAGATTTGGTTCTTGGTGACGTACCTCTTCCTGGCTTGAGGACAGAGCCATCTCCCTGTATCCTCTCATGACCTCTTTTTTGTGTGCTGTGGGGCAAGAGAAAGCTCCCAAGTCTCCACCTCTTCTTATAAAGGCATTAATCCCATCATGAGGGCACCATCCTCATAACCTCATTTAACTCTAATTACCGAAGATGGTGGTGTGGGAAGACACCAAGTTAGCATCTCCCCACAACTACTAGGGTGCCTGCCAGCCACTGGTGGGCGACCCTGATGCCCAAGGAGAAGGGAAGAACCGCAAAGTGAACCGGTAGGACATGGGGGGACAGCAGCGGGAGGAGAAGTGGAGACCAGACAGGATCGGAGCCCCTGAGGCCGGGGAAATCAAGAGAGGCAGGAGGGAAGGGCCCTCCAGGAGGAGCGAGAGAGGAGCTGGAGGGTGACTGCCCCACCCACTCAGGCTGGGGAGGCTGCTGAGCTCCCAAGCCAGTCCCCTGCTCTCCAGGCCCCCCCCCACCCTCAGCCGCATTGGTCCTGGGGGCATAGGAAGGAGGCCTAGGGGAGAACAAGAGAGGCAGGTGGGAGGGGCCCTCCAGGACAGGAGGAGCAGGAGAGGAGTGGAGGACATTTGCCCTGCCCACTCAAGCCCAGGAAGCCTGCTGGACTCCCAGGTGAGGCCCTCTTGAGATGTGGGGTGGGGCCACACCTGGGCCCCTTCTGTTCCTTGAGCCTAAGCCCCATCCCCCACAGCCCCCAGGGCCTTTTCCAGCCCTGTGGGTCCTGAGCATAGGCCCCACCCACCACCCAAACCTTGCTTAGGCCCTGCCCTCCACAGCCAACTCCTTTTCCCTGCTTTTTTTTCCTTTTCTTTTTTTTTTTTTTTTCTCTTTTCCATCCTCCTCTTTTTTACTATTACGGTACTGTTGTACCTTCTGGTTGTTGATTCACCTATATTTTTATTTTTATATTATTTCTAACATATCTGTTAGTGTCCTAGTCTAATTTTATTTTTTACCTTGTTATTGTTCTCTCTCTTTTTTTTTCTTTTTGCCACCCCACGTGGCTTGCGGGATCTTGGCTCATGAGTCGGGGGTTGGGCCAAAGCTCCTGCGGTGGGAGTTCCGTGTGGGAACCACTTGATTAACAGAGAACCTCAGACCCCAGGGAATATTTATCAGAGTGAGGTCTCACAGAGGTCCTCATCTCAGCAACAAGACCCAGCTCTACCCAACAGCCTACAAACTCCAGTGCTGGAAGCCTCAGGACAAACAACCAGTAAGACAGGAAACAATCACACTCATTAAAAAAAAAAAAAAAAAAAGAGACAGCAAAAAAAATATGTCACAGATGAAGGAGCAAGGTAAAAACCTACAAGACCAAGTAAATGAAGAGGAAATAAGCACTCTACCTGAAAAAGAGTTCAGAGTAATAATAGTAAAGGTGATCCAGAATCTCAGAAATAGAATGGACACGCATTGAGAAAATAAAAGAAATGCTTGACAAATATCTAGAAGAATTAAGAACAAACAAAGAGAGATGAACAACACAATAACTGAAATGAAAAATATACTAGAAGGAATCAATAACAGAATAACTGAGGCAGAAGAAAGAATAAGTGAGCTGGAAGACGAAATGGTGGAAATAACTGCCAAAGAGCAGAATAAAGAAAAAAGAATGAAAAGAATTGAAGACAATCTCAGAGAAATCGGGGATAACACTAAACACACCAACATTCAACTTACAGGGCTCCCAGAAGAAAAAGAGAAAAAGAAAGGGTCTGAGACAATATTTGAAAAGATGATAGTCGAAAAATTCCCTAACATGGGAAAGGAAATAGTCACCCAAGTCCAGGAAGCATAGAGAGTCCCATACAGGATACACCCTAAGAAAAACACACCAAGACACACATTAATCAAACTAACAAAAATTAAATCCAAAGAAAAAAATATTAAAAGCTACAAGGGAGGGCTTCCCTGGTGGCGCAGTGGTTGAGAGTCCACCTGCCAATGCAGGGGACACGGGTTCGTGCCCCGGTCTGGGAGGATCCCACATGCCATGGAGCTGGGCCCATGAGCCATGGCCACGAGAGGTCACAACAGTGAGTGGCCCACGTATCGCAAAAAAAAAAAAAAAAAAAAAAAAAAAAAAAAGCTACAAGGGAAAAACAAAAAATAACATATGAAGGAATCCCCATAAAGTTATCAGCAGATTTTTCAGCAGAAACTGCAAGCCAGAAGGGAGTGGAAGGACATACTTAAAGTGATGAAAGAGAAAAACTGACAACAAAGAATACTCTACCCAGCAAGGATCACATTCAGATTTGATGGAGAAGTCAAAAGTTTTTTAGACAAGCAAAAGCTAAGAGAATTCAGCACCACCAAACCAGCTCTACAACAAATGCTAAAGAAACTTCTCTAGGTGAGAAACAAAAGAAAAGAAAAAGACCCACAAAAACAAACCCAAAACAATTACGAAAATGGAAATAGTAACATATATACCAATAATAACCTTGAATGTAAATGGATTAAATGTCCCAACCAAAAGACACAGACTGGCTGAATGGATACAAAAACAAGACCCATATATATGCTGCCTAGAAGAGATCCACTTCAGACCTAGGGACACATACAGACTGAAGGTGAAGGGATGGAAGAAGATATTCCATGCAAATGGAAATCAAAAGAAAGCTTGGGTGGCAATACTCATATCCAATAAAATAGACTTATTTAAAGACTATTAAAGAGTCAAAGAAGAACACTACATAATGATCAAAGGATCAATCCAAGAAGAAGATATAACAATTATAAATGTTTGTGCACCCAACATAGGAGCACCTCAATGCATAAGGCAAATGTTAACAACCATAAAAGGAGAAATTGACAATGACACAATAATAGTAGGGGACTTTAACACATCACTTACGCCAGTGGACAGATCATCTAGACAGAAAATAATTAAAGAAACACAACTTTAAATAACACAGTAGACCAGACAGATTTAATTGCTATTTATAGAACATTCCACCTAAAAGTGGCAGAATACACTTTGTTCTCCAGTACACATCGAACATTCTCCAGGATAGATCATATCTTGGGTCAGAAATCAAGCCTTGGAAAATTTAAGAAAATTGAAATCATATCAAGAATCCTTTCTGACCACAATGCTATGAGATTTGAAATCAATTACAGGAAAAAAAAAACTGTAAAAAACACAAATACAAGGAGGCTAAACAGTCCACTACTAAATAACCAAGAGATGACTGAAGAAATCAGAGAAGAAATTAGAAAATGCATAGAAACAAATGACAATGAAGACACGACGACTCAAAACATATGGGATGCAGCAAAAGCATTTCTAAGAGGGAAGTTTATAGCAATTCAATCTCACCTCAGAAATGAGAAAAATCTCAAATAAACAATCTAACCCTACACTTAAAACAACTAGAGAAAGAAGAACAAAGAAAATCCAAAGTCAGTAAAAGGAAGGAAATCATAAAAATCAGAGCAGAAACAAATGAAATAGGAATGAAGAAAATAATAGCAAAGGTCAATAAAACTAAAAGCTGGTTCTTTGAGAAGATAAACAAAATTGATAAACCCTTAGCCAGACTCATCAAGAAAAAAAGGGAAAGGATGCAAATCAATAAAAATAGAAATAAAAAAGGAGAAATCACAACGGACACCACAGAAATATAAAGGATTATAAGAGACTATTACAAACAACTATACAAAGAAATGGACAAATGCTTGGAAAGGTACAATTTTCCAAGACTGAACCAGGAAGAATTAGAAAATATAAACAGATCTATCACAAGCAATGAAATTGAAACCATAATTAAAAATCTTGCAATAAACCAAAGTCCAGGACCAGGTGGCTTCACAGGTGAGTTCTATCAAACATTTAGAGAAGAGCTAATACCAATCTTTCTCAAACTCTTCCAAAAAATTGCAGAGGAAGAAATACTCCCAAATTCATTCTATGAAGCCACCATCACGCTGATACCAAAACCAGAAAAGACATCACAAAAAAAGAAAATTATAGACCAATATCACTGATGAATACAGATGCAAAAATCCTGAACAAAATACTAGCAAACAGAATCCAACAACACATTAAAAGGATCATTCACCATGATCAAGTGGGATTTAACCCAGGGATGCAAGGATTCTTCAATCTATGCAAATTAATCAATGTGATACACCACATTAACAAATTAAGGAATAAAAACCATATGATCATCTCAACAGATGCAGAAAAAGCTTTTGACAAAATTCAACACCCATTTATGATAAAAGCTCTCCAGAAAGTGGGCACAGAGGGAACCTACCTCAACATAATAAAGGCCATATATGACAAATCCATAGCAAGCATCATACTCAATGGTGAAAAACTGAAAGCATTTCCACTAAGATCAGGAACAAGACAAGGATGTCCACTCTGGCCACTCTTATTCAACATAGTTTTGGAAGTCCTAGCCACGGCAATCAGAGAAGAAAAAGAAATAAAAGGAATACAAATTGGAAAAGAAGAAGTAAAACTGTCACTGTTTGCGGATGACATATACTATACATAGAAAATCCTAAAGCTGCCACCAGAAAACTACTAGAAATAATCAATGAATTTGGTAAGGTTGCAGGACACAAAATTAATGCACAGAAATCTCTGGCATTGCTGTACACCAACAACAAAAAATCAAAAAGAGAAATTAAGGAAACAATCCCATTTACCATCACAACAAAAAGAATAAAATACCTAGGAATAAACCTGCCTAAGGAGGTGAAAGGCTTATACTCAGAAAACTATAAAACACTGATGGAAGAAATCAAAGATGACATAAACAGACAGAGAAACATACCATGTTCTTGTATTGGAAGAATCAATATTGTGAATATGACAATACTACCCAAAGCAATCTACAGATTCAATGCAATCCCTATCAAACTACCAATGGCATTCTTCACAGAATTAGAACAAAATATTTTATAATTCGTATGGAAACACAAAAGAGCCCGAATAGCCAAAGCAAGCTTGAGAAAGAAAAACAGAGCTGGAGGAATCAGGCTCCCCAACTTCAAACTACACTACAAAGCTACAGTAATCAAGACAGTATGGTACTGGCACAAAAACAGAAATATAGATCAATGGTACAGGATAGAATGCCCAGAGATAAACCCACGCACATATGGGCACCTAATTTATGACATGGGAAGCAAGAACATACAATGGAGAAAGGACAGCCTCTTCAATAAGTGGTGCTGGAAAACTGGAAAGCTACATGTAAAAGAATGAAATTAGAACACGCCCTAAGACCACACACAAAAATAAACTCCAAATGGATTAAAGACGTAAATGTAAGACCAGACACTATAAAACTCTTAGAGGAAAATATAGGAAAAACACTCTTTGACATAAACCACAGCAAGATCTTTTTTGACCCACCTCCTTGAGTAACGGAAATAAAAACAAAAATAAACAAATGGGCCTTAATTAACCTCAAAAGCTTTTGCACAGCAAAGGAAACCATAAACAACACAAAAAGACAACCCTCAGAATGGGAGAAAATATTTGCAAACAAATCAACGGACAAAGGATTAATCTCCAAAATATACAAACAGCTCATGGAGCTCAATATCAAAAAAGCAAATAATCCAATTAAAAAATGAGCAGAAGACCTAAATAGACAATTCACCAAGAAAGACATACAGATGGCCAAGAGGCACATGAAAAGCTGCTCAACATCACTAATTATTAGAGAAATGCAAATCAAAACTACAATGAGGTATCACCTCACGCTGGTCAGAATGGCCATTATCAAAAAATCTACAAACAATAAATGCTGGAAAGGGTGTGGTGAAAACGGAAGCCTCTGGCACTGTTGGTGGGAATGTAAATTGATACAGCCACTATGGAGAACAGTACGGAGGTTCCTTTAAAAACTAAAAATATAACTACCATATGACCCAGCAATCCCACTACTGGGCATACACCCTGAGAAAACCATAATTCAAAAAGTGTCATGTACCACAATGTTCATTGCAGCTCTATTTACAATAGCCCGGACATGGAAGCAACCTAAGTGTCCACTGACAGATGAATGGATAAAGAAGATGTGTCACATATATACAATGGAATATTACTCAGCTATAAAAATAAATGAAATTGAGTTATTTGTAGTGAGGTGGATGGACCTAGAGTCTGTCATCCAGAGTGAAGTAAGTCAGAAAGAGAAAAACAAATACCGTATGCTAATACATATATATGGAATCTTAGAACAAAAAAAAGGTCATGAAGAACCTAGGGGCAGGACGGGAACAAAGAAGCAGACGTAGAGAATGGACTTGAGGACATGGGGAGGGGGAAGGGTAAGTTGGGAAGAAGTGAGAGAGTGGCATGGACATATATACACTACTGAATGTAAAATAGATAGCTAGTGGGAAGCAGCCACATAGCACAGGAAGATCAGCTCAGTGCTTTGTGACCACCTAGAGGGGTGGGATAGGGAGGGTGGGAGGGAGACGCAAGAGGGAGGGAAGATGGGGACATGTGTATGCATATGGCTGATTCACTTTGGTGTACAATAGAAACTAACACAGTATTGTGAAGCAATTATACTCCAGTAACGATCTATAAAAAAAAAAAATGTAAAAAAAAATCTAGTTACCTCCCACAGGCCCCACATCCAAATACCATCACAATGCGGGTTAGGGCTTCAACATATGAATTTTGGGAGGGATCCAAACATTCAGTCAATAACAGGATCCAATCTAAAGGCATTCAATATAGAAAATGTTTCTGACGCACCAAACCTTTGTATATTCTTCATCAGTCATGCTATGTCCTTCCTCTGAATATTCTGACTTTACCAGAACTTAGTAGCCTTATTTTAGGAACTTATTTCTCTAATAATTTGGGAACCCTGCTCTAAAGAAGATCAGAAATTTCACATCAAGTATTTCTTAGAACATTAATAACAAAAACAATTTTTTTAAATTTGTGATCTAGTTTTGTAAACATTAAGACAGCATACTTCTGGATGTTATTTAGATGTTAATGTATGAACTAGAAGAAGCCACCACTGAATTTAGATGTTTTGATTTTTTTTTCTCATCTTTTAAAAGATTAAATCATGGAATTTTTTTCTCTTCTATTCCCTCTAGGAAAGCAATCTGCCAGTGCTTTTCTGAAATATGCTAACAATATGAAGAAATATTTAAAACAATTAGAGGAAGATGGTGCTTTGAATTTAGTAGAACATGTATATCAACTCTCTCAGGAAATCTCAGAAATGGTATTAAAAAAAATTCTAGTCTTTTCACTTTTCAGAGGGCAGAACAGCATGCAGTTATTTGTTGAGTATACTTTTTAGGGCACATACAAAAGGCTTCTTTCGTTTATGATATGGATTTTCCCAGTGTTCAGAAGCTTTTCTTCCAACAGCATCATTACAGTTTGTCCAAACTTCTTATAGGAATCAACAGGATCTCTACTTAAACCTCTCATGAACAGAACCACGGGGCCAAGGTCATGTGCTTTTCCCCTAAGAATCTGAGCCCTGCAGATCCTATTCTATCTACTCTTCTTCCAGCCTCCTGTTCTTTCAACAGGCAGATGCCTCCCAGAAGGAAACCAGATGCCAGGGCTGTGGGGGACTCTTGAGCTGCATAAGCCAAGCTTCAGGAGTTGGAAAGAGGAAGAGTCGCACAACCCAACCCTCCCCTAGTGATGTCTTTAATGTCAAGAAGCATGCACACCGTGCAACAGAGAAAAACAGCCGGGCTGAAAGAGGGAGCTGCACAGACAGGGAGTATTGCCAAGCATTTGAGAGTGTTCTCTTCTGTGGACAGACAGCTGGTTTGCTCATTGTTCTGCTTTTTCTGTTACTGGCAACATGCTGTCTTTGGAATGTTGTGTCCTGAAGGGTTTTGAGGTCTCTACTGAGATGGGGGCTCTGGATTAAGCCTGTGAAGTTTTTTGTCTCAATTTCCCCCAGACTCAAAATCAAGTGTGCAGATTTTTCAGTCTGGCTGAAAGCTTAAGAGAAATGTTTTGCTCTTGCATCATGAATTTTTGTTTCAAAAAATTTTCAGTATTTATCAGTGCTATCTCGACCAATTTAGAAAAAACCTTGGACTTCAGGCCATTAGCTATTGGGAGTCTAAATGTGTCTTCTGTTTGGATTAAAATGAAACAACTTCCTGGGACCATGGTTTTGTGAAGATGCCAGTATGAGACCTGGGTCTTCAGATTGACCTAGCATTGGATAACCACGGGATATTAGAACAAGGTCATCTCTGTGCCTCAGTTTTTGCCTTTTCAAAGGATGAGAAATAATATCATCCCCCCTACCCATTTCACAAAACACCAAAAGCTAGTAAATATCATAGTGTTTTCAGTTTACAAGTAAAAGGCAAGATAGCAGAGTGGTTAAAGGAGCCATTGCTTCCAACATAAACATAAGCTTTAGCATGCCAGGTGGCAAAGGTTATGAACTGAGGCGAGTGTCAGGCAAGATCACGTTTATACCTGGAACACAGCAGTAACCCAATGTGTTAGCCGTTAGGATCATCCACAAATATTCCATTTCTCTTTCCAGTCATGTAATAGGATTGCATTTCCCATGTTTCAAGATTGGTACCGAGGATTTGTTTTAATAAGATATGATAAGGTGACAGACACAGAGACAACTGTCTTTGAAAGAAGAATTTATTACTTACAGTTCCCAAGAAAAGGAGGCATGCCACACCATGTAGGGCCACATGGGTAAGCACCAAGGCCAGTCAGGAGGCAGGAGGAATGAGAGGACTGCAGGCAAAGGCCTTTGCTACTGCAGTGGTTAGAAGTTGTTAAGTGGGGCTGTCCCCTACTGGGCAAAAACTGAAACACAGATGTTGGCGTTCATGATTGGAGAGTTTGTCATTCAATTCCTGTGCTCCCTCAAAAGATGGATAGATGTAAACAACTTTGGTCATTGGTCTGGACCTATGATTAATGAATGCCAAATTATCAATTAGAGAATCATAAAAGTTGGTTAGAACACCCCACTCCTGTGAAGACAGTTTATCCATGCAGCAAGTTAGGCATGAACCATGAGTAGAAGTGACATGTGTCACTTCCAGGCAAAGGGCCAATGCAGGAATCAGCACATTCTCTTCCCCGACCACAGTGGTCATGAAAGCATGTATTAAGATGGTGCCTCTGTCAGCCTGTATTCCTGAGTGACCATGTGGAACAGACCTATCTGGACCAATGTCAGATATGTAGCGTGACCAAGAAATAGCTTTGCGGTTAGGGCATCAAGATATATGGTTATTTATTCTAACCAAAACCTAGCCTATCCTGACTAGGATGACTTGAACCAGGGGCTGAGTGTTCAAATGCTTTTGAAGTAAAACTTCAGGCCTCTCCTCCCTTTCCATACCCCCTGCCCTTCCATGGGCCACTTCTCACTTTGCTATGGAACACTGCTGAAATGCTCAAGATCAGCCTCCTTCACAGACACAGAGATGGATATGAGTCCGATACGAGTTTGACATCCTTCCCCTTTATGGTCCCTACTGGTTGTTAACACAAGACAGGTATATATAAGTTGGTGTAATGTGAGAGATTGACAATGCACAGCTAGCTACCTAAAGCACTCTGGCAGGTAAGACTAGTCCAGAGTCCATGAGGATAACAATGATGATTCCAACCTGGAGAGATAGACAGATAGATACACAGATAGACAGACAGACAGATAGAGCCTATTGGTTCTGTTTCTCTGGAGAACCTTGACACTAATGTACACGACTAAGCTTAAAATCAGACTGGGAGGGCTCTATAATATTACACAGAAAAGGCTGTAAATATAAACATTAAGGTCATTTTTGCAACTACCATGGGTGACAGAGATAGAACCCCTTTTTCCTACACCTGTCTCCAACTACCTAAAGATGAGTAAATGCTTTGGCTGCTACGGCAAAGGGCAGGAGACACAGTCAGCCCAAGAGAAGGGGAGATGCTTGGATCACCCTTCCCATCCCCAGGGATAGTTGGTGACCTTCTGTACTGGACACGTGCAGAGGTCTTACCCACCTCATAGAATATCTGAATCTGAGAGAGGCAGCACATAACAGCCCATTATTCAGAATTTTAAAGCATTTTAATTCTTTGGAAATGTAACCCTTATAACTGTTTTCCAACTTTCAAATACATTTTTAGGAATCTCTGTCTATGGGAGTAAGCAACTGCCTATAACCAATTCCTTTTTACCTGATAATGTCTGGATCACACAAATATTAGCTAGACCTTTAATATTCTTGGTATAAAAGGATAACTTGGTAAGGTAAATAAAGCATATACTGACAATGCTATTTTACATATGAGGAGACATAAAGACATTAAACAACCTGCCCAAAGTCTGAAAGCTCATTAACAGTAGAACTGAGAAAGGATTGCAGGTACCTGACTCTCTGGACAGGATGCTCTCCAAAGCATCACGTGCCACTCATTGAATCATTTAGAACAACAGAGTGCACCCAAGCCTGGCCCCCTGCGCAGTGAGGGACAGAGCAATCCTTCTAAAACAGTTGCTCAGGCATTGGGTCAACAAATGTTCATTGAGCACTTTTTCCCTTCTCTGTGCTATGTTCTGGAGATCCACTGGTTAGTAAAACCAGACCCAGTGCCTGTTCTGAGGGGTGCATGCTCTAGTGGGAGGTGGGGGCAGGGGGAGACTTTAATCAAATATTCACATGGACAGATGGATACACACAGCAAGGAAGAGGCCCCTGGGAGGCCCTGGGCCAGGCAGAGGGCAGGGAGGGTTTTCTTGGGAAGCAGTGATGCAGATATGATCTAAAGAAGGAATTGGAGTTGTTGAGACAAAGAGAGAATGGAATAGTGTTCCAGGCAGAGGGTCTAGAACATGCAAAGCCCTTACACTGGGAAGAAGCAAAGAGAATATAAGGGATGAAGGAAGTAAATGGAACAGAGGAGCTTGTGAAAGGCAAGACTGGATTAAATAGGCAGGGGCAGATCTTAATGGGTCTAGAGGCCATTTTAAGGAATTGTACTTTATCCAAAGAGAAACGGCAAGACACTGAAGGGTTGTGAGCCAGGGGCTACCCTCCATATCGTTAGGCCTGTGTCAATTGCCCATCCAGAAAAGAAGTTCATTGCCTTCTGGGCAGCTCATTATAACCCTGGAAGAGCAGACAGGTTTTTTTACTTTGGTCACAAAACTTACACTCTTCCCTAAAATGTCCCCACGCCATGCTCACAAACTTGAACTCTTTTCCATGCCATTCTCATCCTTCTGAGATGGTACAGGATAGCAAGAAACATGACGTGGAGCAGAGCAGAGAGGCTGGGCTTCTCAGACATAGTCTCAGCTGCGCCACAGATGGTGACAATGAGCACATTGCCAAGCTTCGCATTTTACCTCCTCTTCTCTGCAAGGCAGCCCCCCTCTGGGGCCAGAAATAGTTCTCTGCTCAAAGTAGTGGTAGAAGGAGAAGCATGGGGCAGATTGACAATCCACGCCATCTCATTTTTAATTATTATACACTTTCCCTGGTAATTACATCTAGTTCTTCATGTGAGCTGAGTCTCTGTTTAGAATTTTAACTTATAGGGGTGGAGGGGGTGGAAGTCCTTGAAACTCCTGTGATTCACTGGTGAAATAAGAAAATGCCAATGAAATACAAGAAACACAGAAAGACATTAAAAACCTATTGTCTATCCTGTACTCCAAAGTAATTTTTAAATGGTAATTACACCTTTGAAGAGTATCTAATTAGTATGAAAAAGAACTTTGGATGACTTCAATTGATACACTGATAATGTTCAAGACTAATTTCCGAAGCTTTTATCACTTGACTGAGCGTTGCTCTGTCTCTAAAGTTTAGAAGGATTTTCCAATCTTTTGCTTCTGAGGAGTTAAGCAGAGGACCTGTTATGGGTTATGGAGGTAAAAGAGAGGAGGTAAAAATATTTAAGGGCCCTGTGGAAAGTGCCATCCAGTCCAGGCTAGGTCAAGTTTACAGTCTGCAGTGAAACAGGGATTTAAGTCACAAACCTCCAGAAAGAAAGTTTCTAGTCTCTTTACTTCGGGATCATTCAGTAGCATCTGGCGGCTCCTTTGAGTGACTAACACCTTGTAAGAATCACCATCTTCATCCTTACCATCAATAACAAAATAAACTTAATGCTTGCTGTGTGCTTGGCATTATGTTAAGTGCTATTACACTTAAATGATTAGCACTGTAAAATAGTTTTAGAAAAAGACATTTATGATCACTCTCGAGTAAAGGCTCAAATGGTTTAACTAGCTTATTAAGCAGGATCATTCATTACCAATCTATTAGATTTGCATAAAATACACTCTACTGCTGCCACTCTCACAGGTACAATGGCAACACCCTTTGAACTACGGTCCATAAGTTGCCTTAATGGATTACATCAAAATTTTAATGGCCCAGAACTTGGCCACTTACATTACTACCTAGACAGATGTTGAATGCCGCTAATGAGAAGACTGTCAGGTACTGGGTTTGTAATGCCCTTCCCTTAAATTCTGTAATTAACACACATGTCATTGTTTAGCATTTTTGATCCCTCTCTTTAAAAAGGATTTTATATTAACCAAGCCAATTATTTTTCTTCTGCAAGGACTTCAGATGCACCTTAGACCTCATCTCCTACTACTCTTCCCCCTCTTTACTTCAAGAAAGCCACACTAACCTCCTTGATGATCCTCAAAAATGCCAACCTCCTCAGCACCTTTACACTTGTGTAACCTCTGCCTGGAACACTGTAAGTCTGTGTCCTCAGAGCAGCAGACACCAAAGTGGTATTAGACATGCAAGAGATATACTGGGAGAAATGTCCACGAGGGAAAATGGGGAGGGGGGCTGGAGGAGGCTGGGAGAGCTGCCAAACCACAATGTAGATCTGATCCCTGTGATGAGAAAGAAGGAAGGAAGGAAGGAAGGAAGGAAGGAAGGAAGGAAGGAATGGGGGACGGAGGGAGGGAGAAAAATTTATTTTTTTACATTTTCTTGGCTATTCCCATTTTGTTTTCTTTCTTTTCTTCCAATTTTATTAAGATATACAGCATTCTATAATTTTCATCGTTGATATTTTTAAATGCCTGGCTTGCACCCTCAATAACACTGATTTTTTAAATATCTATCAATCCAATAGGGTAAAATATTTGTATCTTTTGAATTTATATACCTCATTATTCATGCTTTTGAATCTAGTTTTCATTTTCTATTAACCATTTTGTATTTCTTTTTAGTGAAATATCTAGTCTTCTACTTGGCCAATTTTTCTATAGAAAGGTCAGTGTTTTTCTATTAACAATTTTATATCACGAATATATATTATACATATTACTAATATTAGTAATATATATTATATATACACACATGTGTGTGTGTGCATATAGGTTAAATATTGCCCCTCCCAAATGATATGTCTACCCAGAACCCGTGAATGTGACCTTATTTGGAAAAAAAAAAATTATATATATATATATATATATACATATATATATATATATCTTTGCAGATATAACTAAGTTAAGGATCTCAAGATAAGATCATCCTGAATAATCCATGTGGGCACTAAACCCAATGACAAGGGTCCTTATAAGAGAAAGGCAGGGGGAGGATGAAGCACACAGAGAAGGCCATGTGAAGATGGAGGCAGAAACCGGAGTCATGTGGCCACAAACCACAGTGTTGAGAGCCACTGGAAGCTGGAAAAGACAAGGAAGGGTTCTCCCCTAGAGCCTTCAGTAAAAGTAGGGCCCCACCAACACCTTGATTTTAAAATGTTAGCTCCCAGAGCTGTGAGAGAACAAATTTCTTTCGTTTTAAGCCAGCAAGTGTTTGGCAATTTGTTACTGCCACCATAGGAAACTATGTGCATGTGTTCATGTATATACATGTGAACATATATACATATGTGTTTATTTGTGTGTGTGTAACACAGAGTAACACACATTAGTGCAGTGCAATGTAATTTAACTTCACTGCTTCACGGACTTCCTCTCTGACTAAAGTTAAAAATTAGTCTCCTGGAAAATATCCTTCTAGCTCTTGGTTTTATACATCTTACTCTCCTTAATTTTTCTAATACAATCTAAAAACTAAACTTCACAATGTGTCTTTCCTATGGGTCAGATGGTTATTTTTGACATAATAAAGCAATGTGTCTGTCCTGTGTTGCTTTTTTTTCTTGTCACTAACATTCCACAGTCAATCATGTTTATGAGCGCAAAGAAAAGAAATGGCCAGTTTGATAAAATTAAAATGTCTTTCAATCCTGAAGATTTTATTCTTCCGTTAAGAATTTTCATATATAAATACAAGTAAGCAGGCTGTCAGATATCAGCCTTTCATACAATGTCATTCCTGGGTCCTACACATTGTTGGTTCCCTGCTCTGGGTCCCATATTTTCATATATTTCTACAGCACTAAACTGTGAGACCCTTGAGAGAGTCTTATGTTTCCTTGTTTCCTTATGTTTCCTTGAGTCCAGTGTGCGGCATTGGTCCCAAGACTTAATTGGTGCTCAACAAATGCTTTTTAAATTAATCCTGAAAACTGTGAAATAAATCAACTGCTTACCCATTAAAACATCCCATAAGGGCTAGATCCAGATTGTGCGTCATAGTTAGGAAGATCACAAATGTAAATATACAGGTTGAAGGTAATTTGCAAAATATTTGTAGGTAAATCGCACATTCAAAAACTATGTATAGGGGCTTCCCTGGTGGCGCAGTGGTTGAGAGTCCACCTGCCGATGCAGGGGCCACGGGTTCGTGCCCTGATCCGGGAGGATCCCACGTGCCGCGGAGCGTCTGGGCCCGTGAGCCATGGCCGCGGAGCCTGCGCGTCCAGAGCCTGTGCTCCGCAACGGGAGAAGCCACAACAGTGAGAGGCCCGCGTACCGCAAAAAAAAAAAACAAAAAAACATGTATAATAGACTACTCTTTGGTAATTGCGAGTGAAACTATTCATCATAGTCTACAACGTGGGTATAAGCCATAAGCAGCATTCTTTTTCATTCTTGCTTAGCACAAAGCCTTATCTACTCCAGACCTTGGTTTATGTTTCTCACAGTAAAAATGTGGGTCAGCAACACAAAATGGATCCTTCACCCATGCCACTTAAATACTGAACACTGAGGCCAGCCACATCGATAGTATGATGGTTGTTTTATTATGAGATGAGAAGCACTGTGAGAGAAAAAGAAACAAATCCTGCATCTGAGCCTTAGGAAGAAAATGTTGCAATCAATTAAAAGAAACATCAGGGCTTCCCTGGTAGCGCAGTGGTTGGGAGTCTGCCTGCCGATGCAGGGGACGTGGGTTCGTGCCCCGGTCCGGGAGGATACCGCATGCCGCGGAGCGGCTGGGCCCGTGAGCCATGGCCGCTGAGCCTGCGCGTCCGGAGCCTGTGCTCCGCAACGGGAGAGGCCACAACAGTGAGAGGCCGCAAAAAAAAAAAAAAAAGAAACATCAACACTAGCAGGTACCATGATCTTCATAGTGTTGCTGCCTTCCACTAATCTTACAGAGAGGTAACTCTGGGATAACATGTTCAAACTACTTAAAACCATTCATCTGAAATAAGTTGTGACAGTTACTTTGCTGTTTTGTTCCCACTCCTCAAGGGGAAATAATAATCAAGATTGTCAGAGCTTAAAAGAAAAGGGGAAAAATACACACAATCAAGCTACACTTCAATAACCAGATAACCACCAAAACTTAATCAAAACTTATCTTGAAACCCTTCCAGAATTGCAAAACTCACAGAGTATCCCAGAGATAGACGATCTCATGAATTGTGATGTATACAGCACACTGTTTGATAAAATGGTGATATTTTCCTGCCATAAGTGGTATAATTACACTATGCATCATATGCATTCATTTAATAAGATCCCTGCTTCACACTCAGCCAGGCATTTCTCACAAACTGCCATCTTCACAGGCCACTCATTCTGCTGATTCAGCTCACTACCGTCGTGGGTCAGGCTGCCGCTAGCTGCTGTTTTTTCAAGACACAAGCTAATGATCTGGTGCTTTCTTACATGTTGAGGTTAATAGATAACTAATATATGTTAGCACATTCATGACAGCCAGTCTTCCACTAAGAAAAACACTGCACGTTTGATTGTTCTGCTTTGACAAATGTGGTGCTACATCTTGAAAGTTGATTAAAATCAATACTTCTGTGGAAAATTATATACAAAATGTACTAGTATCCAGGATACTCTGATAAGAACACTTCTCATTCTCAATTCTGCTCTCACCCCACCCCCCAAAAAAATCATGTTAAAACTGCATGTGAGTACTCATGAGGAATACAGTGTTTTTTCAACTATCAAATTAAAATTACTCTTCAGTTAGACCATAGCTTGTCATTTAAGACAAGGTAAATTTTAGTTGAGTTTGGAGAGTAATGGTAGCTAATGAGGAACTGCAAAAACTGTAAAATTCTGAAGTCATTTTATGTCCAATCGAAATTTCAGAAAGCTTCCAGAAATTCGATGGCATAAACTTTCTCAGTTTAAACAACTACAAAGAACAAGCAGATAGCAAGAATTCAGTAAAGGAGGAAAGCAAAGTTGGGGATGTCCATGAGACATAAACCCCATGAAATTGTGCAGACAATTGGAGAAGGACTTTGGGCTTTGCACTGGCAGAGAATAGAGATATACAAAAATCTTAGCCAAATTTTAAGGGCAATGACCCACAGCTAGCAGCAGCATTATTTTTAGGTAAGTCTCACAATTCCCTGCCGAGTAAGTATCAGTAAGTGTTATTACTCCCATTTTACAGAAGAGGAACAGAATCAGAGAGGCTGATAATTAAGTACCAGAACTAGAATTCAAGCTCTGATCTGCCTGACCCAAAGCCTGGTTCTTTCCACCCTATCTCTGCCCACATTCCCCAACACCCACTGGCAAAATTAGTTGCTCCATACTCTATGTTCCCACAGTTTCTCTTTTTTTGGTGGTGGTGTCTATTGGTTTCTTCACTTTTGGTTTTCACATCTCTATAGCAGTTCTTACCATACTGTGTGGCAGTTTATCTCCTAACATGACTGTCTCTCATGGGAGCTCAAGTTCCTTGAAGACAGGACACATTTTATTGGTGTATTCCCATCACTTAGCAGTATCTGGAATACAGTAGGTACTCAATAAATGCTTGTTTGCTTGTTCCATCATTCATACATTAGCACTTATTGAGCTCCCAGTATATTTCAGGCACTGTGGCAAGCACTGGGGATGAAGCAGTGAACAAAAACAGACAGAAGACCCTGCTCTCAATCTGCTGGGAAGAAAACATCACGCCAATAATCACATAAGCTAAAACACATTGCATAGCCCATGAGGTGTGTGCTATGTCACAAAGGAACAGAGAACTTTAAGAGTACAGGACAGTTTGGAGAATCCGGGTAGGATTCTAAAGAAAAGGATTTGTGAGTGAGAGACCAAGAATGAGTAAATGGGTAGAAATTCCCAGCATCTCCTCCGGCAGGAGATGACATGTCGTGAGCAGAGCTGTAAGAGGACCAGTGTGGCTGGAGGGCAAAGATGGAGAGGGAAATATGTAAGCGTGAAGAGGCAGCACTGCATCAGAGAAAAGCACACTCTTCCCATTAACAGGAAGCCATCTATAGAGATTTCTGCAAAGAGAAAATCCATGATTGCTTGCTCTACTCCCAAAATGTCTGGAGCAGCTGTCCACCTTCCTCTCAAAATCTGTTTTTAAAAAAAGATTGTTCAACTGATTATATAAGAGAGAAAGTCTCCACTCGTCCTAATATGTCCTTAGCACTGGGCTAACCAGACCACGGACTCTGTCAGCAGCAGCTTCTCTGACCACTGGTGGATCAGGGGCTCCTCTGAAGCAGCAGCACGTGAAAGCAGGAGGCTGGTAAAGCCAGTTTCCTGTAAATGAGGCTGAGAGGAAACTCCTTGCCTACAATACTTGTGGGGGGTGGGGTGGGAACTATACAGCCAATTGACTAACCAAAAGATAAATATAGTAATTAGCAAAGAACTGGAAGATTTTTCTTGAAAATCATAGCTAAACCCCAGTCAAATAACTTCATCAGTATTATTTTTCCTGACATGCCACGTATCCTTGGCTTATGTTCTTTATTAAGAGGAATTTTTCCAAAAATTTTGCTTCGTAACTGGAAAATAAAAATGACGAATATTCTACTGATGTTGCTGATATGTCATCAGCAAATAGACAACTGTTTGAACATGGTAACTTAGAAAATATTTTGTACAGTTGACTCAGAACACTTATTCACAGCCCACAACGGCTGATTCTCCCTCAGCACAAGACTGCCCAGTTTGTTTGCAAAACAACTTCTTCCCTCTCAGGCCAGTTCTTTACCACTAGAAGGCCACCCTAGGCAGCACGCTATTATCATTCTCACCTTTACTCAACGTGTGTCCTAAGTAATTTTGCCTCCACCTTCCCTGCACCTAACCTTGACCTCTTGCACTTCCCCTCCTGGCGTGACTTACTTCTCCCAACTAAACTCAAGCATTTCACCAAAACTATAATTTGAGCTCAGCCCTAGAGTGACCCAATCTCAGCCTGAACACATGACCTAATCTCAGCAGATCACTCACCATTCAGGGACCCAGCACCAGGTAACTGGGCCAGCAATCCCATCAGATGCATCCCACAAAGAAGTCAGCTCTACTCTCTGAAGGTGCTTGCTGCAGCCAGTTTGGGAAGAAATCAACACTTAATAATGCAAAGACCTGCAGAGTCAGTAGCTAAAGTTTATTGGGCTTTCCCCCCAATTAAGTGTGTTTGTAGTAATTCCATTGGCAGAAACTACCAGTATACTGAATTGTCATGTATTACCTGTCACTATTTCCATTTTGCCCTGTTAACAAAGACTAGAATTTAATTTCCAAGGTCTCAGCGCAGATGCTCAAATGAAACTGCTACTTTCATAGGAATGAAGAAATAGCAACTCATGTCTAAGGATAAGTCATAATTAGAAGAAAAAATTATTTAAGAAAAATATAAGGAACTAAGGCAGCATAAGGCATCTATCTCTAGGTTTAAAGGAAGTTGAAAGACAAAATAGGATGAAGACAGATTAATAAAGAGCTTCCTGCATGGTTATCAATAAAAATACTTTTTCATAGAAATTAGTGGGTTTTATTTTGGTTGGCTTTTTTTTTTTTTTTTTTTTTTTTTTTTTGCGGTACGCGGGCCTGTCACTGTTGTGGCCTTTCCCGTTCCGGAGCACAGGCTCTGGACGCGCAGGGTCAGCGGCCATGGCTCACGGGCCCAGCTGCTCCGCGGTACGTGGGATCTTCCTAGACCTGGGCACGAACCTGTGTCCCCTGCATCGGCAGGCGGACTCTCAACCACTGTGCCACCAGCAAAGCCCTTTGGTTGGCTTTTTATTAGTGGTTGTAACTCTTTCTATTTCCTGGATCAGTGAATCCAAAATTGGATATTAGAAGCCACAGGGGTACTGCAACTCAGGTAACCCTTGAGGATAAGCAATTAAAACAGATTAGGAAATGGCTTCTTTTCATAGCTGTGGGCTAAGTATCCCGAAACCAGGTTGCTCCCATGCCCTGCTGAAAATGTTAATGCTCAGCTGGGGAGGTGGGTCTTTCCATACCCTATTTCTGGCCCTTCTTCTCTCTCTGTCACCTCCTTTCTGTTCTCCTGGACTCACAAGTTGAAATGAATTAGATTTGTTTACACTAAGGAACTGATAGCTGTTAACAGCTTAGTATGTTCTCTCTCCCACTGGTATTTGCACTTTGATAGAAAATAATGCCTTAGCTTAGAAGAATGAATTGTTTGGGGCAGGTGACTGGAAGAGATCAGGGTTCAGGAGGGGCAGGTGCACAATCCCATGTTGCTCACTGGGAGAGCTTATAGAATTAGCTCAGAGAGGACCTAGACCATGGATTCTCAAAGGGCAGGCCAGGGACACCTGGGAGGCCCTGAAAGCCTGCCAGTGGTTACATGAGGTCAAAACTACTTTTGCGATAATACTAAGATGTCATTTGCCATTTTACTCTTGTTTTCTCGTAAATACAGTGGAGTTTTCCAGAGGCTTCATGATGGGGAGTATCACAACATATTAAATGCAGAAACTGGAGAATTCAGATGTCTAGTAAGTCACATGCTAAGGAGATTTGCAAAAGTGTAAAACAATTCTTCTTTTCCCAATAAAATTTTTTTTTAGGTTTAGAATTTTTAAAATGTTTAATAAAATAATTTTAACAAATAAAAACTTCAATGAAATTTAAAAGCAAATAAATTTTAATACAATTAAATTTAAAATTTTAAAAACAAAATTTTTTTTATTTTTTGATGTATTGTGATGTATTTTGTGCCAGCATTTTTTTCTAATGCTTACTATTAAATAGTTGTGATCATATATGGAAGATAACAATAACCCTGTTATTTTCCCATACTATTTTGGAATAAGTACTTGACATATCATTTAAAAAACACTTTTAAATGTTGTAAATGCTGTATAATATTCCATTGTATGAACATGCTGTACTGTACTATTTCTTTTGTTAAATATGTAGGTTTATCATTCCCTGTTAGAAATAACGGTGATGAACATCTTATATCCCAAGTTAGAAACTAAAATAATATTTATTTAACTGAAATTTGAATCTCTAAAATGTATTTTAATTGGGACACAAATATATTGAGGTTGTCTATGTTACACTACACAGAAACATCAAAAATATAGATTTTGGCCCAAATGTTTAGGTAACACCATTCTTTATGGGATGTTGTTCTCATTTTTAAACTCTCATGGTATTCTCAGGATGTTTTGTATATCCATTAGTCCATTTTGGATTATTATGTCAAATCAACCTTCCTAACAGGCAGCTATTTTTTTATTGCAATTAATGTCTACATGAGAAGTGTTGTAAAATTCCTGGACACAATTCTCAGTTTAAAAATGGAATGTCAGACACTAAAGGGACATTCAGTTTGGCTGATAATAAAACAAGTGTGGAAAAGCTTTCACCAACTGAGCAGAAGGGCAGAAAAATTAGAATAAAAACACTGAGTGGGTGTGACTCAGCCAGAAGACAAGCACAAGCTAACTGAAAAATAAGGCATCAATTATAAAACAAATCTATCCCAGGAAAGGGAAGGAAACTATGTATGGCAACGCTCAGCAATGTGAACGTGTGACAAATGTGATGTATATGACCATATTTGCACTACTTTCTCTCCCGATTAGACATGGATTAACCAGAAAACAAAGATTCTGTAATAGAAATCCTTAGTATAAGGAAACCCACTTCACAGTCATCCAGACAAACAATCTAACCTCGTGGCCAACCCATGCTGACCATAATGCAGTACAGCAAAAAGTGACCCCAAAGAAGTAGGCTGGGGAAATGACACCGTTTTGTCATCATTTTCCTTGGAGAAACAAGGATGCATGACGTTTTTTTAATAGGTACAATCTCTTTATGTAAGTAACCTGGTAAAAGGTAATAGGGTGATTTCATGCTCTGCTGAAAGGAAGTGGGATGTCTTTCTACCCTAAAGCCCTTGGTGCTCTTTCAAGCAACGCATGCAGCATATTTGCTGCTTCTTTACCACAGATAGAATCTCAGTGATCTAAAAGAGCTGATCCAGCTTCCTGCAGAAATTCTGCTTATGCCCACTGTTCATTTCATACACTCTAGGGCCTGTTGGCTCATGCAATCACATCCAATACGGACACTGACTAGTGGAGTAACAATGACAGCAGTCTTGGTTCTTTTGTACCTTTTGGTTATATCACAACATGCTAATTAATGCAAGACCATTAGGTCAGCGCCTTGTCAGGTGGACCTGATACCTTTTACATTATAAAATCTCCTTGGAAATATCTTAATAAGTTACCAACAACCCCAAAATTCTGATGTTTTTAACAGGATTTATTCCTCATAAAGTCCTGGAGATATCTATTCCAGCCTGTTTTGATTCACAAGTGCTATTTACTCACTCAATTAACAAACCTATACCGAATGCCTAGTATGTGCCAAGCACTTCTAGGCTATAAGCATAAAGCAGTAAATAAAACAAACAAAAATGCCTGACCTCATGAAGAAAAAAAAAGTGGTCCAGAGACAGGGAGTGCCAATTTGACATTTTAAATATGGTGGTCAGGGAAGGCCTCACTTAGAGGAAGCCATTTGAACAAAACGTAGTGAGAAGCAATCCACAAGGATATCTGAGAAATAATGTTCCAAGCAGAGGCCCAGAGGAAGGAGCATCACGTGACAACTTTGAAGAGTAGCAAGGAGTACAGAGCAGGTGAACAAGGGACAAATACCGGAAGGCAAGCAGGAAGAAGGGCAGTGGGGGCAGCAGATGGTGAGGGTCTTAAATGCTGTTGCAGGGCATTTGGTTTTTACTGAGTGAGGTGGGAAGCCATTGGGGGTTTTGTACAAAGGACTGATCTTACCAGACCTGACTTTTAACAGGACCCCTATATAGAGAATAGACTGCCAAGAAGTACAAACAGAAGAGGGAGACCAGTTAAAAGACTACTGCAATAATCCAAGTGCAAGATCATGGCGACCTGGACCAGGGTATAGCAGGGTAGGTAATGAGAAGTGGTCAGAATATGGGTCAGTTTGGAAGATGGCGCCCCAGAACTTGCTGACAGATTGAATGCAGTGCATGTGGAAAGAAAGGAGGACAAGGATGGTCTGCAACCTCGTTAGATACACAGGTACTCCCTTTTCAAAAGTTTGCTTTACACTTTGCTTTTACGAAAGACCTACATTAGCACCTGTTTTCACTAATGGAAAGAAACCTGAAGAGGATATTTGCTTTTACAGAAAAAGGCAAAAAGTGAAAATGGCGTTGAGTGTTTGTTTTGCAGCGAGCTGTTACAGAGGCAGTGTGCACCCCCAGCAGCACGAGGGGCACCACCAAGCTCCTTCCCCAAGAACTACACTCAGCATCAAGCCCCATAGCTTTGAACTGTGTCTGTGAGCATCTGTGCTTTACCTAGCCTTATTTTGTATATTCCTTAGCAAGATGTGTCCTAAGGTAACTGCTTCTTTGCTTTACACCATTTTGGCTTATGAAAGGTTTCATAGGAACACTCTACTTTTGGATAGCGGGAGGGAAACTGTATAGGTTTGGAGTTCAGGGATGGGATCTGGACTAAAAATTTGGATCTGGGAGTCATCTGTGTATGAATGGTGCTTAATGATTTAAGACCGTGTTAGGAGTTCCCCGGTGGTCCAGTGGTAAAGAATCCACCCTCCAATGCAGGAGACACGGGTTCGATCCCTGGTGGGGGAACTAAGATCTCACATGCTGCCAGGCAACTAAGCCCACACGTCACAACTACTGCCTCAACTAGACAGCCCGCGGGCCTCAAACTACAGAGTTCATGTGCTCTGGATCCCGCACGCCATAACTAGAGAGAAGCCCGCGCGCCGCGACGAAGAGCCCTCACGCAACGAAAGATCCCTCATGCCTCAACGAAGATCCTGCAAGCGGCAACTAAGGCCCGACACAGCCAAACAAATAAATTAATTAATTTTAACAAAAAGATATAAGACTGTGTGAGAGCCCTAAGGGGTTAAGTGAAGGAAAAGAAGTTGACAGAGGAGTGAGCTCTAAGGCGCCGCAGTGTGTAGAGGTCAGGACGAGAAGAAACAAGCAAAGCAGAGCGAGCACGAGTGGCCGGTAAGAAAGGAGTGCGGCTGGCATGGTAAACCAAGTAAAGGGGAGGAAACGACCAGGAGCAAAAATGCTATCAATGGACTGAGAACTGACCACTGGATTTAACAACATGGAAGTTATTAGCACCCTTGAAATGAGCCGTTTCTTTGAAGGGACTGAAGCAAAAATCTGATTGAAGAGGGTCTGAGAGGGAAGGTGAAAAGAGAATTTGGAGACAGTAAATATGAAAACTCTTTCAAAGAATTTCACTCCAAAGAAAACATAAATGAGGTAGTAGCTGGAGGGAAATACAAGATCAGGAAAGATTATGGTTAGATGGGAGACATTCCACTGCCCATGTTGTTAGGAACGCTGTGGTAAAGGTAAAAAGGATATTGCAGGAGGCTGAGGGGAGAGTTGCTGGAGTCGGAGAGAGATGTTGGGGTTGGTGTTCAAGGGTAACACAGAGAGAAACAGGGGAGAAGGCAGAGTATTTGGGTGTAGATATAGACAAGTGGGTTGATGGGGAGTCAGTTTATAGACGCTCTCATCTTATTACTTCTATTTTGGGGGTGTTTTTTCAATGAAATATGGCCCAAGGTCATCAAATATGAGTGAGAATGGGAGAGGAAATGTTGGAGGCTTCCAAGGAAGGAGAATAATTCTCCTTGAATGAGTGAGGGAAGGTAGCAGGATGTCAGGGCACACTAGGAGCCCACTAGGCGTTAGTGACAGCTTCCCTGATATATGACCTGTACAGTCACCCAGGGCCCTGTACTCAGAAGGGTCCAACGATTGGTTTAATGTATTGCTATCTCTATCTGAAATTCTTTAAAATTTTATCTTTGAAACTGTGTTCTCTAAATGAAGTCCAGTGGAACAAGGGAGCACATGTGTGGGCAGAGAAGATACATCAGGCAGCAGGCAACGCAGGTGGCTGCGGTCCAGCGGCAGCCTGTCCACATGCACAGGATCAAGGCTGGGAGCAGACGAGGTAGCACACTCACAGCTGGCCTTAGGGCAGTCCTGGGCGCCACAGTCCTAGGCAGACAGCCCAGATTGGCAGTTGCAACCACAGAGGCAGCAGCAAAAGTGGCAGGGGTTCCAGGAGAAAGGAGGGCTCCACATGGGGGCAGCTCCTGGAACTGCTATGGGAAGTCACTTGCCCCGTCCCCAGAGCCTGCCCCTCCAGCGTCTGTACAAGTATTAACTCTCTGGTCTGAGCACTAGGACAGGAACTGTTATCTCTCAGGCAGCAAATTTTGCCAGTAAACTGTTATCAAATAAAAGCAAGTACATGGATATCACAGTAAAGCACATCAGGGAGTTAGTAGAATTCTTTAAAAAGTTTAGAATCTCCAGTTTCAAAATCTGCTGCAACACTGCAAAGAAAATAGCCACAGGCTTAGAAATAGAAATTTAATTAAAAATCATCACATTCAGCAGAAAGGAATACTATTATCATATGAAGCTTCAGATGAACCGATTATTAATAAAGAGGCCAATTTCTTCTTGTAGTCGAAAATATAGCAAAAGAATGCATAAACAAGCATTTTGAAATACATACAAATCATGACACCACTTTCACTTACTGGTACAACCTCCACAAGTTACAGGAAATATCAGAGGAAATATTAAAAAGCCATTGTGTAAATTTACATCCAAAATTAAATTCAGACTTGCTTGAAAACGATTTTATGAAGAGTTAAATCTTTTTAGAAAACTTGTCCTGCAAGAATCATCAGCTCTAGAAGTACTAAAATTTATCATCAAAGTAATTAATCAGAAATGTAATATACTCATCATACAAGGGATGAGTGCAAGGAAGCAAGGATCATTGGGACCACGTCAGAAGATGTCTACCACAAATGACACTGAGACAGTGATAAACTGTCAATAGCTTTAGGAATCTTTTCTAGAAATTATTGGTTGCTCTGCTTCTTCCCTTATATCTGACCTATGTGCAACCAAATATGGCTTATTGTTTACTTCTGATAGTAGATAAGAAGTGTTTTGACAGTTCAGGATATTGCAAGCCACATAATAAATTTTTCATGTTTCTGCGAATTCCCTTTTCTTGCTATATGACATCGTTTCTCAACAGCCCATGTTTCATCTATTTATAATTAATAATCATGTCAACAAAGATAATAGCATAACAGGTTAAAAAAAAAGTATGCCAATCTTGTCATAGCCTATACTATAAAAATTCTTAAAAGTTCCAGTAACGATTTCATTATCAGAAAGATCCTCCTCAAAATTAAAAAATTTATCAAAATTTTTTTGCAATCTTACATTTTCCTGAAATTGCTTTTAATTACATTGACTGAAAATGAAGTTTATAAAGAATAAATTTTGATGATGTATAGTAAGTGAATTTTCAGAAAGTGAGCCAGAAAAATCTGCTGATCAATTAAGATTTCATATTAATGAAATATTATTTTATTGTTATTATATTAAATTATGCCACTAAATATTAATTTTTATACTTTTAAAATATATGTTATTAATCATGTATCACCTACCACGTACTGTGGTTTATAAGTTATAAAATATTTTCAAAATGAAAAAGCTTTTCTATTTTAGTGCATTTAATGATATTTTTTCCTGCCTTTTGTAAGTGTCATGTAAGACCTCACAGAATGACTATTCTCAGAGTCTCTTTGCATGGATCCAATACTGTCTGAGCTAGCTCACTAGTTCTTATGCTAGAAGTACCTGAAATTTTATCAACTAATGCTGGTTACACTCAGTCTTCCTACCAGTCAGTGGACTGCTCTCAGAGGGTGCAACACCTGAGTAGCTCCCACAGTTTTCTGCGGGAAAGTTACCTTAGATGAGCAAGTATATTGAAACTTTTCAGCTAACAAAATTCTTCACTGTGTGCAGTTTACTTGTTTAAAATGTCACATATTCCTTCAACATGTTTGCTTTCTTTACTACTCTGTTAACATCTGATCATTTCCTGAGTCGGTAATAGTTATCCTAATTACTATTTGTGATAATTAATTTTATTTGTCAACTTGACTGGGCCACGAGGTGCCCAGATATTTGCTCAAAAATTATTCCAGGTGTTTCTGTGAGGGTGTTTTTGGATGAGATTAACATTCAAATCAGTAGACTGAGTAAAGCACTTCCTAATGTGGGTGGGCCTTATCCAATCATCTGAAGGCCTGAATAGAACAAAAAGGCTGACCATCCTGTGAGAGAGAACTCCCCCTGCCTGACTACTTGAGCTAGAACATCAGTCTTTTCCTGACTTAGAACTTAAACTAAAACATGCACTCTTCTTAGGTCTCAAACCTGCCAACTTTAGACAGGAATTTACCCCATCGGCTCTCCTGGTTCTCAGGCCCTCAGACGCAGACCGAAACTACACCATTGGTTCTCTTGGGTCTCCAACTTGCTGACTGCAGGTCTCGGGAATTGTCAGCTTGCATGATTGCATGAGCCAATTCCTTATAATAAAGACACACACACACACACACACACACACACACACACGCACACACCCTGTTTGTTCTGTTTCTCTGGAGAACTCTAATATACTGTTATTCCTCAGTTCACAGTTATTATTCTCATTGTAGTAGCCATAATGTGTCAGCATCCCTCAGCCACTGCACAGCCACAGCTGCACCCCAAATTCTAGCCAGCTTACTTGGATATAACTCACAATACAAACCAGGTGAAAGAACTCATGTGCCTTGTCCATCACATCCCACCTCCCACCCCCATGCCCCGCAGAAACAATTCAAACATCTGCTACGCTGATGGTCGCTTAATAGAGTCATTGTCATACTCTCATATTCAACATACGTTAAGAAAATGTAACTGTGAGACATCTTCACAACTATTAACTTTTAAAATTCTTAAAATATTTTTGTGAAGAAAGTATTACTATGCCCAGTTTAAACAACTGGCACAGGGAGATTGAATAGCTTGATCAAATTCACACAGTTAGAATAGAAGAAAGAACATGGGCTTTGTAATTAAAACCTTACTTTCCACTCACCTTTTGTAAGTTACCTAAACTCTCTGAAATTGAAATTTGTCATCTATGAAATGGGGATAATACTGCCTACCATAAATGGTCATTGTGAGAATTTATGCAATCAAGTATGTTCAAATGTCCAATAGAATGCCTGATGTTTATGACACCAATAAATTTTAGTCCTCTCTCCTCCAAGCTCTTATTGCCTATCTTGAGGAAGGCAGTGCATTGCATGTACACCTCTGAAACAAGAATTAATATAGTCCTTCTATATTATGGCTGTGGTCCAACGGCAGCCTGTCCACATGCACAGGATCAAGGCTGGGAGCAGACGAGGTAGCACACTCACAGCTGGCCTTAGGGCAGTCCTCGGCGCCACAGTCCTAGGCAGACAGCCCAGACTGGCAGTTGCAACCACAGAGGCAGCAGCAAAAGTGGCAGGGGTTCCAGGAGAAAGGAGGGCTCCGCGTGGGGGCAGCTCCTGGAACTGCTATGGGAAGTCACTTGCCCCGTCCCCAGAGCCTGCCTCTAACTCTATTTTATTCAAAGCTGATAATTTATGCCAGGGCTCTTGTTATTGTTGTTTTATGAGCATGGTATTTTTCCCTCAAACTTAAAAATCTTTAGAAGCATATAGACTCCACCATTCCCTGTTATCCTACATCTTGTCTGATTCACACATTCACATCACCCTCCTAGTCCCTACAAGGTTTGAAATTTCTGCCTCTGCAATGAATGTATCCTATGATTCTACAACCTCAGTGACTTCATAACATCTTGGTTTGAGCACAATTATCTAGTTCTATTTCAAAATTTTGGAGAGTGAGACAAATAATCCATATGTTCTGACGCCAGAAAGTTGTTTTCCCTACTTCATCTGCAAATGTTGTCACATTAGCTACATCCAAAGCCTAGAGCTCAGCAGTAATTTATAACTGTCAGTATACCTAGCAACTCTTAAAAAAAAATTGGGGGCAGGGCAGGTGATTTAATTTACAGCAAGGTAGCCTAATTTTCAAAGTATTGTTAAATCAGTATCTCTAAATTTTGTGTGATGTCCTATTTTTTTCCTTTTCTCTGGAGTGCCTTCAAAATTACTATTGTAACTTGAGACGTGGACCATATAAAATGGACCAAATGATAAGATAATGGGCAAAAGCATTTCCAAAATGAGACCAGCTGTCAACCTTGTCTTTGGATCTGGCAAACTTCCACTGGCCCCCAGCCTAGTCTTGTTTCAAACTGATTAGCAAACATTCTGGTTAATCAATCCTGTCCCAAATTAAGTTGTAGGTAAGAAGAAAGGAGCAGTATGATTTGCATTACAAAGCTCTCAGGAATCTGATCCATGAGATGTGACTTTTCTGAGCCTCTTTCCTACTGAGTAAAAATAAGGCTGGTCTTCTTTCTAAATCAAGAGGGAGGGACAAGTAAACCCAGAACACTTTACATACTAAAGAATGGGCTGAAATTGAGCATTCAGATGTTTCTACTTTTGTAGGCAGATGAAAGTGCGTAGTTTTTTACATAAACTATATTTCTACCTTCACAGGTATCTTGGCTCATATGCAGGAATGCTTGAAAATCTCCGCTTGGTTTGAAAAATTGATATCTAGTCTATTCTGAGACAGAACCACTGTCTTTGTTATTGGCTAATCATATCACTTTAGGCTTTTATTATATTTTATAATGTTTCAAAAATTAGGATGTGACCTGGGACATATTACAATCTGTGGGACAACAATACTGAAATAAAATTCTCTCCTCCAATTATCTGGAGATTTTATAAAAACTGAATTTTATTCCAAGTTACCACTTGAAATTATGTTATTACTGGAGTAATAAACTCAATCATGGCCTTAGAGCACAGAGCAAATTTTATATTCAGGAGAGGCCTAAGAAGCCATCTAGTTCAAAGCTGTGGTTTTGGAGCTCAGGACATTGTGGCTCAGCAACATTAAATGGTCCGCCTAAGGTCACACCGCAAATTAGTACCAGAGCTTGAGTTAAAATGTAGGTTTTGTGGTTCCCAGGCAAATGTTTTTCCAGTGTAAGAGTGGTAATTTTGTGTCTTCAGGAAGCTTACGATATTGTCCCACAGTGACTTAGAAGAATTTGGCTCCTTATGAACCATTTAGTAATACAGAAACAAGCTGCTTTTTAATGAGTCTAGAATTGACTGCGTGACCCTATGTATAAAATATTAAACCAGGAAACAGATGTGATGTGAAGCTGGCAACAAGCCATGTCATGCTATGTATACCCAAACTAGGAGACAATATAATTCTACCTTACCTACTTTATGACAGTATGAGCAGCTTGTAAGTATTCAAATCCTAAAGAGCTGGCTGCAATCCAGGGCTACCTGTGTCAGGGTGCTAATAAGCTTGGGAGCTCTTTAAACTACAGGACCCTCAAATCGTAGGAGAGAAGCAGAGAGCAAGAAAAGAATCAAATCCATCATTACTGTAAACCAAATAGAAATATTTTCATCCTCAGCATTATGTATGGTAAGAAAATAACTTTTTTCTCTACCTTCTTCTATTCTGTATCTGGGGCCTGTGAATTAAACTGACACAAAACAGGAGAAAAAGTTAAAGAAAAAGATAAACAGGAGAAAAAAGAATACAAATTTAATTGATGTTTTTACATTCATAGGGACTACATGGAAAAGAAGTAAAAACTCAAAGAAATGATTAGACTCAGAAGTTTATATACCATTTTAACAAAGGATGATAAATTATGAAGTGCCTAGACAAAGGAAAGGGGGGGTGTGGGCTTCTAGGAAGAGCAAATTGTGGAAAGAAAAATATGTGTGAAAGCTAATGGAAGACAAGGGCTATTTTAATAAGGTTTGTTTGTGCACGCTGTTGGTGCCAACTTCCCATCTTCTTCATGACCATAAAATTCCCCCAGAGAGGAGATTCATGGCAGTTCTCATTTCTCAGAAGTTCCTTCATTTAGTCACATAAGGGAAGCTCTGAGAAGGCTTCTTTCTGAATCTGTTGATTCTCAATTGCCTTCAGCTCAAAATAATCCACATGCCAAAATGGCATATTAGAAGGTGGCATATTCTGATCCCCTTCAATTCAATAGGAAATGGGAAAGGCCATCCAGAACCATCTTATACAGAGAAAGAATCTGGCAGGTAGAAGAACAAGAGATCTCGTGCAATTCTAGAATTTAATTGCTGGAAGATGGCTTAAAGACCATCATGTACAGCTCACTGTTTTTACAGGTGAGGAAAGTAAGTCTGCTGTAGCCTCCCCCAAGGTCTTTAGCTAGTAGATAACAGAGAAACAGCTTAAGCAGGTCTACTGACCTCCAGTCCAACTCAATACTTCAATAAAGTCAATTAATTAATCAATCAGGGATTTGCTGGCAGATGTGCCCTACAATGTCACATGGGAGACATGGTCTCCATCCTTGAATACAGTCTACATCAATACAAACAGAATAACTGCAGGACTTTCTTAAAAGCACCTGTATCTCTGATACTAAGTGGCATATGAAAGATTGTTCTCATATCAGATATAATTTAATATATACACTCAATAAATGTTAGACCAAAAATACTCTAGGTTAAAGAAAAACAGATTTCAGTGTACCTTTTCCATCAATTCTATAGAAGCAAGTTATACCTTAAAAAACTATCCAATGTAGGAAAAAAGTGTTCCTATTCCCTAACCAATGTCCATGGATTATTTTCCATAACAACTTAAATATGTACACTCCAAATCCCAATCCATGTAACTTTTGATACTATTGTTCCTTTCATATGCGGTGTCCCAAAGTGCTATCTGGATAGAAAGAAGCTTATAAAACAGAAAGGAAAGAGCATTTGTAGGTTGTAGATTCTCTTACAGTTGTCAGAGAAACATGGAGGCCTATTTCAGAGATTCTTTAAAAATATATTTCTGGCATAATCCTTTACTCTTTCAATAGAAAACTTCAAGTTTTGAGACTATGCTAAAAATGAGAAAGCGGAATCTGGACTTTTACACTTATTAACACTTCACAGCACAGTTCCATTTTTGTAATTCTGGAATAGCTCTTATTGTGCTCACCAAAGTAGGAGAGGCACACAAATAAGCATTTGAAGATACAAAGTTAAATGGGCAGTACAGAGCATTCATCACGGAGGAATCAACATAAAGCAAACGTATGGAAATGGAAAATTACTAGCTATGTTCCAAGAAATTGTTCCTGGAAATACGTTCCAGGTGAGCAAATTCCACTGCCAGTTTTGGGTGTGGAGTCCAACAGATCTGAGTCTGGACTGGCCCTCTCTGCCTTGTATCAGGAAATTTACCCCTCTTTGATTTAGTGTCTGTTTTGTACAGTGGGAGTAAGAATTCTTATAGTGTTGTGGCAAAGATGAAATACGGATAAATGAATATGAAGTTCTTGGCACGTTGTCCTAGCAAATAATGAGTTAAACAAACATAAGCAATTATACTGATTATTATGAGTTGTTACAGTACACAGTTATATAGAGAAATAGGAGGATGTGAGCTAGTAAGTGGTTGGGTCCAATGGTGAAACTATCAGTTACAAGGTATACTATCAAATCTACTGAAATGGTTACTGAAATCTCAAGTATATGTTAGAAAAATGCTCAGAAGTCAAACCGTTCCAAGAAAAATCACTTGTGCCCATTATTAACTCATTATCATGGGCCCTTAAACATGCTCTCTCCTGATGTGGAATGTACTATCTGTGAGAGGGAAGGAGACACTTCCATTATGGGAAAACATGCTTTGGATTAGCACCTGGTAGAGTCACTGAACGCTAGTAAATTTTGCTTCATGCTCATTAAAGTGAAAAGCCAACAATGCTAGCTTGGATCCATTTCTGATACAGCAGATAACTAGCAAAATCACAAGCATTGTTAAAGCATTTCAACTAACATATACAACAAAGGCAGTAAACTGCTTTGAATGTCTCCTAAATAAAAATGACCTGTGTGTTTCCTATGTAAAAATGTCATTTTTCTTTAATGTGGAAAATTCTCCTAAGGAACAAGAGATGCCCACTGGCTTGACTTGCAGTTATGTCTCTTTTTATTCACTGTGCATGGTTACTGATAATTCTTAGCAAATGTGTTTAATTCAGATGATGTCATACTCAATTTTTTTATGAAGTTGTTCTTTGTACATCTCTTCCTAGATCCCAGATTACAAACTCTTCAGAGGCAGCACAACAATGTTTTGTGTTTCTCTACGTGCCAAAAGTAGTCATAATAGAGTTCATATGCACATGCAACAAATGTTACTTGAATAAATTGCACCTTTATCCAAAAGAGTGAAATATCCTTCCCAGTCATTATACTATCTCTACAGGGTGTTTTGCATATAAAGAATCTAAGAATTAATGAAATTAGATAAAAGACCTTGGAGTATCAGACACAGTGAAATTACCTCCAGTTACTAGAGTCTTAGAAAGTCTGCACCAAGAGAGTGTTTCAAGAGATTCATGGGTAGAGGTTGTATAAAATTAACCACTAAGGTCCCTCAAAACTCTGAAATTCTATGATTAAATACTCTACCAATGCTATTTCACAAATATACCTTTTAATGGTCCTTAAGAGATCTTATTTTACTCATTTTTGAAAGGTCATTTAATTTTTTTGTTGCTGTTAATTTCTTTTTGAATTTTATTTTATTTATTTTTTTATACAGCAGGTTCTTATTAGTCATTCACTTTATACACATCAGTGTATACATGTCAATCCCAATCACCCAATTGATCACACCACCATCCCCACACGCCTCTGCTTTTCCCCTTTGGTGTCCACACGTTTGTTCTCTACATCTGTGTCTCACTTTCTGCCCTGCAAACCGGTTCATCTGTACCATTTTTCTAGGTTCCATATACATGCGTTAATATGAGATGTTTGTTTTTTTCTTTCTGACTTAATTCATTCTGTATGACACTCTCTAGATTCATCCACATCTCTACAAATGACCCAATTACATTCCTTTTTATGGCTGAGTAATATTCCATTGTATATATGTACCACATCTTCTTCATCCATTCACCTGGCGATGGGCATTTAGGTTGCTTCCATGACCTGGCTATTATAAATAGTGCTGCAATGAACATTGGGGTGCATGTGTCTTTTTGAATTATGGTGTTCTCAGGGTATATGCCCAGTAGTGGGATTGCTGGGTCATACGGAAATTCTGTTTTTAGTTTTTGAAGGAACATCCATACTGATCTCCATAGTGGCAGTATCAATTTACATTCCCACCAACAGTGCAAGAGGGTTCCCTTTTCTCCACACCCTCTCCAGAATTTGTTGTTTGCAGATTTTCTGAGGATGACCATTCTAACCGGTGTGAGGTGATACCTCATTGGAGTTTTGATTTGCATTTCTCTAATAATTAGTGATATTGAGCAGCTTTTCATGTGCTTCTTGGCCATCTGTATGTCCTCTTTGGAGAAAGGTCTATTTAGGTCTTCTGCCCATTTTTGGATTGGGTTGTTTGTTTTTTTAGTATTGAGCTGCATGAACTGTTTATATATCTTGGAGATTAACACTTCGTCCGTTGATGCGTTTGCAAATATTTTTTTCCATTCTGAGGGTTATCTTTTGGTCTTGTTTGTAGTTTCCTTTGCTTTGCAAAAGCTTGTAAGGTTCATTAGGTCAGATTTTTTTATTATTGTTTTTATTTCCATTACTCTAGAAGTAGGAGGTGGATCAAAAAAGATCTTGTGATTTATGTCAAAGAGTGTTCTTCCTAAGTTTTCCTCTAAGAGTTTTATAGTGTCTGGTCTTACATTTAGGTCTCTAATCCATTTTGAGTTTATTTTTCTGTATGGTGTTAGGGAGAGTTCTAATTTCATTCTTTTATATGTAGCTGTCCAGTTTTCCTAGCACCACTTATTGAAGAGGCTGTTTTTTTCTCCATTGTATATCCTTGCCTCCTTTGTCATAGATTAGTTGACCATAGGTGCATGGGTTTATCTCTGGGCTTTCTATCCTGTTCCATTGATCTATATTTCTGTTTTTGTGCCAGTACCATATTGTCTTGATTACTGTAGCTTTGTAGTATAGTCTGAAGTCAGGGAGTCTGATTGCTCCAGCGCTGTTTTTTCCCTCAAGACTGCTTTGGCTATTCGGGGTCTTTTGTGACTCCATACAAATTTTTAAGATTTTTTGCTCTAGTTCTGTAAAGAATGTCATTGGTGATTTGATAGGGATTGCACTGAATCTATAGATTGCTTTGGGTAGTATAGTCATTTTCACAATATTGATTCTTCCAATCCAAGAACATGGTATATCTCTCCATCTGTTGGTATCATCATTAATTTCTTTCATCTGTGTCTTATAGTTTTCTGCATACAGGTCTTTTGTCTCCCTAGGTAGGTTTATCCATAGGCATTTTATTCTTTTTGTTGCAATGGTAAATGAGAGTGTTTCCTTAATTTCTCTTTCAGATTTTTCATATTTAGCATATAAGAATGCAAGGGATTTCTGTACATTAATTTTGTATCCTGCAACTTTACCAAATGCATTGATTAGCTCTAGTAGTTTTCTAGTGGCATCTTTAGGATTCTCTATGTATAGTATCATGTCATCTGCAAACAGTGACAGTTTTACTTCTTCTTTTCCAATTTGTATTCCTTTTATTTCTTTTTCTTCTCTGATTGCCATGGCTAGGACTTCCAAAACTATGTTGAATAATAGTGGTGAGAGTGGACATCCTTGTCTTGTTCCTGATCTTAGAAGATATGCTTTCAGTTTTTCACCATTGAGAATGATGTTTATTGTGGGTTTGTCATATATGGCATTTATTATGTTGAGGTAGGTTCCCTCTATGCCCACTTTCTGGAGAGTTTTTATCATACATGGGTATTGAATTTTGTCAAAAGCTTTTTCTGCATCTATTGAGATGATCATATGGTTTTTCTTCTTCAATTTGTTATTATGGTGTATCACATTGATTGATTTGCGTGTATTGAAGAGTCGTTGCATCCCTGGGATAAATCCCACTTAATCATGGTGTATAATCCTTTTAGTATGTTGTTGGATTCTGTTTGCTAGTATTTTGTTCAGGATTTTTTCATCTATAGTCATCAGTGATATTTGTCTGTAGTTTTCTTTTTTTGTAGTATCTTTGTTTCGTTTTGGTATCAGGGTGATGGTGGCCTCATAGAATGAGTTTGGGAGTGTTCCTTCCTCTGCAATTTCTTGGAAGAGTTTGAGAAGGATGGGTGTTAGCTGATCTTTAAATGTTTGATAGAATTCACCTGTGAGCCATCTGGTCCTGGACTTTTGTTTGTTGGAAGATTTTTAATCACAGTTTCAATTTCATTACTTGTGACTGGTCTGTTCATATTTTCTATTTCTTCCTGGTTCAGTCTTGGAAGGTTATACGTTTCTGAGAATTTGTCCATTTCTTCCAGGTTGTCCATTTTATTGGCATAGAGCTGCTTGTAGTAGTCTCTTAGGATGTTTTGTATTTCTGTGGTGTCTGTTGTAACTTCTCCTTTTTCATTTCTAATTTTATTGATTTGAATCCTCTTCCTCTTTTACTTGATGAGTCTGGCTAATAATGGTTTATCAATTTTGTTTATCTTCTCAAAGAACCAGCTTTTAGTTTTATTGATCCTTGCTATTGTTTTCTTTGTTTCTATTTCATTCATTCTGCTGTGATCTTTATGATTTCTTTCCTTCTGCTAACTTTGGGTTTTGTTTGTTCTTCTTTCTCTAGTTCCTTTAGGTGTAAGGTTAGACTGTTTATTTGAGATTTTTCTTGTTTCTTGAGGTAGGCTTGTATAGCTATAAACTTCCCTCTTAGAACTGCTTTTGCTGCATCCCATAGGTTTTGGATCGTCGTGTTTTCATTGTCATTTGTCTCTAGGTATTTTTTGATTTCCTCTTTGATTTCTTCACTGATCAATTGGTTAATTAGTAACATATTGTTTAGCCTCCATGTGTTTGTGTTTTTTATGTTTTTTTCCCTGTTAACTGATTTTTAATCTCATAGCGCTGTGGTCAGAAAAGATGCTTGATATGATTTCAATTTTCAATTTTCTTGAATTTACTGAGGCTTGATTTGTGACCCGAGTTGTGATCTGTCCCGGAGAATGTTCCATGCTCACTTGAGAAGAAAGTGTAATCTGCTGTTTTTGGTTGGAATGTCCTATAAATATCAGTTATATATCTGGTCTCTTGTGTCACTTAAAGCTTGTGTTTCCTTGATAATTTTCTGTTTGGATGATCTGTCTATTGGTGTAAATGAGGTGTTAAAGTCCCCCACAATTACTGTGTTACTGTCGATTTCCTCTTTTATAGTTGCTAGCAGTTGCCTTATGTATTGAGGTGCTCCTATGTTGGGTGCATATATATTTATAATTGTTATATCTTCTTCTTGGATTGATCCCTTGATCATTATGTCATGTCCTTCCTTGTCTCTTGTAACATTGTTTATTTTAAAATCTATTTTATCTGATATGAGTATTGTTACTCCATCTTTCGATTTCCATTTGCATGGAATATCTTCTTCCATCCCCTCACTTTCGGTTTGAATGTGTCCCTAGGTCTGAAGTGGGTCTCTTGTAGACAGCATATATATGGGTCCTCTTTTTGAATCCATTCAGCAAACCTGTGTCTTTTGGTTGGAGCATTTAATCCATTCACGTTTAAGGTAATTATCGATATGTACGTTCCTATGACCATTTTCTTAATTGTTTTGGGTTCGTTTTTGTAGGTCCTTTTCTTCTCTTGGGTTTCCCACTTAGAGAAGTTCCTTTAGCATTTGGTGTAGAGCTGGTTTGGCGGTGCTGAATTCTCTTAGCTTTTACTTATCTGTATAGCTTTTGATTTCTCTATCGAATCCTAATGAGATCCTTGCTGGGTAGTGTAATCTTAGTTGCAGGTTCTTTCCTCTCATCATTTTAAGTATATCATGCCACTCCCTTCTGGCTTGTAGAGTTTCTGCTGAGAAATCAGCTGTTAACCTTTTGTGTTAATCATTTTTCTCTTGCTGCTTTCAATAATTTTTCTTTGTCTTTATTTTTTGGCAATTTGATTACTATGTGTCTCAGAGTGTTTCTCTTTCAGTTTATCCTGTATGGGACTCTCTGCACTTCCTGGACTTGGGTGGCTATTTCCTTTCCCATGTTAGGGACGTTTTCAACTATAATCTCTTCAAGTATTTTCTTGGGTCCTTTCTCTCTTTATTCTCCTTCTGGGACCCCTATAATGCAATGTTGTTGTGTTTAATGTTGTCACAGAGGTCTCTTAGGCTGCCTTCATTTCTTTTCCTTCTTTTTTCTTTATTCTGTTCCACATCAGTGAATTCCACCATTCTGTCTTCCAGGTCACTTATCCATTCTTCTGCCTCAGTTATTCTGCTATTGGTTCCTTCTAGTGTATTTTTCATTTCAGTTATTGTGTTGTTCATCTGTGTTTCTTTGTTTTTAATTCTTCTAGATCTTTATTAACATTTTTTGTATCTTCTCGATCTTTGCCTCCATTCTTTTTCCGAGGTCCTGGATCATCTTCACTATCATTATTCTGAATTCTCTTTCTGAAAGGTTGCCTATCTTCACTTCATTTAGTTGTTTTCCTGGGGTTTTACCTTGTTCCTTCATCTGGTACATAGCCCTCTGCCTTTTCATCTTGTCTATCTTTCTGTGAATGTGGTTTTTGCTCCACAGGCTGCAGGACTGTAGTTCTTTTTGCTTCCACTGTCTGCCTTCTGGTGGATGAGGCTATCTAAGAGGCTTGTGCAAGTTTCCTGATGGGAGGGACTGGTGGTGGGTAGAGCTGACTGTTGCTTTGGTGGGCAGAGCTCAGTAAAACTTTAATCTGCTTGACTGCTGATAGGTGGGGCTGGGTTCCCTCCCTGTTGGTTGTTTGGCCTGAGGTGACCCAACACTGGAGTCTACCTGGGCTCTTTGGTGGGGCTAATGACAGACTCTGCGAGGGCTCACGCCAAGGAGTTCTTCCCAGAACTCCTGCTGCCAGTGTCCTTGTCCCTACGGTGAGCCACAGCCACCCCCGCCTCTGCAGGAGACCCTCCAACACTAGCAGGTAGGTCTGGTTCTGTCTCCCCTGGGGTCACTGCTCCTTCCCCTGGGCCCCAATGAGCACACTACTTTGTGTGTGCCCTCCAAGAGTGGAGTCTTTTTTTCTCCCAGTCCTGTCGAAGTCCTGCAATCAAATCCTGCTAGCCTTCAAAGTCTGATTCTCTAGGAATTCCTCCTCCCGTTGCTTGACCCCCAGGTTGGGAAGCCTGACGTGGGGCTCAGAACCTTCACTCCAGTGGGTGGGCTTCTGTGGTATAAGTATCCTCCAGTTTGTGAGTCACCCACCCAGCAGTTATGGGATTTGATTTTATTGTGATTACGCCCCTCCTACTGTCTCATTGTGGCTTCTTTGTCTTTGGATGTGGGGTATCTTTTTTGGTGAATTCCAGTGTCTTCCTGTCAATGATTGTTCAGCAGTTAGTTGTGATTCTGGTGTTCTTGCAAGAGGGCATGAGAGCACATCCTTCTACTCTGCCATCTTGAACCAATCTCCTGGGTTGTGGCGGCATTCTTGACTCACAGCCTGTCCTTTCAATTCACCTCCTGCTCTGCTGCCAGAATCACCTTGCTGGTTACCCTTCTGCATCACCCAAACATGCCCCAGGGCACAGCGAGGAAGCCCATTTAATTTTTTTAAGTGAGTTAATTAGTGAGCAAAATAATTTTGAGTGATTGCAGGTGGCAATACTACCCTATTACCCTACTAAAAGCTAAGGTGACACCAACTTAATTAAGGGTGACTGATAATTCTCCTTTATTACTACACCTGTATTCATATTTAGATACTTTTCATTAATGCTCTTGGGGGTCAGTTAAAAGATAAAGGGGAACTGAGCTCATTAATAAAATTTAGAAGTTGAGTTTCCAGGCTCTATATGCTAATTACTCTCTGCCACCACTAAGGCATTTTAACTCTGCATAGATGAACACACAAGCAATGAAAAGAGACTGTCTGGAAATGAACCTAGACGAACGAAAAAAAAGTAACACACAGAATAAACAAGATCAACAGTGCTGCCAATTCTTGTCTTGTCCCAGTGGTACTTTTAACTTATTAATGTTGGCTTATGCTGTTCTCGGCTGACCTGCTATTATAAAAGCCTCACTGTTTGGTAACCAAAGGGAAAAGCATTCTTATAGCTGATAACCTGATTATTACTTTTGAAAACAAGGGACATAGCAGGTAATGATGTTTCTGCATGGGACCTCTGCAATTTGTAATCACTCAAGCTTTCAGAATATAAAGATGTGACCTTGTGCTTCCTATATTGTGCAATGCTGATTGGTACAAGGAAAATGCCAATAGAATCCTCCTAATTGGCTCCCAACACAAATGGAGTGATCACCACGCAAATCATTAATAAAGACTCATTTCATGTACTCTAAATAAAGGAGCATTAACAAATGTCTTTTATTTGAATGTCCCTTTGCATATGTGTGTCTGTTATTTAAAAGTATGACCAGTTCATCTGGGAGATTGGGATTGACATATATACACTAATATGTATAAAATGGATAACTAATAAGAACCTGCTGTATAAAAAAATAAATAAAATTAAATTAAAAAATATATATATATATATATATTCCTCCTGTTCTTAAAACAATCCTCCTTTGTGATATGGTATCACAACATTAAAATAAAATCTTTTAGGGCTTCCCTGGTGGCGCAGTGGTTGAGAGTCTGCCTGCCGATGCAGGGGACACGGGTTCATGCCCCGGGCCGGGAAGATCCCACATGCCGCGGAGAGGCTGGGCCCGTGAGCCATGGCCACTGAGCCTGCGCGTCCGGGCCTGCGCTCCGCAACAGGAGAGGCCACAACAGTGAGAGGCCCGCGTACCGCAAATAAATAAATAAATTAAATACAATCTTTTAAACCTTAAAAAAATAAAAAATAAAAAGTATGACCAGGTTTGACCCTGAAGCCTTTTTGTCGGTAATGTAAACTCTTGTTACATTTCTAGCTTTTTCCTGACATTAGCATTCCAGTTGAATGGTGATCATTAAATCAATTTTAACGTAATAATTGAGAGCATTCTTTGATTGCAGTTTTTAAAAAGGTGCACTACCCATGAATATTTCCTTCACGATGCTGAAAACTAGTGAAAATACTACACTGATAATTTTCTATTAAACAGGAAAATGAGAGTTTGACTATGACTTAATAACATCTTCATACTGTATGGAAGGTGATTTTCCATAGGAAAATTGACGGCATTTTATCTGTCCTGCATATTGTTGAAGGACCCTGTTCTCTCTTTAAACTTTCTTACGAAAAACTCACTTATTCCCTTGAAATCAGCACACATTATGCAACCTTCAAATAATACCTCTTCTGGGGAACCTTTCCTGATATCCTCCAGAATGAATCTTCTCCTCCTTATGACACCTACCATTTTTTACTTTTTCTTTACAATTCACAGTTCTGAGGGGTATCATTCACTTAGACATGAACAGCAACCCCTGGAGTTGTGTAGCCACAATGTGCACAAAATAGGTAGCAGTCCTGAGGAGATTTACCTCATTCACCTTCTTGGTAATATTAGCTGGGAGCCAAAGTGTATCATTTAAGGCGATAAAAATCAAATTTTAGAAATATAAGCATATTTAACAGTAAAATAGCAAATACTAAATAAACGTTGATAATGCTATTGATTAAATTCCAGTGGTAAGAGGAAGGGAGGAAGAAGCAGAAAGTAGAAACAACTAATTTTAACACCAAGCAAATAGAGAAGCAACAAATACCATGTAAATTAATGGATGACTAAAAACACTATGTAAAGCTATCATTTGAAAGGTAACCACTGAGCAATTATCCAAACCTAGCTACCAGAAAAACTTTTCACAAACAAATAAATTAGACTACATGGTGAAAAACTTCTGAAAATTTACAAACACATAAAATCTGACATAAGGCAGATGAAAAGACAATCATGATTATATCAGTGTAAATATAATACATATCACATGTGATATATATAAACAAATGTTACACAAATACAAACAAATCATTAAAACATTGCTGAAAGACACAAAAAAGAATTTGATCAGACTTCCAGGAAACTTGGCATATACACCTCTCCTCAGCAAAACAACCATTTAACTGGTAAATATTATAAAACACAAATGTTTAAAACCTCTGGAAATTGACCTAAGGGCATACCTCAAATCAGTAAGCATTTATTCAAGAAAAACTCCTAAACGTCGATAAGAACAGTGGGAATCGGTGACATTTCAGCCAGAACCTGCTCCCATTCCTTCCGCAACTTCATAATACAGAATGTCTACTCTATTTCTTGAGGCCAACAAGATGCGAGCTCCTTTAACACCACTCCCAGTCAAAAGGCTAAGATTTCACCCCAGGAGAGGCAGGTTGCCAGCATCTCTCACCTCAGTCACCCGCCCTCCTAGTGAAGAGGATTAGTCAAATCATGAGGCAAAGATGGAATATTTCAGTAAACGGTGTTCGAACCAGATAGACATATAAAAAAATGAAATTGAATCCATTTCTCATTTTACATACCAGAAAAAACTCTAAATAAAACAAAAATTTAAATATAAATAAAACCATTAAAGTAACATAAAATAATATGGAAGAATTCCTTTAAAACCGAAAGTGAATACAGCCTAACTATTTCTGAAAACCCAGAATCCTTAAAATACTAACAACTTACTACGTAAAGAAAAAAATTTCCATTTGGCCAGAAATAATAAGCAAAATTAAAGGGTATATGACAGCGCAGAGTGGAGCGGCTGCCAGAGATGCCTAACTTTGTGTTCTGAGGAGCGGCCAGCGTCAAAATGGAGCGGGCCAGGGACCGTTTACACCTGAGACGGACCACAGAACAGCACGTACCAGAGGTAGAAGTCCAAGCCAAACGGAGAAGAAGAGCCTCACTGAGCAACCAGGAGTGTCACCTGTACCCAAGACGATCTCAGCAGTACCTGTGGTGGATTTCCAGGTGGAACTGAGACAGGCATTCTTAGCTGAGACACCAAGAGGTGATTAAAGCAGTGTTGGAACACCCAGGTAGCTGATTCCAAGAGAGAAAACAAAACAAAACAAAACAGGTTAGAGTTGATGCAGTCATGATCAAGAATAAAGAACTAATTAAAGGGTAGCGTGTTTGGAGGTCATTTAATTATTTGGGATATGTTCAAAAAAATTCTTTTTTCTTAAAGGCTTCATACAAATAAACACATAGCAGAAAGTTTAAAAGAGTAAAAGCAGGATCTTAATGCTTTTACCCTGACACTTTTGTCATGTGTTACTTTCCAGACATTGTATAGTCCTTGCTTTTTAGGTAGTTTTATTCATATTTAACTTGTACTGATTTTCAACTTAACATATGAAAAATATTTCATTATAAATAGCTGATGAATAGCCTGCTAATATGTTTTATAATTCCTTTTTGTGAGAAACTTCATTTCTTCTGCTGGTAATTTGAAATAAAGCTTCAGTGAATTGCTTTGCATAAAACTTTAGATAGGATCATTTCCTTGGATATGCAGAGGTAAAAATAAATAGAGTCAAGGAATTTGAAATTAAGGTACATTTTCTGAATTGTATTATGAATTATATTAGTCTGTATTGTTGTGAAAAAATATAGTGCCAGTTACACTTTCATCTGCACTGGTTATGTTAATTACATACAATTTGTTTCTATTGAATTATAAATACACATCACATCCATTAGCAAATGAGAAGCTAAGTATTTCCCGTGCTTATTTACTAATTATTTTTTTGTTTTATCTTTTTCTTACCTTGTTTTTACCAATGTGTTTGAATCAGCTGACAATGTAATAAAGCTATTAATCTATGATTTTTCAACGTTATGTAGATTTATTTACAGTGTGTCTTCTTGTGTTGGTTGCTTAGATTTTTAGGAAAATGCTATTAATTTTGATTTAATACTTTATTTTTCCTTTCTGACTTTTTAAAATTTTAAGATCTCAATCCAAAGGGCTTAAAATATACTTTTTAGAAACTAAGAGAGGAAAGGGGTTTATAGATGAGTTTTCTTCTAGATTTTCTTTATTTCTGTTTTGAAATATAACCCCTCAACTCAAATTAATTAGGCTTGTTTATGGCCATCATTTCGAATTTTAAAGCAAAGGGAAAACCCTCCCTAGCTGAATCCTTTACCCAACATTCCCCAGTAATTGCTTGGATTTGATTGCAAACAACAGAATCTGATCATTGTCCTCAGCTGTTCCCCAGAGTAAAGGCATTTTTTAAATAAGTGCTCATATGACATTTTTTAACCAAGAATTTTTTGGGTCCTCAGTGCAGTTTACATACTCTTGTAAGTTCCTGAGTAAAGTATTTAAATTATACATTATGATCTATAAGTAGGGCCATCCAATTTGCTAAGTTTCAAGTGCTGGTTTCATCTAAACAGTACTAGTTACTAGGATTGTTCTAGAGCAGGAGTTGGTAAAGTATCTGGCCCATTTATTGCCTGTTTCTGTAAATAAAATTTTATTGGCACACAGCCATGTCTTATTTATTTAAGTATGGCCTATGGCTGTTATGGGCAGTACAGTGGCAGATGGGAGTATTTGTGACAGGTTGAATGGCAGGCAAAGTCTACAATATTTATTACCTTTCCCTTTAAAAGAAAAAGTTGGGTAACCTCTCTCTTAGAGAACCACTTTCAAAGATGAAGACACTAAGGTGGAGGCAATAGGGGAGTGGTGATACTATACAATGTGATGAAAGGAAAGGGGCTATAGAAGGAGAGTATATGAAGTAAATATTCCAGGGTAGAGAACCAGATGAATTTCTGGGATAAAGGTCAGGTCTAAGACTCGTGCTAAAGTCTGCTATACATGTAAATGGGTAAAGACATTTTAACAATTGATATGTTTTCTTTTTCATTATAAAAATCTAAATCATGTCAGTGATAGCCAAGAAAAATGGGAAGGTAAACCACAGACTTTAAATACCCATGTTTCAACCGCGGCAGCACGAGTTTGAATTTTCTTTCATTCTGCCCATTTGCTTTTCTTTTGAAAATGTAGTTAATCGTAATCATGCTTTTAAACTATTCCACTTATATGTATATAATTAATGTTCCTTCATTTTATTACATAGTCCTCCCAACTATCATTTGTAATGAATAAATAATGGTCCATTCATAAAAAAAGGGTATATGACAGATTGATGGGGAAACATCTATAACCATATCACAGATAAATGGTTAGTCTTTCTAATATATAGGAAGTTTTAGAAATCAATAAGGGAAGGATTAGCAACAGTAAACAAAAGGATCCAAAGGTATAAACAGATAATTCTCAGAAAAATTCAAATGACTCTTTGACAGATGTCAAACTCAGCTATAAAATGAGAAATGCAAATTACCCTGAAATACCATTTTTAACCTTTCAGATTGGCAAAAACTCAAAGTTTTATGGAGCTGTGGAGTGTAAAATTTTACTATCCCTATGCAAGGCAAATAGGATCTATCAAAGTTACAAATACATATAATTTTTGACAGAGCAATTCTACTTTGGGGTTTATGCAACAGATATAAGTGCTTGAATATGTGCATAATAATGTATGTATAACTGTATTCATTGAAGCATTATCAACAAAGGATTGGAAAATTACCTTACCATTTTTCAATAGGGGACTGGTCAAGTAAATTATAGTATATTCAATGGGATTTAAAAATTGCATAAATTCTACATACTGACTGAAATGGAATATTGTTTACAAAAAAAGCAAAGCTTAGAACAGTGTGTTTAATATACCATCATTTTTGTAAAAAGTGAGAAACTAAGGTATATATTTGGTTTTGTTTGCATATACAAATAGAAACGCTGAAAGGATGTGCAAGGAACTAATAATAATAGTATTCTAATGATGTGGGCCATGGGAACTGGATGGAGACAAGTGTGAGATCAGGAGGAAGACTTTTCAATGTATACTTTTTTAATATATTTAACCATGTGCACTAATTTCCCACTCAAAACAAATCGATTTTTTAAATGAAAACTTAAGATGATATAGGTGAGACAATTCATTCTCCCTGGCCCAGTCACCACTCCTTTTTGTGAAACCCTCCAGAAAAATATGCCTAGAGACAACAAATGCAAAAAAGTAAAATAAAATGCAACATCTATTACTAGGTGAGTGAGGTTTTGGCCCCAAACTCCACAGATGAACCACCTGGAGAACTCTTTCAGCCTTGTGTGGAGACGTAAATGGACTCCATCCTCTTGAAAGCAAATTGGAATCTCGGAGTTACCTACACCCAGGGTCAGAGAAAGAGAAAGCAGAGAGAGAATAGGAGCAACATTTTCTCCAAAGCCCAGGGGCAACCTAGGCCTTCTCCAGTCAGAGCTGTAGCTGAGGGCTAGGCTGCCACACAATCAGATTGGTGCCTGAAACCCTCTTTCCTCTGCCTCGTAGAAACGTTGGAAGGGAGATAAATGTCCCTCAGTATCTTATGGTTAGAATGAGAAGAGAAAGCACACATACTCTGATTTTCACTCCTTCAAGGCCCCACTTCTAGAAAATGTGAATCAATCCATATCATGGAACTGGAGCACTATTCCTTGTTTGGGGGAAATGGATTTTATTGACCTTGATCAACACTCAGAGACAAGCGGTTAAGGGAGAGCCCTGTGCTCCCCACAGAGGCTAACTAGATGTTTCCAAGAATAAATTCAGGAGTTTATCAGTTATAAAAGACACGGGTTTATTCTTTCCTGTCAATAAATATTTACACATACATAACCTACATGAATTGAATCTACAATGGGCATACACTTTTTACAAATTGAAAAAAATCTCACATTTCCCCAACTGGAAATGTAATTATAGGTAATACAATGCACACAGTTTCAGCTTAAATTTTCAATGGAGCATTTCTGCATGCTAACATAGACACTGAAGCTGTTCTATGGAGGCCCCAGGGACAGATCTATTCAATCATTTGCATACTATTAAACGACACTTTTCTAGTGAAACTAGAAGGTATTAAGCCTCTATCAATGTATTTTCTAATCTATTTTATCAATGTTGCCATGAGAGGTTCAGAGGTTAAATATTTCCATGTGTGGCTCTTCAATTTTTTTCATAATTCACGTGAATTAGAAGTTTAAATGTAGTATAATAATTTAATAATATAAAACTTAATTACCTAGTATTTAGAATATGAGGATTCTGGACAGCCAAAAATTCTAGATAATTGAGTCAGTCATCATTATGAATATTAGATCATATCTATATAACATATATAGATATTATATACCTATATAATACAATAGATATATAGAATCTATCATATAGAATATTGTATATAATCTAATATATAATTTATTCTATATAATCTAATATGTAATCTATTATATGGATCCATAATAGACATTATATATACATATGCATAATAGATATAAAAAGGCCTATTAAAATATGTGGATTTATTTGCATAGCTTAGCTTTTTCACCTATTTCTTGTTTTTTTCTCCCTGCCATTATTATCAGTGACCCCGTATAGCACTTTTTCTCCCTATTCCTAATTTTCTCATTTTCCATCTACTATGAGCTGAGGAATCATGTTGAAGGTTCTTTAAATAAAATGTAATGTAAGATTAGGCTTTGAAATAAGGGCTAAGGGAATCACTTGAAGCCATGGGCATGGGATTTTAATGCAGGTACTTAGAGACATCTACTTTGGCTGGGTAGAGAGCTTTGTTGCTTATTGCTTTGGGCTACCTCTATTAGAAGACTGTGACACTGTAAAAGTTTGAGCAAAATTAGGCTACCCCATTTTTTTATTCCTTGATTTTTTATAAAAAGAATTGTATTAAAATGCATATAAAATCATAAGATAAAATAATTTTTTAAAGTAAAGAAAAAATGAGGTGAAATGTAAGGCAAAGGGAAAGAAAAGAGAGCCAGGGGAAAGACTCATCACAATGCCAACCAGTCCTCTAGATGAGTAACAGATTTGCTTTCATGCTTTGTAGTCAATCCAAAGAAGGTAACAAAATCCATGTTGTCCACTTAGTGTAAATAAAACAAGTTGTTTCAACAAAGCACAGATTTTGTGGATAGGGAGTCCAGAAAGCAATTTTTCCTTGGTTTCTCATCAAGAAGTCATTGTGAAACATAAAAATAACACCCTCAACCACTTTATAAGAGATGCAAGGATAAATATCACCGGACTGTTTTTATAAAATTCTACAACATAAGTCAACAGCACAACTCAATGGAAAAAATTCTATGGGGGAAAGAAAATGTTGCAGCTCACTGAAAACACATAAAATGACTTATTCCAAAACAAAACAACAGTTGACTATGGTTGCTCCCGGTGGTCCAATGATAGTGTTTTTGACAGTGTCAGGTACACACTTGGTCAGATGACAGTGTGGATCTACTTAACTCCTCCAATCACTGAAGGAGGCCCTCCAAGTCCCAGCAGTCTGCCCCAGTTCCTCAGCACATCAGATAAATCTTGATTTAAGCCAAGGAAACACAGTGGTGAACTTCACTGTTATTCCAAATATCCACATAAAATATGGTTGCTCACTATGGGCTTTAGAACAAGGAAAGTAGAGACAAATTAATCAAAGGAAACAAAACACTCATTGGAGACATTACTGTCAGTGGTTAATAGTCAATGCATGAAGCAACCTGGATGAAGTACTAGCTTATGGCTAAAGGCACATCCAACATAAAGAGGGGAAAAGTGAAAGAAATTTCAACATATGAATACAGTACTATTCTTTTTTTGCCTGTGAAAGCAAGCCAAAATGTTAACACTGACTTCTTAACTTTACTTTCTATATAAACAAGCAGCATTAGCATTTCCCCAGAGCAAAGGGTAGAAAATTGTTCATAATGAGGTAAGATTTGGAATTAAAAACACAAACAGCAGTGTACTTGAACAAAGTCAAATTATCTAGTGCAAACAATGGATCAATTGAGTGAAAAGATAACCAAATCTCCAATGCCCAGGGGCCTAGAAGGATAGCTATTACACTGAAAGATTTTATGCATCAATTTTCTTACATGTTAGAGAAGGGAACAGTTTAACCTTGACACCAAGAGCTCTGCACACACCAATGCCTAAAGGTAACTTAGCGCTCAATTGAAGTAGGTCAGGAACCTCTTGGAAAGATGGATGACCGTCAGCTATTAAATTAATTTTTAACTATATACTCAAAGAGTGGACATTAAAGATTCATTGAGCTTTGCAGTTCTAAAGAAAGAGTGCCAGAAGTACAGTTCTTAGAATGTAAGCCCTAAAATACAGAGACTATTTCTGTAGAAATCACTTTGCTCAGCACCAAAACCATGTCAATGAATACTAAAAGTACTTAACAAATACTTTTTTTAAAGAGGATGCTAAGGAATCAGGACTCTCGATTGGAAGAGACAGATACCCCTCTCAAACCAGCTATCTCAGAAAAGGAACTGGCAGCTGCCCTAACCAAACTTCGGGAAGATCATGGGCAAAGCTGGGCCTCAAGCTAGGACCAGGACACAAAAAGGCACCAAGACTCCCTATCCCTAGGTCTTTCATTGCCACTTTCTTAGTGTGTTAGCTTTTTCCCCTCCAACCTGAGGCCCACTTCTTCTCCACAGCAGGAAACATAAATCCAGTGGCTCTCTGCTAGCATCTTTCTAAGCTGAGATTAAAAGTTTCTCTTTGTTTACTTCCTTCTGTGATTGGTCCAACTGAATCACCTGCCTACTCTCTGGCCAATCCTGTAGCCACGGTGTGGTTTCTGTCACTGGCCCAGCTTGGGTTATGTGCCTACTCTTAAAGTTAGGGGCAGAGATTTGTGATTGAAATTAGGGAAGAGAAGTAGTTCCTGCAAAAGAAAGAAGAAAGTACTGAACTATAGAGAGAGAGAAGGAATAAGTCAAATAAACTACTCATCGGAAACGTAGCTTATTTTGCTCTACCGAGCGTTTTGGACACTTCAGGCCATGTAGAAGTTGCTTACAGGATAGAGAATTGCTTCAGAACACTAGACACATGATCTCATTAAGGTCATTAAGGTCTCAGTAATCTTTCTTTATACCCTGTGCTAGACCAGCATGAATAAAGGCTGATTTCAATGTCCCATAATTGACAGCAAGAGTGACACCAATGTGTACTGCTGGTAATAGAAGCCAGTATTCTATCCATAAGGAACAATCAAAATTATAAAACTCATTCAAAGAAGTACAGTTGTATTAAGAGGGCATGGCCGTAGATCACCATGTGGCTCAACAGAAATACTTGAGAGCCTCATGTGTTAAGAGGCAAGAATGGCTTTTATATAAGATATTATCTCCATGGAATTGGGTGTTTCTAAGGTAGTTAAAACAAACCTCTTCCAGCAATAAGTTGAACTGGATATTCTGAAAAGCCCTTACTGTAAAACATATACAGAATAGTAGATAAAATACAGCAAACATCCATTTAAATACATCCATTTAAATTATATCCATTTAAGTTGTGTTTTCAAGAGAGTGAGAGAAATATCTTGGGGGGGGAGGGGTGGCGCGGGAAGGGGAAAGAAACAATACCACAAAGCAGAAAACCTGAATGGTCAAAGGGAACAAAAACTATGACTGCTCTGGGAACGTTTGCTGATCCCAAGAATCTAGAAACTTCGATTTCAAAGCTGTGCAAGGGACAGAAGACAAGGCTTTGGGCCTCCGCAAGGTAAAGAGTTGGAAGTGAGATCCTTGCATAAATTCAGAACTCATGAATCAGGAAATAAAAGCTTCTAAGAAAAGTAAAGAAGTGAAAAAGGGACTTATCCATCTCGGTCTGAGTCCTGGGAAAGGAAAAAAATTCCCCCTTGAGAATGAAAAACCACAGTCCTACCCTGAAACAGGTTAGGATTTTGAGTTTATACACTTCAGCAGGGTCTGAGAAAACCTAAGCCAAGAAACAAATGTGAAGAAATCCCAGGTAGGGAATGTTTTGGAACCCGAGGCTGAAACAAACATAAAACTTCCTTGAGTGACATACTCACAACTGGGGCCCACAAACTTCCCACCAGTTAAGAATGGCTGAACAAGCACCCACAAATCAAAACTGCAAAACACATAAATTATGTGTTGATTCTGCTGACTCTGGCCCATATTAGCTTATTTCCTTATGTAGAAGTAGAAGGGGGTCAAGAATTTTTAAAACTCCATCAATTCAATAGGAGTCAGGAAAGAAACATAAATAATTGAGGCAAAAAAAAAAAAAAAAAACCCATCTAAATAAGACAGTATAATAAATCTGAATGTCAGTAATCATCATAAATCTAAATGGCTTAAACCAGTCACTTAAACACAAATAATGAAACTAGACACAAAAACTTAATCCACCTGTGCAGTTTAAAAGAGCCCACCTAGGGCTTCCCTGGTGGCACAGTGGTTGAGAGTCCGCCTGCCGATGCAGGGGACACCGGTTCGTGCCCCGGTCCGGGAAGATCCCACATGCCGCGGAGTGGCTGGGCCCGTGAGCCATGGCCGCTGAGCCTGCGCATCCGGAGCCTGTGCTCCGCAATGGGAGAGGCCACAACAATGAGAGGCCCGCATACCGCAACAACAACAACAACAAAAGACAATAAAAGAGCCCATCTAAAACATGAGGATATATACAAAGAACTCTTAAGACTCAACAATAAGAAAACAAACAACCCAATTAAAAAATGCACCAAAGACCTTAACAGACTCCTCACCAAAGAAGATATTCATATGGCAAATAAACATATGAAAAGATGTTCCACAACATGAGTCATCAGGGACATGCACTTTAAAACAAGTGAGAGATACCACTATACACTATTAGAATGGCCAAAACCCAGAACACTGACAAAACCAAATGCTGACAAGGATGTGGAGCAACAGGAACTCTCACTCACTGCTGGCAGGAATGCAAAATGGCACAGCCACTTTGGAAGACAGTATGGTGGTTTCTTACAAAACTAAATATACTCTTACCATGCGATCCAGCAATTGTGATCCTTGGTATTTAGCCAAGGCTTTGAAAACTTATGTCCACACAAAATCTGCACATGGATGTTTATAGCAGTTTTATTTACAATTGCCGAAGTTTGGAAGCAACCAAAATGCTCTTCACTAGGTAAATGGATAAACAGGTGTCCCTATGATGGAATATTATTCAGTTCAAAAAAGGAAATGAGCTATCAAGTCAAGAAAAGAAATGGAGGAAACTTAAATGTATATTACTAAGTGAAAGAAGCCAATCTAAAAAAGACTACATACTGTGTAATTCCCACTTTATGACATTCTGAAAAAGGCAAAACTATGAAGACAATTTAAAAAACAGTGGTTTGTCGGGAGAGAGGGAGGTGGAGGGAATGAATAGGCAGAGGACAGAGGATTTTTAGGGCAGTGAAAATACTCTGTGTGATATTATAATAATGGATATTCATCATTATACTTTTGTCCAAACCCATAAAATGTACAACACTAAGAGTGAACCCTAAGGTAAACTATGGACTTTGGGTGATTAGGATGTGTCCACGTAGGTTCATCCTTGGTAAAAAAAAAATAAATGTACCATTCTGGTGAGTGATGGGAGTAGGGAGTAAACTCAGCATAGAGCACAAGCATTGTTGTGTGTTTCCTACTGGTAAAAGATCCAGACCATTAAAATAATCAGTCCTTTAATCCTTCCTTCTGATGATTCACATCCTCAAAAGTCTATCAAATCTTATCAAAATATCATTTACACAAGAAGCATTCAATGTACATTTTAATAAAAATAGAGCAGGTTTGAGGAGAAGAACTACAGTAGTAATAGCTGCAGTTCAAACTGTTCTATTTTATACTTCAAGGTTTCCATCTTCCACTACTACCATTTCTACCTCCCTGCTCTTTGCTCCTCATTTCTCTTATCTAGTTATTGCTTTCCTCTCTTCATTCAGACCCAAAGGGATAAGAAGTGGTGGAAAATCACAGAGGACTGGTAAGATCTAGAAAATGGGGCCCAAGAAGACCTTTTGATCCATCTTGCATAACGTCAGACCTAAGTGCTTTTCCATTTGGGGCCTTTCTCAGTTTCTCCTTTTCTTTTACTTTTGCTCCTGTCTAAGCATCACCTGCTCTGACTTGAAACACTGCTTCTAACATCCCCTAACACAAAGAAATAACCAAAGCCCTGAAAGGCCTGGAGATCAGGGATAAGTATTTGAATCATTTGACTTTAAACCGATTCTTGAAAAATCCATTAGCTTCAACACAGCATCTATATGCACAGAGAAAACTTCACCCACACACCACTACAAAAGCAGTAGCAGCCTTTGCCATGAATCTTGGGAATCCCCTCATTTTTCCTGAGATGCAAAGGTTGGCCAGGCCTGCTTTGTCAGGAATGACATTGTTATGTAAGGATCATAGGTGGATGGGGCTGGGTGTGTTATGGTATATAAGGGATGAAAGTGGGGATATTTCTTATTTACAAATGTATGTCCTTTATTCTCCAATGTCTGAGTTCAAACACCTCTCAGTTCATATCTTTGAACAAAATCTCACTGCATTAATAATGTCATAATTCCATTGACTTTAACCTGATTAAATATGCACTTGTCTTTAAAGAAAAAACTGGAGAAAATGTGCTTCGTCAAAGAATTTACAATGCCTGCAGTGTATGGAAATGGTTTTGTTTCAGACATAATGTAGGATCATGTCTAGAAAGCTGTGCTGCATCTGCACATCTCATATAGATTTACTTCCTGGACTTGATTTGCTGTTGTTTTTTCCTTTGTGCCAGGCATTGCAGAATTAATATTTTTATCATCATTAGAGAATAATAGTTTATTTACTGAATCAAAAGTGCAATCTTATTCCATCACATTTCAAAGTCAGTACATGCTCAGGGGCCCTTTTGAAGGTCATTAAGCATCACAGAGCAAGTCACGATATACATTTCCCTCCACACTGAGGATGCAGAAATCACAACACTCTGATTGACCTTGGCTGTATTGTGAGGAGACCGTTTTGGTAACCACAGGTTACTAGCATTGAGCTGCTACGTGACCAGTTGCACAGAACTTCACTTAAGTTACTGAATAAAAACTGACTTGGGATCTTTAGTGTGATGGTAGTTGGGGTTGACAGCAGTGCTACAGGAATAAGGACTGGTTCCCAGAGCAAGTCTATAAAGAGCAAAGTGGTGAATGTATTATCAACCACACAATTTCTCCAACAGGTCAACTGTAATTTTCATACAGCTGAACCAGAGTCCTGAAGTGAATATTGAGTAAGAGCAGCCCTATCTTTATTCCAAAGCACCTGAATTCTCTGAATTTTATTAATACGCTATTTTGTTCTATCAAATAAATTCCACTTGATTCCTTAAAACAACTTCTGCAGCAGTTTGTAGGTAAAATTATAAATTTGCATAATTACTTCATTTGAAGTTATTAAACTGCTAAGGCAGCAAAAGTGATTAAACTAACTTTCACTGAACCCTAATCATTCAGGGAAACAATACCTTTCCCCTCAAAAAAGTACCAATTTCCTAGAAATGCACTTCATGGCTTTATTTCCTTTGCTAATTCACCCTGGTTATTTAATTCAATAACTTTTATAAAGTTAAAATTATAAAGATTTAATTGACTTTTGCTTCACTTCCAATTATGTCTAATTTGTTTCTATTCAGTCTCATTAAATCCAATTATGGTTGGACTAATTGTAATTATTCCCAATAGTTCATTTACTCTAAAATAAGGACTCTCTCCTCTGTTACTTTCAAGTAATTTTTCATCAGAGTTAGGTAGGGTCTATTAATTATATTAATATAAGTGGCTTCTTATATGCATCAATAAGTTTGCATTTAGCAGTCAGGCAATCCCTGCAACTCAGCAAAGCTAGCAAGACCTTAGATACAGCACAGCTATATAGGTAGCTTCCCAGTAGCCGTCATTAGTATCAGTTGTAATTGGTAATCAGTTGGTTTCACATTTCATTACCCTAGTTATAGAAACTTGTAAAAAACTACAGAATTTGAATAAAAGGAAGAGAAGGACAATATGAATAACATTCACAGACATTTGGAAGAGGTGGTACTTTCTCAGAAATGATGCATTCCTAGAGCAAGATCATTTTGTATTTTGTTTTTTAAATATCTATTTCCATTTTGACAAATTATCATAAAAGTCCAGAAAGGAACACGTATAACAAAATTTCTTTAAAAGGTAATCTGGGCTTTCATTTAAGACTATATTAAAGATTCATTACTAATTTTTCTTAGAAGGAAAAAGCAATAAGTTACTTTTGTATGATGAAAAGCAGAGAGGACGAGAAAATGGAACAATAAATGTTTCAAGTGGGAAAAATGGGATTTCTTTTTTGGTTTCTTACTGATTTTCTATCCTGATATCAGAAAATACGGGAAAAGACAAAGCACATTTTTCAAGATATATAGGACTTGAAACAAATGATTGTTAAAAATTATTTTGCAGAGCTAACAAAAATCTCTGTGACTCATTTCTTCCATCTAAAGAACCTAAGATACTGTATGATTCTATTTATATGAATTCTTGAAATAAAATTATAGAGATGAAGAACAGAATAGTGGTTACCAAGGGTAAGAGCTGCAGGGGAAGAGGGTAGGTGTGGCTGCCAAGGGATACATAAGGAAGCCTTGTGATGATAGTACAGTTCTTCATCTTGATTGTAGTGGTAGTGATGACACAAATCTACACACATGATAAAACTGTATAACTATATCAGGTTTTGATACTGTACTATAGTGATGTAAGATGTCACCATTGGGAGAAAATGAGTCAAGAGTACATAAGATGTCCCTGTACGTTTTTTTGCAAGTTTCTGTGAATTTATAATTATTTCAAAATAACTTTTAAAACGTAACACCTAAAATCCATCACTTTCAGAAAGAAAAAAAATGAGGACTAATGGATCTGTTCAATAATGTCAAATATGCAGTAGTCCATAAGAGAGCCATTTTCTGTCCATTCACAATGTAGCCGCCATTTAGCCTCCTTCTGTTGTGCTCTGAAGGACTTGAGCACTTCCTATAACATTTGTTACTAATTTCGTACTGAACCAAAAAATGTAAAATGATAGAATAATTGTCTGTAATAACTGTGAAATAAAAATTATATCTCTGCCCCTGGTTCCTGACACAGAGCTCCTAAAAATCCCTATAGTTTCCTCATTGATAAGAGCACTAGGAGCATCTTTTGTTCCAATCTTTGACCCCATCCATGACACAGGGCTCCTAAATCCCCTGGAAGTTCCTGGTAGTAGTGTCTTTTGTCTTAATGAGGTGAGTCTTGGTGGGCTCCTGGGTGGGGCTGGTCACCAGAAAGGCCAAGCCAGGATTAGAGGCTTAGAATTTTCAGCCCCATCTCCCACTCTCCAGAGAGGGGAGAAGAGCTGGAAATACAGTTAATAATTGACCATGCCTACATGATGAAGCCTACATAAAATCCTAATAGTATGCAATTTGGAGGGCTTCCAGGTTGGTGTATACTTCTCCGAATCAGGAGGGTGATGCAGCCCAACTCCACGGGGACAGAAGCTCCTATGTTCAGGACCCTCCAAGACCATGCCCTAAGTACCTCTTCAATCTAGCTGTTTATCTGTATCCATTGTCATATCCTTTACTATATAATAAACCAATAAACATAAGTATTTCCCTGAGTTCTGTGAGCCACTCTAGCAAATAATCAAATCCGAGGAGATTGTCATGGGAACCTCCTATTTACAGCTGATTGGTCAGAAGCACACGTAACAACGTAGACTTGCAACTGGCATCTGAAGGAGTGGGGGCAGTCCTGTGGGACTGAGCCATTAACCTGTGGGACCTGACACTATCTCCAGGTAACTAGTGTCAGAATTGAGTTAAACTGTAGGACAACCTACTGGTGTCACAGAGTTGCAGGAAAACACACACCACAGACACACACACACACACACACACACACACACACACATACACACAACACATCTGGTGTCAGAAGTGTGAGTGTGATAGTAACAGAAAAACAAAAGGAAGAGTAGAGTAGGTTTTCTTTCCAATAACAACTAGTATTTTTATTTATAAGGGAAATAATGATAAAATATTAAACATTTGGGGCTTCCCTGGTGGCACAGTGGTTGAGAGTCCGCCTGCCGATGCAGGGGATGGGGGTTCGTGCCCCGGTCTGGGAGGATCCCACATGCCACGGAGTGGCTGCGCCCGTGAGCCATGGCTGCTGAGCCTGCGCATCCGGAGCCTGTTGCTCCGCAACGGGAGAGGCCACAGCAGTGAGAGGCCCGCGTACCGCAAAAAAAAAAAAAAAAAAATTAAACATTTGGGGTAAAGGATAGGATATTGATAATGTTGCGATGGCAAAATACATCGGAAAGACAGCAAAATAAAGGAATTGGAAATAAAATAGCTCAGTACTATGAGGAAATCCTGGAACTGAGAAGCAGAAGAGTTGAGGTTACACTGTGTTTCTGCCTTAAACCTGATGAATAAATTTGGATAACTCACTCCCTTTCCCTGAGTCTCAATTTTTTTTTTTTCTACAAAATATTGATAGAAGGAAATAGACCATCTCCAAGGTCCCAAAATACTGGCATTCTCTAACTCTATATAATTGGATCTCTAATTTCAATTTTAATAATACTTATGTGCTGCACTGCAGGCAGTATGTCTAAACACTCATGTTGGTCCTAATAAATAATTAAATCTAGCATTTGGCAGCTGGAGGCTATTGCACTGTTAAGTATTCTTGAAACTCATTCTATCAGTGTATCAAGAAAAAATGCTAACAACTTAATAGATATAAAGCCTATCAGCAATGGCAACTGCTGTGTTATCTCAGAAGACCTTGTGAGGATAATGCTAAGAAGCGGCTTATGCTGAAAATTAGCCTAATTTTCCCCCAAGATGCATCAAAATGATTAACCATTTCATTCATAGCAATTCGCTGCTCTGAAATATCCAAATATCTTCCTAAAATTTGCAGTTTCCGGACTGACATTATACCAGTTCTTTATGCAAGTATTAATTGCATCCTCATTTGCTGAAGCATCATGAATAATAGCAACCTTGCAATTCGTTGCAACATCTTTACACACTTGTTTATACTTGTGATCATAATAATGTCAACCTTAAAATTCTTATCAAAAAAACCCAGGAAAGAAAACATGTAACATGGGGCTAAATATCTAGGATGCCCATAAACAGTCAACAGATAAAAGGCAATACAAGTAATCTCTGACAGTGCTATGAAAAGACATCAAGTTGAGCATTATCAAGTTAATAAAAAAAATTTCTTAACTAGCTGCTGAACATTAAAGTTATAATGTCTGCAACCGAGATATAAGCCTATTCGAGAATAAAGGTAATATACACATGAACATCTCTGGTAAACTCTAGCTGACCCCAGCATGAGAGAAAACAGGGAGGAAGTGTAATGAGATATTAGATGTCCCAATATAAGGCCTGACTCTCCAGGAGGTGAAGGAACAGTATTACTGCCCCACATGACTCTTTTCCATCTGTTTTGATCATCCAGGCAGACCTATACTGAAACAAAATGAAAGCACTAACATACAGTTTCCTTGGCTGCATTTTTCTTAGTTTCACACAGAGAAATGCGTAGTCATAGTGTCACACACCACACTCCTAACCCCAGGATTTTGCATTCTCAGGCTATTGGTCACAAAATGCACAAGGCAGTGCAAACATATCACTATAACTAGAAATACTGCACAAAAGAGACATTCCACAGATAGCTGGTCAGAGCAAAACAATGATTCTGGGGCACCAGCAATCCCACCTGACACAATGTCCTAGTTTCTTTGTGGGCTACCAGTTGATTCCCATCCCCCTGAAGGCACAACAGAATAGAACACAGAAAAATTCATAGAGTAGCCACTCGGGGTGGGCCTGACATTAAAAATTCTGCACATACAGGAACAAAATGAACCAGTGGGATTCTCTTTTTGGGAAATTTAAATTGGGAATGTATAGAAATCGGGCACTCGGCAATAGAAGCCAAAGTGGAAAAATTATGAGATAGAGAGAGGTTTTGAAGGACCAAAAGTGAGCCAAGGTTAAACCAGGAGTTCAGAGTAACTGCTGGTCCCTCCCCAGCCCCAGTCTAGGGACTGAGCTAGGGTATAGGAATATCATGGAGACAATTTATAGCTCAGATCCAAGAGATAATATTTTTAGCCACCAAGTTGAAAGGGAGCTATATTCCTAGTGCCAGGCTCCCCCACACTTTATCAGGGCCAGACAGAATTGGTATGGATACTTTTACCCACCACAAAATGATATAATAAGGGACAAAGAGAGTTTTAAGAGAGAACATTCAGAAAGCCAGAGACTACCCTTCCTCCATTTTGCGTGATTACATGAGAGGTGGGTAGTGTAAGGCCAGCATGCTCAAAAAGTCTATGAAATTTGGATCACACCAGGATCCCAAAGTAAAGATTGGTGTGTCAGAGATTCTCAGGCCATTTGTGGGCCCAGAATAGCCAAAGAAGACAGCAAGGTCACGGATGGCCAGATAATCTCCCTCATCAAAGGGCTTCAAGTAAGCTAAATAGACTTTTATGGAGGACCTACAGATAGAACTGCCCACTATTGGCGGGAGGAATGGAGCTATACCTTGTATAAGGCTAAGAAAGTGATACATAGCTTTCCACTAAAGACCACTGATTTCCCACAAAAAGACGAAGTTTCAGCTGCCTATACCTGTATTTCCAGAGACCAGACCAAATAGACAACAACCCAGAGCCACCAGTGACATGACAATGAAATAGCTGCTCAACTACCCTTTTTAGACACCCATAATAGTAGACTGCCCTCCTTCCTTTCTGCCTGCTCTTTCTGGACATGAAAAAAAAAAAAAAATGTAGTCATGGAGTTTAGGGATAGCCTGCAAGAAATAAAAAGGAAGCTGAAAGGAAGAAAGAGCTTAGAACTGTGAACAGCGATTGAGATATTAATACCTGCCTTAAACTTTTAAAAATATTACCACAGTAACCCAAGGTTACTAAAATGGGATGGGATATGGTCTAGGGAGACTAGGAGTTCAAAATTAAGAAAAGACTAGAGTGAGATTCCATTTCATTAGTCTTCAGAGAAATATAAGAAAACATTGGGATAACACTATACCTCCACCAAAATAACAAAAACTTAAAAATTGAAAATACCAAGTGTTTACAAGGATGTGGAGTAACTGGAACACTCATGTACATCTGGTGAAAATCAAACTGGTACAATTTTGCAATATTAAAACTGAACCTTTTCATATCTTGTGGTCCAGCAATTTCAACCCTAAGGACAAGAGCACTAAGTGACATGGTAGCTAAATGTAACAAGGCTCTACTGATACTTACATTCAGAAAGCTTCAAGCTTCACAAAAGGGGTCAGATTGCCCTTAGCACAGGACACTCACAATCTAGTCTGTTATAAGTGCTCAATAAATTTTTATGAAAGGGAAAGGAAAAATGGAGGGAGGGAAGGAAAGAGGGGAGGGGGGGATAAACACAAGCACTTGGGAATTAATTCCATGTAACCATTTCTGATCAAAAATGTCAAGTTAGGGGCTTCCCTGGTGGCGCAGTGGTTGAGAGTCCGCCTGCTGATGCAGGGGACACGGGTTCGTGCCCTGGTCTGGGAAGATCCCACATGCCGCAGAGCGGCTGGGCCCGTGAGCCATGGCCGCTGAGCCTGCGCGTCCGGAGCCTGTGCTCCGCAATGGGAGAGGCCGCAACAGTGAGAGGCCCGCATGCCGCCAAAAAAAAAAAAAAAAAAAGTGAAAAATGTCAAGTTAGGAAAAAAAAATATCACTGGAAAACCACTTCATTTCTTCTTAGGTACATGTTATCCCTTGAAAGAACAGAGAAATTATAGTTTATATATTTTATGTAATAATTAAAGAAAATTAGAATCTGAAGAAAATTCAGATAAATACATGGAAATACAAAATTAGACACCTAAAATTCAGAAAAGTTGGTAAATATTAATGAAGTGAAAGATTAGACAAAGAAATCAGGGAGTGGAGTACGAGTTAGAGAGTAGGCCTGGGGGACTTCCCTGGTGGCACAGTGGTTAAGAATCCACCTGCCAATACAAGGGACAGGGGTTCAAGCCCTGGTTCAGGAAGAGCCCACATGCCGCAGAGCAACTAAGCCCGTGTGCCACAACTACTGAGCCCACACTCTAGAGCCCACGAGCCACAACTACTGAGCCCACATGCCACAATTACTGAAGGCCACGCCTAGAGCCTGTGCTCCACAACGAGAAGCCCGTGCACTGCAACGAAGAGTAGCCCCAGCTTGCTGCAACTAGAGAAAGCCTGCACACAGGAACGAAGACCCAATGCAGCCAAAAATAAATAAATAAATGTTTTTTTAAAAAAAGAAAGTAGCCCTGAATAAAAGAATTAAGTTATTTTTAATGTAGTTGAAGGACACTGGTTGGGATGGAAATCTACAGGATTCTGTCTTTTCTACTTATACCACTCTGATGGCAGTATAGTGCTTAAAAGAGATAAGGAAGATTGGAAAAATCACAGGTGATCTTTCTGCTTAAATAAAATTGTATCCAAAACCAGAAAAAAAAAGAATTTTTGTAATGGTCTCCTACTGTGGAAATCTCTATTTTAATAGAATTTTACATGTTTTTTGATTATTTGACTGGTTAGATTTCCACTACTTAAAATGCTTTTCCCCTCAAGTCTTGTTATTTGCTGAGGTTTCCATTGCAGATGCCCTCTATCCCCTTGTTACCAATTCCCAATTAATAGAAAGAGTCCATCTCTCTACAATGTAACCTCCAGGTTTTATTGATGCTGCTTTTAACTCACATCAGTTGTGTAACCCAGGACCCCTGATTTGCTCATGTTTTCATTTTGTGGCGTAAAACTTAACATGTCCAGCAGAAACATGAATAAGCAATTATCTATTAAATCAGTATTTCCCAGATGCAAGTTACTTAATGTTTCTATTAACCCTAAGAATGGCAAAGTTATGCAGCCTGCAGAACCAGTGAGTACTCAGTGGGAAATTCAGCTACTGTATATACACAATCATCATTTTAAAACAAAAGAGGAAAAAATTAAAATGTCTCTCTAGGCAAATAAACCTTTTGAACGAGCCTTCTTTTAACATTTCCCTATGTAATAAAATACAAATCAAAACAATTTTAGGTCACTTACAGAGGAAAAAATGATTTTAAAATCTGATGCTTCAAAAAAATGAGAGATAAGTCTAGCCAGTTTAATCAAAATGAAATGCTTTAGGAATTATGTATGATTAGTGTCCAAATAAAAACCTTAGCTTACTCTACATAGGAAGAGAATATAAATATTGGATGGGAAAACTCTCAGCATCTCTGTCTCGTCTTTTCTCAAGAGCACATTGAAATCCTTCATCTTTCTCATCATTTCAAACACAAACCAAAATACACACAAAAATTTTGCTAATCATAAGGATAACAGCAAATTTTAAATCTTGATTCTAAAAGCCATTCTCAGGCTACAGTTATTAAAATGTGTCTGCCAGCACTTAGCACAGAATGGGGTACTAGGAGGCAACGAATGGGTACTCATTAGACTGCTTATCGCAGCCAAACTAGCGCAACAAAAATGCTGCTGGAAGCAAGTCCTCTCGCAGCATGTTCCTCCTTTGTACTATCCTATACCCCACTGGATTTCTCCATCCCTTTTTCTTATCTCTGCCCCTAGGAGCCCTACTGTTCACATGAGCCTGTCCTGGGCCAGCCACTCCCAGCCTAGTGTGAGCGTTACCCTGTCCGCGGTCAGGGCAAAGACAGCAGGTAAAGCAGGAGGGAGCAGATCAGGGGTAGGGCCCAGGTGACAGCAGTAACCAAAGATGGCTTAGCAGGGGCTAGAATTTAAACACTCTGAAAATGAGACTTCTGACCATATAGGGAGAAAATTTAGCACCTACCTATACCCTGTGCAAAGAGGGCTAAGCACAGCCACCATACTGAGGGCCTGATCCATTACCTGCTTGCTGGATGCTAGCTTCCGCCACCCTACCCCACACACACCTTGTCCTCTCAGGTCTTTCCTCACCAACTTCACCTCTGAGGTCTTTCTTCATCATTTCCCACCTCTTTCCTTTATCTTCATCCTATCCCATCATTCCTTCTTAGTTCTCAAGAACGATTATGTCTCTTCAAACTAAAAAGGAAAAAAATCTTTTCCTAACCTTGTGTCTCCCTCTTTACTGATGGTTCTCAAACAGGGATGATTTTGCCACCCCCAGCCAAGAGGATGCAACTAGGGGATAGGATGCTGCCGGCATTTCATGAGTAGAGGCCAGGGATGCTGCTAAACATTCTACAATGTACAGGACAGCCCCACAGCAAAGAATCATATGGCCCAAAATGTCAGTAGTGCTGGGGTTGAGAAACCCTGCTTTAGACATCACTCTCTAAACTTCACAGCTAAGCTTTCTGACATGTTGTCTATACTTAACAGTTTCTACCCTCACCCTTCCAACTCACAGCTAGACTCACAAGGATTTGCCGTCTGCCTTCTGTTTCACTCACACTGCTCTTGCAAAGATCACACACAATTCTCATACAGAAAAATTCAATAGATGCTTTAGTCTCTCCTTTCTTCTTTACTTTGCTTTTCAAAAGAGATAACCTTTTCATAATTGTGTTCTCTGCTGGTTTCTGTGACCTCATCACATCATTGGCCTCATGCTTGCAGGATAAAATCTGGATACCTCTCCCTGGCTCTCGAGGCCCTTATCTTCATGTTCACCATTGAACCCCAAGGGTCCTCCACTCACATCTTGCTTCCAGCCATGCAAACAAACCAGTTGCTGATTCCCAAAGAGGCCAGGCACTCTCTAACCTCTTCTTTTCTTCACATGCCACTTACTCTGCCTAGATGTCCTTCCTACCAGCCCACCTAATGAACCTTCACCCAACTTTCAAAATTCAGGGCAAATATCTCCTCCTCTGTGACGACTTTCTATGTCACAGACAGAATTCTGTGCTACTCTGGATGCCTCCCCCTGCCTGACATTATAACTCATAACACTTTTAGTTTATACCTGTTCTTATGTCTCTTACCACTCCCTTCCCCATGAAAATAGGAGCTCATGGAGCTGGGTTCTCTGTGTGTATAGCCAGAGCCTAGCACAATGTCTGGTAAATAGCTGGGGCTAACTAATAAAAGTTTGTAAAATGAATAAATAAACTAAATCACTTCAAAGCAAAAAACACAATTGTCATCTAAATAAGTTCTCAAGTTTATCCCATTATCTTTAAATTCTCTCTGCTTTTTCCTCTCTTCCCCATCCCTTGTAAATGAAAAGACCCATGATCTGTAAACCTTCCTAGCAAGGCTTAGGGTTTTAATGAGTTAATGTAATGAATTAACCTGCTTCAGAGACGAAGGAGACAGAGCACAAAGAAGTTAAAAAATTTACCCAGGTGGGAGCTATGATCTAAAGCCTGTATTCTTTACACTAATACTAATCCAAGCAGCGGAAGGCCCAGGGAAGGGAAACATTAAACCATGAAGGCAAGCGAGAGGGCTATCTTGGGAAGACTCCAGAACAGAGCCTAGCCCCCAGGACAGGCTCTTGTGAGATTCCTGGAAGATGGTGAGACGGCTGGCCAGGTCATTAAAGCAGGACTGAAAGAGGCAGGGACAATGTCCCCTTACGATATTTACCTGCAACTGAACTGACTGAAATGTTACCATGCTCCAGGCAGCGATCTGTCAGGTAGGTGTAGAAGATATTATGTGTGACTCTGACGTACTTTGTTCTGGTTTGTTTTGTTTTTTAACTGGGGCTGTAACTCAGAGTCAGGTATTACTGGACGTGACCCTGGCTCTGGTCCACAGCAGCTACACTAGTCAAATTTTCCTAGAGTGCAAATGGCACAGATGATTGAGCATCCTCCCCAAACACAATTCCCTGTATTTTCATTCTTGCGGATACATTTGCTTTTGACAACTTTTTCAATCAGACAGGATCATTCTTGAGGCTTAATTCCCAACTCCAAGGTAAACACCACATGAATCCCTAACTTAGTTTAAATAAAAATAAAATCCATGCTAAAATATCTGTTGGTTTAAAAAACAAAAATGTTTCAACTACTCAGTTCAGTGGAAACCAGAGGGGAAAATTTGGTCTAAATTTATTTGTCCACAGGGCTCTATCATTTCTTTAAAGTAAATATTACTCAAAGGGTAGAGTTTATATAAAATGTCAACAAAAAAATGGCATTCTGCTTGAAAATGCAGTTCCTGTAAAATACTGTATTTTTATATAAAATACTGAATAATATGTAATATATGCTTATAAATTATATAATATACACAATCTGTATATCAATATTTTATAAGCAGAGTTATATTGACATAATTTAGTTATAATTTTGAATATCACAATATGTTTGGACAATTTATTTTAACAATATGTTTAAAATGTTGAACTGAATAGTAATTGATGCATTAATGCCTTTTTTATCTTTCCACAACAAACATTTAACATTCAGTATTTATACACGGCCCCAAGTAAATAAACTTTGTTTCTCACTTGCCAGCAAAGTTTCTTGGAAGTATAAACTTAAAAGAAACATCTGTTTAAAGATGTTTCAGAGATTGGTTCAAGATGGCGGAGTAGAAGGAGGTGCTCTCACGCCTTCTTGCAAGAACACCAGAATCATAACTAACTGCTGAACAATCATTGACAGGAAGACACTGGAACTCACCAGAAAAGATACCCCACATCCAAAGACAAAAGAGAAGCCACAATGAGACAGCAGGAGGGGCACAATCACAATAAAATCAAATCCCATAACTGCTGGGTGGGTGACACACAAACTGGAGAACAATTATACCACAGAAGTCCACCCACTGGCATGAAGGTTCTGAGCCCCACGTCAGGCTTCCTAACCTGGCTGTCCGGCAACGAGAGGAGGAATTCCTAGAGAATCATACTTTGAAGGCTAGAGGGATTTGATTGCAGGACTTCGACAGGACTGGGGGAAAAAGAGACTCCACTCTTGGAGGGAACACACAAAGTAGTGTGTGCATATCAGAACCCAGGTGAAGGAGCAGTGACCCCATAGGAGCTGAACCAGACCTACCTGCTAGTGTTGGAGGGTCTCCTGCAGAGGTGGGTGGTGGCTCTGTCTCACCATGAGGACAAGGACACTGGCAGCAGAAGTTCTGGAAAGTACTCCTTGGTGTGAGCCCTCCCAGAGTGCTCCAATACTCCCACCAAAGAGCCCAGGTAGGCTCCAGTGTTGGGTCACCTCAGGCCAGAAAACCAACATAAGGGGAACCCAGCATCACCCATCAGCAGACAAGAAGATTAAAGTTTTACTGAGCTCTGACCACTAGAGCAACAGCCAGCTCTACCTACCACCAGTCCCTCCCATCAGAAAACTTGCACAAGCCTCTTAGATAGCCTCATCCACCAGAGGGCAGACAGCAGAAGCAAGAAAAACTACAATCCTGCAGCCTGTGGAACAAAAACCACATTCACAGAAAGATAGACAAGATGAAAAGGCAAAGGGCTATGTACCAGATGAAGGAACAAGGTAAAACCCCAGGGAAACAATTAAATGAAGTGAAGATAGGCAACCTTTCAGAAAAAGAATTCAGAATAATGATAGTGCAGATGATCCAGGACCTCAGAAAAAGAATGAAGGCAAAGATTGAGAAGGTGCAAGAAATGTTTAACAAAGATCTAGAAGAATTAAAGAACAAACAAACAGAGATGAACAATACAATAACTAAAATGAAGAATACACTAGAAGGAAACAGCAGCAGAATAACTGAGGCAGAAGAATGGATAAGTGATCTGGAAGACAGAATGGTAGAATTAACTGCCACTGAAGAGAATAAAGAAAAAAGAATGAAGACAGCTTAAGAGACTTCTGGGACAACATTAAACACAACATTCGCATTATAGGAGGTGCAGATGGAGAAGAGAGAGAGGAAGGACCTGAGAAAATATTTGAAGATATTATAGTCGAAAACTTCCCAAACATGGGAAAGGAAATAGCCACCCAAGTCCAGGAAGTGCAGAGAGTCCCAGGCAGGATAAACCCAAGAAGAAACACACCAAGACACATAGTAATCAAATTGACAAAAATTAAACACAAAGAAAAATTACTGAAACCAACATGGGAAAAACAATAAATAACATACAAGGGAACTCACATAAGGTAAACAGCTGATTTCTCAGCAGAAACTCTACAAGCCAGAAGGGAGTGGCATGACATATTTAAAGTGATGAAAGGGAAGAACCTACAACCAAGATTACTCTCCCTGGCAAGGATCTCATTCACATTTGATGGAGAAATCAAAAGCTTTACAGACAAGCAAAAGCTAAGAGAATTCAGCACCACCAAACCAGGTCTACAGCAAATGCTAAAGGAACTTTTCTAAGTGGGAAACACAAGAGAAGAAAAAGACCTACAAAAACAAGCCCATAACAATTAAGAAAATGGTAATAGGAACATACATATCGATAACTACCTTAAATGTGAATGGATTAAATGCTCCAACCAAAAGATGCAGGCTCACTAAATGGATACAAAAGCAAGACCCATATATATGCTGTCTACAAGAGACCCACTTCAGACCTAGAGACACATACAGACTGAAAGTGAGGGGATGGAAAAAGATATTCCATGCAAACGGAAATCAAAATAAAGCTGTAATAGCAATACTCATATCAGATAAAATAGACTTTAAAATAAAGAATGTTACAAGAGACAAGGAAGGACACTACATAATGATCAAGGGATCAATCCAAGAAGAAGATATAACAATTATAAATATATATGCACCCAACATAGGAGCACCTCAATACATAAGACAACTGGTAACAGCTATAAAGAGGAAATTGACAGTAACACAATAATAGTGCGGGACTTGAACACCTCACTTACACCAATAGACAGATCATCCAAACAGAAAACTAATAAGGAAACACAAGCTTTAAATGACACAATAGACCACATAGATTTAATTGATATTTATAGGACATTCCAAGCATAAACAGCAGATTACACCTTCTTCTCAAGTGAGCATGGAACATTCTCCGGGACAGATCACATCTTGGCTCACAAATCAAGCCTCAGTAAATTCAAGAAAATTGAAATCATATCAAGCATCTTTTCTGAGCACAATGCTATGAGATTAGAAATCAATTACAGGGAAAAAAAGGTACAAAACACAAACACACGGAGGCTAAACAATACATTACTAAATAACCAAGAGATCACTGAAGAAATCAAAGAGGAAATCAAAAAATACCTAGAGACAAATGACAATGAAAACACGATGATCCAAAACCTATGGGATGCAGCAAAAGCAGTTCTTAGAGGGAAGTTTATACCTATACAAGCCTACCTCAAGAAACAAGAAAAATCTCAAATAAACAATTTAAACTTACACCTAAAGGAACTAAGGAAAGAAGAACAAACAAAACCCAAAGTTAGCAGAAGGAAAGAAATCATAAAGATCAGAGCAGAATGAATGAAATAGAAACAAAGAAAACAATAGCAAGGATCAATAAAACTAAAAGCTGGTTCTTTGAGAAGATAAACAAAATTGATAAACCATTAGCCAGATACATTAAGAAAAAGAGGGAGAGGACTCAAATCAATAAATTTAGAAATGAAAAAGGAGAAGTTACAACAGACACCGCAGAAATACAAAACATCCTAAGAGACTACTACAAGCAACTCTATGCCAATAAAATGCAAAACCTGGAAGACATGGACAAATTCTCAGAAAGGTATAACCTTCCAAGGCTGAACCAGGAAGAAATAGAAAATATGAACAGACCAGTCACAAGTAATGAAATTGAAATGGTGCTTTAAAATCTTCCAAAAAAAAAAAAAAATCTTCCAACAAACAAAAGTCCAGGACCAGAAGCCTTCACAGGGGAATTCTAACAAACATTTAGAGAAGAGCTAACACCCATCCTTCTCAAACTCTTCCAAAAAATTGCAAAGGAAGGAAAACTCCCAAACTCATTCTATGAGGCTACCATCACCCTGATACCAAAACCAGACAAAGATACTACCAAAAAGGAAAATCACAGACCATTATCACTGATGAATACAAATGCAAAAATCCTCAACAAAATACTAGCAAACAGAATCTAACAACACTTTGAAAGGATCATACACCATGATCAAGTAGGATTTATCCCAGGAATCCAAGGATTCTTCAATATACGCAAATCAATCAATGTGATACACCATATTAGCAAACTGAGGAATAAAAACCATATGATAATCTCAATAGATGCAGAAAAAGCTTTTGACAAAATTCAACACCTATTTACGATAAAAACTCTCCAGAAAGTAGGCATAGAGGGAACCTACCCCAACATAATAAAGGCCACATACAACAAACCCACAGCAAACATCATTCTCAGTGGTGAAAAACGGAAAGCATTTCCTCTAAGATCAGGAACAAGACAAGGATGTCCACTCTTGTCACTGTTTTCAACATAGTTTTGGGAGTCCTAGCCATGGCAATCAGAGAAGAAAAACAAATAAAGGGAATCCAAATTGGAAAAGAAGAAGTAAAACTGTCACCGTTTGCAGATGACATGATACGATACCTAGAGAATCCTAATGATGCCACCAGAAAACTACTAGAGCTAATCAATGAATCTGGTAAAGTTGCAGGATACAAAATTAATGCACAGAAATCTCTTGCATTCCTATACACTAATGATGAAAAATCTGAAAGAGAAATTAAGGAAACACTTCCATTTACCATTGCAACAAAAAGAAAAAATACCTAGGAATAAACCTACCTAGGGAGACAAAATACCTGTATGCAGGAGACTATTAGGCACTGATGAAAGAAATTAAAGATGATACAAACAGATGGAGAAATATACCATGTTCTTGGATTGGAAGAATCAATATTGTGAAAATGACTATATTACCCAAAGCAATCCACAGATTCAATGCAATCCCTATCAAATTACCAATGGCATTTTTTACAAAACTAGAACAAAAAATCTTAAAATTTGTATGGAGACACAGAAGACCCCAAATAGCCAAAGCAGTCTTGAGGGAAAACAATGGAGCTGGAGGAATCAGACTCCCTGACTTCAGACTATACTACAAAGCTATAGTAATCAAGACATTATGGTACTGGCCCCATAACAGAAATATAGATCAATGGAACAGGATAGAAAGCCCAGAGATAAACCCGCGCACCTATGGTCAATCTATGACAAAGGAGGCAAGGATATACAATGGAGAAAAGACAGTCTCTTCAGTAAGTGGTGCTGGAAAACTGGACAGCTACATGTAAAAGAATGAAATTAGAACACTCCCTTACAGCATACAGAAAAATAACCTCAAAATGGATTAGAGACCTAAATGTAAGACTGGACACTATAAAACTCTTAGAGGAAAACAAAGGAAGAACACTCTTTGACATAAATCACAACAAGATCTTTTTTGATACACCTCCTAGAGTAATGGAAATAAAAACAAAAATAAACAAATCTGACCCAATGAAACTTAAAAGCTTTGTATAGCAAAGGAAACTACAATCAAGATGAAAAGACAACCCTCAGAATGGAAATAAATATTTGCAAATGAATCAATGGATAAAGGATTAATCTCCAAGTTATAAAAACAGTTCATGCAGCTCAATATTAAAAAAACAAACAATCCAATCCAAAAATGGGCAGAAGAGCTAAATAGACATTTCTCCAAAGAAGACATACAGATGGCCAAGAAGCACATGAAAAGCTGCTCAACATCACTAATTATTAGAGAAATGCAACTCAAAACTCCAATGAGGTATCACCTCACACCAGTTAGAATGGGCATCATCAGAAAATCTACAAACAACAAATGCTGGAGAGGGTGTGGAGAAAAGGGAACCCTCTTGCACTGTTGGTGGGAATGTAAATTGATACAGCCACTATGGAGAACAGTATGGAGGTTCCTTAAAAAACTAAAAAGTGAATTACCATATGACCCAGCAATCCCACTACTGGGCATATACCCAGAGAAAACCATCATTCAAAAAGACACATGCACCAATGTTCATTGCAGCACTATTTACAATAGCCAGGTCATGGAAGCAATCTAAATGCCCATCGACAGATGAATGGATAAAGAAGATGTGGTACATATATACAATGGAATATTACTCAGCCATAGAAAGGAACAAAATTGGGTCATTTGTAGGACGTGGATGAATCTAGAGACTGTCATACAGAATGAAGTAAGTCAGAAAGAGAAAAACAAATATCATATATTAACACATATATGTGGAATCTAGAAATATGGTACAGATAAACCGGTTTGCCAGGAAGAAATTGAGACACAGATGTAGAGAACAAACGTATGGACACCAATGGGGGAAAGTGGCGGCGTGGGGATGGTGTTGGTGGTGTGATGAATTGGGAGATTGGGATTGACATATATACACTAATATGTATAAAATGGATAACTAATAAGAACCTTTTGTATAAAAAATAAATAAAATAAAATTCAAACAAAAAAGATGTTTCAAAAACTCTAGAAAACTTACCTAACGTACAAAAATGGCCCATAATTTATAAAGGTAAACTCGTATTTAAATGATAAATTCCATTTTATTTTAATGACTTCTATTTATTTATTTTTTAGACCTTAGGCAGTTTATTTTATTAACTATTTCATTTTTCAAATGTACTTATAAAAGTACATTTTGCAGTGTGTGTATATACATATGTTTAACACAAATAGACTCATAGTGTGTATACTCTTCTGCAAGTTTGCGGTACGCGGGCCTCTCACTATTGTGGCCTGTCCCGTTGCGGAGCACAGGCTCCGGACGCGCAGGCTCAGCGGCCATGGCTCACGGACCTAGCCGCTCCGCGGCATGTGGGGTCTTCCCAGACCGGGGCACGAACCCGCATCCCCTGCATCGGCAGGCGGACTCTCAACTACTGCGGCACCAGGGAAGCCCAACCTCAACCTCTTTTTAACAGCCTCATAGGATTTATGATAAGGATGTACTATAAGTTATTTAAATGTTTTGCCTCTTTTAGGTATTCCCAGGCTTGGGTTTCGTTTTGTTCTGCTTTACTTTATAAACAATACTGCACTGAACATCCTTGCCCACAGATCCTTGTGTGGGTGGCCACACGCATTTTAGAAGGCACCATCCTCGAATAAGGGGTCAGTGTCTCAAGGAGGATCTGGCAGTCATGGTGGTGGTGTGTTCAGACCTGACTTCCATCCTGGTTCTATTCATACTTCAGGGCCCCCCCCCCCCGCCATGTAAACAGTTTGCAAATCTGCTACAAAAGTTCATGAGGAGCCAGGTTTCCATAAACACTAGGATCACCAATCCCTCCAACCCCTGTTTACCCACCTTTACTTCAAATATCCATGCAGTGAGCTTTCTCTTCATTTTCTGATAACCAAAAATAGGTTTATTTCTACCTATTCAAGGTCAGGTTTTACTTTTTACATTTTCTTCTCAGAGTTTGAATGTGCTCACAATCTGCCCATTCCTGACTGCCTGTTCATATTTTTATTTTGCTTTAGAATCTTGCTGTAGAATTAACTCCTGCATGAAGGAATCAGCTTCTCCTTATTTCAACCCATACAACTATGAACACTTAACTCCTTTAAAAAATTATGTCTTGATGTAGCTATAAATATTGACATCAAACCACTATGTGTGTGGTTAAAAGATCAACTAGTACAGAGGACCCAGGAGGAAAAGCAACAGTCCCCTTGACTTTTAAAATTTTAAAGCTTCCTTTACCATTTTTCTTAACCTAAAAAGCAATTAATAAACAATAGTTAATAATGTTGCTCTATACTGGGGATACCTAAGGGGCCATTTGCATTCTTCTTAACTGAGTTGTATAAGCAGAGTAAAAAGTTTCTCCGAAAAATAATTAGGCTTTAGAAACTGAGATGGTTACTATATTAGGTCAGAGATGTTCACAGCAAAATTTATCATTTTCATATGTCTCTTTTCATCTGCTAAATATAATTGCCTTTTTATTTGCCTTTTGTAACCATAAAATAAAATTCAGTGCGCAAATAAAAATTCCATGCAGCTCAACACATAAAAGTTGTTTTTACAGTGATTCAAAATCAAAGCCATCCTGTCCCATCCTGGCCTCAGTGAAAATGGTTTCAGTTGGAGCAGAAAGGTGGTGATGACTAACAGCCAATCTGAAACAAATGCAAGACCATGAAACTACAGAAGATTAGAAGTCACCAGTGTTCAAAGCTTAATTTCCCAGATGTCAAAAGTACAAGATTACATGCTTTTATAACATCAAGATAGTTAAGATAGTTCACAAAATTTTTCCCAGTGAATTTTAAATCCAGTTGACCCCAGTGGTCTATAAAAAATGTAAAGACGCCTTTATCTCAGTGGCACTACCCTTGCTGCTCCTAAAAATGCAATTGTAACATCATACTTCTACCTCTGAACAGAACTGAACAAGAACTATGTACTAATACCTGGGATTCTGGGAGTGAAAAAGAAAATATGAGCTGACTGCCTGTCTGCCACTGTGCTAAATACTTTTACAGATTTTTATCCTCACTTTAACGCTTTTTGTTGCAGATGAGAATGTGGAGTTCCAAAGAAACTAAATAAACTTGCCCCAGCCAATGGCAAATCTGGGAGCTGTACCATCATCCATTGGTCTAGAAGACTGTTTCTAAAAGACTTCACTAGCACAGGTCAGATTTAAACATATAAACAGAATGAGCACAAATGAAAGCATCAGTTATGTGGTCTCGACCCCCCTTAATCATGTGTTTGATAAGTCAGATGAAAAGGAGCAATATTATATTAATAACTATCACATCACATTAGTTGTCTTGAAAGAAGCTCTTTTTCTTTGCCCCCCCCCCCAGTTTTACTGAGATGTAATTCACATAGAGCACTGTATAAGTTTAAGGTGTACAACATAACGATTTGACTTACATACATCATGAAATGATTGCCACAATAAGTTTAGTGAACATCCATCATCTCATACAGATGTAAAATAAAAGAAAAAAAATTTTTCCTTGTGATGAGAACTCTTAAGATTTACTCTCTTAACAACTTTCATATATAACAACTTTCATCTTAATTATAATTATTATGTTTTACATTACATCCCTAGTAGTTATTTACCTAATAACTGGAAGTTTGTACCTTTTGACCACCTTCATGCAATTCCCTCTTCCCCTACTCCCTTCCTCTGGCACCCACAAATCTGATCTCTTTTTCTATGTTTGTTTGTTTGTTTTGAAGTAATTGACCTACAACACTATGTTAGTTCCCAGTGTGCAACATAGTGATTCAGTGTTTCTATACATTACAAAATGATCACCACAATAAGTCTAGTTACCATATGTCACCATACAAATATTACATTATTAATGATTATATTCCCCAGGCTGTACTTTTCATCCCCATGACTCATTTATTTTACAAATGGAAGTTTATACCTCTTAATCTCCCTCACTTATTTCTTTTTCTTTATATATTCCTAATGTCATATGGTTTCAAGCACTGACTCAAAATATACAACATGCCACTATTAAAAACATGTGCTGAAACTGTAATGATAATCCTCTCACATCAACCACTACCCATATGGACTGGCCCATCCTACAAAATTCATTGTCACCAGCTATAAATAAAACAGTCATTAGAGCTGACAAAAAGTTGTAACAGCAAAGTGTCAATCATCTTCTTTCATGATTTGAGGTTTTTCAAGTGGCTGAGCATATGCGTGTAAACACATTTCACTGGATCACATTTTGTATTTCAGATTCATATGTTTCTTAGTAGAAACCCAAGTTGAACTTAGTTCATAATATCAAGCACCAGATCATACAGCCCTTCTCACAGAATCAAGTCAGAAGGATCTGTCAGTGAGGTTAAGGGTTTTGACAAGAGCTTATGTGTGTGTATATTTCTCAAGGAATGAGACAAAAAGAGAGAGAGAGAGAGAGAGAGAGAGGACAATTTGGGGTTTAACAGCAGCTATCATAATACAGTCAGCTCTTCCTGAATCCCAAGCACCTCAGCGCTTAGAGTCGTGCTGTCAGATATAGTAGTCATTAACCACATGTGGATATTGACCACTTGAAATGCACTAGTTCAAATTAAGATGTGCCAGAAGTGCAAAATACAATCTGGATTTCAAAAACTTAGTACGAAAAAATAATGCAAAATACCTCATTAAAATTTTTAACTGATGCCATGTTTAAATGATAATACTGTGGATATATTGAGCTCAATTAAATATATTATTAAAATTAATTCCACCTGTTTCTGTTTTGACTTTTTTAACACGGCCACTAAAAAATTTAAAATTAAAAAAAGTCTTAATTACCCATATATCCAAAAGAATTAAAAGCAGGATCTCAAAGAGATATTTGTACACCCATATTCATACCAACATTATTTACAATAGCCAAAAGGTGGAAATGACCCAAATGTTCATCAACAGATAAATGGATAAACAAAATATGATATGTCCATACAACGAAATCTTATTCAGCCATAAAAAAAGAATGAAGTACTGACACATGTTACAACATGGTTAAACTGTGAGAAAATTATGCTAAGTGAAAGGGGCCAGTCACATAGTATGTGATCCCATTCACATAAAAGTTCATAATAGAGAAATCTATAAAGACAGAAAATAGATTAGTGCTTGCTAAGCTCTGGAGGCAAGAAGATGGGGTGATAGCTAAGGGGTACAAGGTTTCTTTTTGGGGTGATTAGAATGTTCTAAAATTGACTATGGTGATGGTTGCATGTATCTGTGAATATCCTAAAAACCACTGAATTGTACACTTCAGATGGGTGAATTCTATGGCATGTGAATTATATCTCAATAAAGCTGCTTTTTTTTTTAAAGAAAAAAAGGGGGGCATCAGAAAAGGTAATCTAGGTGGAAAAGAGGGAGAAGAAAATTTCAGGCAGAGGAAGTGGCAGCTGCAGGCAGACAAAGCTGTGAAAGGGCAGATTTGTTCTTTCCCCTGATGGAAACCCCACAGTTCAGGGTTTCCAACACCACCATGGCACAGGAGCAGAATCCTTACCAGGTGAAGCTCTCCAGGTTGACCCTGCCCACAGCACTGCTGAGTGCTCCCCTAAATGTGCATGCATGCATACCCACTGAAACTTGTACCCCTCCTGTACCCTTCCTGGAAATGATTAGGAAAAGAGACTGCACAGAAGAAGAGAAAAAAATAAAAATAAAAACCCTGCATTTTTGCAGTTGCAGTGGTTAATAGAATGCATTAACCATTAACTTGTTAGCAAAGCTACGTAATTAGCATAGTTGCTAAGAACCACAGAAGCTGCTAAACAAAGATAATGTAACTTCTTGAACTAATGAATCACATGGGAGTATTTATAAAATCAGTAGTAGTGGGGGGTTTTTTCTTACTGAATTGCGTGAAAATACCGTATATTTGAAACACAGAAAAATGCTTTTCCCCCAACAGCATTTTAAAAGCCAGAAATATGACTAACACCATTCCATTAAAGAACTGAAACACTTTGCATTATTGCTTTTTACAGTCCTCTCTGAGTCTACACTCCTCACCCAACTGAATAAAAGGCTGCTAAACTGCTACAGTGCAGGGGAACTTTTGACCGGTGATTCACTGAACTAGCAGAATGATGGAAAGGCTGACCTGCTCAGCCTACAAATGAAAGAAGAGAATCCAAGATGAAACTGTATTGTTATGTGACCTGTTCACCCCTTGTACTTGAAACAAGATGGAGACATCAGGATTCACCCCAAAATTAAAGCTGAAATGCTCTTCTCCCAAACAGAAGCAAAAGGCTACACGGTACAAATGGCCCCTGTCATGTGACCGAAAACACGAAGAGAACTATGGTACTTTTCAGTCCTTTTTTTTTTTTTCATTCAAATACCTGTGGATTCATTACCAAAGCTTGTTGAATAATCTCTCAGGTAGTAAAGAAGTCAGGAAAAAACAGAACTTAATTATACACCCTTTTCCACATTTTCAAAATGTGCCCTAGTCTTGGCCAGGAATGCTTTAGGTTCCTAAACGGTGATTTACGTGATCCCATGACATGGCCTAATAAGACTAGCATGCAACTAGCATATATTCAAAACCCAAACTTGGGATGCACCGTGTGGTATTAAGGACCCAAACAAGGCAAAATTTACTTCTCTTTCACATCACTTTCTGGAGGCGGGCAGGTGGTTCAGAGTGGGTGAGCAGCTCTGCCTCATGAAGTCATCCAGGGGCTCTGATACTTTCTGCCTCCTTCTGACATCCCTCAGGGAATTCTAATTAGCCACATAGTTAAAACTGTCTACCCACAACGTCTACATTTTATCCTATGGGAAGAGGCAAAGAGAGAAAGTGGATACAAAAATCTCCTTTTAAAGGCATTTCCTTGCTGGGGGGCTTAGACACACAGCCTTGCCTGTTTGTAAGGGAGGTTGGTCTATGTCGTCTCTTGCTGGGCAGCCATATGCCCAGAAGGGTAGGACTTTTGATGCTAAGGAAGCTGGGAGATGGACACTGGAGGAGTTAGTGCAGCTACACTTGGCTTAACAAAGCATTTTTTTGTTTCTTCTCAATGCAGGAGTCTGTACACTTTGAACGAGTTGGATTTTTTAAAGTATTTGACATTTTTTAACTCATCTGCATACTTTTCTATATATTCCATAATTTTCCATGGAACTCCATCCTCCCAAACTCTTGTACTGTGTCCCTAGAAATGGACTATCTGTATCAGTTCCCTAAATCTTCTCTTAGAACCTTAAGTTCCACTTTGAAAATGCCCTTCACCTCCTTGCCATTGGTGAAGACTACTTTCCCAGGCTCCTTCTCAAGAGGAAGCAGTATTTTTTCTCTTCCTACCCCACCAAATATGCAATGGCTTAAGGTGGGACAGGTACCCTCCTAGCTCCCACTGATATGGCCAAACTGTTTCTCCTTCTTTCTTCTTCAAAAGCCCCAGTTCCCTGAAGCATGTGCCATTCGACTCTACCACCTGCTATTCCCTGGAATCATTTTCAGACTTCCCAGGTTCTTTGCTGCATGCACCGAGGAATTTAGTGCCAAGTTCTGTCTTTCCCTCATCCCTCCTCTTGTTATCATTTTCAGTGACATTAGCTTCCATGTGGATAATCCATCCAGCAGTGAACTCTCAAATCCTTTGTCTCCTCTCTTGCAACTCTCTTTCCTCTGCCACACCATGAGGCCCACACTCATGATCATGCCTCAGCCCTTGCCATATAACAACGAATGTACCACCCTAAAGGTATTAAATTTAACATCTCACTCTCCACTAGTCCTTTGTGTCTTCCCAGCACACTCTAGGATACCTACTTCAACAACTTTCCAACGTTGTAAACCACAAATCCATTGACTTTATCATGTTTTTATTACTCTTCATCCCCTCCTTCCTTACTTTGCTCTTTCCCACCTTGGAGTCCAGGGCCTATCATTAAAATAATCATATTATTAAATTACATAAATTATAACTAGAGATTTTTGTTCCATTTAATTCACACAACAAAACAATATCCCTGGTGAAACACCATTATTCTCTTACTTAGTCCTGTCACTGAGTAGCTGCAATGATTGTTCACACTTTAACTTCATGGCTGCTAATCTAAAACTCATACTTTTCATCTTGTTTATGTTTTCCTTTGCTGTGCAAAACCTTTTAAGTTTCATTAGGTCCCATTTGTTTATTTTTATTTCCATTTCTCTAGGAGGTGGGTCAAGAAGGATCTTGCTGTGATTTATGTCATAGAGTGTTCTGCCTATGTTTTCCTCTAAGAGTTTTATAGTGTCTGGCCTTATATTTAGGTCTTTAACACATTTTGAGTTTATTTTTGTGTATGGTGTTACAGAGTCTTCTTCTTTCATTGTTTTACATGTAGCTGTCCAGTTTTCCCAGGACCACTTATTGAAGTGGCTCTCTTTTCACCATTGTATATTCTTGCCTCCTTTATCAAAGATAAGGTGACCATATGTGCGTGGGTTTATCTCTGGGCTTTCTACCCTGTTCCATTGATCTATATTTCTGTTTTTGTGCCAGCACCATACTGTCTTGATTACTGTAGCTTTGTAGTATAGGCTGAAGTCAGGGAGCCTGATTCCTCCAGCTCCGTTTTTCTTTCTCAAGACTGCTTTGGCTATTCGGGGTCTTTTGTGTTTCCATACCAATTGTGAAATTTTTTATTCTAGTTCTGTGAAAAATGCCATTGGTAGTTTGATATGGATTGCACTGAATCTGTAGATTGCTTTGGGTAGTATAGTCATTTTCACAATATTAATTCTTCTAATCCAAGAACATGGTATATCTCTCCATCTGTTTGTATCATCTTTTCTTTCATCAGTGTCTTATTTTCTGCAGACAGGTCTTTTGTCTCCTTAGGTAGGTTTATTCCTAGGTATTTTATTCTTTTGTTGCAATGGTAAATGGGAGTGTTTCCTTAATTTCTCTTTCAGATTTTTCATCATTAGTGTATGGGAATGCAAGAGATTTCTGTGCATTAATTTTGTATCCTGCCACTTTACCAAATTCATTGATTAGCTCTAGTAGTTTTCTGGTAGCACCTTTAGGATGCTCTATGTATAGTATCATGTCATCTGCAAACAGTAACAGCTTTACTTCTTTTCTGATTTGGATTCCTTAATGGGAGAAAATATTTGCAAATGAAGCAACGGACAAAGGATTAATCTCCAAAATTTACAAGCAGCTCATGCAGCTCAATATCAAAAAAACAAACAACCCAATCCAAAAATGGGCAGAAGACCTAAATAGACATTTCTCCAAAGAAGACATACAGATTGCCAAAAAACACACAAAAGGATGCTTAACATCACTAATCATTAGAGAAATGCAAACCAAAACTACAATAAGGTATCACCTCACACCAGTCAGAATGGCCATCATCAAAAAATCTACAAACAATAAATGCTGGAGAGGGTGTGATGAAAAGGGAACCCTCTTGCACTGTTGGTGGGAATGTAAACTGATACAGCCGCTATGGAGAACGGTATGGAGGTTCCTTAAAAAACTAAAAATAGAAGTACCAGACGACCCAGCAATTCCACCACTAGGCATATACCCTGAAAAAACCATAATTCAAAAAGAGTCATGTACCACAATGTTCATTGCAGCTCTATTTACAATAGCCAGGACATGGAAACAACCTAAGTGTCCATCAACAGATGAATGGATAAAGAAGATGTGGCACATATATACAATGGAATATTATTCACCCATAAAATGAAACGAAATTGAGTTATTTGTAGTGAGGTGGATGGACCTAGAGTCTGTCATACGGAGTGAAGTAAGTCAGAAAGAAAAAACAAATACCGTATGCTCACACATATATATGGAATCTAAGGGGGAAAAAAATGGTTCTGAAGAACCTAGGGGCAGGATGGGAATAAAGACGCAGACCTACTAGAGAATGGACTTGAGGATACGGGGAGGGGGAAGGGTAAGCTGGGACGAAGTGAGAGAGTGGCATGGACATATATACACTACCAAACGTAAAATAGATAGCTAGTGGGAAGCAGCCGCATAGCACAGGGAGATCAGCTCGGTGCTTTGTGACCACCTAGAGGGGTGGGATAGGGAGGGTGGGAGAGAGATGTAAGAAGGAGGGGATATGGGGATATATGTATATATATATAGCTGATTCACTTTGTTATAAAGCAGAAATTAACACACCATTGTAAAGCAATTATACTCCAATAAAGATGTTAAAAAAATAAAACTCATACTTATTGCTATTCAGCTGTTCTGCTACATTTCCCTTGTAAACAATATCCCAATATCCAAGACATCTGAGTATTTCACGTCTTCTCTTTTCTCCTCTTCCTTCTCAGCTGCGGAATTGAAGCAACCCAACAGAAAGTCCCTCATCTTCCCGCCACCAACTACAATCTACCAGAGCTTTGCCTCTTCTTGTGACAGCATCAAGGTGTCCCTATTCCTATCACAAGGTCACACCTCCACCTGCACTCTGGGCCCCATCATCTCTCACCAGCTCAAAGACTGTGTTTCAGCCCATATCCCCTGTCTCCCCTGCATCATCATAACTTCCTGTACACTAGATAATTCTCATCAACATAGAAACCGACTGCAAAATATCCCTCAGTTAAAAACCCTCCCTTAGGAGAAGTAGCCGCAGCGGTGAGGAGAGCCATGGGTCAGGCGGCCAAGGTTTTACAGCTCTTTAAAACACTGCACAGGACCAGACAACAAGTTTTTAATAATGATGCTATGGCATTAGAAGCAGCCAGAATAAAGATAAACAAAGAATTCAAATGTAAAGAAGTGAAACTTCTCCTAAGAAAACAGAAGAACTAATAAAAATAGGTTCTAATGTTGGATTGATACTGAGAACATCTGTTATACAAGGTATTCACACAGAACACATTATGCTGAAATTGGTCCCTAGGAAAGACCTTCTTATAGAAAATTTGCCATATTGTGATGCACCAACTCAGAAACAATGAATTTTTTTAGAATAAAATTAAGTCTTTGTCATTTTTAATTTTAAAATATATAACTCTGGCTAAACTCCTGGAAATGCAAATATTTTTCTCTGAAATGGCATATTGAAAATGAGTGCATTAGAGTATAGTTTCATAATTTAAAAAAAAAAAAAAACCCTCCCTTGACTTGAGGTCTCTGTCTCTTTCCCTCATTTCCACTCCCTCACATCACATCCTCTCTTCCTCCCATTCTAGTCAAGCGTCCATCCCATGGCTTCCTCGAAGCTCCATGCTGCCAAATACAGCAATTCGTTTCCTTGTTGCATCTTACTCTGCTTCTCAGCAGGATTTGACAGAGCTGATCATAACTGTTGAAACACTGGCTTCTATGACATCATATTCTTTTGGTTCTCCCTCTACTTCTCTGGCTACTCTTCAGTCTTCTTTGATGACCTCTCTTCCTCTACAAGACTTCTAAATCCAGGTTTTTGCCCTGGGCCTTCTTCCCTTCTCTGTTGATCGTCTCTTCTGGCTAAGCTAATTCAGGCCCATGCTATTAAATCCTACCTCTAAGCCAATAACTCTCAAATTTATATTTTCTAGTACTGAGGTCCAGACTAGTATGTCTAACTGTCTTTTCAATAACACTACTTAAATGTCTAATAGGCCTTTGAAACTTAACACATCCAAAGCAAGACTCTTGACTTTCAACCCAAGTAAATGGTACTATCCAACCAGTTGTTCAGGCCCAAAGTCTATAAGTCCCATCCTTTTCTCCTCATTCCCCACAGCTAGCCCACTAGTTGAACCACCCTTTTCCCTCTATTGCAATTATACCATCCTACTCCTACTCGTTATCTATTTCCTAAACTATTATAATAGCATCTTAACTGATTTTCCTAATTTAATTCTTGCCCTCTTATAATCCCTTATCCACAAAGGGACCACAGTGATTTTTTTTTTTTTTTTTTTGCGGTACGCGGGCCCCTGACTGTTGCGGTCTCTCCTGTTGCAGAGCACAGGCTCCGGACGCGCAGGCTCAGCGGCCATGGCTCACGGGCCCAGCCGCTCCGCGGCATGTGGGATCCTCCCGGACCGGGGCACGAACCCGTGTCCACTGCATCGGCAGGCGGACTCTCAACCACTGCGCCACCAGGGAAGCCCCACAGTGATATTTTTAAGTCATAAATCAGATCACGTCATTCCTTGCTTAAGCCCTCCAGTAACTTGCCATTTATTTATCTTAGATAAAACTCCAACTCCTTACTACAGCCCACAAGGCCCTATATGATTTGTTCTTGCTCACCTTTCCATTCTTAACTCCTTTGGCAACCTATGAGTATTTCACACATACTCCATTCTTTACCGCCCCTGAAACTTTTGTTCTTGCCTTTTCTTCTATCTAAAATGTTCTTCCTCCTGATCTTTGTATCTGTCTCCTCTATTTCCTAACAATTTTGTTCATTTTTTATTTGTGGCAAATATTCACATAAATGAGTTTAAAACACATATATATTTGACTCTATATTGTATTTAGATCAACCACGGGTTTATATAAGTGTTAAACTTAGTTCCAGCAATTTAGATCATCCATGAATGCAAGTATGATTCTTTTTAACATGAAACATAGTTTAATATAGAAAAGTTAAAAATCTAATGAAAGAGTCATATTGGTTGGAAAATATATTTTTTAACTTTATTGGAGATCATTGATTCTCCTTCCACTTAAATATTATACTATGTGAATCATGCACTTTCTCAAAACACAGAACGCCCTTGTTCAAAATTAAAAACTGAAGTGATAGGAGCAAGCTCAGAATTGAGAAAATACTTTGACTTGAATAGAGTCATGTGTTTGTTGTACTCTACTTTGTTATGGTTTGTATATAAATATTCTTATAAATAGTTCAGAATTAAAGCATTTGACAAATTTTAACACTACAATCAAATTTTCTAATTTACTAATAAGTAAATTTCTAATTACCAATAAATAAATTTCTAATTTTCTAATAAGTAAAGTTAATTTTCTTTATCACTATAAAAATTTCTCATGGAAAAAAAAATTTCTCATGGAACTCTATTCTAGTCGTGGGAGACAGGCAATAAACAAATGCGCATATGGATAATAATGTCTGATAGTGATAAAGCCATGAAAAAATTTAACACTGTAAAGTGATGTTGAGTGGTTGGGAAGTGGGTCTAATTTAGACAGCAGAGGCAGGAAAGGTCTCTGAAGAGATGATGCGAGTTCTTAAGTAACGATAATTGTGTTGTGAAATGATGTATTCAGATCTTCAAGTGATTTGAATACTGTATCTTTATTCATTGCATATCTAGTAGTGAGTTTTGAAGAAAAACAAGAATTTGAATGAAAATGTTAGAAAAACAAAAGCAAAAGATAAGCCTACCTCAAACCATTCTTGAAATATGATTGTGCAGACTTTCCAACTCAAAGAAGTAAAAAGTTACTTTAATAAGTTTCTGAAATGCCTGAATGAATCAGGGTAGCCATCCCATTCAGAAGCCTCCCCATTTAGGTTTCTACTGCTTCTTATTTTATACAATTCAAATATGACTGTCCGGGACCTCCAAGGAGCAGCGGTTCTTCCTCAAGAGCAGGGATCATTCATCTTTGTCTTCCTACAGCCCTGCACACCTCTGGGCATATCATAGGTATTCAATATTCGTTTAATCAACTAATCAATCAATCTTCTTATCCTCCAATGTCAAGCTAACCAAGTTCCTGACATACAGAGGCACTAAATGAATGTTTGTTGAATTAACAGGTTACAAATACATCATTCACCTAAATCCCTGAGATTAGACAGCAGCAAATCAAAAAGAACGTTGTCTTTGAAAACAGACAGGTCTGGAGTCTAGGGAGCCCAGCTCCATTCCTCACTATCTATTTAAACTTAAACAAGTTAAGTAATCTTTCTGGACTTCAGACCCTTCATCTGTTAGAAAAGGATAATAGTTTACAATGTGCTGTGAAGATTTAAAAGGCAATGTGTGGAGCTCCTGCTAGAGTTTCTGACCCAAGGTAAGCTCTGGAAAAGCAAGAATAGATACCACAGTGCTGTTATTGTTAAGTATCTTGTACATATTTATGACTTGGGTGCCCACAGATATAATTAGTAATGGTTATCTTCATCATTGTGGGCACCTAGAGTACTTATGAGATTTTCCTCCAAGGAGAACAAAACCAAGAACAAATATTAATACTCCAAACACTTAGTCTCAAAGACTGAGCAGAACAAGACATGAGAGTCATCTCTCTGGCTAGTGCCTCTGCTAGAAGCAAGCTGATGGGATATGCATAAAATTAGGGCTTCTGCCAGAGAACCATAAGTTGTAGATAGGTTTCTTCTCAGAAAAGAGTTATTCTGTTGGCATTTCTGAATGACAATGGTATGAAATTACAATACAAAAACAGGTGTTGTTGTTATAACATCTTTTACAACAGTTTCCTTTTTTATTTCTATATATAAAGGATTTTTATCAATGCATGACTCAGGCCATAAACCTTAGCACCATCCTTGACTCTTTTCTTTCTCTCATACACTACATCTCATCCCTCAGGAAAATCTGCTGTTCCCACTTTCAAAATATAATCAGAATCTGACTTTCCTCACCACTTCCAGAGCTACAACTTGGTTCAAGCAGCCATCATTTCTCACCGGGATATTGCACTAGCCTCCAACTGATCTCACTGCGTCTACCATTGACCCCTACAGTCTATTCTGGGCACCACAGTCAGAAATACCATTTTAAAACTTAAGTATTATCACACCACTTCTCTGCTCAACACCTGCATGGCTCGCCACTCAGCATAAAAGACAGCATCCTCTAAACGGCCTACGAGGCCATCCATGATCTGGCCCCTCACCTGTCCAACCTCCTTTCCTCCACTCACTGCCGCAGACACACTGACCACTTTGCTTGCCCAGAAACGCAAGAGACAAGTGTCTACATGTGATCTCTGCTCTACCAGCTCCCTCTATCTAGAAAGTTCTTCTCTCAGATATGTTTTAATTTGCATGACCCTAATACTTAGTGATGCTGAGCATCTTTCCAAATATGCTTATTGCCATATGTTCATCTTCTCTGGAAGAATGTCAAGTCCTTTGCCCATTTTTGAATCACGTTTTTTGCTACCGTTGTTGTTATTGAATTGTAGGTGTTCTCCATGTGGTCCAGATATTAATTCCTTATCAGATTTTTCCACTTCTACAAAAAGTCATTGGGATTTGATAGGGATAGCATTAAATTTGTAAATCACTTTAGGTAGTGTTGGCATCTAAACAATGACAAGTCTTCCAATCCATGAACACAAGATGTCTTTCCAATTTATGTCTTAATTTCTTTCAACAATGTTTTGTAGTTTTCAGTGCAAAAGTCTTTTACCTCCTTGATTAAGTTAATTCCTAAATATTTCATTCTTTTTGATGTTATTTTAAATAAAATTATTTTCTTCACTTCCTTTTCAAATTGTTCATTGTTATTGTACAGAAATGCTGCTAATCTTTCTAAGTTGATTTTGTATCCTATTAATGTGCTGAATCTGTCTATTAGCTCTAACAGGTTTTTTGGTGAAATTGTTAGCGTTTTCTTCATATAAGATCATGTCGGGCTTCCCTGGTGGCGCAGTGGTTGAGAGTCCACCTGCCGATGCAGGGGACGCAAGTTTGTGCCCCGGTCTGGGAAGATCCCACATGCTGCAGAGCGGCTGGGCCCGTGAGCCATGGCCGCTGAGCCTGCGCGTCCGGAGCCTGTGCTCCGCAACGGGAGAGGCCACGACAGTGAGAGGCCTGCATACTGCAAAAAAAAAAAAAAGATCATGTCATCTGCAGATGGAGATAATTTTATTTCTCCTTTCCAATTTGGGTGCCTTTTCTTTCTTTTTTTTTTCCTTGTTGCTCTGGCTAGAGATTCTAATACTATGTTGACTAGTAGTGCCAAGAGTGGGCATCCTTGTCTTATTCTTAGAGGAGAATCTTTCTTATATTATATTGACCTAATTTTCTTCTATTCCAAGTTTGTTGAGTATTTTTATCATGAGGGAGTGTTTAATTTTGTCAAAATATTTTTCTGTATCAATTGAGATGATCATGTGATTTTTCTCCCTTCATTCTGTTGGTAAAGTTAAGTCCCCTACATATGAACCTTCAAGTTGTGAACTTTCAAAGATGCAAACATGCGTTCACATGTCCAATCATGTAAGTTATTTCACGTGTCTGGCATACATTGTCACGTGTGTGCATCCTCTACAAGTGGTTGTGCTTTGTGTACTTTACTGTATAGTACTGTATAGAGTACAGTAGCACAGTATCTTTATTTCAAGCTAGATCTTCAAGAGGACAACTTCACTGAACTCCTTGCTGTGCTACACGATCTTACTAATGAAGACCTGATGGAATTGGTCTTGATGGAATTGGAAGCCCAGAGAAAGGACGAAGACAGACAGGAGGAAGAAGTAACTGAAGAACTGAAGAGATTCACAATGCAGGAAATGGCAAGGGGATTTTCTTTATTTCAGGAGGCACTGTTAGTTTTGAGGCACAGGACTGGAACGTAGAACGGTACACGAAGGCTGCAACAACCATTCAGAATGCAATCCAGTGCGACAGTGTCATCTATGACAAGAAAAAAAGGGCTACTACCCAGACATCACTGGATCGTTTTTTCAAGAGGGTAGATAGAATTGAATCCAGCAAGGAACCAGAACCTGTGCCATCAACGTCAGGCATGAGTGAAATTGCAGCTTGCCTTCCGTCTCCTATTGCTGACGATCCTTCAGCTCTACCATCCCCCACCTCCTCTCCCTCCTCCAGTCATTAACTCTTCTTGCCTGTTCACTCAATGCCAGCCCCTGCATGCCAGCTGTTGTAGTGTACTACTGTACTTTTCAAGGTACTGTACTGTAAGATTTAAAATATTCTTTATTTTTTGTGTTTGTTTTTTATGTATTGTTTGTGTGAAAAGTATTATAAACCTATTACAGTACAGTACTATATAGCCGATTGTGTTAGTTGGGTACCTAGGCTACCTTTGTTGGACTTACGAACCAATTGGACTTACGAATGTGCTCTCGGAATGGAACACATTCATATGTAGGGGACTTGATATATTACGTATTACATTGATCAATACTGTATGTTGAACCATCCTTACATTCCAGAAATAAATCTCACTTGGTCATTATATATAATCCTTTTAATGTGCTACTGAATTAGGTTTGCTAGTATTTTATTATGGACTTGTGCATCAATACCCATCAGGGATATTGGTCTGTAGTTTTCTTTTATTGTAGTGCTTTGTCTGGCTTGGTATCAGGGTAATGCTGGTCTCATAGAATGAGTTTGGAAGTGCTCTCTCCTCTTCAATTTTTTGGAGAAGCTTGTAAAGGATGAGTGTTATTTCTTCTTTAAATGTCTTTTAGAATTCACCAAAGAAGCCACCAGGTCCAGGGCTTTTCTTTGTTGGGAGGTTTTTTACTATTGATTCAATGTCCTTATTAGTTATAGGTTTATTCAGGTTTTCTATTTCTTTGTGATTCAGTCTTTGTAGGTTTTGAGTATCTAGGAATTGGTCCATTTCATCTAGGTTATCAATTTGTTGGCATAAAATTGTTCATAGTACTCTCCTAATCCTTTTTATTTCTGTAGAATAGATAGTAATGTCCCCACTTTTATTTCAGATTTTAGTAATTTGAGTCTTCTCTTTTTTTTTTCTGACTCAATCTAGCTAAAGATTTGTCAATTTTGCTAATATTTTGAAAAATCAATTTTGGTTCCATTGATTTTCTCTACTGTTTTTCTATTCTTTATTTTATCTTTCAGTTATAAACATTTCCCTCCTCTGTTAGTTTTGGGTTTAGTTTTTTTCTTATGAACATAATTAATTTTAAAATTTTTAAAATAATGTTATCACTGAGGTTCCCCTCCCAAAACACCACAGTGCTTTTTATGGTACTTTTCACTACTTAGTATTATTCTTATTTATGTAGTAGTTCAGCAAGGCTAGAGTTAATGTCTGATTCATTTTTATAGCCCTGTAGATCAATACTTTGATCATAGGGATAAGAATTTACAGTCATTTAGTGCCTACTTACTATATATGAAGTATTATGCCAAGTGCTTTCCATACATAGTCTCATTTAACCATTACATAGTATCTCCGTTTTACGGATAAGAAAACTTAGGCTTAAAGAGAAAATAATCGGCAAAACTCATATGGCTATTAAGTAACAGAAATAGGATATAAACCCAGGTCTGTGTGAACACAAAGACCATGCATCACTATTAAATTATACCCCTCTTACTCATTTATTGATTCAGTCAATATGTATTGATCATCTATCATATGTATCCAGAACTGTTCTGCTATTGAGAATACATTAATGAATAAAAGAGACAAAAATCCTTGCCCTATCGAGTTATGTTCTACTGGGGGAGAAGACAACAAAGGGCAAGGTAGTATGCAGTATTAAATAAAGTGGTCTGGGATAAGCAAAGACTTGAATACAGAGGGAATAGCTAGAGCAAAGACCATAAAGCAGGATGAGGCTTTTGGATTCACAGACTGCCAGGGAAGCCAGTATGGCTATAACAGATTGAGTGAAGGAGAGATTAATCGGAGAGGAGAAGATCAGAGAGATAACAGGGTAACAGGGGTAATGGGATAAATTTAAGTAAATATTTTTATTATTATAAAATATTTCATATATTTAAAGTATATTCAATGTGTAATACATGTATATATTTTAAAGAATAACCTTAAAATGAACCCTTTTGTACCCACCCTATCATTAGAAAAATTTGTGTGCCACTCCCCTTCTAAAGAGAATAATTTTTTTCTATTTTTTTATTATCCCCATACAATATATTATTTAACCTAGCTTGGTTAGGACTTTTATATTAATTGAATCAAACTGTATGCATTTTTCTGTCCATTGCTTCTTTCAATATATATTTGGTTTTGAGATTCATTCTTACTTATATTTGCAACAATACCTCATTAATTTACACTTCTATATTGTATTAACCCATTGTGTGAAAAATACCACAATTTATCCATCATCCTGTAAATGGGCGCATGGGTTTTCTCCCAGGGTTTTGCTACTATGACCAATGTAGCTATGAACATGCTTGTTTGTGTCTCCTGTGAACATGTATAAGAGGTTTTTTTTTAAGTACTTAAGGAGTGAAATTCCTGGGTCATGGGGAATGCACGTGCTCAATTTTGCTGGGTAATGTTTACTGTTCTCCAAAGCATTCTGAACACATAATAAGCATTCAATAAATATTTGAAGAAAGAAGGGGCTTTTTACATCTTCTATTTAATTTTGGAATAATATTAGACTTACAAAACAGTTGTAAAGATAATGTAGCGTTTCCCTATACCCTCCATCCAGCTGCCACTAATGTTAGCATCTTATATAACCACGGTATATTAATCAAAACTCAGAAATTAACACTTGTACAATGCTATTAGCTAGACTACAGACTTTATTTGGGTTTCACTCATTTTTTTTACTAATGTCCTTTTTCTGTTTATGGATCCAAGCCAGAATACCACACTGCGTTTAGTTTTCATATCTCCTTAGGCTCTTCCAATCTGTAACAGCTTCGATGTCTTTCCTTCTTACGCATAACCTAGACACTCTGGGAGAGTACTAGACAGATATTTTGTAGACCGTTCATCAGTTTGAGCTTGCAGATGTTTTCTCATATGGATTTGGGGAAAATATACCACAGAGGCGAATTAGCCTTCTCACTGCATCGTATCAGAGTGTACTTGATGTTAACATGACTTATTACTAGTGAAGCTAATATTTACTAGGGCTTTTTCACCGTAAAGTTACTATTTTTCCCTTTCCCATACCCTAGTCATTATAAGTAAGTCACTAAACCCAGCCCACCCTCACAGGAAGGGAAATTAAACTCCACCTCCTAGAGGACCATCAAAGAATTTGTAGACATGTGTTAAATTCACCACAGTAATTAATAAATATTTGGGGAGAGATATTTGAGCAAATATCCTGCTTCTTAATATTTCAGCCATTAATTTTAGCATTCATCCATGAATCTTATCTCCAGCAATTATTACTGTGGCATTCTAGTGGTCTTTTTTCCACTTCCCTCATTCCTTCTATATTTACTATTTGGAATTCTTATGTAAGGAAGATTTGTCACTTTTCCACCACTTAATTATTTATTCAGTCATTTATTTCTATCAATATGAACTTGTGAATATTTTATTCTCCAGGATGTAATTCAGTAGTATTTATTATTTATTTTATTGCTTCAATTGTTCCAGCTTTGGCCATTGGGAGCTCTTAAAAGTCAGCTCCTGTGTTCTTTTGACATGCCCTACTCCTCTTTTTTTCCCCCTTACTTTTACCACAAAATGTTCCAGGCTTTTCATGAATTTTCCCTGCCGTGGCTCTAGGATCAGCCAGGGCAGGGAACCCTGCCGGGAACCCTAGTTCAGAAAGGACAATTTTTAAAGTCAATTTCCATGTGTTATAATGTGTGATTCCTAAACTATTCCTATGCTATAATTAATGCTATAACTAACTATAGATTTTCTATAATTAAGGCATGTATATTATAGTATTCAGGGTAACAGACCGTGTTAAAATGGAACATGAATTCAGCAACAATGCTTCACCCTTTTTTCTGTTCTAGCACTTACCTATATCATCTCTATGGGTCCTACAGAATATAAAATTTCATGATTCTACAATGAAAAGACAAAAGATGCTCCTATGAGGAACTTTTCCTTGGGTCATAGAACTGTTTAATTTTCCTAAAAATATGTTTAACCCCTAGTTGACCTCTATTTCATCCTTTCTAGCCCTCCCCTAGTTTAGCCCTATTCCTTCCATTTTATTAAGAATTTTTGAATAAAATTTTGTTTGGTTTGCTGTACCAATAAGGTAATAAAACCATAGAACAATGAATTCTGCCAATTTATAAAATCTATATCTTCTTGACATTAATATAATATGATCTACTGCTGCCTAAATCATTAGTCACCAAACAGTTTAAACACTAGAGCAGTAGTTCTTGACAGAAACGGTTTCCCTTGCCATGAGGGGACATTTGGCAATATCTAGAGACATTCTTCATGTGATAACTGGGAAGGATGCTACTGGCATCTAGTGGGTAGAGTCCTTGAATGCTGCTAAACATCCTACAGGGCACAAAAGGCCTCCACAGCAAAGAAATGGCTGGCCCAAAATATAATACACGGTTGAGAAATCTTGCACTAAAGGAGCTTTCAATTTTCAAATTGGTTAAATGTTTAAATAACAGATATTTTCCTCCCAAACTCTTAAAGGAAATATTAGCAAATACCAAGGTCTATCTGCACTAAAATGTTGAGTACAATCAAGGATTTTCTGGAAGAGTCAGATGATAGACTATGAAGGATCCACTGTAGCTACAAAACACCAAGAAAGCAAAAATGGAGTTAAAAGTTCAGGATGCATCTTAGCTCATTTCATTTTGAATACGTTATTTATCTGACTCAGCCAAGGCTCAAATGCATCAGAAAAATTAATTGTTATGTATGTGGATTATCAGCGAGTTTGCACTTTAAACCAAAGCAATAATGGTTTTCCAGCTAACAAGATAGGATTCTAGTGTGATATAGGTAAGAGAATTTGGGGCCAGGAGATAGAAACTAGGAGTCTGGCCATGGCTTCATCTCTTGCTGACTACGCAACTCAGAGCAAATCCTGTAGCTTTCCTGGGCTCTAGTCTCCTTATCTGGAAACTTTCCTATCAAAGTTGATAAATGTGATTGCAAACACCTTCCTTATCTATATCAGAGGGTCATTGTGAGAATCAATTTTTTTAAATGCACTTTTTCTTTACTTATTTGGATACTGATATCTTCTCATAATATCTTTCTTTCACTGCATATATAAGGTTTTGAAAAGAACAATGGCTTTGGAAGACCAATGAAAAGTGGATTCCTAGAGAAAGGAGGTTGAGCATTACCACAAAGAGACATTACTGACCTCTTACAATTGACTAATTTCTTTTCCTCACCAAGGATCCCATTGGAGTGTGAAAACACATTGAAAAATGATATCACAGGGCTTCCCTGGTGGCGCAGTGGTTGAGAGTCTGCCTGCCGATGCAGGGGACACAGGTTCGTGCCCCGGTCTGGGAAGATCCCACATGCCGCGGAGCCTCTGAGCCAGTGAGCCATGGCCGCTGAGCCTGCGCGTCTGGAGCCTGTGCTCCGCAACGGGAGAGGCCACAGGAGTGACAGGCCCGCGTACTGGAAAACAAAAACAAACAAACAAAAAAACAACAAAATGATATCACAGATAAGCCACAAACTGGGAGAAAATATCTGCAAAACACATTTCTGAAAAAGGACTTATTTCTAAAATATTCAAAGAACTCTTACAACTCAACAATAAGAAAACAAACAACCCAATTCTGAAGTGTGAAAAGATCTAAACAGATACCTCTCCAAAGAAATTATGCAAATGCCAAATAAGAATGTGAAAAAAACCCGTCAACATCACATGTCACTAGAGAATTACAAATTAAAACAGCAATTGCAAATTAAAACAACTACATACCTATTAGAATGGGTAAACATTTTCTTTAAAACTTACAATACCAATTGCTAGCAAGAATGTGCAAGCACTCTCATTCATTGCTGGTGGGAATGCAAAATGGTAATGCCGCTTTGGAAGACAGCTTGTCAGTTTCTTACAAAGCTAAACATAGTCTTACCATATGATCCAGCACTCACACTTCTGGGTATTTACCCAACTGGTGTGAAAACTTAAATCCTCACAAAAATCTGCATGCAAATGTTTATTCAGTTTTACTCATAATTTCCCAAAACTGGAAGCAAAGAAGATGTCCTTCAATATGTGAATGAATAAAAAAACTGTGGTATACCCACACAAGGAAATAATACTCCATATAAAAAGAAATGAGCTATCAGTATACTCAAAGATATGGATGAACATTAAATGCATATTGCTAAGTAGAAGAAACCAGTCTGGAAAAGCTACACACTGTATGATTCCAATTACATGACACTGGAAAAAGCAAAACTATAGCAACAGTAAAAAGATCAGTGGTTACCAGCAGTTTGGGAGGGTTGCATAGGTAAATCACAGAGGATTTTTTAGGTCAGTGAAACTGTTCTGTATGTTACTGTAATGGTGGATACATGATATTTTGCATTTGTCAAAATCCAAAGAATTTTACAGAACAAAGAGCAAACCTTAATGTATGCAAATATTTCAAAATCATTTAGGAGGTCGTCGGGGGTTCCCTAATGGTATGCAATCCTTGACAAAAGAATCTAAGTGCATTATAAATATATAGAACAACTTTACTGAAAAGGATTGAGGGGGGAACTGTGTAGATCTAAGTATTTTTGGAAATGAGTGGAGTCTATAAAGGCAAAAGAAATTGCACATAAGCACTGTACTCTAGTCAATAAAGTTGTTTCCCACAGGGGTACAGGTTAACAATTCTAACTTTTCTATGCTAGTGTATTGAAACTGAACAATTAAGTAAGTGAATCATGGATGGTGGGAACCAGTTTTCTCACTATTGGAGTGTGAATTTACAGATAAGCAAGGAGAAGAGACTGGAATGATCCATATAGTGATGAATTGGAGCCAGATACATCAGTATGAACTCATGTTTACCTTAATATAGATACATATGATTGCATGTAGAAATATTTATAGATATGTATATATATATATATATATATATATATATACACACACACACACACAGGTTTGTATACACACATATACACATATATTCCCTTGCTCTGTCAGCTGAGAAGGTCTAGAAGCAATGACACCCCAGTAGCAATAGTACACCTGACATTTAGATCTTGGTCTCTAATACTATTCTCTAATAAAAGGAACCAAGGCTCCTTGGAGAAATGGTTGATGATAAGGCTGGGGCAGGATATATACAAGATGATCCAAGAGCAAATTATAGTTCCAGAAATTAAGGGAACTCCCCCCCAAAAAATGACGAGGATATGCGAAAGGGACCCAAGAATTTCCAATGACCAAAGCTAGGACAATTTGAGCAACAAAATAATAAATAGAACAATATTGGTTTATAACCCAAAGTATAAATAAATATCCCTGAGTCCATACTGATATAAATAAATGATTGCATAAATAATTAAATGAGAGAGAAGCTACAAATCCCCTGTGTGGAAGAATTCCAAATAATTTATGTAGACACTCTACCCTCAAGGAGGTAGAGCGTAACTCCTTAAGTGTGGGCTGTACAAGATGACTTCCTTCCAGAGAGTACACAATGGAAAGGAACACTAAGTACACCTGACAAATACTACCTTAGCCAGATGATCAAGGTCAGCATCAATGGTGATGTCATGTTAGTATTATACTCTTGATATAATATGAAGACAATAGCACTTTACCTCTAAGTTCTCTTCCCCCAAACCATTAACCTCAGTCTAATCATGAGAAAAACAAGAGAAAAATTCCAGGAAAGGGGCATCCTACAGTATACCTGATCAGTCCTCCTCAAATCTTTCAAGGTCATCCATAGCAAAGAAAGTCTAAGAAATTGTCACAGCCAAGAGGAGCCTAAGGAGACCTGACAACTAAATGTAATGTGGTGTTCTGGATGAGATCCTGGAACAGAAAAATGACATTTGGTGGAAACTCCTGTAAATATAAAATATAAAGCTGTTCTAAAAAGTAATCAATGTAGGGCTTCCCTGGTGGCACAGTGGTTGAGAGTCCGCTTGCCGATGCAGGGGACACAGGTTCGTGCCCCGGTCCCGGAAGATCCCACATGGCGCGGAGCAGCTGGGCCCGTGAGCCATGGCCGCTGAGCCTGCGCATCCGGAGCCTGTGCTCCACAATGGGAGAGGCCACAACAGTGAGAGGCCCGCGTACCACAAAAAAAAAAAAAAAAAAAAAAAAGTAATCAATGTAGAACATCATTAGAGAGCAATAATGGATTAAAATGTAATTGTACTTCTTTACAAGCATTTGGTTTTACTAACCGAAGTTGGGACCAGAACATTTATTTATTTATTTTTTTATGTGGACCATTTTTAGAGTCTGTATTGAATTTGTTACAATATTGTTTCTGTTTTATGTTTTGGTTTTTTGCCTGCAAGGCATGTAGGATCTTAGCTCCCTGAGCAGGGATAGAACCTGCACCCCCCGCATTGGAAGGCGAAGTCTTAACCACTGGACCGGCAGGGAAGTCTCAAGGCCACAACACTAGTTTTTATTTCCCAATATGTATAACGTTTATTTCCTTTTCTTTACCTTTTGCATTAGCTACAATTTTCAACATAATGTTTTATTTATTTTTTATACAGCAGTTTATTAGTTATCTATTTTATACATATTAGTATATACATGTCAATATCAATCTCCCAATTCATCCCACCACCACCACCACGCCCCACCCCTGCTTTCCCCCGTTGGTGTCCATACATTTGTTCTCTACATCTGTGTCTCTATTTCTGCCTTGCAAACCTCTTCATCTGTACCATTTTTCTAGATTCCACATATATGCATTAATATACGATATTGGCTTTTCTCTTTCTGACTTACTTCACTTCACTCTGTATGACAGTCTCTAGGTCCATCCTTTTCTCTACAAATGACACAATTTCATTCTTTTTATGGCTGAGTAATATTCCATTATATATATGTACCACATCTTCTTTATGCATTTGTCTGCTGATGGGCATTTAGGTTGCTTCCATGACCTGGCTACTGTAAATAGTGCTGCAATGAACATTGAGGTGCATGTGTCTTTTATTTTTTTGTTCTCCTTGTTATTTATTTATTTATAGATCTTTATTGGAGCATAATTGCTTCACAATACTGTGTTACTTTATGTTGCACAACAAAGCCAATCAACCATATGCATACACATGTCCCCATATCCGCTCCTGCCTGATTTTCTCTGCATATAGGCCCAATAGTGGGATTGTTGGGTCATAGGGTAATTCTATTTTTAGCTTTTTAAGGAACCTCCATACTGTTCTCCATAGTGGCTGTATCAATTTACATTCCCATCAACAGTGCAAGAGGGTTCCCTTTTCTCCACACCCTCTCCAGCATTTGTTGTTTGCAGATTTTCTGATGATGCCCATTCTAACCAGTGTGAGGTGATACCTCATTGTAGTTTTGATTTGCATTTCTCTAATAATTAGTGATGTTGAGCGGCTTCTCATGTGCCTCATGGCCATCTGTATGTCTTCTTTGGAGAAATGTCTATTTAAGACTTCTGCCCATTTTTGGATTGGGTTGTTTTTTTTTTTTTTAATATTGAGCTGCATGAGCTGTTTATATATCTTGGAGATTAATCTTTTGTCCGTTGATTCGTTTGCAAATATTTATTTCCATTCTGAGGGTTCTCTTTTCATCTTGTTTGTAGTTTCATTTGCTGTGCAAAAGCTTTTAAGTTTCATTAGGTCCTATTTGTATATTTTTGTTTTTATTTCCATTACTCTAGGAGGTGTATCAAAAAAGATCTTGTTGTGATTTATGTCAAAGAGTGTTCTTCCTATGTTTTCCTCTAAGAGTTTTATAGTGTCTGGCCTTACATTTCGGTCTTTAATCCATTTTGAGTTTATTTTTGTGTATGGTGTTAGGGAGTGTTCTAATTTCATTCTTTTACATGTAGCTGTCCAATTTTCCCAGGACCACTTACTGAAGAGGCTGTCTTTTCTCCATTGTATATTCTTCCCTCCTTTATCAAAAATAAGGTGACCATATGTGTGTGGGTTTATCTCTGGGCTTTCTATCCTGTTCCACTGATCTGTATTTGTGGCATTACCATATTGTCTTGATTACTGTAGCTTTGTCGTATAGTCGGAAGTCAGGGAGTCTGATTCCTCCTGCTCCATTGTTTTCCCTCAAGACTGCTTTGGCTATTCGGGGTCTTTGTGTCTCCATACAAATTTTAAGACTTTTTGTTCTAGTTCTGTAAAAAATGCCATGGTAATTTGATACGGATTGCATTGAATCTGTAGATTGCTTTGGGTAATATAGTCATTTTCACAATATCGATTCTTCCAATCCAAGAACTTGGTATATCTCTCCATCTTTTTGTGTCACCTGTGATTTCTTTCATCAGTGTCTTATAGTTTTCTAAGTGCAGGTCTTTTACCTCCTCAGGTAGGTTTATTCCTAGGTATTTTTTTCTTTTTGTTGCAATGGTGAATGAGATTGTTTCGAGATTGTTTCCTTAATTTCTCTTTCTGATCTTTCATTGTTAGTGTATATGAATGCAAGAGATTTCTGTGCATTAATTTTGTATATTGCAACTTTACCAAATTCATTGGTTAGCATGAGTACTTTTCTGGTGGCATCTTTAGGATTATCTATATATAGTATCATGTCATTTGCAAACAGTGACACTTTTACTTCTTCTTTTCCAATTTGTATTCCTTTTATTTCTTTTTCTTCTCTGATTGCCATAGCTAAGACTTCCAAAACTATTTTGAATCATAGTGGTGAGAGTGGACACCCTTGTCTTGTTCCTGATGTTAGAGGAAATGCTTTCAGTTTTTCACCATTGATAATGATGTTTGCTGTGGGCTTGTCGTATATGGCCTTTATTACGTTGAGGTAGGTTCCCTCTATGCCAACTTTCTGGAGAGTTTTTATCATAAATGAGTGTTGAATTTAGCCAAAAGCTTTATCTGCATCTATTGAGAGGATCATATGGTTTTCATTCTTCAATTTGTTAATACGGTGTATCACATTGATTGATTTACATATATTGCAGAATCCTTGCATAGCTGGGTTAAATCCCACTTGATCGTGATGTGTGACCCTTTTAATGTGTTGTTGGATTCTGTTTGCTAGTATTTTGTTGAGGATTTTTGCATCTATATTCATAAGTGATACTGGTCTATAATTTTCTTTTTTTGTACTAACTTTGTCTGGCTTTCGTATCAGGGATGGTGGCCTTGTAGAATGAGTTTGGGAGTGTTCCTTTGCAATTGTTTGGAAGAGGTTGAGAAGGATTGGTTTTAGTACTTCTCTAAATGTTTGACAGAATTCCCCTGTGAAGCCATCTGGTCCTGGACTTTTGTTTGTTGGAAGATTTTTAATCACAGTTTCGATTTCATTACTTGTGATTGGTCTGTTCATATTTTCTATTTCTTCCTGATTCAGACTTGGAAGGTAATACCTTTATAAGAAATTTTCCATTTCTTCCAGGTTGTCCATTTTATTGGCATAGAGTTGCTTGTAGTAGTCTCTTAGGATGCTTTGTATTTCTGTGGTGTCCATCGTAACTTCTCCTTTTTCATTTCTAATTTTATTGCTTTGAGTCCTCTCCCTCTTTTTCTTGATGAGTCTGGCTAAAGGTTTATCAATTTTATCTTCTCAACAAACCAGCTTTTAGTTTTATTGATCTTTGTTATTGTTTTCTTTGTTTCTATTTCATTCATTTCTGCTCTGATCTTTATGATTTCCTACCTTCTACTAACTTTGGGTTTTGTTTTTTCTTCTTTCTCTAGGTCCTTTAGATGTATGGTTAGATTGTTTGAGATTTTTCTTGTTTCTTGAGGTAGGCTTGTATTGCTATAAACTTCCCTTTTAGAACTGCTTTTGCTGCATTCCATAGGTTATGGATCGTCTTGTTTTCATTGTCATTTGTCTCTAGGTATTTTTTGATTTCCTCTTTGATTTCTTCAGTGATCTCTTGGTTATTTAGTAACGTATGGTTTAGCCTCCAAGTGTTTGTGGTTTTCACATTTTTTCCCCTGTAACTGATTTCTAATCTCATAGCTTTGTGGTAGGAAAAGATGCTTGATATGATTTCAATTTTCTTAAATTTAACAAGGCTTGATTTGTGACCTAAGATGTGATCTATACTGGAGAATGTTCCGTATGCACTTGAGAAGAAAGTGTGATCTGCTTTTATTGGATGAAATGTCCTATAAATATCAATTAAATCTATCCAGTCTATTGTGTCATTTAGAGATTGTGTTTCCTCATTAATTTTCTGTCTGGATGATCTGTCCATTGGTGTAAGTGAGTTGTTAAAATTCCCCACTATTATTGTGTTACTGTCGATGTCCTCTTTTAGAGCTGTTAGCATTTGCCTTAGGCATTGAGGTGCTCCTATGTTGGGTGCATATATACTTACAATTGTTATATCTTCTTCTTGGATTGATCCCTTGATCATTATGTAGTGTCCTTCCTTGTCTCTTGTAACATTCTTTATTTTTTTATTTTATTTCTTTTGTGGTACACGGGCCTCTCACTGTTGTGGCCTCTCCCATTGTGGAGCACAGGCTCCGGACGCACAGGCTCAGCGGCCATGGCTCATGGGCCTAGCCGCTCCGCGGCATGTGGGATCTTCCCGGACCGGGGCACGAACCCGTGTCCCCTGCATCGGCAGGCAGACTCTCAACCACTGTGCCACCAGGGAAGCCCCATTCTTTATTTTAAAGTCTATTTCATGTGACATTAGTATTGCTACTCCAGCTTTCCTTTGATTTCCATTTGCAAGGAATATCTTTTTCCATCCCCTCACTTTCAGTCTGTATGTGTCCCTATATCTGAAGTGGGTCTCTTGTAGACAGTATATATATGGGTCTTGTTTTTGTATCCATTCAGCAAGCCTGTGTCTTTTGGTTGGAGCATTTAATCCATTCATGTTTAAGGTAATTATCGATATATATGTTCCTATGACCATTTTCTTCATTGTTTTGGGTTTGTTTTTGTAGGTCCTTTTCTTCTCTTGGGTTTCCCACTTAGAGAAGTTCCTTTAGCATTTGTTGTAGAGCAGGTTTGGTGGTGCTGAATTCTCTTAGCTTTTCCTTGTCTGTAAAGCTTTTGATTTCTCTGTCGAATCTGAATGAGGTCCTTGCCAGGTAGAGTAATCTTGGTTGTAGTTTCTTCCCTTTCATCACTTTAAATATATCATGCCACTCCCTTCTGGCTTGTAGAGTTTCTGCTGAGAAATCAGCTGTTAACCTTATGGGAGTTCCCTTGTATGTTATTTGTCATTTTTCCCTGTTGCTTTTAATATTTTTCTTTGTCTTCAATTTTTGTCAATTTGATCACTATGTGTCTTGGCATGTTTCTTCTTGGGTTTATCCTGCCTGGGAGTCTGTGTTTCCTGGACTTGGGTGGCTATTTCCTTTCCCATGTTAGGGATGTTTTCAACTTTAATCTCATCAAATATTTTCTTGGGTCCTTTCTCTCTCTCTCTCTTCTCCTTCTGGAACCCCTATAATGCAAATGTTGGTGTGTTTAATGTTGTCTCAGAGGTCTCTTAGGCTGTCTTCATTTCTTTTCTTTCTTTTTTCTTTATTCTGTTCCGCAGCAGTGAATTCCACCATTCTGTCTTCCAGGTCACTTATCCGTTCTTCTGCCTCAGTTATTCTGCTATTGATTCCTTCTAGTGTAGTTTTCATTTCAGTTATTGTATTGTTCATCTCTGTTTGTTTGTTCTTTAATTCTTCTAGGTGTTTGTTCTTTAGTTTTTCTAGGTCTTTGTTAAACATTTCTTGCATCTTCTTGATCTTTGCCTCCATTCTTTTTCCGAGATCCTGGATCATCTTCACTATCATTATTCTGAATTCTTTTTTTGGAAGGTTGTGTATCTCCACTTCATTTAGTTGTTTTTCTGGGGTTTTATCTTGTTCCTTCATCTGGTATATAGTCCTCTGCCTTTTCATTTTGTTTATCTTTCTGTGAATGTGGTTTTCGTTCCACAGGCTGCAGGACTGTAGTTCTTGCTTCTGCTGTCTGCCCTCTGGTGGATGAGTCTAACTAAGGGGCTTGCGCAAGCTTCCTGATGGGAGGGACTGGTGTTGGGTAGAGCTGAGTGTCGTTCTTGTGGGCACAGCTTAGTGAAACTTTAATCTGCTTGTCTGCTGATTGGTCGGGCTGGGTTCCCTCCCTGTTGGTTGTTTGGCCTGAGGCGACCCAGCACTGGAGTCTACAGGCTCTTTGGTGGGGCTAATGGCAGACTCTGGGGGGCTCATGCTAAGGAGTACTTCCTGAAACTTCTGCTGCCAGTGTTCTTGTCCCCACAGTGAGCCACAGCCACCCCCCGCCTCTGCAGGGGACCTTCCAACACTAACAGGTAGGTCTGGTTCAGTCTCCTATGGGGTCACTGCTCCTTCCCCCTGGGTCCCAATGCCCCCACTACTTTGTGTGTGCCCTCCAAGAGTGGAGTTTCTGTTTACCCCAGTCTTGTTGAAGTCCTGCAGTCAACTGCCACTAGACTTCAAAGTCTGATTCTCTGGGAATTCCTCCTCCCATTTCTGGACCCCCAGGTGGGGAAGCCTGACGTGGAGCTCAGAAACTTCACTCCAGTGGGTGGATTTCTGTGGTATAATTGTTCTCCATTTGTGAGTCACCCACCCAGTGCTTATGGGATTTGATTTTATTGTGACTGTGCCCTTCCTACCATCTCATTGAGGCTTCTGCTTTGTCTTTGGATGTGGGGTATCTTTTTTGGTGAGTTCCACTGTCTTCCTGTCGATGATTACTCAGCAGTTAGTTGTGATTGCAGTGCTCTCACAAGAGGGAGTGAGCGCAAGTCCTTCTACTCCTCCATCTTGAACCCATCCAGAACACTAATTTTTAATTTTGCTCAGTAGTCTACCCTGGGGCAGTTGGAGCCATCATTCATCATTAGCCGTTTATAAAAGCTAATAGAAAAAAGTCAGTGTTTAAGTACATATCAGAATACATATCAGAATGAGTTTCACAGACAGCAAAGATGTAATAAGCTGGAAAATCTTTCCTTTCACATAACAAGTGAGCCAGATTTTTATTTCCTACTTCCCTAATAAGGGCAAAGGACGAAGGATGTCTGCTCATATTATTGAGTAAGGGGCACAGGGAACTTCTGGTGCAGATGGAGATCACTCAGCACCTTTCCTCCCAGAACACTGGAGCCTTGGTGAAGTGTGTGAGATTTTGAACATCCCCTCTCCAATTCCAGGATCTGATAATCTACCAGATGTTCCAAAATACATATTCAAAAATTTCCTTAAACAGCGGATGAAAAGAATTTTTTTTTTTTTTTTGTGGTACACAGGCCTCTCACTGTTGTGGCCTCTCCCTTTGTGGAGCACAGGCTCCAGACGTGCAGCCTCAGCGGCCATGGCTCACGGGCCCAGCCACTCCACAGCATGTGGGATCCTCCCAGACTGGGGCATGAACCCGTGTCCCCTGCATCGGCAGGCGGACTCTCAACCACTGCACCACCAGGGAAGCCCATGAATTTTTAATATAAATTATTAAACTTACCGTCCTTTCCTCTCTCTGTTCCAATTTACTCATATCAGCATCAGACTTATTTCAAAAAATTAAAACAATGAAACTAGTTGTTCATTTAGAATAGAGATCAGTTTGGTATTGTATCCAGTACCTATAAGTTAATATATTTCCTCCCCCAAGTTCCACCTCAGAACATAACTTCCTGACCCACAGGAATGTACCCCTCAGCTAAGAATAAGTTCTTTCCTGCTAGGAAATCGCTAAAGATGCCGTTTCCAGCCTGACTAATTTTGAATGTACCAATGTACTTGAAATGAACTCCTTCCATTAAAGTGGGGAGGGTCATAAAGGTACTCATTGTACAGCAAATCTTGAAAACACCTAGAATGTTCAACTAAAAAATTCATTCTATTATTCCTTCCCCCCCACCCCACAAACAGCCACATTAATGCAAATGACATATCATAAGTATACATAAAGACCCCGATTTAAAAAGTGAAAAGACAACACAAAGAATGAGAAAAGTATTTTAAACCATACGTCTGATAAGGGGTTAATATCCAAAACATGTAAAGAACTCATACAAGTCAATATCAAAAAAACAACCCAAATATAAAATGGGCAAAGGACCTGAATAACATTTCTCCAAAAAAGATATAGAAATATATGATGGGCACATGAAAAGAGGCTCATCATCACTAGTCATTAGGGAAATGCAAATTAAAACCACAACGGGATATCACCTCATGCCCGTTAAACTGGCCATCATCAAAAAGACAAGGGATAACAAATGCTGATGTGGATGTGGAGAAAAGGGAACCTCTGTGCACTGCCGGTGGAACTGTAAATTGGTACAGCCACTATGGAAAACAATATGGGGTATCCTCAAAAAATTAAAAGTAGAACTACCATACAATCCAGCAGTTCCACTTCTGGGAATATATTTAAAGAAAACAAAAACACTAACTCAGAAAATTATCTGCACCCCCATTTTCATAGCAGCATTATTTACAATAGCCAAGATATGGAAACAACCCAAGTGTTCATCAATGAACGAATGAATAAAGAAGTTGTGAGATATGTATGTATGTGTGTATATATATATATATATATATATATATATATATATATCACTCAGCCACAGAAAATGAGGAAATCCTATCATTTGCAACAACAATGGATGGACCTTGAAGGCATTATGCTAAGTGAAATAAGACAGAGAAAGACAAATACAGTACAATGTCACTTATATGTGGAATCTCAAAAAACCAAAAAACTCCTGGATGCAAAGATCAGATTTGTGATTACCAGAGGCAGGGTGGGAGTGGGGGAATTGAAGGAAGGGAGTCAAGAAGGTACAAACTCCCATTTATAAGATAAATGAGTACTAGGGGTCTAATGTACCACATGATGACTATAGCTAGCCATAAGATTAAAGCTGTTAAGATTTATAGGAAAGTTAAGAGAGTAAATCCTGAGTCTCACCACAAAGAGAAAATTTTCTTCTTTTTCTCTTTTTTTTTTTTTTTTTTTTTTTGCGGTACACGGGCCTCTCACCATTGTGGCCTCTCCCGTTGTGAAGCACAGGCTCTGGACGCGCAGGCTCAGTGGCCATGGCTCACGGGCCCAGTTGCTCCACAGCACATGGGATCTTCCCGGACCGGGGCACAAACCCGTGTCCCCTGCATCGACAGGCGGACTCTCAACCACTGCGCCACCAGGGAAGCCTTTTCTTTTGATTGCATCTTTATGAGAATATGGATGTTAGCTGAACCTATGGTGGTCATCATTTCACAATATATGTAAATCAAACCATCATGCTTTATGCCTTAAACTTATACAGTGATGTATGTTAATCATTTTTCAATAAAATTAGGGGAAAACAACAACTAAAACTCAGTCTTTGGTGTTAATAGCTGATCTCTGTGTGGTCCAAATTCAATTTTGTTTCTCTGGAGCAACACTATATTCCCCTCACTTCACAATACTATTAGAAAGATTTCCATGTGTGTACATTTTAAGCTCCTTGGGGATGACATCACAGGAGCAAAGGGGACCATGAGAAGAGTGACCTGGGATGCAGGGAGCATACTGAGGCAGCCCAAATGTTCTGTGGTTGGATCCTGACGTCAGGTTATTGAAATTGAAGATGGAAAACCCATACTGAGTCATTTGGTTCTCTCCCTTGAGGGCAGTAGATTATGCTGGTCAGTATATTATTTAGCACTTTGTCCAGTTCTGTTCTAAATAGCCCTTTCTTGGAGGCTATTAACTCAAAGCTGGAAAGGATTTTATTACAATGAAAGGCTTTCTACCGGTTGGTCATTTTTTCCACAAAATGCACATTCTCCTCCCACTGAGATATTAAAAAATAAAACCTACCAAACAACATGAAAACTGTGATATTGTAGAAAGTGTGGAGCACTAAGCACATTGTCCCAAAGTGGCCCCAGATGCTCACTCTGACTTGCCTGGACAACAGTTTGCTGAGACCACTCCTGTCTGCCTTCTCCCTAGAAGGAGGGGCTATATCCAAGCTCAGCTTCCCAAGAACTAGTGGCCCCATCCCCCTTTCCCCATAGAAACATCCCATAGGTCCAAAATCTCCAGGTGCAGTTAATGTTCCTAGGCAACTCTTGTAAATAGCTGACACCCACATCCAGACTGCTCGGTACTCAAGGAGTCTGATTATCTCCATTACAGGTTTGCCATCAGGCTCACCCTATCAGAAAGGCAGAGTGCCCCCAGTAGAATGCAAACCTATGCTACTCATCAGCAAAGCACCTCAGCTCTAGTGTTTTCCCCATGGGAAAAATGGGAAGGTGAGAGACCCCTGCCTTTTCTCCTCTCCAGCTTTATAAGTTTCTGCCTTCCCCAGTAGGGCAGATTCCCTAACACATGCCATGTCCTAACCTGCTACATGACAGAGAGTGACTCAGATGGGACCCTCCCTGAACAACAAAGATTGAGGACTTCAGAGCCAAGCACTGGGTGCTCTGATGCCCATTAGCTATATGAGCCTCAGTTTCCTCATCTATCAACTAGAAGTAAAACTTGTCCTAGATTATAAGAGCTGGCAACAATGTCCCCTAAGTACATGGTTGTGGTTGGCACAATGAAGAAACTCAGCAAATGGTAGCTACTATTGCTGGTACAATTATTCTCGGTAGAAATGCACAGGTACCCCTTGGGACATCTGAATATTATTTTTTGAATGTGTAACCCAATATGTACAGTGTTTGGTTTATTATACAGAAATAAAACATTTCAGTCCATGGAATAGGTGGTAATGATAAAGCATTTCTTACTGAGTATATAAGTGAGGAAGAAAATGTAAACTGCTCATCATGTTCTAGGCACATTACTGCATCTACCCCCCTGCTGCCAAGAGGACAAACCCAGACACGCTTGACGTTCACCAAGGCATCAGCTCCCAAACTGCTCTCCACTTCTCTCCGAATCTGGGGTCTCCAAGGATTTGATCTCCTGCAGTCACTTAATACTGATCAGCAGTTTACGTAGGAAGCATCAGTCACCCCTCAATGCTAAGTTTTAAATGCTGTGGAGCCAGAAAATGTAAAACGTGAGAGTATGTGAGATGCGAAGGTATGAAGTGAGTGAGTAAGAAAGTACAAGAGTGTGAACATAGCGTGAACTGTGTGTACTAATCCTGCAAACAAAACAAAGGAGAACCTGACCTCTTGTTAATCACCATTAAGGCTCTAAGTGGAGCTCAGGGATGTCCCAGCTCCATTCCTACATCTCTTAGCACTGCTCCCTGTCCCTATGTACAAGGCATGACAGAGGAAAGACAATAGACGATCATCAAACACCTTAAAATAAACTTGTGTTGGATATTAAAGGCCTAAATTCATCTATCTACGTTTGCAGCATCTTAAGTTGAATTAAAATAAAATCCAACAACAGCACAGCCCAACAAGATGCTGTTTATTAGAAACATATGGAAAGCTGAAAGAGAATGAATTAAGGGCTGGGTACATTTTAACTAATCAAACTTACACCAAAGGAAAGCAGGTTTGGCAACATTATCTCAGGCAACATAGTATTTAAAAACATTTTAAATTAAGAGAACATTGTATCACATTAAATTTAAACTAATACTAAAGACATGATATTTATAAACTTTAATATGCCAACTAAAAGTCTCTCAAAATGTTTAGAACAAAAATGTATAGCTGCATGGCAGAGTTTGATATTTTTAAGCCATTACTATCAATATATAACAGATCTCACATTCAAAACCAGAACAAAATAAGGACCAAAAAACTAATGTAACTAATTAATAAGTAATGTAACTAATAAAATACACCAACTTCTTTATCTCAAAAGTAAAGATCTCATCCTCTTACATACCCTTGATCCATATATAATCACCAACTGTGAAAATAAAATTATCTGGCTATTTCAAGGAATTATTATGATAAAGAGCTGCTAAAAATATTTACCCAACTGAATCACTAGAATGTTAACCGACGGTGATGTACATGATGACTGAACTGCTGCTTACATGCTTTCCTGGGCCCCATAATTCAGATATTTGCATTTTCACTTTTATAACCTCCTGGGCTGCAATAATGATTTTATAGTTTGCTGTGGAACGGCACCAAATCTATAAAATCTGTAAAAGTCCTCAAAATTCCACATATGTGGATTGTCACTGGCCCTAATAACTGCTTTCCACATTTTGCTTTCCACCAAACTCTCCAACAAAGTAAAAACAAATACACCACGTGCTATAAAGAAATGAATGAAAAGTACCTACCAGGAGACTGCTGACACTCAGCATCTCCCATAATTCTGCATTTGACTCTTTCTTACACAGCTCAGCCTTTCAATTCCCCAATCAACACATTAAATAGGCATCCTTTTCAAAAATTATTGTCTATATACCTGATGAATCTAAATACCAAGACGATTTCACCAGGAGGGCCAGACTCTTTCCAATGTTTGCTGTGAATGACAAAATCACATAGCTCAAGTGAACCATGGGCGTGCAAACCTAGGCAAACACCCGGAACAGCGGGACTCTGAGTGTGCAGACAGAACCATAAAACTTACACAGCTGTTAACTTTTTTCCCAGAAAGCAAACTACTCAGAAGATTAGTAGCTGCTTTTCTTTCCTTTTACTTCTGTCTCTTCTTTTCTTGTTGACATTTGAAACATATGTCCTTCTACCCCACTCTTGCTGCCACCACCCCTCCCCACCAATGAATCAGTTCATCGCATGAATTGAGGGGGAGACGTCTCATCACTGGTTTCGTCTCTACCCAGATGTGACCTGCCAGCATTAGCAGAGCTCAGGAAGTTGGCTTCACTATAAAGGTTATTCTGAGGATACTATTCTCCAATATACGTGAGGAATAAAGTGTGTGTGTGTGTGTGTGTGTGTGTGTTTTAATGAGGCAAATTAAGGATCCCAGTGTTCCACAGACCTCCCTAATGGCAAAGCATTGCTCTGTATGAAACAAAAGGGTTGAGTTAAGAAACCCTTCAGAAAACCATTGTTGTTTTTATTGCTCTATCTAATAAATTGTCAAGGAAATACAAAAATTTGGTCTCCACAAAGATGTACATGTGAATGCCCATGAATACAAGCTTCTGTGCTATGGCAAGAGTAATTAAAATAGAGCAAAACAGGGATGAAATTTACCCTCCCCACCTCTAAGCTTCTCCCTCCGAAAATGGTTCCAAAAGTGATAAAATATAGTCCTATAAAATCAGTCTCGAAATGTTAGAGACAGACACCAAAATATCCTAGATTCCTTTAGCTCATCATGAAATGATCCTTCTAATAAGATATCTACATAAATACTTTCATAACCTTTGAACTTTCAAAACTTTCAATTCCCTTGATTACCTTATGAGAAAAATTCTTAACAGTGGGTTTCTTCTAGGTTTCAAGGCATATGAATTGAATGTGAGGATGAATATAAAATAATGTGTGCTTGTTATAAATCCGTTCCTATGACCTTGCAGGTTCCAGTTCAAGACGGCAACGTAGGAGGATCCTGGGCTCACCTCCTCCCATAGACGCACTGAATCTGCAGCTTCATATGGAACAACTTCCTCTGAAAAAAAACCTAAAAACTGTCTGAGCAGCCCCTACACATCTGGCAAATGAGAAAAGGCCCACATTGAAGCAGGTAGGAAAGGCTGGGACACAATCTCACCACAAGCCCCACCACCTAGTGCAGTGACCCGTGGTCGGGGGGAACTCAAAACCTGGAGCTTCTCCCTAAGCAGTAAAGGTTTAAACCCCACATCAGGCAGCCCAACTTCTAGGACCTGCACCTGAAAGATGAGCCCCCAAAACTTCTAGCTTTGAAAACCAACAGGGCTTGTGTCCACGAGACCCACAGGGCTAAAACAATCTGAGAAATGGCTCTTAAAGGGCTTGAGGGCTGGAACTCACCCACCCAGGGCTCAGCACAGAAGCAGCCCATCCAGAGGTGTCCAGACTTTACATGAATGAGACCCATGTGCTAATCTTAAAGATCAACCTGAGGGGCAGGCATCTAATTGAGCACACGTCTAGAGGCCTGCTGCCCGAGAGGCACCATCTTTCTTTCTCTTTTTTTGTTTTTCCTTCAGGTGCCATTGATTTGCTCCCTCTTTGCTTCATTCCAGCTGGTGGGTGCATCTCTACTCCCCTGACTTATTTCAGCCAGTGGGTACCATCTCCATGCTCTCCCTCTGCCACACTCCAGGGAGTTTTACTTGCCTCTGGTACCCAGGGTTTTACGTCTGGTGCCCCATTTTTGTGGCTGCTGCCCAGCGGATACCCTTTGATCACCTGGCTCTGGAGGCCAGGGAGGCTTGCGTTCTTGGGTCCTACATATTTGTAACAACTGGAGAGACAGTTCTTGGCATGCTACTACCCAGAGCCCTGCACAGACAGCAGACTGAAACGTACCCCCAGTCTTTCTGTGAGAGAGGCCTACCTGCTTGTCGTGGAGCTTCGGCCTGAGTGGCGGGCTTCAGGTTTGGTTTGGCCCCCATCTAGAGGCCCACAGAGGTGCTCTCAGGGAATGGGGGCCCGTGGACACCATCTCTGTGCTCTCCCTTGGCCTCACTAAGCTCACCCCTATCTCCCAGCAAGGAGCTTATACACTTGTCTGGTTTTTCTAATGGCCACCCAGAGGACACCTCCAGATTGCCTGGCCGCAGTAGCCAGTGGGGCTTATGCTTGCGTTCCCACTGGACCAAATGTATATGTGTACTTTAAAAGCTGTTACCTGAGGGTCTGGTTTCCAAGCAATCTGAATCTAGGTGCTGACTGAAAGCCTCTCCTTTGGAACACTGACAGGTCTTGGTACACCCTCAATTCCTAGGAGCCATTACATATAAGACAGACTGCTTGGACAATCACAAAGTTTTGAAGGACAACGAAGAGCTAGGGCAGGGATGAACCATAAGATTTATCTCCTACGTGAGGCCACTCCTTCAAGACTGGGAGAGGTGGCTGTTCTATCTAATGCATGGAAACTAACACAAAGTCAAGCAAAATGAAGAAACAAAGGACTATGTTCCAAATGAAAGAACAAGATAAAACCTCAGGGAAAATCCTTAATGAAATGCAGATAAATAATCTATCCGATAGAGTGTTCAAAGTAATAGTCATTAAGATATTCACTGAATTTGGGAGAACAATGGATAAACACAGTGAGAACTTCAACAAAGAGAAAATGTAAGTACCAAATAGGAGTCACAGAGCTGAAGAATAGAATAACTGAACTGAAAAATAAATCCACTCCTGTTCAGAATCTCAGAAAAATGGGATGACATGATGGAAAACCCAGTGGCTGGAGGTCAGTAGACCCAGTTCTTCAGCCTGGTCATCAACTGCTTCTGAGGTCACAGGCAAGTCAGAACCTGCCTCTTTTTTGGTCAACTGAGTTTTAAACCAGGTATTATCTTAGGTGCCTCACAGAGTTAATATCTGCTTTGAACTTGCTACCAAATGGCTCCTAAGACTCTGTCTATAGTTCATTCAGTGAATAGAAAAGCAGGCTAAAGACACACAACAAAATAGTCAACGAGGACAGAAGCCCATGCTCTCCTTTGTTGACTGTCTCTACCTTCTTCCTTCCATGTGTCAGGATGATTGGAAGAATTAGAGGCACCAGCAGAGAAAATGTATTCATGGTCTACTTTTCCTCTCCTTCAACAAACAAAAAGCTGTAAGTTGTCTTTTATCACAACCAGTATTCAGAAATTTATGTTCCAATGTCAAGACACTGTGTAAGGAAGCATAACCCACTGAATCCAATGATAGCTCACACCTGTTTCATTGACCTTCCAGCTCATTCTCCTCAGGTACAGGCCATTAACTTGACACTGTAATTTATCTGCCTATGAGAGTATCTCAGACATCCCAAATCACGGACATGAAGCAGGCTGCAAAGAGCACAGTGGCCCTGAACTCCCAAGACATCCTAGAAACATAATGGATGGGCTGGACTGTTATGATTGTGGTTAATAAAGGGCTTGGCTCATGCTGGGAAGGCTGACAAGAGCTGTACCTGCCAGCTGGCATAACCAGCTTCATCACAGCCTTCCCCAAAGGGGAAGGTTTGATACCATCTTGCCTGTTCTAAATCTTAGCTTGTTAAGCTTCTCCAAGGACTCCCAGGATAGTGTTAGCCTGTGGGAAAAAGACATGAAGTGAATTCTTTTTCAGAAAGCTAACCTTAAACACCATTGTGCTTATTTGTTTAGCCCAAGAGAAGAGTTTACTGAGAATTACTCAGGCGCCAGGGCAGATGCAGCTTCAGAAGATAACTGTGACTTCACTGATGTTTCCACTTGGACATCCAATTCTGACATTTCCATCCATTAGTGGGAAGCACATCTTATCTTTTGTGTAAAAGCTTGGGTTACACCACAGAGGTGGTTAGACATTTCCCCAAGGGCTATGAGATAGTCCCCCAGGGGCACCTAACTCCTAGATCCATCTTTGAGCTTCATGCCTCTGCTTTTTCACAGGATTGTCAGTCCTCAGAAATCACCGACTCTAGCAGTCCCACCCCAAACAGGAAACTGCCTGACAAAAAGTAACACAATCATGATTTTCTATGCATAATTGCATAATCTTCACATTATTATTAAGTTGTTTGATAATACAGCCTTGTTGACTTACAACTCTCAGAGGTATTCTTCCAGGTTAATAAATTCTAGCTTTATTTCAGCTCAAATTGAAAAGTTTTTTAAAGCTAGGATAAAATAAGTTGTATCAAGTATCAAATAACACCATTCTTGGGGCTGACATGAATAATCACATTTTCATTTTATCCTACATCTTCAGACATCACTAGGTCATGCAAACAGTATAAAACAACAACATTTTACTGGAGACAACTGCACTGATATAGTATGGTGGGATTACACATGATTTTTATTTTATTCTTTTTGCTTTTCTGTATTTTCCCAATTTTCTAGAATATTAAGAGTATTTATTTAAATTGTAACAACATTTTGAAAGTATATACACTCAATAATGTGGAACATTTGTAATTATGTGGAACATTCTAAAAAAAGATTTGAAAGTCCTGACTGGTGCTGCTTTTTTTTTTTTTTTTTTTTTTTTTTTTTTTGCAGTACGTGGGCCTCTCACTGTTGTGGCCTCTCCCATTGCAGAGCACAGGCTCTCGGACGCGCAGGCTCAGCGGCCATGGCTCACGGCCCCAGCCGCTCCGTGGCAGGTGGGATCCTCCCGTACCGAGGCACGAACCTGTGTCCCCTGCATTGGCAGGTGGACTCTCAACCACGCCACCAGGGAAGCCCGCTGCATTTCTATTCTATATACCAAAACACTCACAAGGAGCCACTACACAGCAGTGCTCTGAGACCTTCTCAGGGAGCAGTTAAATAAGGAACTGTAATTCACTAATTACAACAAGAAAAACTGAATTCTGGAACAATGGATGGTGTGCCTGAGACACCCACGTACCCTTGGACACTCCTGGGAAAAGGTCATCTTTGACTGACCGCTCCATGTTGGAGAGGGCATGGTATGGAACCACACTGAAAAAGTCTCAACTTCCCCACAACTGTTCCTTTCTTTTTCTTCTAATAAATTGAAGTTTGCCTTCGACATAAAAATCATGCAACCAACGGAAAGATTTTTAAAAGCTCTGTTACAAAAAGAGTTGCTGCTTTTGTTCCTCAGGACACCAAATAATGAGTCTAATATTTTCATTGAATTGGCAATTGGCTTGACTTGTTTCCAAATCGACTTTTTTTGTCCTTTGGTGTCATGTAGAAGCAACTTTAATCTAAAAGTTGTTAGTAACTAAATGTAAGATTATTGACTTAGCTGCACAGGAAACACAAAACTTGACAGCCTGATGCAAAACCTTCATACATTTGTATAAGAATAGGTAACATTTAGCGAGCATTATATGTGCCAAGTGGTATTCTTAGCACTTACATGTATTAACTCATTTAATCCCTGGAATAGCCCTGGGAGCAGGCAATATTATTATCCTCATTTTCAAGAGGAAGAAACTGAGACACAGAACAATTAAATAACAGCTAATGAGTAAAGAAGCAAAGAATTGATCCAAGGCAGTCTTGGTCTGGGACCTGCACTCAGTCACTGAGCTAGAACTGCATCACCATGTAAATGGTGTACTAGTCTATTAACCTTGTCCGCCTCTCTATTGTAGGGATCAAGACCATGGGCTCTGGTGTCACATAGACACCAGTGTTCATGCCCAGTCTTCCACTTACTAGCTTAGTATCATTAGACAAAATACTTTATTAAGTAAATTTCTTTGCCTCAGTTTCCTTAATCTAATGCCTAACTTAACATGACTGTCATAAGGTTAAATTAGATAATGTTTGCTTAGTGTTTAGCCAGTGTAGCCATACATTAAGGCTCCTGTAAATTATATCTATTCTCTAATATAAAGTTTATCCTCAAAGATAGTAGAATGCATTTAGAATCTTTAGAGTTAAATGATAAATTTACAAGGAGGAAGGCTGATTTCCCAGTTTCAGAACTGAAGAAGAGTCAAAAGCCAAGATTTAGCTGTAGTTGGAAAGTTTTGTAGATCTTAAGTGAATAGCACTTTCATCTAGCTGTTCTTTTATTTCAGGGCATGGGAAATACCCATATTGGAGTGTTTTTAAACTCTTCTTTGCTGCCAAAAGGCAGAAACACAAACAATGCACTGCTTGTAATCCTTGCCTCAAGAGATCTGTGAACAAAATGAAGAAACAAAGATCTGGCAAGAAGGACTGCGCTGGACCAACTCAATACCACACTGTTTTTTGGAGTGAGGGAAAAAAAGAGTAATTTCTTCCAAGAGAACAGCCAATACATATTACTCTACTAAAAGTACTTAAACGCACAAAATAGAGACAGAACATAAAAAACAGCAAATTGCTATAAGAGACTGAACTCCTATGGGGAAAAATATGCTCTAGTTTAGTTTTATACCCAGAGAGTAGAGATTAATGTTGAGAGGGAATGTCCAGCACAGGGCCTGGAATGTAATAGGGAAGAAGGTCAATTAATATTTACTAGATGAGCAACAGAAGAACACCTAAAGAATTTTCTACACGACAACCAAAACCTGCTTTCAGAAAATCAACGACTTGCCTTGATTCACTCTTAAACATAACTGCCATCCGACTATAGTCACAAAGAGAGGAAATTTGTTTATAGAAGACTCTTGACAACATTTTTAACTATTGGCTATATTAATGTATATTTAAAAGCTTTACATTTCATAGAGAAAAAAATTGATTTTGCCTTTTGGAATTAGTAAACTTTGCAACTCTTTGCCAAATAATTCTTAAGACTGCTGAGCCTGCAGAGTTGAGAGGTCAGCAGAAATGATGGTCACAAAATTGATCATGTAATTTTCTTTCCATAACAAACTATCCCAAACTTGGTGCTTATGATGGTTAATTTTTATGTGTCAACTTGGCTAGGCCATGGACCCAGATATTAGGTCAAACACTAGCCTAGCTGTGTTGCTGTGAAGGTATTTTTTAGATGAGACGAACATTAAATCAGCAGACACTGAATAAAGCAGATAAAGTGTGTGGGCATCATTCAATCAGCTGAAGACCTTAAGAGAAAAAAGACTGAGATCTGGGAAAGAGGGAATTCTGCCTCCAGAATTCACTTTGGACTAGAGTGACAGAATCACCTCTTCCCTAGGTCTCCAGCCTGCCAGCTTGCTCTGCAGCTTTCGAATTTTCCAGCCTCAGCCTCACATGAGTCAATTCCTCAAAATAAATAAATACCTTCCACATGTCATATATGTCTTACATACATATTACCTGTATACACATATAAATATACACAAATACTTTTATACATATATAAACACACACATATATATAAATATACACACATATATAAATATATACACCCAACAGGTTCTGTTTCTCTGAAGAACCCTGACTAATACAGTGATTTACACAACAACTTTTATTTAGCTCACAGTGTGTGGGTTGGCACTTTGAGCTGCCTTCATCAGGGTAGCTCTGATAATCTGGGCCCGATATAGCTGATCTGGGCTGATCACTCATACATCTGCAGTCAGCTGCTTGGTTGGCTGGGCTCTGGCTGCTTGGGGATGGCTTAGCTAGGATGATTCATCTCTGTTCCACATGGCCTCTCATCCGCCAGCAGGTTAGGTGGGTCTTATTACTCAGTTGGTGGCCGGGCGGGTTTCCAACACAATGAGCAGAAGCATGCAAAGCCTACCAATGCAGGGGACATGGGTTTGAGCCCTGCTCTGGGATGGGAAGATCCCACATGCTACGGAGCAACTAAGCCCATGCACCACAACTACAGAACCTGTGCTCTAGAGCCCATGAGCCACAACTACTGAGCCCACGTGCCACAACTACTGAAGCCCACGCGCCTAGAGCCCATGCTCCGCAACAAGTAAAGCCACCGCGATGAGAAGACTGCACATCTCAACAAAGAGTAGCCCCCGCTCGCCGCAACTAGAGAGAGCCCACTCGCCGCAACTAGAGAGAGCCGGTGCGCAGCAACAAAGACCCAACGCAGCCAAAAATAAAATTAATTAATTAATTAATTTTAAAAATAGTACCTAGCTATTAAGGTTGTTGTGTGTATTAAGTGAAGTATATGTAAAGTTTGATGACAGTGTCTGGAGCATAAAAAGCACTCAATAAATTATACTATTATTGCTACACTTTTTCTTTTAAATATTCATTGTTGCATAATTTGATTTTTTTAACTCCCACAGATGATTATCAAAAACTCTTTTTAGTGTTAGAGTTACAAAAGTTAAATCAAATTCTCAAATCATTGTATCTCTTGAGATTCAAAAAAACCCTTTCTTGGGAGGGAGAGGTACTCAATGGCTGGTACTCTAAGACAGGAGTATTCTCTGTGGGGTCTACTAACACATGGAGGTCCCCAAGCCCTGCCAGGGGCAACCAAGGTCAAAACTATTTTCATAATAGTACTAAGACATAACTCCCTTTTCCACTATGTTAACATTTACAATACTGGTGCAATAGCAATGGCAGGTAAACTGCGGGGTGACTTAGCACAAATCAAGGCAGAGGCAGCAAACTCTACAGGGAGTTATTGTATTCTTCACCTCCAAGCACTCATAACAGGAAAACATGTCCATTAGACTTAGGAATCTCCTTAAAGAAGCAACATAGATTATTAATTTTATCAACTTAATCCTTGGATATGGGTTATTTTAATATTCTATGTGATGAAATGAGAAATATATGTACAGCACTTCCACTGCATAGTGAATTAACATTTTTGCTTGAAGAAAATGACTTGTGTGTTTGTTTGAGTTGTGAGCTGAACTAGCCAGAGATTTAAAGGAAACATCATTTTTTAGTTGAAAGAATGACAGATAAACTATGGTTGTTCAGACTTAGGCATTTGGCAGACATTTTCACAAAAATGAACAAAGTGAATCTGTCGCTCCAAGGAACGCATTCATTGCCAATGAAAAATTTCCAACTTGAAAAATTCCCAATACTTCAAGGCTTTCCTAATGAGACTGGTGATGATATAAGTGAATGTAATTTTTGGATATTGCATTTTTAAATGGGTGAATATTTAGAAGAACTGCATAAGTCATGAACTGATGTTTTCAAAATGATCAATGCATAATATTATAAAATCATGCATGTATAACAGATCCATTCAAACTTCAAAATAGAAAGGTGGATTTTAATATAACAGTATGAAAATGTATTGATATGGCTTCAGATTCCACATTGCAACTAACTTTAAAGAAACTATCACTTGTCCAGTTTTGGTAAACTATCAAAGAAGAATGCCCACAATTATGTAAAGAGGTTATTAAAATACTCTTCCTTTTTCTAACTACATATCCATATGAGGCTTTTCTTCCTATACATCAAATGAAACCATTTATCACAACAGACTGAATACAGAAACAGATAAGAGAATATATCTGCCATCTATTTATTAATCAGGGATTTAAAAGGTTTGTAAAAATATAAACACAATTTTGCTTTTTTTCGCTAATTTTTTTACTTTTGTAAAATATAGATTTTTTTCATAAAAACATGCTATTTATGTTAAAATGCATTGGACTTAGTATCATCATTAATAAATTTCAGTTTAATTTCTAATAGAGTAAATATAAATAGATATAATCCACAAAAGCAAAAGCTCTTGGGGGTCCTCAATAATGTTTAAGTGTGTAAAGCGATCCTGAGAACAAAAAGCTGTGAGCTCCCCTCCACAAAGCATGTCACTGTCATCTGGAAGTAGCTACTGTGGATTACAGCTTTACTATCAAGGGCACGGGACTAACCCTGGGCATTCAGACCTCCCTGAGTAGTGATCAGAGTTATCCATTACATAAAATGTATTGAATGTTTGCCATATGCCAGATAGATGAAGCTTGATGTATTGGTGGGAGCCAGGTCATGGGAAGCTTGGGTACTTGGCTAGGATTTGGACTTTAAAAGGGGGGGAAAAAGTAACTGAAGTCTTTTTAAGAGGAGATGATGTAATCAGATTTATATTTTAGAAGGTAAGTATGGGGTTGAGTCTATGATGGAATGAAGGCGACCAGACTGAAGTCAAGAAGATCGGTTGGAGATTTTAGTTGGAACCCAGGTGAGACGAGATTAAGGCCACTTAAACTAAAGCAGGAGCAGAAGGAAAAAGAAACAGATCTTTTGGGAGAGGTAAAGGAGATAGAATCTGCACTGCTTCGTGAGTGAATGCATAGTCAAAATGAATGGCATATCCTTCCTCCAAAGTCTTTCTCAATATTTTGCTCAAATCAGGTTCCTGTTTGACAAAAGTGATGGCTCTCTCTTGTTACAAGCTGCCTGTTTGGTTGTTGATTCTGATGTTGTTTCTTGACTACTGAAAGTAAAATATCAGGCAAAAAAAGAATTACTGAAGGACTGCTGTCATGGGGCTGAAAGAATTCCTGAGAACATGAGTTGGTCTCTTCCCCGTTCTATTCTCATTTCAGAGTTAGACTTCTAAATGAAACTCTCCAATTCTAGGATTATACAGAGTAGAGATGTAAAATGCTGCCGTGCTCCTGCCCAGGCAGGTACAATATTCTCCTGAAGAAGTCCTTAGAGGGCTTCCTTCCAAAAAAGGAGAACTTGGAGAACCTGGCTCATTAGCTGCTTATTTTGAAATCTCATTCCTGTGGAAACAAGACAAATAAAGGCAGAACCAAAGAGGTGATAAAATCACCTCAGTACTTACTACCTTATTAATATTCAAACCCATGAGCATATAAAAAATGATAGAAGAGCAATGTTTCCAGTATATATTAGTTACATCATTACTACTGTAATATTAGTCCTTTTACAAAAAACAAAAAAATGAGTCACAGGGAATTTGAATAACAAGCTCATTTTTACCATTCTTACCTCAAAGGCCACCAACATTAACACTTGCAGGAGAAGCACTAAGAGATGACTGTGGACTGGGAGTTTCTCAGAAACGACCTCACAGCCTTAGTCCTGGCTGGGATTATTCAACTGGGAATTTGGTCCTTCTGTCCAGTAATGTCAGTAGTTCTTGTCATCATCATTTGCCAAGTGAAAACATATTTCCCTATGACTTCTTCCAACTCGAATATCCTGGGGTCATTTCAAAGTTTACAGTTTGGATAGCACTTATTTTAAAGGTTTTCTTCATAACTTGTTTTGTGTTTTGTTTTTGTATAGTTGCTGCCCTTTGGTTCCAGGGGGAAATGGTCTTCTGTTTACATGTTGTTTCATTAGTTAAGGTTATTGCTATATAATATTCACTGTATATGAAAAAAATTCTACCTTACTTTGTGGTGGGCTCTCCCCAGCAATCTCACCCCATCCTAAAGCCAGTCACAAACTCAAAAGCAGACAAAAATGCAGTTATTGAAAAAGAGTTCTGCAAAACTTTTACACAGTCATAGCACTGCCTTTAAGCATTACCAATAGTAACATTATCAAGTTTGATTATTTGGCTTCTGCACAGGAGAATGAAAAATAGATTTCTGGAAGCAGACATTGTCAGAAATAAGTGATGGCAAATAGCCTGACAGTAGAACAGAAAGCAAAAGAACTGCAAGTAGGGAACAGAAGAGCTATAAAAACTAGTCTTATCCCTTCTCTTTACATTTCCACAGAAGAGGGAACTTCTACTGCAACTCTTACTCTACACGCGGAGAGGAGAGAGATGTCAGGGAAAACAATTCCATCTTTCTCCCTCTACTTCTTTATTCATTCCTTGCCAAGAGAGTAAGAGGTGTGTCAAAGTCTCAGAAGCAAGAACCAGGCTGTCGAGTTGCTTTTCTTCAACATCTACATTCAGATGTAGCAGTTATTCTTGCTAACGTCTTTATTTCCTGGGGGGCACTGTGGGCAGTCCTCTTCTTTCTGTCCCTCACAGAAAGTCCATGTGGGCAGAACTCAGAGTCTGCTTCTGTCAGCCTTTCTCTCTCTCCCCACCGCACCCCGAGAATGGGTGTGTGAAGCAGTCCAACCATCTTCCTTGGCTATGCCCATGAGTTTGAGTAGATAAATTCTAAGCCTGCATCGTAAGCTCAGACCTATCTAAGCAGATGGGCTGGAACTTGCATTTACCAAGATTGGAGGACAAAGTCAGAAGCCCCACTTTAGTCTCAGGGAATCATAGAGTGCATACAGAAATTAGAAAAATAAATCCTACTTCCCACTTGTCATTGATTGTTCTAAGGCCTGGAAGAAAAAGGAATAAAAAGTGGGATTTAGGCACTGTTATTGGTTGGACTGTGTCCCCCCAAAATATGCTGAAGTCCTAACTCCTCCGTACTTGTGAGCGCGACCTTATTCGGAAACGGACTTTTACAAATGTTCAAATTAAAATAAAGCCAATAGGATGGCATTAGGGTGGGCCCTAATCCAATATGACTGTGTCCTTGTAAAAATGGAAAATTTGGACAAAGAGAAAGAGGCATGCACACAAAGAGAACATCATGTGACAGTGGAGGATTGGAGTGATGCATCCAAAAGCCAAGGAACACCGGAGATTGCCAAGAAATCACCAGAAGGTAGAAGAAGCAAGGAATGATCCCCCTATACGCTTCAGACAGAGTACAGCCCTGCCAACACCTTGATGTTGGACTTCTAGCCTCTAGAACTGTGAGAAAATAAATCTCTGCTGTTCTAAGACACCTAGTTAATGGTACTTTGTTACAGCAGCTCTAGAAAACTAAGAGCCACCCAAACCCTTCACTATTCAAAAGACATGAAAAAGTGTTTTACAAAAGATTACGCACATAATCAATAAACATATTAAAACATCTTCAAAAATCACTAGCATCTGGAAAATGCAAATTTAACCATCAGATAAATTTCATTTAACAAAACAGTATTTTTTTTTCTTTAGAAACACCTGTTTTCAAGGGCAGGAAAAGAGACATTCAAACATTTTTGGTAGAAACACGAATCAGTACAGCCTTTCTGGAAGACACTTTAAAATATGTGTCAGGAGTCTTCCGGGAATTTATCCTAAGGAAATACTGTTAAACTTCATAGCACTTATCACTTTCTAATACTATACAATTTATTTATTTATGTTTATTGTCACTCTCCACCTACTAGAATATAAGTTCTACAAGGACAAGTTTTACTCACTTTTGTATCCCAAACACCTAGAATATTGCCCAAACATTGTAAATGCTCCATAAACTCTTGTTGAATATGTTAATTAAGATGTCCACCAAGATTTATGTACAAAGGTGCATATTGAAGCATTGCTTACAATAGCTAAACACTGGAGAAGTATAAATGATCTCCTGTGGAAGGCTGGTTAAGAAAATAATAGTGCCACCAAACAATGGGATATCATGTAGCCATTAGAAAGTAAATCATCAAGAATATTTAAGGCTATGATAAAACATTCATAATATATTAAAAAGTTAGAAAAGGTTTAGAAAATTGTAGAGAGAGTAACACGTTAACTTTATTAAGAAATAGTAATAACACCAAAATGTTAACAATGATTACCTCTGCCTAGTGAGTTTATAGTCATTTTTGGTTTTTTTCTTTATGTTTTTCATATTTTATAGAAGCATTTCAATGAAATTTTTAACTATCCACATACTCCACAAACGGCAGTAATATTTCCTCACAGAGCACGGTGTAATAATAATGTTTATAATAATAACACAGGGTCATTTTATAAATATTAAATTACACTCAATATCCTCTATTTATAAAGAAGGGAGATCTGTGTGATGGAAACATGGATTTGATTAGTCTCCATACTTTTCTGTGCTTTTATTTCTAAATTCAGGAGGTGGACAATGCACTTTTTAGTGCTTTCCATTCAAACAAATTAAAATTTTAAAAAGTTAAAGTTCTTTGAGGGGTAACCTTCAATTACGTGAAAAAAGTCATTTATATGAAATACCCAGTTCCCTTATTGCTGCTTAAAGGAAACATTATTGCCCATACTACAAGGGAAAAGGTATTATTTGACCTTGGGGCAGTTGCAACACTGCAATTTAATACAATATTTTCCGTACCGCTCAAGCTGATCATATAGTTTAAATGGCAGAATTATGAAAAATCAATCCTACATCAGAATCAATGCACTGTATCAATTACCATCAGTGTAGTATACACGATACCTAAAAGTTTTAGGAATATTTTTAATAGCCTATAACAAGCTTTAGCACAAGAGAAACAAAGGCATGGGGCGTTTGTGTGGCTGGTTCAGGCTTACATAAGGCAGCACGCCTACACTGACACATCCACCAGGAGAATTACTGGGATGGGAGGCAAGCCGAGGGCTCCTCTCAAATCATCCTGGCAGGCTCAGAGCAATTTGACTAACAGACCGAATAAAGTTTTCTCCCATCAATACACTCCACCAGCTAGACATTTTTTAACTTTGTGAGAAGCAACCATATTTAATACTACCACCTAAAAGAATAGAAATGTTTTCTTCCCACTGACCTTCTAGTTGTCATTCAAGAAAGTGAACTTCAGGACCCCCATCTTGACTTCAGCAAGGCTCTCATCGTGCAGATCTATCTGCGGGGCTTATCTTGAGCTGCGAAGCCCAAATACATGCTCAGAATTCAGCCAGAAGCTGATGCTAGTGCTAAACTCCAACATATACTATTGGTTTGACCTGGTTGTTCTATTCAGATTTGGCAGCATGGCTCTTTTGTTCCACCAGTCTGTGTGTTCTTGGGACATTATTCGTTAAGGAAGTGCTTAAAGTGAAGAAACACCAGGCTCACAATAAACAATCCAAATAAAGTATGTCATGATGTTTATATCTGCCTCTGTCTGCTGAGCGTTGATTAACAGCCCTCTGGCCCAGTTGATTTGTCATCTGAGCATGTTTATTTAACTGTATTCCCTCCTCCTTCTCTCACCTCCAAGAATCACTTTCTTTACTATATCCATATGCATACTTTTTATTCTTTTTAATGCGGTAATTTCAAAGAACTAGTCCTAACTCTTATTTCTGTATGTATGATTATAGATAAACTAGATAGGCATACTGGAAATAAAGAAAAATAGTAGATACAATACCTTCAAATCTTTAAAATATATATTGATGAGCTGGCAGAAAAGTAAGAAATACTAAGAATTATTAATCTAAGTCAAATCAGAAACCTGGAAAGGTAAGCAGAGCACTAAAATCAAGTTGTGATCATTGGGCATTTGCCAAACTCAGTGAACTTTAGCTACGACTTTTATGGCCTGGTGAGTGGGTGGCTGGGAAGAGATATAGAAACAAAAGCCAAGGCCAGTCCAAAAGCCCACCCAACTCTTCCAAGAGTGGGAATCCTGAAATTCAGAGAAAAGATTCATTAAAATAAAATAAGATAAAACAAAATAAAAATAAAATAAAATAAATAGTTCCCCACATTTTCTATTTGGAACACTTCCCATTACAGAAGCCAAAGAGAGAGCTGATATCTGACCTCTGCACTCCTAGGAAGCAGGGCAGAGACACATGACCTAAGCCTGAACAATCAGAGCTTCAGCCCAGGTTTAGGATCTTGAGAAAGTGATGCAAAGCTCTGAAGATGGTAGATATTCTGTCACTGCAACAGTGGAGTTAAGAGCACAGCAGCATCGGGGCAGCAACTGTTCATTAGCAGCAGTGCTAATGGCTGTGTTCTCAGTTGCCTAGTTTCATCTGGCTCCTCCCTATTTTCTGAGTATGGTTCTCCAGACTTGTCACTGATTCTTCTAAAATACTTCTAATGAACATTACTTCTAATAAATTTTTACCTAAATTAGCCAGAGTTGATTTCTGATGTTTGCAACTGAGCATCTCATTAATAAAAATCTTTCTCCAAACTCAGAAACCTTCAATGTCCAAGCCAGAGAATTTTATCTGGGGGAGAGGTCACCCAGGAAAGCCTAAATCTAAATAAAAGATGCTAATCTGGAAGAGAGTTTTCTCAGTTACAACTGCTACAGGTCAGGGATCTATCCAAGGTCCTGACCTCCATTATAATGCTATGACCTAGAAAGCCTTAGTTATAATCCTAAACTTCCTGCTTAATATCATCCTCAACTCTCATCCATATGTCTATAACTCATGACCATTGCAATAACCTGTCCTGAATCTTCATGGTCCAGTCACACCCTGACTAATTTACATCAAGAAGAATTATGAAGCTCATTTTCCAAATCGCAAAACTGAAATTAGTTTAATAGCGTGACAGAGTTATAAGTGAGGAGCAAAAAGCCTAAGCTTTCACAGTTAATGTTGCCTCACGGTGCTGATAATTCGTTTCATTTTGTTTGCACAGAGGGATTCTCATTTATTTTTTTATAAATATGTATTAAACACCTGCAATGATCCCAGCACTTTGATAGGTGTTCTAGTTCATATGAAGAAACAGTCTTCCATCAGGAGGGCCTGTAGTAAGAGTATGTCAATTTCAATACTGGTTTGACCGATTACTCTGTGTGAATTTGGACAAAACTTTTTAACATTTTAAGCCTCAGTTTCCTTATCTTTTGGGGATGATACTCATCTGCCCTGTCTGCCTAACATAGTCGTTGTGAAAGTTAAATATTAATTGTTGACAGTAAAGTAATAAAATGTTATTTCAAGTACTTAAGAAAATTAAGATCACTCTCCAAGGGTATTATATCACTTATATATGGAATTTAACAAAGCCAAACTCACAAAAACAGAGAGTAGAATGGTGGTTACTGGGGGCTAGAGAGCAGGGAATTGGGGAGATGATGTTTAAGGGTACAAACTTACAAACAGTAGATAAATAAGTCCTGGAGATCTAATGAACAGCATAGTGATTATAGATTAAAAAAAAACACTGTATTATAAACTTGCTAACAAAGTTGATGGGTTTGGGGAGATTACTAATCAGGCAACAATGGGAATAATTGAAGGGCAAAAGACCAGTGAAGAAGTTATTGTAAGAATCCAGTTGCAAAGTTATTCACGTCTTGACTAAGGTTGTTTGTTTTTTTTCTGCCCAGTGCTTCTCCTTTCTTCTGGAAAGAATGCATCCCTTCACATGGAGAACTATTTCTCCTCCCTCTCCAACTTGTACCTCTAGTAGAAGTTGATTCAAGGCTACTCCATCCCTGGCTTCTGTTCATTGGTCAAGGACTGGAAATATGATCCCAACTGAGGCAATCAAAGTCCTTCAGTGGGATTTTTCAGTTGATTCCTACCAGAAAGTGAAGCCAATCATATTCTAGTCATACTTGAATCAGGCAGTTTAATCATATGGGAAATTTTTCTCAACAGTATCACTAAATTCTAATCATTTATTGCACGAGCTGGTTTTGCTCCATTTGGTATTTGCTCCTGTCACTCTGCAATATCACTATACATCTCTCTCCTCCCTGCTTCATCTCAATGCAAGGAATCCCAATTATTTCCAATTCTCAACTAGCAGGTCACAACTTGCAACTGTTCATTCATGCTCATTTGAGACATTATTATTAAATATTTAAAATATTATTTTTCAATTTTAGTTAAATCTGATACAGATTAATATTTCATTCTAAAATCTTTTCAATGGCTAAATATCATGATTATTATACCAAAGGAAAGAAGTAAGGAAGCCTGTATCTGACTCCCTCAAATTTCTTTTTTTAGTTCTCATATTTCTTACCTATGCCCTACATCCCCAGTCACAATGAGAGAAAATTGTTTAGCAAAATTTTTCTCTCCAACCACATTTGGAGAAGTACATGCATAGAGATATTGCCAGGACTTCAATATTCCAAGTGCCAGCATTAAGTACAGAAAAATCTGGAACACGTGACAAACTATAATGTGGACGAGTTCATTCATCACCTAGAGCAGAGGCTCCCAAACATTTTGGTCTCAGAACCCCATTACACTAAAAAATTATTAAGTACCTCAAAGAGGTTTTGTTTATTTGATCTACACTTACTGATATTTACCATATTAAAAATTAAAATAAAAAATAAAACTAATAATTTTAAAATATTTACTCATTCAATTTATAACAATAAATCCATTATGCATTAACATAAATAACATTTTATGAAAAATATATACTTTCCAAAACAAAAATAATGTAGTGAGAGGAGTCCATTATTTTCACATTTTTTCATATTTCTTTAATATCTTTGCTTAGTAGAAGACACCTGAATCTTCCTATCTGCTTCTCTGTTCAGTCTACTATAGAATCACTCCACTGTATACTTGGGGGGAATTATGAGTGAAAAAGGCAAATGAAGTTTAGATACTACTGTGAAAATACTTTTGACTTCTTGGATCCACTGAAGGGGTCTCAGGAACTTCCAAGGTTCTCCAGACCACACTTTGAAAACAGTATGTGTGGACAACCCAAACTCAAATTCTAAAATAGATAAGGTCTGCCTTCAGCTCACTTCATTACTTTGGCACTTCAAATACCCAGCATCCAGGGTCCTCATGCTGTCTTCTGGTTGCCTAGGAATGCTTATCCCACTGTGACACCAAAGTGGGACATTTCTTTCTAGAGTACCACGTGTTCTCAACTTGCCAATTTCTTTAAATCAAAATATATTCATTCTTTGATTATTCCTTCACGGTCCAAATAAGTAACATGCTCGTTTAATGAACTAAGCTGTTAATTGGTAATAATCATTTAATGGTTTAGCTATCCTTCACACAATATCATATTTAAACTCAAGTCTTCAATACCTTCACCCAAATAAATCACTTATATATGAGTGTATTCAATGGGAGGGCTTTTAATTTCACTTTCCTCAGATTACATCACCTCTTCTCTCTCTGCCAATATTAACCCTGTGCACAAGCATGCAGTGACTATTGTCAGGTATGTATGTGAGATATGGAATAAATGCTTAGATGATTTTGTATCCTTTACTTTTCTTTTTTTTTTTTTTTTTTGCGGTACGTGGGCCTCTCACTGTTGTGGCCTCTCCCGTTGCGGAGCACAGACTCCGGACGCGCAGGCTTCGGAAGCGCAGGCTCAGCCGCCATGGCTCACAGGCCCAGCCGCTCTGCGGCATGTGGGATCCTCCCGGACCAGGGCACGAACCCGTGTCCCCTGCATCGGCAGGCAGACTCTCAACCACTGCGCCACCAGGGAAGCCCTGTATCCTTTACTTTTTGTATCCTTTACTTTCAAGCATAAAAAATAGGTAAAATCCTGGTAAAAAGCAAAAGATTATAGCAGAAAAGCAGAACAACCACCACCAAAAAATCAAACAAGCTCAGATGTAGGAAGAAATGTTACAACACTAATATTCAAAGACAAACAATGATAGTATCAGTTCCTTAAACACTTAGAAATTTTCAACTGAACCTTTTTTTAAGAATAAAAATCAAAAGCATTAAAAAAAACTAAAGTATAAGAGCTCTTAAAATTATAAGAAAGGTACAAATATGGGTTGTGAGAAGGCACAATTTTGACATCTCACCGACCCAAAAAGAGGAGAAATGAATCTGGGGTAGTTTCACTGAGTCATTTGAAACCCACGAAAAGATAAAATTGAGCTATTGAGTTATGACGTTAATGAGCATCAATTCACACACTGCCTGAAGATAATGAGGCCATATTCTCACAGTGTAGGATAAGTAATTAATGCTTCCAATTATCATGAATTTTCAAGAGGAAACAATGGTTAGGAATTGCCACAAGCTATGCTTTACAGACTGTAGTAGTCAAGGGAGAAAAACTCTCAGGAAAAGTGAAAATTTTATAACACTTTTGTGCGGGAAGATACAAACCAAGCTATTTAGAAAAATATTTTTATTATATAGGAACAAAAATATTTCTTCTAAAGTACTGAACTTACTGCATCCACCCAAGTTGTAACAAAAGGTTTCACAAACTCTCTAGTCTCCTGTGGTGGTTGGGTCTGTTCTCCAGTAACTTGATCCACTTATAACCCCAGGCTCTTTTCATGGATTGGCTTCTAATTTTGTAAAATCCAAATGTATAGCCATAGGAAAATTCAGAACAGGCTCACGAGTTTTGCACTCCCGTAACTAAAAGGGATGTTGCCTTGTTAATCTCAAAGGATTGGCAGAACAATTTTATCACATTTTCTGAAAAAAATCTATACAGATTTAAGGTCGAGTTCTGGATTTAATTGAAATAACCTTTTGTGCGATCTAGCTTTAATGAAGTGCAATGAAGTTAAACTCCATGGGGGCCATTAATCTGAAACACTCCATTTAAAAACTACAAGGGGAGTTTTTAATAAACAGTGTGAACTAATGCCCATGTGGAAAGGTAATTGAGAGGGAACTGGTGTCTGGGCCAGATTGTTATTAAACCCTTTTCACAGGTAAAGCTGAAACCCCCAATGGCAAGCTGCCCTGTGATTTATATTGCCCTTCTCATCCTAACTTTAAAGGAAAGACTATGTTTAATAATGAAAAAATCCTGTGACTAAGCTATAGAATAACTGAGAAATTACTTAGAATAATTTATACAGTGCAATACACTGACCTTGCTTTAAGCATAAAATCTACAAAATAACTTCGGCAATAAAACTGTGAACTACTAAAAGGACTAAAGGTTTTAACCATTTTTATTGTGTGGCACCTGGGGGGACTATAAATACACATTATACTCTAATCACAGGGCTTAAGAAAATTCAAAATATTTTTCTCTTAAAATGCTTTTTCAGAGATGTTTGCTCAATTTGGCCAATTGCAAAATCAAGAATTCTGATGTCACTTCTACAATATTTTTTTCTCCACCTGTGAATTCTGCCTGACTCCTTCTAACCAGCCATGGCCTACAGAGGAAAACTGGCAATAACTTTTCTGTATTACCTATTTAAATATTTACTCTTTCAAAATTAAAAAAAGAAGGCAACTGGGCTCTATTGCAATAGTAAGGATTGATGCTATCACCTCAGCCCACTGAAGCAAGGATACTTCTATTTCTGAACACATAAATAATACTCCACCACTCAGCAATCCAGAATCAATGCTTCCACTTTCCACAGTGGCTTTCAAACACGAAGTTCAGCTTTTACTCCGATCTGGCATCAGAGCAGCAGATAACCAAGCATGACATATCACTCTACTTGCCTTTAAGTTCTTAATCACCATAGCTGAGCAAACTCTTTTTCTCTGAATGCTTTGAATTCATGAAATGATTCCAACATATTGTCTTTCAATTGACTTCAAATTCCATGAAATACAGTCAAATTCTGCAAGACTGGAATATCAGTACATCGAAACGCTGCAGAAACAAATTTCAAGGCAGTATCTTCTCTTTTGGCGATAAAAACTCTGTACTCCTAAGGTTTACCTTGCTTTACTTCCAATAAACTTAGCTAGTTTAGCTCCCAAAAGGGAACAAAGTCACAAAGATATCACCCCTGGGGTGGCTTTACATAAACAGATGCTAGAGGAAAACCTCTCAGGCAAAAATATTGCCTGAATATTCCACCTTTAGCTCTCCTTAAGCTACAAGCATGCGGGAGTTACTGCTTGAAAGCAAAAGGTTTTTAAGGTATAAAGCATTAAGCCATTATTAGTCTCTGAAATACACCTAGCAAAGTAGCTAACCCATCATGTAGAGGGGCAGCAAAAAAATGGGAAATGTGATAGAGGCAAAGGAAAAGTTCTGGGAGCTGCAGCCCAGTGAGGCCCTTCAGAAAATAAGTTCTGGTCACCTCAGGGAGGCATGCACTCAACTCAGGTCATTTGGGACAGGGGACTGACTGGGGTTGCATGTGGTCACAAAAATGGAGGATGGAATATTGAAAAAAGAGAAGACAGTGCCAAGGTTCAGGGCAAGGGCCGTGTGCCAAGCCCTTTGTCATGCATGTCCCTAGGAGGTATACTGAGCCTCAGAGAACAATACAGCCATGAACAAAGGCCTGATTCTTTACTAGTCCCCAAGCAGCCAAATCCCTGGATGAACCTCACATCCTCCAGAAGAGAAAGCAGCCTTTCTGAGTGGGGAAGGATGTAGCCCCTTTGTTTCAGGACTGGGGAAACTGCCTTAGGAAGGAGACTAAGAATTCCACACATCTAATTTCACTCCCTCACAAAAGTCTACTAAAATATGAAAGAAACTTTTCAGGGCCTAGATGTACAAGGATGGGGAGAATGGGAGAAGCAAACCACAGCTGGAAAACAGAAAGACATGTGGTAATTGACTGGTAGACCAAAGAAAGACAACTCCTCAACCAGTAGTAAGGAAAGCCAATAACCAATTTGACTGAAACCACAAGATCCCTAAAGGTTTAGGGATACATATAACTCTGGACGTGGGGCAAAGGGCGATATAGGTCTCTTAGGGGAGGGAAAATGATTTTTAGGAAAGGTGGATGGGCCCTTAGAAGAGCAGACGGGAGGTATGATAGTTTGTGACAATGCGTGTCTGGGTGTGGTGTCATTTCTAGTCTACTCTCTGGTGACAAGAGTCCACCTTTCCTGGCTAATGAATCTCCTAGGGAGGGCATCTGTGACAGCTGAGTTCTTTTTGGAGGATATGCCTTTAGGCAGATAAGGGGAGTTCAGAGAAAGCCTCTCTCTACATTGCTGTTTTTCAAGCACCTTCAGCTTAAAATAATGACTACACCAAAGAGCATGTTTTGGAGTGGCATGCCCTGAACTCCTTCAGTGTCTAAAAGATACAAAACAGAGAGTGTCAGTCCAGGATGACCATTGGCTGACTAAAAGGAGTTGCAGAAAGAGGGAAAAGAGAAAATCCCTGTACGATCAATGTGGGCTGATTGCATCCCTCAAATGTCTTTTGTGTTCCCAGGTTCCAGTAACTGCCTCTCCCCCTTACCCTGCAGACTTACCTATTGGAAAAAAGAGCCTGCTCTTAACTGGCCCCACGGTACTGCAGCCTCCCACACTTTTCTAAACATTCCCTTTATTAAATACTCCTTTGAAGTTTTTAATTTCAGCTTGTCATCTGAATCCTGACAGAAAGATGTCCCCAGCATCCTTTATTTGAAAGCTCCTGGAGGATGTACATCACCAAAAAGAGAAGGAAACTGAAATAAGAAGAAGACAGAGATATGAGAAACAGAGAAGCAAACTGGCCATGGATATCCCCACAATGATAGTAAAGGGAGAGCCCAGGATCATACCAGCTGACTGCAGGGTATGAAAGCAGAGTCTGAACGGGATAAGGTCTGAAGATTCTGGAAAATATTACTCAAGACGATGGAAGACTCAGAACACCTAACAGATGGGAACTTTTAGAGAGGAGACTTGGACAATGAATGGGGGGTCTGGGGTTGCATTAGTAATAAAAACACAGAGAAGTAAACACACGAAAAAACTGTTATTAATCCAGAAAGGACAAAAAGTCATATAAGAAAAGAAAAGCAATCACAATTTGCTACAGGCTCAGCAGTGAATGGCAATTACATAGTCACAATCATGGAACAATGAATATTGATCTCCAAAAGTATAACCTAATGGGAAGTATGCTTGTGAAGAGGTAGAGAGGGGAGGAAGAAAGAAAGAAAAATCCTTAACTACCATAATTAAAACCTAAAATTGAAAATATGAGAAGTAGTAATAAAAGCACTTTTTTTTATATAGCAGCAGATCCAAAAATGGCGGCGGGGGGGCAATAAAAGCTTGAAACTGTTGCCTCTGGGAAAGAGGTAATAGGAGGAGAGGGATAGCAGATTATTTTTCATAACAGACCAAATGCAATTATTTGATTCTTCAAACCATATGTAACTTTATCAAAAAAATAATAATTAAAAAATAGAGGAAGGCAGAAAGAGGAGTAAGGTAAAGAAGGAATGGAGGGAGACAAAAAAAGGAAGGAGATTCGGTCTTTAAAAAAGGAAAGAAAAGGGCTTCCCTGGTGGCGCAGAGGTTGAGAGTCCACCTGCCGATGAGGGGACACGGGTTCGTGCCCCGGTCGGGGAAGATCCCACATGCCGCGGAGCGGCTGGGCCCGTGAGCCATGGCCGCTGAGCCTGCGCGTCTGGAGCCCGTGCTCCGCAACAGGAGGGGCCAGAACAGTGAGAGGCCCGCGTACCGCAAAAAAAAAAAAGAAAAAAGAAATTGGCTCAAATAAGAAAAGTCAAGCCACAGAGGGCAGAAACCTGGCTTGGAGCTACCTCAGCCCCTGCTGTCCAGAGTCTGCCTTCACCGTTTACCCTGCCCCTTCCTTCTGCTGGCTGGTCTCATCCCACTGAAGCCCTCTGGCTAAGTGAATAAGCTTATAGCTATGGGTTTTTAAAAACCCATCCAGCCTCTCCAAATCCCTCAGCTAAGCGCGATCCTGGCAACCCCCCACCCAGCCCCAGTTATGACTAAACTTCTTAGGCACATTAATCTTCCTCCTCACTTGCAGATACTCATCACCCCTCCAAGACGGAGACCCACAGCACCTTTTGATTTGTGAAGATGCTCCCGGAATTTCATACCACGGTTCTCTACCTTCAGCCCCTCTCTCCTCTTGGACAAGTGGTTAGCATTTAACATTTTAGGAACCTTATTTTATGCAAGCACTCCCACTCAGCCTACATTTTTGAGGATTCAAAGAAATATGCTAATTGCTTAACTGGTACACGTGAACTACACCAAGCTACCAGTGACATACACTGTGGAGAAAGACCCCTCCTCAGAATCAGCATGCATAATCTTACACAAGACCTCAAGGAATCAGCACAGCGGTGTCCACCTTGTTCTGTTATGTGGGAACCCCACAGTGGGAGTTGCCTTTCAAATTTCATCTAGGATTTTCATCCTCAGCCAGATTTTCAACCATGGACATCAATTCATTAACCCCTCTGGCAGAATCTCTTTCCCATCCCTCAAGATCTGAACTGACATTTTATCAAAATATGAAGACAAAAACATGGGCCCAATCTAAATGATTCCTTCTTTGCCACACTATGAATTCATTCAATTCACTAAATGTGCAACTCTAAAATATTAGACAGAATGCTAGATATTCTATCAGCAGAACATTTGGACCTTAATTTTCTACCTGTTGAAGTGACTTATTACATAACACCCAGGTCCTACCACATAATTACAGGTCATGTCAATACCATTACTGATAGTCAGAACTCCTTCTTATAGTCAACTTGAGAAAAATATGTTTAGTAAGATGCATGAAAATCCCTAAACATACCTTATTAGAGCCAAGAAAGTCCTCATAGCCCAAGCTGATAAATGAGAAATGCTAGGCAAGTACTTGCAGAGAAAGGGAATCAAATGAGACTATATAATTAATAGCTGTGTTCTTCCAGCCCTGGAAAGTCACACAAGATTGCTTCTTCTTTTATCCTTCCCTAGACTTAAAATGACCACCTGCAACACTGTGAAATCAAGGGTCAGTAGTAGAAATCTAGTGCAAACCACAACAAATCAGCAGAAAGTTGTATGAAATAGAAAACTGGATGCTATTAACATTGAAAGGAGTGATCTCTGGGCTGTCTCCAGGAAGGACTCCCAGAACACCCCTGCAGAGATGGCCATCCAATTAGAAAACTGGGGAATGAGGAAGTAACTGATATTTGATACCTGTCAAAGCTGGCGACTCAACTCTCAAACAGCCTGCAGAAACACCCTCTCTCCATCTCTGGGCTTACCAGGAGGGTGACTACCTCCTTCTCATTTCTGCCTTACAAATCCTACTTGAGAGAATCTACTTGGTGATGCCAATTTGCATCTAGAGCCTCGGGCAGAAAGATGTCTGAGAAATGTAGCTTTGGGCTGTGCAGCCTCTGTAGTACAGGAAGGAGCAGTAGAAGGAAATGGGTGCTCAGCCTTAATCTATCACACAGACCTAAAAGCATCACTTTCCCCGGAGCCTCAAGTGTAGTCATACTCGACAAAGACTTCCTCCCTTATGCCGATCTGGACACTCCCCTGGCCATAAACACAACAAATATAATGGCTAATACTAACATGCACTTACTTTTACTATTATTATCCCCATTTTAAGTTGAGAAAACTAAGAAACAGAGAGGTAAAATCACGTGTCCAAGGTCACACAAGAAGAGGTGAGACAATCTGGCTCCCTAATCTGTGATCTTAATCTCTATACTATATAAATAGAAACCATAGGAAAACTTGCAGTCCAGACTGTCTAGAATAGAAGATGTATGAGGCTGATCTAGGATATTTACCCACAACCATGTGTCAGCTAATTCAGATGCTCTGATATCTCACTAAGCCCAGTACCTCAATCTCCTGCCAAGAGGAAACCTAGGAAGAGGGAGAAGTAAGGGCTTCCTGTCACTGTCCTCCCTCCTGGGTCCCAGAAAGTGTTGGATGCTAGAAGAAGATGGATCACTAAAAGACATCATCAAGACCTGGATGGGGAATTCCCTGGCAGTCCAGTGGTTAGGGCTGAGCACTTTCACTGCCATGGGCCTGGTTTCAGTCTCTGGTCGGGGAACTAAGATCCTGCAAGTAGCACGGTGCGGCAAAAAAAAAAAAAAAAAAAAGACCTAGATGATCAGAATGGATGGATGGATAAAAGAAAACATAGGAACTGGAGCATCCATTTCTTAGGAGGTACGATCATCCACCACAGACAATCAGCCATCTGCTATAAATACGAGCATTTTCACTGAATGTTCAAGTCCTGCGTTTAGAAGCCTGGCCCTTTAGGTGGCTCCACCTCAGAGCATGACGGGTGGAGGAAGACTTGAGCTGCCCACATTAATGGAGCAGCAAGAGCTCCAGCATGCCAATAGAGAAAACGCCTCGCTTGTAGCTGACCTTGGACCTCAGCACCTTAGCCTGCCTCACAGCTGTACCAGCCTTGATCTCTGCCCATTGGTTAGCGAAGGTTCCAAGCCCTTGGGCTATGCTTTAAGATTCCCTCCATCCAGTATTCTTGCCTTTACACATTCTTCTTAGCTTAGCCCCACTATTGCTATCCCCCAACTTGACAACAGTCTACTTAATTTAATCTGTGTTAATCTTGCCCTCCTACACCTGCCACTACCCCTCAAGACAGGACATAGACACATACTATAGAGTTTTCTCTTTATTCACAACTTTCAGAGGGTTTGTTTCATGCAGCTTCCATAACTGCAAAGACAGGCATGCACATCCTTTTGTGAGCAAAGAAATAAAGTTCCCAGTCAAAATTTGGTCTTCAAGTGTTTGACTTGGTTTTACTCAAAAAATGTAATATTGGGCTTCCCTGGTGGCACAGTGGTTGAGAATCCACCTGACGATGCAGGGGACATGGGTTTGTGCCCCGGTCCGGGAAGATCCCACATGCCGTGGAGCAGCTGGGCCCGTGAGCCATGGCCATTGAGCCCGCGCGTCCAGAGCCTGTGCCCAGCAACGGGAGAGGCCACAACAGTAAGGCCCCTATACCGCAAAAAAAAAAAAAAAAAAAAAGTAATATTACCATTTTGGAAAGAAATGTTAAGACTTTCCAAAGGCTCATTGGATATCAAATAGTCCTTATAAAACGGGCTATAGTGCAAATTAATCGAAATTATATATCTTTAATGTCCCTTAAAACTTCAACATTTCATATTTTTTAGGGACCCGATGAACCTTCAGAGCTAGAGTCAGGAGAAGGAGAAATAAGAAGGCAAAAGATGAAGGGGATAATGATTTGGGAAGGAGTGAAGAGGGCATTAGAAAAAGGCTAATTTATGGGGAGAGACAAATACGGACAGAGAATGGAACAACTGAATAGGGGAAATAAGAGGAAAACAGAAGAAGAGAGTATGAAGGAAGTAAAATTGCTGGCAGAGGGCAATAAGAAGAGAATAAGGAATAAGCACTTCCTCACCTCCAACACACACACAAACACACACACACACACACACACACTCATACACATTCTCACATTGCTCCTTTCCAAATTCGTTAATGTTTTTCGGCCAGTGAATCCACATCGGGCAAATCAATATGGTAGGAAAAACTCTAGAATCCAGAAAACCCAAATTCTAGTCCCTGTTCTGCAAATGACTAGTTGTGTGTGACTTTCAACAAGCTGCCTAATCTTTTTCCATTTAATCTCTATATAATGAGTGTAGATTTAAATATTTCCAGGCAGGAGAATACTGGGTCCCTGTGGACAAGAGAGCAAGAAGACACTAAAAGAGAAAAATGAGAACCAAGGTACAAGGCGTAAAGAAGTTTATTTAATTCATTCAAAACTCTCTGGCCTTGTGGGCAACTGAGGTGGAGCCCAGTGGCTAGGCCACTAGAGATGGAGTTAACATTTCTGTTTCCATTGAGAGCAGTCAGGCTGATGTCCCAGGTAGATCAATGTGGGAAGTGTACCTGTCACTCGCCTCGAAAAGAGGCCTTCAAATGAGTGACTGAGGAGGGTCCTGGATGCCCTCCTTTCCTCTAAAGTCATGTAAATAGCTTTCCCCAGTGTCCCTGCAGCCTCTTCTGCTGGCCCTCCAATCAGGTTCTAGCTGTTGCTAGCAGTTCCCTGCTATCATAGAGGTGATATTAGGTGATGATTGATGATGATTATAATTATGATAGTAATCATGACTAAAACAATGATGGAAATCAAAACCAATAACTGTAATAAGTAGGTGAGAAAAAGAAAAAGAAGGAGTAAAAAGAAAAAGAAGATGGGGAAAATATGAAAAACAGAAGAGTTACTCTGTTCCAGGAGCTGTGCTAGTTGCTTTGTTCCTTCTTTCCTTCCATAAATATTTATGGCATCCCTACCATCTACTATGTTTGTTTACAGTGCTTTCAAGGCAAGCATGCTTTCCCTCCTTCAGGGAGTTCACAGGGAGAATTACAAACACGTGTCCTAACATATCATGATAAATGCTGTGATAAGGAAACACAGGCTTACATAGATGCACAAGGCCCAAACACGAACGGTCTGGAAGTCCTCACATTTTTGTGTTATATGTATGAATTGATAGACAGGGACACAATTGTGGAGGCAGGATAACTATTTACAGATTATTGTTGGAGAACAAGGCAGGAAATGTTGATAGTACGGGCTTGGGAAGTAGAAGTGGGTAAAGAGGGGAGTGGAAGGATTGATAAGGCTTAGTGGTTAATTAGATGTGGAAGGCAAAGAGAAGACAAAATCAGAACAAATTATGGTCACCAGGGGGGAAGTGTTGGGGGTAGGAATAGTCAGGGAGTTTGGGATTGACATGTACATGCTGCTTTATTTAAAATGGAGAACCAGCAAGGACCTACTGTATAGCACAGGGAACTCTGCTCAATATTATGTAACAACCTAAGTGGGAAAAGAATTTGAAAAAGAACAGATACATGTATATGTATAAATGAATCACTTTGCTGTACACCTGAAACTAACACAGCATTGTTAATCAATTATACTCCAATATAAAATAAAAAGTTTAAAAATAAATAAATAAAACTGAGGCAGTAAGTCAAAGAAAAGGGGAATAGATGAGAACGATGTAGACTCGTGTATATCTGTGGTAATTCTACTAATTAGGGAATACCTTTTCAATTAAAACAAAACTTTTTAAAAAACTAAAGAAAAAAAAAGAACAAATTCCAAATCCATAGACTGGCCTACTGAGTGGATGGTGATTTCATTTACTGAGGTAGAGGATACAAGGAGCAGAACAGGTTTAGGATAAGGACTCCGACTTTAGACAGATGAGCTTTATATGTACGTATATATGTCACCTACCTGTAAATAACCAATGGGCTAGTGAATGTATAGGATTGCTGTAGTGAATCGAAAAGAGATGCTATTAAGGAAGCAGAGGATTTCTGATCAACACTGAGGGCTCCGATGAAGTTAGAGATCATAAGAGTGGCCGAAGCAGTGGCGCATACTATATCTTCTAATCCTTTTTCAACCCTATGTTGTAGGTATCATTATCCTCATTTCTCAGAGGAGAAAAACAAGGTTTAGAAATGTTTAGTAATTTGCCTAAGTCCTCAATTCTTGCCTGGACTGACCTTCAAACATAAATCTGTCTGAGCCTAAAGCTTAGGCTCTGGCCGCCACACCACGGTATCCTCAGTAAAGTCTTAACTCTTGTCCCTTCCAAGGTAATTATTCTAAAGACACAAAAATAATGATAATGAAATGTGGATCCCCCTCTCAAGAAAATCAGTGTCTAGTGGGAGGAGAGAGACATATAAATAGCCTATATATAGCCAATTAAATATGCTAAAGGTACAATATGATCAGTACAAATAAGGTATGTATAAAGTGCAGGAACAGAGAAGGGAGGCAGTCAGGGGAGAAGAGAGAAAACTAAAGCTAGGACGGAATATTTGAACTGAACTTAGAGAATGAATAGATCTCAGGAGTGCCTTGGATGATGATGATTTTCTTCCCACATTTACAAATGAGGTGAAAAGGCTAAACCAATAACCCCTTGCCAACCAAACACATGTCTTTCCACTAAAGTCCCCGACTGTTGACTGCCCATGTGGTCCAGATGGAGGCTGGCTTCAGCCCCTAACCCAGAATCCTGGCTGCTTTGCTCATTTTGAACAACATGATGTGTCTGTGTCACAAGTCACACAGGTAATTTGCTAATGTCATTCTCTGACACTCCCTGTTTACAACACAGCTCTCTGTAAAAATGCTGTTCCCAGTAACACCATGTTTACATCAAAGGGACTTTTCCCCTGAACTTTCAACATCACCCTGTTAGAATAACCATCTCTTGCTTCAAAATGAAGCTCCCCCATATTCCATGGAGATCTAGTCATTACATGTTAATGGTTGTCATTTATTACCCCCTTGTTCATTACTAAAATTAGGAATCACAAAGTAGTAAGAATCTGCTTGGAACATGCTAAAGAAATAAGTTCCACATTATTTCAAGATACCTCTTCCGGTTTTATCGCTCTCTTTTAGTGATAATTTTTACTTCTTATTTATAGAAAAAGAAGTCATCTTTGTGGAACTATGTTGACCAATAATTTATTCACATATGTCCATCATTTTAGGTTACAGGAGGAAAAAAATGACTGATTTAGAAGCCTTTGTATTGTCAAATGCCATTGCTTTAGTGTTTTGATAATAGTTTTGCATCACAGTCAGATTAATTTCCTATAATGTTAACTTTATATTGCATTACTTCTTAAGTGGTTCCCTATTGCTACCATATCTCATCAAAATTCTTCCTTGATTTCCTTAATGGTAACATCCCTCAGTTGCTTCAAATTTGTTTCTACTACTCTCAACACAAACTCTCTGCTCCAACTGGTGGGATTTCTTAACTGAGCCCCATCTTTTCCACTTCACCCTAAACCTACACACACCTGCCACGCTCATTCCAGCTCTCAGCCTCCACTCCTTTATTCAACCAATATTTATTAACTTTCTGCTGTGAGCCAGGAAAAGTGGAGGACTCCCAGATATTTAAGACAAGGTCCATGCCTCTCATAGCTTATACCTCTAATAGGGGAGATGGGACACCTACATGAATAATTACCAGAGTATGATAGGTACTCTAACAAGGGCATATCCAAACCCCATTTCAAGGTCCAAGAAGAATAAACGTCTTGAATGCCCTTTACCTTCTCTGCCCCGAGGCAGTCCATTTTTAGTACCTGGCTCAAGTCCTACCTCATCCAAGAAGTTTCCCTAAACCACATCTGTCTCCAGTGATCTTTGTATTCTCCTAATTTATATTATACTCCTAATCTGCAATAAAGAAATCTAACTCTGAATGATACACTGTCTTATCCTATTCTTAGTACTTTCATGTGGGTTGGCCTCATCTCCCCAGTTATATCTTACACATCAAAGACAAGGATTACGTCTTCCCGTTTCTTTACTTAGCTCACTATACCTAGCATAGTGGGTAATTATTAAAGACATTTGTATTTCATCTAAGCTTAGAGCATAATGTACTCATGTCATACAGATCAGGTTTCAATCATTTCCAAAAGAGTAATATAAAAATTTAATAAATGGACTAAATAATTTTTTTAATAGGAAAAATTTCAGTTTGTAATGGAAAATATAGATCACATATGTCTAAAAAAAAAGAACCTTCAATTGATTTGGTCCTGATTTTTTTGAAATAATAATCCACTTCATTCATCCAACAGTATGCGGAGGATATACAATGGTCTAAGTACTGGTATTTCTTTCATCAGGTGAGTAAAGTGGCCTGCTTTGAAGATGAAGAGCTTATGTTCCGGGAACTCTCCAAGAAGTACAAAATCTTGAATCTTGGCCCTCAAGGGTTTCCAAATGTCTAGAACCAGTGGATCACTGAGTTGGAGTCATAGTCAACAAGTCATTTTCAGAATTCCTAAGCTAAGAATATATATTTTGTCCTTTGTAGTTTTTTTCTCCTTTTGCTTACTAGGTCTTTGATATGATATGTAATGTGACTTCCCACTGGTCAGCTCCAATATGGACCACAGACAGAAGGATGGCTACAGAGAGCACAAAAAAAAATGTGGTTTACACTACTGTGTCATTACTGCCCAACATTTTTCATGATTTTTCTCCAAAGAAACATAGGAATTAGTGGTTCTGAACTACTTATGCCCATAACATTTTATTCCAATTTGACCATATAAATAGTTTCTTGTGGCCACTGCATAAGACAGCAGCCTCTCTGATAATTAAACATAGCATTTCCACCCACCTAGATCAAGGATTGACACCCAAAACACTGAGAGAGTTCACCAAAGACTCCCACCATGCTTCTCTATTTTCCTTTAGCCCTTTGAGGATTCACTGCTCTTAGAAGAAAGAAAATGATCTTCATTTTCCACTCAAGCCAAACTGCCAGACAACCCCCAAGAAAAATTTGCAGGGAGGAAAGGGATGGAGTACTGGAGAGAAGGAACATAAACCTCCTTCCATCTTATAAAATCCCAATGGTCTGTTGCTCAAGAGAACTTGAAATCTCAAAAGCAATTAGATAAAATATTAAAATGACATAATTCATTTATGAACAGACAGGTAAAATTTTACCCTAACACAGTCACAGAGAAAGCTGTTACTATTTAAACAAAATAAAGCAACCTGAAAATGTTTGGTTAATGAAGTTCATTATATGCTTGATACTCAAGTCAGTGAGCGCTGGGTGTATCTCCCAGGTCTGCACTATCATGTTAAGGGGTCAGATCTGCAGAGAAGTCTTGACAAAGAATTTCATTGACCTCACAATACATTTTACGTTTCTCCTCGGAAATGTTTAATGTCTGCAATTAGGAGTCAGCTGCCCCAGAGCTTCAGAACACTCTACAACTGCAGTCATCTGAAAGAAAACCATTCAGAAGAGAAAACTGGGACTTTACTGTCCTCTGCTGCATACCCAGACCAAGGACTATTTCTGTATTCTCGTCAGAGGATTGTTGAGAAGTGCTGTGAATTAGCTATATGTGGCTAGGGGCACTTTACTTAAAATAAGCAATCTTGAGCACATGAAACTTAATCCATGCCATGTACACATGATTCAAATGACAGACTGAATAATCCAGTACACATTCAGCCACATCTAACTAAATTAGTTAGTTTACATTATTAAAATCAAGAAATAAGTTTTTAAATATTTTAATTGTTCCTTTTAAGTAGTTTTATATATTTAAGAGAAAATTTTTGTCAACGTGAAAGACGCCTATTGACACTTACTTTTGATATTAAATAATTAACACCAACGTATGTCAAAAAAGATGGAGATGCCAGCATTCAGGTGAGAAGAGCCGACAGTTCCATTTCACAGGTCAGTAACATCATACAAACCATTAAAGATACTTACATATGTGTGTTGTTTGTACATTTGGATCTTGTTTTTGAAACTTTCTTTCCTTAATACTTTCTTTAAATGTTGCCTTTATGCATAAATTTCAATGGGACTGAATTAGTTTGAAAATCATTTTGTGTCTGTGATCATGCTTATACAATGGCAGCACCTGGACACCTAAAATGCAGCTCTGTAATAATTAACTGATTAATTTAATGCAGCTCTGTGAAGATCTCATAGTTTCAAAAAAAATGCAAAATCACTGTGTCCAATTTCCAGTCATAATAGTGTCACTATAAGGACAAGCCACAGATTTCTGCTCTCATCCAAACGCAGTACATTTAGAAGATGAGGGAAACCACATTTATTGAGCCCCTTCCCTGCCAAAGCATTATCCCAAGTCACCTCACAACACATTAAGGTGCACATTGTTCTGTACAGTTTACAGCCGAGAGGACAGTCTCAAAACACACATACGGAAAGGGCTGTTGGCATTCACTCTCCCCACCGCCCCTCTCAAAACACACATACGGCTCTGGCTCTAGAGACATGATCTCACCTGCACCGTAGACTCTCTCAACATGACTTTTCTACACTAGGTGGAGAAAGGAAAGTCAAGGAGAAAACATCTAGAGCTTTACCCTTGATGCTGCCACTGACATACTCGTGACCTGGAATAATCACAACCTTTCCAAGCCTGAGTATCTACATCTGTGCAGTGGGAATACTATTCGTCCCACACCTTCCTCACTTCATAGTCATTCAAATGAATTGCTTTACTAGCAGGTTCCTTCATAGTCATTCAAATGAATTGCTTTACTAGCAGGTTCCTGGTACTGTGAAGAACTTATTTCGATTAGTATTTTTTAAAGGCGTTGTTTAGGCAAAGAGCTGTCACTCTAGAAGTAGACAGAGCTAGGCACAAACCCAAGCTCTGCCTCTTGCCAGCTAAATAACCCTGCACAACTCTGAGCCCAAGATCCCCAGCTGCCAGACAGAAGAGTAAACACCCTCCTCCAGGGTTGTTCTGAGAATCAAATTAGGCTCTCCTAGGGTGAATGCTCAACAAATGTTTGTTAATTTCTATCTCCCCAGTTACCTTCAAACGGGATCAGTTCTTCGTCTACCTCAAGTATTTAAATCCAGCAGGGAAAAGGGACCAGATTTTTTTTAGGGTCCCTTCTAATCCTGTACTCTTAAAAACATTATCATGCAAATTTTTTCTAAGTGCTTAGGAAACAGGAGGAAATAAGTAAGAGGCCACTTCTATGATCCCAGCGTGATTACAGGTTACGGAAGAAGCTTGAAGAGCACCTGGTCCACTCCCCTTACTTTAGATGTAAGAAACCTTGGCCCAGTGGACTCGCCCCAAGAAAGAGCCAGTTCTAGAATCCTAGCCCAGGAGGCTCTAAAAGACATAGTGAGGCTGCTTTGGCCCAACCATAACTGATCTTCCTAGAGCACAACTGATGGACAGGCTGAGTTATATAAACTGGGGTCGGTAGGTTGAGCTACCCCTCAAATCTCAAAAGGTAGGATGAAAATCAGAGGCATCAGCTGATGAGGGAACTCCTGCAAATAAGCATCAGAAGAGGGACTTTTTTTTCAATCTGGGTAGAAATAAGCCTATAGTCTTAAATGCATTGTTTTAAATCTGCAGGATTTATATCTTGTGCTGGGAATGTGAATACATTACCAAAAGCTGCTGCTGAGCACATTAATGTAAACTAACTAAATAAATAAAACCATGAGGTCTAAAGGAGAGAGAAGAATTGCTTTTGGCACACTGTGAAAAAGATGATGTTTAACTGCAGAAATGCCCCATCTGTTGGCATATCCTTGGCTCTGCATCCCCCATCTTTGGAATCACATCATAAGTTGCCTTCTACCTCATTTTATTCTTTTCTGAATTCATTATAGCATTTTAAAAACCTTGCCTAAGATCTATAATGTAATATTACCACAATTTAGTCCTTGCCAACATTCAGCATCCTCAGCATCCCATCTCCTAGAACATATTACAAAGATATTGCACTATAAACGTAGTGGTCATTCAGCAATGAATACAAATAGCACCTTATTTGATCTAATTAGACTGGAATGGAGCTTTGATCTGTCTCCCAGGTTTAATAATAGGTGACCTATCATGTGTCAACTCTGCTTCCTTCCCTGCTTCCCAGCAAGCACCACTCCTCCCCCAGGTTTCACAGGTTTCCTCATTACTCTTTGTGGTGTGTTTGTTTGTTTTCTCGGGTGATAAGTCTAGAAGAATCCCTGCCTGGAGAATGCTTTGGGATTTGCTAGTGCTGGTTTCCTTACTTGCCAATGCCAGAGCAGCAGCAAGAGGCACTGCATTAGAAAACAGAAATTATTACCATGACACCTTTGGTGTCATACATGCATATACATATAATTATGAAGGAAGATAAATTACTTTTCAAAAACTGACAGTATTTTTTGTAGCATCTTGTGTCCATGTGCTTTTGGAGCAAATGGTAACATAAGGTATGACTTTTTTTAGGAGTATTGACTTGTCGGTATAGCACTATACAAACCCAGCATTTTCAACTACCAACCAAACATATGTTAAAAAGAAATATTCCATCACAGAGAGCAATACATAAACACAAATCTACACTTTCCTTTTATCTACCTGAATCAGCATATATAGTAGGCATGTCTCTCCTTAAATTGTAAAACCAGAAGTCAGTCCTGCTGGAAAGGGTCATAGACAGCCAGGCAACATTCCTGTGTTATAACTTAGTGGCATGTGCATTTGTGCATTTGTCTGCATCAGACAAAGACTTGTTTTCAAGCTTCTGTTAATCCCTAAAAGTAGGAAAATATAGGTGTGCCGATCAAGGACTTTTATAAAAAGAGACTCACAATACCCCACTGTCCTTAAGACCCATTCAAAAAAACCACCTTAGAGAAGAGGCCCTTTTAATAAAAGAGTCACTCAACCCTTTGGATGGAATCCCAGGGAAGATCTTTCAAACATCAAATTTCACTGTATAGCAAATTTGCAAAATAAGAATACACTCACTTCTTGTATCCTCTTTGTAATACAGAGAAGCAAAGAAGTGGACTTTTGATTAGCCTTCAATATGAAAGAAAGCTTCTTTTTCCTTCACTTATTTTTTAAACCCACCAAACCCTATGTGTAGTAGAAATATAGAAATAGTCTGGGAAATAAATTCTAAGAAGCAGAATTATCTGAATCATTTAAAAATATTTTTCTAAAATTATGCATTTTCCCTCCCTAAAACTTAGATTGAATTAACAAGGCATGCTCTTTAAGGCTGGTTATACTCTCCTCTGCTGTTCCTGCAATTCAGGGGGTTAACACCAAGTGACTGATTATGCCTTGGGTTATCCAGCAAGGGCCCCAAGAGCTCCACCTAACAGGAGAGAAAAAATCTGAGAGATGAGCTGAAGCATGAGAACCAGACATCTCCCTGAGCTTTGTCTACAAAAACCAAGTTCTTTGCTTGAAATTGCAGTAGATATCATATTAACTGCTTACAATTTTATATTATCTCATAATAAATTATACTTTGAAAGATTTTTTAAATTTAGTTAGAGATGGACACATATAGTTATTGGCCTCCACTTATTCTCAGTCCGTTTTGCCTCTAAGACCTTTCACAGAATTCTTTGATATATAAAGATGTACAATACAATGAAGATGTATTTCATACTCAAGTCCAATGTAGGTCAGTGTGGGCTCTGCTCCACCTCGTTGTTCAGGAAGCCAAGTGATGGACACTCTCACGTCTCCACACATGGTCTCACAGCCAGCCAAGGCAGGGCAAGAGCAAGCACGGAGGACTCAGCCTGAGCTTCAGCCCAGAATTCACACAAATGTCTGTACTTCTAGCCTTAATCAGTACAAATGGCATGATTCCAACTGAGCTAGAAGGGAAGCTGTGACATGTAAGTGACCACATGGATATTCCAAGGGCGTTAAGTGTCTCTGGCACACCTGGAATCCTTTCTCTGAAGGCCAGAAACTCACACTACACTCACTCAAAATCGGGCTTGGCTTATTTTGCTTTCAAAATTGTTCTACGGCCTTGGATCCTTCTTCTTCTCCTAAATTACCACTATCATCAGGGAAAGTTCTAGGGGGCCTAGAATTCTAGGCTTTCCTTTCCTCCCGTTTCATAATAAAAGAAAAAACATTAAAAAAAAAAATCGGGCTTGGGACATTCCAGCTTTAAAGAGACAGCCTGCCATGAAAACGTTTCCTCCTTCTCCCTGCTTCCTGGCTTTAGAACAGAAAGCCATGGATCAAATTGATTCTTATTTTTCAAAGAAAAATAGAAAGTAATATTTGATTTCCTGTTAGAAAGGCACTGACGAGAATAGAAAGAGCTCTTGCTAAGAATAAACAGGATGGTCTGAATCTACCCTTTATTAGCCAAGATACTTAACTTTTCTGTGCTTTAATTAGTTCACCTTATCATGGGAATTGTCCTAAGTTACATCTTCCTTAAAGGAGGGTCCACGTCCTAACATATCTCATTACCTCTCATAACACCTGGCATAGCACCCTGCCCAGGAGTTGAGCTGATTTACAGCTACATCAGGAGTCGTGTTAAATGCTGGGTATATCACATATTCGCTCTCATCAGGGAGAAGAGACAACATCCGTCTGGCCCTAACTTTCATACAAAACTGCAAGTTGTAACCGTGTTTTTGACATTTGAGTTTCAGCATTTCTGATTCTGTCAAGTGAGCTTCTGGGTCAGGCAAACTCTTGCTTAGATTAGGGCATGAGGCTTTGATTAATGTGTTCATCTGAAAGCTTCCCCACATTAATACTCTCAGAGGATAACTTCGGTGTATTTGATCTTCTTCTTCTTGAAAAGGAGATAAGAGGTTCTATTCACTGCATTCACATATCTCTAAAAAGCTAAGCCAATCTTAATTTTCTTACCTAACCACATAGAACTTTCTCCACTTGACTTTTAGACCTTATTTAATCTGACCTTACCCTATTTCGCTAACCTCATGTGGACCAAGACTTGCAAAGGCTTATGTTAAGGGATAATGTGCTTTGCACTAAACATGCCTGTCCTCCCAAGGAAACAACTGCAGGAAGTTGTGAAGGTTTTAAAACATTGTGGACATTGCCCCACCTCCTCCCTTCCTAACCTTCAATCTGGACAGACTTGTGACTGCTTAGACCAAATGAGTATGGCAGAAGTGACTCTGGGCGACTCCCAAAAGTGGGTTATAAAAGATGATGCAACTTCTACTTGTATGCTAGAACATTCATGCTTGGAGTCCTGAGCCACTGTGCTTATGTCTATCCTAGAGCCATCAAGCTGTGAGGAAACCAAACCACATGGAAAGACCACATGCAGGTGCTTCAGTCAATAGCTCTAGTCTTTGCATCATCCTAGCCCAGGCACCAGACATGTGAATGAATGAGTCTTCAGGCGTTTCCATCCACCAGTTTTTTTAGTCTTTCTAGCTGAAGACCCAAATAGCATGGTGTAGAGGAAAGCCATCCTCACTGTACAATCTGAATGCTTGACCAACTAATGAACATAATAAAATGGTTATTTTAAGCCTCAAAATCTTGGGGTAAATAGTTACATGGGGCTAGTAACTGCAAGAAGTCTATGCCTATAGGCCCTATATTCATTTTCTAGAGCTGCTGTAATGAAATACCACAAACTGTGTGGTTTAAACAGCAAAAATTTGTCTCACGGTTTTGGAAGCTTAGAAGTCCAAGATCAAGGTGTCAGCAGGGTTGGTTCCTTCTGAGTGTCATGAAGGGAGGAGCTGTCCCACACCTCTCACCTTGGCTTATAGATGACTGCCTTCTCCCTGTTCCTTCATGCTGTTTTCCCTCTGTACCTATCTGTGACCAACTTTTCCCTTTACATAAGGACATTAGTCATATTGGATTAGGGCACACCTTGATGACCTCATTTTAACTTGATTCCCTCTTTAAAGATCGCTGTCTCCAAATACAGTTACCCTCTAAGGCACTGGAGGTTAAGACTTTCAAATATGATGATGAATTATTGGGGGACACAATCCGACCCATGACAGGCCCAAAGGTTACATATATAGCATTGTATATGAAGGCATTTTCTTTCACTATCTCTGGGATAGTGAAAGGAATTGCCTTAAAAGATTGTGGAGTCAAGTTCCATCTTCTGAGTGTATAAAAATACTATGTATATGCATATATGACACATATATATATATCATATGTGTCATGACACATATGTGTATATGTGTGTATTGCAAAACATGGATGGACCTTGAGGGCATTATGTTAAGTGAAAGGCAAAGAAAGGCAAATACTGTCACTTATATGTGGAATCTAAAAAAGCCAAACTCATAGAAACAGAGAGTAGAATGGTTGCTACCAAGGGCTGGGGAGTAGGGGCAATGGGGAGATATTGGTCAAATGGTACAAACTTCCAGTTATAAGATAAATAAGTTCTGGGGATCTAATGTACAGCATGGTGACTGTAGTTCACAGTACTGTATTGTATACTTGAAAGGTACTAGGAGAGTAGATCTTAAATGTTCTCACCACCAAAAAAAAAAAAAGTGGAATTATGTAAGATGATGGAGGTGTTAACTAACCCTATTGTGGAAATCATTTCATAATACATACATGCATCAAATCATCACATTGTACCCCTTAAACTAAACAATGTTACATGTCAATTATATCTCAGTAAAACTGGAAGGGAAAAAAGAAGTAATCAAGTTCACATCCTAGAAATGAAAAACACAGTAATAAAGATGAAGAATATGTTCTAGAGGCTCATGAATAGACACAAAATCCAGGAAAGAATCAGCGAAGTTAAAGATAGGTCAATAGAAATTACCTACTGAAACACAAAGCAAAAAAGGAATGAGGGAAGAAAAAGAACAGAGCAACCAGGAATTGTGAGATAATATCAAATGGTCTAATATGTGTATCGTTGGAATCCCAGAAGAAGAGAGAGAGAAAATAGGGCAGAAGAATTATTTGAAGAAATACTAGCCAAGAGTGTTACAAAATCAATGACCACCCCCTAAACCTCAGATCCAACAGCTCAGAGAACACTAAACAGAAATAAATAATAAAACATACACACACTTGTGTGCATGAACACATACACACCTGGCACCTCACATTCAAACTGCTGCAAACAAAACACAAATAGGAAATTCTGAAGGCAGCCAGAAAAAAAAAAGAGACACATTTCCATAGGGAGACAACTTTCCATGGGTCACATGTGTTTCTGAATATCTTGCAAAGTGAGGCACTAATTGCCCATTGTTCCAGACTACCCATACAAGATTGTGTATAAAACAGCCTTATGAGATAGAAATGGTGTCTCTTTCCAGAGCAAAAAGCAGGGTTGCTTACAGTCTTAGAAGATACAGTGTCTCTCTCCAGAATAAAAGGCAGATATGTTTACTGCTTATTAGAAAAGATTTGGGTCCCCTAAGTTTAGGGTTCCTCTCCTATAATGCAATGCATCTGGGATCATTTGCATCACCCTTTTAGGACATGGGGGCAAGGGGAACAGATGCAAATATGCTGGTGCTCATGCTGTTTTCTGTGCCATGAGTAAAAAAGTTCTTTGTTTCTCACTCGAAAGTCTCATATCTTCTGCCAGCTTCTATGAACCTGGAAAGACTAAGTTTTTAGCTTGCAAATAGAGTAAAATCCCAGACCCTTTACAGCTCTTTACAGTAAGAAAAGATTACAGTAGACTTCTCATCACAAAACATGCAACACAGAATACAATGGAGTGATATCTTGAAAGTGCTAAGAGAAAAAGCTGTCAACTGAGTGCTGTATTCCCTCTAAAGACATTTTTCAAAAAATGAAGGAGACTTACTTCACTCTGTACGACAGACTCTAGGTCCATCCACCTCACTACAAATAACTCAATTTCGTTTCTTTTTATGGCTGAATAATAGTCCATTGTATATATGTGCCACATCTTCTTTATCCATTCATCTGATGATGGACACTTAGGTTGCTTCCATCTCCGGGCTATTGTAAATAGAGCTGCAATGAACATTTTGGTACATGACTCTTTTTGAATTATGGTTTTCTCAGGGTATATGCCCAGTAGTGGGATTGCTGGGCCATATGGTAGTTCTATTTGTAGTTTTTTGGGGGAAGGGTAAGCTGTGACAAAGTGAGAGAGTGGCATGGACATATACACACTACCAAATGTAAAATAAATAGCTAGTGGAAAGCAGCCGCATAGCACAGGGAGATCAGCTCGGTGCTTTGTGACCACCTAGAGGGGTGGGATAGGGAGGGTGGGAGGGAGGGAGATGCAAGAGGGAAGAGATATGGGAACATATGTATATGTATAACTGATTCACTTTGTTATAAAGCAGAAACTAACACACCATTGTAAAGCAATTATACTCCAATCAAGATGTTTTAAAAAAATGAAGGAGAAATAAAAACTATCTCAGACAAACGAAAACTGAGAGAATTCATGCCAACAGATCTACACTACAAGAATATTAAAAAGAGTTCTCTGGAAAGAAAGAAAATTATACCAGACAGAAATTTGGATTTATACAAAGCCATGAAGAGTGTTAGAAATGGAATAAACAAATCTTGGATACAAACACCTGCCCCAATCATCCCTAAATTTGTCATTTCCTTTTGGACACTAAGTAGCCAGTCACCTTAAGGGTGTAAGGGGAAAAGCTCAGTCCTACACCCAGGCTGGGGAGCACAGAAAATGTGCACTAGCGCTATTGAGGCCAACTGCATCACACAACTCTAAATGCCCTGACAATAGTGCATGGAAGATTCAGGCTGAAGTAATTCAAATCTGGAAGTGTTGATGAGTACATCAGTTCTTGAGGCTACAGCTGCTGCTAAAGGAATCTAGAGTCTATCCAAGGACTTCAGCAACATTCCTCTGGCTGAAACAATAGAATAAGAGAAAATTGCGAAAGAAAAAATTTCTGTGGGAGGGAAAATTCATCTTGGGAACCTCAAACGCTTCACAGAAACAAGAAATGGACTTCACAATGGGAGGAGTTTCACTTTGTTAGCTTTTACAGGTGGCAGCAAACTTAGGAGTTTAAAATATTCATTTGGACCACATGCCATTTGGATTCTGCTGATGTCTAGTGAGCTTGATTGAACAACATGGCTATGGCAGTCATGATTCGTGTTCACCAACATCTAGTTCTCTTCTTTCTGGGCACATGGAAACCTATACTTCCAAGATCCCTGTTACACACAGCCACATGAAAACTTCTAGCCAATGAAATGGGAGAAGTGATATGTGTCCCTTTCAGGCTAAAGCCATGAAAAGCCTCTACACAACCCTTAGATTCTCTTTCTCTTCATCCAAGAACCTGGAGGTCTTATATGGACTTCATAGACAACAAGATTAAAGCAGTCTGAAGTGCTGAATCATCGCACAGATGACAGCTGCCCTGGAAAGTTGCTCAGTCCCACAGAGGATTCATATAAATTTTTTGTGTGCCAAGTCACTGGGGAAAAAAAAATAAGACCAGAAATTAACAACTTTCTAAAGTTTTCTTTTACCTAAAATCTCTTCATATTTTCAGAATATCTTCTTAGATACAAAAGGAAAGAAAAATTAGAAGGCAAGGATCAAAAAATAAAAAGACCTTTTAGGGGAAATATTTTAAAATTTTTGTTCAGTTTTGGTTTTTTTCTTTTTTACTTCAAATATGTCAGCAAGCATGAGGCCATCTCTGGTTCTGATACAACTGGCATTGATCATGTTCATGAGTGTAGTCATGATACCAGGACCAATCTGTGTATCCTCACTTATTCTCCCAGGTCAGAAGGACACAATAATGAAAAGCAAAGTCCCCAACGTGATGAAAATCTCTCCAATTCACAACCAGTTGAAAATGTTGTGGGCCCACTGCCAGATGGCATTCTTATGCTGTATCTTTTTCTCAGCACCCTAAATTAACCAGATGGAATTCCCTTTTAAGTGCCAACCTATTTAGTCTTTCAAAATGCAAAGGTTTTCTTTTTTTAGTTGGAGATCTGCCTCTCATCATAGAGATGGAACAATGCATTCTTGACTTCTCCTGAAAAGCACGTTCTGGATACAATAAGCTCAGAGGAAGGTAAAGACAGATCCCAGAGCGCTTGTGTCAGGCAGGGTATACCGACACTGCACATAGATCTAGGCAGACTTTCAGAGCACTGACTGTCACCTCATGAAACCCTCCATGGTAATAGCCAGGCCAGCCTCATAAGGAATTCTTCAGGGCAGAATAAGTCAACAGAGGAAGAGCTATTCTAAATGAATAATTGAATTAATTAAATCTATTGATAAAGAAAAGCTCCATGGTCCAGGAGTATATTTGGCACAGTGTTTCGAAAATGAAGATATACACATTCTTCTGGTGTATCTCAAATTCTGGTGTATTTGGGAAAATACAATGCTCAAAGACCATATTAATTCTAAAATAGCCAAAGTTAAAAAGCAAGACAGAAGTATAATACTGTAAAACACTCATTCTCAAAAGATTAAGTGGTGTGAGAGAGGTTTTCATTTATTTATTTAAAAAACATTTATTGCACATCTATCATATGCCAGGTTTTGAACTGACCTAATTTATGCAGGTGGATTATATCTGGGGATACCAATATTTTGTTCTCCCTGCATTTTTCCCTCTTCCCAGTGTGGCAGAGTGGGTATTCTATAGAATGTGGGCTCTGGAATCAGGGTGCTGCTATACTTTTACCAGCTACGCGACTTTAACAAGTTACTTAATCTCTTCGTGTGTAAATTTCCTCATCTATAACATGAGGGAAAGCGGTAATCCATGTAAAGTATTTAGAACAGTGTCTATAGACAATAGGGGCTCAGTTTTACCCATCATGATTTGCTGTTACCCCAAATTCAAACTGGTAGCTCTTCCTTATTTCAGAAGTATATGGCAGAGGAGCAAGTATAAGTGTTAAACACAAGTTTCAGTGTTAAACACACACACACACACACACACACACTCTGGGCCTGAGGCGATCAACAGCTCAGCAGACCAGTGGGGAGCCTCTGAGTGCTTAGCTTTCTGGTGGATCTGAACCTGTCCCAGGAGCAGCTGCTAACAAGGGTTCTATCCTCGTTCAGTGTAGCAGCTCTAAATACCTCTAGGGCCACACCACCAGCTCCTGATTTTTGTCAACCCGCTCTCAGGAAACCCTCCCTCAAGGGTACACCTTGTCATTCATGCCATCTCTTCTCTAAGCAATCAGAACCAGGTCTCTGTCCTGCTCCTCCTTGGGTCAGGTTTCCCTATGTCATCAGTTGCTTGATGGCCTCAGCTACTTCTGGTGCAGAGAGGTCTTTGACTTATTCCATAAAAATCATAGTTTTGACCCATTTCCTATAATATCATTGCAAAGGACTAAATAGATCTCCCCAAAATTCATATGTCAAAACCCTAAACCCCAATGTCATTGTATTAGGAGGTAGGGTCTTTGGGAGCTGATTAGATCATGAGGGTAGAGCCCTCATGAATGGGATGAATGCCCTTAGAGACCTCTGAAAGATCCCTTGCCCCTTCTGCCACATGAGGACACAGCAAGAAGAGAACCATCTATGAACCAGGAAGCAGACCTTTGCCACACTCTGGATCTGCTGGCATTTTGGTCTTGGACTTCCCAGCCTCCAGAACCATGAGAAATAAAGGCTGTTTAAACCACTCAGTCTATAGTATTTTGTTATAGCAGCCCGAACAAATTAAGACAATCACTCTAGCTTCACTTCCCCTTAGAGGAAGCCTCTTCACCTTCCATTACTGTGCTAGAGCTGGCTTGCACTGGTTGAGGAGAGCAGATTGTGCTAATCTTTTCCAAACTCTATTCAGTCATGAGACGCTAGAAGCTTGAAAGTGGGCATATTTATTTACACCTCAGAAATTCAGCAAAAGCTGCAAATCTGCACTTTTTATTTTTTGGAGAGCTAAGTTACCAGCATACCACTGTCTTTGCCTCAAACCTAGAGGCACAGAATTCCCCCATCTTCCCTGTCTCTGGAGGCCCTTAAGTGTAGACCATACCTGGGCCTCTTGCTTAGGTAAGAGGAAAGGTTGGATAATATCCTCCAAAATTGGTCTCTCATGTAATTTCAGTTTCTTCTCCACACTGCTTCCACAGTTATCTTTCTAAAATACAAATCTCATCTACTATGCAAAGTTTAAACTTAAATATGACATTCAAAGTCCTTCTACTGTGGCCCCAATTTTTCTGCTTTTATCTTAATATATATTTATGGTTTTATTTCCCTCCATTTTCTCCCAGATCCCAAATATCCTAGACCAGTTATTATTCCCCAAAGATATTCAGGCCCCCATGCCTCAATCTATAGTGTCTCAATCTAGCGTAGAATGTCCTTGACTAGCTTGAGTATGACGTCTTCTCTGAAGTCTCCCTCATGACTGTGGGCAGAATGGCCCTTTTGTGTCTCTTCTCTCATGCCTCTATTAGAGCACTAGCTCTATGGATTTCAGATGGTTGTACTCATGTTTTAGCTTCCCTGCTAGATTTTGTGCTCCCCAAACAGGACAACTATGTGACTCATCTTTATCTGTACTAGGCCAAGACAGTACGCAGCAATGCATTGTTGCTCAAAATACATTTTTTCATGAATTAATGAAGATCTAAAAGAGGAACTGAAGGACAAGACTAAGAACAAAAGTTCATCTTACTCTTCCCTTCCTGAATAATTCAGTCGTAAAGCCATTAGGTGGGGCTGAGCAAGAAAGGAGTCTCGGGCTTCCCTGGTGGCGCAGTGGTTGAGAGTCCGCCTGCCGATGCAGGGGACATGGGTTCGTGCCCCGGTCCGGGAAGATCCCACATGCCACGAAGCGGCTGGGCCCGTGAGCCATGGCCGCTGAGCCTGCGCGTCCTGAGCCTGTGCTCCGCAACGGAAGAGGACACAACAGTGAGAAGCCCGCGTACCGCAAAAAAAAAAAAAAAAAAAAAAGAAAGAAAGAAGTCTCTGCCACTGACAAGGAGGGTTGGGATGGAGCTGAAGTAGCACAGAGCAGGGTGCCAGAGTCTGAGCAGGAGGAAGGAGGGTATTCAAGAGGTGGGACAGGAGGGAAACCCAATGTAGGTGTCAGCTCCCAAGGGGAGTGAAAACGGCATTCACACAGAGATGTGTTAAAAGACAAAAAGCCAACTTAAAGGGGCTCCCACTAGCAAAAGTGAAGAAAAAGTGAACATAAAATAAATGAGAGTAACAGATGATAATCAACTGAATAAAATAGTAAACCATTAATCCATCCTGACATATAAATACATTGACTGAAGTTTGATTAGGAACATGATAATTTGAAAGTCTCAAAGCACCTCCCCACAAAGTACTTGTTATTTACGAAGGAAAAATGAGTAACTTTAGTGAAGACTGCTAGATACAATCATAATCAAGCGATCAAACTAAACGTTATCAGTAATGGGACAAATTGAAATGTACCATCTGATATGATGCAATGAGAAGAACAGTAACACTTGTCTGATATTTCTGCCAAAGATGCATACCTTAAATGTAATCATGGGGAAATGTCAGATAAATCCACATTGATGGGCATTCTACAACATAACTGGCCTGTAATCTTCAAAAGTGTCAGGATGATAAAGGTCAAGGAAAGAATGAGAAACTTTTTCAGACTGAAGGAAACAAAAAATATATGACAACTAAGCATAAGATTCTGAACTGGATCCTTTTGCTATAAATAATAATATCGGGATAATTAACAAACTTGAATGGTGTCTTCAAATTATATGGTAGTAATGCATCAGTGTTAATTTTCTGATTTTGATAGTTATGTTGAGGACATATATAAAATGTTCTTATTTATAGGAAATATACTATGCAGTATTCAAAAGTGATCAGGCATAATATCACTAATTTGCTCTCAAAAGGATCAGGAAAAAGGTTCTTTGCATTATGCTTGTAAATTTTCTTTAAGTTTTAGAATGAAAACAATACAAATTGTGTATATATATAAATTCCTCCTTGACACTGATAATTAGCCATTGCTAAAGAACCAGCCAGCCACATTTGGTTCCATGTACACACTATTTCTACTAAGTATCAGAAATAAGACCTGTTGATCCTATTTCTTTTTATTTTGGTAGTTGTATATATCTTTTGCAAGGATATCATTGGCTGTAAAAGAATTAAATACACTTTTTATTTAATAAACATTGTATTTTTCTAAACTTCTGAGTGTTGAATTTTTTCCTAGAAAGAGAAGGAATTGTGTTTTGGTTTTGTTTCAGTGCTATTTTTTAATATTAATGTTAGCAGAAAAATATAATTTTTTAAACATCTGACTCTTTCTAGATCCACATTTGGTTTCTGTGTTTTTGTGAACAACTGATAAAACTAGTTCAGTCACTCTTGGCTTGTGGTGTTTTGAAATCAAAATGGAATATATCAAAGAAGTCAACCACAAACATACACATTCACCCTCAGAGGAATCAACGTAGCTAAAAGGTTATCAGACATCATGCAGGGACCGACTAAATTTACCAGCTCTTTTGCCCAGCCAGTCAAGTTCCTAGGAAGCAACATGGCCACCTCTGTTTTAACTGTTCTATTTCCTTGATTCTAAGATCATATGTTTTTCATATTTTAACATTTCTGAAATAAAGATTAATTTCGTGATCTATGTCAAAAGAAATTTGCCATTTGCAAGTTACTGCTGTAACTTGTGTTAGTTTCTTATTGCCTATATGAATGTTGCCAAATCTCTTGGAAAAGATGGCAGAGTTTTCTGAGCTAGGAAAGGTTATTGTGAATCCATGAAAGATCTTCTCTCAGGCTACAAACATCTACCTATCAGAAGTGTCAAGTTGTTTACCTTTCAGAGATTTATGAATCAAATAAGGAAAAAGTGAAACATATTTAGACATAGTATTCTTCAATGTGTCTCAAAGGTATAGTAGCCAGTAACTCTCCAAGTGCTAAGGAGGTCCAGAGCAGGAATGTGGGTTACAGGAAGCCATGTGTCATCATGATATTACACACCACTGCAGACACTAAAAATGATTCAGGAGAAACCCTAGACTCTGAATGCGACAAAGGTTTAGAATCAAACTTTAGGATATAAAATAAATTTGCATAAATAAATATATGCTATTGTCAGTTTTTTAAATTGTCTGCATTTAATATATTTTTAATCTATGAAAGCTGTTTATCTTATAAATGTTAGTGTCATAGGATTTTAAAATAATAAAAACACCAGTTCCATAAGACAATTTCTACTGATGCAGCGACTACGACTGCTGATAGTTCTTTGCTTTCAAAAGCTGAGTAACACAGACAAAAATTCAGAAATATGGAATCTAAATCTCTAATTTCTTTATAATTCTTGAATTAGGGACTTAAACCTTCACAGTTACAAGCTAGCTGAAACATTTTCTGGGAGGCAATGGGCCTGAGAACATGGGATTGTGCAAATAGCTTAGTGCAATCATATGATGCAATTTTGTTTCAGTTCACAATTACCATTTTACTTCCTGACTGTTCTTTTCCACTTGTGGCAGTACTAGGTAAGGTACAAGAGACCTAGGTAAGGTACAAGATCTAATAATGTTCTTGATACATAGCTGGCACTTAATAAATATTTACTGATTAAATGAATCAACAAATTCATTGAGTTCAGTCAATTCATCCACATAGGAAAAAAAATGTATATTGATGCCTAAGAAAGTCAATATTAGCTCTGCCCTACACTGCTTCTAACTTGAAAGATTTTCCAAGCCCCATTTGCTTTCTATTTATGTAACCTTTAAGTGCCTTACTAACTATGGGACTCCTTGAAGCTCTGAAAAAATGCCTCTCACAGATCATGTTGACCTACAAAAGAAGCTTTTCAGTTAGACAATTTTATTATTAAAATAACAAAACACCTGTCTGTTTTGAAGGCTCACCTATAAACCTATTCCTTTTTAGATTATATTTCATTATGCTGTTTTGATTAGAACTCTGTTTTACTACACCCTTGGGTGCCAGCATGAAGAGTTAGATTGAAACAAAATTCTGATTCATGGACTAATGAAAGTCTTGATACTTCACTTCCAACATGACCTTTATCTTCACTCCTGCATTTCTCATTCAAGGAGCTAAAGGTCGTACCTGGCTCGGGAAGTCTATATTCTCTCTTTCTTCCACCCTCTAGATGCCAATGTTTGTAAATGTACAGCAGATGGATATAAATAAATACTAACTGGACTCAAAAGGGGTAATCTTTGCCCTCTCAAACTTGACCCTCTCTTCTTCAACAGTGAAGGTGCCCAGTATCAGCAGACACTCATCACTTGCCAGTCACAGGCTTCTCTAGTTTTTACTTCCTCTCTGATAGGTGTGACAGACAATCAAATACAACAAGAGAGATTTTGATCTTTATTCACTCTTGCTGATAAAATTTGTACTAATCTGAAAAAAAAATGGTTTTGGCCATGTGGACATGGTATACAAGTGCAAATTTCTTCTCTAAAAAAAGACTGACCCAAGTCCACCGGGTGCTTTGAATGCAATCCTTGGATTAAAGAAATCCTGAGATCCATAGAGAACTCTTAGGTGTTTACCTGATAGTAGAATCATGAAGATCAACAAGCATTAAGAAACAATGAACCATCTAAGCACTATATTAAATTAAGAGGTGAAGAGAGCACAAGATGTGGAATCAGAAGTTCTGTTCCTGAATTTCAGCGCTGATTTCAGTTCAAGTTAACTGTGACTTTTGGCAAAACATTGACTTTATCCATAAAGTAGAGAAAATATAGTTAGACCTAATAATAATAGCAATAACATAATTATTATACTTATCTCACAGTATTATTTGGGAATTTAAAGAACAAAATAATGTGTGTACAATCATTTTTAAATAAAAAGTACTATATAAATGTTACTATTATCATGGTAACACTAAATAATAAATAAGAAGGCATCATGTTGGCCAACCCCACAAATACAGTGTTTCTTCTGAGAATTCTACATACCAGGAAGCTTTCCATGATACAATCCCCAGTGTCCCTATTGCAGGGTTATATTTCAGGGAATATATATGGTCTAAGACACTCCCCTTAATAGCAAATTCATCATTCTGGGAGGTAGAGGCACGGAGTCCAATATAGTCATGTACAACACCATAATTAGGTAACTTGAAACTGACCTATATCTAGTGCCATTATTTTGCTGGGTTCTTTTAGAACTGTCCCTAATTCATTGTAAATTTTTAAACATGGGATGAAGATAATACGTACCACACACAACTTCTGGGAAATGTAAACCAACAATATGTTTCATTGGCTATGAAGTCTGTTTGGATCACCTCCAAGGACCCAAAGGCAGATAAGCACACACAAGCCTGATCTACATAAATGAAGACTAAATATGAGGGTTACCTGGTGAAATTGTGAACTCTTAGTCCCTGGAAGTGTTCAATCAGAAACTAAATAACCCTCTGTAAGAAATATTACAGTCCCATTTTGGTAGATTGGCCTACATAATCTTTAAGGTTTTCAGAGTCAGTCTCTATGACTCAATGACTTAGCTGGTTTGGTTAGTTTGTGTAACTGTACACTGCAACTAATAAAGTGAATAACACTTATGTAAACTTAACTGAAAAATATTCCAAGATTCATCTTCTCAGACCACGTCTATTGACATTTCCATAATCTGAATACAGTTTCTGTGTAAATATTTCCAAAAGGCAATAATTTAAAAATTTTATATACATTAAAATATATATAGGATGCAATTATTCTCATCCATTGCTAATTGAAATACAGTGGAGATAAATTAGGAACCTTAAAAAGTAATCATCTCTTTTGGTTCAGTAACTTCAGTAATTCTTCATCTAGGAATTTATCTAAGAAATGATCAAAGATATACACAAAGGTTTATATATAAGGATACTTCTTTGTTTTGCACCAGAAACATTGTAAATCAACTATACGTCAATAAAATTTTTAAAATCATCTAGAAAATGAATTTTTAAAAAAGATAATCAGAGTTATTTATACTAGTTAAAATTTTTAAATAGCCTCCAGTTTATGTATATATTCACATGATGCCATATTCTGCAGTCCATTAAAAATCATATTTTATAAAACTTTATTAACCAAAGGAAATGCTTCTGACATATTAAATTTTAAAAACAAGTTTAAAATCAATATTGACCATGTGATCTCAAGTTTCTTTTATATAAATATATATAACAACATTTCGTTTGTTTTCTTTGTGTATACACAAACACACATATACAAAGGCCAGAAGAAATATTTTGAAATCCCAATAGTGTTAACTAGCTCTGGATAACAGAATTATTAATGGTTTTTATTTTCTCACTCATGTTTTCTAGAATTTTCCAGTTTTTCTACAATGAAATAATACTCTGTAGTCAGGAAAATAATAAATGATATTTTTATTTTAAAACCCTCCAGGAGCCTGTGCTCCGCAACGGGAGAGGCCACAACAGTGAGAGGCCCGCATACCGCAAAAAAAAAAAAAAAAAAAAAAAAAAAAAAGCCCTCCAAATAAGTCCTGAATCCCACGGCCATCATTCAATTCAAAAAACATGCTTTGAAGATTAATTTGGGCTAGTGTTTGGAAGTGTTCTTTTACCATACTAACAATTATCATCAAAATAAGGTAGGACTGATAGAGAGTAAAAAGAACTTTTATTATATACTTTGATTAACTACTTAATTAAATATAATTATTTAAATTATAATTATATATATTATATATATTATTTATATAATGACTGAGTTGATTTGTTTAATTTATATACACTATTTAAAGATTTATACTATATGACTTAAAATAAGACACGTGATGTCTTGTTTCCCACTGTATTCCATGCCTTGCATATAACAGATCCTCAATACTTCTTAAGGAAAGAATGAAGAATGGGAAAGAGGAAGATAGGAGTAAATGTGGTATTTTTTATTAAAATGGGCATAATTTCATCTTACACCATTTCTATGAAAAACTTAGATTCGACTTCTGTCATTTCAGCTTATGTCATGTTTTTCCAGAATATAACCCATAGGACAAGACATAAACAGAAACTGAAGTGGTTTTCCAAAGCCTCAGAATGGAGCAGTGACAGAAAAAGTTCATAGATACTGTCTCAAACACACCTTGGCTCTACCAGTTCTCCTTGAATAATCCTGTGTGAGATTTGGAAACAGAGGCTGTTTGCGGCATCCTGACTTTTCTCAGAACCACCTTGGGAAAAGGGAAGCACATCAGCAAGGATGTTGTTGAGCTGTTAGTTCTGAGGTCTCCTATTGGGGTGGCCCATTTCATCCTACAGCCTGGCTTCCTGCATCCCTCCTGCCATGTTCCTTGTCTCTGTGTGTCACTTGACCTGCAGCTGCTAATTACTGGTTACACAAGATTGGCAGTGTGTTCTAGAGAAACAAAATACCAAACTACACAGAGTTAGCAAATGTATGTGGAAAGCAAAAAAGTTTGTTTTCACCAAACAGAGTTTGGTTTAGGCAGTCCTTTGTTGAATAAACTCAGACAAATTTGTTTCAGACAATCATGTACAGAGTTGGAAGGTGTGGGGAAGTGAATCTATGTTTTCAAAAAAGTCCCAGCATGTTCATAAAATTTGTTGAAAAAATTAATTAGGTGGGAACTTTTTTTATATAACAATAGAATGTCCCAAAGAAGTTCCATGACATTTCTGAAGAAATGCCCTGTATTGTGTCTCACTGTTTGGGACCAAGCTAAAAGACACCAGCCAACCTTAATGGAAGTAAAAGACTGGTTAGAGTGATAGTTTGGGGGAAAATATACACCAAGAGTCAACATATTCTGTCTTAGTATGGTTTACCTACATGATCTGAATACTTTCATTAAGAGGCAAGAAGAAACTTAGTATTTGGTTCTTTTTTTCAAGAAGGGGTGGTTTCTATCAGAGATGATAGTAGTTAATGGGATGAAGATAGCATAGAAAAAAGGGAAAGCTGGCCTTCTGAATGCACCATTAAAAGTGAAAAGCCTCAGTGCTATATGCAACTGGTTTTAAAATCCTCATGACTGGAAGTCAGAAATGTTGGAAGTTAATATACCGTTCAGGGATGAAATGCACTTCTGATGTTCAGAGAGGATGTTTTCAAGGTGAAACCAAAGCCTATAAACAAATAAAAAAGCTACATCAGCTGTCTTAGAAATCTTATCTATATAAATTCTTTATTGCTTAAAATGACAGACAGAAAGCAAAACCACATGTTGCTTGCTTCACTGCCCGTTGTGGCAGCTTTTAAATCCCTGCCTTCCTAGGAAGTGACCTCATAAGAAAATCTTATAACACTGTCATGTGGGGAAATCCTCATAACATTCAGGTTAATGCGCTTATACTGGAGGAGAGGTCTCCAAGAATATTTAATAACCAGAAAGTCCTGAGGGGACTTGATGCTAGCTGGGTCATAGAAGGATTTCTCTCAGTGCACATCTGGGGCATTTTGTGGCATATTCTGTAGCAGGCCACGTGGCTTAATAGTTAAAATATGGGACTGAAAGTTACAAGAGTTTGGGGATCAGATAGCAACTGAGCTATTGACCAATGAGCTGACCCTAGATGAGTCATGACCTTGTGGTACTTCAGTCAACTTAGCTGTAAAACTGGGCACAAAGGCCAGACTTCACCAAAACCAGATGTTGTTCTTCAGCTCTGTTCTTCAACTAAAATCCTTTTTTAATGTGGCTGTCAAGTCTCAATTTTTTTCATATATGGAGGGCAAAGGCATTCTATAATCTACTTTCCCAGTAAGACTTGGACAAGTAAGGTGCAAGAATGGAAGCCTGACCCAGTCCACACCCTACTGCTCTCCTACCTGGCCAAGCTTATGTCTATCAAAGAAGTTACAACAGCTTATGCACTCAGAGTTTACAGTTCTAATTAGAATCATGTCTATATATCCCTAAGAAAGGTCCCTAGCTCACCACTTTTCTAAGTTGTGGGTCCATCACAGAGAGAGGTGAAAGACACCAGCTTCCTCCTCTTAAATACAACAGAACACCTTTCAAATGACTTTTCTTTAATCCAACCCCCTCCATTAACCAATGCTCTCCATTTCCTCTGCAAAACGTGCTAAGCAATGCCACTCTGGCTACAGAACACTAGTGTGCCAGCTCCCTTCTCCTCCCATCACAGGAGCTGTTTGGTTATCATGAGTCGGTTGAGTTTGTACCCAAACCCTTTATACTAGTTGCATTTTTAGCTACCTAAATTAAGGAACTATTATTGAAATTGGTACAGAGTACAAAAAGAGAATTATTGTTTCTATAAAAAATGAAGGTGATTGCTTTGGAATAGCTCAGTAGAGATCAGTCACCTTTTTAAAATAGTCATCAAATTAGGTAAAGCTCCATAAGGAATCTGCCTTCAGGTTGCTCTGCAAGTACCTTCAAGTTCTCACTCCATTTTACAGAAATGGAAAATGACTTGTGGTGGTGCTTTCCAGAAGAAAGACAGTAAGGATTCCAATCAGCCAAACAACAATTAAAGAAAAGGCCTTGGACCTATATCCAAAAATTGGCAAATGAATATATGTGTGTGTGTTTTTAAGTTAAAATAATATATGTGCATAACATTTATTTATACGCATAAATATATATAGGTATATAGACAGATATACACACACACAAGCACATACACTTTACATATCAAGTGACTTTGACTGTATTAATTAATCAACAAGAGATCCATCTTAATCTTGTCGTATAAAATCACCTCTGAAATATTTTATTGTTCTCCTAACTACTGTTCTCCAAACCAGTGGAGGAGCAGGTCTGTGTTTTTTTCACTTCCCTTCCATTCAAGTGTCAAAAACTGTCAAGGGTCCTTGCAGATCTCATCTGGACTATGGACTTAGCGTTTCATGCAGCAGAAGCACTCCCTTCTTCAGCCCTCACTGGAGCCAGATGGCACAGAGACTTTCCCTGGGGCCCTCAGCCAGGCAGAAGGCAGCCCTGCCATGGAGTGAAGCTTCACCTAATACAACAGCTCCCCTCCGTCAATACACACACTGCCCTGGCAAGTGAAAGCCAAGACCCAGTCACGCCAGATCCCTGCTGCGGGGAAGGAAGCCACAGCCCATTCCACCTGGACCCAAACCCCATAATCTCACCTTCACTGACTCAAAGCAATCAAAGGCCAACTGTCACATTCAAAACTGGGTGGTTGGCTCTCCTATTCCTGACAACTGGAACCACAGAGTTCATTAGAAAGTACCGTTGACTCCAAAATCCAAGAGTTATCCATCTGCACTCTCAACCAGAAATATAAGTAAACAAAGGAATCATGCATTTCACTAATCTCTTTGAAAACTGTTGACTCTTGGCTACTGGTGGGTAAATGCTCATTTTTTGTCAATAGTGGCAAAAAATGACAAACAATATTTTTGAACCACAAAACTCAGCCTGAACCATTGTTAGGAAGAAAAGGATTGTCTCCCAACTCTGGTGATTCTGTTGGAACTTCAAAGGCAGTTAAGCATGAGAAGTTAACAGTCTCCTCACAGGCGACCCAAGAGGAAGGAAGATTCTGGACAACAACAAAAAAGGAGGCACTTATGTGGTGAAACTACACAGTTCCTGGGCTTTTGCCACTGCTTTGTGAAGAAGCCCTATGGAAACAGAAAACAAGTAACTGCAGGAGTGCTCTCATCAGATACCATCATGCCCACTCCTGAGTGACATTAATGTACCGCACAAAATTTGGAACCAAAGAAAAAAAACACTTGTTTGAAAAACACTGACATTTACAGGTAGTTACATTTTTAGCGGCTCTTTGAGCATTTGATCATATGCCAGCTGCCTTGAGCAGTTTGCTGCTTCATGGGAAATCTAGACCCAGGCAGCCAAAGGTATTGTAACATAAGCCACAGTAACATTGTCACTGAGAATAGCAGCAACATGGGGTGGTAGGAATAATCGTGCCTGAGAAACTCAAAATCCTCCTTGAAAACAGCTCATTTGTTTTTCTTTAGACGTAGTCATTGACTCTTTCCTGCTTTTCTCAAGGTGCAACTTGAGCCCAGGTATTTCTCTTGACGTAAGATCATTTAACCAGAACCTGGAGCTTCCGCCCAGCAGACGTTGTTTCACCATATGAAGCCATAAAACGGACTTCAGTCCTGTGCTTTACAGGGAAGAACTGGGTTTGATAAATTTTGCTATGCTCCGTTTGAAACCAAGTACACCTTTTAAACTGTCTGGGAGTTTGATCTACTACAGATCTGAGCGGGTTAAACTCCTTTGGCCCATGGTTTTAAAAATGTAATTAAAAAAAAAACTCTCCAGGACTGGAATCAAAATGTAAGAAATGTAAGGACACTGCATAAATTGTATGGAGAGCTTGAGGCCTCTGGATATCAAGTCTCAGCACAGTTTCCCTGTTTGCTGTCCACCAGGCTGAGACTCCGAATGCACTGAAGCGGCTCCCTGTGACATGGACTGCCATTACAGCAGGTGAGCCAATACACCTTTACAGTTCACCTTATTCCATGAAACCAATTCTGTATGGACCTCATTTGCACATCTGAAAACCTCCAGGGATTACTGGATAATAACTATCATTGCACGCTGCATACACCAGCTGTATACAGTTGGGACATTTGATAAACTTCTCAGCCTTGGTTTTCTCTCTACAACAAAAGGGCTTTGGACTGTCAGTCTCTCAAACTTTACAATGAATAAGAATCACCTGGAGAGTTTGATATGCATGCAGATGCGGTAGATCTAGAATTAAGCCCAGATCTCACATGTTTAACAAATCCTTCAGGTGATCCTGACGCTGATGGGCTGTAAACCACACTTGTTGAAACAGAGCTCAAGGTTCCCAGGAACATCTGGGTTCTAAGCATCCAACACACAAGCCAGTCTCTAGTAAATGGAGCAACTAGCCCTTAAGCTCAGGAAATAGCTTCTTGCACCAGAGTAAATGGAGTTAAGCCAACAAATTTCCTGAAAAATCCTTTTTATCAGCAGTATCAATATGATTATGACATTTATTGAGCAAGCTAGGCCCATTAGCAAATGCAGACTAAGAATGTCACATGGCACTACTGTTTAAATCTATGAAAATATAAAATACTTGGAGTCATTTATTTTAAAGTGTCAAATTTTCTTAAAACAATTTATGGTAAATACTTCACCCTTTATGTTTTATAAAATCCTTGCTGTAGAAAAGAAGATTATTATGGACCAACCTACCACAGCATTGCCTATTGCCAGTTACTGCATTTCTGTGCTATATTAAGTTGCCCTGGTTGGAGTTCCGTTGATTGCCTTGTGCTATATCCAGTAACAAATTATATGTATATTATAGGACAGCCAGACTGACGTGAGTTCAGAAGGCACCTGTATGAAACTTTTCAAAAGAACAGTAATAATTTTACTAGATGTGACAAACCTTATAAAAGTTAAGTAATGTCACACTTTTTAAGCATTTCATTTAATACAACTGAACACATGGAGGGCATTGAGGATGAGATTTAATTTTTTCCATATGTGGATTTAATACCACACAAAAGTTCCAGTCCCAGATTGCTAATTTTCCACCATGTGGTAGCCATTTAGTTGAATTTTTTAAAACACTTACCACATTACAGAGTAGGGTTTCAGAGGCAGCAGCTATAAGTAGGCTTAGGGTGCCTGGTGTCCCTCTGGCTTAGTCCCAGGTCTCATGAAGAAGCAGTAAATCTCGACAGTATTTTTATGACAGCACTTGCTGGTTTTTACAGGAATGAAATGTGAGTTTGCAAAACCACATGCTAATGTACTTCTAAAAATAGATTTTATTATTGTGACTCCTTCCAATTCTGATCATTTTTAGCCACCTATGGAAGTAAAGGCCAGCATCTAAGATTCAGCCCTTTATAGAACATCTATGGATTACAAGGCTTTCAAAGAAATCCTTACCGGCAATTTGAAAAAGTAAGCTGAACAAAGCAGGCTTAACTGCTTGTTTTTGAAAAATGACATCAGGTCAAGCTAGAGGAAGAACACTTCCTAGGACCAATCAAAGCTTATCTTCTATAACCACAGACAGGGAAATTAGATCTTCTAGAGCAGGAAAGGCCAAGGGTCTCTCTACTCATTCATTTTTGTCTTATTCTAAAACAGCTTTGAGTAACTGAATCAACTTTGTGAAGAAATTCTTAGAAAGAGACAAAACACCATGGCAGGGTGTGTGGGTAAGTGAAGACACAAATCATGCACTACCAGCGGCACCATCTAATGTGACAAATGCACATGAAGGCACTGTGAAAACTTGAAAGCTCCAGCCAAATGTTAGTAATTATTATTAACCCAGTGAGACTGACCAGAAACCTGGAACCACTAGTCAGAGCTTTACATCTGGATTCTGTGGTCAGAAACAAAGATACTGCATTGTACACCTATTTGATGATTCATGTCTATCTCGCCCAGAAGAAAAACTACCCTTTCAAAACCATCAACTCCTGGGGAAACATATTTTATCTCCTAAAACCAATTACAGTTAATTCTCCTGAGTTCAAACGGTTTGGGACCAAATCTATTTCACACATAACTGAATACTATGGACAACTTACCCAGGAAAACTCAAAATATATACATGGGACTCTCTGCGGAGCCTCATAACACAGTGTGGGCAACAGGCATAGCAGTCCAATCTTCAGGCTTTCAAAATTAGTGGGAACAGCTATAAGGGCAAATGGAGGCAGGGGGGTTCCCAGTAAGAAAACCTGCCTGCCAGGATTGTGGAATGATCTCTGCCCTCCCTCTGCCAAAGAGTATGTAATGAAATCTAAAATCATACACTTCTACTCAAGCAAAGAAAATGTAGCATTTTCATTTTCTATGACTGAACCTTTCTCGCAAACCTCTATCATACTAGGTTACCATGGGGGAATTGCAGAGAAATGCTTTCAACTTGTCATTTAATGGTGTCTCAATCTCTTACAGCTCAAATAGCAACTCTTAGCAACTGACTCTGTCTTTTGGGGATAAATGTTCAGTCTTTCAGGTATCCATAGTGATGGCTCATGGAGAGGCAGATATGCAGTTTAAGGAAGCAGATTTGGGTCTGCATGGGTCCTTTGTATCTTTGCTGATTTCTGCTGTAAAGCCACCAGCCTGTCATGCTCCCTGGTCCCTTAGCACGACTTTTTCTAAGATATGCCTGGAGAGATTGTAACTTACATTGATGACCCTTGGAAGCAAAAGGCCCTGGCTATCAGCAGAGCGAGTGACCATCTACTTTCCCGTTATGGCAAGCAGGAACCCAAAGTGCTGACTCTAGCTCCCTCTGCCCAACTGTGCTGCTTTTACTCTGTGATGACAGCCCCATGTTATTAAGGGGTTGCCCTGCCCTCCAGTCTCCCTACCAAAGTTCCAAACAGTAAGCAAGATAAAAGTCCTTCTGCCTCTGGCTTTCCCCTCAACTTAGCTAATGACTCTTCTGTGAGATTTCACCCCAGGGCCGGGGAGCCACGATGCTTGTGCCTCACCTCCTGTTTATCCTCCCTCCCTCTCCCTTCACCTGCTGTGACTCCCGGGCCATGAGGTAGAGGCTCTCCACTTTTCCTACAGCAGGAATTTCTCTGACGTCATATTCTGATTCTCTCTGCCCCATAGCTTAAAATAAAACTTTGTGATCTAGTCAAATCACAGATATGTTTATGGAAGCTAAAGAAACTTTAAAAGCTCATTTCTAACTCTCCAATCTCTGGCTTTGGGCTTATGGTAGACTCAGAAATACTATTTTGGATATCAAAAGTTAAAACGTTGCTTCTGTAACAATCTTAACACATGCTGAAGCAAATTAGTTCCTCTGAATGAAAAAGAAAAGCATAGTGATAGATTTCCACATACTATCCCCATTACAGGTAGAAAGCAGAAGATTACAAGAGAAAACACGGCAATCCACTTCATCCTCACACAGAAACACAGGGTACATTGGCAAATTCCTTCCCTCTATCACAGCTCCCTGACATAGGCAGATACACACACACACGCGCGCACGCGCGCGCGCACACACACACACACACACACTCAACTGCTCTCAGCTACATTGTATAACTGCCCTTCAGAAATGGGAGATTCTATTACATATTCCATTCAATACCACTGTATCACTGATAACACGGTTGTGTCATGGTGTCCCTATAACCAATTTCATGACACATCCCTCAAGCATACACTCAGTCCTGATTTGATTCTTATGGTCCCAATTTGTTTACATTCTAATTCTGAACTGTTACATTCCCATTAGTGTTGGACCTTAAGGTTTTTTTCATTCTTTTTTCATAACACACCAAATGCACTGAATCTCAGAATTTTCCAGACAAACAGCATAAAGACAAGCAAATAATTTCAACATGGAGGGAAATTATAGGCGTTTATAGCCAAACCCCTGAGTATTTCTAAAATACCAATAAAGAATGCAGTCAAAATCTTATCTGCACTCAGTAATATAGTTTGTATTCTTAGAATATAGCAAATTTATTAATTATATAACATTTTTCACTACAACTGCTAATAATAAAAGATTCTAGAGAGAAAAAATGAAATTTTTATCCTTAAGAGCAGATTTGGGGGTTTAATTATCTAGATGATGTCCTCAAATATGTACCTCATTCTGATACAGTCACTTGAATTTATGGATAATTTTCAGCGTAAAGAAGAAAATTAGTCATTTGTCTTTTGTAAAAGTAGATAGATGCCATATTGGCCATAGCTCAAATAAAATTTGGAGTGAAAGGCATTCTAAATCCAGTTTAACTCCATCAAAAATTACCCTCCTATCATACTAGTGCCCAGAGGTCTTTTAAAGGTATTAACCTTTCCCCACTAAAAGAAACCAGGGCTCCTTAAAGAAATGGTTGATTTCAAGGCTAGGGGAGGGTGGATACAAGATGAATATGGAATATCTTGTTATGCAAGAAAGTAAGAAAATGCTTTTTTAAAGTGGGGGTATCACAGGGACACTGGAGACTTCTGGACGACGCTCCCAAAATCCTAATCTGGGATAATTTAAATACTAAAATAATTAAGGACAGTAATGAATTATAGACCATTGAAAACACAGAGTTAATAAGCACAAACAAATAATAAATAGATTATAAAAATCAGTGGGGAGGAAAAAGGACTCTTGCTTATAGAATGCTGAGTGTTGACGGATAAATGTGGAGGAAGTGGTGAATGTAGGAAATCATCATTTTGCAGCCATCATACTAAACTTTGGATTAGGCATGAGTCACCAACAGATGCCCAATCTCAGGGGGAATTTTCATGAGAAGAAGAATATTTGCATGGTCTCCCCAGATAGCTTATTAGTTGCAAATGTAGTGGGGGGAACATTATAGGGATAAATTGGAGAACACCTTAACCAGGTAATCAAAATTAATACCAACATTGAGGGGCAAGTGTACATTGTGTGCCTCTGGAGAAGGACACACATCATTTCTGGCCTGGAATGCATACATGAATGGAAGCTTGAGGAGCCACTGGACACACCCCAAATGAGAAACATTCTCTTTTTTTAAAAGGGACTGTATTCTTCAAAATGTCAATGTCATAAAAGGCAAAAATAGGCTGTGGAAATGTTCCAGATTAAAGAAGACTAGAGACATGACAATGAGTTCCTAAATTGGATCATGTACTTCAGGGGAAAGGGGGGATAGGAAGGATATTATTGGGTCAATTGACAGAATTAGAATATGGATGGTAGATGATAAAATTATTGTAGCAATATTAAATATAGTAAAGTCTATAGCTACTGTATTTAAGAGACTATCCTTATTCTTTGGAAATATACACTCTCAAATTTACTCTCAAATTGCATTCATGCATTTATATTTATATATAAAAGCATGAGCCTTGATGGTATAAGACAAAAAAAGAGAAAAAATGATTTAAAATACACACACACGCACACAGAAGAAAGGGTGGAGGATAAGAAAACAAGTGAGAAAGCAACAGAACAAAATGTTAACAAGAAGTTAATCTGGATAAAGGGTAGACAGGTGTCCTATGTACTATTCTTATAATGTTTCTAAAACTTGAAACTATTGCTATTTTCAAATAAATAGTTTTAAAATCTTCTCTCCTTCCTTTATATATATTGTACACTTTTTTTGCTGTCTTTATCACGACCTACACTTCCGAAAAAAAATCAGACTGTTCCATGCATAAATAAGATAGACTTCACAATGCTTTTAAATAATCTTTAACAAGAAATTTTTAAAAATTAAAGTTAAGGGGGAAATTAAATTTTTGAAAAACAAACCACAAATTTATATATAAAGCATGAGCCTTGATTTGGTCCAGGAAAAGAAAACAGCTAAAACATAATGTCAAAAAAGCTAAAATACAACATAAACGTAAAATGTAAAACATACAAAGAGTTAATGGGTAAATAGCTCTTGGATAAAGCTTGTGTTTCTCTGCCACATGGATTAGAACATGAAAGCACTATATTCCTGCTTAAATGATCAAGTTTCCTTTAGAGGTCTGTGACAAAAATCTTTTGAGACTTTTTGAAATAAGTCAGCGTTCACTCATTGTCACTTTCACAACCAAAATCATTCTACGAGAACGGGGCAAGTGACTCTCCCTAACCTATAACCTCACCCTTGAGAGCCTTCCTGGCATCCTATCTCCCATTGACTAGCATCAGCCCAGCACACTCCAACTATCCATTTAAAATGCAAAAATCAGGCTTCCCTCGTGGCGCAGTGGTTGAGAGTCCGCCTGCCTATGCAGGGGACACGGGTTTGTGCCCCGGTCCGGGAAGATCCCACATGCCGCGGAGTAGCTGGGCCTGTGAGCCATGGCCGCTGAGCCTGTGCGTCCGGAGCCTGTGCTCCGCAACGGGAGAGGCCACAACAGTGAGAGGCCCGTGTACCGCAAAAAAAAAAAAAAAAAAAAAAAAAAATTTTTTTTTTAAATTAAAAAAAATAAAATGCAAAAATCTACTTTACTACAGCATGAGGACTATGGAGGCATAAGCGCTCTGCAGGCAGGTAAAGTGCAGGTATACAGAATCCTTACCTGGTGACTGGTTCGCTCTAACACTCGGGGTCATGCCCAACCTACAAGGACCTTTCTGGGAATAGAAGAAGGTACCCTTTGGGGTAGAAGCAATCCTGCAGCACCCTTCATGATTCTATAGGTTGTTGGGTTTAGCTGGGTGGGTTTTCCACCACATGTGATAGCAGCTGGGACTACAGTTCATCTGGGGCTTAAGGGTTGGAATACCTAAAGTATCCATATCCACTCACATGGGTGGCATTACTGCTCTGAGCAATACCAGAGCATTTTGATTCTCTTCTACGTGGCCTCTCCATGCAGCTTGGGCTTTAAACAACATGGCGAGTGCTTTCTAAGAGTGAAGGTTTCAAGAGCAAGTATTCCAAGAGGAAGGAAGTGGAAGCCTCTTAAGGCTTGGGTTTAAAAGTACCAGAATGCCATTTTCACCACATTCTGGCAGGTCAAAGCAGTCACAAGGCCAGCTAGGGTTCAAATAGAGGGGATCTTGTTTTGCCTTTTGATGTGAAGAGCAGCAAGCAGATGCAGAAAAGGAGGAATTTTGAGAACCGTCTCGGGAGATTGTCCTGATGCCTGCAAGTCCTGCTAATACCCATTTCTTCAGACACTCTGTCCTTTCTTGCTGGGTTCAGAGTGGAATCAGTCTCAGTGGAATCAAAGTCTCCCACATTACCTGATCTTTAACTTTTTTTTTTTTTTTTTTGCAGTCCTGGCATTCTGCATCCGTAAGCCCTAAAGAAGAACCACGGTCTACTTATTCACATTTAAATACATATTTTAAGAATATTTCTTTCCTGAAAACTGATCTTTGAATCCATCGCCCTTATACATTTTAGTTGTCCAAGTGCCAATCTCGTCTTTCCCTTAAGGTCTTTACATCTGCCAGTCATTATAAATTAGCATGTCAAAAACTCACACTGGACTTCCCTGGTGGCACAGTGGTTAAGAATCCCCCTATCAATGCAGGGGACACAGGTTTAAGCCCTGGTCCAGGAAGACCCCACATGCTGCAGAGCAACTAAACCCGTGTGCCACAACTGCTGAGCCTGCGCTCTAGAGCCCGCAAGCCACAACTACTGAGCCTGAGAGCCACAACTACTGAAGCCCGTGTGCCTAGAGCCCGTGCTCCACAACAAGAGAAGCCACTGAAATGAGAAGCAGGCGCACCACAACAAAGAGTAGCCCCTGCTTGGGAGAAAGTCCACGCGCAGCAACGAAGACCCAACGCAGCCAAAAATAAATAAATTTATTTTAAAAAAAACCTCACATTTATATGGCACAATATCACATCCATAACATACTTTGTGCCTGCAATGAAAGAGTTATACTTCAAAGGCAGACATCATTAGCAAATGGTGGAATTTCATTATACGGCTAAAACTACTTTCTGTCAGTAAAAATAAAACACGTTAATAATACTTCAGAGCTGGTCTTAACCTCATAAAATACAAAAGATAAGACAGAAAAGGAGGAAAAGATATTTCTAATCTGTGTTAAATCTATTCCCACTATGAGTAAATCACTTTCCTTTAGATTTACAAGAGTTTTCCCATAAATGCATGACACTGCCTTTGAGTAATCGCTGCCAAGTAAATAGCTCTAACTTTCTCCATTTTTTATTAGTGAGGACAAAATGCTCAGCAAATATATTCATTTGTAGATGGTAGTCATTCTTAGCATAAGTCTGTGAGGACATAGCTTGGTACAAGATCAGAACTGAATGAATGTGGCAGGGACCCTATGGGCTGGGCCTGGTCTAGCTCCAGATGATGCACCAAGAAAAGAGAAAACCTCTTATGATGCAACCTTCTCTTCTGGTGAAAGGGATTATCCCCCAGTATAGTCATGCCGGTCACCTAGAGTGCTCCGATGCCCAGAGAAAAATTTGATGTTATTTACTACTTTAAGCAATATCTGCTTGGGACACCAGACACAACAAGCTGTAAAAGGTGATTTAAAAATTCCAGAGTTAAGAGGGTGATAGTAGGAATTCCCTGGCAGTCCACTGGTTAGGACTCCATGCTTCCATTGCAGGGGGCACGGGTTCGATCCCTGGTCAGGGAACTAAGATCTTGCATGTTATGCAGTGTGGCCAAAAAAAAAAAATTTTTTTTTAATAAAAGAGGATGACAGCAACTACAAAAGGGATTTTCTTATCTAGAGACAAAATGTAAAAAGAGTTACACATATACAGAGAGAGAGAAGTTAGAAGAAGACATTATTATGACTAACATACTCTTAAAATAATTTTCAACAACGGAACTGGACATTATGTATATTGACAAGTACTCTATCTTGTTTAATCCTCGTATATCTCACTCTCTTTAAAATAAGTCTGACTTTGTGTACTAATATTATTTTTTAAGCATTTTCCTCAAGCAGCCCTGAGAGGATATCTGGGCAAGAATTATTAACTTCTTAGAATTAGGCCACTAAAATAAGTTTCTGTTGGAACTTCCCCTTAAAGGACCACATCTAAGCGATTTCAGCGAGAGAGAATTTACACATATACTGAATTTGATTTTTCATTGTTTTATTGTACACTCAAAACCAAATGCAAAAAGATATCTTGGAACAAATTAAAATATATTTGCCTCATGTGGACACTGGGAATTAGATTTAAGATTTAAGAAGAAAATAGTATCTTCTAAAATGAATATAATAATCATTGAAAAGTACAAGGTGTCATCACTACCATTAAAATCCTTCTGTGAAATAAAATGTCCTAACAGACATCAAGAAAGGATTAATTGCCCACTTCTGAGGGATAAGGAAAAAATTACATTTGGTGCTAAGATTAAATGAGGTACTTAATCATTTATTTTATTAAAAATGCTGGCATCACAGTCTGGATAATGTATTTTTACAGGGGGATAATGCACTTTTAATTTCTAAATTAATCTTTACAAAGAACTCAGAGCCCCCTGTGGTGTGCGACTTGGATTTCTACTAATGATATAAAGGACAGCTGGCACCAGCCAAATGCAGGCAAATAGAGAGAAGGAAAGGGATCTGAGGTTATCAGTACGATGCATCTACAGGGTGCCAAAATTGATTGATTTTGCTTGAGTCAAGGCAATCTGAACACATCAGCAGGATCCAGAAATGCTTTAAAATATGGTCTCACTGAAAAGATCCAGTTTTACCAGCAAGGTGGAAATGAATTCATCAAGCTTGTGTTGCTGCCTCCACACAGTAAGAAAACCGAGCCCACACTTAACATCATTTCATGGACTTAACTTTTGTGTTTCCAAGCCCGACTTCTATACACTCTACATAGGCATTTTGTATTTTACTTATCACTCCTTATTCTCTAAAAGCAGGGAAGCAACTTTGTGAAAAGTAGTAAAATTATGAGAATAAACTGGAAGAAATGTTTTGGATAAAATGTTGGTGACATTTAAAGCAAACTGCTCTGGTATAAATTCAGCCCCGTACCAGAGCCATCTCATAGATCACAGAGTAGATGGTCGGTGAAGTTGATGGGATACTGATTGCAGCAGGAAAATAAGAGGCTATAAAGCAAAAGATGATTAACATGAAATCGTTGAGTGAAGCAAAGTCTTAATAGACCGGGAGTTGTTAAATGAAACAGAGAGTGGGTAAAAGAACGGAGCTCTCAGATCACTTACAATGGAATTCCTTTTTATTATATATTAAAATCCTCCTGTGTGTTTTTACTTTCCTGTATATTATCAATTCATATTCACCCAGTGAAAAAACATTTGAAATTAACATGTGGTGAAAAGTAACCAAATCTGAGACACATCATCAATCAGAGAGAAGGCAACTCAGAAAGAAAGCAATGGCAATCAGGGTCTTAAAAACATATAAGTACTGTCAGAAAAATAAAACTTTTCTTTATTTCTTTCACAAAGCCCTACTTATGTTTCACTACTTATACCATGTGCAACTTTTTTTAAATAAATGTTGCTGCAATGCAGTTTAACAACTTGGTTTGTTGCTTAAATTATGTAGTGCTCAACAAACAGATATATTTCTAAAATATTCTTCAAGTAAACTTCCAGAGACAAGAAGTGTTTTCCGTCAAAGTCACTCTAGAAAAGAAACGCACACTCATTTCATCCATCCCTCCAGATACGCACACATACCACGATCACTACCACCACGATTCCTGCTAAGATATTATTACCAAAGAAGCTTCCTTTGCCCAGAAAACCAGGCATCCCTGAAACATTAATGGTTTCATTCCATTAAAAAAGAGGACTGGACAGGTGCATGTAAAAGTATGAGATTAGATCACTCCCTAACACTATACACATAATAAGCTCAAAATGGATTAAAGACCTAAATGTAAGGCCAGAAACTATCAAACTCTTAGAGGAAAATATAGGCAGAACACTCTATGACATAAATCACAGCAAGATCCTTTTTGACCCACCTCCTAGAGAAATGGAAATAAAAACAAAAACAAACAAATGGGACCTAATGAAACTTAAAAGCTTTTGCACAGCAAAGGAAACCATAAACAAGACCAAAAGACAACCCTCAGAATAGGTGAAAATATTTGCAAATGAAGCAACTGACAAAGGATTAATCTCCAAAATTTACAAGCAGCTCATGCAGCTCAATAACAAAAAAACAAACAACCCAATCCCCAAATGGGCAGAAGACCTAAATAGACATTTCTCCAAAGAAGATATACAGATTGCCAACAAACACATGAAAGAATGCTCAACATCATTAATCATTAGAGAAATGCAAATCAAAACTACAATGAGATATCATCTCACACCAGTCAGAATGGCCATCATCAAAACAATAAATGCTGGAGAGGGTGTGGAGAAAAGGGAACACTCTTGCACTGATGGTGGGAATGTGAATTGGTTCAGCCACGATGGAGAACAGTATGGAGGTTCCTTAAAAAACTACAAATAGAACTACCATATGACCCAGCAATCCCACTACTGGGCATATACCCTGAGAAAACCATAATTCAAAAAGAGTCATGTACCAAAATGTTCATTGCAGCTCTATTTACAATAGCCCGGAGATGGAAACAACCTAAGTGTCCATCATCGGATGAATGGATGAAGAAGATGTGGCACATATATACAACGCAATATTACTCAGCCATAAAAAGAAACGAAATTGAGCTATTTGTAATGAGGTGGATAGACCTAGAGTCTGTCATACAGAGTGAAGTAAGTCAGAAAGAGAAAGACAAATACCGTATGCTAACACATATATACGGAATTTAAGAAAAAAAAATGTCATGAAGAACCTAGGGGTAAGACAGGAATAAAGATACAGACCTACTAGAGAACAGACTTGAGGATATGGGGAGGGGGAAGGGTGAGCTGTGACAAAGCGAGAGAGAGGCATGGACATATATACACTACCAAACGTATGGTAGATAGCTAGTGGGAAGCAGCCGCATAGCACAGGGAGATCAGCTCGGTGCTTTGTGATAGCCTGGAGGGGTGGGTTAGGGAGGGTGGGAGGGAGGAAGATGCAAGAGGGAAGAGATATGGGGACATATGTATATGTATAACTGATTCACTTTGTTATAAAGCAGAAACTAACACACCATTGTAAAGCAATTATACCCCAATAAAGATGTTAAAAAAAAAAAAAGAGGTAGCTTTTCTGACTCAAAGTGATTAGGGGAATAAGTCCAGAGCTCAGGGTGTCCAGTCAACCACTGAGGATCAGTGGATAAAGGGACAACCTTAGCTCTCTGTGTGCTGCCAGCTTTCAAAAGCAGAAATGCTGATCTTAAATGAATAAGTTCATGTCCTGGCTGACAGAAGGACTTTTTTTCCAGAAGACCTCAAGGGCCCTGCAGTACCTTCAGATAAAAAGTAAAAACATGAAAACATTAAAACAAGGTTTGCATTGAGGCTCTTGCCTTGGTGGAGCTTCAACTGAACTACTGATAAAGGTAAAATAACCCTGGTAAAGCTTCTAGTCACTTCCACACTACACAAAATATCAATGACTGAGAACACTATTTGATATTAGCAAGATTTGCTGAAAAGACTAATTATACGAGGCAAGTAGATCTAAGCACTCAGTATCGTTGCCCCAAGGTTTCTCTTTTACCCATTTCATTTGAGTTTCCCCTTGGCCGCTGAGCCGGTGGTGTGCAAAAGCAAACTCAGTTTCACTCTTTGTACACAAGCCTCTCTGACTTAATTTAGGGCTGCTGGATATAGCAAATAAACATACAGAATGCCTAGATAAATTTGCATTTTAAAAAGCAAGCAATACTATTTAGTATATCTCATGCAATATTTGGTACATACGTAAAAATTTTTAAATTATTCATTGTTTACTTGAAATTCAAATTTAACTACGTTCCCATATTCTATCTGGCAACCTTACTCTATATGCCCTTACAATTTACATTTGTTATTTTAGAACTTACTCCATCATTAAAAGGTAATAAGAGAGCCGACAGGGATAGAAAAGCTGGAAAAGTCCCAATTTGTGAATGAGAAAATGTTCACCAAAGCCCTTTATCACTTTATAAAGTGTAATACCAGTAGTTCTCAATGGGTCGTGGCAGGGAAGAGAGAAGAACGAACTGGAATCATTGAGAAATATTTTCCCTAAGATTGAAACCACTACGCTGTATAAATATTATGTAGTACTTTCCTATTTTTATTTTCGTCTTAGAGTCAGTGGTTATAAGCACAAGCACAGTGAGACTGACCTAATTTTGAACCACAGCTCTATCACTTACCAGCTGTTTGATCCTAGACCAGATACTAAACCTCCCCTAAGCCTCCCCTTTTTCAAATTTAAAATTAAAGCGATGATACCCCCTCATATGGCAAGGGTAAGCATTAAAAGAGTTACATCCTCTTTTTAAAGCACTTTGGACATTACCTGACACACAGGAAGCCCTTCCTTGCTAATTGAATGTTATTATTCTTATCACATTGTGCAAATTGTTTTTACCATACCCATTAACCAAAGATAAAGCTCCCTGGCAATCACAGTCACAAAAGATCTTCTACCCTGGGTTATCTAGAACAGAGTTTGCTGGGGTGTAAGTGAGAAGAGCCAGCAGTCACTTGCAATCTGCAGAATATCTAGCTCTGCATGAACACTGAATATGAAAAAAGTCAGGAGCCCAGGGAAAGTCAAGTTCCTCTCAGAGCCATTTCGCCTTCCTTATGCTGGCTCGTTTTAGAAGCTCTCTGGGCTGAATTCCTCCCCACTCCAATGGACAGAAGCAATGAGAGTCCATCTGGTTTCCAAGTATGGTTGTCCCTTGGTATCCATGGGGGATTGTTTCCAGAAACCCCTCGGATACCAAAATCCAAAGACGCTCAAGTCCCTTATATAAAATGGCACAGTATTTGCATATAACCTATGCAAATCCTCCCATATACTTTAAATCTCCTCTAGACTACTTATAATACCTAATACAATATAAACACTATGTAAATAGTTGTAAATACAATGTAAATGCTATATAAATAGTTGCCAGTGTGCGGCAAATTCAAGTTTTGCTTTTTGGAACTTTCTGGGATTTTTTTCCAAATATTTTCAATCCAAGGTTGGTTTGAATCCAAGGTTGGTTGAATCCACAGATATGGAATCCATGGATACAGAGGGCTGACTGTATAGAGCTTCTTCTATAATTCCATTCTAGAATTTGCTCTCTGTGGTCAGAAATACATATTTTAATATGACATTCCTGCAGATTCTAAAATAGTTCTCTGAAGTCTGGTTCTGTTCTTAGAAGTCAACATTCCTCACACCTGGTCTGCTGGTTTCTTTCTTCCACATAAATATAACAACAGAATTGGCCAGAGACCCCTCTCTACCACAGCGAAGGAGCTGTCTGATTGTGGGGAGGAGTCCTTCCATTGCTCCCAGGCATTCAGTCTGTGTGGGCAAGCCTCTCTAATCACACACCCTGAAGGCTTACCTTGCATTTTTAGGCTTACTACCTTATTTGAGGAAATAGGACAGCTGCTTCCCTGCAAGAAATGATGGGAAAGCCCAATTTGTAAAATGTGCTCCTTTTCAAAGTCTGTGGCTTACAGGCAACAAGGAGTTAGCGGAAGCAATTTATAACACAATTTCAAACTCACCCGAAATCTGGAGTTTCTCTTAGGGATTTCTACCTTTCTAGCATGCTTGAAGAAGTGAAGCACTGCTTGTAAAAGTCTTTGCTTCCTATAGAGACAGCAGATGCCAGCACTGTTAGAAATGATAGAGGCTACAGATGCCTCACTCCCTGGTGCCCTGACACCACATGGATATTTTGCACCTGATCGGTTTTAAACCTTTAACAGAAACCTAGAAATATACCGCTGAATAACAGGAAGATAAGTGTACAGCCTCTTGAGTTTTCTTACAGAAAGAGAAAATGATTTCCTAGGACTCAGGATTCTGTTTTTTCAAAAGCACTCCCATCTGCCAAACCAATTAGCAGAGAACATTCCCATGTGGGCCAGATGCACATCCTTTGTTTGCATTACATTCCTACGATGTTCTTTCAGACAACACGCTTTCCCCTCAGCTTAGGCTAAGAAGGAGATAAACAACTAGATGGTAGATAAGTCACACCAGGCCTAAATGGTACGTGCCCTGTCATCCTACGCATTCCCCTGGCAAATGCTAAGTCCCTAGGTTTTCCACTAGCCCCATATTCCACAGGGAAAAGGGGGATAACTAATGGTGACAGTAATTCTTATCCTCTCAGTTCTATCCTTTTGTCTGTCCTCGATGCATCCAGCAGCCCTGTTCACATCTAGGGGTATAATCCATCACTCCAAAGTACACACAGTAGGAAATGGATAATAATAAATATATCAATTTATTAATTATCCATTTTTAATTTTTATTATCTTCAAAAATCAAGATCAAAGCTTTTTAATACAAGAATGATTTCAGAATGCTGAGAAGTCAGCCAGCAAATGCTGAGTTTCTAGTGTTTTCCAGGCACAATCCTAGCAGTAGGTGTGATCTGCAAGCAAGATGATCAGAGTTCCTGCTCAGAGCCCAGATGTCTGAATTTTCAGAGTGCACAGATGTTTAAACAAATTAATCAATTTTCAGATAATTAAGATCCAAAAATGCTTAGTATTTTAGAATATTTTGTTACTTCCTTTCATTTAAGGTAGCATGACTTTTATATCAATACTGAAATTTAAGAGGACACTTTCTCACCAGCAATGAGTCGTCAGCCATCTTAAATGCTAGAATATTTATGAGATATTCTAGTGATAGAAAATTCCTGAAATTGGCTATGAAAATAATCAGAAGTGACATGAGCAATAGTCCCTAACCTCTCTGATCAGAAATATAGGTCTGGTTTGAAAAAGGGAGGGAGAAGGGAGATGGTAAAATCTCCAGAAAGAAGGCACCCATCTAGGACCGCCTCGTTACAAATACAGACAGGAGTGCTGTGACGCACACTGTGGGGCCAGGCTCACAATAGAGATTTTAGGCATGGCACAGACACCTAACATAGGTAGGTAACGATTATCACATGGCTGCCAGGTCTTTGGGCTCTACATCTAATAGTAGTAAAGAAAAATACTCTTCCAAAGATGACACTGTCTAGAAGGTAGATACTTCAGAGCCTCCTCATAGCTGAAGCCTTCAGAGCAAATGAGTTTACCAGCCTATAACACTCTAGCTAACTCAAAGCAAGGAGGCTTCATCCAGGTCTATCAGTAATGGACAACCTGCACCAGGATATCAAAATACAGTGAGCTGGATCACCATACTTAGCCTAGGAGGGAAAATATGGAACCTAGGACCTCAAAGATTAACTTTGATTTTTATCCCCCATTAACAACACTCATTTTTTTCAGGAAATATTTAAGCCCCTAGCATGGGCCAGCCTGGGCACTGGGAATGCAACATCCAAGAAGACACAAGTGTTCCGGGTCCCTGCCCTGCTTGGTGCACCAAGAATAACGGGAAGGCTGGAGTGGAGAAGTATGACAAATTGTAACTCGGTAGACCCAATCAGTCAGAAAAATAGTTGTTCAATATTAAGCCTGCCTTAAACACTTGCACAGTGGGTAGCGGCTAGATTCATCCATCATTGCTCACATATTACTGAGTGCCTACTAGGTGCCATGTCCTAGGTAATATGATCTGAGGGGCAGCAAGAAGGTCTCCTTGGGTAGCCTGAAACCAGTTAGCTTGCAAATCCCCTGCCCAGCCCCAGCTGCAGGAAGGCCTCTTGCTGCATTTCCCCGCCGTTGGTCTCCATTAGCCACATCTAGCCACACGCCCACCAGCATTCATAGACCCAGCCACCTGCAAATCAGAAAAAATGCTGTTCTCACTCAGTCCCCCTAAAGCAATCTAAAACCATATGCATTCGTCTCCAGCATCTGCCGCAAACAAACTGCTAAGTAGGCAGCACGGATTGTCCTTCTTTATGTTTTCCTTCCTCTACCAGCCTGCTCGGGGTACCTCGCTCCTCCCAAGCTGGCTGCCCGGGGCCCTGCGTGTCCACAGCCCATGCTCTCGCCTTTTTTACTTTTAAGTTCTTTCCCTCACTCATTTCCTTTCTTTCTTCTATTCCCTCAGAAACCTGGCCATAGTAAGAGCTAGTTCATTTAGATGAGATTAAGGAATTATGCTTGGCTTCTTCAGGTCACAAAGTTGCATTTGTCACATGCATTCTCAGCAAGCAAACCTTACACAGGGTTCCATTGGTGTTGCCCATTTTTGCACATCACAGGAAATAAGAATTTTGTATGAGAACTAGAAGAGAAAATATGTGTGGGGCAGAGGCAGTAAGGTTACTGGTTAGGGGCACCCATTCTAGAAGCAGGCAACTGGGGCCAGGATCTCTGCTGACTAGTTTTGCCTATTTATCCTCTCTGGGCTCAGTTTCTCCTCTGGGAACCATAACACCTAACTCAGAGGGTTGCTATAAATATTAAATGTGCTGATATATATGAGAAATTTAAAACAATGTCTGGTACACAGTAAGAATGCAATAAATGTCAGCTATCATGTTACTATCAGCAAGAATGGTGCTATAATTTGTGGGACCTGGTACAAAATGAAAATGCAGTATCCTTGTTCAAAAATTATTAAGAATTTCAAGACCTCGACAGCAGACCTTTAAATCAAGTGCAGTACCCTTCTGAGCATAGGGTCCTAGGTAAGTGTACAGGGCAGATGCACACTAAGTCAGACCTGACTTAAGTCTAGGTCTAAGGCAAAACCACATTCCTGACCCTTGATCTAGGAACTGTTTTGGGTGATTATTGTGAAAAAGCCTTGGAAACTCATCCTTTGTTTGCCTCTGGGAGAGGGGACACAAGCAAGAAAAAGAGCCAGCACATCAAAAATACAAATAAAGGGCTTCCCTAGTGGCGCAGTGGTTGAGAGTCCGCCTGCCGATGCAGGGAACACGGGTTCGTGTCCCGGTCCTGGAGGATCCCACATGCCGCGGAGCGGCTGGGCCCGTGAGCCATGGCCGCTGGGCCTGCGTGTCCGGAGCTTGTGCTCCGCAGTGGGAGAGGCCACAACAGTGAGAGGCCCTCGTACCGCAAAAAAAAAAAAAACAAATAAAACATACCAAAAACAAATTTCAAAGATTTTGTAAGTGGCAATCACTTGAACAACTTTGTGATGGTAGATCTGGGGCAAAAAATACTGTCTTCTGATATTTCACTAAAGTTGTTCTTCAGTGGCAAAATCTTACAATAAATCCATGTTGGTCACTCACTATAAACTCCTGCAAACGAAAGCTTTTGCTAAATAAAAGGAACACTGGAACAACAAAGTACGTTGTAAGAAGTTTGGATTTCTACTGAGATTTAAATTCATTTGCTTTTAAAGCCATATCCTTTACTGTTTAATTTTGCAGTTTAAATTGCCTGTCAAACCATAAGACAATAGAGCCTGTACCCAGAGCTGAATAGGCCAGTTTTACTTTCACATGCAATTATAGTTTTTTAATCTTTTTCACCAGTTCATTCTTAACATCTTCTTATTTTATCACTTGTAATCAATTCTTTGCAATTTACTATACAAATGTTATCAAATGACTTCCATTTATTTTAAAGATCTAAATTCTGATGAAATAAGACTATACGATCAATGCAGATAGCATCCTTTACCCACTCTCAGATCCCCGGCTGTAAATCATGATATGACACTATCTATCTGGAGGCCGAATCACCATTACTAGTCCACCTTGTTTAGTACCAGATCAAAAAATCTTCATAAATCATATTCCCTTTTCCTTTTTCTTCCACTTCACATTTCAGTGAAAACACATTCATTTTCCAAACTCATCATTTCCAGCAGTGTTCATTCTCAACCTTAATTTCCTGGCCCATCCATTCATTCAGATACCTTTGTCTGAATACATTGCATTAGGGCCAGAAATTTTTTAAGAGCTCTTCTTATCTGCTATATAACCTCTGAGAAAAGGTTAATATATCCTTATATATTCTGAAGTTCCAAATCTTTCCCTATTCCAGGAGTTTAAAGTCATATTAAGGTAACTTCAAATCACTTGAACTATGGCTCTCTGCTATGCTCCTTAACTCTCTCCTATTTTAGTTGACAATGATAGTGTTATATTAATTTGTGGGCCCCAGAAATAAAAGTGGCATACTTAAAATTTTTTTTAATATACCTTTTTACAATTTCCAAAAGCACACTTTTAAAAGCTTACTTCTGGGGACTTCCCTGGTGGCGCAGTGGTTAAGAATCCACCTGCCAGTGCAGGGGACACAGGTTCAAGCCCTGGTCTGGAAAGTCCCACATGCCACGGAGCAACTGAGCCCGTACGCCGCAACTACTGAGGAGCCCACGTGCCCTGGAGCCCACGTTCTGCAACAAAGAGAAGCCACCGCAATGAGAAGCCCGCACACCACAACGAAGAGTAGCCCCCGCTCACCACAAGTAGAGAAAGCCTGCACACAGCAATGAAGACCCAACGCAGCCATAAATAAATAAATAAATAAATAAATAAAAATTTATAAAATAAAAAAAAATTTTTTAAACCTACTTCTGGGAGAAACTTATTTAAAATTTTAATTTTGAAACAAACTTTTATACAATGAGTTCAGAAGTTTAATGTCCCATGGTCTTGGAAAATCCTCTTAGGAAGGTATTTTTCTGAATAGACTATTTTAACTAATAATAGGAGGAACACACACACACATTTAACCTCCTGGGCGCTATTCTCTTGGATGGTAAAAGAAATAATAATTAGGAGATGGTTTTTAAATCTTCCCATGTGCACTTCGATTTCCTTGATTTATCCACATAACTTTGAATGGTTTTGACAGAACAGGACTCTGGGGTCCATAAGAAGTGAGACCGACCCCTTACTTACACACAACTCCCCCACTTCCCTTTCATGCAGTGGTATCACAATGGCTGTGAGAGGGTTCATATCCTTGGATTCGAAGCCACAACTAAGAACAAAGTGAATGGTGCCCACAGCCATGCAGTGACAAACACAAGACGTGGAGGAGTGCTGGCCACATGAGTAACTGAGGAATGGCGACCCACAAAATCGCCTCGCTTCCCCAAATACACAACAAGGACCCTTGAGAAGAGGAGAAAAGATTGTTTGGGGATTAGAGCTGTTGTCTGAACATCCCCACCACACTCCAGACTCGCTGAGAACGAGGACCATGTCTTACTCACCTGCAGTTCCTTCGTAGTGCTGGGCACTACAGCTGCATCCCATAACTTAAGATGCAGTTGATTAGCCCATCTTGTAGAAATGGGAGCTAGCTGACAGCAGTGCCAGGTGAAATGAGACCCTGAAGAGGAAGGTTCTGTTGGCAGGGAAAGATGTGGAAGACAGGCCTGGGTGGGAATGATAGGGGGAGATTGCTGGGGTATGAGAGATAGGTACAGGCGACATGGAAAGAGAGTAAAGAAGCAGGGTCATTAGAAAGGCACCAAAACCTAATTTCTCCTGCTTTACAGTTTTTACCAGGTATCTCCCTAGGCAGACTCATAGTAACCAAGTTAGAAAGAGACCTGGTTGCTTCCAGCATTACGAACAGCCATGAAATGTGGAGCATTAAAAGTAAAGAGTCCCAGCCATGGGGGTATTTAACCATCATATATGGGAAGTGCTGGAACATTTTCTGGTGGGGAATCCTTTTTAGTTCAGAACTGACCTTGACCTCTGAACTTCTCACTGTAATCAACAACCCATAGAGCTGCAGCAGACGCTGTCAGAGGATGATTAGAGAGGAGACCAAGCGGACAGCCTTGTTCAACGTATTTTCAAGATAAAATAGTCAGCTGGTATTTTGTATGATACAGTAAATGAAATCATCCTCCTTAGAAATATTTGATAAAATATGTGATATCTTTATGCTGAACAAAAGAAGCCAGACAAATGTGTACATATTGTATGATTACATGCATATGAAGTTTGAGAATAAGCAAAGCTAACCTATAGTGACAGAAAGTAAATCAGTGGTTGCCTGGGGCTGGGAGATGACTGGGGAGGGAGACTGACTGACAAAGGGCAAGAGGGAACTTTGGGGGCGATATAAATGTTCTACATGTTGGTTAGGTCACGTGCACTATCAAAACACATCAAAACTACCTCTAAAATATATATATTTTATTGTATATAAATTACATCTCCACTAAGTTGATAAAAAGAAACTGTCTTTATTTAAATATAAACTTTGAGAACTTTCAGAAAACCATAAAATCTCTACAATTAGTATTCAACACTGGGATACACATAGGCAACCAATCTTACATAGCTCAACCCAGCACAAACAGAAGGTCATCCTGTAACACATAATCTAGATAACAAACTCTCTTTATCAGTTCTGGATCTGATTTTCATGAATTACAAAAAAAAAGAGGGATTCAAAGTTAGCACCATATCCATAATGTAAGTATATTTAGTTGGTTTATTATGAATTTGTTTGTTTCCTGTGTTTAAAAAAGTGTATGTAGTTCTCCTTATGTATGTTAAGTTCATTCATTCTGTCTCAACCAATCCTTCGATTGCCTTTTAAGGTCTGCAGTAAGAACTCCTATTATGAATATCTAGACCAGGTGAACTCACCTAATAATGGCAATAAAGCTCTGGCAGCCAGGCTGGTAGATCTGACCAGCAATACCCCTTAAAGACTGACAGCTCAAGATGTCTTGCTCCTGTTGGAGGATGATGTACTTGACTTCTAGGACAAACCCAAAGTATCCTAAACCAAAAAGCACTAACAGGACCCACCTGTCTCTGGGTAGAAAAATGTTTTTGTTGTGTTTGTCTTTTTATTTTAAAAGGGTCAATTTTTTCCAAGCTATAGGCCACTTTTCAATGAGCATAGGGTACAAGACATCTTTCAGATGTAGCACAGTTCAGTGCAAAAGCATTGAGCTGACTGATCATTGGGGAGACTTGGGTTCTAATGCTGGTTCACCTTTAACTAGAGGCATTGCTTCAGGCAAAAAAGGAACCTCCTTAGGCCTCATCTCTTAGATGAGGGGAAAGGGATGGACAAAACATAAGGAAAGATCCCTTCTAACTCTAAAAACCTATGATTCTATATGTCAAAGTCAGCAAAGGATTCCAGACATCACCTGGCCTTCTAAATTTCCTACAGATACAGAAGGGAACCAGACCTGTTCAGGTCATATATGGACTCACAACAAGGGACTCCATATTTCTGAATCTCATTTGACAACCACATCAAGCAGGACATCTCTAGAGAAAAAGATACAACACAAACCACACCTGCTTATCTGGAAGGAGTTCTTCTGAATGGGTACTTCCTGCTACCATATACATGGCTACCACAACCATTAGTAAACTTTTGACATACCAGCTAAAGGTAGATACACACCTCTACTGTCTTTCAATAGCATATTTTCAAGGTGCAACCCAAACCATTATCATCATTTCTATATTAAAAGCAATAATCAAGTTTGTTCAATATAAATTCAGGCCTTAATAACATTTCTAGAATTTGAAGAACATGTAACACTATTAAACCCATATGTCCCCAGGTTTAATGGCTGGAATAGATCAAGGGGGGATTTCAGCAAAGTGGCATTTCCATATGTGGTTCTCCTATGTGTTTGCTTACTTTTTCCAACAGCCTCAAAATTTACTTACTAACTGAGGCCAGCTAGGGCAGATTGTTCTTTAATGGAGTGGCTGGGGCCGACCATGGACTCAGAATTCCTTGGGTCCTAGGGCCACAATTATTTGTGATACATTTCGATTTATAGAATTGTGCCTTCCATAATTTACCTGTCTCAGGGCACAAGTACAGAGAAAACACTCAAGAAATATACATCATTTAAAAGGTGAGTTCACAGCCTGCTGTGAGGGTCAGTAAGCTGGCCTTCTGCCAAACCAAGGCAGGTGAAGAATTCCATCATGTGGGCCTCAAGAGCCACATTCTAAGAAGAACTTTGAGAATTATTATACAGAAACTCCTCAGTGATCTTAAATATTACCTATAATTAAGCACAAATTGACAAGTTTATAAGAATTTTTTAGAGAAAGCACATGTTTTATACTATCTTCACTGAGTAGTTTCTGCTATCTTGGTATGTACAGAGTACTGAGTTTGGACACTGAACCAACTTAGTTTAAATATCTAAATGGTATCTATTCTAAGCAACCAGTGAAAAATACTAATTATACTAATATATGGCATTTCAAATATATTTCAAAATATGACTCTGAGTGAATGCTCAGAGTGGTTGCTCTTTTACTATAATGACATTTATAATTAACCTGTTAGAATAGCTACATAAGTAAAAATGATTGAAACAATTCACCTAATACTCTGGCCCTAATAAAAAAAAATTTGAAAAATGGATGTTTTTCTCTTTGTGCCCACCCATCTAATTGTAAGCTTTAAAATGTGCTTTCATTCATTCAAAAATATTTGTTGCATACCCGTCACTATGCTGGTAGCTAGGGAAACAGAGAAGATTAAAACAGATACAGTTGCTGCCTAATGGAGCATACAGTCTAGTGGGGAAGACAGACATTAAAAAAACAATCATACAAATAACATACATAGTCTAGTCACAATCCATGATAAATGCTAGGAAGCGGGGACATGCACGAGAAGGTATAACTAAGGGACCTAATTCATGTGGCTGATGGAGGAAAAATATTATAGAGGGGGTCTTCGAGGAGTGACATTTCACCAGACATGAATGATGAGTAGTAGTTATCCAAGCAGAACATAGGAGAAAGAGTTTCCTAGGCAGAGAGATCAGCATGTACAAAATCCCTGAGTCAGACAAGAGCTTGGCTTATTCAAGGAACCATAACAGGCCAGTGAAAGCAGCAGAGGCAACGTGAAGCTGGAAAAAGTAAAGCAAGAAAGCTCAAAAAGGCATAACAGACCATACTGAGACTCTTTTATTTTACACTAATTACACGAGGAAGAGTTGTTCGTTCTGCAACGTCAAACAGCTTGTTACCAGGCCTCACTTCTGAAAACACTTGTTTTCAGTTTTCTCCGGTCTGCTCTACTAGTTTTCACTTATTCATCTGTTTACCAGTGTTAGTTTCCTAGGGTGACCAGTACTACCATAAAGTGGGTGGCTTAAAAAAAAAGAAATTATTTCTCTCACTGTTCTGGAGGCCAGAAGTCTGAAGTCAAGTTTATCACATGGTTGCTTCCTACCTAGAGGCTCATAGGGAGAAACTATTCTAAGTCCCTCTTCCAGCTTCCTGTGGCTGCCAGCAATCCTTGGCACTCCCTGGCTTGTGGCAGCATAACTCCAAGCACCACATGGCTTCTCCCTGTGTGTCTGACTCTGTCTTCAAATTTCCCTTTTACTGAAGACACCAATCCAAGGATTAGGGCCCACACTAATCCAGTATGATCTCATTTTACCTTGATACACCTGCAAAGACCCTATTTCCAAATAAGGTCACAGTCACAGATACTACCAGGAAGGTTCAGCACACAACAGGAAGCTACTGAGGAATTTTACCAAGGAAGTGACATGATCATTTTGCATTTTTAACATCACATTGCCTATTAGGTACAGAATGGATTGGAAAGAGGCTAAAGCAGAAGGGGGAAACCAGTTAAGGGGGTATTGTGTGTTCCATTTTTAATAATATAGTAGAATAAATGTTCTGGAAAATTCTCATATAAAACATATAGAAATAATAAAGAATATTTTTAAACTATTTTAAATATATAATTAGCTAGAAATAATAATATAATTAACTTTAAAGGGGGTAGAACTTTTCAAAGGCAGAAACTGAAATGAGGACTTCAGTCCAGAGTGGCAAGCTGTCACTGCAGCAGGGGTGCAATCAGGTATTTTCAACAACGTCTGGATCTGGAAGCTTGAGCTATATGGTTTATAGGAGACAGTAGGCAAAGCAGGATATCAACCCAAAGGAGTAGTTAAAATTAAGATCTACAAACAAAGCCAGGGTCCACACAGTCAATTCAAAAAGTATGTTCAGGGCTTCCCTGGTGGCGCAGAGGTTGAGAGTCTGCCTGCCGATGCAGGGGACACAGGTTCGTGCCCCGGTCTGGGAAGATCCCACATGCCGCGGAGCGGCTGGGCCTGTGAGCCATGGCCGCTGAGCCTGCGCGTCCGGAGCCTGTGCTCCGCAATGGGAGAGGCCACAACAGTGAGAGGCCCACATACCGCAAAAAAAAAAAAAAAAATATGTTCACCAACTGACAAAAAGAGATGACAAATAAAAATGTCATTCTTGGCCTAGACTCAGGGTGAATAAAAATAAATAGAAGTTTTCCATGACAATAACCACAGGGTTGACATACTCCAAAACTGGGTTTTAAATGATACTAGCTAGTAGGCCCAAGGAAGCTCAAACAAGAAACTATTTTAAGTAGCCCTGGGTTGGTTATACCTTGGAATGCCCAAGCGACACAAATTCTCTGCAGAAGGATGCACCATCAACATAAACTTTACAAGATTCTTGCACGTAAAGCCCAGGCATTTAAACATGAGCTCAATCCAAAACATGAAAACCTGTATTTAAGAGTTAGCAGAAACAATCAACAGTACAATTAAACTACCAAAGACTTCATATACTAGGAATATGGGATATAAAATAAGTATTTTTAATTATTCAAAAAATAAATGGAAATCACAAACTAGGAATAAAATGCTATTTTTAAAAAACAGGATAATTTGAAAAAGAACCAAAAAAACCTCTCAAATGAAAAATGCAATCACTAAACAATTACAAACAATTACACAGACTTGAGGAAATAATGAGTTCCAGAATAAAGTTCAGAGACATAATGAAATGCAGAATAAAGAGTAACATGCTAAGGTTTAACGAAGTTCTGTTTATGATCCAGAAGGGGAGAAGAGAGAAAATAAGGAAAGTTGAATATTCCAAAGTAGAATAGATAAAAAATTTAAAAAAAAAAGAAATCCACATCTAGACACATAGTGAAACTGCATCTAATTTAGTATTTTTACTGTGTTTCCATCATGATTTATTTGAATATTCAGTTAGGACTTTGCTTTTCTACATAAAAACCATAAAGTGTTTTCCTGTGTCATTAACTATCGTGGGGCATTGGGAGGGGATTCTATTCTAGTAGTTCAGATAACAAAGAGATGACAATGATCTGGATTGGGAGGATAGGAGGTAGGATTAAAATAAATGAAGACAGAATTGTTTAGAGACAAAACTGACAAAATAAAGTGATGAATTGGATGTGTACTTTAAAATAACTTTCAAGTTACATTGACATACATTATATTTTGACAAACATAAAGGTCTCATAATGTTATGATAAATCAAGCAAAGAACACAAGCACAATAACACCTTCACTGGAAGTACATGAAAATTTCTTACAAAGTCATAACTTGAAATTTCGAGTTCATGTGCCAGCATATTTACCTAAAGAGTCAAAAGAGTAGGTTTATGGGAATTATATTTTCTAATAATTTTACCCAGCAGTATAAATGTATATGTTCCCTTCTGAGAAAAGAAACAAAAGGCTTTAAAATAATAGAAAAGAAAAAGTCTTGGCCCTTAGCCAGAGACTCCTATGGTATAATTCCATCTTCACGACATACCAGTGAAATCTATTAAAAATCCAAAACTGAAGCAAACTCAACTCCTCATTCTGCTTTAATAATTGTGTTCTGAGGGCCTTTGCTACATACTTGAAACATACTATATTTTCAAACCTAACTGACTGATTTATGAAGAAACACACATGTGTTTTCTGCTTCACAAAAGCAACCAAAAGCACATTTGGATATTATTAAACTGAAAAGATAAAATATTGCACAGTTCTGACAAATTAATTTTAAAATGTTTCTTTAAGATAAACAGTGTATCAACTATATCTTAAATGTCATCACTTTGGATGATCAACTAAGCAGACTTACAGACAACTGCATGGCTAAAAAGGAATTATTTTGGTCTGTCTGTCAAAAGCTATTATGTCCAAAGACATGGGCATCATCCATCCACCCTGTAAGCAGTGGAACCCCCAGTGATAACAAGGAAGATATATTCCACATCATGCATAATTCTTCAAAGTATTTTCTCATCTTAAGATCGGCTCAAAAGGGACCTGTTACAGGGGGAAATAAAATCCTAGCGGTCTCACGAAAGAAAGAACTGTCAGCATTCCATCCTTCAGACTGTAAATCAGAGCTGTTACACAAGTCACATGCTGATCTTATCAGAAACCTGCTTTCTTAGCTTTTCTTTACACATTCCAATCTATCTTCACATACTTTGAGTTTTTTGTGATGAAGTAAGAACTCTAAAATATAATCATTGGTTGCTGGTTTATACTTTATTAACCAGGTCTATGGCATGCATTTGATAAGTCTGAGAAAGGCTTCCACACCTGGCCGGCACCCAGCGCAGCTAGTCATGTGATCCTGGGAACAGCCCCTCTGCTGACTGGCATTTCTCTACAAGGTTGATGCAGCCACCCTGAGGCCTTTCAAATTCTCAACTATGGCCCCTTGAAGAGCTGCAGAGTTTGGTAACCTAGGCCACAGAGTTCTGCTCCCTCAGGTACCGAGCCTGGAAGGAGGAGAGGCAAGTTTTTCTTAGGATAAAAGAGGACCAAGACATCAGTGCAACTCACTGATAACATTTTTCTCCCCATGTGAAGGTTATTGGAAATCAAGCTCCAACAAACCCACATCCCACAGTTTTTCTTGAGGATTCATTCATTCATTCCACAAATATTTACTGAGGTTCTACTATGTACCAAGCACTATTCTAGCTGTCAGGATAGAACATTGACCAAAAGAGGCAAAAATCTCTTTCCTCATGGAACCTATATCCCACATTTTGGAAGGCCTCCACTGCCAAAAGGGATTTATTCCTGCTTCTTCAGCATCCAAAGAGGCACTGCTGCACCCTTTAAAATAGATAGACCCAGGAGAGAAAATTGGAGCTCCTGATTATAAGTAATAACTAATAAAAAGGCTATAGCAGCTGAAATGTTACATTCCTTCTCCAAAGCTGATTTTCTTTTTCCTTTTGGCCATGCCTAGTGGCTTGCAGGCCCTCAGCAGTGAAAGCTCAGAGTCCTAACCACTGGACCGCCAGGGAATTCCTGGAATTTCTTTAGTCTTCATAAACATATAGCTGTACTTTTCTTAGAAGAACAGAAAGTATATCAGAGGATGAATAATTTGAACCACTTGAAGCTAAGTGTAAACAATCTGGTACTTAAACTATTCTGTTTCTTAAGAGAAGTTACCTGTGTTCATTACCTTGGGGGGAAAAAAATGTGTCACAGATGTTGGGAAAGTATTGTATTAGTAACAGAAAACCACAGTAATGTGAGGAATCATTCTAGAAAGACTTTAGATCCTCTCTCACCTTCTAGCACATGGGAGGCCTAGGGATCTTTAATAATATCTTGGAGGAGAATGGATAATATCTCTTAGCACATTGACTCTCCCAGGAACTCGAGATAAAAGCACGATGCTGAGGCCCCATCTTTCAGCAGTTTCTACTCACTTGTAGGAAAACAGTGCTTCCTTTCTTGTGTAAAGAATAAGCCTTGTCTCCACTATGACTGAATTAATCTTGACATCTGATGAGGAATGAAGGCTACAGAGGCAAATTTGAAAGAAACAGTATTTTATTTTATAAGCTTAATTGAGTATAAGCCTTATATTCATGCTAACTGAATCCAAAAATAAGGTTACTCAACCCAAATGTATATAGCAAGGGAGGATCCATTTTTAGTTTTTCCCTAATTATAAGGCTCACCAGGAGAATAATAATAGGAAGAATTCTGTCATGGAACTGGATCCCACAAAACCTAGATATAAAGAAACGTAAAAATTGAAAAATACAATTATTCCAATTCTCCTTTTGTTGAATTCCCTTCTCTTTTTTAACACACCTAGCTGTCTACATTATGTATTCTCACCCTCTAAAAGCGAGCCTTCCTTTTGTGATACGTGTAACTCAAATATTTCTGTTAGGAATTTTTTTCTACATATGCATTGTTTTATATTGATATAATGTTTATTTTTATAGTCTGTAGATCTCAGTAGGTCATTAAATTAAAATTTTAGATGATTCGAGATGGAAAAGAAGTCATTCTTCAACAGGTAAGCAAGCAGATTAAAATAACTTTGCATCCTTGATCAAAGATATCGACATTCAGAAACAAGGCCGATCGGGGAAGCAACGTGGATATTCAGTAACTTGATCACAACCCACAATTTGTGGGCCCAGAGCAGAGCCTTTGAGTAATTCACAGGGCCCTATGTAATGGAGCTTTAATTCCTGTTTACACAGAGTCTACAGGTTCATTCTCAAGCACAACCCTTAACACCCAGAGAATTCCCTGATTTCTTGACCTTGGAATAGAACTGCAACTGAACTATAGGGAACAGAGCATTTACTTGGACACCCTCAGAGGAGAAATAGGAGAACATTACCTTCCTAGGGTAAAGGACTCAAGAAGCACTTCTCGACTCTCTGTGCACACGGAACTCTCCCCGGAATGTTCAGAGCAAGCGTCCTCCCAAATTCTTTTTTTTTTTTTTTTTTTTGCAGTACACGGGCCTCTCACTGCTGTGGCCTCTCCCGTTGTGGAGCACAGGCTCCGATGCGCAGGCTCAGCGGCCATGGCTCATGGGCCCAGCCGCCCCGCTGCATGTGGGATCTTCCCGGACCGGGGCACGAACCCGTGTCCCCTGCATCGGCAGGGGGACTCTTAACCACTGCGCCACCAGGGAAGCCCCTCCCAAATTCTTTATCAACTCATCCCAGGAGTTTGAGGATGCCTTCTTCTCAGTGTGCACAAGGGTTTCTCACACTCAGCAGCTCTGGCCCACAAGGATCCAGTTTCACACACACCTGCTAGGTATTCCATTCTAGATACACAGTCCAGGATGCAGTAATCACCAATCTCTCAATAATATAGGTCAAGAGTAGCAGGTCTGTCAATTAAAAATTAAGTATAGGGAGTATATGAAATATATGGAATGGGATTATCTCATGGGGTTGAAAATATATCCAATACTATTTTTTTATTCCTTCATCACTGGAATATAGAAAGGTATCAGCAAATATGTCTTGGTTGATTGGTTTATTCCCAGTGTATCAAACCACATTATGCATAAGATTTGCCCACAGAGTCATAAAACTGGCCCCATGATAAACATACTCACATAAATGAGTGTCCTAAAGGCTTACCCCTTTGAGCTCTAAACATTTCTTTTCTGTTTCAGAGCCAATAAATAAACCACACAAGAAAAGCAAATGCATTGCTTTACAGTTACCCCTCGTTTTTGACCCAAGAGAATATGATTCAATCTCATTTACCATTTTATCTACCAGACTTAACTTGATAGATTTTGACTATTTCACTCTCCTCAAAAAACAAACACTCCTTCCCCGATGATATCCAAATTAATGTGTCATAGAGTCCAAAGGCATTTTCAAAAGGAAAGTTCAGAGAATGCTTTGACTAAGAGAACAGTTGGACTAAGTATGTGGCCTCCCAAGGTCACACAAACACAGACATCCAAATGGCAAACGATGACCTGGAAAGGTAAAATTAGTGTTTTTATTACTTGACTTACTGCTTGATTTTATATGTATAGGTTACATTCCGGATGTGTAGGAAAAGAACTCATCTTTTACAGATTGTGAAACAGTGAGTACAGATTCTGCTCTCTAAATAACTGTGTAATTATATCACAGTGCCTACTATTTAACTGTTTTCATTTAAATTCTCACATATCAAAATGCAGCACGTCATTTAAAAATTCACCAAAAGTGAATCCTTATGCAATATTCCCAAATTGCTTATATTACTCTGAAACTTTTAAACTAAACCTCCTTCCAGGAAATTGTTAGGGCTTCCCTGGTGGCGCAGTGGTTGAGGGTCCGCCTGCCGATGCAGGGGACATCGATTCGTGCCCCAGTCTGGGAAGATCCCACATGCCGCGGAGCGGCTGGGCTCATGAGCCATGGCCGCTGAGCCTGCGCGTCCGGAGCCTGTGCTTCTCAACGGGAGAGGCCACAACAGTGAGAGGCCCGCGTACCGCAAAAATAAATAAATAAGTAAATTGTTAGATCAAGATTATCATTCTTCTTATAAGCAAATTAGTTAGCTAAAATTTCCAGAAATGGTTTTCTTTTACAACTGTATCCTTACACACTAATTTTTAAAGGAATTTGCTCTGATTTATTTTTTCAGAAGCAAAATCATCATGATATAATACTAAAACCAGACAGATTTCACTGTAAGTCTTTTTTTACTTGAAATGTTTATTGAGATAATCATGGAGTCACATCCAGTTATAAGAAATAATAGAGAGAGATGCTCTGTATACTTTTCCCAGTTTGTTCCAATGGTAACATTTTGCAAAACTACAGTACAATACCACAACCAGAAAACTGACGTTGTACAATCCAATAATCTTATTTAGATTCCCCCAGCTGTATTTGTCCTCATTTGTGTGAGTGAGTGTGTTTATTAAGTTTGGTACAGTTTTATCACCAGAGTAGGTTTCTGTATCTACCACCACAGTCAATGTACTGGACAGTTCCATTGCCGCAAGAATCCCTTGTAATTTATTATTTTTCACTTGGCATGCAGCTACACTGTGGTAAATGAAAGACACCAAAGTCTTGCCTGGTTTTCATGTATTCAGGTTTCACCCAAATGTGATCTTTCACAATAGCTGTCCATTTTTCAAATTCATTTTTCATAATCTGCCATCTCAAAAGGATCCAGATTACAGCTGCCATTTGTTTAAATCAAGCCTTATTTTCAGCAGCACATCACTGTCAGAAGAGAGAGAACAGGAACATTTTTAAGATGGCAGAAACCATCACAGTTCCAAGGCTGATAAATGTTAGAGTCCCCAGCAAAGTGGATAACTAGAGCCCACATGCTCCTTTGCTTTTGGCCCTGTTGCTGTCTCCCTCTCTCTACTTCTATAATCTGTGTTATTCTATTCTCATCCTTGCTTATTTTTTAAGGAGATATTGACAACTAAAGGAAGTAACAGAAAGGAAAATTTTCTATTTTGAACTCCTAATATCGGATGAATTTGAAGTCAAGACCAGAAGTTGATACAGAGTAGAAGACACAGGTAATCCAAAAGAGCAGAAGACAGGAGGATAGAGAAAGTGCAATGTTATAAATAGCCATTCAAGTAATTCCACCTTCATGGAGAGCCAGGAAGGTTCTGGCACAGCAGCAAATTTTAAAATAGAGAACATGGGGAAAACAGAACAGAACTGAATAGGTATGGAAAATAGAATTTAAGAACATAAGGACGTTCGTGTGTTGGCGCCCATAGCTAAGATTCTCAAGTTTACAATTGCAGAGGGCTCTGCTTTTATAGGCAAAGCTGAGTCCAGAGAGGGGGCTGCTCTGTCTCTGTACTGAGGGCATTTCTACGAGTTTCAAGGACGGGATAGCCATGTCAGGACAGTTGCACTACCTCGTTTATCTCAGCCAGTGCCCTTACTGGAAGGTAAAGCCATCTTTGAGGATTTCATAATAAATTCTACTGCTGATTTACCAAAAGCACCCATCTAAATTTAGGGCACTTTCTGAAGTTCACTGGAGAGATATACCTATTTCCCTGGTAGGGAAGGGGCTGGCTGGTCCCGCCAGAGACCCCCTGACTTGGACCTCACACAGGATACAATCGTGGGGCAGCTCCTACCCCTCAGTCATTAGACATCACCCAAGTGAAGTTTGCCCTGTGATGTAGTCATGCTTCATTGCAGTTTCAACTAATTCTACCCTTTGGCATCTCCTTAATTCTACTCACCAACTAAAGGAAAGTCTACCAACTACCTATGGTTGTGCTGTGAAGAGTAATCAGTGAATAATATTCAATAGTATTATTTCTACAGCTTCCTACTGCATTGCATTTATGCATGTTCTTATCACATTTTTATGAGAATTATATAGTATAGCATATGGGTTTTCAATAGCATTGCTAAAAACTTCCCATATCTCTTCCTCCTTTGGCCTTACAAATTCTTTTTATTTTAACTAATACAACTAAATTATTAGTCAATGCTAACTAACCCAAGTAAATATGTATTCTATGTTGATTCATCCAACTTTTTAATTCCAGTTCCACTGGAACTGCTAACAGTTCCAAACTTGAGATGTGTCTGTTTTCAGTTAGTTCTAAAGAAGGTAGGTGCTCCCTCAATGGGCTTCTACAGCACCTTGAACTTCCTGAGTAAGAGCATCGTACTGAAATGGTCTTTCCGCTTGTCAGCTAACCTCAGTATAACACGTCCACAAAGTAATGAATATGTCCCTCTTATTCATCATTGCCATCCCAGCATCTGGGGTGGATATTCGGGTATTCAGTTGTTAAATGAATGACCATAGGTCATTTTCTGTTTGCCCTTTCTGTATGTTGTCTGTTCAGACTGCTGACACCAGTATAACTTGAACACAAAATTATCCCCACTGATCTGTTGCAAAGGAATTCAACCATGCCTTAACACACTTTGACCCTTTTCAATATCTTTTCCTAGCTGCTGTTTTCTACTCCTTGAAAGCATAACAAATCAAAGGACTTCTCTTTTTCAGTAAATTCTGAAAAATAATCATCTTACAAATCATGCCAGGTGAATCTCATTAAGCTCTTTTGCTGCAGTTAATACTAATTCATAAAAGAAAATGTCCTAAATCCTGACTTTAACAATGACAAAAGTTCAGGGACTCATAATTCAACTCACAAAATTGGGCTACATTCCTTTTGCCATGAGCACAGTGAAAGGGATTCAACTGACTGAAAGAAAACAAAAGGAAAGGTTAAGTAATTGCATATTAAATTTGTTTTGGGGTGGGGGGAGAATTTCTAATGCTATAACACAGGGATTTTTTTTTGAACTGACTTTCCCCATCTTTATTAATGACTTTGGGGAGGAGAAACAAACAGCATCTTAATAACCTCTGCAAGCAAATCACAACATCCATCTGTGCAGTGTTGTTAACATTCAGAGCTGAGAAATGAAACCAAGTAATACAGTCAGATTAGAAATGGAGGCAGGCAATAAAAATAAGATCCAGGCTATAAGGTAATATCTCTGTGGGGAAAGTTATAAAACACCTTTCTGTAATGGAAGGAAGGTCCTTGTAAAAGTATAATAGTAGAAGAGACATAGAACTGTTATAAGAAACTAAAACAGGATTTACTATGAGTGATGACAGCTGAAAAAAGAACAGTGACTGAGGTGTGGGTGGTACTAACACAGGTATCTTGTCCCACTGAGAAGTGATATGGTTGTCTCAAAAAGGACCTCGTGAATCAGCACCACAGTGTTATGCCTAGTTCTCAGGACTTCTGGTGAGAAAAATACAGAAAATTAAAGTAAATTTAGAAAACAGAAAATAGTAAGAATTAAACACCTCAATGAATAATTTATATGAAAAGATTTGAAAGGTCAGATGTGTGTGGTTTGCCTAAATAATGACTTTGGAGAGATACAACTATCTACAGATGTCTATAGAGAGTAAATATTTAAGAAAACATAAAATTACTTAGAAAGCTACAGAAAACTAATGACAATAAAGAGATAGAATGAAACTGAGGGGAAAAATTTATGATGTCTTTACTTGGATGTGGTACTAGTCTTTCAACAGACATCAAGCAAACTCCACCATGGCCAAATCTAAAGATTTTCATTATGTGATTTGGGGATATTTTATGGTACAAAAGAAAATCATAGATTCTTTGTTTTTCATTAATATCTGAGGGCACATTTTCCCCATCCTTTCTTCTTGGGCTAAACACCTGTGTTACCCAATGTGTGTTGAAAATGTGTGGAAAATATTTAAACCTCCGTTCATACTCTTAAAACGGAATATTCAACACTTCTGCACAAATATTTGTCAGTTGGGACTTACTCAAGTGTTGATGCCAAGGTTGGCGTTGGTATTATTACAATCACCTTCCAACAAGCCAGGCGGTTACTCTGTCATATGTAGAATTTACTGTACAGAACAAAGAACACTCAGGCTAGGGGTACAGGTGCTATTTTCCAGGGGTTTTCTTTGAATTCTGTTTTACCCTAACTTTTGGGCCCAAAGCCACACAATGTACAATATGCCCTAATCTTTAACCATTTGTATACACTAACAATATAACTAAAATAGATTCTAATGAAACCAGGTTTAATTTGTAAGTTAAAATCTCATTTTGTACCTAATACAAGTTTAGGACCCAGTCCCCACCCTCAAGAAATTTGTAGTCTTCTTAGAAAGAATGGATATGTACGTAAAAAAACAACTCTCCAATACAAGGTAGAAAACAATCATCAAATAAATGGGACAGAGACACAGTGAGTGTCATTAAGAGTCAAGACACAGAGAGACTTGGGGGTATGAAGCTAGCCCAAATATTGAGGGAAAACTTTCAGAAAGGATTTGGGCTCCCTATCATTTGTTTGGGTTTTTTTCCCACAAATAAATATTCAGCACCTAGCCTACTGAAACAACCTTTAAAATAGTTTAACTGTACCTGTTGAATACACACATTCATGCGTGCAGTACTTAACCTGTATGCCTACCATATACCAAGTACTATTTTTAAAACCGGAGATACAGCAAAAAACAAAATTAAAGCCCCTGATCTCATGGGGTTTACATAAGGGAGAGGGGGAGCAACCAGTAAAGAAATTTTTAAATGTGTATATAAAATATGTCAGGTTGTAAGAGGTGCTATGAAGAAGAATAAAGTAAAATAAGGGACTAGAGAATGGTGGGGGGACCATTTTAAATGAAGTGGTCAGAAAAGACTCCTCTAATGATAGGGTAATGTTAAGCTGAGGTTTGGATAAAGAGAGGAAGTGAGTCATGGTGATATTTGGTGGAAGAGCTTCCCGGGCAAAGGGTGTCACAAGTGCAAAGGCCCTGAGGCAGAAGAAGCAACCCTGCCTGACACCTTCGAGGATTACCGTGGAAGAGGGGAACATGTTGGACTTGAGAACAGGAAAGTGTCAGGGAACAAGATGATTTAAGGCCTTGTTCACTGTGGTGAGATAGTGGCTTTTACTTTGATCTGAAAAACGATTGCGAGGTTTTAAGCAGATGAAAACATGACCTGTCTCATGTTTTTAAAGGCTTACTCTGGCTGCTCAGTGAAGAATAAAATGCAGCGGACAAGAGTGAATAAATCAGAAATGAGTTAAGAAGCTGTTTCAATAATCTAGGAAAATGATTACAAAGTGAACTACAGTGAACTCAATAGATGTGGTGAGAAAAGGTGAGATTCTGAATATAGTTCAACAGTGTTTGCTGGTTGGGGTGTAAGAAACAAAGAGGAGTCAGGGTGAACCTTCTGACCTAGTAACTGGTACAGTGGAGCTGCCACTTACTGAGATCGGGAAGACTGAGGACAGAGCAGGGGTGGGGGCCGAAGAATGGGAGTGAGGGAGCAAGAATTCTCCTGTTTGTGCGGTTTGAGTTGTCTATTACTATTCCAAGCGGCAAGAATTAGCAGGCAGTTAGAGATACGAGCCTGGAGTTCAGGGTGCAGCTGGAACTAGAGATTCATATTTGTGCAGCTTTAGCACGTAGATGGCATTTAATGCCATTGGGCTTCACCAGGGATGAGCGTAGACAGCAAGAGGGCTAAGGATTGAGACCTGGGATGCTCTTGTGTTAAAAAATGAAGGTTTCTTTTACATTTTGAATCTATAAGAATTATGATACAATAGTCAAATGCTGAAACTCTGCTCAGTTCATAATAAAACAAAATTCCTATTTATCAGGTCACCAAATGGCACTTAAAGTTCAGAATTTTAGCAGGGATCACAAACCTTCTAAGAAAGGTTAAAGTCTAAACTCAGATCACTGGCCAAGACTCTGCCTTCCTTGATCCTCCCATTAGGGAATAACCACATCAATAATAACAAAAAATATATTTATGGATCACAAGGTAATGTCATAATATACTCAAAAACAGATCCATTTCGTCTACTGTACCATTGTCATGGACCTATAGCAACAAAACAGTTTGATTAGAAATACACTGTCACTCTCAAGCCAACAGTAGTTTATAGATTCAAGACAAGGACCGAGATCCAAGGAGGCTAAAAAATAATTGAGAACAAGTAGATACGAAGCTTACAAGTAACACAATCAACCAGAATCAGGCAGATAAGCCAGAGGCAGTACAAGTGGCAGGTGAAGCCAGGTAGGAAGACCAAAAACCAGGAGTGTACAAATACCAGAGAACACAACAGATGGGAGGTCCACACAGTTGAGACACCAGTCAGGTATCAGTCAATCAACTGAAGTTTAAACAAGAGGGAGGTAGCCGAGGGGTAGAGGGAAAGGCATGGAGGTCTGCAACAGGAGACAGGAGGGTGCAGGTTATTTGATTACTTTGGAGAATGAGGTGTTGAGAAAATAAGCGGAAGCCAGAACATGGAAGACTATCTAAACATATTAAAGAGTTGGCGCTTGATTCTGTATGTGTTGGGGACCCATGCAAGGTTTCTTAGTGAGGAAATGATGACATCATCACATCACATTTCAGAAAGAATATAAATTCGGGAGGGGTGGGAGGAATTTCTTAAAAATGATAAGGGTCTAAACTCACAGTGGCTGTGGAAATGGAAATAAAGTGGACAAGAGATTTTTAGAAGGCAGAATAAACAGAAACTAGAAGGGGGAATATAGGAGGGGGTGGAGGGTAAGGAGACTCACAGCTTTCTGACCTGAACAAGGTGGAAATAATAGAGACTACAGGAGTAAAAGAAATAGTCCCAGGGGTTGGGGGCGGTGGGGTAGAAGGATATATTAGGTTCCATTTTGAACAGGAGGAGGAGGAGCAAATTCAAGTAATTCATTTTGATTGTTTAAGCCAAAAAAAAGAAAAAATTGAAGCTAAACATTATAGAAGTGTCAAGAATGTTTTATGATGTTGAAGTATAGAAAGCAGGCCCAAGAAAGCAAAACATTTCACGTTTCTCTTCTGGTAAAAAAAAGAAGAAGAATTTTTCTGTTAAGGTTTATGATAACATATTGTTTCAATTAATCAAAGGTAGGCAGCATGAATTTGGATAAAACTAAAAATACAAAAAAATTAGTTGCCTTTCTGGAAAAGGTAAGTCAGTATTTCCTATGGTCTTAAATCATCCTTCAAAATGATGGGACAAATGTGATCCTATTTATTTATCTAGCCTTTTCCTTGATAAATTAAAAATTTATACAAAAATCTTAATACATCTCAAGGACACTAATACACTCCATTGCTAATCTACACTATACTAAAAGTATAAATCAAGGGAATTTAAAAACCAGACATGGTGTTCTAAAGGGAAAGATTATTCCAAAATTCTTCTGCATGCTTTAGACTAATTTCACAATTAAAATCCCTGTACTTTCTAAAATCACCCAACATTTAATAAACCATATCTATAATAATAACAATATTAGAACTTAGTTTATAAAGCACTTTCATTACCTCCCTATATTTAAGAGAACTCTACAACTGGCTCAGTATATTTATGCATATTAGAAAACAACAGTTTTGGAAGACTGCATTTATTAATGCAAATCACAAAGTTTATTTCTGACCCCTGCTATAGGTTTAAGCCCGGGAATTGGTATTGGTTATCATTTGGTCTGTAAATAAATTGCAGAAGGCAGACCATCCCCCCTGGAAGCATTAGGGTAGCAAGGCTCCAGTGCCAGAGGTGAGGTTGTAATTTAGTTCAATCATGCATGTGTTATGAGAACTCTGACAAGCTTCAGCTCATCAGAGTAAGCTTGGCAACACAAAGAAATTCTGTGAAAAAATATTGCACAAAAAGAATCGATCCTCTCTTCTTATCCTGAGATATGAAATGTGAGTTTTGTATCTCTAAAAAGCAAATGAAATAGAAATTCCGAACAAGTACAAAAGTAGGACATGTGACTAACAAAATGCCTCTCATATCTGCCTTATAAAATCCTACTCATTCTTCAGGACTAACTCAATTAGCACCTTCTCCTTGATACCAGCTCTGTTCCTCTCACCAGATACACTTGCTGACTGCGTCCTCTTGCCCAGAACACGAGGTACTGTCTCTGAGGTATTTACCCTTGCATGGTAACTGAGCACCTATGGTCAGGGACTTTCCAATTCATTTGTGACTCCCACTACAATTGTCCTGCATCAGGCACACAGAAGACACTCACATTGGTTGAACACTTTGAAACCTTGGAATGCTACACAGTCGTTCCAATATGGGTAATCATTTTTAATAACATTTTGGAAGTTCTTTTGGTGCTGACTTTTTTGATGCCTTAATATTTCCCGTGATAGCAGGTCTTGCCCTTCCAGGTTAGATCTTATTTTATTTTATTTTAGAAACTGTCAAAAGTCATACAAAATCAGGCTTATATCTCTGAACATTCTTTCTTCTTTCCCCCTTGATGCTAAGGAATGGCGTCTTCTTCCCAGGCCAGCTGCTCTAAAAATAAATGTGTTGGATGAACGAACAAGTGAATAAGTGAAGTAAACGGGATATGAAATTGTATAAGGGTTTATTTATTCAAATATGAGGGATATGGGACTTCCCTGGCTGCCCAGTGGTTAAGACTCTGAGCTTCCAATGCAGGGGGCACAGGTCCAATCCCTGGTCAGGGAACTAAGATCCCACATGCCACATGGTACGGCCAAAAAATTTAAAAAATAAATAAATAAAATAAAATTAATGAGATATTTTTTTAAATGAGGGATATGATTGCCAAACTGCTCTAACTAGGCTCTATCCTGACCTTGGCAACCTACAGCTTTGACAATGAAGAGGAAAGAGCCCTGGGTCCCTACCTGCCCCACATGTACTAAGACTTTTCCATTTGCCCAAAGAAGATGCACTTGCAGATGAGAAATAATGGTACAGAGACCTGATCATAAATGTAGGAGGAACTTTGTCCATGAATTTGACTGGGACAGAAGAGATTAAACTGGACTCTGGACTTAAAGCTACTAGACTCTCGACAAGGCAATAACTACCATCCACCTCTTATATCTGCCACGACCTTAGGCTCCAAATAACTCAGCACTAATAATGCCTTGACCAGAGATCCCAGGGACTGCCTAAGGAGCCTGCAGAGCACCATTTCCCACTCTCCTGACCTGCCTCACTTTCCTCCTAGGACCTGCAGGGGCCTCCAGCATCACAGATACCATTCCCTAGTTTCCTAACACCCAAGTCTAGCTCCTCATTTTCTAGCAAGCACCAAGCTTGATTGTGTACCTAACCTCTCAGAAGTCAGACCTCAGCATAAGCCTTGATGGAAAATCAGGGGCAGTTAAAGAGAAGGAGGGAAAGAAGGCACTGTACTGGATTTACACACATGACCACATTTAATCCACATACCAACCCTATGAGGTATGTGTTGTTGTACCCAGAAAATGGAGACTCAAAGAGCTTAAATAATTTGTCTGAAACTTCACATCTCTACTGAGAACAGAGCCTGGATTCTGAACAGTTAAATGTAGCTTAAACCAGTACGACTGACTTCATCACAAGTCTTATCACTAGCTCTGAAGACCAATCCAATAGAAGAATCTTCAAAATGCTTTATCAGCAATGATAGCATCCAGGGTTACTACTTGGGACTCATTTGAGTTTCTTCTCTATACATAAAGTCAGAATGAGGAAAAAGAATCTAAAGAGGAAGAGGCGGGAAGGGGTGGGGGGTAGGGGCCAATAGGGCTAAGGCTTACACAAGTGAACCCTAACAGATAATTTGGGGATTTTTCTTCCTTTTTTCCAGATAAATCCAATAAAGTTGTCTATATCTACTATCTAAAATCAACTTGAAATGTGCTCCCCCTCCGACCTTAGTGAATTTATAGACAGCACATAATTCAACTTTAGTTCCTATACCAAAGTTATTTCTTTCAATATTTTTGTAGTATCATTCAAAGCAAGTTTCTTACGTTATCCTTGGCAACCACAAGCAGAATGTTAACAATGCTCAACATATTAGCTCTATTAGAGAGAAAACACCATGAAACTCTAAAGACCTTGATTATTGAGGCAATGAAAAATTCATGCCCTGCTCTGCAAAGCTTTGGCAGTGGTAGTGAGACAACGTCAATGTGTACCAATGAAGTTTCCAATCTTCTGTTTCAGATAAATGGTTTTCATTTTACTGTTTGCTTGTATTTGATAAGGTTATTGGATTGATTCAAGTTGTTCACAGTGCCTTGAAGGCAAAGGATGTTATAGCATCCAGTGTCCTCACAGCTCACTAATGCTTTTCTAAGGAAGGTTCTTGTCATAATACCTGAGAGGGCAACAGAAAATACTCTGCTTCTCATCATATATTAACTTTGCTCCGGAGTAAGTAAATGTAACTACCAGAAATGCCCAATGAGAATTTCATGTTGATGCTTATGTGTGTATGCTAACCGGTAGGTAGACCACAGGAAGAGCCATGGTTCCAAGTATCAGACCACAGCAGGACAAGTATCAAAATATCTATTTTCAATATGGAGCTGAGAATGCTAATAAGAATTCTATTTTCTCCATAAGTATTGTTATGGTCTCAATGTTTGTGCCCCCCCAAAAATTCATATGTTGAAAACATAATCCCTAATGTGACGTAATAGTACTTTGAGGTGGGGCCTTTTGGAGACGATTAGGTGGAGCCCTCATGAATGTAATCAGTGTCCTTATGAAAGAGGCCCCAGACAGATCTCTCACCTCTTCCACCACGGGAGGTTACAGTGAGATGGCCATCTCTGAGGAAGCAGGCCCTCACCAGACAGTCTGCCAGCACCATGATCCTGCACTTCCCAGCCTCCAGAATTATGAGAAATAAATATGTATCATTTATAAGCCACCCAGTTTATGGTATTTTTGTTAAAGTAGCCTAAACAGATTAAAACAAGCATGAAGAAAACTATCTTGACATCTTAAAATACAGATCATTGGAAAGTAAATCCCTCTACCCTTCACATAAACAAACTGAAATTTTTGAAGTAAAACTTACCTCTTGTACTATGCAAACAGAGTAAAAGGATCAGAGAACAAATGAGGAGGAAAATGGTTTCTTTCCTTCAGGAACTTATAATCTAGAGTCAGAAGCTAATACAAAATGTTTGAGAATATTCCAAAGAAAGAGCAAAAACAAACATGAGAGAACAGATGAGAAACCAGAACTTGGGCAAATATTTCAACATAGACAAAGCAGTTCTGACTTGGGAGATCTCTAGAGCTTTTCAACATCCTCTAGAAGTTCTACCACTTGGTTCTCCATCACTGGAGAACCCCCCCCATGTCATGTCAGTTTCTTTTCCCAAAGTCCTCCACCTAATTCATTTAAATAAATATCTCTATGTGTACATGTGTGTGTGCGTGCGTGTGTGTGTGTATAAAATGCTCACTAGGAGTTAGGCACTGTTATAAGCAATGAAAATGCAACAATGACATAAAACAAAAATATTTACCCTCATTCAGATTACAGTCTAGTGGGTGAAGGCAGACGACCAACAAAATAAACATGTAAAATATATAATATCCTAGCAGGTGATAATGTGTACAGAGAAAAATTAATCAGGGAAGAGAGATTAAGAGTGCTGAGAGAGAATAGGTACAAAGTCAAATAGGATGCTCAAGGAAGGTACAGTGGCAGAATAATGGTCCCCAAACATATCCATGTCCTTATACAGCAAAAGGTCTTTGCAGATGTGATTAAGTAAAGAATCATGAGATGAGGAGATTATCATGTGTTATCCAGGTGGGCTCAATGTAATCGCAAGGGTTCTTAAAAGGGAAAGAGGCAGGTCACAGAGTCAGAGGCAGGGGGTGTGAAGATAGAGGTTGGAGTGATACAACCGTTGCCTGGAAGGGGGCCACAGGACACAGAATGCGAGCATCCCCTAGAAGTTGGAAAAGGTAAGGAAATAGATTCTTGCTGAGAGAGAATGTATGTTCTTTTAAACCACTGAATTTGTACTAATTGATTACAGCAGTAATAAGAAACTAATATAGATGATCTCACTGAGAAGGTGACATTTGAGCAAAGACTTGAAGGAGGTAAGGAACCAGGTCTACAGATATCTGGGGGAAGGGTGCTCCAGGAAAAAAGGCAAACAGTGGGCAAGGGCCTGATTGGAAACAGGGCTCTCCACGTGGAGAAGCAGAGCAATGCTGGGAGTCAGGCGAATAGGATGAGGCAGGTCAGAGAGTGGGGTGGGTCAGCTCATTTAGGGCTTTATTGGCCACTGAAGGCACTTTGGCTTATTCTGAGTGAGACACGGAGTGTAGGAGGGGCTAGGAATACTTACAGGAATTCTGAATGTTTACAAAAAGAATAAAAGTGGTGTGCTGGTAAACCATTTGTAGCATTTGCTAATTTCCATGGTGTAAATACTCCCACCATGGTTGATTTCAAGCTACCAGGTGTTTAACAACCAACTCACAAAATTCCCAAATATTTAATTATCCACCTGGGCGTGGCATCATGCACGTGATCCCCACTTGACAGTCCCACATTACCTGCCACTTGGACCAAGCAGTTTATGAGTCACCTGGTGGCAAAATATATAAGAAAGGCCTCAATAAGAATCAGTGAGAGATTAGGAACCAAGAAGGCAGAGTAGAAGGACATGCTCTCACTCTCTCTCGCGAGAACACCAGAATAACAACTAGCTGCGGGACATTCATCAACAGGAAGACACTGGACACCCACCAAAAAAGATACCGCACATCCGAAGACAAAGGAAAAGCCACAATGAGATGGTAGGAGGGGCGCAATCACAGTAAAATCAATTCCATAACAGCTGGGTAGATGGCTCACAGACTGGGGAACACTTATACCACAGAAGTCCACCCACTGGAGTGAAGATTCTGAACCCCACGTCAGGCTTCCCAATGTGGGGGTCCGGCAATGGGAGGAGGAATTCCTAGAGAATCAGACTTTCAAGGCTAATGGGATTTGATTGCAGGATTTCGACAGGACTGGGGGAAACAGAGACTCCACTCTTGGAGGGAACACACAAAGCAGTGTGCACATTGGGACCCAGGGGAAGGAGCAGTGACCCCAGGGGAGACTTAACCAGACCTACCTGCTAGTGTTGGAGCGTCTTCTGCAGAGGTGGGGGGTGGCTGTGGCTCACCGTGGGGACAAGGACACAGGCAGCAGAAGCTCTGGGAAGAACTCCTTGGCGTGATCCCTCCCAGAGGCCACCATTAGCCTCACCAAAGAGCCCAGGTAAGCTCCAGTGTTGGGTTACCTCAGGCCAAACAACCAAAAGGGAGGGAACCCAGCCCCACCCATCAGCAGTCAAGCGGATTAAAGTTTTACTGAGCTCTGCCCACCAGAGCAACAGTCAGCCCTACCCACCACCAGTCCCTCCCATCAGGGAACTTGCACAAGCCTCTTAGATAGCCTCATCCACCAGAGGGCAGACAGCAGAAGCAAGAAGAACTACAATCCTGCAGCCTGTGGAAAAAAAAACATTCACAGAAAGATAGACAAGATGAAAAGGCAGAGGGCTATGTACCAGATGAAGGAACAACATAAAACCCCAGAAAAACAACTAAATGAAGTGGAGATAGGCAACCTTACAGAAAAAGAATTCAGAATAATGATAGTGAACATGATCCAGGACCTTGGAAAAACAAAGGAGGCAAAGATGGAGAAGATGCAAGAAATGTTTAACAAAGACCTAGAAGAATAAAAGAACAAATGAACAGAGATGAATAATACAATAACTGAAATGAAAACTACACTAGAAGGAATCAATAGCAGAATAACTGAGGCAGAAGAATGGATAAGTGACCTGGAAGACAGAATGATGGAATTCACTGCTGTGGAAAAAAATAAAGAAAAAAGAAGGAAAAGAAATGAAGACAACCTAAGAGACCTCTGGGACAACATTAAACGCAACAACATTTGCATTATAGGAGTCCCAGAAGGAGAAGAGAGAGAGAAAGGACCTGAGAAAAAATTTGAAGAGATTATAGTCGAAAACTTCCCTAACATGGGAAAGGAAATAGCCACCTAAGTCCAAGAAGCGCAGAGAGTCCCATACAGGATAAACCCAAGGAGAAACACGCCGAGACACACAGTCAAATTGGCCAAAATTAAAGACAAAGAAAAATTATTGAAAGCAGCAAAGGAAAAATGACAAATAACATACAAGGGAACTCCCATAAGGTTAACAGCTGATTTTGCAGCAGAAACTCTACAAGCCAGAAGGGAGTGAGTGGCATGATATACTTAAAGTGATGAAAGGGAAGAACCTACAACCAAGATTACTCTACCCGGCAAGGATCTCTTTCAGATTCGATGGAGAAATCAAAAGCTTTACAGACAAGCAAAAGCTAAGAGAATTCAGCACCACCAAACCAGGTCTACAGCAAATGCTAAAGGAACTTCTCTGAGTGGGAAACACAAGAGAAGAAAAGGACCTACAAAAACAAACCCATAGCAATTAAGAAAATGGTCACAGGAACATACCTATCAATAACTACCTTAAATGTGAATGGATTAAATGCTCCCACCAAAAGACGCAGGCTCACTAAATGGATACAAAACAAGACCCATATATATGCTGTCTACAAGAGATCCACTTCAGACCTAGGGACACATACAGACTGAAAGTGAGGGGATGGAAAAAGATATTCCATGCAAATGGAAATCAAAAGAAAGCTGGAGTAGCTATTCTAATATCAGATAAAATAGACTTTAAAATAAAGGATGTTACAAGAGATAAGGAAGGACACTACATAATGATCAAGGGATCAATCCAAGAAGAAAATATAACAATTATAAATATATATACACCCAACATAGAACCACCTCAATACATAAGGCAACAGCTAACAGCTATAAAAGAGGAAATCGACAGTAACACAGTAATACTGGGGGACTTGAACACCTCACTTACACCAATGGACAGATCATCCAAAATGAAAATAAATAAGGAAAGAGAAGCTTTAAATGACACAACAGACCACATAGATTTAATTGATATTTATAGGACATTCCATCCAAAAACAGCAGATTACACTTTTTTCTCAAGTGAGCACAGAACATTCCCCAGGATAGATCACATCGTGGGTCACAAATCAATCCTCAGTAAATTTAAGAAAATTGAAATCATATCAAGCATGTTTTCTGACCACAACGCTATGAGATTAGAAATGAATTACAGGGAAAAAAACGTACAAAACACAAACACATGGAGGCTAAACGATACGTTACTAAATAACCAAGAGATCACTGAAGAAATCAAAGAGGAAATCAAAAAATACCTAGAGACAAATGACAATGAAAACACGACGATCCAAAACCTATAGGATGCAGAAAAATCTGTTCTAAGAGGGAAATTTATAGCTATACAAGCCTACCTCAAGAAACAAGAAAAATCTCAAATAAACAATCTAACCTTGCACCTAAAGGAACTAGAGAAAGAAGAACAAACAAAACCCAAAGTTAGCAGAAGGAAAGAAATCATAAAGATCACAGCAGAAATAAATTAAATAGAAACAAAGAAAACAATAGCAAGGATCAATAAAACTAAAAGCTGGTTCTTTGAGAAGATAAACAAAATTGATAAACCATTAGCCAGACTCATCAAGAAAAAGAGGAAGAGAATTCAAATCAATAAAATTAGAAATGAAAAAGGAGAAGTTACAGCAGACACTGCAGAAATACAAAGCATCCTAAGAGACTACTACAAGCAACTCTATGCCAATAAAATGGACAACCTGGAAGAAAAGGACAAATGCTTAGAAAGATATAACCTTCTAAGACTGAACCAGAAAGAAACAGAAAATATGAACAGACCAATCACAAGCAATGAAATTGAAACTGTGATTCAAAATCTTCCAAGAAACAAAAGTCCAGGACCAGATGGCTTCACAGGTGAATTCTATCAAACATTTAGAGAAGAGCTAACACCCATCCTTCTCAAACTCTTCCAAAAAACTGCAGAGGAAGGAACACTCCCAAACTCATTCTATGAGGCCACCATCACCCTGATACCAAAACCAGACAGAGGTACTACAAAAAAAGAAAATTACAGACCAATATCATGGACGAATATAGATGCAAAAATCCTGAACAAAATACTAGCAAACAGAATCTGACAACACATTAAAAGGATCATACACCATGATCAAGTGGGATTTATCCCAGGGATGCAAGAATTCTTCAATATATGCAAATCAATCAATGTGATACACCATATTAACAAAGAGAAGAATAAAAACCATATGATCATCTCAATAGATGCAGAAAAAGCTTTTGACAAAATTCAACACCCATTTATGATAAAAACTCTCCAGAAAGTGGGCATAGAGGGAACCTACCTCAACATAATAAAGGCCATATGTGACAAACCCACAGCAAACATCATTCTCAATGGTGAAAAACTGAAAGCATTTCCTCTAAGATCAGGAACAAGATAAGGATGTCCACTCTCACCACTATGATTCAACATAGTTTTGGAAGTCCTAGCCACGGCAATCAGAGAAGTAAAAGATATAAAACGAATACAAATTGGAAAAGAAGAAGTAAAACTGTCACTGTTTGCAGATGACATGATACTATACATAGAGTATCCTAATGATGCCACCAGAAAAATACTAGGGCTAATCAATGAATTTGGTAAAGTTGCAGGACACAAAATTAATGCACCGAAATCTCTTGCATTCCTATACACTAATGAAAAATCTGAAAGAGAGATTAAGGAAACAGTCCCATTTACCACTGCAACAAAAAGGATAAAATACCTAGGAATAAACCTACCTCAGGAGACAAAAGACCTGTATGCAGAAAACTATAAGACACTGATGAAAGAAATTAAAGATGATACCAACAGATGGAGAGATATACCATGTTCTTGGATTGGAAGAATCAATATTATGAAAATGACTCTACTACCCAAAGCAATCTACAGATTCAGTGCAATCCCTATCAAATTACCAATGGGATTTTCTATGGAACTAGAACAAAAAATTCTTAAAATTTCTTTGGAGACACAAAAGACCCCACATAGCCAAAGAAGTCTTGAGGGAAGAAAACGGAGCTGGAGGAAGCAGACTCCCTGACTTCAGAATATACTACTAAGTTACAGTAATCAAGACAATATGGTACTGGCACAAAAACAGAAACATAGATCAATGGAACAAGATAGAAAGCCCAGAGATAAACCCACAAACCTATGGTCAACTAATCTATGACAAAGGAGGCAAGGATATGCAATGGAGAAAAGGCAGTCTCTTCAATAAGTGGTGCTAGGAAAACTGGACAGCTACATGTAAAAGAATGAAATTAGAACACTCCCTAACACCATATACAGAAATAAACTCAAAATGGATTAGAGACCTAAATGTAAGACCCGACACTATAAAACTCTTAGAGGAAAACATAGGAAGAATACTCTTTGACATAAATCACAGCAAGGTCTTTTTTGATCCACCTCCTAGAGTAATGGAAATAAAAACAAAAATAAACACATGGGACCTAATGAAACTTCAGAGCTTCTGCACAGCAAAGGAAACCATAACAGGGCGAAAAGACAACCCTCAGAATGGGAGAAAATATTTGCAAACAAATCAACGGACAAAGGATTAATCTCCATAATATATAAACAGCTCATGCAGCTCAACATTAAAAAAACAAACAACCCAATCCATAAATGGGTAGAAGATCTAAATAGACATTTCTCCAAAGAGGACATACAGATGGCCAAGAAGCACATGAAAAGCTGCTCAACATCATTAATTATTAGAGAAATGCAAATCAAAACTACAATGAGGTATCACCTCACACCAGTTAGAATGGGCATCCTCAGAAAATGTACAAACCACAAATACTGGAAAGGGTGTGGAGAAAAGGGAACCCTCTTACACTGTTGGTGGGAATGTAAATTGATACAGCCACTATGGAGAACAGTATGGAGGTTCCTTACAAAACTAAAAATAGAATTACCATATGACCCAGCAATCCCACTACTGGGCATATACCCAGAGAAAACCATCATTCAAAAAGACACATGCACCCCAATGTTCATTGCAGCACTATTTACAATATCCAGGTCATGGAAGCAACCTAAATGCCCATCGACAGACGAATGGATAAAGAAGATGTGGTAGATACATACAATGGAATATCACTCAGCCATAAAAAGGAACAAAATTGGGTCGTTTGTAGAGATGTGGATGCATCTAGAGACTGTCATACAGAGTGAAGTAAGTCAGAAAGAGAAAAACGAATATCGTATGTTAGCGCATATATGTGGAACCTAGAAAAATGGTACAGATGAACTGGTTTGCAGAGCAGAAGTTGAGACACAGACGTAGAGAACAAACGTATGGACACCAAGGGGGGAAAGCGGCGTGGGGCTGGCGGGGGGGTGGTTGTGGTGGTGGTGGGATGAATTGGGAGATTGGGATTGACATGTACACACTGATGTGTATAAAATTGATGACTAATAAGAACCTGCTGTATAAAAAAATAAAGTAAAATTCAAAAATTAAAAAAGAAACTGAATGGGTGATGGAAGTCAGAATAGTATTTACCCTTAGAAGAGGGGTGAGATTGTCTAGAAAGAAGCGCAAGCAGGCTTCTGGGGTTCTGGTTACAAAAGTGTATTTATTTTGTGAAAATTCATTGAGTGTTACTTTAAATCTGTGTACTTTTCCATATTTAACAACTCTTACATTTTTAAAACATGAATGGACTGGATTACAATCTTTGATCCTCCAGTTAATAGCTACACTTCAGGTTCCCCACCTTTAAAAAAAAGCGAAAAACAATAATACCTATTTTGTCTGATTATTGTGGCAATTAATAGAGAAAAAAGAGTTAAGCATTCAACATGCCAGGCCTAGTTTAAACACTTAATAATTTTATTAACAATAATAATAATCGATTATCTGGAGAGTTACCTTTTTTTACAGCAACTGTTAAGATATGGTTATTATTAGCAATAACAATAGCATGAGTACATTTAAGAAATCAAAATTATTAAGACAGAGCAAAAATATCTACATACTAGATCTTCACTAATGTTTAGAATTACATAGTAACCAAGAGATGCCACTTTAATTTTCTGACAGCAGAAACCCCCCCCCCTAAAAAAAAAAAAAAAAAAAGAATCAGTGAGAAGATACCCAAGTTTGACAAATGCAAGATTTTGGAATCTAATTTCTCTTTACCTGCTCTGCCTCATATTAAACGATGAGTTAAAAAGAAGCACTCTTACTTTCTTATCAGAATGTTGCCATTAAACAAACAGAAGACATACTGAACTATATTCAGTCTTGCCTATTTTTCACAGAAACAGTATCAGAGGCCAGCTTCATAAAAGGAGCTATTGGAGCCCGGAGATGGAAACAACCTAAGTGCCCGTCATCGGATGAATGGATAAAGAAGATGTGGCACATATATACAATGGAATATTACTCAGCCATAAAAAGAAACGAAATTGAGCTATTTGTAATGAGGTGGATAGACCTAGAGTCTGTCATACAGAGTGAAGTAAGTCAGAAAGAAAAAGACAAATACCGTATGCTAACACATATATATGGAATTTAAGAAAAAAATGTCATGAAGAACCTAGGGGTAAAGCAGGAATAAAGACGCAGACCTCTTAGAGAACGGACTTGAGGTTATGGGGAGGGGGAAGGGTGAGCTGTGACAGGGCGAGAGAGAGTCATGGGCATATACACAGTAACAAACGCAGTAAGGTAGATAGCTAGTGGGAAGCAGCCGCATGGCACAGGGATATTGGCTCAGTGCTTTGTGACAGCCTGGAGGGGTGGGATGGGGAGGGTGGGAGGGAGGGAGACGCAACAGGGAAGACATATGGGAACATATGTTTATGTATGACTGATTCACTTTGTTATAAAGCAGAAACTAACACACTATTGTAAAGCAATTATACCCCAATAAAGATGTTAAAAAAAAAAAAAAGGCCATGCAAAAAAAAAAAAAAAAAAAAAGGAGCTATTGGGTAAAAAAAATAAAAAGTTTTAATATACATTGGATCAAACAGAGGGGAAAAAGTAGATGGAGAGGAAAGAAGAAAGCAGGCTTGGCCAAGCCAGTAAATGAAGCTAGACTTAGGAGGCACCAGGAGAAAAAGTAACTCTGCCATGGAAGTATTCAATCTTAGAGTTTTAAGAGAGCAGAGAGACTGTTTAGTCCAACACGATATTTCACACTAGAGGAAAGTGAAATGTATATCCAGAAGCAAGATCCAAATTCAAGATGGCTTGAATAGACATCATATCTGTATTATGTCCTAGGAAAAACATGATCATAGGGACATTTCTGTTATAGAGAAGAGCATTCCACATTCTTTCTCTGGTGTAAGAAGCCAGTATGGAACTAATCAAGATTCCTGAATTAATGTAATTTAATGCAACTCAGCACCCTCACTTAAACCATGCTCCTTCATTAAAGTGGGTGGAAGGTAGATGACTGAAGTGGAGGGTGGTTAAGCATCCGGACCCCAGGGGAAGCTGCAGGGTGCAAAGGGGAGAAACAGAATAGTAGAGGTGGAGAAAGGATGTGAAGCCGTCAATTTCCCTCACTGCTCCTGGCCGCTGGAGTTATGAGCCTGAGATCTTCACTGGGCCTCAGAGTAGCTTCTGGCTCTATTCATTACTCTTTCCCCATCCCCAGCTTTAGCAAAAATAAAGACATTTTTGACATACAAATGCCTGACTGAATGGTGGGATTTTAGGGATCCTCCACTCTCCAGGGAGTCATATGGGTTAATAGCCAATAATCCTGGAGATTATTTGGTATCCTACAGCAAATTTTGATTTTCTCTTAATGCCTAGCTGAGGTAGGTAGAGGGTTGAAGTGAGAAGAGGAAGAAACAGAGCTGGCTTTGATGCGTGGAGCTCTTCAGAAGCAATCAGGCATAAACTGGAAACCAAGAGGGATTTTGGAACAGCTCTGAAAGGACAGCTTGAAAGCAGAAGAAGGTACCTGGGGGACACTGATGCCCAAGACTCAGCTGATAGTGGAGCCCAAGCAATGTGTTAAATTTTATTGTGATAAATATAAATAGAGAAAATTTATCATTTTAACCATTTGTAAGTGAATATTTCGGTGGCATTAAGTGCATTCAAAACGCTTTGCAACCATCACCACTATCCATCTCCAGAACTCTTTCATCGTGCCAAATAGAGACCCTGTACCCATTAAACAATAACTTCCCATTCCCACGTTCCCCCAGTCCCTGGTAACCTTTATTCTACTTTCTGTCTCTATGAATTTACCTATTCTAGGCACCTCATGTAAGTGGAATCATACAATATTTGTCTTTTTGTGTCTGGCTTACTTCACTTAGCATACGTTTTCGTATCCATGTTGTAGCAAGAATCAGAATTTCATTTGTTTTTATGGCTGAATAATATTCCATTATGTGTATATACCACCTTTTGTTTATTCATTTATCCATAAATGGACTTTTAGGTTATTTCCACCTTTTGGAATTTGTGAATAATGCAGTTACGAACATGGATGTACAAGTATCTCTTTGAGTCCCTGCTTTCAGTTATTCTGGATATATACCAATCTATAAGTGGAATCACTGGCTCATATGGTAATTCTGTTTAAATTTTTGAGGAATTGGCATAATGTTTTCCACATCAGCTGTACCGCTTTACATTCCCACCAGCCATTCATAAGGGTTCCAATTTCGCCACATCCTTGCCAACACTTTTTTTTTGTTTATAAACTTATTTTATTTATTTATTTTTGGCTGCATTGGGTCTTCATTGTTGCATGAGGGCTTTCTCTAGTTGCTGTGAGCGGGGGCTACTCTTCGTTGCAGTGCATGGGCTTCCCATTGTGGTGGCTTCTCTTGCTGTGAAGCACGGGCTCTAGGCACATGGGCTTCAGTAGTTGCGGCACACAGGCTCCATAGTTGTGGCTCGTGGGCTCTAGAGCGCAGGCTCAGTAGCTGTGGCGCACGGGCTTAGTTGCTCCGCGGCATGTGGGATCTTCCCGGTCCAGGGCATGAACCCATGTCCCCTGCACTGGCAGGCGGACTCTTAACCACTGTGCCACGAGGGAAGTCCTCCAACACTTGTTATTTTCCATTTTCTAACAGCCATCCTAATGAGTGTACAATGTGTTTTTTTAATGCCACTCCTATGATTTTAATGTGTAACGGTGGGGTGAGGGGAAAGCATGCATCTGGGGCTCAATTTTTCATTTGGGTAAAATGGAATAAATAAACCTCATCTCAAAGGGTGGATGTGATGATTAAATGAGTACCCCATAGAAGGTAATCAACAAATCAACAAATGTTGGTCTCTCTCTCATTCCCTTAGATTTCCACTAAACTTCCTCCTTCAATGTCCAGAAAAACTCTGTGAAGTTTTAAACTATGTAGATTTGACATAGGGCTGATTTTAACTTCTGCTTTGCTTTACCTATAAATCATGGAACAGATGTCAAATGTGTCCTCCATTACCTCTAAATAGCACTACACCTGCGCCCAGCTTTCCTCTGAAATTAAGTACTCATCAGCTCTATTAAACAAACAAGGAGCAGCTGTAATGCTCGAGGATCTGTGGGATTATACTTTAAAATGACAGCTCTGCCAACACTTTGTTGAATAACTCCAACAAATTGTCTAGTTAAATTAATAAAATACTTTGGCACCATAAAATCCTGAAATACATGTTTGACACCTTAGAAATATTTTCAGAGATAAGTAACAAAGGTGTTTATTTTTAATCAGTGTTTTCTTCCATCTCAGTCACAAACCATGGCTTAGTTCATTGGTTGAACACTCATTGCATGTCCTTTGTAAAGTGCTGCAGATCTGCAATAATGTTATTTTGGGGCTCCTGACAGAATCTATAGAAGGCCCCAGGAACCACAAACCAATCAGTCAACAATGCAATGCCTAAAGTATCTGCATCAAAACACTGAACAATTGCCTTGCAACAAAGCTGGAACCAAACTACCTTAAAGAAAAGGTGTTCTAGCCAGATTTTCTACAATACACAACCATGGATCAATGAAATACTGGAAAACCCAAAGTGATTATGACTCACTGCTGTGCATTTATCCTGTGGTGTCATAACATGGCAAATCAACACAAAACAACTACATAAAGGGATTTTCAGAGTGGACTCAAAAATCTGTTAAAGCAAACAAAATTTCTTGCAATTTTCGTTTGCTCAGATCAAATCAGAACTATTCACAGATTTCACATGCTCCTCTGCATAATCCAAAACTTTTGAAAGGTCAGCCTTAGGTAAAATTCTAAAGCGAACAGCTTCTGATTGACAGGCTTCAGCTCCCCAGCCTTCCTGCCTGGTATCTCACTTCCTCTCCCTTCTGGGTGTCACAGATGTGGTGAGTGAATCCATTACTTGGCCCTATTTATATTGGCCGTTTGGGAAAGGTCTCTCTAAAGAACTAACAATTAGGCTGAGATCTACAGCTGAGCTTCTCGCACTTTAATGTGCACATGAGTCACCTGGGGACTTGGTTAAAGTGTGGATTCTGATTCATTAGGTCTAGGGTGGGGTCTGAGTCCTAACAAGCTCTCAGGGAAGCCCGTGCCACTGGTCTTGGACACCAGTTAGTGTAGTAAGGATACAAGTGAATGCTAGCCAAAGGGAGAGTGAGTACATCCCAGCCCAGGCAGCCTTGACCAGGCCAGCTCACGGATCTGAGAAAAGAGCAAAGTGACTAAGACAGATGAGTACTGGCATGAAAGGTGAGGCCAAAAAGGTAGACGAGAGCAAGGTCAATGTGTTAGGGGCCTACTAGGTACAAGGCACTGGGCTAGGCTCTGGGTAAACAGAAATAAATAAGGCAAGCTTAGTCCCTGCATCCTTAGAGCTTGCAGTCTAGCAGAATTACCTTGTAGGTGGGAAACCATTAAAATTTATAAACAGAGGAGAAATGTGATCCAATTGAAATCTTTAAGGGAACTCTCTGGATGCTCTGTAGAGAATGAATTAGAGGGACACGAAGTTGGAAAGAGGAGTTTTGTTTACACACCAGGTGAGACATATTGATGGGGATGGAAGGAGATTGCTTTTAGGACATGTTTTTGAAGTAGAATAACAGGACTTGATTGCAAGTGGTTCTAACAGAGGTGTGGCAAAAAGAAGGAAGCATCAAGGATTACTCCTCATTTCTGGGAGAAGAAAGCAGGCAAATGGAGGTGACTTCTATGAAGAACAAGAAGGTTGGATAAGAAATAAACTAACAGGAAGGAATAGATTTAGGAAGAGGCATAAATTTGGGGATAGAACTCAAAAGTTCTGAGTTCTGATTTTAGGTATGCCTGTGAAAATCCAAGTGGAAACTTCAAAAAAACAGTTGGACATGATGTTTTGTCACTTAGCAGGAGAGGCCTGTAGTACAGATTTACATTTGAGAGTCATAAGCATTTAAATGATATTTAAAGTACAGGAATTATTAAAACCTTATTTAAAGTCTGTATCAAGTGAGAAGAGGACCCAGAACCAAGCCCTGAGGAACTCTAGCATTTAGCGTTTGGAGGTAAGGAAGAAGGAGATGGAGAGGAGGATCTGAGCCAAAGAAAGGGGAAGAAAATCACCCAAGTATAGAATCAAAGGAGCCCCCAAAAAAGTGAGATTCAGAGGAAGAGGTTTACTCTACTGAATATTCCTGATAACGCACTGGACTTAAAAATAGGAAGGCTACTGTTAGAAGAGGACTATATTTTAAAGTTTGATTTTGATTTTATAGTTGTCTTTATTTTCAAAAGAAAATTATTCTTTGTACTGAGAAGTGAAAGCACACTGTCAGCTCTAAATCTATTCGTGAGGGGAGTAAGGAGATGGGAAAGACAGGGGGTGCAGTGTGTATAAAATGAATGGATTCTGTAATTGGTAAATAAAACTGTTATTCCTAGAAAAATAAAAAAGAAGGTTGTTGGTAACTGTTACGGTCTCAGTTGTGTTCACCCAAAATGTATATATTGAAGTCCTAACCCCAATACCTCAGACTGTGAATGTATTTGGAGATAGGGCCTTTTAAAAGGTAATTACGGTTAAGTGAGGTCACGCAGGTAGACCCTAATCAGTATGACTGGTGTCCTTATAAGAAGAGGAGATTAGGACAAAAATAGAGGGTTGGCCACATGAGGATACCGAGAGAAGGTGCCAAGGACAGAGGCCTCAGAAGAAACCAAATCTGCCAACACTTTGATCTTGGATTTCCAGCCTCCAGAGCTGTGAGAAAATAAACTTCTGTTGTTTACACCACCCAGTCTATGGTATTTTGTTATGGCTGCCCTAGCAAACTACTACAGTGACCTTAGCAAAAGTAGTTTAACGGACTTAATGAACGTGAAAACCAGCTGGCCTAGATAAAGAGTGAAAGGAAAGTGAGGAAGAGGAGATAGTAAATGTGGAATATTCCGGAGGAAAATTTGGCCATGAAGGGAGAGAAGAGAGGTCTTGGTAGCTAGAAAGGCATACAGAGTCAAGAGAAGGGAGCTCTCTAAGATGGAAGATAATATCTTCCATATGAATGAAAGATTTATATATTTTTGTCTTTATGTTTATTCTGCGTGTAATATTGATCCCATTTTTTTCACTTTTTATTTGATGTTGGAGTATAGCCGATTAACAGTGCTGTGATAGTTTCAGGTGCACAGCAAAGCGACTCGGCCATACATATACATGTATCCATTCTCTTCCAGACTCCCCTCCCATCCAGGCTGCCACATAACATTGAGCAGAGTTCCCTGTGCTATACAGTAGGTCCTTGTTGGTTTTCCTTTTAAATATACCAGTGTGTACATGTCAGTCCCAAACTCCCTAACTATCCCTTCCCTCCACCCTTCCCCCCTGGTAACCATAAGTTCATTCTCTATGATTTATATTTAAATGCTGACAGAAAACATCAAGGAGGAGAAAGACTGAAGATGCAGATGAGAAATGGAAAAGTGATAAACAACAGAATCCCTGAAAGCCAAGGAAAGAAGAGACCCAGGGATCCTGTAGAAATTCCGTAGAGGGTTCTTTTACCAGAAGAGAGACTTCCTCTAGGGTCATAGGATTGCAGAAACTTATAAATTACAGATAATATCGTACCTAATTGTAAAGCTTTATGATTTTCAATAAACCTGGCTACCCATGATCTAATACAGTCACCCTGTGAATTAAGTGGGGCAGACAAGTTATCTACATTTTACACATGAAGAAAGGAGCCGCAAGATGAAGTGTTTTGCTTGAGGTCACACAGCGGGTTAGTCCCACTGTCAGCTTTAGGTCACAGGGCTCCTGACACTATTTCACACTGGAAATGTAGACTGAATTAGATAGATACAATGACAGTTACTATACTTTTAAATCTTGAAAATTAGAAGATTCTTAGTAAGATTTTTATTCATTAACAAAGTACAAATCAGGGAGTCAGCACCTCAAAATGTTTTGTTACACAAATCACCAGATACAAGGAGAGGTTCCCTTTTCTGCTTATTTGCAAGAATGAAATAGCTCTGGGTCAAATAGAGAAAACTCAAATAGAGGAAGGTTATTTTGAAGGGATGAAATTAAACCTAGCACAATAGGTGAATGAAGTTCTAATTAAGTGAAAGATGATGAAGTTCAAAATGAAAGGATTTTACTTTCAGGAATCTGAGATTTGGCAGGGGGAGTGGGGTAAACCTAAAGACACAAAATCAGAAGCCTTCTGGGGCAGGGAGAGAATATGAGAAACATCAATTAGAAAAGCTTTTCAAATTCAAACAGACTATTAAAACTAGCAAATCCCTAGGACTAAACTCCAATTGGGAAAAACTCTGAAGGAAATATCTCCCACTCCCATGAGATATCAAACATGATTTAGGTAAAAAGCTTTTAGTTTTATGGCTGGGGAGGTAGCAGTAAAGAAAATGAACTTCCTGCCAGTGATTCTTTTTCAAGCCCTGCCAATTCCTGTATCTGGAGAAACGATAAAGAATGTCCAGCCTCGTGTTATAAGAGCCGCCGCAGATCTCCAGCTTACCTGCATTCAAGCATCAGAACATCCTAAGTCTGTTTCTAGCTCAGGCTGGAATTGAGAGGAACAGGACCCTTGGCTGTCGTTCACCCTCAACTACACTATCTGTATGTCAGCATAACAGGGCCATCAGCAGTAGGTGTCAGAGAGATACAGATTGCTGGAGTAAACAGCTGATGAAAAGCAGAACCTTTTCTCTTTGGCAGCAGTACCAATACCATGAAGCACGTCTCTTTTGGAGCTTTCCAAACTACTTCAAAGCAAGTTTTCTGGCATGGATCAAGAAAGCCAGGCCAGTTGCCCCTGAGGGCAGAGCCACCAGCCAAGATGTTGATGAGGGAAGGCAGCTCAGGACCCATGCTCAGGCCATGGAGCAGTCCTTCTCAGAGCTCTGTTAGCTCCAGCAAACCCGAGCAACACCTGAAGAAAGCAGAGTTGAGTTCTGGGATCTTTGGCCAATCCAAAGGTGCCCAGTTCCCTAGATGACCAGTGCCACCCTCCCCCAGACCCCGCCTGCTCCCTGACGGGTTCACTAAAGATTTCCAAGCTCAATTCTGCCTTCTTCAAATTGAACCAAGGCCTGTTTTAGGTTGAACAAAACTCTGGGACCTAAGTATGAGATCTGAGTTGGCTTTTTATCTCTCTCTCAGTTCTTTATTTTGTTTTTTTTTTTTTAGTGTTTTAGAAATTTTCCTTAATTTAACCTAAAAGAGAGACTTATGACATTTGAACTAATATGGAAAAGCCAACAGGACAGAGAATTTGGAGACAGTCTTTCAGAGCCCCACAAGGTATTGGGTTGGCCAAAATGTTCATTCGGGTTTTCCGTAAGCTGTTGCAGAAACTTTTGGCCAACCCAATACATGAAGTTTATCAACATAACTCTCCCCTGTGCCTCTCCCCAGGTTCCAAATCTGCACTTTTAGCCACAAAGTTTAAAGTGGCAGCTCCTCCCTGTGAAACCTACAGCTGAGGATTAATTCCTGAAGACTAATGACTTTGAGGAACCAAAGAACTCACTAGTGAAGAGACAGCATAAACGTGGTGGTTCAGAATTAGACTTGCTGCAAATCTCAGCACCATCTCTTCCAAGCTGTGTGATTCTTAGTCTCTCTGACCCTCAGTTTTATCATCTCTAAAATGGGACTAATAACATGTATATCAGAGTATTGTTGTGAGGGTTGAATGTGAAGATATTCAAAATTATTTAATATGTCCAATGTTTAACATAGTGCTAAGCATACAACAGGTACTCAATAAATATTAATAGCCTTCCCAATTCACATCTCCAAATAGTGGAATTTCTGATTGAGACAAGGGATAGTTCCCAGCAGTCCTATGGGAGGCAGTCAAATTTATTGCTAACCAATCAGGAAGTTTACCTCAGACCAAAACATCACTTTTATGCAAGCCTAGAACTTGGTGAATAAGGGAGAAAACAATCACTGTCTCTAAGAAGACACTAAAGGATTTACCCCATAACATAATTCTCTCACTATACTTGTTCGCTGAATCTCCATTTAGATTTCAGTTCCACACGGTAATACAATTTGCCGTAATGGAAGTGATGAGGATGGTATTTGGCCAAGGAACAAATCTCCACATGATGTCCCTAAGATAGATACATATGTACAGAAAACAAAGCACAGGAAAATAACACTTTATTGCTACCTGGAGATTTTCCCCAAACACAGAGAGAGGTCTACTGAGCTGACCTTAAAGCTGGAAGGACTCTGTTACTAACTTGGTCTGGTGCCAAAGCAAGCCAGAGACCCCTCCCGCCTACTTCTCCCAAAGCCCAGGCCCAAGTCTTAGATCTGGACACTCTCTTACGAGAAAGGGACAGAACACCTGTCAGAGAGGATGAGGAAAGCAGCCAGAGAGAGTGTAGTCCCAAGGAAGCCAGGGGAGCTTGCTTAGGTTTTGTTTTAGTTTTTCTTGTTTGTTTTTGGTTGTGCGTTCAGTGAAAGAGAGCGGATATCCTCTACTGCCAAAGGATTAGAATGCAGACTTGTCTTACGCAGCATTTGGGGGAGCAAAGGGGGCCCCCAAAAAAGAAATGACTAGACTTTCTCCCAAAAGGAGTAGTCGCAAGCTAAGTTAGCTCTCCACCTTGCTCATAAATCTTAACCTAGAGTTAGGAAAGTTCTACCTCTAGCTGTGGCTCATAAAAGATCCTTGAATTTGACCAACTATAGAAATCCATCTTCATGGAGATGAAGTAAAAGGGAAGGTATAATAGAAGCTGTGGGCTTTCTGTCCTCCACAGGCCAACAGAAATGTCTCTACTTCTTACAGAGCTGGTGCACAGAGAGCGTTCAAGTGATGCTTACCCACTGAAAATACCACAGAACTGTTCCTTATCTCACCACAATATTAAAGATTTCAAAGAATTTTTTGTCTGTATTATGGTACCCTATTCACAGATCAATAAAGCTCCTACCCAGAAAGAAGTGAGATTTCAAAAGAAAGAATGTTAGCATTCTCTGGGTCTTAAAAAGCATTGTAGGAGAACGGTAAATAGGTCCTGGAATCAAATAGACTTAGATTCACATTCCAGCTATACCACTTATTAATTGTGTGACCTTGGGCAAGTCTCTCAAATTTAGTTCCTCATGGGCTTCCCTGGTGGTGCAGTGGTTGAGAGTCCGCCTGCTGATGCAGGGGACAGGGGTTCATGCCCCGGTCCGGGAAGATCCCACATGTCGCGGAGCGGCTGGGCCCGTGAGCCATGGCTGCTGAGCCTGCGTGTCCGGAGCCTGTGCTCCACAACGGGAGAGTCCACAACAGTGAGAGGCCCGCGTACCACACACACACAAAAAAATTTAGTTCCTCAGCACAATTAGAACAGTAAGAGTAGCCAATAATAGGGTTTTGTGTGGATCTGTTCATAAATCCTACTGTATGATTTCAAAGCACATGCTTTTACCTACAATATTATAAAGCCTCCTACGATAAAGCTATTAGAAGTCTCATGTATGCAACTCTTTAAAAATTCTGTAAATATAATGGATTAAGAATGAATAAATCTTTAGATGAAATAGTAAAGTATGGTTTGTTTTTAAGAAATCCAGACTGACAGTTTGGACAAAAATCAAGTCATAATTTTACGTCTCTTTTAGGGACTAGATTTTATTAGCTAAGGTGCTATGGACTACGTATTTGTCTCCTCCCCAAATTCATATGTGAAAGCCCTAACCTACAATGGGATGATATTAGGAGATTGGGTTTTAGAAAGGTAATTTAGTTTAGGTGAGGTCATGAGGGTGAGGAACTCATAATGGGATTAATGTTCTTATAAGAAGAGAAAGAGAGCTCTCTCTGCCATATGAGGATACAAGAAGCTGGCCATTGGCAGATCAGGAAGAGGTCCTGACCAGACATGAGATCTGCCTTAATTTTGGACTTCCCAGCCTCTAGAACTGAGAGAAATAAATGTTTTTTTGTTTATGATAATAGGTTATGCAGCTCAAGCAGACTAAGACATAAGAATTCTCTTTTTTAAAAAATCCAGTTTAATTGCAGTCACCTACCATCCTGAGATGCTGTCTCCCTCTCTCCTCCCTTGAAATATAAGCTCTAGGGCTACAGCTCCAAGGAGCCAGACCTCTAACCCAAATCTGAAGAGTTTGTCTCTGCTCCTGAAGGATGTTTCTGTCAAACTTAGACTATCAAAGAATGTTTACTAAGTGGAATGAAACATCTCCATGCTGCTCGCCAGCCAACATCTGCAGAGCACACCTCTGTGGGTTCTGTTGGACCGCTGAGACTACTTAATCCTGCCCATCAGACTGAGGTCTTGGATTCAGCTGGGAAGTCTAGATTCTGGTATCAACTTTGCCCTCAGAATGCACACTAATGCCCTGCTTAGCTTTGAGCACTGAACAGTGAACATTTGGCCATTACCTCTGGCCAGTGGCCTCTCTCCCTGTTTCAATGCCCGTCAGCCTGACTCCCAGTCAGCCTTGGCCTTCACCGAATATCAGGCCTGCTGGGTCCACCTATGACTCCATCAAAGTCAGAACATGATCTGTTGGCTCCCAGTCCAGGGTCTTCCCTCAACTCCATCAGTATATATATTAAACAACCAGGCTTGCTTTATTTTCATTTTCTCATTTTGCCACTTCTTAGAATTCTCTTTTTTGAGAATCCTGACCCCCAACATTCCATAATCCTCTTGAAAGGGACACAGCAAATATGCTGCATGCACAGTGCAAACAGAGGCTGATTTCATTTTTCCATCATCTAAAAAGCACTTTAGGTAATTTCTAAACCAGCCGTAAAATCTATTTATAAAGAATGCTGATTTGTTTTCTGCACTTTCCAACATAGCGGTTCAATTTATTTCCTTACCATAAAAGGAACCATTACTTTTTTAAAACAGAGTTAGTACATTTTCGAAATGTTTTAATTTCAAAAAAAAAAAAAACAACCAACTTGAAAATCAGAGTGTGAACAGCTTTCTTAAAATGGCCCCATTTCAGACCCAGTTTGCTGATTAATGATTTCGCTGTGCTTCAAGGCAGATGATTTCACAGTCATTGGGTGTATAATATAATGATGTTTTTAAGAAGCCATTAATATCACTAAAAATATAATTATTATAAATGAAATTATAAGGAAAAAAGAAATCTTCACTCTAACAATGCCATATTTTAGACTAACTCATAAATTATGTTTCTATAAGAAAAACCCTACACGTTTCTTCTATGGGACAAACCTAATTGCACCCTGAAAACTTAATAATTATGGAATAGGAACGACAGTAATTTTTTGAGTACCTTGTGTTCTTGGGAGCAGCTGCCTTGTGTTATTAGAAGGGAAACAGCAGCACCTTGTGGACACATAAGAAAGTAGACACATTTTGTTCAAGTAGCATCAGGTTGTATTAAAAGTATCATTTTTTTAGGTTTCTGTAGTCCTTCCTACATGAGGAATAGTGTCATATTTGTATTTTAAGGACAGCATAGCATTGCTTATAGAGATTTATAAATGATCTCAAAGTGTATTCAGGGAGACACATCATCTAAATACACCTTCAAGGGCACTTTCTAAATTCCAAATTGGGGTGTGGGAAAAAATGAGACAGAAAGCTTCTTTGAATGCACCAAAAACTTAGAAGATGGACAAAATAAGTCTTTAATCAAGCAGTATCAATGATGTCCATTCACACAATTCCTAATTTCTGGCAATACTGTAATCTAAAAAGTAAATTCTAACAAGAGTGTAAAGGAAAATGAAAGGAAAGAAGAGCACAACCTTCATTTCCACACTCCCTAACCCCACTCTCCCTGCCAGTCAACAAAACCCTCCACAAAGTCTGCTTTCTCATCTGAACTTACCCTCTACTCTGTGCTCACGTGGTCCAGGGGACGCTGGGAGGCCCTGAGTCCCTTTCAGGAAGCCTGCAAGGTCAAAACCCTTTCCGTGACAGTACTTAGGTGTTACTTGCCTCTCCCACCCCCATCTTCTCCCCAGTGTACACTGGAGTCTCCCATAAGCTGCCCGGTATGTGATATCACAAGAAATTGAATGTGGAAGCAGATAGGAGAACCGAAATCTCTTCTGTTAAGCCAGACACTAAAGATATATATGCAAAAATATAAAACAATGCCACTCTTCTCATCAATTTTAATAAAATGTTATTTATGTTAACACGTAATAGGTCTATTTTCTAATAATTTTTAAAATTTCTCAGTTTTAATTTTTAGTATGGTAAATATAGATAGATATAATCCATATTTTAAAAAACTTCTATAGGGTCCTCAATAATTTTTAAGAGTATAAACTTTTTGACACCAAAAAGTTTTGAGACCTGACACTTTAAAGCACATACTCTCTGAAGTAGCTTCCACCTACTCCATTTCTTAAGGACAATACTTGATTGAGCATCTCCCATCCCCCTCACCCAAGCTGTGTTGCAAAATCCAGAAACTATTTCTCTACTCCAGGCCTCCCTCATATGGGGAAGTGCTCCATATTGTGGGAATTATTTATTAACTTCTCTACAAAGAGCACCCTTCAATGTCATCAACCTATTTGAAACCACTTTCTTCATACCCTCTCTCTCTAAGACATGTATTTTAAATGTTCCTTCTCTCCAGCACAAGTAAATAGGGCTCTGCTTAGTAATGTGTCAACAGAAAAAAAGAAAAAAGAAGATGCTTTGAGGCTTTGATAAGTGAGAAAATAATGATAGAATGTGGTAGAATGTCATATATCTCCTGTCCTGTCATCTTGTACTCTACATATCTTCTGTGTATATTAGCCAATGTTACACGTTGAAGGGGTAAATCCATAGAGTATAGTCCAGAATGTCCCAGCTTAGGTCCTTAGAAGATGTGCTCATGATAGCCTACATAACACTCTTGAAATGTTAAATATTTCTACTGAAAATGATTAAAGACTTAAATATAAGACCTGAAAACATAAAACTCCTAAACAAAAACATAGAGAAAAAGTTCCTCAACATTGGTCATGGAAATAATTTTTTGGATGTGACACCAAAGGCACAAGCAACAAAAGCAAAATAAACAAGTGGGACTACAACAGACCAAAAAGCTTCTGCACAGCAAAAGAAATAATCAAAAAATTAAAAAGGCAATCTACAGAGTGGGAGAAAATATTTGCAAATCATATATGTGATAAGGGATTAATATCCAAAACATATAAGAAATTCATTCATTAGAAAAAAAACCTATTAAAAATGGACAAAGGAACGGAATAGATATTTTTCCAAAGGCCAACAGGTATATGAAAAGACACTCAATGTCACTGATCATCAGGGAAATGCAAATCAAAACCACAATGAAATATCACCTCACACCTGTTAGAATGACTATTAGCAGGAAGACGAGATAGTAAGTACTTGCAAAGATGTGGAGAAAAGGGAACCCTTATGCACTGTTGGTAGGAATGTAAATTGGAGCAGCCACTGTAGAAAATAGCATGGAGGTTCCTTAAAAAAGTGAAAATAGGACTTCCATATGATCCAGTAATCCCACTTCTGGGTATATATCCAAAGGAAAGGAAATCAGTATCTCGAAGAGATATCTGCACTTCCATGTTCGATGCAGCCTTATTCACAATAGCAAAGATGGAAACCACCTAAATGTCTGTCTATGAATGAATGGATAAATAAGATGTGGTATATATGTGTGTGTGTGTGTGTGTGTGTGTGTGTGTGTGTGTGTGTGTGTACTGTCTCATAGAAACAGAGAGTAGAACAGTCGATGTTTTCATGTCAGATCTATATGTTTTGCCTCCATTTTCTTTTAGTCCAAACAACAGAACACAATTTTAGTAGTTAGTGAAATTAGTCTGGACCCACTGGTCTCATACTGCAATCACTGTTAAACCTAATCTTTTGCCACAAAAACACTGGAGAAGAATGTACCATATGCACTTGTCAAAATAAATTGTTTTACCTTGCTTTTAAAAACTCAAGGTAAAACAATTCCTTCCAGAAAAATTAAGAAATAAAAACTTGGAAATGTAAAATACGTTGTTAAGTCTTTGCACAAGGATGCTAATAGAGCATAAACATCAGTTTTTCAAATTTTCATTTCAAATGAAAATTTTTAAGAAGGGGAGGGTTAGTAATTTGTTAAAAACTTCCCATTTAAATTAACTCAAGTAAATATAAGGATTTTCCTTCATTTAAAGCCCTTTTTACAAGAACACTTTAAAGCATAATTGGTTTCTCCCCTAAATCTAATCCCAAGTCACCATTTACAACTGAACATCAAAGATTTCAGAAACGATTTTGAAGCTCTTGCACCTTACTAAGTGCTATTTGCAGCCTCAGACTTCTATCATTTTGGACTTTACTTTTGCACAGCAATAAACACACGTCTCCCATTATTCTCTACCTCCATACACTTCTCTTTTCATTTAATATCTAATTTTTCTCATAGTATTCTTACCCATCTTTAAGTATACAAATGACAAAAGATACAGTATAGTACAATACATATAGGATGTGTATAAACATTGTATCTAGTTATAAAAATTTTCCTTTTAAAAACTAAATATTTAATTTTCAGAAAAGATAGAAGTTTGGGGAACAACCTTCTCCAGCTGCCAGTCATGAAAACATAAATTCTAGGTCAATGTTTCCCAAATTTGCCTGACCACTAAGAATCATTTGTGACACTTACCAAAAACACATATTCCTGCGTCCCATCAATGATCTTCTTGAATAAAAATCTCTAGATAAGGGGCCTGGGGGTAAGTGTTTCTAAAAAATATCTTCAGTGATTCTTTTTTTTTTGTCCGCACCGCGCAGCTCGTGGGATCTTAGCTCCCCGACCAGCGATCAAACTCGGGCCCACAGCAGTGAAAGCACCAAGTCCTAACCACTGAACCACTAGGGAATTCCCTGCAATGATTCTTAAGGTCAGTAAAGCTTGGAAAATTGCACAAGGATCCCTCTCATTGAATAACCTTGAAAACTTGGCAATGTTAATGGAAAATATGTTAACAGAATTTCCAATTTCTCCCCTTGCTAAAAACATGTTTACTCACACCTCCTCAATTCATCAAGATCCTAGAGGACTTATGTGACTCCTGAAACACACAGAAACCTGGAGGAGTTGAAAATAAAATCAATAAAAAAAAAAGCGGCTGTTTAACTTCAAAACAGAGGGTGGAACTAGAAGGGAGAGTCATGAATTTATCTCTATTCCAGTACAAAGCATCGTCTTAGATTCTACAAACTAGGCTGGATACTAATCTACTAAACCATTTGTCATGGTTTTGCTTTGAGTTAGGTTTGAATTGGGCCCATCTTGATTCTGTGGTGCCACCAGGAATCAAGAGTTTAATATTGCCAAAGATTCTTTAATATTCAAACTGGTTTCCATTTTTTTTCTATGTCACAAAGAGCTATGGCTTGAGTGGGAGAATCCTGGCATCACTTACACAACCCATCATACCCACTGCTGCAGAATAAGTGTCCTGGAATACCACTTTGTTCATCTCACCCCACTACTATTTAATCACTCTAAAGTGCTTACTGATTTCATGCAAATTCTTCAGCCAAGGGACTTCCCTGGTGGTGCAGTGGTTGAGAGTCCGCCTGCCGATGCAGGGGACACGGGTTCGTGCCCCGGTCTGGGAAGATCCCATGTGCCACGGCGCGGCTGGGCCCGTGAGCCATGGCCGCTGAGCCTACACGTCCGGAGCCTGTGCTCCGCAACAGGAGAGGCCACAGCAGTGGGAGGCCCGCGTACTGCAAAAAAAAAAAAAAAAATTCTTCAGCCAGCCAAACAATGACCCCAAGGACTTCCCTGGTGGCACGGTGGTTAAGAATCCGCCTGCCAATGCAGGGGACACGGGTTCAAGCTCTGGTCTGGGAAGATCCCACATGCTGCAGAACACCTAAGCCTGTGCGCCACAACTATTGAGCCTGCGCTCTAGAGCCCGCGAGCCACAACTACGGAGCCCGCGCGCCACAACTGCTGAAGCCCACACGCCTAGAGACCGTGCTCTGCAACAAGAGAAGCCACCGCAATGAGAAGCCGGTGCACCGCAAGGAAGAGTAGCCCCTGCTCGCCACAACTAGAGAAAGCCCATGCGTAGCAATGAAGACCCAAAGCAGCCAAAAATAAATAAATTTATGAAAATAAAATTTTAAATAAGTTAAAAAAAATGACCCCAACTTGCCTTCTCAATCCTAGTTCCCACCACTCTAATCTACATGCCCTGTGCTCCAAACAACAGGGCTGCCCACTGCTCCGTACACAAGCCCTTTACTCTTCTATCTCCATGCCTTTGCTAATACTGCTGCCACTATCAGACATGCCTATCCTCCCCCATCTCCAGCTATCAAAACCCTACCCATTGTTCAAGACCCTTCTCAGATGCCACTTTGACTATTAATCTTCTCCTGATCCCTAGAGCAAGACAGAAGCACAAACTCCTATAACATGTCACCACCACATCCTGCTACAACGTTTTGTTTATATCTTTCTCAGGACACTTTGATATCTAATAATAATAGCTAACATTTATGGTGTACTATTTATCAGGAACTTTTAAAAGTATTTTCCTATATTAACTCTCTTAATATTCATCATAACCCTAGGAGGTATCATCCCATTTTATAGCTGAAAAAACACAGTTATGTGGAGGTTAAATGACTATGTCATCTAACTTATGAAGACAGCAAGGTTTGTCCACCCAAGCAGTCTGTCTCCAGAAGCTACACTCTTAATTATGTGTTATACTGCCTCTCACTGCACATTATTTGTTTAGATGAAGGCCCTTAAGATCAGGCCCTGAGTCTAAGCATCTTTTGTATTCTCCTATCACCAAGCAGTGTCTTTGCAGAGACAGCTGATAAATAAATAAGGAATTAGCTTCCAATGGCCTGCTATTCCTTACCCATCCAATATGTCTACTTGTGTTTTTCTATCACAACCCATCCTATCTAGTCAAGTCACACTCTGTTCCACTCTCTTCATTATCCCACACCAGGATTTAGACTCCTACTATTTTAACTGACATTTAGGCAAGGTCTACTGTGAAGCAGGCATCGGGTACAGGTGTAGGTGAAACAAGGATAAATAAGCCATGGCTCCTGCGTTTAAAAAGCACAGTATTAAACTACAGAGTGAGAAACGAAGACTGTTTGGGGAAATAGAGGAAGTCATTCAAAGTGGCTTTTTGGAGAAAATGAAGCCTGAGTTTGTCTTAAAGGCTGAAAAAAAAGGGTCGCATGACGAGGGTGGGTAAGAGTCTAAAGCAGCATTCTAGGCAGCAGAAGCAAATGCAGAGCTCTCCAACATTTCCAATAATTTTGTATGACTGGAATTAAGGTGGCAGGGGTTCAGTGGTGGGTAAAGAGGTCACGATCACCAGTTTACTAAGTGACGCTAGGATTTTCCCTCCAGAAAGCAACAGGCTTCCCTTTAATAGATTTTAGGTAGGGGAATAATGATCAGCGATTTATTTAGAGAGATCACTCAGCACTACAGAGGACGGTTTGGAAGGTGGAGAAAATGGAATCAGGGAGGTGGATTATCAAACTGATGAGATCGGAACAGGTGATTGAAGTTGTGAAAGCCTCTCAAGACCCCCCCTATATGGAAAGACCTCTCTGATTACATTAGTTTCCACGGTCACCCTCCCACTCTACCTCCGCCCAAATTCCTGCAGCACTAGTGAAATCTTCGGCCCAAATGTTGGCACTTAATTGTCTTTTATTTTACTCCCTATTTGTTTCCTGTACATTACTCGAGACTCCCTAATTAAAACAGTACAATAAACGTTTACGTAATTGAGATGGCTCGTGACGTCGTCCAAGGCCAGGTAACGCGTTCTGTGTTACCTAGCGCCCCCGCCGCCCCGCTCCCACATGCTGGCTCAGCCCTCGGCCGCGGGGCGCAGTCAGGACCCATCTGCTGTGCAGAGTCCGGAGGGTTGACGGAGTCATTTATTTCACCCTCTGATCTAACTATCGCCTCCTCCCGAGACCTAGCAGGCGGCTCTCTCCAGAGTGGCTCAAGACGCCGAGCAGGGCTGTGAGACCCGCCACATTCACCAGAGGGCGCGTCTCCCCAGTTTCCTCGCTTAGAAAGGCCCTAAGGTTCCCGTTCTCAGGACGGAGCAAATGAACGCTGGTATATTTAGGCCCTCTGCGGTCGCCGTAGCCCCAGCCTGTCAACAGGAAGTAGAATTCTATTTGGGGCTCATTATTCGGGAGAGAAAGGCCAGGGATTCGAGGGAAACACGCCCACTGCGCTGCTGCGTAAGTTCTCAGGGAGTTTGGACTCCATCCCCACTCTTGTGCCTCCCTCGCCCGCTTCTGCCCCGGTTAACGTATCTTGCCCTGAGCCAGCTCCCTGTCTTAATACAGAAGCGTCACCGCGACCATGGCCGAATACTCCTACGTGAAGCCCACCAAACTCGTGCTCAAGGGAACCAAGGCCAAGAGGTAAACCGCGAGTTTGTGCGGGAGAATCTGCCCCTCTTTTCCGACAACCCTCCGCTCTCCTCTCCCTGCGGCTAGGCTGTGGAAGCCGCCGGGAGCTGTCATTCAGGCTCCCAGCCCTTGGGCCTGGCCTCCTGCCGAGATGGACTCAGTTCCCGGCGCGGGTGCGCAGACGCACCGCCAGAGTCTCGCCCTAGCTGGGCGGACCGATAGCCGAGGAGCCACAAGTTCGGGTCTCTTGATGAGCCCCCCCCCACCTCCAGATCTATGCTTGGTGGGTCTGTATTAGTGTGATAGTGTAGGTTATAACAGTAGCTTTCTTTATTAGGAATAATTATTTTCAACATTGTCTCCCTCCCACCTAGAAAAAATTAGCTTTTAATGCAATATGTAGATGTGGATTTTGAAAAGGATATGGGTTTGAACCTGGACTCCACTAAATACTAATTTTGTGATTTGTGGCAGGTACGTTAATATCTTTGAGCTTCCATTTATTCGTTTATTGGGAGAGATTAATGATACTCTAAAAGGATTATTATGAGGATTAAGTGAGATAATATGTACAGTAAGTAACTAGAGCCAAATACAAGGAAGAAGTTATAGTGGTGATTTATGAGTATTAGATTTTTAGGAAAAGATATCTGCCCACTCATACCTCCACCTCGTTTTTAACTGCTATATTTGCTCGGAGTTGATTATTCACAAAAATGTTGAGCATTTCATCCTGGTCTGATAGAGTTTTAGGTACGTTTATGAGAGACAGAAAGAAAGTGTCAAGGAGCAAACTGAAGCCACTGCACTTGAGAACTCTGCCTAGGGGTCTGGCATCAAGAATTTATCCTGAATACATGTGAAACTGTTACTGTCTGAATTCATAGGAGGGAGGGGAGAGTTAGCTTCTGAAAGCTTATTTTGTGATGAAAATACAAACAAGTGTGTCTTATAATCATTATAACTATCAATATAATTAACACATACATAGCACTTCCTATGTGCCAAGAACTGTTCTAAGTACTACATGTTAACTTTTTTTTAAAGTCACTCTGGGTTTTCTTTTAATTATTGAGATATAATACATATACTATAAAATTCACCCTTTTAAAGTAGAATTCAGTGCCTTTTAGGATATTCACAAGGTTCACCACTGTCAAGTTGCTGAACATTTTCATCATCTCAAAAAGAAACCCCACAATCATTAGCAGTCACTCCCCATTCTGCTCATCCCCTAATCCCAGGCAGCCACTAATCCACTTGTCTGTATCAGTTTGCCTCTTCTAAATATTTCATATAAATGGAATCATACAATATGTGGCCTTTTGTACCTGGCTTCTTTTCCTTAGGATAACATTCTCAAGGTTCATCTATGTTATATTAGTACTCATTCCTTTTATGGCTGAGTAATATTCCATTGTATGGATACAACACATTTTGTTTATCCATTCATCAGTTCATGGACATTTGAGTTTCCACTTTTTGGCACTTGTGAATGATGCTGCTATGAATATTCTTAATACAAGTTTCTGTGCAGACATATGTTTTCTTTTCTCTTGGGTGTATACCTAGGAGTAGAATTGTTAAGTCCTATGGTAACTCTGCATTTAACTTTTTGAGAACTCCAAACTCTTTTCTAAAGTGGCTGCACCATTTTACATTTTCATGAGCAATGTATGAAGATATGCATTTTCTTAATCCTCACAACAGCCTTAAGAGTTGCGTTAAATTATTATCCTCACTGTGTAGGTGGGGAAACTGACTTATTTTCCAAAAATCACAGAGCTAAGAAATGACAGAATCAGGCTTTTAAAAGGCAGTCTGGCTCCAGCGTCTGTTCTCTTAACTGTAACACAGTATGTACAGGATCAGAAGTGACTTCTCAGGATTAGAAGTAAGAGGGCATATCAATGTATATCATTGTAAATCAATAATTTATATATCAATGTACATCTTAAAAGAGTCTTCTAAGATTCCATCATATGACAGTATGCAAATCAATATATCTAAACTCATCTATATAAATTATCTCCTATAGTAAGAAGAAAAAGAGCAAAGAGAAGAAGAGGAAAAGAGAAGAAGATGAAGAAATTCAACTTGATATTGTTGGTGAGTCAGTTTTGTATACCTTATTCTGAGAAAAGTTAACATTGGTTGAGATCCCTTTAAAACTATTTTCCTAGTAGGGATAAGTAGTAAAAAGGAAGTAGAAGGAATTTATGACCGACTCATATTTGTCTTAAAGTGCTCAAATATTACTTATAGTTATAGATTGCTTTTATGCTCTAGCACAGTAGATGTCACTGCTGAGGCCTTTTCTTCATCATCAGGACAAAGCACAGGAGAGAGGAAACATGGTTCTCTGAATCATTACACTGCTTAATAACCCAGAGATTCTGATATATCATTTTAAAAAAGGCCTAATATAGATAAATATTATTTTTTATTTTATTTTATTTTTTGTGGTACGCGGGCCTCTCACTGTTGTGGCCTCTCCCGTTGCGGAGCACAGGCTCTGGACGCGCAGGCTCAGCGGCCATGGCTCACGGGCCCAGCCGCTCTGCGGCATGTGGGAACCTCCCGGACCGGGGCACAAACCCGTGTCCCCTGCATTGGCAGGCGGACTCTCAACCACTGCGCCACCAGGGAAGCCCAATAAATATTATTTAACCAAATACATTTTACAAATTATTTTCTCTTTCTCTCTTTTTTTTTCCTATTGATATCCAGTTGTCCCAGCATCACTGATAAATAGACTTTCCTTTCACCATTAAAGTGCTTTGGTATCTTTGTCAAGAATCAATTGACTTTATATGTGTTAAGTCTATTTCTGGACTCTGTTCCATCGATTTGTCTACTGTTCTAGTGATATATTTGTCTTGATTACTGTCATTTCATAAAGTCTTGAAATTAGGTTGTGTGAATCTCCCAACTTTATACTTCTTCTTTATACTTCTATACTTCTTTATACTCTTCTAGATCCTTTGCGTTTCCATATAAATTTTACAATTTATTATTTTCTACCATAAATCCTGTTGGATTTTCTGGGAGAATTATATTGAATCTAGGTCATTTGGGGAGAATCAACATTAAGTGTACTTGGTCAAAATGGCACAGAACATGTAAAATACAAATAATTTAAAATCATTAACTATTACATTTTTAAGAAAGTTTTAATGATCATAGGATGCTGATAATGATTCTAGGTAAAGCATTTTTTTTTTTTTTTACTGAAAACAATTATCGCTATAAGTCAGAAATAAATTATGTAAAGCTCTCACTAAATTATTTTAATTGTGGTAAAATATACATAACAAAATTTATCACTTTAGCCATTTTTAAATGTACAATTCAATGTCATTAAGTGCATTCACATTGTTATACAGCCATCACCACCATCCGTCTCCAGAATTGTTTTCAGCTTGCAAAACTGAAACCTTGCACCTATTAAATTATAAATGCCCATTCCTTACTCCCCCCTAGTCCCTGGCAACCTCCATTCTATTTTCTGTCTCTCTATTTTCTGTCTCTATGAATTCAACTACTCTAAGTACCTCAGAAGGGTGGAATCATACAGTATTTGTCCTTTTATGACTGTCTTACTTTGCATAATGTCTTCAGGGTTCATCCATGTTGTAGCATGTGTCAGAATTGCCTTCCTTTTTAAGGCTGAATAATATTCCTTTGTATGTATATACCACATTTGTTTATCCATTCATCTATCAATGAAAACATGGGTTGCTTCTACCTTTTGCCTGTGAACATGGTTGTATAGATATCTCTTCAAGACTCTGCTTTCATTTCTTCTTGGTATAGACCCAGAAATGGAATTGCTGGATCATATACAGTAATTCTATTTGAAATTTTGTGAGAAACCACCATACCATCACATTCCCACCAGCAGTGCACAAGAGTTCCAGTTTCTCCACATCCTCATGAACACTTGTTATTTTCTGTTTTTTTTGATAATAGCCATCCTAATGGGTATGAAGTGGTATCCCATTATGGTTTTGGTTTGCATTTTCCTAATGATTAGTAATGTTGAGCATCTTTTCATGTGGTTATTGGCCATCTGCATATCTTCTTTGGAGAAATGCCTATTCAAGTCCTTTGCCCATCATTTGAATTGGGTTGCTTTTCTTGTGGTTGCTGAGTTTTAAGAGTTCTCTACATATCCTGGATATTTATTCCTTATCAAATACGTGATGTACAAATATTTTCTGGTTGTCTTTTTACTCTATTGATAGTGTCCTTTAATGCACAAAAATTTTTCATTTTGATGAAGTCCAGTTTGTCTGTTTATTCTTTTGTTGTTTGTACCTTTGATGTCATATCCAAGAAATCATTGCCAAATCCAGTGTCATGAGGCTTCTCCCATATGCTTTCTTCTTAGAGTTTTATCTTGATAGTTTCAGCTCTTACATGTAGGTCTTTGATGCATTTTGAGTTAGTATGTGTATATTATATTAGGTAAGGTCCAGCTTCATTTAAGCTAAACTTTTACTAATTTTTTATTAGTTATGAGAAGCCTGACCTGTTTAGCTGAATAGATAATTTTGTACAGTGTGATTAACTCAATTTTTATTATGGAAAATTTTCAAACTAATACATAAGTAGAGAAAAGAATGTAATGAATCTTCCATGAATATAATGAATCACTGAGCTTTAGTAATAATCAATATTTTAACAGTCTTGTTTGATTTACACACATGCCCACTGTGAGATAATCTCTCATACATTTTTCTGGAGAATTTTAAAATAAATAACAGATACTAAGTCATTATAAATGTGCATTTCTTACAAGGTCAGTCTCTCTCTCTCTTTTCTTCCTTCTGTTTTGCTCTTTCTTTTAATACATAACACTATCTCATTATCAGACCCAACAAAAATTGGATACAATTTAGGTTTGTACTCAACAGTGAAAAGCTTTTCCTCTAAGATCAGGAACAAGACAAGGATGCCCACACTTGCCACTTTTATTCAAGATAGTATTGGAAGTCCTACAGAGCAATTAGGCAAGAAAAAGAAATCCAAATCAGAAAGGAAGAAGTAAAAATGTCATTATTTGCAGATGACAGGATATTATATATAGAAAACCCTAAAGACTCCACCAAAAAACTGTTAGAACTGATCAACGAATTCAGTAAAGTTGCAGAATACAAAATGAATATACAAAAATTTGTTGCATTTAGTATACATTAATAATGAACTATCAGAAAGCGAAATTCACAGTCCCATTTACAACTGCATCAAAAAGAATAAAATACCTAGGAATAAATTAACAAAGGAGGTGAAAGACCTATACACTGAAAACTATAAGACATTAATGACAGAAATTGAAGAAGACATGTAGAAAAGATATTCCATGGTCATGGAATGGAAGAATTAATATTGTTAAAATGTCTAAACTAACCCCAAAGCAATCTACAGATTCAGTGAAATTCCTATCAAAATTCCAGTGGCATTTTTCACAGAAGTAGAACAAACAGTCCTAAAATTTATATGTACCACAAAAGACCCCAAATAATCAAAGCGATATAGAGAAAGAAGAACAAGGCTGGTGGTATCACACTTCCTGATTTCAAAGTATATTATAAAGCTAAAGTAATCAAAACAGTATGGTACTGACATAAAAACAAACACATAGATCAATGGAGCCAGATAGAGAGCCCAGAAATAAACCCATGCATATTCCAGGAATATACAATGAGGAAAGGACAGTCTTTTCAATAAATGATGTTGGGAAAACTGGACTGCTATCTTGTACCATACACAAAAATTAACTCAAAATGAATTAAATGTTTAAATGTAAGACCTGAAACCATAAAACTCCTAGAAGGAAAATATACGTAATAAGCTCCCTGACCTCAGTCTTAGCAATTGTAATTATAATCTGGAGGGATACATAAGAAACAGGTTGCAGTAGTCATTGCCTCTGTAAACCAGTCGTGGATGACTGGAGGCTGATATGAGAGAGTCTGTTCTCTATATATCATTTTGTACCTTCATGTGTACTGCTATTTTACATTTTAAAAGAACCTAATCTTGACAGTGGTGGTAGTAACCTAGATCTACATACCTGCATAGAAACATACAAGTGAGTGTGTGTAAAAGTGATGAAATCTGAATAAGTTTCATGGATTGTATCAGTTTTATGGATTTGGTTTTGATACTGACTATAGTTATGCAAGATGTTAGCCATTGGGAGAAAGTGATTAAAAGGTATATGAGATCTCCCTGTATTATTCTTACAACTACAAAATAAAAATTTTAAATATGTTATAATGACAACAGCAACAAGTAAGAACCTTCTGTCAAATCCAGAATATAAATTTAAATTACTGATTTTATTTTTTAGGAATCTGGTGGACAGTAACAAACTTTGGTGAAATTTCAGGAACCATAGCGATTGAAATGGATAAAGGAACCTACATACATGCACTTGACAATGGACTTTTTACACTGGGAGCTCCACATAAAGAAGGTTTGTGTCTGGTAGAAGCAATGGAAGGGAAAAGGCTACAGTATATATTTTATAACATTCACTCACTTAGGCCAAATTCTAACAAATCTCGAATATATTCCAAAGGAATGAATCCATTGATTTGACTCTTCCATTTTTTTTCCTTCTTCACTATTTACCAGTTATTGGCAACTCCCTCTTTCCAGTATAAGCATTTGAAAACATTCTGTATAGTTCCAGAAGAGTATCCATGGGAATCAAAAACAATATGAATAATTGAAATAATAAGTAGAAAGAAAAAGAAAACCTGGTTGAGTCAAAGGTTTGAATTCCTTTATTCTTTAGACCTTTTGCCAAAACTAATCTGGAGCATTAAATAACTGTTAATAATTTAAAGTTTTCTCATTCCTTTTAGCCCATGGGAAGAAGCACTAATGAGATACGAAGAAATTAGAAGATTAAAAGGCAGTAGCTTTTTGTCTGAATGGCCATCCCTTGAATAACTTAAAGCATGTAGCTTTTTAAATATTAATTGCTTATTTGTCTATGTGCTAACTGCATTTTAAAATACAAAGAGATAGTATCTTGGAAGTGACTAAATAAGCATCATGCTGACCTATCTTGTTAAGTATGTAAAACTAAACATGAGTTATATAGAAGATAAAGTAACTCTTGATACTATGAATACTGTATTATAATTACATCATAATATAATATTCTTATGTTTGTTTTTAAAAGAGCTACTTCTTTCAAGCTAAAGAGTATCTTTATATTTATAAGAAATGTCAAATTTATTTCAAATTGTTTTTTCTCCTGTAGTTGATGAGGGTCCTAGTCCTCCAGAGCAGTTTACAGCTGTCAAATTGTCTGATTCCAGGTAAGCTTGAGTTGAACTATAATTAATACATTGTAATACAATATGATACATTGTAATGGAATATTATATATCGATTAAAAGTAGTGTTTTTGAAGAATAATGAATTTGGAAAATGTTTGCTATATAAGGTATTATATAATACTTGTATTAAGAAAGTAGAATATTAAATTGTATACATAGAACTACATTGTCCAGTACGGTAGCCACTAGCCACACATGGCTTTTGAACATTTGGACTGTGGTTAGTCTTGAATTTTTATACACACACATACTATTTTTATGTTCCATATTTAATTTCCTTTCTCTCCGTTTTTAACATTGATCTATTTTATTGATCTGAAGAATTGCCCTGAAATCTGGCTATGGAAAATACCTAGGTATAAATTCAGATGGACTTGTTGTTGGGCGTTCAGATGCAATTGGACCAAGAGAACAATGGGAACCAGTCTTTCAAGATGTAAGTACTCTTATTGTTTATAAAAGTTCCTTGTCAGTGAATGGGAAAGTCTCTAACATTCACTGAGAACATATGTTCAAAAAAACCAAAAAAAGTAGACTGCAATAATGCATTAAATTTTTTAAAACCAACATGAATTCATAACCTTAAAAAGAGCTAAAAAAATAGTGCAACACAGGGGAAAAAAAAATCAACAAAGTGAAAAGACAAGCTATGGATTGGGAAAAGTATTTGCAAACCATATATCTGACAAGGTGTTAATGTCCAAATTATATAAGAAACTCATTCAATAGCAAAAGAAAGAAAAATTTAAAAATGGGCAAAGAAACTGAATAGATATTTTTCATTATATCAACAGAAAACACCAACATAGGGAGGGTGGGAGGGAGGGAGACGCAAGAGGGAAGAGATATGGGAACATATGTATATGTATAACTGATTCACTTTGTTATAAAGCAGAAACTAACACACCATTGTAAAGCAATTATACCCCAATAAAGATGTTAAAAAAAAAAACAAAACAAACAAACAAACAAAAAAAAACACCAACATATGATAAGGTCAGGATGATAAGTCAGATACTACCAGTTATACAGAATTTGAGGGATGTTCATTTCACTTTATTTTTGGGAAAAACACTAAGTTTTAAAATTTTAAATTTAAATGAAAGAAAGACGTAAAAGTCCCTCATGTAACAAGTAAAACTTTGTTACAAAAAGGTACTCAGCAGAAAGATCAGCAGCACATATTTAAATCACCTTAGACTATACAGCCACATCCAAGCTTACCAAAAGTCATCCAGGTGACAGAAAACCGAGCCCTTACCACCTCAAATAAGAAACTAAGTCAAATCCATGTTATTAGCACTTTTGTAACTGGATATGATAGAAGATTTAATTCTTCCTACACCCAGAAGTCCCTCAGACATTGATTCTTAAAGTTCTGAGCAATAAATTCAAAGGCATCGAAGGCTAGCTTTTATGAGATATATTTTCTCTGCGTTTTTTTTTTATTTTATTGAAGTATAGTTGATTATACTTCAACTATGATATGTTTTTATATTTTCTAATTATGGAGAAAAATTTAAAACACTACTATTATAATTTTTTTTGTCTTTAAAGCTAACTTTTTAAAACACTAAATCAGTCATATCCTCAATAAATCTCTGAGGCCAAGGGAAATAATTCTATTCCATACAGTTAGAATTTAGTCCTACTAATAGAATATACTAAAAATATTTAATGTGGTTATCTTTGAGTAGTAAGATTATAGGTGATTTTGGTTTTCTTTTCTGTATGTTTTTTTTTTTTCCAAGTTTTCTTCACATTATTTTTCCTGATTACTTTTAGACATGGGAAAAATTCAATTTAGTCTCAAGACTTAAGAATTTTTTTCACAGGTATTCTCATAACTTATTTCTTATTATTTTGTTCATTTAGGGGAAAATGGCTTTACTGGCCTCAAATAGCTGCTTTATTAGATGCAATGAAGCAGGTGATATAGAAGCAAAAAGTAAAACGGCAGGAGAAGAAGAAATGATAAAGGTAATCATGAGACTTTTCTGTAGACTAATACATGTCACATGTATGATGTGACTGCTTCTCTTTAAAATGTTGTAATCTGATCCAGATTCGCTGTGTGTAATGCATTAGTGAGGGCCAGAGTGGAAGGCTTAAAGAAACGAGGGAAAAAAGCCTTTTGTAAGGTGGCTTTAATCCTTATAAATAAAGCATTAAAATCCATGTTACATTTTCTCCACTATCAGCATAATTTAAACACATCTATCAAGTATCTGCATATGTTTTGTTTTAAATTCTGTGTCATATATTTGATTTTATTTTTAAAATGTTCTCGATTTTCATAATCCTCAGTTTTACAGTCTTACAGTATTCTTTTTACCTTGAAAAATATCACTAATCTTTTTAAACAAGAATATTAATACCAGTAACTCTTCATTTCATTATTTGGAGTTGACTGATGGGGAAAAAAATACCATTCTAGACAGCTCAGGAATTAGAAGTTTCGGTCTATGTTCCATAGTTTTCTCAAAAGTCATTTTCACTGCCAAAATCTCAAAAAATTTAAATCTAAAACCTAGATATTCTTGTTATATTTTAAAAAGTATTAGTCATAATATTTTTCAATTATATAAACAAAACTACAGCAAGTAGCTGCAGGTACTCTGCTGAGTGAGGCTTTACAGAGGAGGAAACAACCTTTGACCTTCCCTACATCCTCACTGTTTTGATCAGTCACTTCATGAAGTCACACAGATAAAGTGGAGACAGGATGTGTACCCAGGCCCAACTGACTCTAGAAATTACGTTCCACATCACACTGCTTCTCAGGAAGCAGTCATTAGAAAAATGCTGGTGGATTTCTGACTCACCTATTTTTAATTTTATTTATATTTAATATTATTGTATCGTGCTTGAAGTGTTTTTCATCTGGATTACATTATAAAAGTATGATTATTAAAGACAAGCAGTACAAATGTATGTGCAGTACTTTGCACATCTACAGAAATAAAAAAACACTGTGTTATATTTATCAATAATTACAACCGTTTTTATATGAAGTACCTGTCAGATTTCCCTGGGTCTGTCTGGTTAGTCAGGTACCTGAAAGCTCTGAGCAATGATAATCCAGGACTCTTTCCACCTTGCCTTTTACATTGCAGGCTCTGCTAGTCCATGTCAGCATCCACCTTTATAGCCTAGCCTTATCTACCAGAACACATTCCCTCCTGCCGAAAGCAGTATTGTGTCACAGACCTGGCCCAGAATTTCCCCAGGTCTTCTAGGACTCCTCCAGCCAAAACTGTCACACACATATTATTTGCACATGCCTATTGCTCACCAGTTTCTAAGCAATCTTGGAATTATGCTCTAAGGCACAGAGATCCCTTTCCAATGTGGGTCCTTTGGGTTGCAAATTGCCAGTTTCATGGCCCTGAATTCTGTCCTCTTCTTACCCCCCTCAGTTGATCCTAATTGCTGTATCTGTATCAATTAATTTATGGAATGTGATAGTAAGTATCTGTCAAAACTGATGAAAGTATAAGGAGGATTTAAAAGGGATAGATTCCAATTAGATGAAAACAAATTGTGTTATGTTAAAAGTTTTAATGTGTTGGTAATATCTTATGCATAGTAAAATAGCTACTATCTTAAACTTTCAGTGTATAAAATGAACACTAAATTGCAGGATAATTTGATCCTACTGTATTTACTTTTGCAGCCAAAATTAAATTAGTTAAATTATTGCCTAATTGGCTTAGTGGGATCTGATCTGTAAAATGCTTTTCAAATAAGTTTCTCTTCAGTGTTTCTGATGTAAGGGCTCTAAAGAAACGTATAATAGCAATTATTTAGATAAATTATATATATAAATAAAAACACATATCTAGAATCTGTCTTTTTCTGAATCTAATTGCTAAGTTAACTGTTTTCTTCTTTTGCGTAAGAAATCACCTAGAATGTTCTTCTGTAATAAGTAAGGTGGAGCAGGGGGAAGATAAATGTGTAACCTGTTGGGTTCTCATCTCCAATATCCAGATTAGATCCTGTGCTGAAAGAGAAACTAAGAAAAAAGATGATATTCCAGAAGAAGACAAAGGAAATGTCAAACAGTGTGAAATCAATTATGTGTACGTATATTTTTTCCTTTCAGAACTGTAGATTTGGCAGTGAGATGCTTCTCAAGGCACCTAAAATAAAATAACCTGAAGGACAAGCAGAGACAACATACTGTAGACTCTAGGACAGAGCACTAAACCGAATGCTTCTCTTAGGCTTCAGTTTTTGTAATTATCGTCCTGCTAGCTTTCAATGCTCAAATCACTTGAGTTAATTTATTCTCCCTACTCTATAGAGTGTCTGTCATTGTCAGTACATAATGCCAACCAAATGCTTCCAGGACACAGGAGACTCCAGCCAATATTCCAAATCTTGAATTTGTAGAGCTATCCAAACAACTGCCTCTTTGATGGTGGGGTACTAAAGTCATTTTTGTTGTTGAAAAGTTGTATATTATTTAAGAAAAAGGTTTTTTTAAATAAAAAACTTTTAAAAATATTTTAAGCTCATCAGTAAACATGTATAATCAAAGTTTGAGATATTTTTCAAGAAAGATATTTTCTTAACAGAAAGAAATTCCAGAGCTTCCAAGACCACAAACTTAAAATAAGTAAAGAAGACAGTAAAATTCTTAAAAAGGCCCGGAAAGATGGATTTTTGCATGAAACACTTCTGGACAGGTAGGCATATTTTTAATCATTTCCAACTATTTTCAGTGGCCAATAGAAGTAGTGTATATAAACCCATGTTCTTTTTTAATTACTGTAATTTTCAAATTTTTGTCTTTATTTTTAATTTTTGAATGTGGTGGTATTACCTTAAAAGGACATCATAAGTCTGGGAAAAGATCACCAAGAAAGAATATCTGGAAATAGCCAGATTCCAAGTGCTTATATATTTTATTGCAAGAAATTCAGGTCTGACTGAAACTGTTTCATAAATTTATTTACCATCAACTTTTTATAACTATCAGAACCAGGGCTAGAAAGAAGTTCTTTGACTAATTTCAAAATTCAGTGAGTTCTGTTAAAGTAGTGCAGCTTTCCAAAAATGAGATAAAAATCAGTTTAAAAATTTCTAAGTATAAAATTGAATAACAAAATTGAAGCACTTTCATTAAGTTGAATTCAGATGTGTGCAGGATATTTATCATAGCACATTATTAATATTTATTTATTAGTATTCCTATTTAGGTAAGTAGTGTCCTAGATTTACAACATTTAAAAAATGCTTAGGGCTTCCCTGGTGGCGCAGTGGTTGAGAGTCCGCCTGCCGATGCAGGGGACACGGGTTCGTGCCCCGGTCCGGGAGGATCCCACATGCTGCGGAGTGGCTGGGCCCGTGAGCCATGGCCGCTGGGCCTGCATGTCCGGAGCCTGTGCTCCGCAAGGGGAGAGGCTACAACAGTGAGAGGCCCGTGTATCACAAAAAAAAGAAAAAAAAAAGAGTAAGGCCTGTGTCCTCTAACTTTTATCACTTATGAAAATACAACATTGCCACCTTGTTAAATAGAAGCTTAGAGCATGCTTAAATTCAGAGGCAATTAAAATCGCTGTTATGGATTTAAAAAGCCCTCAAGCAACATGAGTTAAAGATCAGGAAAAGATTTTTTTTGTAAGAATAAAATCCATGTAGTATGAAACATAAAATTGAAAAGTAAAATTTTAATTAAACTATTTTAATATAGGCAGTGTGGTAATATAATAACCAAAATTGAGAGCACAATTTCTGAGCATGAGTTTATGTTTAGTAGCAGTTGGCTATATATGACATGTTTCTACATAGATTAATTTTTATTATTTGTTTTTGTTTAAACAGGAGAGCCAAATTGAAAGCTGATAGATATTGCAAATGACCAGGATTTTTGTTTCTGTCTTCTTTTTTTCTGAATAAAAAAATCATTGGAAGTGTTTTAACAGAATTATTGGGCTGTTATGGAATTACTGCTGAACCAGTTGCTAGATTGAACCAAGACTAATCAAGTTTAATTGAGATTCTCCATGGATGTACTTTTTTAGTCAACTGCAGTGTTTCACATGGAAATGAAACTTAGAGTACACACTTAAAGTACCACAGAATTCTCTTCTTTTCTGGATTTCCTGTCATAAAGCATGAAGTGCTACTCTGTGAAACTGATGCTTCTTGTGCAGCTTGTGGAAGCTGTCTTATTGCTTTACAGTCTTACTTTGCATTACTCAGTACAATAGATGCCTAATCAGTACCTTTAAAAGGAAATTAGAAACTCCCAGTCCAATCAGTCAGCAAGGCTTTGATTCTACCTCTTAAATGTTGCCCAAATCACACACAAGCCAAACAAATATCAGGACAAGGGGACTGCACAGAGAGAAAGAAATCGGGTATTAAGCAGTGGGATGGGAACAGGAAACATTTTACAAAAGAGCGAGTAGGTTCAGAACAGAGGCTAAGAGTAAAATTGGGGAAATTCCCTACTTAGGACAGTTTAACCACAATGGATATGTATTTATATAATGCTTTCATCCTCACGTGTGGGATGGGATGGGAGCTATTAAAGAGGCTCAGACACTAAGCATTGCTGAGGTCTGCTATGCTGAGACAGTTTTATTCCTAGCCTGTCTCTTTCTGAGTTCCTGAAAACAGTATTCAGGAGCCTGTGCTCCGCAACGGGAGAGGCCACAACAGTGAGAGGCCCGCGTACCACAAAAAAAAAAAAAGAATCGCCTAGGGTACCTGTAGATTTCCAAGACCCATCCTTAGAGGTACAGGCTTAGCATAACTAGGATTAGTCCCCAAAACTGACATTTAACAAGCACTCCAGGTAACTCGGAAGCAAGTGATCTGAACCACACTTTGAGAAACACTACCCTCAAGAGACTGAAGTCTTATTTCCAACGGTAGCCTGGTACCAAAGACCATCTGCCGGCCAACTGATTTCCCTGGAACAAACATTCTGTCTGCCTGAATTTTTGAACGGAGTATATTCCTGTACTCCTTGTCACCATGCTCACCCTCATGTTCACCCAGTTCTTGCCCCCATTTGAGAGAGCAGGACTAATTACAGGTCCTGGCAACTGGAGGATACAGATTAAAAATAGGCATCGCCTGCCCTCATGGAGTTTATACACTAGTGAAGGAGGACAACAAATGAATAAAAATTGCAGGTAATAGGTGAGTGTTCCTTCCCTGTTTCCAGCATTGCACTTTATAGAACCCCCATTATGCAATGAAGTTAGTCTGGGAGAGTGGCAGAGATCAAGAATGAATGTTTTTACATATAGTCATGTGGTGCACATTTTTCCATCTTGTGCATGAGCCGTTATCATGAGGAATTTTGGTTAAGGCACTATCAAAATCAAGATACATTCTGATCAAACATTCCCCTGATTTACTAGTTTAGTAACCTTATCAAAAGGAAGGTTATATACAATAAAAGCACAAACAAAAAGCTCCCCACACCCAATTTTGACTGCTCACGCATTTTCAGATTAGATCATTTTGATTTTTCTATCTTCAAGTTCACTGACTTTCTCTTATCTCTAAACTGCTATTAAACCCAACTGATGATTTTTTAATCTCAGACACTATTTTTCACTTCTAGAATCCATTTGATCTTGTGGTTATTGCTACTGTTGTTATAATTTCTTTTTCTCTGCTGAAATTTCTTATCCATTCATTAAAAGTCTTTTTTTGGTGTTTTTGTTGTTAGGCAGAATTATAATAGCTACCTTAAAAATCCTTGTCTTCTAATTCCAACATCTGGGTCATCTCAGGATGTCACCACTGATTGCCTTTTCTTTTTAGTATGTTTCTTCATACTGTATCCTGGACATTGTGAATAATACATTATAGAAACTGTGGATTCTGTTTTGTCCTTCTGAAGAATCTTTGTTGTTTAGTAGGCAGTTAATATGATTGACCTCAAGCTCCAAATTCTATCTCCCCACAGTGGGCTACAGCTGAAATATCCTTTCAGTTCTTTCAGTTTTAGCTGGGCTGCTTGAAGTCTGCCCCAAAGATTTGGAGTTCTGAGATCAGTGAGAGATTTAGGCAGTATGGCTACTCTCTGTGGCTTTCTTCTTTTTTCAGGATTTCCTCCTCACTTTCTAGACTCTGGTTACTTGAACTCTGTCCTCAGATTCCTCAACTACTAATACTAAAAGTTTCTATATGAGTTTTAATGGCACTGCCTGGGGCCTGCCCTAAGTTGAAAAAATGTTGAAAATATGATTCCCTTCTTACTAGAATTAACTCCCCTCAAGTTTCTGCGTACTTTTGGTCACTCTCCATTACCTTTAGATAATTTTTAATATTTTGTCCAAAGTTTAATTTTTGCGTGTGTGAGAGGGTTAGTCTAGTCAAGCTACTCCACCATGACATGCTCGAACTCTTACTTTTTCCTTGCCCTCTTCCCAAATTAAGGACCTGTCTGGACTTTCCTAGATACAGATACAAAACTCACCAACATCCTACAGAAATAAGTTAATAAAGAAATCATTAAAATCAATGAATACATTCATACATCTTAAAATAGGCCTGAATTCCTAAAATGGACTCAGCATACCAGATGACCCAGTACCCACCCAAATGCTACGGAGTTCCTGGGTCAGCTCTAGTGTAGAGCTAATCAGGGCATGGGTTCAACTCCTTATTGTAGGAATTATATTTACTCAGTTATTCTAAACTCTTATAACACAGAAGAATATATTAAAATATGCTAGCTTAACATCATATTTTATTAACCAAATTATTATGACATGATAGCTTTCATAACGGGTGAAAAACATCAAAAATTACTTTTCAAGATATTGTTCTTTTATGGTATTATTATCATCAATATTAGCCTAAGGAGATTAATGCAGGTAACCTCTGTGATAATTTTTTCAAGCTCACTCATCTTGAAATCCATTTCATTTAATTAAAAGATTAGAAACAAAATGAGAAAAAGAACAATTTCATACCTTTACTTCCCTTTTCCTCACCCACCTATTAGTTTAAAGGCTTTTTTTTAATGCATATTTTATTAAGTGAACTGGATGGTGTTAAGGCAGGTTTTGCTTTATGACATTTCCTGTGTACTTTACCCCAGGAAAATCTCTGGCACTATTTGATGTATTTCTGTTTAATTTTTTGCCACTGGGCTACTTAAAACATTACAGAGGCTTATTTTCCAAGATGGAGAAAAAACAAGCCTTCTTTCCATTTGGCCTTGTGTTTCAACCCTGCCTTTGTATTTCATTAAAAAAAAAAACAGATTTTCTTTTCAGACTGCACAGCAAGGACTTATAAATTAAAATCTGCAGGTGTTCTTCTTACAGTGTTCTGCAAACCTAATGAGGTTCTGCAATCCTGTTAGTGCTGCTAGTAGAGAAAAAGGGGCATAGCACTACTTATTAGTGTTTATTTTTCCATCATGCTATTTCCTAATTCTGGTCCTTAGATACTAAGTGGAATCGTAAGGAAGAGAACAAAGAAAACAGAGCATGTCTCTTTACTCCTTTAGAAAGGTGTAAATGTAAATATAAATAGACTCCAAGGTAAGGAATCAAGTCATGACTTCTAACCTTAGTTCCCTAACCACACCACCTGACAAAATTAAGTTGTATAGTTGTAGTCATTCACATGGGGGGAAAATAGGCAATGTCTTCTCATGTCTTATTTTTTCTTTATTATCCCTTATGCTTGTGTAAGTACTATTCCCTGTTTGTTTTTTCTTTATCCTGCTAAATATAATCCCCCAAGGCTTTTTGTTTGTTTGTTTTGTTTGTTTTTTTACCTGATACCAGAAAAAAACCAGGGAAAACTTAAAATTAAGATAATAGTTTAGCAGGCCACCAGCATTCATACAGTCTGATGCTACCTGTGCATGCAAAATGGCTTTCTAAAGTGTGGTGACTTGTCTGGAAATCGCCAGTGGACCTCAGACCAATCTAGGCTGTCGTGCAGCTCCTCAGCCCTAAATCCTAGTATAGATCAGCTTTAAAGCAGAGCAGCAGGAATTGTTTAAATATATCCCTTCCTACTGTTGTTCAGGAAAATAATTTTTCCCCAAATTCCTACAGATACAGAACCTTCTTGTATGCTCCCTTGTTTTTCATTTTTAGCCCAAAAATCCTCTCTAGAAGCCCTTCTGTACATCCATCACTGCCTCTTCAACCTCTCCCACCTCTCCACCTATGATTACCAACTCTTCTTTTTCCATGTTCCTTTTACTGCCATAGCCTCATTTCACACCAGTGTGCCCTTTCCATAATGTAGAAAAATGGACGAAAACTTAAGCATTTAGCAGAAGGTAAACAAAAATTTCTAATAGACAAATTTCCTCTTGACTCTCCCATGAAAATGCCCCTTCTGACTTTTTCCACGCTGAATTCAGCTCTCATCCCAGTGCACCCAGTTAGAGAATCATATACTAGAGCCCAAGTACCAGTTTTGAAGCTTCTCATTACCCCTCTCCATCAACTCAGGCCTTGTAGCACATACCATCCACACCCATTACCAATGCAGTTCTACACTGCTGTACATCAGGGTCCTCGACCCACACGGAACCTAGTTCCCGGTCTTTCTCTTCACTGAGCCTCCCATCCTCTGTTTCACTGACTTCAGCATTGACACTCTCACGACGATTCATTCCAAAGATTCTGTCGACTCAGCTCAGCTGATCTTTTGCTCCACCTTAAATTATCTACAGACCAGCAAGGTTAAACACTGCTTCTGCTACACCTTCATCCTGCATTGGAAATCCTTATCTCTAACTCTGAATGACACTCCAGGAGCATGACTGTTCATTCTTTTACCAAGTACACTTTTCATTTTTAAAAGTTTTGAAATATACCTTCTCAGTTCCAAGCCCTCTCTTACTATTAGATTTAATTTTCTTGCAGTTAGTGTTTTATTTCTAAACCTAATAAATGATTTGCTTTTTAATACATTATTTTATAGTTACTGAATTCATAGAATATAAAGTATCATTTTTCAATCCAATACTAATATTTTCTTACAACAAAGAAACATATAACAAATATATTACCTCTAAGAAATTCCACATCTTGCCCAATTCCAACTGTAATCAGGACCCTCAGTTTTCTCTTTAATATTAGAAAATTACTAATCAATTCACCATGTGTAAATAAGAAGTGAATAAAAAGTCATTTTATAGGTCTAAGAACACATTTACTATTTTTCCTTCTGCTTTCTGCCTCCCCCCACTATTCTAATGCATACCCAGGAGTTGGGGGGGTATGGTGCTAATAGACCTACCATTAACTACACAGAGTCACAAAATAATCAGTACTAAACGCACTGACTTCTTTCTTCTTTCTTGGGATTTCTCATCTCACTCATATCAAACCCAGGAGAAGTGGGGTAGTTTCACCATGATTTTACAAAACCAGGGCTTGCATTTTCAGTAATATAGCAGATTAGACACCATGAATGGCACTCCTTATTAAAACAACTAATACACTGGGTGAAATATTTTAAATATCTTTTAAAACACCACTCATCCACACAAAAGAAAGGAAGCTACAGATATCAAACAAAGGGAAAACAGTAACCCACAGAGATGAATGAGGACCAAACCTCACTCTCACCTGGAAGTTTCTTCCAAATCCTGGAGACTGAGCTTTTGCTTTGACAAGTGTCCAAGATATGGGAGGTAGGAGCCTGGACTCACCCAGGAGGGAATCTATGACTATAAAGGGCTATGCCTTCAAGGGTAACAGTGCATGAGAAATAAATCTTATTGCACAGAGGTGGGTGACAAAGAAAGTTTTTCTTTTGTTTGGCACTGAGTAGAAGGAAAGGAAAAAAATAAAAATACACAGAGAAACAAAGAACCATTCATGAGAATCAGGAGAAGCAAAAACAAAAATTAATCATCAAATGTATAATATTAAATAACTATACTTGACATGTTTAAAGAAATAAAACTTATTTCTGGGATATAAGCAGGAAATAAGAGATTATGGGACTTCCCTGGTGGCGCAGTGGTTGAGAATCCGCCTGCCAATGCAGGGACACAAGTTCGATCCCTGGTCCGGGAAGAACCCACATACTGCGGAGCAACTAAGCCCGTATGCCACAACTACTGAGGCTGCGCTCTACAGCCCGCGAGCCATAACTACTGAGCCCCCGTGCCACGGCTACTGAAGCCCATGTGCCTAGAGCCCATGCTCCACAACAAGAGAAACCACCACAACGAGAAGCCCATGCAGTGCAACGAAGAGTAGCCCCTGCTCGCCACAACTAGAGAAAGCCTGTGTGCAGCAACAAAGACCCAACACAGCCAAAAAATAAATTAATTTTAAAAAAACCCTCATTAAAAAAGTTTATAAAAAGACTAAGAAGATTTGAAACAAGAACTTAATAAAAATAAGAACTTAAAAAAATTAAAAACATAATTAAAAATTCAGTGGATGGATTAAACATCAGATTAAACAAAAGCAAAGAAAAAAATAATGAGCCAGAATATAACTGAGTAATTGATCCCAAATACGGCTCACAGAGACAAGGAGATAGAATATACAATGAAATAAAGATCGAGAGACACAGAACATGATGAGAATGTCTAATATATGCCTACTTCAGGTACAAAAAGGAGGTAATAAAAAGAATGAGAAAGAGATAATAGACATAACAACTGAGAACTTTTCAGACATCATATCTTGGCATACCAGTGAATCCCAAACATGATAAATAAAGATACACACCTAAACACATTACGGTGAAAATACAGAATTACAGAGAAAAAAGTTTCATCTTAAAAGCAGCTGGAAAGAAAAGAGTGATCACTCCAAAACTTCAGCAATTCAGCTGATGGCTAGCTTCTCACTAGCAGATATGAAGCCAGAAAACAGCAGAGGAGTATTTTCCATGAGCTGAGAGAAAAAAATTGTCAACCTAGAATACTATAATCTATGAAACTATCTTTCAAGAATAAGAGAAAAGCACTAAAGCAGAATAAAGACACTGTCAACATAAAAATTGAGAGCATTTATCACCATTAGATGACCATTAAGAGAAGTCTAGGTAGAACAAAAATGATCCCAGAGGGAAGGTCAGAGGTATAATAAGAAATGTGAAGCAAATATACTGAAGATAATAATGAGTAAAGTATTTATAAGATATGAAAAACAATTGTGAATGAATCAAAAAAAAAAGATAGCCAAAAAATTTTTAAATAGGCAAAAGACACAAACAGATATGACATGGATTGAATGTTTATGTTCCCCCAAAATTCATATGTTGAAACCTAATTGCCAATGTGATGGTATTCGTAGGTGAGGTTATAGAGAAAAGACGGTGGTCTATGAACCAGGTAGCAGGCCCAGACCAGATAGCAAATGTGCCAGCACCTTGATCTTGCACTTTTCAGCCTCTAGAACTGCAAGAAACAAATTTCTGTTGTTTATAAGCCACCAAGTCTATGGTAGTTTGTAATAACAGCCCAAGCCACTCAAGATAAAGCCCATAAATACATGAGAAAATATTTAACCTTATCAACAATGGTATATAGGTAGGTAATCTTTAACACTTGGCTCTCCAAAGGGGAAAGCCCTGATTTGTAATGTTTGCTGATTTCCATGGGGTAAATATCATATGATGAATCAAACGACCAACATGATGTCACTGAACACAATCACACTGTGATGTCACTGGCTCATGAGAGCCCACCCCAACACTGCAAAATAAAACTACAGTGAGACAGCATTTGCAGCCACCAGACTAGTAAAAATTTAAAAGTCAGTCAATACCAGAGTTGGCAAATATATGAAACACTAGGAACTCTAATCCACTGTTTGTGGTAGTAAATAGGGTTAATCGCTTTGGCTGAATATATGCATATCCTACAACTCACAGATACCACTCCTTCAGATCTTTGTATTTTAGGTACAGAAGCAATATTAACATCCAGGATTAGATTTGGTCTTTTCCTACATGATCCTGATAAAATGAAGTATAGGATTATGGTTGGTTTGGTTGTGCTTCTTGTATCTTTAATCAAACAACAACAACAAGATCCCTAAAACTTTATTTTAGAGCCTGAAGAATAGAAAGAAAGCTTATCTCTGAGACATTCTGAGATAAAAGCCAAGGTGTCTTACCCTAGGTCCTTGACCCAGTCCTTTTTCTAGAACTCACACTTCTTCCAAAGCCCATCACAAATTGGAGACTTGAGAGAGAAAGAGAGAGAGAAAATGAAAGAAATGTGATTGAGGGAAGAGAAGGGAAGGATAGGCTTGTAGAACCCCAGTTAGCACTTGAATGCATTCCCCACAAAGTATTGTTACTTACAGAAGTTAGGATCCTGAGCTCTGTAAGTAATAAGTCACTTAATCATCATATATGTATTCTACACCATCATTATGTCAGGAATTGTGCTGGATATTGCAGATACCATGATAACAACATACACATGACCCCTGTCTTGAAAGGGTTTATAGATTAAGGAAGGCAGACTTTAAACAAATAGTAATTAATCAAATAACTACGTGTGCAAAGGACAAGGAAAAGTACAGGATATCTGAGAATTGATTAACAGGGTATCAAAACTTGGTTTGGAAAGATGTAAGTCAGGGAAGCCTTTGCTAAGGAAGATACAACTTAAGCAGAACTCTCAGGAGTTATATGTGTGAAGGCGGCGTGAGAAAGAATATTCCATGCATAGAAAGCCAGTGAGTAGGTACACTAAGGTGGGAAAAAGCATAGTATTTTGGAAAAATTGCATTAAGGGAATGAGCGAGCAGGTGTGATAAGCAATAATTCCTTCCAGAGAGGAAGTCAGAAGCAATCCAGCTTCTAAGCAGAGCCTTCTGAGCTATGGTTGAGAATGCGGGACTTGACTGTAAGAGTAATGGGAAATCACTGAAAGATATTAAGTGGGGAAGTGAGAACATGCGTGAAGAAGAAAAGACATCTGAAGACCAGGCTCTGGGGCACCCCACATAAAAAGGTCAGTTGATGAGTAGAAACCAACGGAGGATATTGAAGACGTGTCCAGTGAGGAATATAAGAATCAAAGAAGAGTGTTATTCCAGAAGCAAAATCAAGTAAGTGTTCCAATGTCTAAGATATGACAATGGAATTGGGCATTTGAGGTAAAATACAGAACATTGCAAGGGAAGAGGTCGAGAAACCGAGAAAAACCAGAATATTGGAAAAATTGTCTTTGTGGAAATTGCTATCACTGAGAATACTGACAGGTATCAAATTTAAAAGAGTGGCAGTGAGCCAGATGTGAAAAATCTTCAAGGGGTGAGGAAAAGCAGGAGCCATCAGAGGTCTACAGATGACCTAGTATGATGGCACCAGCTTCCAAGTCAAGCCAAATGACTGTGAATGTTTTGGGTGTCGGTAACATCAGGTAGGCCATATGAAAGTATCGGTAGTCAACTACTTATTAACCTACAAAAACGGCAGTCTCATATGGTTCAACCCAATATAACTGAATATATAAAACATACATTTGAATTGCAGTTGGCCTCATAAGTTGATATATATTTATGTTCGTGGTATTTTTCAGTTGTAAACTCCCTTTGATTAGGAATTCCTATTTTACTGCATGTGTGTCTTTCATGGCACCTAGTGGTCTGCTTGGTACTTTTAGTAGGTCATTTAGTACTTTTAATATATATATATTACTATAATTGCTACTGCTGACGTATGTTGTCATTTCAGGATAATAATCATTCTCCTCACCTTTCCTGTTTGGGAAATGATTGAGAAATATACACAGGCATTGGGTGGCAATAAACATCAGCTTTACTGCTGATTAAGCTGGAAAAGAGAAAACAACTTGGACCTGAGGCCAAGATGGGATGCCAACTCCTTCTCCTCTGGAATGAATTTATGCACTCAGTCATTTGACAAATGCAAACTGCTTCCCAGGGGCACAGCCAATTTCTAACATGACAGGGAGTAAACTGAGGGCAGAGTAGGCCAGGTTGGGGGGCAGCAGATGCAAGTACATACAAAAGGCTCCATTTTTTTTTACTACCTTCTCTCAATGTCTCCCAGAGCCACCCTTTCATGATGCTTTCTTCAAAGTCTTCACAGCCATGACATTAACATAGTATTTTAAAAATTTGTTGGATAGGTGCCAATTTTGGAAGATGTAGTCAAAGACAGCAATTACTTCCCCCTCCACTCTTGTCATCCAGGACTTACCACTGTGGGCACACAGATCTGAGTGAGAGAGCTAGAGAAGTCAGGCCACACATGTGCAGTGACCCATCCAGCTATTTACCAATTAGGTAAGTCACTCTTTCCCTAGGGAAACATGAATTAAAGGTATTGGGGAGAAAGGTGGAAATTTTCTCCCCCAAGACATCTGATGGTTTTTTTTTTTTTTTTAACATCTGACAGTTTTGTAAGGCCTAAAGCTTATACAATTTGGATGGTCCTCTTTAAAGACAAGAATACAAAATTACAAGTGTAAAATTGGGTAGAAGGTTTGGAAGATGCCTGAGCAAGTGAAGGTCCTGAAACTTAAGCGTTATAGCTTTAAAAATTCTCCTCTGCTCTTCAGAAGGTAGACATATCTATTTTTATGTGTGCATCCCCTAGGATGCTATTAGATACAACAATTCAACTTGCAAGCAAACCAACTTGAACTGGCTTCAATAATAAAGAAGAGTAGTGGCTTACCATAATTAAGAGTCCAGTTGTTGGACAGGCTCTGTGTTTGGTCATCTATCAGCTTAATGTCATAATGACCCAGTTTCTTTCCTTCTCTCCTCTGTGCTGTCCACAGTACCTATTCATCCTTAGGCAGCTCCCTTCAAGTTTACAGCATGAATGCCAGCAGCAATGGAGACTAATAGCTTACTCTTTCCTGGTAAAAGAGAAAGGACAATTGCCTCAATCATAGAGCAAAAACCCTGAGATTCAAACCATGGCCTACTGAATTCAAGAGTCCGAGTGACTAAGGCCGAAGCCAAGCATGGTGGCAAGAGGACTAGGGTAACCTTAAACATCAGGCCAACCCGGGCCCACCTCCAGAGATGAGGCTAAGGATGGGGACACGGTTCATCCAAATCGCATGTCTGCTGTATAATGGAGGAGTGGAACTGAGGTTGGCAAAACATCCACAATATTAAACCAGAGGGTAGAGCATGGAATTAGTTAAATCTATTGATATTTTACAAAATAGTCATTTGATTTACATTTTCCCTTCCATCTTCATTTTTCTCTCCCACAAGACAAAGCCCCAGGGCAGGGATCATTTGTTCGCTAGTTACCCAGCACCTAGAGTAAGTACTCAGAGTTTACTGAGGGAAAAGTGCATTTACCACAAACTTATGAGAAACAACTGGTGGGAAGCATTAAATAGGTAATTATAATGGTTTATGTAAAATGGAACTATGCAGGAATATGAAGTCAGAACAAGAAAAAAAGATTTAGAGATTATTGAATTTGAACTGAATTGACGAATAATTTTCAGGTCAGAACTATATGTCTTATCAAAGAAAGTAGAAATAGACAAAAGGATTTTTTTGTAAAGTGTCTCTTCAGATTCTTACATGTCTGTGGTACCAGGGGTTCAGTAAGACATCAAAAATGATTAACAAAGTAACAGAAAGATAAGTGCAAAATAAAGGATAATTAAGATAACCTTTTGATTTTTTTTTTTTTTTTTTTTTTTTGCAGTATGCGGGCCTCTCACTGCTGTGGCCTCTCCCGCTGTGGAGCACAGGCTCCAGATGCGCAGGCCCAGCGGCCATGGCTCACAGGCCCAGCCGCTCAGCGGCATGTGGGATCCTCCCAGACCGGGGCATGAACCCGTGTCCCCCGCATCAGCAGCCGGACTCTCAACCACTGTGCCACCAGGGAAGCCCAACCTTTTGATTTTGACATTACATGGGGGGCAATTAGATTAAATGTGAGCAATTAATTTATAGTTTTGTAATGGAATAAAATATCATTATACCTTGAGCCAAAGGTAATAATTTGACATATTTTTCTTTATAAAAGTAAAACATAAAGCAAGTAATCTTGCTTAGTGTGATAAATAAAGCTCCTGGAGGAAAAGAATCATGTAACAGTTTTGCAAGATTTCTGATTTCCCATCTATTTCATCTTTCATTCTCTAGATTCCTTCCTGAAAATATGGATAAAAATCAAAGCTTTGAAACTCAGATTACATTTTAGATATACTAAGTCTTTTCTTCTTAATTAAACAATTCATTGGTAAATACTTCTGGTAAAATTTTTTTAATTTATTATTTTTAAAATTTTTTATTTATTTTTTTGGCCACACCGCGTGGCTTGCAAGATCTTAGTTCCCTGACCAAGGATTGAACCCAGGTCCCCTGTAGTGAGAGCTCAGGAGTCCTCACCACTGGACTGCCAGGGAATTCCCTAAAATGTTTTTTTTTTTTTTTTAAACTGGAACATTATTTCCATATTTCTTTTTTAGTGCAAACCTTTGAACATTCAGTTTTATTAAATCAAGTCATACCTGTTCTAGGTAATGTGTTATGTGCGGTAGATTTCATTAAGGGTTGGGTGATTAGACTGCAATGATTTTAAATCACCTCAGGAACCCAGGTAGGAGATTAGAAAAGGTCCACAGCTTGCCAAGAACTTCAGCTATTCTGATAAACAATTCGATTCTGATGCTGACTCTTGCACATTAAATATGTTATCCAAGTCTTACACCTGATGCTTGCTGTGAAGATAGTATTTGAACCACCCTTCCTGCCGACATAATCATTCCTTTGTACACTTAAATACCATTTCCATGAATATGTCAGTGTGCCATAAACCATAGCAAAGTTTCCTATAGCCACATGCTTTGCCTTGGCCTTCCGTACATTTCTAGTACTGAAGAATCGAGTAGATTAAGAAAAATGATGTAGGTGTAAGAAAAAAATGCATAGGGCTTCCCTGGTGGCGCAGTGGTTGAGGGTCCGCCTGCCGATGCAGGGGACACAGGTTCATGCCCTGGTCCGGGAGGATCCCACGTGCCGCGGAGCGGCTGGGCCCGTGAGCCATGGCCGCTGAGCCTGCGCGACCAGAGCCTGTGCTCCTCGGTGGGCGAGGCCATAGCAGTGAGAGGCCCGCGTACCGGGAAAAAAAAATAAAGCATAAAATGGTATAATTTTAGGGAAGTAGGTTTAAATTTTAATTTGCCTGAAAATAGAATCAATGGTATATAATAGGACTTTGAAAGTTAAATGCAAAGTTATATGAAAATTAGAATTTTTCATGCCTAAGAATATCATGCTAATTGACGTAAATTTTCTGTATAAAGATTCTGATTTTGCCAGACCATCTAACCAGCAATTAATATCCTCTTACAGGGAAAAAATGTGTTTGGTGACATGTTTAAAGTGCTCTCAGTAGTATTTAAGATGAATGATCTTCAAGGATGTGGAGAAAAGGAAACCCTCATACGCTGTTGGTGGGAATGTAAATTGCTGAAGCCACTGTGGAAAAGAGTATGGAGGTTTCTCCAAAAACTAAGAATAGAACTACTATATAATCTAGCAATTCCACTCCTGGCTATATACCCCCAAAAAAACAAAAACACTAATTTGAAAAGATACATGCACCCCTATGTTTATAGCAGCATTATTTATAATGGCCAAGGTATGGAAGCAATCTAAGTATCCATCAAGATGAACAGATAAAGAAGTAGTGGCATATATATACAATGGAATACTACTCAGCCATAAAATAGAAGGAAATTTTGCCATTTGTAGTAATATGGATGGATTTTGAGGGCATAATGCTAAGTGAAATAATACAGAGAAATATATATACTGTATAATATCACTTAATGTGGAGTCTAAAAAATAAAACAAACTAGGGAATAAAACAAAAAACAAGCAGACTCAAAGATATAGAGAACAAACTAGTGGTTACCAGCTGGGGAGAAGGGAAAGGGGAGAGGCAATAATGGGATTATATGAAATCATGTGCATGAAACTTTTGAGAACTGTAAAGCACGGGCTTCCCCGGTGGCGCAGTGGTTGAGACTCCGCCTGCCGATGCAGGGGACACGGGTTTGTGCCCCGGTCCGGGAAGATCCCACATACCGCGGAGCGACTTGGGCCTGTGAGCCATGGCCGCTGAGCCTGCGCGTCCGGAGCCTGTGCTCCGCAACGGGAGAGGCCACAACAGTGAGAGGCCCGCGTACAGCAAAAAAAAAAAAAAACCGTAAAGCACCATAGAATTTAAAGAATCTTTCATTCAATAAAAAAAATGTTTTTAAAGATGAATGATCTTCAAACCAAATAGCTACTTATACAAAAGATGGGAATCCTCTACTTCTTTTTTCTTTTTTTTCAGACTTATTTTAAGGTCCAAGATAATTCAACCTATTTACACATTTGCACAGAGAAGCCCAGGTCTTTACAATAGCTCCTTATACCCTATATAATCTGCCCTACCCCCCTTACCTCTCAGACTTCTACTTTTTTTACCCCCTCTTCCTTCTGCTCTACACACACTGACTTCCTCGCTGTAGCCAAACATGCCAGGCACATTCTCACTGTCAACCCTTTGCCCCAGCTGCTCCCTCTGCCTGGAATACTCTTCCCTAGGCATCCACAAAACTAACTTCTTCACCTCCTTCAAATCTCTGCTCAAACATCACTTTCTCAATAATCCTTGTCCTGTTCATCTTACTTAACATTGTGACTCTCCCTACTCTTGATCCCCCTTACTCTGCTTTTTCTCTATAACATTTATTACCTTGCAACATCCTATATAAATTTTCTCGGGTATGATGTTTATTGTCCATTTCTCATCTAGAATGTAATCCTCATGAGGGAGGAACCTCCTGTCTTTTTTGTTCCCTGCTTATTCCCAATGTTTGGAAAAATGATTAGCACATTGTAGGTGGACAGTAAATATTTTTCAATTAATGAACATTTCTATGATCTGCTTGCTCACTTTTCAATCAGGAACCACTGATATGTTTCAAAATCATGTGATATGTTTCAAAAGTCAAACTTCCTCCTCAGAGACAGGAACCCTGTCATTTACCAAAAACCAAACAAACAAACAAAAAACCCTAGGAAAACAGCCTTCAAACACCAATTCTCGTTTCCCAATCTCCAGCAAAAGGATTGTTTGGTTTTTCTAACCAAGTAATACAAATGGGTAAAATTGCAATTTCAAACACACACAAGAAAAAAAAGAATATATTAAGATTTTAGTGATAGTATTCTGAGTTTTACTAAAGCATTTAAAAAAAAAAAAGGTAGTTGGATTTCAAAGAGGCTCAATCAGAAAGTAGAACCCAGAGGGTAGGAATTCCTGTTGGACTTCTAAGTAACTCATCCTACTAGGGCGACGGCGTCCATACAAGGGACGAATGCCAAGCAAATACATCTGTAAAGCTGTTTTTCAGGTGCGAAAGCCTACCCTCCTCCCAGGTTCACCCCCGGCTCTGCCAACCAGAAGCGTTTCATCAGTCAAGTGAAAACACACAGCTGCTTCCCATCAGTGAAGGAAGGTTCGCGGCTCTACCTGGACATTCCACCTGTTGTCTAAGTGCAAGGAACTGAAGCCTAAATTCTGTGCCTTGTCAGCTCGGCTGCTAAAGTCTAAATGGGTAATTCACAGTCTTTACTATCCGTGAGAATTAATTATCCCCCCTCCCGGGTATCCCCCCGCCTCGACACCTGTTCGGGGACCCCACGGTCAGGACGAAAAACCTCACTCACTTCGGCCCTGCCCTTCTTAGAGCGCAAAGACGGGTCGCGTTTGCGGGCTACGCCGCGTTTTGAGACTCTCGTGGCTTGCGCCCGTTTCCTGGGCTTTTGGTATCGAGCTGCCCAAAGGCGGACTTCGCCCTGGGCTGTTTGCGGACGCTGCACGGCCGCACCCGGCCGAGAAAGGAGTCGGAGAAGGTGCCCAGCCCCAAGCTCGGAGGTGGGCGCGGCCCCTCGTGAAGCAACTCGTCGGCTATAAGTTCCTCAGACGCGCCCGCCGGCGCGAAGCTGGGGCTGGAGCTCGGGCTCGGCGCAACCATTGTTCGCGGAGCAGTGGGGGGGTGGAGGAGACCGACAAACACCACGGTCCTAACGGAAGTGCTGACCCCCATCCTGTGGGTTCGTTCTTCCTCTCGGAAGGCTCCCTTGTCCTGCAGTGCCACCGAAAAGCCCGGCCCTCTCCATCTCCTGCGCGTCCGTCTCCCCCCGCCTCGCGTGGTGCGGTCCAGCCCGCGGGTCACGCGGCGGCGGGGGCGTGGTCTGCTCTGAGCTCAGGTGGTAACTTGTGCGGCCTCTTCTGGCGTCATTTGTAGCGGCGTTCGCAGCAGGAGCGATGATGGGTTGGAGTCGCCTAACCTTCGTCTTACTGAGCGTGACCGTCACCGGCTCGGTGGCGCAGCACGTGCCACCGGTGGGTGAGCTGGCGGCGAGGGCGCGGAGAGGGGCGCGCGGGAGCACGGGGAAGTGGGGTGCCCAGGTGCGGGGCCGGCGGGGCTTGAGGGACACCTAGTCCCGGCAGCATCTTTACAGGGGTCGGTGTTTTCCTGAGCAGAGGTGTGGGTGCAGAGCGGGCTGGGGAATTTCACCCCGGGTCGATTCGGTACAAGCTGGAACAAGGAAACCTTTTGGGGAAATCCTGATCTCTGCGGATTGGTGATTATGATTTGCATACCCTCACGTTTGATGGATTGCATGTGTTCTACCAGTACCAGCCTCCAGCATCCAGAACTGTAAGAGAAAAAGTTCCAGTTGATTTGTGTACATGAGTAAGTGACAAACTTCCTGAGGACTTTGGCATCCTCTGCCTGGTGACGAGGTGCTGAAGGAAAAGTATTAGCTAAGGATCCTGAGGGCCCTGGGAAAGGGCGAGGCATCCCCAGTCAGGGCAATGGGAGCAGCCCAGGCCAACCTAGATGTGAATGCCTGGCCTTTATATCCGAGTCAAGTGAACACTGGGCCTGTGGCTATTTCCCCTTGAGGGAAGTAGCAGGAACACAGACTTGATAACTACAAGAGACAATGAGGGACCAGTTTCACTCTTACTTTGCAAGGGAGGAAGTTGATTCCGAGTGAGAAAATGTCTAGAATCATGACTGAACTCAGGCTTCTGGACATCTGGTCTCGTGGTCTTGCATAATTCTCTTCTTTAAAAGCAATAAGACTGCATTTTTCTTATCAACAGATCCGATAAATAGGAACTTGGGTGCATGTGACCTAAGACTAGGTGAGGATGTTTTTGAATAGTTTAGGTAGAACATTGACTTTGGGAGCAAGGTGTGCATTCTCCTCTTTTATTTTATTTCTCTACGGAGAAAAGCTTTAAGAGTAAGATCATGGTGAGATATTACTCAGCCATTCAAAACTGATACAAGATAAAGCAAGTAAAAGTAGAATACAAAATAGTATACACAGTAATTTCAGTAACAGAAAAATACACAGTATATACATGTGGGTGAGGATTGGAAGGGTATAAGGAAAAATAAAATTAGTCTGCTTTAGTGTGAGTAGGGAGTTAATTTACTTTAAAGTGGTTGGGATTATGGGAATTTTTAAAGAATTTTATACTTTGACACTGTCAATGCTTTCAGCCAAAGACCCCAGGAAACACACCTGTAGTTGAAGAAATTGGGTTTATTATTTTGCAGTGAGTGAGAATGCATGCCATGGGCAACCGTGGGGCCTCTCAGTAAAAGGGCATTAGGAAAAACCTGTTTTATAATTTGGACTTTGTGTGTTTCAGGGGCAGGTCTAAGGAATCGGGGGTTTGCTCTAGATTGGTTGCTTTTAGAAAGTGAGGCAACACTATGGGTAAAGAAGAAACAGTTATTTGTTTAGCAAGAGAAGGAGGTGTTTGGTGTTTAGCGTGTTACACGTACCTTTGTTTTTGTCTGTGCTTAGAGTCATGAAGTGGCCTTGCTTTGTCTCATTTGATCATGTCTCAGATTAACCTTCACTGAGGTGGGTATTCTGTGAGTTGTGCCTAACAAGAGAAGAGAAATGGCCTGGCTTTTGAGTGTCAGAGCAGCAAGTTAATACTGAGAGGTCTAGTTGTGGACCTCAGAACAGTTTCATATATCAATATCTGCCTTTTATTTTCATTGTCAGTACTTTATTTTTTCAAGCAAAAGTACTTTAAAAGGTATTTATAGAACAGGAAAAATCAACAGCCCCTCCATGAATTTCATAGTTCTTATCTGGAACAGTGGTTGTCAAATTCTGGCCTCTGGTGTCAATTTGGGAAGCTGCTTCCACAAGTCTTTAACGAAATGAGAAAAATGAGGCCTTGAAATTATTAATTTAGAATGTTAGCTTTTATTCTGATTATGACCTTCCAATTTTTGTTGTTAAAATGTTCTTTTATGTGTGTGAGTTGTTTTGTTTGTTTTAACATCTTCACTTTGTAGAACAAAAACTGGGACTCCTCTCAGTTTTTTAACTGATCTGGAAAACCTGGGGGCCACTGGCTGACAGGATTTTGGGAACTTCACAGAAATTCAGTGACCTCATCCTTTGACAAGAATAAGCTTTTTTTTTTCATTTTGAATTGTTCTGTGATAAACTGTAGCCACACATAGTAACAAAATATATTTCAAAACTACTTTTGATAAATATGATAGTGGGAACTGGCTTTAAATTACAAACAAAAATCATTGGATTTGGAATGTCTGTGGATTTTGTTTTGTTTTGTTTTTGAGGCGCTTCAGACTATGGCATATTTTAAGGTCTTCTTGAGTTATTTGATTCTATTAAGAGATGGTGGTGACAAGCTATCCCACTTCTGGGTATTTATCCAAAGAAAATGAAAACACTAATTTGAAAAGATATCTGCACCGCCATGTTCATTGCAGCATTATTTACAAGAGCCAAGACGTGGAAACAACATAAGTGCCCATTAATGGATGAATGGATAAAGAAGATGTGATTCTCACTCTCACACACACACACCCACCACACACAATGGAATACTAGTCAGCCATGAAAAAAGATGAAATCTCGCCATATGTAACAACATGTATGGATATTGAAAGTATTATGCTGGGTGAAATAAATCAGATGGAGAAAGACAGATACCGTATCTGTCTAATAAATGAACAAACCAAACAAAAACAAACACATAGATACAGAGAACAGCAGCGTAGTGGTTATCAGAGGGAAAGGGGCAGAGGGAGGGTGAAATGAGTAAAGGGGATCAATTGTATCGTGATGGATGGAAACTAAAATTTTGGTGGTAAGCACTCTGTAGTGTATACAGAAGTAGAAATATAATGTATACTGGAAACTTATGTTATAAACCAATATTATGTCAATAAAAAATAAATTTAAAAAATATTTTAAAAAGAAAGATGGTGGTGACAGAAGTGGTGCAAGAAAATCTGGAGAAGGAGATGGAGATGACATCATCCAGGGCTCTGTAGACCTTGATAAGGATTTTGGAATTCATCCTAAAAACAATGGGAAGCTGTTGACTGGTTTTAAAAAAGATGTGATAAATTTCTCACTTTCAAAAGATCAATTTGGATTGGAAGGGAGCAAGGGTGGATATAAGGAGACTAGTCCAATAGCACAACCCTCCTGACTTACAGGATGGTTGTGCTATTGGAAAAGGAAAGAAGTGGATGGTTCCAGAGAAGATTCGGAGGTAGAATGAGAAGAAGGAGGGGTTGGATGGGGATGAGGGACTGGCACCTTTCTGAAGTGCTCAGCTGGGAGAATAGTGGCATCACTACAGGAATATGAGGAGGGAAGAATGAAGATCATTTTTCACTCTGGTTATGTCGAATTTCAGATGGCACCAAGACATCCAGCAGACCTTTGGGACTGGAGCTCAGAAGAGGATATTGGAAGTCGTAGGCATGTTATTTTGAAGCCCACTGGAGTGAACAATGAGCAGATAGAAGAGAAGAAGAGGCTTAGTGAAAGGCTCAGGGGACATGCATGTGTCAGGTCAGGAAGAACTGGCAAAATTAAAGCTGCAGCCAGAACTGGAGAGCAAGTGTTAGGGACGCTCAGGGGAGAGAGGGACAGGCCACCTGTGTTGAATGCCATTGAGATGTCTAGTATCTGTTGTACTTGGCACCTAGAGGTCATTGGTCACCTTGGCCAGAGCATGTTGGGAGCAGAAAATAGATTGTAGTAGCCTATGGAGTCATCAGAAGGAAAGGAATCAGAGTAGGCGAGATGGCTGTTCTCAGTAATAAATCTAAGCAGATCCCTAAAATGTGTGAAAATTAAACACACTGGCTCAGTAGTGAATTACTGAATCGAACTTATTTTTATGCATCAGCTTTTCAAGTGAGTGATAACGTTGTTGACATTAGCCACTGAATCAGGTTTTAGCAATGATTTTTACAACGTTTTCCCAAATCACTTAAACCCCGTCTGGCCTGGCCAGTTTTACTGTACTGCATTTGTTTTCCACCCAGTACTTTAAAGGAAGGAATACACAGATACCATATGTTTGCTTAGTCAACAAATACTGCACGCCTACTCTGGGCCTGACTGTTACAGATGCTGGGAACAGGTCAGTGAACAAGATAGAGAGGTCTTTGCCCTTATGGAGAGTTTGTTCACATTCCTTTTACCTAAATATTCTCAATTTAATAGGGTACCATTCCATCAAAGGTCAGAAAACAAGTGAAAAACTTTGCATGCTCATTTGAATTTGTTATATATGCAAGAAAACATGCCTTTTCTTATTCAAGTGTGTCTTGAATATGTGTCTGCTCTGTCTTACATAGAGAACACTTTAAGAAACAAATCTTATTTAGAAAATAGTTGTCGGTGAATTAAAGAATTGAATTGAAATTGTCTTGTTGGACTTCCCTGGTGGCGCAGTGATTAAGAATCCACCTGCCAATGCAGGGGACACGGGTTCAGGCCTTGATCCGGGAAGATCCCACGTGCCGCGGAGCAACTAAGCCCGTGCGCCACAACTACTGAGCCTGCACTCTGGAGCCTGTGAGCCATAACTACTGAGCCCCCGTGCCACAACTACGGAGACTGCGCTCTAGAGCCCGCGTGCCACAACTACTGAAGCTCACGTGCCTAGAGCCTGTGCTCTGCAACAAGATAAGCCACTGCAATGAGAAGCCCATGCACTGCAACGAAGAGTAGCCCCCGTGCAGAGCAACAAAGACCCAATGCAGCCATAAATAAATAAAGGAATAAAGAAAGAAAAGAAGGAAGGAAACAAAAGAAGGAAAAGGAAAGAAAGGAAGAAAGAAAGAAGGAAGGACAGGGAGGAAGGAAGGAAGAAAGAAAGTTGTCTTGCTGAAATTGTTCAGCTTCTTTTCCGATGGTAGGAACACTGGTGTGAGCTATATAATTAAATTACTTTTCACTGCCTTTTTCTGGTTATGTGAATAAGACAAGCACATGAGGGCTTTCTGAACTCTTTTGTACAGTCTTAGAAGCATACATTTCATTGAGGTTCTCATTCCGGAGGACTCAAATATTTTAGGGAGCTGGATGAATTATCTCATTTCTTTTAGGCATGGAGCGTTCAGGTTGCTAATGGAATAATTTTCACTTTATATTTTATTTTCCTAAATACAGTTTTGTCAAGTAGCTCTGTAGTTAGTTTTTTTTTTTAATGAGTGGGGAGGACGTAAAGAATGATTAATTTTGAAGACGTTCAAGTTCTTATCAAATAACTAGAATAATTAGAGAATTTGCTGATTCAGGAAGTATTAACAAAACATTTTACAGAGATTTTCACCACTTTCTTTGGCTTTAGGAAGCAAAAATGAGAGAGCACACACGTGAAAGATTGAGATTTTAAGTTGGTTGTATTTTTTCACCCTTTGACAAGGTAGCACAGTATACCAAGCAGACTACCTAATATCGCTCCCTTTCATCTATTTACATTCTATACCTATCATCTGTTTAAATTTTTACTTACCTTGATAAGGTTGTCTATTATTAAAACCATGTATAGTTAAATTTGGAGATAGTAAGAAACTTTAAATAACAAGTGAGCTCACTGTGATTTTATTTCAGGTCTGTACATAGATTTTTGAAGCTGTCTTTCCCTGTTGAGGTCTCCCTTGAAAGTAAGGATGTACCTGTCTCCACTCTACCCCAAATCTAATCTTTTTGTTTAAAATGACTGTTGTTAGAGGCTATTATGCTTAGTGAAATAAGTCAAAGACAAATACCATATGTTATCGCTTATACAAGGAATCTAAAAATTAAACAAACAAAAGAATATAGCAAAACAGAAACAGACTCACAGATATGGAGAACAAACTAGTGGTTACAAGTGGAGAGGGGGAAGGGGGAGAGGCAAATAAGGAGTAGGGGATTAAGAGATACAAACTACTATATATAAAATAAATAAGCTACAAGGATATATTGTACACTCCAGGGAATATAGTGAATATTTTATAATAACTTTAAATGGAGTATAAGCTATAAAAATTTGAATCACTATGCTGTATACCTGAAACTAATAAAATACTGTAAATCAACTCTACTTCAATAAAAAAATTTTAAAAACCAAAAAAAATGACTTCAGTACCTTATGAACACCTGAAGTACCCTGATCTTATGGCTGCTAGCTTTAAAAATTGCAATCACATTTACCCTTTTACAGCCAATTTCTATGCAGATTTCATGTCTTTGTATTTCATGTTTATTTATTGCTGTCAGCATTATCATAGTAAAATGTCTTATCAATCTCAGACTCTTGCATATATGATTAGCTTGCTCTGTTACCTCTGGGGCAGTTGAACTCTCCTAATATTTGATAGAGCACTTGTAACTTCCCTCACAGTCATAAGAAATATGCCTTGTAGTTTAATTTTATATTGGCTTTGGAACCCAGGTCATGCAGATAAAATTACTAGGGAAAGACGAGCATCATTACATTTCATTTACTCACTGAGTTGATTCTAGTGATCATCAAAAGCCCTGAAGGGAATGCAGATTGTTCCCTATTAGGAATTAAATTGAGGTTTTCTTGTTATCTCTGTGGGAAGCTATGAGAAAGATCAGGGGGAGCCTGAACTGGGGCTCTGTCACCCGTTGTGTAACCTTGTCACTAATGGAGCTGGGCCTTGCATCCAGAACATGACCCCATGACCCTAAAATTCCTGAAAACTTGAACTTCAGTGAAAAGGGCATAAATTAGATTTTTGTGAATCAAATCACATTTTAAACTCACCAAAAGCGCTGATATTTAGAAGAATCTTATAGTGAATAAGTTAGAATGAAGTAAGAGTTGTATTTCTAAAGTTAATACTTGCCCTTCTTATTAAGTGCTGTTCGGAAAATTCGTAGTTTTAAATCAAGATGTTCTTAAGTAGAGTGTTGCTTTTTGGTGTCCATTTCCAATTTCACTAAGCAAGGACTAGTGAATTTAGAATCCCTGCCCTCCAATGCAGTCATATGTTGTTACCTTAAAATAATTTTAGATACTGACAGCTAAAAATACTTAAAATCAGGGTTTGCCTGGTGGCGCAGTGGTTAAGAATCCGCCTGCCAACGCAGGGGACACGGATTTGAGCCCTGGTATGGGAAGATCCCACATGCCGCGGAGCAACTAAGCCCGTGCGCCACAACTACTGAGGCTGCACTCTAGAGCCCATGAGCCTCAACTACTGAGCCCGTGTGCCACAACTACTGAAGCCTGTGCTCCGCAACAAGAGGAGCCACCGCAATGAGAAGTCCGCGCACTGCAACAAAGAGTAGCCCCCGCTCCCTGCAACTAGAGAAAGCCCGCATGCATCAACGAAGATCCAACACAGCCAAAAATAAATAAATAAAATAAATTTTTTTTTTTTCTTTTGCGTTACGCGGGCCTCTCACTGTTGTGGCCTCTCCCGTTGCAGAGCACAGGCTCCGGACGCACAGGCCCAGCGGCCATGGCTCACGGGCCCAGCCCCTCCGCGGCATGTGGGATCTTCCCAGACCGGGGCACGAACCCACGTCCCCTGCATCGGCAGGCGGACTCTTAACCACAGCGCCACCAGGGAAGCCCAAATAAGTAAATTTTTTTTAAAAAACTTAAAATCATGTCAGGGAATCACTCTGAAAATCCTCAACATAATGTAAATAAAATGTACATGTAAATGCAGTAAATGCAGTTTTTTAATTTGATATTGTAAAATGTGTATCAAAGTGTACATAGTTAAAGAAAATCAAATAATATAGAGAGGCTTATGATTAAAAAAACCCAGCCGTCTCCCTGCTTATTCTTTCTACCCCATCCCCCTTCTCTGGAAGCAAACACTTTTTTTTTTTTTTTTTGTTAATTGTTGTCGTGTTTTTCGAAGTATAGTTGATTTACAATATTGCGTTAGTTTCAGGTGTACAGCAAAGTGATTAAGTTATATATATTTTTTCAAATTATTTTCCATTATAGGTTATTACAAATACTGCATATAGTTCCCTGTGCTATACAGTAAATCCTTGTTGCTTATCTATTTTACATATAGTAGTATGTATCTGTTAATCCCATACTCCTAACTTATCCCTCCCTACCTCCCTCCCTTTCCCCTTTTGTAACCATAAGTTTGTTTTCTATGTCTGTGAGTCTATTTCTGTTTTGTAAGTAGATTCATTTGTATTGATATTATTTTTTATATCCTATATATAAGTGATATCACATGATACTTTGTCTTTCCGATTTACTTCACTTAGTATGATCATCTCTAGGACCATCTATGTTGCTGCAAATGGCAATATTTCATTCCTTTTTATGGCTGAGTAGTATTCCATTGTGTATATATCACTTCTTTATCCATTCATCTGTTGATGGACACTTAAGTTGCTTCCATGTCTTGACTATTGTAAATGTGCTCCTGTGAACACTGATTGAGGTGCATGTATCTTTTCGAATTAGAGTTTTCATCTCGGAAGCAGACACTTTTAACTGTTCGTACTCAAGTGATGTTCAGCAAGATACCACCTCTACTGTCCTACTAGTTATTTGCAGCTCAGTCTGTTTTGATTCATTGGTGCCCATGCCAAATTGGGTGCCGAAAGATCCAAATATCACCCCTGGTTAGCTTTATGAATACTGCTACTGATAATGTGTTTATGCTGAATTTGTCAGAATCCACTTGAGGCATTGTCTGCTCTCATACGTATCCATCTCAATGATGGATAAAAATTTAGTTTACTTTCAACAATCTTCCCTGAACCTTTCTTTTTTCTTTTTTTAAGTGTTACTGAGATATAATTCACACCATACAAATCACCCACTACAAGTGTACAACTTAATGGCTTCAGTATATTCACAGAGTTGTACAACCATCACTACAATCAATTTTAGAACATTTTCATCACCCCCAAGAAACCCCTCACCACTTAGCCTTAACCCTGAAACCTACTTCTCAGTCTTAGGCAGCCACTAATCTACTTTTTGTCTCTATAGATTTACATATTCTGGACATTTTCTATAAAGCGGATCATACAATACATGTGACTGGCTTCTTTCACATATCATAATGTTTACAAGGTTCATTCACATTGTAGCATCAGTACAGTAAATGTGCATTCCTTTTTATGACTGAGTAATATTCCACTTATGGATATACCATATTTTGTTCATTCATCACTTAATGGACACTTAGGTTGTTTCTGCTTTTGGCTATTATGAATAATGCTACTGTGAACATTTATGTACAGTGTTTTTGTGTGAACACATGTTTTCATGTCTCTTAGGTTTATACCTAGGAGAGTAATTTGCTGGGTCACATCATAACTCTGTGTTTAACTCTTTGAGGAACTGCCAGACTGTTTTCCAAAGCAGCTGCACTATTTTATATTCCCACTGGCAGTACATGAGGGTTCCAGTTTCTCTACATCCATGCCAACACTTGTTTTATTATTATAACTGCCAACCTATTGGGTGTGAAGTGGTATCTCATTGTGCTGGTTTTTTTTTTTTTTTTTTGCTGTACGCGGGCCTCTCACTGTTGTGGCCTCTCCCGTTGCAGAGCACAGGCTCCGGACACGCAGGCTCAGTGGCCATGGCTCACGGGCCCAGCCGCTCCGCAGCATGTGGGATCCTCCCAGACCAGGGCACGAACCCACGTCCCCTGCATCGGCAGGCGGACTCTCAACCACTGTGCCACCAGGGAAGCCCTCATTGTGCTTTTGATTTGCATTTCCCTATTGGCAAATGATGTTGAGCGTCTTTTCATTTGCTTATTGAGTTATATTTTATGTGGAGAAATGTCTGTTCAGATCCTTTGCCCATTTATTAATTGAGTTCTTTTTATTACTGAGTTGTAAGATTTTTATATATTCTAGACAAATCTTTTACCAAATATATGCTTTGTAATCGGCATAAATGTAAGGGTTTATTTCTGCACTCTCAGTTCTGTTCCATTGATTTATATCTTTATGCTGGTAGTGCACTATCTTAATTACTGTAGCTTTGATAGTATGTTTTAAAATCAGGAAGTGTCAGTCCTCTAACTTTGTTATTATTTTTTAAGAACGTTTTGGATGTTCTGCGTCCCTTGAATTTCAATGTGAATTTTAGGATCACTTGTCTATTTCTGCAAAGAAGCCATCTAGGATTTTGATAGGTATTGCATTGAATCTATAGATCAATTTAGGGAGCATTGCCATCTTAACAATATTAAGTCTTCCAATCTATGAACAATGTATATCTTTCCATTTATTTAGGTCTTTAATTTTTTTTCTACAGTGTTTTGTAGTTTTCAGTGTACAAGTCTTACACATCTTTGGTTAAATTTATTCCTAAGTATTCTATTCTTTCTGATGCTGTTGTAAGTGGAGTAGTTTCTTAGTTTCATTTCAGTTTGCACATTGTTACTGTATAGAAATACATTTGATTGTTGTACATTCATCTTGTATCCTGCAACCTTGCCCAACTTGTTTATTATTTTTAAAAAGTTTTTAATGGATTCCTTAGGGTTTTCTGTAGAAGATAGTGTCATCTGAAAATGAGACCATTTTACTTCTTTTCCAATTTGGATGCCTTTTATTTCATTTTCTTGTCTAATTGTCATGGCTCGATACTTAAGCACAATATTGAAGTAGGGCAAGTGGACTCCTTGACCCCTCTACCTTTTTCTCCCTTTTCTTCTTCAGTTCTATGTGCTTTCAGTCTTGTTTAGTAAACATTGGTAACATAATTGTAACTGTAATTGAGTCATCTATGCTTCGTATGTCTCCTTTCAAAGAATGAAGACGGTAAACAATGTTTAAAGAAGTGTGACTTGAAAACACTGGTCATTGCTCAGTGTGCTGTGATTACATGTCCTTCTCTATAATTCTAAAGCCGTAACTCTAACGGCACTAAAATATATATATTTTATATATATATAAAATATATATATTCAAATATATTTTCTACCAAATACTCATATTCATGCCAAATGCTCATATTCATTTTAATTTGCTTCATTTTAATTTGCTTCATATTTATATTATGCCTTGTACAAATTTTTTCATTGGAGTTTCTAATTTCTTTCCCTTTTTCTCATTAGAAGAAGAAAACAAACCTATGCCATCATCACTGTATCCTGTATATTTTTCAGCTTCTGACATATCTTCTCAATATTCTGTCTATTCTTCTTGAAACCTACTGAATTCCACTTCTAGTTGAGACCATTTTCTTTTTATTTGGACCATTCTTTTCCAAGACTGTAGCTTCCCCCTATAGTTTCTGGTTGTTTTTCTTTTTTCTTACACTGTGTGCCTCTTATCATATTCTCAAATTCTTCCAGCCTTTCAACTGTACAGTTTATTCTGTAGAGTCCCACTTTTTAGGGCACCTGTCTCCTTGATATAATGTTGCACTATTACTTTCTAGGTCTGTTGACTAGCTGTCACCTTAAGGGCTCCCTTTACCACTCTATGTTAAGTTGGAGCCATTCTTTTCTGGATCCTGTCCCATCTTTCTCTTGGTTTATGCCAGTGTTTTGCTAGAGTACATCTTGAAGTAATTTAAGAAAGAATGTATGGGAGGTGAACTTTCTGAGTCCTTGCAGTGACTTAATAGTAAAGACTTTAAATAAACTCAAAATTGATCGATGCCTTTACCATCTATAAAATTCTAGTTTTAAATCAATTTCCTGCCAAGTTTGGAGGCATCACTCTCTTCTAGCATTTATATAGCTGTTGAGAAGTTTGGGGGAAGTGTGATTCTTATTCTTTTGTAGGAAACCCACTTCCCCTGGCCCAAACACGGTGCTAGAAGCTTTTATGTTTTTCTCTTTATCCTTTATGTTTTGAAATAACTCAGTGATGTGTCTGACTGAAAGTCCTTGTATTCAGTCATTACTTCAAATAATCAATAGGTCTTTTCATTTTCAGGACTCATCTCCTTTCAGCTGTGGGAAATTTTCCTATATTATTTCTTTCATAATTTTCTCCTCTTTATTGCCTCTGCTCTCTTTCTGGAAATCCAGTTAATCAGATGTTGGGCCCCATGCACTGATTCTCTAATTCTCTTCTTTTTTTTTTCCTCCTGTGTTTTCTATATAATTTTTCCCCTGTATTCTGGGAGAGATTTCCTCGCCTTTATTTTCCTATCCTTTTTATTTCGGCAGTTACGTTTTTTATTGAAGTATAACTGATGTACAATATTATTTAAGTTACAGGTGTACAATATAGTGACTTACAATTTTTAAAGGTTATACTCCATTTATAGTTATTATAAAATACTAGCTGTAGTCCTCATGTTGTACAGTATATCCTTGTAGCTTATTTTATACCTAATAGTTTGTACCTCTTAATTTCTTACCCCTATATTGCCCCTCCCCGCTTCCCTCTCTCCACTGGTAACCACTAGTTTATTCTCTATATCTGTGTCTGCTTGTCTTTCGTTATATTCAATAGTTTGTTGTACTTTTTAGATTCCAGATATAAGTGAGATCATACAGTATTTGTCTTTCTTTGTCTGACTTATTTCACTAAGCAGAAGGCCCTCCAGGTCCATCCATGTTGCTGCAAATGGCAAACTTTCTTTCCTTTTGTGGTTGAGTAGTATTCCATTATGTTTATATACCTTCTTTATCCATTCATCTATTGATGGATGAGCAGTTATGGGTTTTTTTTGCGGTACACAGGCCTCTCACTGTTGTGGCCTCTCCTGTTGCGGAGCACAGGCTCTGGACGCGCAGGCTCAGCGGCCATGGCTCACGGGCCCAGCCGCTCTGCGGCATGTGGGATCCTCTCGGACCGGGGCACAAACCCGTGTCCCCTGCATCGGCAGGCGGACTCTCAACCACTGCGCCACCAGGGAATCCCAGCAGTTATGTTTTTAATTACCTGGTTGAACTTATTTTTTATAACATCTTGTTTTTGTTTTATAGATATAACAGCATATTGAATTTCTCTTGAGGTTACTATTAGAGTATTGAATCCGATATTAATTTATATTATTTTGTTTTATATTTTCCTCTGTTCCTTAAAGTATTGGAATATTTTGGAGCTAGGTTTTTTTTTTGTTTCTTTCTTTCTTTTTTTTTTTTTTGGCAGTACGTGGGCCTCTCACTGTTGTGGCCTCTCCCATTGCGGAGCACAGGCTCCGGACACGCAGGCTCAGCGGCCATGGCTCATGGGCCCAGCCGCTCCACGGCATGTGGGATCTTCCCGGACCGGGGCACAAACCCGTGTCCCCTGAATCAGCAGGTGGACTCTCAACTACTGCGCCACCAGGGAAGCCCAGTTTTCTTTGTATTTTTCTAAATGTTAGAATAGGAAGCCTTTACTCTCAGGCAGGAGTCGTTAAACTTTTCCTGCACAGGGCCAGATAGTAAATCTTTTAGGCTTTGTGGGCCAAGAGGCAAAATCAAAGATGTTATATAGATATTTATATGACAAGTGAGAAGACAAATTCCCACAAAATTCTTATGATGAAAATGTTTTAATAACAAGTTAGCACACTTTTTGTAATAGAGGTCTGCTAATGCGAAGAATTGAATTCTTGTGGGTTGGGCATTTGATTTTTGGGACTTAGGGTTAGTGTCCCAAAGTGATTGCAAATGTTTCTATGTTGTTCCTGATCTGTAATGAGATTTTACATATTTCATCTTTGAAAATGTCTTTTTGTATAGATATATGGTAGGATGAATAATGGCTTCCCAAGGATGTCCATGTCCTAGTTCCTAAAACCTGTGAACATGTTATTTTTTATGGCAAAAGGAACTTGGCAAATGTGATTTAGTGAAGAATCTTGAGATGGGGATGTTGTATTGGATTATCCAAGGGGGCCGATATAATCACAGACATCTTTATAACAGGGAGGCAGGAGGCCAAAGAAGAGAGAAGATGCTATACTGCTGACTTTGCAGATGGAGGAAGGGGGGCACAAACCAACGAATGTAGGTGACCCCTAGTAGCTGGAAAAGTCAAGGAAACAGATTCTGCCTTGGAGACCCAGGGGAAACTCAGCTGTGCAGAACCATTTTAGACTTCCAACCTTCAGAGCTGTAACATAATAAATTTGTGTTGTTTTAAGCATTAAGTTTGCAGTAATTTGTTACAGCAGCAATAGGAAACTAATACAACTAAGTGCCACCAAAGTCTAATTCAGTCCACGAGCGTATGGTTTTAATTGAGTCGCGGTATGTCCGAGAGATTTTTAGTTACTTCTCGGCATTTAGGTAGTAGGTGGAGGAGTTTTGACTGACGAAACAAAGTGGACAAAGCTGTTTTGAGGAAAGGAGATCCCAGAGAGGTTCCTGGCTCAGAGTAGCATTTATTCTGGAGAGTAAGAATAATAGATGAGGATGAAAAGAGTTTAGTTGAGGGGCCAGCAAACAGAAAATAACCCCCATCCCAACCTCTGCACAGAGAACTGCATATAACATTATAGCTAAGCAAAAGACTAAACCCACACACTCTCTTCCCCTCTTCTCTCTTTTTTTCACACATACATACCACCTCAGAGGGTTTTCCTTGACAGAAACTGAAGAGATCATCTGGCAAGAGCAAGGGCAACTTGTATGGGTGTTAGTACCCTGAGTGGTGGTTGGCAAACTACAGCCTGGCACCTGTTTTTTTAAAGTCTGCGAGTGAGGGATGGTTTTTACGTCTTTTAAAAGTTGGGGGGAAATTCAAAAGAAGATTAATATTTTGTAACATGTCAAAATTTTGTAAAATTTACACGTCAGGGTCCATAAACTGAGTTGTATTGGAGCACAGCTACACTTGTTCATTTGCATTTTGTCTGGCTGCTTCAGCACTACAGCAGTTGGGTTGTTGCAGCAGAGCCTGAATGCAGTGTGCTCGTAGCTTTCACTGCTGCTCTGCACACTTCAGATGACACTTATGCAATTGTAACTCAGCTGCATTTTAAGTGCCGCATGTATCAATGCACCAGGTTACTTTTAATCTTTAAGAAAATTACTAGTCTAAACCTATCACGTCAAAACAAGAAAAGAAGAGAAAAGTGGACTTCAGACGTGCTTTCAGGCCAAGCGGAGTAGGGATTATCTTGTTAATTAGCTGGCAAAGCATTGTGTTTATTACACAGTGACGCTAGAGTTGTGCTAAAAGAATACAGTGTATGTTGACATTACGAGACCGAGCAGTCATCACAGTATTCCCAACTCCTAGGGAAAAAAGTGGTTAGAAAAACAAGATCTAGAGTATCTCATCCCAGCAGAATTTATTTACACATTTTACAAAGTAAAATGAGGCTGCAGCCAAAGTAAGTCTCCAAGTAGCTTATTTGTTAGCAAAGCAAGAAAAGCCATTTGCCAAAGATGAGTTGATGAAATCACATTTGCTTGTAGAAGTTGAAGAAATGTGTCCTGAGAAAATTTGTTTCACACTATAAGCTTTTAGCCGAGAACAGTTGCCTGGGACTTTGGCAGCAACATCAACATCAATTAAAGAACAAGGCAAATGATTCCTAGTTGTTTTTCTTGACTCTTGATACTGATCAGTTATCAATATTTATTAGAGCATCCGATGCCAAGTTTGAGACTAAAGAATTAGTCTCTATGAATAGTCTGCATAAAACAACAACAGGCAGGGTTGTTTTCAAAGAAGTTGAGAATTGAGTAATTCAGAAAGTCCTGAAGTGGAATCTGCCATGATGTGTAACAGTTGACAGTGGTAAAAATTTGTGTGGAGCAAAAAAAAGCTTAGTTGGACAAATGTACAAAACTTCTGAAAATGCAAGATGTTTAAAGCTTGTGGTTATTAAATATATTGTTGATTGGCAGGTACTTTGTGGACAATACTTAAATCGATCATTCTGTTATTATTCAACCATGAAGTTCTTTTGCTCTCATAGATTTTCACTTGAGTGAATTTTGTAAGAAATAGATGCTGAATATCCTGACTGCCCCTACCACTTAACAGTTAGATAGGTTGGCAGCAGTGAAGTTTTACTACAACTTTTGAGCTCAGGGTTGAGACTGAAATTTTTCTGAATAAGAAGAACCACCCTCAGTCACTATTATCGAACACTGAATGGCTTTGGAAATTAGCTTTTGCTAATTTGATACTGAATTATCAAATTGATATTATTTAATATCTAATATTTTGTATTCTAATAATTTAGAAACAGAATTTAAATGCTAATTAAATTATCCTTTGATAATTTAAGTTTACACTTGATGCTATTACTTAATGAGGTCAACCTAAAATTACAAGGCAAAACAGTACTTATATGGGAAACATACTGTAGTATTTTGACAACAATGAGTGTTTGCATCTCAGGTAATGTCAAGCTACCTTATATACTTCCCATACAATCAAAAGTTAAAACAGGATGTGAGATCTCATTCCCACACAAATTTGCTGCAGATATATCTTCTGAGCTCAAACTACAGTTCTAGTAGTTTCTTTCCCTACTTCGCCTTCCTCTTATTGTGGATTTATACTTCTTAAAAAAATTTTTTTTGTCTTTTACAATATTGAGTCTCCAGCAGAAAGGAGATGAACATGCCTTGGCATCATGAACTAGTAATAAAAGAATGATAAATCACTGGGGGGTATCTCAGTTCCCCCACCATGGATTGAATCCGAGCCACAGCAGTGAACACCCAGAACCCTAACCACTGGGCAACCAGGGAACTCGGTCCATCTACGTTCTTATATTTTCTCTTTACTCAATATATTTGCAGTAGAAAAGGGAAATTACAATACCTGGCAAATAGTGCAAATTGCATTGAGTGAAAATGCACTTAGGTTTGAGATTCTAGACGTTTTCAGGGGAGGAAAAGACTTTTAAGAGGCATTGAAATGGTCTAAAGTGGCAGATCATACTTGATTTTGTCTTCACAAGCTTCAGCTGTTTTTGCAGATTGCCTACTCAGTTTGTTTTTCTGAAACTTAATTGTCTTTGTTTTTTAGTGGACAGAAGACTGCAGAAAATCAACCTATCCTCCCTCTGGACCAACGTGAGTAAACATCAGATGATCAAGACTCACTCTGACCTTCGTGGAGACTTTTCTCCATGTGATGATCTCATAATAATAATGACAGTGAATAAAAACTTAAGTCATGTCTTCTTTTCTCCTGAGACAAATTTTTCTTCCCTCAGGTTTGTGTATTATGCATTTGGCTAAGACTTTGAACAAATATGAAAATACCCCATGATGAAAATGTCCATTTCTAGCCTTTTGAAATCATAGGAGAAAAAAAACGATTTCCATTCTCCACTAAATTCTTCTATCTACCCCTGAGTATTTTTCTCATCATGACAAATGCAGAGGTGACCTGTGATTTTCTGTGGTGCCTGAGTATAAACCACTGGATCATACTGAAACAAAAAAGTGTAGGGTCTCATGTGAAACATTAAAAAAATTAACCCTGGCATGATAATCAAAGCTATTGAGGACAAAACAGGATTGGAAAACATAGGGATGGGCCAATATCGTGTTTTAGTGTGTTTACATTAATATTTTTAGTTTAGGGTTTTGACCTTTTCATATCCTATGTGGCTAAATAAGCCTGTGGGAAAGACATAAAAACAGCTCACTGGCCCAGAGGGTAAAGAATGTGAAAAAGAAGGAAGAGGTGTGTCGGGAAGGGTAACGTACTATCCCTGCTCTTACCTCTCGCTAAAAGCTTGCTGCAGGGAAGGGAAGGCAGAGTACGTACAACTTTAACCAGTAATATCAAGATGACATTTCAGTTTTTATGGCACTTCAGGTATATATATATTGTGCTACACTTGTCTGGATTATGTTTTCTAAATAGCCTCTGTCCTAGATACAGTGAAACCATAATAAACTAAATTCTTTGTATTTACTCACCTTTCTGCAGAAAGAAGCAAATATTTGGCAGGAAGTATTTAGAAGTTACCAGTTTCTATGTTGCTATGAAGCCAGTGCACACTCCAGCCCTCTAGCATGGCTCGGTCTCTGAGGCTCTTCCTTTTCATCACCACTGGCATTGTATTGATCTGCAGTGCCTTATTGATTGCGACTGTCTCTTGGCTGCTCTCTCTGCCCAGTTCATCGAACATGTACTGAGTACCTGCCACATTTAAGGCTTTTTTGTCCCTACTCCCTTTTATGTGTAGGTGTCAGTGAATTGACTGCCCTGCAAACTGTCCCTGCTTGGGCATTTAACTGGTTCCACGTTAGCATGTGTGTGTGTGTGCATGCACGCACATACACACATAGCAAATAAACATTTTTCTTATATTTACACATCTTCATAATATAAATATGTTTGCCCTGGTGTTTCTGCTGGATTCCTTCCTACCTCACTGGCTTGTTCGCAAGACGAAAGTCCTTAGCTCCGCTCTGATCTTTGTTCTCTATGAATTATAAATGGATGTTGAGGACTCGGAGAGAAGTGTGGTATTCATATACCTTTGAATGACAACACATCCTCCTGTACCTTTTTTTAAAATTTTTAAAAATTTTTGGCTGTGTTGGGTCTTCATTGCTGCACGTGGGCTTTCTCTAGTTGCAGCGAGCAGGGGCTACTTTTCGTTGTGGTGCACAGGCTTCTCATTGCAGTAGCTTCTCTTGTTGCAGAGCACGGGCTCTAGGCGAGCGGACTTCAGTAGTTGCATCTCGCAAGCTCGGTAGTTGTGACGCACGGGCTTAGTTGCTCCATGGCATGTGGGATCTTCCCAGACCAGGGATCGAACCCATGTCCCCTGCATTGGCAGGCGGATTCTTAACCACTGTGCCACCAGGAAGTCCCTCCTGTACCTTTAAGACCATCCTTTTTAATCAAGTGCACAGATTCTGGATGTATGCATTGGCAGTTGTGAGGGAGGAGAGAAATACCTGTTTATCCAGCCTGACCGGTCAAATCAGTGCTGGAGGTCAAGGGACTGACAACAAGGGCACTCCTGTATCCAACTGAATCCCATTATCATTTATTTTCTACTGTTCACTGGTGCTAGCATCTGCTGTCTTATTTGTGTATCTGTGTGTGTTGTGTCACTTGGACTAGTTGCCAAACAACCAGGTGGGTTCAGTCAATGATTAATGTTGCTTATGATGACCAGGGCACAGGAAATGCTAAGTTTCAAAAATAATTTCATGATGTTTATTGTTCACAGTAAAGGAGGAAAATATTCTACAGTGATCACTACTGATTAAATACCAATGCAGTGAGGCTACTGAAATAAGATGGTGGAGTAGAAGGATGTGCTCTCACTCCCTGTTGTGAGAACACCAGAATAACAACTAGCTGCTGGACGGTCATCAACAGGAAGACACTGGAATTCACCAAAAAAGACACCCCACATCCAAAGACAAAGGAGAAGCCACAATAAGACAGTAGGAGGGGCGCAATCACAATAAAATCAAATCCCATAACTGCTGGGTGGGTGACTCACAGACTGGAGAACACTTATACCACAGAAGTCCACCCACTGGAGTGAAGATTCTGAGCCCCACGTCAGGCTTCCCCACCTGGGGGTCCGGCAACAGGAGGAGGAATTCCTAGAGAATCAGACTTTGAAGGCTAATGGGATTTCACTGCAGGACTTCGACAGGACTAGGGAAAACAGAGACTTCACTCTTGGAGGGCACACACAAGTAGTGTGTGGATAGGGACCCAGGGGAAGGAGCAGTGACCCCAGGGGAGACTTAACCAGACCTACCTGCTAGTGTTGGAGCGTCTTCTGCAGAGGCGGGGGGTGGCTGTGGCTCACCGTGGGGACAAGGACACTGGCAGCAGAAGTTCTGGGAAGAACACCTTGGCGTGAGCCCTCCCAGAGTCCACCATTAGCCCCACCAAAGAGCCCAGGTAGGCTCCAGTGTTGGGCTGCCTCAGGCCAAACAACCAACAGGAAGGGAGCCCAGCCCCACCCATCAGCAGTCAAGCAGATTAAAGTTTTACTGAGCTCTGCCGACCAGAGCAACAGTCAGCTCTACCCACCACCAGTCCCTCCCATCAGGAAACTTGCACAAGCCTGTTAGATAGCCTCATCCACCAGAGGGCAGACAGCAGAAGCAAGAAGAACTACAATCCTGCAGCCTGTGGAACAAAAACCACATTCACAGATAGACAAGATGAAAAGGCAGAGGACTATGTACCAGATGAAGGAACAACATAAAACCCCAGAAAAACAACTAAATGAAGTGGAGATAGGCAACCTTACAGAAAAAGAATTCAGAATAATGATAGTGAAGACGATCCAGGACCTTGGAAAAAGAATGGAGGCAAAGATCGAGAAGATGCAAGAAAGGCTTAACAAAGACCTAGAAGAATTAAAGAACAAACAAACAGAGATGAACAAGACAATAACTGAAATGAAAACTACACTAGAGGAATCAATAGCAGAATAACTGAGGCAGAAGAACGGATAAGTGACCTGGAAGACAGAATGGTGGAATTCACTGCTGCGGAACAGAATAAAGAAAAAAGAAGGAAAAGAAATGAAGACAGCCTAAGAGACCTCTGGGACAACATTAAATGCAACAACGTTTGCATTATAGGAGTCCCAGAAAGAGAAGAGAGAGAGAAAGGACCTGAGAAAATATTTGAAGAGATTATAGTCGAAAACTTCCCTAACATGGGAAAGGAAATAGCCACCCAAGTCCAGGAAGTGCAGTGAGTCCCATACAGGATAAACCCAAGGAGAAACATGCCGAGACACATAGTAATCAAATTGGCCAAAATTAAAGACAAAGAAAAATTATTGAAAGCAGCAAGGGAAAAATGACAAATAACATAGAAGGGAACTCCCATAAGGTTAACAGCTGATTTCGCAGCAGAAACTCTACAAGCCAGAAGGGAGTGGCATGATATACCTAAAGTGATGAAAGGGAAGAACCTACAGCCAAGATTACTCTACCCGGCAAGGATCTCATTCAGATTCGATGGAGAAATCAAAAGCTTTACAGACAAGCAAAAGCTAAGAGAATTCAACACCACCAAACCAGCTCTACAACAAATGCTAAGGGAACTTCTCTAAGTGGAAAACACAAGAGAAGCAAAGAACCTACAAAAACAAACCCAAAACAATTAAGAAAATGGTCATAGGAACATACATATCGATAATTACCTTAAACGTGAATGGATTAAATGCTCCAACCAAAAGACGCAGGCTCGCTAAATGGATACAAAAACATGACCCATCTACATGCTGTCTACAAGAGATCCACTTCAGACCTAGGGACAAATACAGACTGAAAGTGAGGGGATGGAAAAAGATACTCCATGCAAATGGAAATCAAAAGAAAGCTGAAGTAGCTTTCAGCTACTCATATCAGATAAAATAGACTTTAAAATAAAGAATGTGGGCTTCCCTGGTGGCGCAGTGGTTGAGAGTCCGCCTGCCGATGCAGGGGACACAGGTTCGTGCCCTGGTCCGGGAAGATCCCACATGCCGCGGAGTGGCTGGGCCCGTGAGCCATGGCCGCTGAGCCTGTGCATCTGGAGCCTATGCTCCACAACGGGGGAGGCCACAACAGTGATAGGCCTGCGTACCGCAAAAACAAAAAAACTAAATACAGAATTACCGTATGATCCAGCAATCCCACTACTGGCCATATTCCCAGAGAACACCATAATTTAAAAAGACAAATGCACCCCAGTGTTCATTTCAGCACTGTTTACAATATCCAGGTCATTGAAGCAACCTAAATGCCCATTGACAGACAAGTGGATAAAGAAGTTGTGGTATGTATATACAATGGAGTATTACTCCGCCATAAAAAGGAACGAAATTGGGTCATTTGTTGAGACGTGGATGGATCTAGAGACTGTCATACAGAGGAAAATAAGTCAGAAAGAGAAAAACAAATATTGTATATTAATGCATGTATGTGGAACCTAGAAAAATGGTACAGATGAACCGGTTTGCAGGGCGGAAGTTGAGACACAGATGTAGAGAACAAACGTATGGACACCAAGGGGGGAAAGCCGTGGGGGGGTGGGGATGGTGGTGTGATGAATTGGGAGAATGCGATTGACATGTATCCGCTGATGTGTATAAAATCTATGACTAATAAGAACCTGCTGTATAAAAAAAAAAGTAAAATTCAAAAAAAAATAATAATAATACCAATGCTATGGAACTTCCCTGGCAGTCCAGTGGTTAAGAATGCGAGCTCCCGATGCAGGGGGCACAGGTTCAGTTCCTGGTTGGGGAACTAATAAGATCCCACGTGCTGCACGGCACAGCCTAAATAGATAAATAAATACCGATGCTGCTAAGTATTTTTTGCATATTTCATGTAATCTTCACTGCTCTCGTAAGGTAAATACTCTTTATTTCTCTAGGAAATTGAGGTGCAGATGTTAAATACTGAAATAGTTTAGAAAAGTGTTGAATGAGAAGTGAAACATGGGATTATAGTTAGCCAAAATCATAGTAAGCTTTAGCTATTAAAATAATTTTCTGAATCAGATTAATAACAGTTTTGTCAAAGAATTCTGATGAGTGGAGATTTTACTGTAGAGAGGCTTCTGGGGTCTTCCCACTCCCACTTAATCATAATCCTCTGCTGTAATGAGTTTGTCCTCTCCATTTTTACTTTGGAATCCTATACTGAAAAAGAATCAGGAGTTTATCGCAGATATAGGGGCATGTTTTGGGTTTCGTTGGAAGTTACGCGGGGAGAAGCAGCTGATTGGAGTTCACAGGTAGAACACGTGTCTTATGACGGTGCCACCAACGTGCATGCGTCCAGCGGGCTGCTGATTTATCATTGCTACTAGACGAGGAAATCCAAATGCATGCTGGCGGAGAGGCGAGGGAGTTGTAGCCCCTGCCATAACAGGAGGAACAGTCATTATTTTACTGAATTGTGGGACAGAATTTCACGTGTGAAATTATGGTTAGAAGCTGAATTCATTTGTTTTTATATAAAGCTTTTTTCTGGGATTTAAGTTTTACAGTATTTAATATAGATATCAGCTACTAAGGAAATGGGAGGTTGAAAGTGCTTTGAGAAAAACAAAATTCAATCTTGTGATTTGGTTTAGATGTATGTTTCCAGAATTGCCTGTGCTTTCCTCTTCTGTCTAAATCACAACGTGAGTGGCTTCTGGTTAACAGTTTCATAGAACCGTATACATACGCCCAGGCCCCAAGCTCAGCAACGTGAATCAAGTAATTATTCATGACTCTAGAAGTATAAATAGGACTGCAATTCTTGACTTTTAGGAACTAACTCATACTCCCTTAACCCATCCCCGCTGTACACATAAGTCTGGATTTATGTCTGTATATTTAAGAGCCTGGTAACATTGTAGCACGCACCAGACCCCACCTTCTGCTTCTCTGAGGCAGGGCAGTAAGGGAGCAAATGCTGGCTATTTTTAGGCCACTTTAAGCTGATCAGTCACTGACTGGCACACCCTTAGAGGCTATTTCAGTTCAGTAGCAAGTGCCAGAAGATAATGTTTCTGTGGCGGCAGAGAATAGTTGTAGAGTTCATCCATCAGGAATAAGGCCCAAGTCCACTGGTATGGGAGTGGGTGTTGCTATATCCTCATAGTAGAAATTGCTGTGTGTAAACTGAGGAGTAGGACTTTGAGGAATGGGTATGATCAAACAGTGCTTGGGCTTGGACTTACTACAGAAGACTGAGTGTTGTAGTTTTTCTTATGTCAGGGTTTCCGAAAGCAAGCTCATCACACGAGATGAATTGTGCCGAAACACAGCAGTAGAGGGCTGCCGCTGGCTCAGGCAAAACAGCGCCGTCTGTCCTGCTGTGGTAGCTTTTATTTAAGTATTATCTATGTTTACATTTTAAGACTTGTTTTCTTAACATTCCAGAAATGTCAAAGCAGCGACATATGCTTTTATTGATTATACAAGCAATAATGGGCTTTCTTGAAAACATGCCGTGCTTCGTCCTTGAGCGCAAAAGTAGCACAAGGACATTTCCTTGCGTTCCCACCATTCTGATTATACTGAAGTAGCACAAGGACATTTCCTTGCGTTCCCACCATTCTGATTATACTGAGGACATCTCATGGATCAGTGCCTGAAGCACTCAATGCTTATTTGCAGGCCCCTGGTTTGCCGGGGGGGCGCGGGGGGCTCAAAACATCCAGGACTGTTTACAGTTCTGGCTTATTCACATGCCCCCGGTTTGCCGGGGGGGCTCAAAGCAATCAGGACTGTTTGCAGTTCTGGCTTATTCGCCAGCCCCCAGTTTGCTGGGGGGGGGGTGGGGCTCATGGGTCACATCTCCTTTCCATGTCCTCAGTTATTCCACTACAACTGAGAAGAGAGGAAAGAGAGGAAGTACAGTAGGAAGAGTAGCATGACCAAGGGAATGGTAAAGTTTCTTGAAGCCAGTCATGGGAAGCTCATACACTGTGTTGCCACTCTGGGGGCTTAAAAAGTGACCTTACTGAAGCCAGCGCTGGAGTCAGTGGTTTGACAGTAGTGTTAAGACCGTCTAAGAGGGAATTCTGAGACTGGGAAACCAACTGGGGAAGTGCCCAGAGCCTAGACTAATTCTTCGTAGAGATTTAGGAGGGAGAAAAGGGCAGATATTTTCTAGCAGTGATATTCAGCTTACGTATAGCTCTTGAGCCAAAGTTGATTATTTTGCCTATCACCACAACACGTTAACCTTCTAGAACATATAATTCTAGGATTTCTAAAATGTCTTGTGATTGTATATACAACATAGGGCAGAAGCGCTGGGTGGGAAATGAGCTTTTTCTACGAGTTTTGGTTTAAGTACCAGTTTCTCTATTGTTATTAAGAATATGTCTCTAACATATCCATATAGATGTAACTGTCTGACCATCATCAAAAAACTGCTTTTAACATTTCAAGATGATACACCTCTCATTACAGCTATAGGGGTCCGGTTCCGTGGTACACTATAAATCTCGATTTACCACCGTACAAAAGATGGCATGAATTGATGGTTGACAAGGCACCAGCGGTATGCTATGATTCTTAAATCTTTTGTTTCTGACTTTACTGGATATAATTGCATTTGAAAGAACACGTCATGATATTATGTACCAAGTATTTTAAGAATCTGCTTTCCATGGTTCTCTGCCATTTACAATAAATGATAGTAGAGGAAAGATGTCATTTCTCTGTAGCGTCTTGCTCTTTTTACTAGCCTTTGCCTTTGTTTCTTTAGCTCATATCATATGCATCATCTAAATGGTTAATCAAATGTCATGTTAAAGATGTGTTTACGTATACGTTTTTAAATAGTACTCCTCTATTTAGCTGCATATGGGTAAGTCAGAAGGTCTAGATCTGTTTCATTATACCAGTATTAATCTTAAATGTCAACACTTCTTTATGTCTCTTATCAACTTTTAAATTTATTTTTCAGCTAAAAGTTATAGTGAATTCCCTGAAAAATATGATAAATGCATTTGAGCCAAGTGGAAAAATTGTGCAGTTAGTGGATCAAAAGTTGGTAAGAAATATTATTTCCTACAGTAAATGTTAAACACACACAGGTACACATATACACACACGAGTTCAGCAAAGGCTCTGTTATTTATTTAAAGGCATAATTTGGACAAGTGTGCTTTTATTCCAGACTACTGTCAAAACTTCAGAGGGACTTAAAATTCTGGGGCTTGGTAATATTACAGTAATAGGACATAAAATAGCATGGCAAATTTTGGCAGTTAGCTGCTCTTTAATGTTTTCTAAAAGTATGAACTGTTTTACAGAGCATTGGGCAAATATCCGTGTTTCATCTGGGAGTACAGCATTTCCTTCTGTGATGTGTACTTAGGTTTGCAAGTTCACTATTGAAAATTTGGGTTTTTCTTAAGTACTTTGCCTGAGCATGTCAAGACACTGAGCGATGTTCTAGATATGACCAAATGACACGCTCAGCCCAGCCCTGCCCCTCAGTAGCTGTGACCATTGAAACGCACTTGGGTTGTGTGTTTCGTGTCTTTGTGCGTTCACCAGACCATTTCATTTCTTGGTCCTGCAGGAAGATTCCATTTCTCAAACCCTTTTTTTATTTAGATGAAACCAGTAGAAAATCTAGGGCCTGGGCCCTAGAGCCCCCAGAGAGATCCTCATCACCCTCTTTCAGTCTTTGCTTTGGGGAAAGGATTGGGGAGGAAACCAAGGCCCTAGGGCAGATGTTTTAACCTCAATAGTGATGACATGTGGGATTGGATAATACTTTGTCATGGGCACTGTCTGTGCATTGTAGGGTGTTGAGCAGCGTCCTTGGCCTCGACTCACTGGGTGCCAGTAGCACCCCTTCAGTTGTGACAACCAAAAATGTCTCTAGACTTCACCAGATCTTCCCGGGGGGAAAGCCATCCCCGGTTGAGAATCATTGTCCTAGAGGCTGGACGTTCCGGGCATACCATTCCTATGACACTTGTACCTGCCAACCACCAAACCTGTTATTCCTCATGTTTGTGCTCTCAGAGCCTTTGATTAAGGCTATCCTTTATGTTCATACTCACCAGACTTCCCCAAAATACAAATGTTGGCAGAAGCAGTAGCAGAAGAGGCCCCCAGATGCCCCAGGTGCCCTAATCCCCCTAACCTGCGTGTCAGCAGGGAGGGCAGCATGCAGAAGGTTTAAGTGCCCAGACTTCGCAATCAGACATTAAGGGTTTTGTTTGTTCTTTAAACATTGGATTTTAAGGTTAGATCAGTCACACACTAGCTGTGTGTCCTTCGACAAGTTTCTTAACATATGCAACTTCAGATTTCTCTCCAGGGAGAATTTACTAATAATACATATTTCATATGGTGGTTGTGAGGATTAAATGACTTACTGTATGTAAAGCCCAGTGCTTGCATGTAAAAAATGGTAAACAACTGTTCAGTAAGTCATTTTCGTCTGTTAAATTGGCAGGAGTGTTCCACTTGTGCAATGCTTTGAATTCCTAGGCAAAAAAATGATTTGCCTAGTTAGATAACATTACATATAATTACCAAGTTAGTGAAAAATGAGACTTGCAAATCTTAAACACATTATCTTAGCAAGAGGCTGTAAGCTTAATTCTTTATCTAATTGTTAGTGAATAGTTGCAGTTGAGAATAAAAGTATATATGAATGGGTAAAGAGGATGTGGCATATATATACATACAATGGAATAATAGCCATAAAAAAGAATGAAATCCTGCCATTTGTGACAACATGGAAAGACCTAGACGGTATTATGCTAAGTGAAATAAGTCAGAGGAGGACAGATACTGTATGTTGTCACTTACATGTGGAATTTAAAAAACTGAACAAACGTTAAGAAAACAGAAACAGAGTCATACATACAGAGAATAAACAGGTAGTTGCCAGAGGGGAGAGGGGTTGGGGGGAGGAGAGGAACAGGTGAGGGAGATTAAGAGGTACAGACTTAAAGTTACAAAATAAAAGAGTCATGGGTATAAAATGCACAGTGTGGGGAATATAATTAATAATAATAATTTAACGTCTTTTTATGGTGACAGATATAACTAGACTTGATCATTTTTAAATGTATAGAATATTGAATCGCCCTGTTGTACTGGGAACTAACATAGTGTTGTAGGTCAATTATACTTCAAAAGCAAAGTAACTCATAGAAAAAGAGATCAGATTCGGGAAGGTGGATTGGATGAAGGTGGTCAAAAGGTACAAACTTCAGTTACAAGATAAATAAGTACTAGAGATGTAATGTACAGCATGATGATTGTAATTAACGCTGCTGTGTGTTACATATGAAAGTTGTTAAAGGAGAAAATCTCAAGAGTTCTCATCACAAGAAAAAAATTTTTTTCTTTTTTTTTAAATTTTATATTTATTTGAGATGATGGATGTTCACTGAATTTATTTTGGTAATCACTAAATGACATATATAAATCAGACCATGCAAAAGAAGTATGTATGTCCACCATTGAATTTGCTCATGTGTCCGTTGTTTGCTAACAGGATGTGGTAATACATCTCAGCCTAAGATTGGCTGTTAACCTTACAAGTGTTTTGTGAATCACTAGAATACAGATTTGTTGCTATGAGTGTGGGAAGGGAATAGTACATTAGTACCCCTCATCCTTGGGAGATACATTCCAAGACCCCCAGTGGATGCCTGAAACTGTAGATAGTACTGAACCCTATGTGTACTTTGTTTTTTTCCTATAAGTACATACCTATAAGTTTAATTTTTAAACTAGGCACAGTAGGAGATTAACAACAACTAATAATAAAATAGAACAATTATAACAGTACAGTGTAATAAAAGTCACGTGAATGTGCCCTCTCTCTCAAGCTATCATACTGTCCTGTACTCACCCTTCTTTGTGATGATGTGAGATGATTAAATGCTTACATGATGAGATGAAGTGAGGTGAATGAAGTGGGCATTGTGACATACCATTAGGCTACTAGTGACCTGACGTTACTTCAGAAGCAGGAGCATCTGCTTCTGGTGATCCTGGATCATCAAGCCATGACAAAGCTGATGGTTGAATGTCAGGAGCAGACAGTGTCAGTGGTTGGGGACCCCAGGTGGGACAGGGTAGGATGGCAGGAGACTTCATCGTGCTACTCAGAATGGCATGCAGTTTAGTACTCATGAATTGTTTACCTCTGGGATCTTCCATTTAATATTTTTGGGCTGTGGTTGACCATGGGTAACAAACCTCAGACAGCAAGACCACGGTCAAGGAAGGACAGCAGTAATGAGGGTGTGATGTTAATGGCTAGAGGGCAAGTTTGAGCAGAGATGAGGAATGCTTGTTGTGATGTTCCTGTGTTGTGAGCCATGTTAGGACATCCAAGTGGAATTATTCTAGTTCATCTCTCTAGAGAATAGGGTGAACTATAAGGCAGGAAAAAACAATCTGAGAATCATAGGTCTCTGCCTAGTACTTGAGATGAGTTTATGGGGTACACAAGCAAGAGTTATAGGGGCCCAATATTGAGTATTACATAGAATCTTTTAGAAATACATGATGTGAAAGTGCTTTCAAAAGTAAGCTTTGATCATCTATTATGGCAGCAATAGCTAGTACAAATTATATGTAAAAGAACCAAATCTCAAAGCCACACTTTAGGCTGAATGACTGTTAGTGTATTTGTTTTTCAGCCTGGTCTACTTGGCAACTTTCCCGGGCCTTTCGAGGAGGAAATGAAGGGGATTGCAGCAGTTACTGAAATACCTTTAGGTAAAGTTCACCTGGCAGCTTTTTTTTTTTTTGCGGTACGCGGGCCTCTCACTGCTGTGGCCTCTCCCGTTGCGGAGCACAGGCTCCGGACGCACAGGCTCAGCGGCCATGGCTCACGGGCCCAGCCGCTCCGCGGCATGTGGGATCTTCCCGGACCGGGGCGCGAACCCGTGTCCCCTGCATCGGCAGGCGGACTTTCAACCACTGCGCCACCAGGGAAGCCCCCACTTGGCAGCTTTTAAAACATTGAATAAAGTACTTAAAATTTTTTTTATTGAGGTATGGTATACATACAATAAAGTGCACAGATATTAAGTATACAGCGCAATCGAGGTTTTTAAATGCATACATGCGTGTAATCACAGCTCAGAACAAGATACAGAAACAAATTCCAGCAATCCAGCATGCTCCATCCTGCACTTTCGCACAGTTCTGAGTCCCCTGTTAACCACTGTTCTGACTTCACTGTAGATTAATTTTGCCTCTTGAACGTCTTACAAACAGAGCCGAACAGTATGAACTGTTGTCTGGTTTCTTGCACTTATCATTATAGGTAGTAGGCTATTGTATGAATAGGATATTTTTTGTTTCCAGATTTGGGATATTAAGAATAAAGCAGTTATGAACACTCTTGTACATGTCCTTTGATGGGCATACGCACTCATTTCTCTGCGATATGTCCTGGGTCATAGGGTAGCTATATGTTTAGCCTTGTACACTCTGCCAGCCAGTTTTCCAAAGTGATTGTACCCATTGACAGTCAACCTGGTACAAGAGTTTTCGTTTTCTCCACTTGCTAATTCTCCACGTGATAGTCTCAGTCTTTTATTTGGTCCACTTTGTCGAGTGTGTTATATTCGCCCATTATTGTTTAATTTGCATTTCCCTGATGACTAATGAGATTGAACAGTTTTTTGACCTTTTCCTTTCTTCCTTGCTTTCTTCTTCCCTTCCTCCCTCCCTCCCTCCTTCCTTCCTTCATTGTGCTTGTTAAATCTAATGCCCATTTTTATTGGTTTGAAGGAATTCTTTATATGTATACTGATACAGGTCCTTTGTCAGATATATGTATGCCAAACCTTCTCCCACACTGTAGCTTGCATTTATTTTCTTATTGGTGTCTTTTGATGAACAGAAATTCTTAATTTTAATGCAGTCCAATTTTTCAATTTTTTGATGGGTAGTGCTTTTTATGCCCATTTAAGTGATCTTTGCCTACCCCCAAACATATTCTTCTGTGTTTTCTTCTGTATGTTTTTGTTTACTTTTTTCATATAGGCCCATTGTGTATCTTGAATTAACTTTTGCATATGATATGAATTATGGATCAAGGTTCAAGTTTTCTCCAATTGACAATACCGTTTATTAAAAAGACTCTCATTCCCTCAGTAAATTGCAGTGGTGCCTTTGATATAAATCACATGATTGCATGTATCTGATTCTATTTGGGGACTTTCCACCTAGTTTCATTTGTCTGTTTGTCTTTTCTTACACCAATACTATGCTACTGCAATTACTAAAGCTTTATAGTAAGTCTTAATATCAGGTACTGTAAGTTTTCTAACTTTCTTTTTTTCTTTAAAATTCTCTTAGGTAGTCTAGACCCTTTGCATTTCCACATAAATTTTAGAATCAACTTGACAAAAGAACCTACTGATATTTTCAGTGGGATTATAATCCTGAGTTTTCCAAGCCACAAACTTGGTATATGAGATTTCAGCATTTATTTAGGTTATTGATTTCTCTGAGCAGTATTTTTTTATTTTCAGGGAAGAGGTCTTGCATATCATTCATTCATCAAATCCTTTGTTATATCATTTATCATATTCTTCATATTCATCATATCCTTAAATTAAGTATTGATGTTTTTGGAAGCTGTTTTTAAATTTTCCATTTCCAATTTATAGCACTTAATTTAATGAAAAAGACTTTTTCTGTTGCCCCAAAAGTTTTATTTTTAAGCCATCAAATCAATAGAGTTGTTATTTTAAGTAAACTCTATATACCTTGGTTTTACAAGAGATGACTGAGAATTTCTAAAAATCAATAGTATTTATCAACAAAAGTGGCTAGATTTTTTTTGTTTTTGCTTCTTTAAAAAGATAATTAACATACTAGAAATATGTTTTTTCAGTCTATATGAGAAATGTCTTTAATTCCTTTATTATGTAAAGGACTCTAGCAAATGAATACCACGTATAACTCAAGAGAAAAATGGATTGAGAAGATTAACAGATGAGTCATAATAAAATAAGAGTGGAATTTCACCAAAATAGAAATCAAATGGAAATAAAATAAACATTAGGGTGGGAAAAAAACATATTAAGCTTAACATGTTAACATGAAATGGAACAGAGAAAAAGTGTGTTGTATACCTTCAAATTAAAAGCTGAGTGGTATTATTATTGTACAGGTTAGGAAAAATGTTCAAAAATTAAAAATGTTTTACAATGGAATTTCTTGATAAGCTCAGCACTTATTTTACTGTCTCTTTTCTCACCTTAGAAATATTAGTCACACTCTAAAAACCTGAGCAAAATACATTTTCAGCATCCAACCAAGACCCAGATGTATTAAATTATCATATTTGAGCCCTCCAAAGAAAACTAAAATGAAGCATATTTTCGAAAACTATGGACATTATGTTGCCGTATAATTCCAACATGCCCAGATGTTCAGCTTGTCCAATAGTTGCTTCTCTGGGGACTCATTTTATCTTGAATCTGCAGAAAGTACAGGCTACTGAGACACCTGCACCCAACCAGCCATTCAGACTCACTCAGACTGTCTGCGGACACTTACGTATGCCCAGGCAGAAACTCACACGGCGATATTTCAACCTTTTCTTTCTTTTTTTTTTTTTTACATCTTTTTTGGAGTATAATTGCTTTACAATGGTGTGTTAGTTTCTGCTTTATAACGAAGTGAATCAGTTATACATATACACATGTTCCCATATCTCCTCCCTCTTGCGTCTCCCTCCCTCCCACCCTCCCCTTCCCACCCCTCCAGGCGGTCACAAAGCAGAGCTGGTCTCCCTGTGCTTTGCGGCTACTTCCCACTAGCTATCTACCCTACGTTTGGTAGTGATATATGTCCATGCCTCTCTCTCACTTTGTCACAGCTTACCCTTCCCCCTCCCCATATCTCAACCTTTTCTTAAAAATAGAATTTTCTAACAATGTCATAGTTCTATATATTGACCAAAAGTTTCCTGTCTTTTCTCATAGGAGAGATTATTTCATTCAATATTTTCTATGAATTTTTTACCATTTGTACTTCAATAATAACAGAAGACAAAGAAGGTAAATAAATGTGTGCTGAGGGAAGGTGGGTGGTACAAGGTACAAAGTAGAAGAAAAATCTTTAACTAAATGAAATTAGAACTTGTAAAATACAGGCTTGCTATGTAAATACCATGTGCATGTTGCATATGGTTTTATAGATCTTGGTAAGTTTTTGAAAGTGAATTGAAAGCTGTTCTTATTTTAAGACCACTGTAATGCCTATTAAAGTTTAATTCAGGTATGCAAAACTCTTGGAAGAAGTGTTTCAGGATTATAAACATTCTTACTATTCTTCATAGTCTACTTATACCCCTATTTATGATTTGATATAAGTACTCACAGGGGCAGGACAGACTTTCTCCCATCATTTTCCAGCCAAGGGACCCTGTGCTCACTTTTCCATGTTTTTCCTGACAAGTGCCCAGTGTACAAGGCACAGGATGATTTACCCTGATTCACTCTTAGTTTTGACCTGTTCTCTTGGTATAGCTGTAGGTGACAATCCCTGAAGGGAAGCATGTTGGTAAGTTGCATTAGATGAGGCTGAGATAGCTGTGTCTGAGTAGGACTGTGTCATAGTGAACCACAAAATGACCACCTACCCTTGTCCCATATTCCAGTCTCAGTTCTCTGGAACCCTGTGCTCTCAGGTATTGGGGGGGAATCTGGCCAGTGTGACAGGGACAGCAGTTTGATCTTGTTACAGCCTATGATATCAGATGCTGCTTAATTCTTATTGTTGGATTGAACAGTTGGGAATATCACTTAAACAAAATTAAGTGTCCAGCTTTGGTTTAGAATCAGTCATACTGTCATAATTGCTGTTACATGTCTCTTCTGCTTACTTTGAATTAGGTCATCTACTACATGCCCGAAACATGGATTTTGGAGTATTTCTTGGGTAAGTAAAACATGTGGTGTGTCTCAGTCCCTGAGAAGAGTAGGTTGTATTACACTGATGAAAAGTAAGTCCCAAGTCATTCCCAGAATATGACCAGAAGTAGAGATCCTAGATTCCGTAGTTTTGAGACCAGGTGGGCACACTCTTATTCATTTATTTGAGAGTTTGTAGCTGAGGTGCACCCAGTGGACAGAAATCTGGAGCATGCTTGAAGGCCCTAGATGCACGTCTAGTTTATTGCTTAGAAGGAAGAGTAGCATTCTATTTCATGTGTCTTCTTGACCTTTCTGAAAAAAATATAACAGGGCTTTGTAATTAGAGACCTAAATACTAACCTGGGGTTTGCTAATATAGGCTGTGCCATGTTGGGGGAGTTACTTAACTTCTCTGAGCCTCAGTTTTATCATGTGGAAAATGGAGGCTAAAACTACCCATACTGAAAAATCCTTGTGAGGATTGATCATTAGGGATTAGGTAGATAAAGCACATGGTATAATGCCTGACCATCATTATCATATTCATCATTATTATCATTGTTATCAAATGTCAACTGAAATTTGTCTTTTGTAGGTGGAATGTAAACAATAATACCTGGGTCGTAACTGAGGAACTAAAACCTTTAACAGTGAATTTGGACTTCCAAAGAAACAATAAAACTGTCTTCAAGGCGGCAGGCTTTGCTGGCTATGTGGGCATGTTAACAGGATTCAAACCAGTAAGGAATCTGTTGTTACATAATTTTACAGGTAGCTCTCTGTGAAAGGTGGAGTCTAAGGAAATGAGGACCTAAAAAGAATATGAAGCCCCAGTTCATCGCATTGTACTTGTTGTTACCTTCCTTCTTAGGTTTGAGCTCACATGGTAGAGAAGAGTAGGAAGCGGGGGTTTCAGAGCCTTTTGTGGAGATAAAGCATGTGGTGGGTCTCAAGGGCTGGGAGTGTAAATCTGGATCTGGCCATGGGTCTGCCCCTTAAGCAAGTTAGTCATTAAGTCTCTGCACTTAAGTTTCCTGGTCAGAAAATTGTGGCCAACAGCATCCCACCTACTTATCTCACGCAGTATATGTGAAAAATGCTTTGAACTTCTAAAAAAGCTCTGTTAATAGAAGGTGAGAGTATCATGGTTTTGATTTTTCTCCCCCCACCCCGGCTCAATTTCCCAATCCAGGACCTGATATAACAGTGTAAAATAGCACAGTGAGGGGGCCTTAAACAGGATGGCTGAGGTTTCTGACATTGCTTGGTTTTCTTTTCAGGGACTACTTAGTCTTACGCTTAATGAACGTTTCAGTACAAATGGCGGTTTTATGGGTGAGTAGAGAGTTCTTAAATAAAATGGGAATTTCATAGCTGTTTTAAGAGGAGGGCTAGACTGTGCCTTCTGGTTAATAGTTTAATGTCTTCTAGGACCTGTGACACTGTGTGTGTTTCATCTCTTCCAGGTGTCATAGAATGGATTTTGGGAAAGAAAGATGCCAAGTGGATAGGGTTTATCATTAGATCAGTTCTGGAAAATAGCACAAGGTAATCTGTTTGGTTGCTTTATTATCAGATTTAATATTTATTATTTTTTTCTTGAGATACAGTTGACATACTAGTTTAAGATGTACTACAAGATGTTTAGATATTTGTATATATGGCATAATGATTACCACAATAAGTCTAGTTAACATCCATCACCTCACATAGTTACACATTTCTTTTTCCTTTTTTTTTTTCTTTTTCTTTTTTTATTTTTTTGCGGTGTGCGGGCCTCTCACCGCTGTGGCCTCTCCCGTTGCGGAGCACAAGCTCCGGACGCGCAGGCTCAGCGGCCATGGCTCACGGGCCTAGCCGCTCCGCGGCATGTGGGATCTTCCCGGACCAGGGCATGAACCCATGTCCCCTGCATCGGCAGGTGGACTCTCAACCACTGCGCCACCAGGGAAGCCCTCTTTTTCCTTTTGATGAGAACTTTTAAGATTTCCTTTCTTTGCAACTTTCAAATATGCAGTACAGTATTATTAACTGTATACACTATGATATACATTACATCCCCAGGACTTATACTTATTTTATAACTGGAAGCTTGTACCTTTTTGACACTTCACCCGTTTTGCCCACCTGTCACCACCCACCCCCAGTCAACCACCAGTTTGTTCTCTGTATCTATGAATTCCTTTGTTTTTTGATTCCACTTATAAGTGTGATCACATGGTATTTGTCTTTCTCTGTCTGATTTATTTCATTTAGCAAAATGCTCTCAAGGTCCATCCATGTTGTCACAAATGGCAAGATTTCATTCTTTTTTTTTGGCTAAGTAATAGTCTTGTATATGTACCACATCTTCTTTATCCATTCGTCCTTAGATAGACACTTACGTTGTTTCCATAACTTGGCTTATTGTAAATAGTGCTGTGGTAAATGTGGGGCTGCAGACATCTTTCTGAGTTCATGTTTTCATGTCCTTCAGATAAACACTTGGAAGTGGGATTGGTGGTGGTGGTAATGGTGGTTTTAGCTTTTTGAGGAACCTCCATACTGGTGGTTTCATAGTGGCTGCACCAATTTACATTCCCACAAACAGTGCACAAGGGTTCCCTTTTCTCCACACCCTGGCCAACACTTGTTACCGCTTGTCTCTTTGATAATAGCCAGTCTGACATGTGAGATGATAGCTTATCGTGGCTTTGACTTGCATTTCCCACCTTCTCATGCACCTGTTGGCCATCTTTGGAAAAATGTCTATTCGGATTCTCTGTCCATTTTTTAACCAGGTTGTCTTTTTTTTTTGCTATTGAGTGGTATGAGTTCCAGATATATTATGGATATTAACCCCTCCTCAGATAAATGATTTGCAAATATTTTCTCCCATTCACTAGGTTGCCTTTTCATTTTGTTGATGGTTTTATTTGTTTAGAAGCTTTTTAGTTTGAGGTATTCCCACTTGTTTATTTTTGTCTTTGTTGCCTTTGTTTTGGTGTCAAATCCAAAAACTCATTGCCAAGACCAGTGTCAGGGAGCTTATTGCCTGTGTTGTCCTTTAGGAGTTTTATGATTTCAGGTCTTACATTTAAGTCTTTAATCCATATTGATTTTTGTGTATGGTGTAAGATAGTGGTTTGGTTTCATTCTTTTGCATGTAGCTGTGCAGTTTCCCAAACACCATTTATTGAAGAGACTGTCCTTCTCCAATGTATATTCTTGGTTCTTTTTTCATAACTTAATTATGGGCTCTCTATTCTGTTCCACTGATCTATGTGTCTGTTTTTATGTCAGTACCATTGTTTTGATTACTATAGCTTTGTAATACAGTGTGGAATATAGTTATTCTTCTTTTTCAAGATTGCTTTGGCTATTCAGGGCCTTTTGTGATTCCACACAGATTTTAGGATTGTTCTATTTCTGTGAAAAATGCCTTTGGAATTTTGATAGGGATTGCAGTGAATCTGTAGCTTGTTTTGGGGTAGTTTGGACATTTTAACATTAATTCTTCCAGTCCATGACAGTGGAATATCTTTCTGTTTGTGTCTTCTTCTGCTTCTTTCAACAGTATCTTATAGTTCTCAGTGTACAGGTCTTTCACCTCCTTGGTTAAATTTATTCCCATGTATTTTATTCTTCTTTATAGAGATTTATATATATGTATATAAATTTATTTTTTTTATTTTTGGCTGCATTGGGTCTTCGTTGCTGTGTGTGGGCTTTCTCTAGTTGCGGTGAGCGGGCTTCTCATTGCAGTGGCTTCTCTTGTTGCGGAGCACAGGCTCTAGGCACGGGCTTCAGTAGTTGTGGCTCGTGGACTCAGTAGTTGTGGCTTGTGGGCTCTAGAGCACAGGCTCAGTAGTTGTAGTTGTGACATATGGGCTTAGTTGCTCCGCGGCATGTGGGATCTTCCCAGATCAGGGATCGAACCCGTGTTCCCTGCATTGGCAGGTGGATTCTTAACCACTGTGCCACCAGGGAAGCCCTATTTTATTCTTTTTAATGTAATTGTAAATGGGATTGTTTTCTTAATTTCTCTTTCTGATAGTTCGTTATTAGTGTATGGAACCACAACTGATTTTTGTATACTGATTTTGTGTCCTGCAACTTTACTGAATTTATTATTCCTAACAGTTTTTTTGGCAGAGTCTTTAGGGATTTCTATATAGAGTATTATGTCATCTGCAGATAGTGACAATTTCAGTTCTTCCTTTCTGATTTGGATACCTTTTATTTCTTTTTCTTGCCTGATTACTCTGGCTAATACTGCCAATACTGTATTGAATAAAAAGGGCAAGAGTGGGCAACTTGGTCTTGTTCCTAATCTTAGAGAAAAAGCTTTTAGCTTTTCACTGCTGAGTATGATGTTAACTGTGGGCTTGTCATATATGGCCTTTATTATGTTGAGGTATGTTTCCTTTATACCGACTTTTTTGAGATGTTGAATAAATGGATGTTGAATTTTGTCAAATGCTTTTTCTGCATTTATTAACATCATATTTTTATCCTTCATTTTGTTAATGGGTGTATCAAATAGATTTGTGGATGTTGAACCATCATTGCATCATGCTGTATGATCCTTTTAATATAGTTTATTTTAAATTACTCATATTAAAATATTTCCCAGCTTTATCTTCCACTGAGGAACTATTTCAGAATTTCTTAGGTGAACCTTTGACACTCATGGAATTCTTCATGTTTTGTGTGTGTATGTTTATAGCAAGAAAATGAAGTGATTTATTTAAAAAGTTCTGGGGATAGTGCCCCTATGAAGGGCATCTATGAATTTTTCTTGGTGTAAAAAAAAATCCCCACCCATACAGAAAATAAAAATTTGTATAATAAAATCTTCATTTAGATCATAGTACCCCAATGCACATATGGTCACCTTATCTTTGATAAAGGAAGCAAGAATATACAGTGGAGAAAAGACAGCCTCTTCAGTAAGTGGTGCTGGGAAAACTGGACAGCTACATGTAAAAGAATGAAATTAGAACACTCCCTAACACCATACACAAAAATAAACTCAATATGGGTTAAAGACCTAAATGTAAGGCCAGACACTATAAAACTCTTCGAGGAAAACATAGGCAGAATACTCTATGACATAAATCACAGCAAGATTCTTTTTGACCCACCTCCTAGAGAAATGGAAATAAAAACAAAAATAAACAAATGGGACCTAATGAAACTTCAAAGCTTTTACACAGCAAAGGAAACCATAAACAAGATGAAAAGACAACCCTCAGAATGGGAGAAAATATTTGCAAACGAATCAACAGACAAAGGGTTAATCTCCAAAATATACAAGCAGCTCATGCAGCTCAATATCAAAAAAACAAACAGCCCAATCTAAAACTGGGCAGAAGACCTAAATAGACATTTCTCCAAAGAAGATACACAGATTGCCAACAAACACATGAAAGGATGCTCAACATCACTAATCATTAGAGAAATGCAAATCAAAACTACAATGAGGTATCACCTCACACCAGTCAGAATGGCCATCATCAAAAAATCTACAAACAATAAAATACTGGAGAGGGTGTGGAGAAAAGTGGGAACCCTCCACTGTTGGTGGGAATGTAAATTGGTGCAGCCACTATGGGGAACAGTGTGGAGGTTCCTTAAAAAACTAAAAATAGAACTGCCATATGACCCAGCAATACCACTGGGCATATACCCTGAGAAAACCGTAATTCAAAGAGTCATGTACCACAATGTTCATTGCAGCTCTATTTACAATAGCCAGGACTTGGAAGCAACTTAAGTGTCCATCAAGAGATGAATGGATGAAGAAGATGTGGCACATCTATACAATGGAATATTACTCAGCCATACAAAGAAACAAAGTTATTTGTAGTGAGGTGGATGGATCTAGAGTGTCATACAGAGTGAAGTAAGTCAGAAAGAGAATAATAAATACCATATGCTAACATATATATATGGAATCTAAATTTTTTTTTAAATGGTGCTGACAAACCTAGGGGCAGGACAGCAATAAAGACGCAGACATAGAGAATGGACTTGAGGACACGGGAAGGGGGAAGGGTAAGCTGGGACGAAGTGAGAGAGAGTGGCATGGACATATATACATACCAAATGTAAAATAGCTAGTGGGAAGCAGCTGCATAGCACAGGGAGATCAGCTTGGTGCTTTGTTACCACCTATTTTATATATATATATATATATATATATATATATATATATATATATATATATATATATATATATAATTTATATTATTTTTCCTAGTTCTATTGTTGAGTGAAAGGTATAGACTATAAGGGTGAAAGGTGATCTCTTGAGACCGTTTTTTTTTTTGTCCTTCAGGTTAGAGGGAACATTTCAGATCTCAGTGTTTCACCACATAGGAGTCAGCGATTGTTTCTTCCTGAGCCATTGTTCACTATCCTTTTTAAAAAAAGGTGTTCCTCAGATATTTGTTTCCCTTTAGTTTCCACAGCTAAAAAATTCCCATTCCAAGTCGACTAAAAATGTTTCCTTTGTTTCAAATGTTTCTGTATAGTTATGAAGAAGCCAAGACTATATTGACCAAAACCAAAGTATTGGCCCCAGCATACTTTATCCTGGGAGGCAACAAGTCTGGGGAGGGTTGTGTGATTACACGAGACAGAGAACAGTCTTTGGATATATATGAGTAAGTACATTTGTTAAAGCAAAATAAGCAGACAGTAAAGCATAGACTGACGTGTGTACAGGTTTAAGGCATGAAACCTAGGAGGAATCTCTGTTTTTGTATCTAGACTCGACCCCAAGCAGGGTATATGGTATGTGGTGCAAACAAATTATGACCGTTGGAAAAATCCCTTCTTCCTTGATAATCGCAGAACACCTGCAAAGATGTGTCTAAACCAGACAACCCAAGAGGTACGTTCACAGTGTCATATACAGAAAGAAATGGTGACTATTAAAGGTTATGTCCATTCTGGCATTTTTCATTGGCCTTTGAAGAATTTATAAACCTCCCATTAGTCATTGTCTCTGGACAGTCCCAACTGAGTTTCTGTTTTGTTTTTAATGTAAAGAGCAAAATTTTGCCGTACTTTTTCGTTTCTTAGTTAATGCCGGACACCACTCTGTGGAGTTGAATGGCAAGAATTCAAGAGGGGAGGAAGAGAAAGAAAGAAAATGTGATATATTAGAATCATCACCTGTAACAGTGACCCCAAGGGAAATTCTTTTATGGAGGAGCAGGGAGGTTGATTGAAGAATGTCTTGGTCTGATGACCCACTTCTGTGGATAAGGCTGCCAACATCTGTATTTAATGTACTGAAAACAACTATTTTTGTGTTTTAGAATATCTCATTTGCAACCATGTACGATGTCCTGTCAACAAAACCTGTCCTCAACAAGGTATTTTTTTAAATAATTAATTAATTTGCTTTTAGGAAAAGAATTTGATCCCATGTTTTATCTTTCCCTGTTGTCTTGGATTAATCAGAGCTAGAATCCCAAATCATGTTCAGCTTAAGGCTGCTTTTTAAAATGTTTTTGTGACCAAAGCCGTAACTCTTGGAATGTGACAAAGAAGTTGGTCACTGCAGCTTGATAATGCAGTTTGGTCAGAGTGTTATTTCCAGCTTTTCTTACATGGCATTTGGACTGAGTCTAGCATGTCAGTCTTGACTTCTCCGTCTGTGGGGAACCGAATGTTGTATGCTGCACCTGATACTTGACAAAGTCTGAAGTATCTTTTCAGACAACTTGCTTTCTTAGTGGATTAGGGTTTCTCTTAAACGTTATTACATCCTTTTATCTTATCCCTACTCTATAGCTAAAATATGCAAAAGTGTCCTAATCATCCAATTTGCCAGTAGCCCCTTCGTGTGTATTTCTGATCCTCTGATTTTCCCCATTTGTTCCTTCTCTTCTTTTCCTTGGTCCTTTTCCTAAACCCTCCCTGAAATCAGTGTGCCTCCATCACCTCTGCCAGAACAAACTGTCCTGTTCGTTAGCATGTGACTGAGAACCCGGCCCTGAGGGAAGCCTTCCTTATGCCCACTGACCCTGCCATACTTCTCATTTTGCCCACTCCATCTTCGTGTGAGCTCACGGTTGGGTTACTTACACATTCTGTGTGAGCTGGATGTGTGCCTTCTGCATGTCTGCAGTTTCCCTCACTGCGTGAGAAATGCTTTCAGGATAAGGATAGCCAAAGCTAAACTGTTTATACTCCATAGTACACCATTCGTCTTTGTAAATTATGCATTGAGGAGGGTTAAGTGAGCCTGAAAGCTTTGGTGGTGAAGCAGTATACTGCTCAGAATTAAGACCTTGTAAAGAACTGAAGATTCTCTCCCACGCCTGTTTATATCATGACCTATTTTAGTTGTTATTGACTTATTAATTTTTGGGATCTTTATATTATATGATACTTATTTTGTATCTTTTCACATATATATTACATATTAATTATTTAATGTTAAGAATCTTCATAAGCAATTCCACAAGAAATGCTAATATGAGGCAGGTCATCTTAGAATTAAAAACATCCTCAAAGTAAAAATAACTTTTCTTTCAGCTGACGGTATACACAGCCTTGATAGACGTTACCAAAGGTCAATTTGAAACATACCTGCGGGACTGCCCAGACCCCTGTATAGGTTGGTGAGCACACACCTGGCCTATAGGGTGCGACCTGTATGACATCAAGATGGGAGCTCACACGGGGCTGAGAAGTACAGCTGTCTGATCTCCTTCAGAAGACTGAGACTGAGGACGGGTTCTCTGAGGTGTGAGCTTGTCCTGCTTGGTATGTTTACAATTCACAGGCTGCTTTTGCCGTAATGGTTGATTTTTCTTATATACAAATTAACTCCTTTTAGTGAAGTACAACAATCATCCAGAACTTACTGTGGTTCATTTCAGTCTGATTCATTTGAGGATGGGGATGGGTAATTACAACTATTGCGGGACCCACCCCCATGGAATAAAGCAAGATTCTCTGTGAGCACAGAATCCTGTACATCTGTGTAATAGTTAAATAGTCCATATTATTCAGTTTTTCACTTTTATTTACATATTTGTATGTTTTTGTCTTTTCTTCCTGGCTCTTACTATTAAAATTAATATACCATTGTTTTTGCTGTCTGTGACAGCAGTGTATTTCACTAATTTTGATTGGAGGGGGATGAGACAGGCATTCAGCTGTATGTTTCTCTTCATGGGCAGCACATGGGCTTTTGACTGAACAGAAGTATTTTCTGGGGTTCTTGAAGTAACAGCTTTGCAAGGCAGTCTTTTATACTCAGCATTGAAGTGTTTGCTTTTTCATAACTAACCTACCACCCACTAACCCCAGGAAGTTATTAAATAAATTTCAAAAACAATCCTGGGTTCTATGAATCAATAGTAAATAAGCAGGTCAAAGACTAGTGGAAAATGGGAGGTGAACTGTTAAACTCTCCTAAGTATCATTCATTTAATAAATAGATTTTTAGTTTTTCCTGATCAATATGTATTTTTTTTAACTAAGTATAGTTACTAAAAATGTTTTTCAGAAATCTATGAGAAGTGCTGATAGGACTTGTTAACCTTTCAGACCTTCAGTTTTGAAATGTATGACAGTTGGGCAAGACTGTAGCTACTCCATTTCTGTATAATGTCAGCTGTATTCGTGACATTCAGTAAACAGTCATTGGAAGAAGTGTCAGTCAGCAGTCATGTGGGCTGAGTGTGTACCTCACGTGTTGGTTTGAGGGTGGGGATATGGAGAAATCTGAGCTGAATATAATATTTGAATTAACATTACAAGGGTTATGGAAGTGGGTTATTCAACTTAAGACTAAATGGTCACAGTCTTACATGACTAACCCTAACTCAGTGCTATCAACCGAGTGTGTGTCCAGAGGCAGCTTCTCTCCGACAGGTGGTGTGACTGCAGTGATGCTAGTATTATCTTAATGAAGCAAGGAGAATTACAAGAGGATTTGTGTTGAAAACAAGATTCGATTAATTTTTTAAAAAATATTTTGTAATGTACACGTTTCATAACTTTTTAATAGAAAATGTCATGAATTTTTCATGAAGTCCCTTGTCCCCTCCAGTTTACCTCAGTGTGTCTTAAAACACTGTCATTTTCTATGTGCGCCATGGCACGCGAAAAGGTTGGAAAGCACCATCACAGAGCTCTGGGTGGAAAGTGAACCCGGAGGCCTTTCATCGCAGCTGCATGCCCTGGGACAAGCCACCAAGCCTTCCTACACCCTCAGGTCTGCCTTTGTCAAGTGAGGGTTTAACCCCAGTTTTCTCCAGGGTTTTCTTCTAGCTTTATGAATCCAGATTTAAAATGCATCTCAGGTTAGGAGGCAGTTAGGTAGCAGCCGACCGCCAGGTGCTGTTGGAGACGTCAGAACCGTCGTAGTTTTCTTTATTCACAAACATGCATGGGTGAATCTAATCAAAAGTTTTCTTAATAAGTATTTCAAAATAATGACGACACACTAATTTGCAGAAAGCATGTGCATTGTTAAAGCAGTCATGGGCAGCTAGCTCGGATGCCTCCAAATAGCCTGTCAGTTGGAAGTGGACGTTATTTTTATACACAGATAACATCTGTATAATACATATGTATATCTTACACACTGACAGTAAATTTGTTTCATTTTGAAAACATGTAGCACCTGAGTTCAATGCCAACCCTATTTCAGTCTCAGGAAAACATAATCAATTCAAGTTATGCTCTATAGTAGCCCACTGGGCTAAACAAACAATTTCAACTCCCACATACAGATATGAGACTGGGGTGAGAGCATTATTTCAAAATATGATAAGAGATGGGTGTTCTAACACATCAACTTGCAAGACCATGCATACCCATGTATGTATGGGTGAGTGAAATCTCATTACCCCCAGGAGCAATGACCAAGGAGAAAAAACTTGATGTTAATAACAGTTTCTGTTATTCACATACTCAGGTACAATGAACCATTATCGCCAAATGGAATAAGTAAGACTTTCCATCTTAGTTACTGAAAATAAATATTTCCTTGTGTACCTAATGACTGGCTTGCCCTGTCATTATCAGTAGAGAATTAAGTTTATCGTCTTGACTGTAGAAAATAGATTTTCAGTATTATGTGTTTTATCCTGTTAATTTACAGTTGCTAGATGGAATAAGGGAATCTGTAACAAATCAGTATGTACTGAACAATACCGTTGTCTTAGAAGCCAGGTAAAAATTTATATTTTTCAAATGATTTTCACGTTGAAAATCTGCCATGGCCAAAATATTCTGATATTGGAAATATTTTTCTGTCATCTCCTTAAGCTCTCAATATGCCAAGAGCTAATATGATGGATTTTTAAAAAATCGTTAAGTTCTTTTTAGGAGAAGAGATTAGAGCTATTTTTTTTTCTTTTTTTAAAATCATAGAATTGATGATAGGCTATCCAGCTAGATCCTAGATTTCAAGAGTTGAGTACAAGTGCTTTTAACTTTTTTTTTTTCAACTAAGCTACTTAAAACAGTGACAAATTCAGCACTAAAAACACAGAGAAGAGCTAATAAAATTTTCAAGTTGTTTATTAGAATTTTATTCAAAGCGATTATCCTTTGGTGTATCATTTTGTGTAAAATACTTTGAAATAAATTTTTAAATAACCAGTTGCAGCTTTGCCAAGTTAGTTAGAAAACAGAAGTGTAACTTTTACTGAAGAATTTTTTATAATTTTATTTTTGACAATTCCATTAGTTTTCCTACAGAGCAACTTTTTTGCCCTTCAAATTAAAACAAATTTAAAACTTTTAGCACTGAGCAGCAGTATTTTAGAGTTAATATTTTAGAGTTTAGCATAGAAAAACAGGAAGGTGCAATTTTTTTATCAGGTGACATTTATGACATTGATTTAGAAGGAATGTTTTTTTCATGTTCTGCTTTAGATACTGCCACAGGTTTACTTAACAGTAATTTTAAAATTTTATTAATAAAGTTATGTAACCTAGGTATAGGTGTGTGGGTTTATACCTACTATACTAGGTATAGTAAAATAAAGGATTTTGTCTGTGTACAGAGAATACCACATTAAATTTGTGTCAGACCTACTTTTTATCAGTTACACCTCTAAGCTACTTGATGGCTTCTGTACAGAAGCCAGTGGCCTAGGTTATTTTAATATTTTTTTGAATATACAAACAATATAGTAATTTATTCCTTTTGGTTAGAAAAAAATTTTTTTTAATGAAAAGAAACAGAAGTCTCTTTATTTCACTCTCCCTAATTCCACTCCTCTCCAGTAACCCCTCACACATACTCTGTGCTATGTCCTATGCTTATTTTTGTTTTTCGTTTAGCAGTATTAATCTCCTTCCATGTCACTATCAATTTTCATCATACTTTTAAAATGCTTTGTAGGATTCTAAAATACATTTTGTGGACATTTAGTTTTTCATAGTTCTGCAATTGTAAGTAATGCTACAGTGAACATATTTCGAGTATATGAAAGTTTACAGAGCAGATAATAAAGATGTGTTTAGGTGCACACTTACTTTGTACGCTACTACCGAAGCGCCTGCCATGCTGGAATCTTTATACACTTCCACCAACAGTGGGGAGAACGCCTTTTCCCAAGACAGTAATTGTTGTCAAATGACATCGGTGAACACATTTATAAGAGTGAGTACAGTTACTCTATTTCCATTGCCAGATTCATTTTCAGAGAATCCCTGGGGCATCCTGTAAAGACATTCCTGGGGAGACGGGGTCAGGTGGGCTACAACTCCAATTTGGCAAAGGGTCCACTATGAGTACTGATAACAGGTGCCTGTGTCAGGGCAACTGAAAAAAGGAGAAGGAAAACCCGATGGAGGACCCTCTAAACCTGGAAAATCTGATCTGAAAGGGTGGGAAGAAATCTAGGAATTGTGACTCTTGGCCCTGTGTTCCAAGACAGTATTTTCCACCTAGACAGAATCAACAGCTTGTAACTGAAGCACTTCACATTGAAGTCAACAAGTTCAACACTGAGTGGTGTATCCAGGGCTCTACAGTTACCATTTCGTAAATCAAGTCATTCTGGAAATACCAACTTACATAACATTCAACCCTTCTGGCTACTGAGTCACTGAATTCCAGAAGCCTTTGGGGACAACAACTTATCCAGCACTGGAATAAGAAAAAGATTCTATTCTGTCCTTCCACAGTGTCTGCCCAGAGATGGATAGAACCAGGCTGGAGTGATCCTTGGCCTTATTCATAAAGGCAATACTTAAGTGGTGCTCTGCTTGCAAGGCTTTCAGGGTACTGATTTTGTCATGATTACATTTTATCCTAAGTACAAACAGGTCTGGCTCCCTTTTCTATATCCTTCTTACTTCCTGCAGCTCGACAAAGAAATGAACTGAGCGAACATTCATTCAGTAGGTGCACGTACAGTTCAGGAGAAAAGGGATAGTATTTTTAACAAATGGAACTGGAACAACTGGATACTAATCAGAAAATAAAGGAACATTGATCCATATCTCCATATACAAAAATTAATTCAAAATGATAATCAGTGACCTAAATGTAAAAATCTAAAGCTATAAAACCTCTAGGAGAAAACAAGAAAAATCTATGTGACCTTGGGTTATGGAAAAATTTCTTAGATATGATACTACATGCATGATGCATAAGAGAAAATAGTAAATCAGCTTCCATCAAAACTGAGAACTTCTTTAATAAGCACTGAAAAAAGAATAGAAAGCCTCAGGAAAGATTTGCAGGTCACTGATCTAATAAAAGACTTTAGAATATATAAACAACTTTTACAACTCAAAAATAAGAAATCCAACAACCCAATTTTAAAAATAGGCACAATATCTGAAGACACTTCAAAGACAACATATGGACGGCAAGTGTGTACATGAGATGTTCCAGATCATTAGTTATTAGGGATGCGCAAGTCAAACCATAATGAGATACCACTACACACGTATTAGAATGTCTAAAAATTACAAAGACTGATGATACCAAGTGTTGGCTGGGACGTGGAGCAAGTGAAGTGGAAGCCTCAGTGTGTAATGGAGGAGTCATGAAAAATGGTACAGCTACACTGGGAAATCCAAACCGGAAACAATCCAGTGTGCATCAACAGATTAACGGATAAACAATGGTGTTATTGATAGGGACAGAGTAAAGGGACAAATTAGGTAATTAAAGAGTGAATCCCACTAGGGTCTGTAAGTAAAGAAAAAAGTATGGGAGACCCCTGTAAGTTAATGATCACTCAAGAAAGCAGGGTTGCTTAGCAACAAAACCATGCAATAGAAGCATGAGACATGCCCCAAAACAATAAAACAATGGTGGCAAGAGACCCACATCCATCCACCATACAGTGAGCTCAGTAAGTTAAATGATGCCTAGCACATGCTCTTCTGTGCACACTAAAAACAAAATATGAGGAAAAGGTGACATTATACCAAAACCTAAGATGATTTGCCATATTTAAGTACATGTTAATATCTTTTTGCTTGGCTTGACCAGGCAGGGACAGGAAGACCCCCCCCCCCGAACGTGGAGGAGGAGCTGATGATGGAAGCCTGACGTCTACTCGGGAGTGAGGAAGAAGGGGGTCTTTTCTCTCTCCCCACTTTTCCTTTGATTATAAAGCCGTAGCCCACTAAGTTCTCAGAGCCTGGCACCCTCTTGCCCGCCTGCCTGTAAGCCTCACAAGCGTCCTATTCTAGTAGGTCACTTCTTACGTATCACTTTGCCTTCGCTGAATTTTTCACTGAGACATAAAGAACCGGAGCTCCTCGGAGCCCCCCGAAACACCACCTAGCAGTCTCAGTATGTCCATACAATGTAACATTGTTCAGCAATTCAAAGGAATGAACTATGGATACATGCTACAACATGAATCTCAAAATAATATGCTGAGTAAAGAAAGCCAAAGACATACGCTGTACAGCTGCATTTATATAAATTTCTAGAAAATGCAAGCTAATCAATAGTGACAGCAAATCAGTGGTTACCTGGAGATGAGGTGAAGTAGGGCAGAGGTGAGACGGAAGGATTCCCAAGAGGCCTCAGGAAGCTTTGGGGGATGATGGGTACGTTTATTATCTTGACTGTGGTAAGGGTATCACGGGTGTATACCTATGTAAAAACTTAGCAAATTGTATAGAGTTCACAATAATCACTCAAATAAGGTTGTTAAAAATATACCTGGGAGCACATTCAACAACATGGGTGCTCTGCTAGGTACTGGGGATACCATGTTGGGCAAAAAAGGAAAGGCAAGGTCTCTGTCTTTGTAGACACTAAAGACATTAAACAAAGAATCCTCCCTCCCATTTCCTTCCTCAGCTTCCCCTCCTTGCCACACACTCCCTCTCTGGTGACTACTGTGTCACAGGAGGAGGAGGTTAACATCAAAGAGGATTTATTCGATCACTGCTTCAGGCAAGGGCTGCTAGAGTTAGTGCTCCTAGAGTTTGAAGCCAGACTTGGGCGCTATTTAGAAGAGGACAGAATTCTCTTGTCTCTGTACAGATTGTTACATTTTTGTGCTCTTAAAAAAGCCTATTAGCTCTCCTCAGGAAGAGCCAGCACTGGGTTAAAAAAAAAGGCTCAAAAATAAACCCACACACCTACAGCCAATTAATCTTCAACAAAAGAGGCATGAATATAAAATGGAGAAAAGACGGTCTCTTCGGCACCTAGTGTTGGGAAAGCTGGACAGTGAAATTAGAACACTCCCTCACACAATATATAGAAATAAATAAACTCAAAATGGTTTAAAGACCTAAATATAAGACATTACACCATAAAACTCCTAGAAGAGAACATAGGCAAAACACTCCCAGACATAAATAGTAGCAATATTTTCTCAGATCCATTCCCAAGGCAAAAAAAGTAAAACCAAAAATAAACAAATGGGACCTAATCAAACATAAAAGCTTTTGCACAGCAAAGGAAATCGTAAAACGAAAAGACAACCTATGGACTGGGAGAAAATATTTGCAAATGATGTGACCAACAAGGGCTTAATTTCCAAAATACACAAACAGCTCATACAACTCAATATCCAAAAAATAAAAGGGGTAGAAGAACCTAAATACACGTTTCTCCGAAGACATATAGATGGCCAACAGGGGCACATGAAAAGATGCAAACATCGCTAATTATCAGAGAAATGCAAATCAAAGCTACAATGAGGTAACACCTCACACTGGTCAGAATGACCATTATCAAAAAGCCTACAAATAATAAATTCTGGAGAGGGTGTGGAGATAAAGGGAACCCTCCTGGACTGTTGGCAGGAATGTAAATTGGTGCAGCCACTATGGGGAACAGTATGGAGGTTCCTTAAAAAACTAAAAATAGAGCTACCATATGACCCAGCAGTCCCACTCCTGGGCTTAAATCCAGAAAAGAGGAAAACTCTTATTTGAAAGCTACATGCAACCCAATGTTCATAGCAGCACTATTTACAATAGCCAAGACATGGAAACAACCCGAATGCTCATCAATAGATGACTGGTTTAAGAAGATGTACACACACACGCTACGGAATGTTACTCAGCCATAAAAATGAAATATTGCCATCTGCTGCAACATGGATGGACTAGAGAATATCATCATAAGTGAAGTAAGTCAGAGAAAGACAAATATTTTATCACTTATATGTAGAATCTGAAAAAATAATACAAATGAATCTATATACAAAACAGAAACAGACTCACAGACATAGAAAACAAACTGTGGTTACCAAAGGGGAAGATGGGGGGAGGGATAAATGAGTATGGGATTAAGAAACTACTATATATAAAATAAATGAGCAACAAGGATTTACTGCATAGCACAGAGAACTATATTCAGTATCTTGTAATAACCTATAATGAAAAATAATCTGAAAAATATATATATATAACTGAATCACTTTGGTGTACACCTGAAACTAACACAATATTGTAAATCAACTACACGTCAATTAAAAAAAAAAGTTCTCAGAACAATGAAGGATGCAGAGTGTACTGAACAGTACCCACACGTATGCTTTCTTTTCTTTATCCTTTCCTTTTAATTGTATTTAAAGTGCTAGGGAAGGGTAATGATAAGGATAGAGAAATAAATTTGACATGACGTTTTATGGTGACAGATGTGGATTTTAAAACATTTCAGTGAAAAACAACAGTCAGGAGGTATTGGCATCTATTGTGTAATACTGAACACCTTCAGTAATTGTATAGATCACAAAGACTTCAAATTAATCTCCTCTACCCAAACTTCTCGGTATAATTTTCCTTGATGGGTCTGATGCTTTGCTGAATTCATGGTGTTTTTCATACAAACAATATTCTTACTTGGCAGAGATGGCCTTCAAAGGGCTTGACCAATCACTGACGTCTCATTTAAACCTTGCTGTCAATACACACAATGTCACAAGAGTTGGTGCAAGATGTATATAAGTATACTCCCCACTGCACCCACCCCTCCACCAAAAAAAATGAAGAAATTAACTCTGCAAAAGAGCAAATAGAAAACAGCCTTGTTTTTGCTGAAAAAACATAACGTGATGTTTGTGGTCTAATACTATGATGACGCTGTACTTGTTCTCTGACCTCCTATTTGATCAGCATATTCCCCACAGACAAGAGAGGCTCACACTCATACTGCTCTTCCTTCTTTGCCCTACTCGGCCACTCCCTGCAATAATAGGAAGATGCCAATGCAAGCAAGGTTCCATTTTCCTTTAAGGTTAGAAACTATCGATAAGGTTGGCCCTATCCTTTGTTCTTCCCACATCTTGGATCCTCAGTGACAATATTTACTGAACACTAGGGATGTTTGGCTTTCTATTTGGAGAGGTAGGTAGAGTGGAATCCACTTGCTCTGAAGAAGAGTTAACATTAAGTTGTTTTTGTCTCCCGCAGGGAGGTTAATTTAGCCACCAGGCAGTAAACAGTGGTGGTGATTTAACAATTACCTCTTTTCTAGAACAACAATTTCAAAGAATCAACCTAGCCACTTCCCTTTTCACAAATCGGTGACAATGAAATCAGCAATGCAAGAATACTGCCGATAGCCAAAGTCCTGCAAATAATAGGTGAGCTGAGTTATTACACAAGTAGTAAATGTTGTAGACAGGTAGTTACACTGCAAAGTTGACAAATACTATCAAACCAAATTTCTGTATAGAGCCAAAAGACAACCTAAATGAATGGAAAGCTATACACGGTTCATGGATTGGAAAACTCAATACTGTTTACATTTTTATTTCCTCAAATTGATCTATTTATTCAATGTTAATTCCAATAAAAATCCCAGCAGCTTTTTTGTTTGTGAAAACTAAGAAGACAGTTCTAAAACTGTAAATGCAAGATTATGGACACAGAATAGTCAAAAGTTCTTGAGAAAGAAGAACAAACTTAGAGGTCTTATGTTGCCTATTTTCAAGACTTTGTATAAAGCTACAGTAACGACATGGACGTAAGACTACATATATAAATGAGTGGGAAAGAGATTCCACATACAGATCCACACACACATGGCCAACTGATTTCCATGAAGGTGACAAGATAATTTAATAGAGAAGGATAGTCTTTTCAACAAATGGTGCAGGCTGGATTTCTATATGGGAGGAAAATAAATCTGATCCTTACCTCACATCATACAAAAAAATTACTCAAAATGGAGGACATACCTACGTGTAAAAGCTAAAACTATAAAACGTCTAGAAGAAAATAGGAAAAAAACCTAAATGACTTAGGCATAGGCAAATTATTTCTTAGGACACAAAGTACCAAGCATTAAAAAAAATGACATAACATAATTAACAGCTTCTTTGAAAGAGAAAAATGAAAATGCAAACCACAGACTGGGAGGAAATATTTATAATAAATATATAAGACAAAGGACTAGTATCCAGAATATAAAAAGAATTCTTACAACTTAGTAAGTTGTTTATCTTTAGGATACATCTCTAGAAATTGAACTGCTCTGTCAAAGGATATACATATCATGAAAAACTTCGGTGCATATTGCCAAACTACGGTACCAATTTTCATGGACCATTTAGTAGAAAAATGGGGGGCGGGGGGAGAATCCTCTTCTCACAAACCTTTAGTAGATACTTTTAAATTTGAGTAAAAACCTGGTCTTTCTGAAAGGCTTTCCAATGATTAAAATCTGCTGTCATATCACATCACTGAATTCACTGCATTTTAAATAATTCCATATTCATTTTGATCATTATCAATCAATGCATATGACTTACCTATTAGCAGATTTGAAAAAGAATAACTAGGTATATATTTGCATTTTCTTCAGCTGGAACTCTTCCGTCTGAAATACACTACTATAGGAGTATTACACTGTTCTTTTCAAAACTGTTGAAGTGGAGAGAATCTGTCATAATTAAATGAGATAGCCAATCCTACTTAGTAAAATGTAAGAACTTAAACCTCTCTTTGGAGTACTAAAAGAATTTAATCATTTACTCATAGACAGTGAACACCTTCTATATGCCAAGAACTGCTCTAAAGGTTAGTTATATTGCAGTGGACAAAGCAGAGAAAAATTCCTGCCCTTATAGAGCTTACCCTTCAATTGGGAGTAAAGAGGAAACAGACAATAAGACAAGTTAGTAATACAGTGTTGATAAGTAATAGGTAAAGAAATAAAACGTGGCAAGGGAATAAGAATGATTCGTGGAGGTTGTAATTTTAAGTTGGACACACATAGATCTCACTTAATGTGTGCCATAAAGATATCTGGGAAAAGCATTCTAGGTTGAGGGAACAGCAAATGCAAAGGTCCAGCAGTGGGAGGATCCCCAGCATGTTCGAGAAACAGCAAAAAGTCAGTGTGACTGAAGCTGAGTGAATAATGGGGAAAATAAGAAATGAGGTAGAGGTAGAGAACCGGTCCCATAGAGTCTTGTAAAGACTATTTTGCTCTTAACTGGAGTGAAATAGAAAGCTACCGACATCTGAACAGAATCACTCTGGCTACTGTGATGAGTTTCAGTTATAGAAAGCCAAGGAAGGAAGAGATAGGGGCATTAAGAAACTACCATAATAATCCAGTCAAGAGATAAGGGTGGCTTGAATAAAGAGGGTAGTAGAAGAGGTAGTGAGAATTATTAGATTCTAGTTACATTTTAAAGGTAGAGCTGACTATTTGGATGTGGGAGAAGAGCTACAGATAATTTCAGGGTTTCTGTCTTGAGAAAGTAGAAGGATGTAAGTGCCATTTATTAGATGGGAAAACGGCAGAAAAATTAGATTTGGAACAATCAAGAACTCAGTTTTGGACACATCAAGTTCAGAAAACCTACTAGACATTCAAAAGAACTTAGACTTTGAGAGGGGAGGGAGGTTGTACTGACATATAAACTTGGAAGCAGGCAAGTTATAAATGATGTTTCAAGTTATGAGGTTAGATGAGATCACCAAGGTTTTACAAAGTATAATTGAGAGATCTAAAGATTAAGTCTTAGGGAATGCCTACATTTATTATAAGAACTTCTTTGTACTTCCATATGAATTTCATAAATCTCACCATACAGAAATTCTAGAATGTCAAAGATGGAAGGCTTTAATTTAAAACATCATTTCGTTGTTTACATTTAAGGTTGGGGATGGGGCTGTATAACATCTGACTTTGGTTTTACAAAGCCTAGAGGGAGTAGGAAGAAAAATTGTTACTCTGTAGTAGCACCTTTCTCCCATCCTGTGGAGTTTGTTTCGGGGAACATGCCCAGGAAGATCTCTATTAAGTAACAACAAGAAAGTATACATTTTTTTCAGGCTGTGCCACCATGCCAAGGGAAGGGGCCAGAGCCTCACAAATCATGAAATGACTGACAAAAGCTGGGGTCACATGGATCCTTGTAATTTAATCCCAATTTTCTTACAAAATAAACTATACGTTTTCAACACTGTCTTTGTTCACTGTGATTTTAATAAACACTGATAATTATTTGTACAATTGCTTATTAATTTCCATTTTTATTTATTTTCATAAATCTTCCTTTGAGGGACTTCTCTGGTGGTGCAGTGGTTAAGAATCCACCTGCCAATGCAGGGGACATGGGTTCAAGCCCTGGTCCAGGAAGATCCCACATGCCGCGGAGCAAAATAAGCCCGTGGGCCACAACTACTGAAGCCCACGCACCTAAATCCTGTGCTCCGCAACAAGAGAAGCCACCGCAATGAGAAGCAAGTGCACCACAACGAAGAGTAGCCCCTGCTTGCCACAACTAGAGAAAGCCCATGCACAGCAAAGAAGACCCAACGCAGCCCAAAAAATAAAATAAATTTATTAGAAAAAAAAATCTTCCTTTGAAAGATGTAAACAGTTACCATTTGATAAAATGTAAATACTAAGAGCATCCTTGGATCCAGGATAATTCATTTTGCAGACAGAAAAATGAGGAATAGAGTGGGCTAAAAACATCAGTATGTTTTTGTGTATCATATGTTTCCAAAAGTCATAGTAATACTATCTCTTTATTGCTTTATAATACTTGTCCAAATATTGTCTGTGAAAGAATTTTAAGCTAAAGAACATAAGACTCCAATGTATTAAAATGACTGCTAATACTGATAGAAAAAAAAAGTTGAACTATACAATGTTATATGAAGCTGAGCTTTTAAGTCCTGACAATCCCTTGGAAGGTACAGAGATTTTCTACATGAAATTCTAAGACTAACCACTGACACAATCAGAGAATAAGTTTCAAAATCACATGAAACAAGAAATGGAATATTTGTGTATCTCTTTGGTTAGAAAATATTTACATCTTGAAATATACCTTGTTTTTCTAGCTATTATCAGAAATTATACTCAAATATAATAGAATTCAATGACGGATAACAAGCATTATAGAAATTAACCTATTAAACACCTGTATAACCTAAACTTGGCAATTGGTGGTGGTGGAATATAAAGAAAGATAGGGAGGAGAAAAAGGCAATCATATGTGACATAATCCAAATAAACTTGAAAATTATAATCCCAAAAGCTATATAAAATAGCCAAAGCAATCTTAAGAAAAAAAGAACAGAGCTGGAGGTATCACACTCTCTGACTTCAGACTATACTACAAAGCTACAGTAACCAAAAGCATTGGATACTGGCACAAAAACAGACACATAAACCTACGCACTTATGATCAATTAATCTATGACAAAGGAGGCAAGAATATATAATGGGGAAAAGACAGTCTCTTCAACAAGTGGTGCTGGGAAAACAACTGTTGAAGACAGTCTCTTCAACAAGTGGTGCATGTAAAAGAATGAAATTAGAACATTTTTTCATGCCATATACAAAAATAAACTGAAAATGGTTTATAAGACCACAAACCATAAAACTCCTAGAAGAAAACACAGGCTGTACACTCTTTGACATCAGTCTCCAAAAAGATTTTTTTGAGGGGATATATCTCCTCAAGCAAGGGAAACAAAAGCAAAAATAAACAAATGGAAGTACATCAAACTAAAAAGTTTTTGCACAGCGAAGGAAATTATCAACAAAGCGAAAAGGCTGCCTACTGAATGGGAGAAGATACTTGCAAATGATTTATCTGATAAGGGGTTAATATCCAAAACATACAAAGAACTCATACAACTCAACATAAAAAACAAACAACCCGATTAAAAAATGGGCAGAGGACCTGAATAGACATTTTTCCAAAGAAGACATACAGATGGCCAACAGGCACATGAAAAGATGCTCAACATCATTAATCATCAGGGAAATGCAAATCTAAACCACAATGAGACATCACCTCACACCTGTCAGAACGGCTATTGTCTTTTAGTGCTGTTGAGTGTGTGGAGAGAAGGGAAGCCTTGTGCACTGTTGGTGGGAATAATTGGTGCAGCCACTATGGAAAATAGTAAGGAAATTCCTCAAAAAAACTAAAAATGGAACTACATATGAACCAGCAGTTCCACTTCTGGGTACATATCCAAAGAAAACAAAAACAGTAATTCAAAAAGATACATGCACATCAATGTTCACTGCAGCATTATTTACAATTGCCAAGATATGGAGACACCCTAAGTGTTCATCAATAGATAAATGGATAAAGAAAATGTGGTATATATATACATATACACCCACACACACAAGATGGAATATTACACTCAGCCATAAAAAAGGAATGAAATTTTGCCATCTGCAACAACATGGACGAACCTGGGGTTCACTTACGCCTAGTGAAATAAGTCAGACAAAGACAAATACTGAATGTTATCACTTATACATGGAATCTAAAATATAAAACAGACAATATAACAAAACAGAAACAGTCTCATAGCTATACAGAACAACCTAATGGTTACCAGAGGGGACAGGGAAAAGGGGGGGGGGAAGTCAGGGGTAGGGAATAAACAGGTACAAACTACCATGTATGAAATAAATAAGCTACAAGGATATATTGTACAGCACAGGGAATATAGCCAATATTTTATAATAACCTTAAATGGAGTATAATCTATAAAAATATTGTATCACTATCTTGTACACTTGAAAATGATATAATACTGTAAACCAAATACACTTCACTAAAGAACAAAGTCCAAAAAGCTATTGGAAATACTAACTTTGTAGCATAAACTCCATTACTCTACCTATGTCTTAAAACATTTTTGGGGGATTTGGGGATACTAAGAGAGTGAGGAAATGGAAAGAAGAGTAAATAAAACTAAATAGAAGGAGGATAACTAGAATGGTGGAAGTGACACTGTGGGAAAACTGCACCTCTAAAATCCATTATGGAAGGCTCTTTAGACTTTGCCTCTTTACCTAAAGAGGGAAGAATTACAAAAAGAGTATACAGCCAGGACATGTCAGAAAAAAATGTTTGTTAGCCAAAGAACACATGGAAGCAATTATGGGTTCTTAATATGTAAGTCTAGTTTTTAAAACTCTGTCAGAACACTGAAAAGTAGGCAAAAAACCTCACTACTGAGTTGTGTCAGTTTGAGGAGAATCTTAGCCCTTCTTTTCCTGGACCTTTCTTTTCTCCAACATGAATACACACGATACCTTACATTTATATATAGTACCTGTCATCAAGGCATTTCCATGAACACTACTTCATTTGATAAGAGTAACCCATGCCTGTGCCCCTTCTAGGAAGATACTGAGTATCAGCTGTGAGGCAACAGGAGATGGAGCAGTGGAGACACTAAATGTACACAGACACAGTCTCACTGAAAGCAAGGTTAACACCAATGCTGAGTGCTACTACTGTGAACTGGTATAGCACTTTATATTTTTCAAAGACTTTTCATGATGTCATTTGATTAAGAGAATGGCCTTAAAAAGGCAACTATAACTCTGGGGGATACAGTTCATTAAAGGTGAAGATTTCTAATTAATATTTCTAATTAATAATTCTAATTAATATTTCTGATTAATATTCTTAATATTTATAACTATATTATTTATTTTAAATTAATCACATGTGATTTGCTAGACCTATATATGGGGGATAACTAATTACATGTAGGAAAAGTCATAATGCAAGAAATATATTAAGTAGGTGGGAGAACAGAACTGTTATACAGAAACATTATGCTGTGATTAGTTTTCAAAATAACCAAATCAACAGCTTTCTATAAATTGCTGGCCTAAAGGATACTCTGTTGTGGATATCTCTGAGTCTGGGCAGATGAAATGAACTGATAAGATAATTAAAACTCTGTTTATATATGAATCACAGTCATTTGTAGGCATAGAATTTTCCTCTGTTCCTTGTTCCTTAAGGGAAAGTGGGTCAGCCAGAGACACTACTTAATATGAGGAAAAAACTAGACATGTAAAGACAGTGAACATTAAAGTAACAATTAGAATTGTGCAGAAAGAACAAGAAATGCTGGCTCTTCCAAGCAAGGCGACTGAGCAATTACACGTGTATACTGAAACAAGCGAAATCCAGAGGCAATTATTTCTTTGACAGATAAAGAACGAGTTTTTTATATTAAAGAAAGTTGAGCAAGAAACATGCCAATCTAATTCTGAATAAATATGAGAATGTTCTGTATGTAGTATATAAGACAGATGTAACTAAAAAATAGAAGAGCATGGCCACTATAAGAAAAATGTCTCAAGTTTAATAAATCTTCTCTCTGGTTGGTTGATATGTCATTATTTTTCATATCTTGATTTTTTTAAAAACTGAAGTATAGTTGATTTACAATGTTTTAGTTTCTGGTGTATAGCAAAGTGATTCAGTTATACATATATATATATATTCTTTTTCATATTCTTTTGCATTATAGTTTATTACAGGATACTGAATATAGTTCCCTGTGCTATACAGTAGGACCTTGTTATTTTTCTATTTTATATATAGTAGTTTGTATTGAGGGTTTTTTTTTTTTTTACACATTTCAAATAGTCAAATAAGCCACAATTCTGGAATAAATTCTAAAGCGTAAATGAGTATGTCAATTTAAATGAAAATGCAATTCAGGGCTGTATGCAGGATATACATTTATTAACAGTGAAAAAGCATTTACCCAAAGTGAATGTTACAAAATACAAAGAGTACCTGCTGCACAGTCTGGCGAGCTCACTCTTTTAGGCATTATTTCAACCTGCGAGGTTTCTCTCTCACTCATTTTGACCTTTTCTTCCTCTTTTATCTCTAACCAAATTTTTAACTTAAAAATGAAGACAAACAGTAATATTCAATGCCTAACCCTTTAGCAACAGTTACCAGGGAAAAACATATTAAACAAGTTATCTGCTCTCAAGTCCTAGGTATTTTAAAACTAAATTATCTACTATAATAGAAAAAAACAGACCATATTACAACAGCTATAACATAAGTCAAATAAGCAAGTTTGATAAGGTTCACAGATACTACAGTAATAACTAAGGTATAAGTACAACGCTTCCACTGTATCGATCTTTAAAATGCATGCAGAGAGAGAGACAGACAGTCTTAATATGTAAGGCTTGGCTTGAGTATCAAAATGAAGTTTCTGTACAGAGTCTAGAAAACAAATACAGAACTTAAGTATACATATAATGTAACTTATGTTTCAATTTCCCTGAAGTCAAGCCAATTGAATAAGAATTCCTGTTTCTGGGATGATAGTTTTCTGAATAAGTTTTACTAATTCAGAAAGTTGTAGATATATGTCTCACATAATTTAAGTTATGGAGCAATACAGTCAATGCCCTCATAGGGAAATCCTCATTTAATACTCCCTGACTGGACATTATACTTTTACACTGAGGTATCAGGCAAGAATTTCAAAGGAATACCAACCAAATTCTTTTCTTATGGGATACTTCAGTTAATTGTTGACAAATTTAAAAGACTATTTGGAACAATTCTTCATATTTTATTCAAGAAAGAATCTGTAAAGATGACTTAATTGTTAACTGGCTATGTGAAGCCTTACTGGGTATGTGGCAAGTCTGGGATCTAAAGCTACACCACCTTTAAAAGCTGATTTACTTCATGACAAAGAGGTCATGTAGATTTCCGTTACTCAAAACTTCCTCTGCGAACCTGCTTCTCTCTCACTGCATACAGAAGCAACTGCTATGCTTTGGCTAAACTATCATCTCAAAAGGCAAGGTTGTCCGAAGGCATATAGAACTTTAATGTGCTGGTACATAAATTTAGTTCTATTAATCTCTACTTTAAAGATCTTGGTTTTCCTTTTAAAATTAATCACGTTACTTTACTTGGCTGTGCAGAAATACTAATTATAGAAAACTTTTTTTTTTTACTTTTAGACTGAGGCAACACAGATATGAATTGAAATTCTAGAAAATATTTATCTAATAGATAATTATGTAAGTTCTACGTACTAAGGACAAGTGTTCTAAACTTATTATCCAATTTGAATAGAATATTAATATATATTCTACAATAACCTGGAAACCTTTATAACCTGCCCTATTCTTGCACAGGAGTAAGACATGCAAGTATCTAAAAGAACATCAGACCCAATAGCAGCAACACTGGCATTATTTGGAAGCCTGGCCTAAAGGCTGGGCTTTACAATAAATAGTATATTTCTCTAACTCTTGACCATTGCTCTTTGAATAGCCTAATTATACAGAACATTGACTTGCTGTATAGAATTCAACATAATTTCCAAAAAAGATAGTTTACAGGTTAAGTCCAAACTTTATTTAAAACTACATTTTAAATTTAACGTTACCAAACATCACAATGGGGAAAAAAAATCAAGACCAAAAAAAATGACAGAAAGAAAAAGAAAAAAAACCCACAGTGTATCAAGGCTTGAATCTGTCCAGAATTCAGTTTTTGATGTTTTAAACTGCCATGGGCAGAAATTAGCACACCTACCAAAAATGCAGTGTCAAACTAATTTACATTTTTTACAGATCAAAACAGATGTTTATTTAGTGCCATTTCCATATATGCATTGACTATGTAAAGAGAGAGTTAGATGAGCCTCTGAAGACATCTCATGTACTTTGGGCTCCCACTGTTTCTGAAAAACAGAATCATAGTTAATGCCTTATAAATTACTTACTAAGTTAAGACCTTATAGAATTTAGTTTAATACTGCTCTCTTCCATTAAAACTTTCACTTCTAATATGAAGTTATTACAAAAGAAACTTAGTTTGCTACAATAATTCCCTGATAACACACAGCAAGAGTTTAAAAGGCACAGGTAAGGGTTTCCATTTTAAGACGGCAGACTAAGCAGATACTTCCTCTCTCTCCAAAAGAAAGCCCCACTAGAAAAAAAAAGATATAAAAATGAATAAACCCAGACCAACAGAAGAAGACTGGCTGTGAGAGAACAGAGGATGGCGAACCACAAGTTCCCAGGATGCTCAAAGGAGACGGAGGCACAGAGAAGAGGGGAGGAAGCTGCAGCCTAGACACACTAGGACAGGCGGCAGTGCAGAGGGTACCAACTGAGTCCTAACAGGCAGAAATGGGCTGAAGAGTGAGGAATTAACTGAAGGTTTGACATTTGGTTTGCACTTCTCTTCACCCTATTTCTTAAAAAAAAAAACAAAAAATCTTATATGAGTTTAATCAACTGATGAATTGATGAACAAAAAGAAATCTTTGAACTTGATGCAAGAAATGTGCTCCTCTGAGTGGCCCTTGGGTTGTGCTATTAGACCCATAAAGAAGGAAATCTGGGACTATCACTTGGCTCTGCAACAAACCATATTTATATAGAATCATCTTCAGGAAATTATAGAAGATTCAATTATTATAGTTACAAAAACAGAATGTAAGTGTGTTTACTTTAATAATGTTAATAACGTAAGAATATGAGTAAAACTGAACAGAGAAGGCAGAAGGAAAAGGGGAGGAGCAAGTAGTTGGGTAATGACCAAAGTTGATGGAACTAGAAAATGTATATATTTATAAGAACAAAGGTAACAGGAAAACCAAAAATATAAACACTGAAAGAAGAAGAGGTAGGTCTAAATACTTTCCGTTTGGGAGACAGGAAAATTATCTAATTTTTAAAATTAAGAAAAATTATAAGAATAGTATTCAGAGATCTAGAGGGTCTCCTCCAAAAGAACTGAAAACCAATAATTAAAAGAAACGGGCTCTTGCCAATCATCACTAACTGCTTTATACCTTTCTTTCTTAAGCCATGTGCATATATTACTTTGTTAAAACTAAAAACAGGGGCTTCCCTGGTGGCGCAGTGGTTGGGAGTCCGCCTGCCGATGCAGGGGACACGGGTTCGTGCCCCGATCCGGGAGGATCCCACATGCCGCGAAGCGGCTGGGCCCGTGAGCCATGGCCGCTGAGCCTGCGTGTCCAGAGCCTGTGCTCCGCGGCAGGAGAGGCCACAACAGTGAGAGGCCCGCATACCGCAAAAAAAACCCAAAAAAACCCTAAAAACAGAAAAAAATTATCTGATAATACTATTTTATAAATTGGGCAGCTGAACGAATTTTTATAGAACTACGCTTCCTTTCTAATATTTATCTTAGATATTCCAGGTACTAGTAGCACATTTAAAAAACAAAACAAAATGACAGTATCAAGATTCAGTAGCTTTTCAATATGATATGGTTAAAAATGATAACTCTTACCAGGTTCTTTTAGTGTCTGAGAATTCCCAGCTAGTTCTTCAGTCTGCATTTCACGTAATATTTCACCAGATAAATGGTTTTTCTGTTCTTCTTCTACCATTTTCTTCCTTAGATCTGCCTTTAGAATGAAAATTAAAAATACAAAATCATTTTTCACCTTAACAATATTTGTTATATAAAGACAACTTTAATTAAAGAGAGCAAAATACCTCTGAATATATTGTCAGTTTAAGTGGTAAATCTTCAACTTTCACAAAGTCTTCTTCATCAGATTTTTGACTTATGTTACCAGATTCTGCTTCCTATAAGATTAACAAATTATATTTAATGACGGCAATCCACTCTATCTCTGGATCTAAACCAAAGTAATCCATGCCAGGAGATAAAGCGGATTCTTACATGTGTATATATGTCAGTAATTCTATCATATTTGCTTTTCTTCTATATTCAGCTCAGTGAATAGAACAGAAATCTAGAGTTCACGAGAAGAGCTACACACTTGCAACTATGAGCACACAGTCAAGCTTTTCTGTCCCCATTTTATAAAATGAAGAGCCAGTTCACACAGGTTAGAGGAAAAAATAGTAATAGTAATACTGAGGGCTAAAATAATTAGAACTACTCTTATTACTTGATATGTTTATAGAATGCATCAGAACTGTATCCAGCAGAATATAAGTAAACATTTACAGTCTGTCTTCCTTCCTTCCTTCCTTTTTTCTTTCTCTCCCTCTTCCTGTCCCTCTCCCTCTCCCTCTCTCTCTTTCTGGCTGTCTTGGGTCTTCATTGCTGCGCGCAGGCTTTCTCTAGTTGCGGTGAGTGGGGGCTTCGTTGCGGTGTGCAGGCTTCTCATTGTGGTGGCTTCTCTTGTTGCAGAGCATGGGCTCTAGGTGCATGGGCTCAGTAGTTGTGGCTCGTGGGTACTAGAGCACAGGCTCAGTAGTTGTGGCACATGGGCTTAGTTGCTCCGCAGCCCGTGGGATCTTCCCAGACCAGGGCTCGAACCCGTGTACCCTGCATGGGCAGGCGGATTCTTAACCACTGTGCCACCAGCGAAGCCCCTACAGACTTTCAGTATCAACTCCAGAGGTTCAAACAGAAAGATGAGGTATGAACTTAGTAACTCACAAAAGTTACTAAAAAACACCTCACACTGTTTTCCTGAAAACTGAAGTCTTTTATTCTCCTAGTTCTTTGATTTTTAATAGTATCATCATTCTACCAATTACCCAGTAGAAACCTTAGGTTTTTCTTTTTCTTGAAACATTTCTCACCCATGTCTCTCTATTCAGCTCATTTTGTATTTATATGATAATGGAGGCTCCTAACACAGCTTCCTTGACAACACTTCTTACATAGTCATCGGATTCATCTTCAAAAACAGTGACTTTGACCATTTCACTTTCTTGCACAAAGACCTTCAGTAGTGTTCCCTGCCTAAAATTCAAATTCAAGACCCTCTAAGATCTAATTTCAAGTTAATTTTGATTGAATGCCTCCTACAGTAATTCTATGCACTCATCAAATGATAACAAGAACAAATCTAGTAACTTTCAGTTTTTTTTTTTTTTTTTTTTTTTTTTGTAACTTTCAGTTTTAAATGCAAAATTTTACAGGTAGTGAAGCAAATAAAACAATTAAGAGAGTACTCTTTCTACGAATGTTTTGAAGTATTATAAGCCCCCTTGCTGAGAAGCTGTGAAATCATAAGTATATCTTTGGGCAGAAAACTGATGTTAATTAAAAAATATGTGAAACACATTCTTTAGACCTAAAGGTACATTATTACAAATCCCTTCATTTTTACTGACAAGAAAAAGTAAAGTATATATAACATATACAGCCCAAGGATCCACCAAAAAAAACCTATTTGCTATAAAATTAAATTGAAACAAACGTCCAGAGTAAAACTAAACTCAGCTACTTACATCATAAATGCAGATTTGCTAGCTTACTTTTCTGTCATTCCCTATACAGAGCTAGGGACTCTAGTGCTGTCAAACTGCTTTATTTCCCATCCCAAATGTAAACTTTCAGGGTTATCAAAGATTATGAAGTGTACCAAACTGTTGAGAAGTCAAGCGTGGATGGCGTAAGAGATGATTCACATATCACTACCCCTTTAGATCTGAACTTGAACTCCCTCAAGGTTTCCATATAAAACTCATCTCTTTGCTTCTCAAAACTATGAAAAGTGGAATTTTAGGTTTTGAGATGGTCATCTTAATTCACTATCACTCTTCTGTTCAAGTTTAAAATAAATCTGAGTAAGAAATAAAAATGTTCCGACAGTTTCTAAACCTAAACACAAAGCAGGGTTGTGTTTATATACTAGAAATGTTAACCTGAAAATGAAAAAATATGCACAGAAATGAAATGCAAATGATACATACATAGTCATTCACTAACACTGGAGATTCAGTATCAGGACTTCCAGCCAAAGAGCTTTCAGGAGTTTCCTGGGCAGATTTAACTTCTTTGACTCTAGGCACCAAGGTTTCAATTTCAGTTAAAGGTAAGGGCAAAGCGTTAGGCTGATTAGATGAATCGATGGTAGTAAGAGCGTCCTTTTGGACAGTGCTGTTTAAAGGTTGCTCATTTTCCAAGATATTGAGGTAACAGGGCTTCACAGGAGTGCTATCTTGGTCATCTGTCATCAAAAGAAAGTCTTAACATTAGTGTAATACAACTGTCATTAAATTTACTATTATACCAAATAAAGACTAAACAGTATAAATGAGAGTAATCAAGACATTTAAGACCCAAAAGAAAAGGCAACTAGAAATTATCCTTATCAATGGTTCCCAAATTTATTTGACCAGATTCATCTGGGGATGCTTTAAATATTAGATACCTGAAATGCACCTGATTTCTAATGAAATAGGATTTTCAGGAGTCAGGCCCAGGAATGGGTATTTTTTAATTTAATTTAATTTTTTAAATTTAATTTTTAAAATTTAACTTAATTTTTAAAAATCCCCCACATTGGTATCTAAAGATACATTCCTTACAAAATTTTTTTCTGTGTTTAAATATTTGTCAACTATTCTTTAACAGCTGTTGGCAGAAACAAAGCCCTCGTGTTTTCTACAAAGGATTTATGGAGAAAAAAAAGACATACATCAGGTCCAAAACACCTTTGAACTTCTAATGGAAGTTCAAAGAATTTAGATTTTTTTGTTTTTAAGCACATAAAGGGCACTTCAGATAATCTTAACATTGAAACTTATTTAGATTTCTTACCTTTACTAGTAGTGGGTTCTTGTTCCGATGGGACATTTTTGCTTTCCGCTGATTTTTCAAAATCATGCTGTGGAACCTGGAAGGAAGAAGCGATGTCTTAATAGTAGGGCCTAAATATATGGCCACTATACAGGAGATGCTTGGTAAGTGTGGTATGTCCACCCTGAGACCTCAGACAGGGGAATTTTAAAACACCTCCTAAAAGTGTTTCAGGGAGGAGGCGGTGGCTGCAGTTCCAAGGCAGCTCAGTACAAGGGCTCCTCTTCTTAGCCTCACAGTAACACAAGGAACTGAATGTTATGGACTCCACTAGTTTTCATTGTTTTTTTTCAGACCAGACTCTATCTTAAACTAAAAGACACCTATTTATATGCAGATGTTAAGTGAAAGGAAGAGGAAATGACGAGGAGGAGAGAAAGATGAACAGAGCTAAGTGCCTTCTGCAGGAGGACAGAAAACTGAAGACTCACCTCGTAACTGGGTGTACCAGATTCTAGGAAGGAAGGTGTACAGTAGTGGGGTGGGAGCTGGTGACAAGGGGACGGTGCTGGTGGTTGTTTGAAGCTGTTTAAGAAATATGTGGACGTTTAGATTCCCTCTCCCAGGCTCAACAGAAAATGCGAGATTATGTTTTGGAGAAAATGAACTAGTGAGCCTCAGACCAGGGGCCACCAGGAAAGGGGTAGGCTGCAGAAAGCACAAGTGAAGACAGGATAAAGTGTCACACTGAAACAGAAAGATCTAGTGCAAGTCTGTATAGAGGTGGGACCCTCAGCCCTAATCCTACACCTAACTGCAGAACACCAACAGCCAAGGAGGCAGAAGGATACCGGAGGACCCTCCCTACTTTGGAGAAACTAAACCACCCCAGAGAAAAGACCAATAGGAATTAACATTTGAGATTTTCTGTCAAAAAGCTATACACTCAGCTACCCTATGGTGAATCCCAAAAGAACCCCAACTGGCTTTTTGATGTATTATTCTTTAATATAAGCACCAAAGGTACAGTGGATATTTAAAGAAAGCCTCTAGGTGGGTAAGAGAAAATATTGCTTCGATGAGGTAATAGGGTGCTATAAAAAAGTAACAATCAGGAAAAAAGTACTTAGAAATTAAAAATGTAACAGTTGAAATAAAAATAATTTCACATAGGTATTAAGGTCAAAGAAATCTCCCAAAAAGTAAAAGAGAAAGAGCAATGAGACAATAAAAGAGAGGAAAAAATTAGATCAACCCATGAGAGCTAATAACGTTTGATAACATTTATTCCAGAAGAAAAGAAGAGAAAATGGTAAGGAAGAAATAAAGGAAATAAACGAAAATTGACCAAACCTGAAGAACATGCTATATTGAAAAGACAACTGAGTACCTAGTGTAGTGAATGAAAAAAGACCTGCAACGATGTATATCACTGTAAAGTTTCAGAACTCTGGTGGGGGGATGGAGGGAAAGCTTCTAGAGCTAGAAAGAAAAAAAGATATATACAAAGAATCAGAATAAAGAAAGGCAATGGCAACACTGAAAACTAGAAGACAAGGACAGTGCCTTCAAAGACCTGAGGGAAAATGATTTTCAACACTGAAGCATTAAGTTTTCTTAGACAATATAAAGTCTCAAAATATTCTTTGCACTCTTTCTTAGAGAGCTACTGGAGGATGTGCTCCACCAAAATGAGGTAATAAACCAAGGAAGAGAAAGGCAAGATTTGATTCCAGAAACTGAGATCTCATAGAGAACAACAAAGGGCATTCCCAGGCTGGTAGCTATTTAAAGGTCTAAAGAAGAGCCAAACCCAGAATGGAGCAGGAAAGGAGAATGCTCCAGGAAGGACAAAACTGACTAACTGGTTCATGTTGAAAATTCTACTGAGAGGTTTATAAAACTATTGATGGGCATAGCAAAGACTTGGGTTTGTGATGAAAGAAAAGAGAGTAAATAAAAATATTGAGACAATTATTAAATTCAGGTGAAAAAATGTATAAGACTTAGCAATAAATAATATTTGCTTAGCTCAACAGTCAGTAATATTTACATATTTTGGTTAAATCTAAATATTTGGTTAAATACAGATTTAACCAAAAGGTATAATTAAATGAGGTGGACAGGATTAATATAATTAAATGAGGAGCCGTAAGTGACCTAAAAATCTTCACCTGCTATAATAGAAGTCAGTAGGTAATGCCTAATACATAAATGAATAAATGCACACACATATTATTCAGATGTAAGGAGGTAAACAGCAGAAGAAATCATAAAAAATTTTGCCTCTGGGGCAGGATGAGGTGAAGGCAGGAAAGGAAATGATTTTATTTTGTTACATACCACTTCCACGTATAACTAGAAAAAATAAAACTTAAAAATCCAGATCTTCTGAAGTAATCACATAGTTTTTTAGGACTTGTTATCAAAAAAACATTTTTTTTGAAGTGCTTTAAATGTAAACATTGCTAAATACAAAAATAATAATAGTGTTTAGGATTTAAATAAGAATATTAAAGTAGTTTGTATTCATGAAAATGAGAATGGTGAAGTTGTAAATTTTAACATCTGTAAAAAGAATCAGCTTTTTAGTAGTTACAGTAAGACTGGTGGAGGGTGTGTTAGTCTGCACTGGAATACCTGATCGTCGTGTTCATTTTCTTCTGTAGTTTCAGTGTTAGCCTGCAGTGAAGTCTGGACATCTACAGGTCCCTCTTCAAATTCTTCTATTTCTTCATCTTCATTCTCATCTTCTCCACTTCCATAATTAGTCAAAGCCTGAGTTTCAGCTTTGGACAAATCTAAGTTGATTAATAACACAATTTTTAGTAAAATTTCAGCTCTTAATAATAGCTACCATTTATTGCATTCCTGCATTGCTCAAGTGCTTTACATACACTATCTGAAATCTTCAAAACAGTAAGTACTAGAAAACTGTGGTGTAGAAAGGACAGGTAATTTAGTCAGGGTCACACGGAAATTCAAATTCAGAGTTGTTTGACACCTAATTCTATAATCATTCCACTCCACCAAACTGTTTCAATAAGCGATCTATAAAGAACTAATGTATAAACCTAGTCTAGAGCCTTCAGACTTACTAATAGACACTGGACATTCTTCACTTTCTTCATCTTCCTCTTGATCAGAGACATCAGAGCTCACATTTTTGGGACCGTCACCATCATAAACCTCAGATGTTTGAGTCTGTGTAACTGTTTCAGTCTCATCCTTGTCCTAGCCACAAATAAATTTGAGTAATTAATTCCTTAAAGTACATTTTTCAAAGGTATATAGTACGTCTATCATAAAAATTAATAATAGTTATTATCTAATAAAAATATAAAGAATCATTTTAAATTTAGTTGTTTTTAGAAGAAAAGTTTGTCAGAAGAAAGGATATTTTATGATATACTCTGCTCTCAAACATTAAGGTAAAAGCTACTTAAGTTATTTAATCTTTTGTTTCAAAAGAATTATTAGCACATACTTTGTCTTCATCATCAATTTCTCCAGCAGGTGAGCCATGATCTCCTTCAAGAATCCTTTTGGCCTAAAAGCAAATCAATTAAGCAGAACTTAGGGGTAACCATTCATCATTACACTTAAGTACTCAGTAAACCTTAACAAATGCTGCACTTTTTAACCATCATCCAAAGAGTTGAGTGTTTCCTTAGAAATGTAAATTCAACTCTTTCATTTAAATCTTTTAAACGAACAAAACAAAAAGCAACACTGTCTACCGGACATCTCCTTGGATGTGTAAGAAATATCAAGAACTTACTAAATCCAAAACAAAAATTTTGATTCCTTTCCTTCCAAAACCCCATCTTCCTTCAGTCTTCCCAATCTCAGTAAATGGCCCTTCATCCACCCAAATGCACAAGCCAGAAAACTAGGAACCAGCCTGTACTTTACTTTTATTATCCACACTGAAACTATCAGAATGCGTTATTGACTCAATCATCCAAAGGTACCTGTTGTTACACACTCAAAGATAAGACACATAATTTCTTACCTGGACTATTGCAACAGCCTTACAACTGGTCTCCCTGCTTCCATCTCTACTCTTCTACAATTCCTAATCAGTATCATATCCAGACAAATCTTAAACTGAGATTATGTCACTCCTCTATTCCAAACTTTCCCATGAGTTTCCATCATGCTTACAACAAAATAAAATATAAGGTCCCTACCACCGTTTCTAAGGTTCCATAACTTGGTCCTACCTACCTCTGTGTACCTCATCTCCTACATGCTCGTCTCTTTTCAAGTGTTCCTGCCTCCCTGGCCTTCTCCCTGTTCTCCAAAACACTCAATCCTGCCTTAAGAGTCTTTCTTTACACTTAACAGTTCTCTCTGCCTGGAATGCTCTTCCCTTTCATCTTCATTATAAACTCCTCTTGTCCCTCCATGGCTTACCTCCCTTTTCATCCCCTGAAGGAGCCTCGTGATTCCGCCATCTAAAGCAACCCTTCCTATCACTTTTTTATAGTATCATCCTCTTTTATTTTTTTTCAAGCTCTAAGCAATGACTGAAATGATGTGAAACTTATTTATGTCTACAATAAAAACATTATGAAAAGTGTGAAAAAGATGGCTTGACTTTATCCACTTTAGGTTTCAGAAAGAAGGGTTATCTGTTTCTGTTTTGGATCTTGACCTGCTTTCCCTCTCATGATGAGAGTCAAGAAAAGGGTGCTTGTCTAGGGAAAAAGCCTCCTGGTATGCCTTAAGTTGAGGGGAAAAAAACATCCAATTACATATGTGATCAAGACTAATTTAACAGGGTATAAGCAGCTACAGGGATATACAACCAAAGTCCTAACTAATAACAAGCGTAAGTATTGGCTGCGGTGATAAATACTCCTGGGGCACCTACTGGGATTGGCAATAACCACTGCAGGCAGCTGGCCAAGGGCCGGATCCCAGCCCTCCTCTTTCTTCTGGAAACCTGCATAAGTGGCAATAACGTGAAGTGGCTATCTGATAATTCCGGCCACCTGTTCCTGCCTGCATTCCTGATTAACTCATATTACTAAAAAACCTACTTTTGCTGAGGTCAAGTATGATTTTAATTACTCATAATGATCAAGAGCTATATTTATATGCTAATTATAACTACTCCTAAAATCAAAATGCATGTAATTTACCTCTTTTGCATAAGACTGTATCACTCCAGCTGCTTCGATTTTCCTTTTGCATCTCTGTTTAACAGTTATACTATTATTATCCAAATCTTGCATGAGTTTAAAGAAAGCCAATTCATTAAATAACACTTCAGATATCTCTACAAGAAGATCTTCTCCACAATCTTTCAGTTTTCTACCAGCAAATTTTGCCAGTGAATCCTGTTCAAAGATAAACCAAATAGCTTTAAAGATTACAGTAAACTTCAACTGTGGGTGAAGCAATACAAACAACAAGTTTAAATTACAATACTCACCAATGAAAAAACAATATTATTACTTTTTAGTATTGAAAAACTTAAAACTAATGACTAAGACAGGCTAAGAAAAGATATATTAATATTACTAAAAACATGACTAAGTGGGAATCTTGCTAGTTCTGCTTACAGAGTATACAAAAGAACATATGGTCATCCTAGCTTTAGTCCCTATGTAATATAACTGCCAGCCACAAATATATAAGATAAGGGATTCCTAATCTCAGAAGAGGTCCCACACGGTGCCAGAGGATATACATATAAACCACAGTGAAAAGCTGAAGTGCCATGAGAGAAGAAAATACCATTAGAATACTTTTCAAGTTTTCCCCTTTATGTAAGGCAGCCAATCATTCTAATTTAAATGTTCTCTTCAAAATCAGTCTAAAAGTAAACTTTAGTTCTATTTAAGTTGAAATATAGCATCATCAAATGAACAAGTCTGCTATATTCTACACAGTTTTTACAAAACCACTTTTATTTTTCTTTCTTCCTAAAAATATGGACTATGCTATTTAGAAAACAGGCAAACAACTATAATGCTCAGTGCCCCCTCCCTCCCAAAAAACTACCTTATCTAGCACAGTGATGGAGAGAAGTACAAACCCTGGGTCCTTCATGAAAAAAAATTCATTGAATAGGTTTTGTAAGAGAAAAAGTAGAAGACAGTAATTTAATCTCTACCTCAAGAAGAATTTTCAACTCTGGGCAAGATTTAATGTAAACTAACTTTTATTCTTCATGTAGGTCTCCTTGTGAAAAAAATTAGGAATACGAAGAAAAGCAGTCGGATTTTCTTAGACTTAGGAAAAAAAAACCTTACGTGCAAACTAATATATGGAATCTTCCCACAATTATAACAGTAGACAGAACTGAGGAAGGGCTACATGGATCCTGATTAACAAAAACGTTTAAAGTATCAACAGTTTCTCTTTCAACCTGACTCTAAAATGGAGTTTTTTCTTTCTGTAGCAATAAGTTACCTAGTTAAATTTATAAAAATACATTTACCTAAAAATTATCCTAAACATTTTTAAACAATGCGTAACACCACAGATGTCTTACATTCCTTATGTGTTAGTACAACTAGATTAAATAGAGCCAGGACACTTTAGGATCTATTACTATAGATTTATATAGATTATATAGATTTATATAGATTATTATAGATTTCCTGAAATTTATACTTCAGTCTTATTAAAAACAAAATGAAAAATTATAGTGATGGAAAAGCACATCAACCTAGGGTTTTTAAAAATTTGATGGACAAAGTGAAAATACTATCTCTAAAACAAATTTAAATTAAACACAGAATAGGAAGCAAGGAAAAATTTTACAGGAAAATTCTGTAATACAGATGAAAAGAAAAACATATTTTCTAGTTTGGAGCAATAATACACATCACTGAACTATTTCAATGGGAAAACATACTGGTGAATTTAACTGTCAAGATGTTTTTTATATGGAGTAATTATGGTATCCCTACTCATTAACACAGGGGTTCTCATCCTTGGCACTGTTAACATTCCACAAGGTGCTACTACCAGCCCCTCCCTGCCTGTTGGTCTGAGGAAACTGCTAAATGTCTCCCGGGAGGCAAAATTGCCCCCAGTTACAAACCACTAACCGTCGCATAATTTAAAGTTACTGTTACAGCCTAAGAAGTCTCTACAATCAAAAGCTAGCTTCCGGCTTCTACAATTTCCCAGATTGGTAAAAAAAATTATTTTAGAAAATATCATGGAATACTTTTTAAACAATTCAAACTTGAAATGCTCTTACTGGGTAGAAGAAAAATCAAAACAAAATTTTATTAGAGTTGGGACAGGCCTTAGAGATGATAAAGTTAAATGAAGACACAGGCCCTAATCCAACTTTTTTTAACTAAGTAAGCAATAACCTAAGAAGTATTAAAATGTCATCCCAAATGGATGCTAGAATGAATATCTACTTGAATAAACTGTGTAATGCCAGAAAATGGCAGAAAAAAAAAATCCTAACCGCATGGTACTTATTGAAGTCATACAAGTACAAACTCTTACCTGTAATATACTTCCAAGTTGTTTATGAAAGAACTTTACAAACTCTTTGCTCTCATCGTTTTGCTGGGTAAGAGTCAAAACCATGCGTCTTACTGAGGTTAGAAGTTGAGAAGAGCATACTTCATCCATGTGCTCCTGAGAAAAGTCCTAGTTGGTTAGGATATAACTTATCTTGCTTAAAAAATATTAATCCACATAATGACATTGTATTTTTTTTGCATAAGCTCTTCAGCTTTTAGATGCACACTTGGAAACTTCGTTCGTAAGAATAGCCAAGCTCCCGCGTACAAACATTAAAAGGTTTGCAAATTTTGATTCACTATAGCAGATAATAGCCAGTAAAAGAAACTGGCTGATTCAACATTTTCCATCACTTCCTTTCTGTACTTTAAGGAACTACTCATGCCATGGTTTCCATATTGCCTGTATTCCTGTATTTGCAGTTCAGTTCATTTCAACTACTCTCACCACCACACTTCACCTTCCACCCAACTTCCTCTGTGTTATCTTCTAACTTCTCTAAGCCTTGGCACTGCTGACATCCTGTGCATTGTAGGATATTTAGCAGCCCTCTGGCCTCTACCCACTAGAAGCTAATGGCACCCTCCACTCTCCCAAGTTCTGACAACTAAAAAACATACCCAGACATCACAAAATGTTGTTAGGGTCAAAATCACAGCCAGTTGAGAACTACTGTCCTTTCTTAACAAGCCCCTTTGGGCAACTCTCTTCATCACCTTAATCTTCCTTTAGAAGCATGTGCAATCTACATAATAATCCAAACCAGAGTTAACTTTCTGAGGTGAGTCCATAAAACATCCTTATCAAGTAACCTCAAGGTTCTGATCCTCTTTCTGCCACTAAACTCATTTGGGCAGGTCCTCTAACCTTGACTCAGGTTAAGTTTGTGGGGTTTTTTTCCCCTCCATTAAATGTGTGGCCAAAGGTGGCCAAACTAGATGATATCTAAGATCCCTTAAATCTAAGGATTGAAGCTCATTTTTAAAAAATTCATGTGCCAAGGCAGGCAATTAAAAAAAAAAGACAACAGTCCCTGTCTTCAAGGAATCAAATACCACTGGAGGAGTCAGATCATGAGCACATCAATCACTACAAGCTATGCACCGTCCAGTAGGTGATACTTTTAAACTGCAGGGACTGTTTCTTACTCATCACCTAGCACAGTTGCTAGCTCACAGGAGATACTCATTACTTGCTGAATAAATAAGGATCATAAAAGAAGCACACACTAGGTGCCCTAAGGAGCTGTGGTAGCACATCAGAGCTCCGAAGAAAGGTCAGTCAGGCAGAAAAGAGTGACAGCATTTTATATTTTCAATGATGACTAGTTGCACAAAGGGCTGATATATGAAAAAGAAATGGCAGGTATAGGAAATGTTGAGTAGTTTGAAATGAGTATTTATCTAGATGGAAAGCAGTGAGAGAGAAAGCTGGGAAACTAAACCATATGCAGTGGTGAAATCTCTCGACTTCAAAGATATGAATTAAGGTTATGCTATTGGAGAGAAGGAAGTAAAACTAACTGCTCTCAGGGGCAAAATCAATTTTTTCAAACATCAATTTTTGACTCACAGGTGATAGAGGGTAAGAGAAAGTTAGGAAGTCTAGCTTAGGTGACTGGGTGTAAGGCTGACACTAACAAAGAAGTTCTATAATCTTACCCAAAAAGTCAAGATTTGAAGTGAAATGAGACATCATAAAGTAGTTAAAATCAGACCATTAGTCCTACTCATTTTGTTGGCCTCAGAAATTGTCTGAAATGCTAAATTTAGTAGGGGATCCTTATGAAAGGATATAACTTAATCAGACACAAAATTGTAAATGCAATAAAATTTCTTGAGATGGTCGCATTCCCTACACATAAAGCTAAATCATTTATATTTTTTAACACTTAGAAAATAACTGTACATATCAAATAAATATCACTACCAATATACCTAATTTAACCAAAAAGCCATGTTTAAAAGTATTTATTGAATTACAATAAAACAAAAACCTAAAAGAAAAAAGGCAATGCTTTGTTGTCTATGCCTAAGATAGAAGCAAGCAATACCTGAACAGTTTGTCAATTTACTTTAGGGAATGGTTTCAAACTCTTAAATGAATATCTACCTATCTATCTATAAGAATATATACATATTCTTATAATTTATAGGAATATAAATATGTGAGGGGGTGAATACATATTTTAATAAAGGCACAGGAATAACGGATGAAACTAATGTATTTGTCTTATCTCCTCAGATTCCCTTCATCTAGTCTCTGAAGTCCTTCTTGAGTGAAAATACTAAGAAATCGAGAAAGACATTATTCTAGTGGGGAGATACAGGCAAAAAAATTGTGATACTTTGTCATATGTACCAAGTATCCCAGAAGCAGTTACAAGAAGGAGAAATCCTGCCTGCAAGTACATGCTAACATACTTCAGCTGGGTCCTCAAGGGTGTGACTGCCAGAGGAAGGGTGAAGGGCATTCGAGGCAAAGGAAGTAACATGGGCAAGGTGCCTTTTTGACAATGTCAAGTAGGATACAAGGTATGTGGGAAGGAACAGTTATGAGGCTGGGACCAGGCTATAGAAGTTTTATAAGCAATGCTGAATCTGATCTGGATTCTATAGGCCAACTGTTTTCAAACTATATTTCAAACTACACTTGATCAGTTTGAAAACCAAAGTCAAGGTTTGGTGGATCCATTCACTTACTAATTAATTATTTACTGAGTACCTACTACCTGCATGTACTATACTTGGCACTGATAAGACAGTAACCAAAACAGTTTAACATCTCTGATGTAAATCTTCCATTACTTCATGGAGCTTACATGTAACAAGAGAGACAGACAAAATAAATAAGCAAATATTAAATAGGTTATAAGGTGACAAGCACTATGAAGATAAAGAAAAGCAATAAGGAGTAGGGGAGATCTGCTCACCCAGTAAGTAACATTTGATTAAAGCCTTGAGGGTTCAAAGGAAAAAGCCATGCAGGTATGTGAAGGAAGAGCATTCCAGGTAGAAGTATCAGCAAGTGCCAAAGCCTTAAAAGTGTTAGCAACGCTAGCTGGAGAGTTGAAAGATTAGAAGAGGAAGCAGAGACAGAAAGAACCATTTGGAGCTGCTGTGGGTGCCCAGGAAAAGGCTAAGTTTTTCACTTTTCACATGGAATAATTTGGGCATAGACAGATGGATCCTCTCTCTCCTCTTGGCTATCACATCTCCTCAGAGAAAGCAGTTTCTATAATTGCCTTTACAAGGATCTCTCTTCTCTTAAAATATTCCAAAGGAAAAAAAAAATATTCCAAAGAAAGCAATTACTTCCACCAAGGGAAGAAATGTAACTATATGGAAACAACTTTCTGTTGTCAACATCCTACACATTGGCAAGTACAAGTAGCTTGTAAGAAATGAGCCCAATGACAACATATTTTGGAGTTTCCCACATCTGAATGAAAAGACCGTCTTTTCATTTTTAATTTTTTAAATTTCCACTTTAAATGAGAATGTAAAAGGGGCCATCTCAGAAAGAAGGCCTGGCTTGCACGCTTCTTTCTCTCCTCTTTTGTCATTAAACAAAATTAATGGTACAGCTTACTATTCTCACTGTTAGTAGGAATATAAATTGTTAACCTTTCTGAGGGACAATGCACATAAGGCCCCAAAGCCTTAAAAATATTCATACCCTTAAAGCTCGAAATTCTATGTCTAAGAATTATTTCTGAGGAAATAAAAATGGGATGTGTATTTAAATTTAGCTAAATCATTTAAGTATTGTTCATAATAGTGAAAAAGAAATCAGAATAAACATAAATGTTTAACAACAGGAACTGACAAAATAACAGGCAATTCTGTTCTATGAATACTCAGCACTCACAGTAGCAATCAACATAGCTCACTGCTGGCAGTCCTACTAGTCAACTCTGACTCTTCCTCTTTTGCACAACTTTTATCCTGGGCCCCAGTTCTAGGCCACCTTCTCTTATCTAGTGCTGGGCTTTAGGTGACCCTACCTACTGTTAGTAGGACCGGATTTCCAAAATATATCCCAACTGTCTACTTCTCCCCATCTTTAGTGCCACACCCTTGTCTAAGCCATTATCATTTCTCACCTGTCTCATTGTTCTTCTGAGCCCTGTATTTAATTCTCCACAAACAAACCAGACTTTGTTTCTCTCTTACTTAAAATCTTCTAGGAGTTTCCCTTCGAACTTCGAACAAAATCCAAACTCCTAACCATACCTATGATGTTCTATGTAACTGGCCCTTCCCCCTTCTCCAACATCATCTCACACAAATTTCCTACAGCCACATGATCCTTCATCCAGTTCCTTAACATGCCAAGCTAGCTTCTAATTTAAGGCCTTCCTCTCTCTGGCAGGATCTTGCCTTAAGCTGGCTCCTTATGCACACCCCTGTTTAAACGTTCCCTCTTTAAAATTTAGCCTTCCCTGATCATCCAGTCAAAAATAGACACCATCACATCACCATATTTTAATTCTCTGCGTGGCATGTATGACTACCTGATATATATATCTACTTATATGTTTTATGTTTACTTGTTTTTTTAATCCATATTCTCATCTTAGCATGTAAGCTCCATGTTAGCAAAGGTCTTGACTTGTTCACTACTATATGCCAGGTTTTGTGGACAAAGTAGGCATCTTACAAATATTTTTGAATGAATAATGAATCAACAGTGTGTAACCATTAAAAAATACGCTGTAGAAAACAGCAATTCAGAAAGATGTTTGTATTATTAATATCTGAAAAAAGAAGAATGCACAAATATATGGACAAAATATTACAGAAAGGTTGACAAAATATTGACAGGAGCTATCTCTGGGTGACAAAATTATGAGTGATTTTTAGTTTTCTCTTTTGTTTACCTATTTTCTTAATTTATTACAATGGAGTCTTTGGTATGAATTTTAAAAATAAATACAGAACAGTTTATTTATTTTTAAAAATTAATTGCTTACCTTCAAAAAGGGAATGACTTCTTTCATAATTGCTTTAATTTGCCGGTCCAGTTGCTGCGTATCAATTCTAGGACATGGGACGGTAGAAACTTCACTTACAGATTGCTGTGAACTATGATTTTCAATAACAGGAGTTTCCACTTTAAAAAAGAAAATGCTGTATTAGCAAAATAAAGTCTATGATGTTATATGTATACACTTATGCAAAATTCTAAAGAATATTAAACTCTGATGATTTTATGCTAAAATAACATAATGGAACAGCCATGTAGTTCTAGTACCCCTGATAATTGAAAGAAAAGTGGTCCAAAAAATCCCCATTAGGGCTTGCCTGGTGGCGCAGTGGTTGAGAGTCCGCCTGCCGATGCAGGGGACGCGGGTTCTTGCCCCGGTCTGGGAAGATCCCACATGCCGCGGAGCGGCTGGGCCCGTGAGCCATGGCCGCTGAGCCTGCGCGTCCGGAGCCTGTGCTCCGCAACGGGAGAGGCCACAACAGTGAGAGGCCCCCGTACCGCAAAAAAAAAAAATCCCCATTACACATCACATGGGGCTCTTATTTTTTTATATATGGAGCAATGAGTCTTACTTTTAATCAATTCAAGAACACACCTTCTAAACTATCAACCGTAGTCGGGGCAGCAGCACCATCCTCATCCTCAATAATCCTGCAGGTGCATCTGACATTTGTGTTACTTTCAGTCTCAGTCTTCATACGCTCATATTCTCTCATTCTGGCTAATGCTTGATCTAAGTGAATCACAGTGTTACCTGCATATGGAACAGAAATATTTCTAGAGAATATAAAAGCAAACTTTTTCATGTATTCCATAAAATTTATTAATAAAAAAATAATGTCTGAACATAGGTAAGAAAAACTACCTTTAACAAGTTCCAGATACTGTACTATTTGGGTACTTGGCATACACTATCACGTTTACTTAATCCTTAAAATAACCCTATAAAGTAGATGATGGTACCCTCATTTTCACAGAACTTAAGTGACTGCCCAAGGTTTCACAGCCAGTTAAATACAGAATCAAGAATTGGAACCCAGGTCTCTCAGACTCTCAAGTCCATGAATACTTGGGTATAGTTTGATGTGCTACAGTCTGGAAAATGAATCAGGCACCTGGGCATCTTTCTTTTCTCTAATTTCCTTTCCAAATTTAGGACTTGGGTTTTTTTCTCTCTGACCTATGCAACCCTCTAAGCTTTTGTTTTACTACTGATGTAAAAAAATGCCATGTGCCATGCCTCAGAGTTACCTGGGTTTCCCACTATAAATTATATATGCTAAGAAATTTCAGTTCTTACCCAAATTATGAAGTTAACATTTTTATTGAAGACGTGATTGGATGAGGCATTGCTACCTCTGAATTTTTCCTACTAATTAACTGGAGATCTTAAAGGATGACCTTTAAGGGAAAGGAAATTAACATTTTCTGAACTTCTATTAGGCATGCTAGAGAGTTCTGTGTATTTTTCACAAGAACATAGCAAGGTAAATAGGACCTCATTTCCTTAGTATATGCAGAGAGTCAGAAAGGTTAGATGATTTGCCCAAAGTCAAAGAGTTAACAATTCTTGAATTTAGACTGATGGATGGATAGACTTTTAAGTCCACATTCTTTCCACCACATCTTGCCTTTCTAGACTTTTGTTTCCTTATCAATGCCATTCAAAGACTATATTAAAGTCGTGTTCTAAGATTATAAAAATTTTGCTTACCCAGATCATCTGTTGCAAAAGGCTCAAAATTTGAAGATACAGACATGACACTACCATTATCAGCATCATTTTGCTCACTTATTTTATGTGTTTCTCTCTCAAAGTTCTTCTCAAAAGTTTCCTAAGTTATAGTTTAAAAAAACAAATAAAAGTCACTAATATTTCTTTTAAAATTTTATGATTAATATTAAAAATTTAACATAGAAACTAAGTATTTGCATAAAACACTTAAAACTGTGATATAATGAAAGTTATAAAAAGTTGAATACAGAGTCACAGAGAATATTAAAATATTAAGTAACCTTGCAGAACACTTTGTCATTATGGAGATGAAAATACACAGGCCCAGCTACTAATTAAATTCTATCTTGGAAAAGGTAACATTATTTCTACACCATCAGAGAAACTCTATCTTCAAACTCTAACAATGCCTAGTACCTTACTATGATATCTGGTTGTCTCAGAAGAAAAACATGACAGCATATTCATATTTTTTAAAATTAACTTTATTGAAATATAATTTACATACAATGCACCCATTAAGTGTACAGTTTGATGAGTTTTGAAAAATATATGCACCAACGCAACCATCTTTCCTAAATATAAAGACCATTTCCACCAGCCCAGAGAGTTCCTTTGTATCCTCTACACCCCACTCATATGATTTCTATTACCACACATTAGTTCTGCTGGTTCTAGAGCTTTATATAAAATGGAACCACTCATTATGTACTCTTCGGTGTCTGGCTTCTTTCACTCAGTATGTTTCTGAAATTAATCCATGTTGTTGTGTGTTTCAGAAGTTCATTATTTTTTAATGGCTGAAATAGTATTCCATTGTATGGATATACCACCGTTTGTTTATCCATTTATCTGCTGATGTTCCAGTTTGAGGCTATCATGACTAAAGATCCTATGAACATTAGTGTACAAGTATTTGTGGACATGTTTTCATTTCTCTTGGATGAGTACCTAGAAGAGAAATTGCTGGGTCACATGCCAAGTTTATGTTTAACTTTTTAAGAAACTGCCAAACTGCTTTCCAAAGTGGCTGTACAATTTTTACAATCCTACAAGCCGTGTGAGAGTTCCAACTGCTCCAAATTCACACCAATACTTCTTATTGTCAATCTTTTAAATTTCAGCCTTTCTAGTGGATGTGAGATAGTACCTCACGTAGTTCTGATTTGCACACTGGTCATTTACATATCTTCTTTTGTGAAGCGTATGTTCAAATCTCTTGCCCATTTTTTTTGAGTTGATTTCTTACAATTGAGTTGTAGAAGTTCCTCATATAGTCAGGATTTGTCTTTTACACAGTCATTTGCCAGATATATGTACTGAGGTTGTTTTCTCCTAATGGTATCTTTTGAAAAGCAGAAAGATTTTATTTTTATGAAGGCTGATTTATCAATTTTTTTCTTATGTCAAAATCATGATTTTCTTTTCTTTTAGAAGGTTTATAATTTTAACTTTTCCAGGACTGTAAGTAGTTTCAAATTAATTTTTGTGTATAGCGTGATTAGGAGACAGCCTCAATTATATTTTGACTGTAACTCATTTCACAATTGTGTTCTTTCCTAGCTACTCATCTTTTAAAGTTTTCTCTTAAATTATGAAATGACAGGTTTGTCCCTGATTAAAGGAAATGCAGGCATTAGGGAACATGTTTTAAGAAATGGAATCATTTTGCTACTCCTTTAAGTAAGACTTGAAGGTAGATGTACCTTTGCCATTTTATAGCACCCTGGAGTAGAAGATGCAAATTGTTTCTTCCTCTTCCTAAGTCTCAATTCCTCAACCTCCTTGACTATAATCCCCAGACGTCTACTTTAATTCTCTCTTTCACGGCATGAAGACTTTTACACGCTCTGAAAGGTATGTGTAAAAGCTCCATAAATGGAACTCAAAGGACCTTGGCCTAGAAATGTGGAGAATGAGACTCTATATCCATCCAGTATGGTAACCACTAGCCCTGCAGCTATTTAAATAAAATTTAAAATTTAGTTCCTCAATTCCAATAGTCACATTTCAAGTGCTCGATAGTGCCAGTAGTGCCAATAGTCACATTTCAAGTGCTAATGGGTACTGTATTAGACAATGAAGATATAAGACATTTCCATCACTGTAGAAAGTTCTACTGGATAGCACTGCTCTAGATCTGCTAAGACACCTACTTATAACGTATTACTGTATCTTTAAATTTTAACTTTAAAACCTTGTCAGGTTAACTTTATCATAAATTGCAGCTTAATTTTCAAAATTTACTGTTGATGATGCAAACCAATGGGTTCAAATCCTTTAAAATAATTGTAAGTAATGCCGCCTATCTGAAATTTGGATAAAAAGAAAGGCACTGGAGTTAAGGCTATAAAATTACTAAAAAAGATTTCTAAGAACAGACACTCTTCATGCTCCCTCAGTAAGTTATTTCAGTGCCTAATCAACTTAAATGTAACCTAGTAGCTCCTATTTTTTATGTATACAGCTGGACCACTTTTCATTTCCCACGAAAAAAGAGAACACAATTTTCAATTAGTTAAAGTAACAATTAATCCCAAGTAGCAATTAGTTACATTAATTTGTATTTGCCATTATAAAGTCAACCAAAACCATGTAGTTCTTGCACACAGGTTTATGTTCATAGTAGTACAGGAGTTGGAGCCTAGTGAAGAAAAGTTTTAAGCAGGAAAGATGACTTGGGGAAGTATTGTTTTAAACATGAGTAAAATAAAAGCAAAAATTGAGAAAAAGTCCTCAATAATTGTAAGGAAATTACTATACATGAAGAAGAGAAGATGATCTTTTTGAGAAAACACTGTCTTTTCAGAAAAAAACGTGTATGTTATATTAACAATGGGCAGAAACACAGTAATATGCTTCCAACTCTATACCTATAGCAGGTATTTGCTAATCAATTATGACACTCTTATCCATGAATATCCAGGTGCTGAAGTTGGTATAAAAAAGAATGTACTGGGCTTCCCTGGTGGCACAGTGGTTGAGAGTCTACCTGCCGATGCAGGGGACACAGGTTCGTGCCCCGGTCTGGGAAGATCCCACATGCCGTGGAGCGGCTGGGCCCGTGAGCCATGGCCGTTGAGCCTGCGCGTCCGGAGCCTGTGCTCCGCAACGGGAGAGGCCACAACAGTGAGGCCCGCGTACCGCAAAAAAATAAATAAATAAAAATAAAATAAAAAAGAATGTACTTGTTATCCCAGGACCACATATAATCTTTTACAACAGAATCAGGGTCTGAACCTTTAAATAGGTGATTTCAAATGCCTAGTTCATTATCTCCTCAGTATCCTCGTAGTTTGCCATACAGTTATCCAATCCAGTATGTGTGAGGTAGGTGTTATTTGGAGGACATAGTTTATTGAAAATATACATTTTCCTCACCACTCTTTTCCATTTCCAGGCCCTTTTTATTTTACTCAAAATTTTCATCAATTTTAATATATTAAATTACATTTTCTTCCAGGCTTTCTTTTGTCTAGGCTTCTCTTCTAACTCAAAGACTAACTCAATTTATCTTGTATTTACTCAAGGGTTCTTTGATCTAACTGCTGTCTGGTTTACTCAATGTCTTGAATGAAGACAACAATTTTTACTGAGTGTCTATTATGACTCAACTCCTATGTTGGACAAAGGAGATATAAATATGGCTATTTCAGACCTTATAACTTATTAATTTTTGGTGTTTGACTGCTGTCATATTGTGACTGAATTTTATACCTCACCTCAAAATAAAGCAATACACTACACTCAGCTTTTTAAAAAAGCTAAAAAACAAATATATTAGGTATACTCACAATTTATTAACAACCTACTTAACTTTTGTTAGCTGCATACTGAAATTATGTCTACAATTTCATTAATCATTATCAGCTTACATCATCAGTAGTAGCAAGGCTTTCACTGGGAGTAAGTTCTGAGTTTGATGCTATCCAAGTACCAGAATTCACTGACTTTACGTTTTCCCCTTCTTTTTCATGGTTCTCAGAAATATGTCTGGATACTATGTCCTAAATAAGGAAATAAGATAGATATGAAAAACATTAGTGTTTAATCACAAAATTAAAAGTAGAAGTAGATACCAGAACAAATGCAATACTCCTGACCTCAAAGGTTAACTATGAGGAAGACATAACATTTAGGATAAAACACTAAAAAACTGCTCAGAAAAAGACTTTATCTAAAGCTACATAAGCTATATAAGATTATTAAAATGGCATGGAAATACATAAAAAAACAGATCAAAATACTTATGGAACAAGGACATACTTCAGTCTAAGAAAGTAACCAGACAGAATGGTGAAAAATGGCAGTACCAGAAAGCGTAGGGGAAAAAATGTTAGATACCTGCAATGCATATAAAGCCCTCTGTCTCAAATAGTCTGTATTCAGTAGCTGAAGTTCATGGAAGAGTTCAATAAGAAAATGTGGACGAGATTCATTTTGAGAAATCAACGTAGCTACTTCAGAATAAATGGTATCCCGCAAAGCTTCAAACATGGAAAAATCACTCCCGGTTTCTGGAAGATATAAAGAGATCAGGAAGTTAATATTGATGAAATACATTCCTATTTCTTTTAACTTGCAACATTACTCTCACCTTTAAACTACTTAAAACACAATTCTATTTCAGAGCTTTTAAAGTAGAATAAAAATCTTAAAATTACCAAGAAAAAAATAATCTTAAAAATATCAAGATATACACTAAATATTTACTAGAGAAATAACATTACTTAGCATTACTTAGAGCAAAGTTATTTCTCAATGGAAAATTTTACACATTTCATAGGAATAATCAGTGGAAATCTTTCAGCACTTGAATGAAATAAGCAAATTGCAAACAATTTTCTTTTTTTGCTAATATGAATTTTTTTACAGAAAAGGAAATTCGTTTATTTTGTTAATGTTGAGAACTAAATGCTGCCAAGGAAACATACTATTTTAAGGCTTATCTAGTTAGGTCTACTGATTCTCAAATCTCCGCAATCATGCTGTATTGATGAAAAACTGAATTTGTAACTATAACAAAATAGGTCAATTTTACTACAGTGTCTTACTGACATACTCATTATAAGTTGGAGCACGCAGTGAGGATAATGAAGTTTTCAGTTTCACAGAATCTAGGCATCACTCTATTATTTAGCAACAATTCTGCTACATATATTTGTTTATAGCAAAGAATTATCACCCTTAAAGGTATACACTCATACCTTTACTTTTAAGAGCACAAATTAGGAACTGTTTCCATTTTGAGTTCTCTACCGAAAAAAAAAAAATTTCCCAGTGTTCTTCTAGCTATCAAATTCTGTAAACTTTCTAGAGTAATAGTAGAACCACAAGCAGCTAAATATTCAAGTTCTACAAAAATCAGTGATAAGTTTTCAAGAAAGAGAATTTGAAATGTTGAGTGTTTTAATATATTGTGTTTTCACATAAACATGCAAAGATCATTAAGATTTTAAAAATTCACTTTTTGCAAGAGAGAAATTTTAAAAATGCAAAGCAAATGTGGTTTAATGAAAAAACTTTCCATTAATTTACTAGGCAAATTAACATCCTCAGGTCTCAATTTCCACAAGTATAAAATAATAAGGGTAATAAATATGCAACTTCCCTATCTTGCCTCAGACATTTATGAGTATAAAATGAAATAATATACTAAAATTCTCTTAGTAGTTTTAAAATGTTCAAATGTGCTATGTTACTATAAAAATATTTACTATGAGCAGGAACCAGAACTATCTCTGTAGTAAATCTCTATTTATAGGAAAAATCCAGGTAAGAAGATGGGATGTCACACAAACTTTCCCAATTTATACACTATATTGTAGTTTGATCAGTTGTTTTAGAAAAAGTTTTTTATTTTAAAGATATAAGAACAAAGCATATTTAATTACCTCTGTATGTGATAAAATTATCACTCTAAATTGTATATCAGTAAAGATTAAATTATTCCCGAATAATGAATTATGCCAAACATATGCTTCATCCCTCCCACCTACAATAGAAAAGTGTAAAGTTTTTGCCAGTTTCTCCTCCTGGACTAAAATGCATTAGTTTAGGCTAGAAAAATCCTTGATCTCAGCCAGATTTGTCTGACTCCATCTTGTTTTTATCCTACTTTCAGCGTTCTTTTCTTCTTTAGGAAGTACCACTGATACATTTAGCTTCCTCCATGCTAGGTCCTTGTTTTTTTTGTTTTCTTTAAATTCCCCTAGAGGTTCATACAGGCTTTTCTTTTTTACTCATGTATAGCACAGGAGGCATTAAAGAATATTTACAATTCTAAATCATACAGAACCATGTCTAAAGAAAATTCATAGTTTAAGGACAAAAATAGCATTCTGCAATTTTCCATGACCTTTATGTATCATGGTCTTTGCATGTCATAGTTGTTTTTGTTCAATGGTTTATTTTTTTATACATGTTGACTGGTAAGGAAAAATAAGAACTACAACAGAAGTCATACACAATACTTAACACTGTAAATCAGAGCTAAGAATAAAAGTAACTATATTTTTGTTTCCAAAAAATATGAATGCTCATAAGCATTTAAAGAATACAAGATAAATAACTTCAAATAAAACACTAAATTATAAAAATGTTTTCTATTACCTACATGAATGTGTTGGTTATGTTACATACACTAACAGAAAATGAAAATAAGAAAAGCAGCCAATTTTACCAACCAAGTAAAGAATTATAAATGAAAACCTTCAGAATTTAGTAAGTATGAATTCTTTCTCTTTTATCAGCCAAATAACACATACACACTAAACTAAATCTAAAAAATTAATTAGAACAATAAAACTAAGGATTTTTAGGACCAATGGAAGAACTAACAAAAAGTGGACACCAAAACTAAGCAGATTGTTACCTGGCGCTTCATTGCATGCATTTCTGTTAGACTGCTGTAGTATTCTCCTAGCATGTGCTGTAGGAAAGGGCAGACATAAGGATGAACATAAAATGTGTATGAATAGTAAAGACAGGGTCTGTAACATGAATAAATGAATGAAAAAAAGAAATAAGCAAATTTCTTTAAAATCGTTTGCCTGAACTGAAATGTTATCACAAGGTATGGTTTATGCTCTGTTTAAAAATAATCTCTCTTCAGGGAAAATATCAAAAGATCTGCTATAAACTTGTGTTGATGTGACTGATGATGACTATCATAATAAACTTCTACCATTCACTCTTAGAAGCATACACATCAAAGGGAACCCCCCACAACCCCCGAGGGAGAAGAGGACTGTATACAGTTCAATACTAGCAGCCGTATATGCTACAATCTAATGATCATATAACAAAAACTACTCTTACGTGCTATAAAGAATTTTAGGGTAATGCTTAAAACTATAACTGTCTTTTTAGAAAAGAGGAGTATTTATATTATTCAAACATTTTTTTAGTTCACCAAAATTTGATGGTTATATGTTTCTAAGTGACAGTAATAAGATCTGAAGTACTATGACCAACTATCAATTATTTAGGTAACTGACATCTAAGTTATTAAGCCTATCAATTTAGTGCCTTTCTCCAACCTCCACCCAACTGTTTATTGTTTGAAGACATCAGTATTTGATAAAGATAGTGAAAGGAGATGGAAACTACAAAACTTTGGTAAAATGCTAGGGTCGGAACAACAGAATTGATATGTTTGACAAAAGGATCTTGGACTTAACAGGAGACCAGGATTGAAACTTCGGTTCTACCATCTGCTAGCAATACAACCTTGAGGAGGTCATTTCAAAATATGAATAAATGTGATGTTTCTTTTCTGATTACAAAAGTAATAAATACTCATTATAAGTTTTATAAAATATAGAGGAGTTTAAAGATAATAAAACCACTATTAACATTTTGATGCATTCTCTTCCAGCTTTTTTATCCAGATTTTTGTTTAAAATAGTTGGAATCATAATGTTCAGTCAACACCTAAATCTCAATTTCTTCTTTTCACTTTTGTTTCCTTAGGATGGATGCCTACAAGTACTGGGTTAAGGGCATGACATTTTTCCCAAAAAACTGTACCAGTTTATACTACTGGTCCTTTATGAGCACTGGGAAAAAACAGGCACCCCCTCTGATCATGTTTCCTCATCTGCAAAATGAAAACAAAATGAATTCAAAGGATTATGAGGCTCAAATGAGATGAGTAATTTGTTTAGTTTGCAAACAGTAAAGCATACTACAAATGGTAGCTACTATTATCATTTTCACCAAGGGTCTTACTGACAACTGAAAATTTAGAGTCTATATTTACTGCCTCCCTCTCCATATTTCTTTGAGACGTACTTATTCTTTATAAATCAGGGACGTGCCAGTATTTACTTAAACTAAAATGGCGGCAAATACTTATGGCTCCATTCATTCAGTAAACACTCACTGAGTGCCTACCATGTGTCAGGTTCCATGCTAACATTTAAGATACAAATATGAAAAAATATTATCTACTGCCAAAGGAACCAAAAAGGTGATACAGACACTTAAACAAGTAAATACTACATAATGTGATACAGGCAACAAAAGAGGTTTACACAGGCTATGACAGAAAAACAAAAAGGAGAAAGGGTAACCTCTCCCAGCTTGGATTTGGATACAGTTCCAGAGTTGCAGAATTAAGATTTTACTTAAGAGCCAGCAGAGACAAAGGCCAACAAAGAGCAAAAAGGACTTGAGGCAGGAAGGACAACTGCTGAGGTAAGACAACTGCTGAGTTGGCTATGGGAAAACTTCAGTTTAGTGCCACTGAAAGAGTCAAGTTCAAGGCACAAGGTGTGAGAAATGAGTCTGGAGAGGCAGGAAGGAATCAAATCTCTGCTGGTCAGATATGTTACATTGAGGCATCTGGACTTTCTCCTGCAGGCACGGTGAAGGCCAAAGATTTTAAGCAGGGGAACGATGTGATTTTATATCCAACTCTTATTCAGATAATATTTTCAGAATTTCAAATTAGGAGTACCAAATTAATGTCAACTACACTTGTTCATTCAGAATTTTATCAAAATGCATCAAAAGATAGTATCACAATAACAATAAAATATATTTCCAGTCTACACTTCTTGACATCAAGAACTGTGTACTGTAAACTCTACTATAAAACCTTTCACATGATAGAAAAGTGTGATAGATGAATTTTAAGCTTGTTTTAATACAGCTTTTCAAATCTAAGGTGAAGAAGTCTTTAAATTAAAACAAACCAAAAAAAGAACATACCTGAAGATATTTCTGTAGACCTACTATATCTTATTACTTTTTCCAGCTGCTCATGATTCTTTCTGCTGAATACTTTTGCTTGAACAGGCTCTTCAGTCTGGGCTGAATGTCTGTTCCTACTTTTGCAAGGTTCACATGTGCTAGACATACTGGCACTTTCATACCCTTGAGTAAAAAAAGTGACAACTGTTATCAGTTGCAACTAACTCAAACTGAAAGGGAAATTGATTTCCATAGTGAAACAGTATAGGTCACTCAATTTAGAATGCTGTGAAGGCCTGGTATAACTAGAAATCAAACTAGTAAATAGTATGTTTCAGAAAAATCTTTGCGATAACCTTTGTAGGCACAGGATAACAGTAATAAATTCTAACACTTCATTGTCCTTCAATATTCATCTCAATGAATACATCCCAACTCAAACTACATGGCAGACCTTATATAGCCCAAATTCTCTACTAGACTCCAAGCTAACAATTTTTCAGTATTAGGAAATACAAGAAAGAATCACATCTAATCTATATATGTCCATGATAGACAGAAGAATAAGGGGCATTAAATAATCAGATGTCTGCTTTTGTATACCTTTTGTTTAATATGACTTGGTATAAATGGTATAAAGCCTTCCCCACCCATAGGTTATACATATATTCTATTAACTCTTCCAAGTTTTGGAATTAATCTTTTTTCAGTTACTTTTCGGCATCTAGCACAAGGTAGGAATTCAACTTTATTTTGTTCCACATGGATAGTTGGTTACACCTACCCTTTTCCCACTGAATTAAAATGCAACCTTGGTCGATATATTAAATCTCCACATTTATTGGGTTTTATTTCTGGGCATTCCATCTGTTTAACTTATCTAATCCAATGCCACAGAAGTTCTACACTATGTTTAAACACCTGGTAAGACAAGTCCTATCTAGCGTCTTTTCTTAGCTATTTTTGGAGACTGGTCCTTCCACAGAAGTTTCGAGATCTTTTTCCCCCAATTTCAAAAACAATCCATGAGGATTCAAAATAGAAACACATTAAAAGTATTTATTAATTTGAGGAGAATTTACTTATTTTTAAATATTTATTTATATATTTATTTGGCTATGCCAGGTCTTAGCTGCAGCACGGGGGATCGTTGTTGCAGCGTGCAGAATCTTTAGTTGCAATTTTATAAATTCTAACTTAAGAACATAGTTATGCTTTTATATTTGCTTAATCTTGTTTCGTGTTCTTCAAAAAAATTTTTATAGATCTCGTACATTTCTTGTTAAATTTATTCCTAAGGATTTTTGGTCCCAGTAGCTTTGGATACTACTATGAAAAGAATACTCCCTGCCACTTCCATTTCCACTGGGTATTACTATGATAGAGAAAAATATTTACACACTTATTTCATAATCTTATTTCATAATTACTTTACTAACTTAGCTAACTTAGGCAGCTGTTTTCCAGTGTCTCTCGGGCTAGCTTACAAAATATATAAAATTTGTTTCCCTCCTTTTCAAATATTTATTCCAATCATTTAATCTTGTCATAATACTTTCCAACCAATGCTAAATAATGATGGTGGTAGAGAGGGAATCCCTGTTAATTCCTAATTTTGATAGAGATATCTCTGGAGTATTTTCATTTACAATAGTGCCTGTAAGTGGCATCAGCTAACAGCCTTTATTATATTTAAATAACTGCCTCCCTTTCTAGGTGCATTTTCATTAGGAATGACTTAAAATTTTATCTAACCTACCACTATGATTACATGACTTCTGTCCTGTAATGTGGTTGACAGAATCAATTATGTTGACAGATTTCCTGATAATAAATCACGATTACATTTCTGTAATAAACCCTGCTGACAACAGTCTAATACTCTTTTCATATACTGGCAGGTTCAATTTGCTAGTATTTTACTTTTGAATTTACATTAATAGCTGAGATTAAACTACTGCTTTCTTTACTGAACTGTTACCTCTCCTTTTCACCTTCCCTTATATAAAGGTCTCTATCTGATTCATATGTTGTCTCCATAGTTTTCTTCAGATAGGATACACCAGTATGTTTTTTCAGCTTGACAGGTGAAGAGTCTCTTGTCAGAGAGTAGGATTCTTGAGTTGTAGTCCCTTTTTGTCCACGAATGGATGTCATTTCACTTCTACTTTTTTAGGTTTTAAGTAAGACTGTCTGATGTCAGTTTGTTTTTTTTCTTTATATGTAACTTGTTCTTCCAACCTGGAAGCTTAGAGGATTTTTACTTTTTCCTCAGAATCCAGGAACTGTATCAGTCTATACACAGGGGAGAAGGGGTGTGTACTTTGTCTCCGTGCCTCCTTGCTGGGCAACAGTCAGCTATTTTGATCTGCGGTCTTGAGTCTTTCTTCATTAAAGATTCCCCTTTATTATTTGTTGAATTACTGCCTCTCCACTTTTTTTTTTCTCCTTTAGAACTCCTTGTATATCAGATCTCCAAGATTTGTCCTTAAGCCTCTAATCATTTCCCTCTTTATTTTATCTCTTAGTACTTTTTGCTCTGTGTAATGACATAGTTCTTCCCTTTAATTTTCTAGGCCAGTAATTTGGAACTTAATAGCATTTGTCCTCTTTTTCAAATAATCTAAACATTAAATGTGAAAATCATTTTTTCTAGTTCTCAAGAATTTACGTTATAATTCAATCTGCTTTTTAAAAATAATTCAATCTGCTTAAGTATTCTTATCATTTTGCTCAAGTGAGTATTTCCTTCAGTAATTCTGTTTTTACTAGGTTTTACCTGTTCTAGTGGTCTGCTTCCATGACTTCTCTCTGGCTGCTGGTCCCTTTTATGTGCACTGTTATGTTTACTGGGTTAGCCCCGACTCTTATCTACCCTTCAGGCTGGACCTGACTGCTGGGCAGCTTTAATGGCAGCACGCTGGCAGTGCTTGGGAGCCTCATGCCCATGGTGAAGCAGTGGTCTGGCTGGCAAGCTGTCAGCCTCCCATCAAGACGATGAAGAAGGAAGCCTCTCGACCCCTCAGGCTCCTCAGCTGCAAAGGTAAATGCTTTACCGTGTTCAGAGTAGGTAGGATGCCGCCTCTTTTTTCAGTGACACCCTTTCCCGTTAGTACTTTGAAGTGGCAAAAGACTGCTCCTCTTGGAAGGGAGGGAAGCGCCCTCCCCGTGGAAGGAGGGGTTGCATGGATCTCCTCCAACCAAGTTTTCTCTAAGAACCACAGGGCTCTGATTTTTGCTCACTCTCTGAAAGAGCCAGCAGAACCTAAAGCCTTGCTGCTTATCTCTCTAGATCACAACGGCTGCTCTGTTAATAACAAATTAGTTCCCAATATATTGTCAAATTATTCTCTGTGATATCCTATCTGGATTCAACTTCCCTTTCTTTCTCTAAGGCCATCATTCAAGTTAGGACTTCATCATCTCATGTATAGGTTCCTGATTTCTTTGTTGGTCTCTCAGACTCTCAAGCCACTCTCATTCAATCTGCATGAAACTTACCGGAAAAAGAGCCCTGTTGGTTACTTTGGACTACTACATAAAAAGCAATAAAAGGTATGATTGCCAAGAGTAATATGTAAGATGATATAAATGGTAGTACTATTGCTTATTTAATTAACAGCAAACATAGCTCTGAAGAAAATAAAGAATGTTATTCTAACAAGAACATTTATATAAATGAAATTAAGCTTCTAACTGCTGTTACTGAATCATGTGAAAAGTGCTGAATGGATTCTAATCAAAATTAAAATATGTATTATGCAGCATACACAAAATTCTCTTTAGGGAGCCCCAGTAGTGAGGGGAAAAAAAAAAAAAACTCAGTCATCTTCCAAAAGAGCTAAGACTGTGAAGAGAAGCATGCTATAATTTTTAAGATGCTATAAAAAGAGGGAAAAAAAAAACCCCATGGTTTTACATGAGTCCCAATTTAAAAATATCAAGGGCTAGATTTCCAAAGTTAAGGTACTACTGTTGATTTGTTTCTCTTTGGGACACTTTAATAGTAATCCTCCAGGGAAAGTAGAAGATTTAATGAAAGTCAGTAATACTTCAGAGTAACACTGGCCAGGCCAGCTGATATAACAACAGCAACAACGACATATGATGGTCATTATTATAAGGGGGTTATCTCCTGTCTTTCTCAGCACAAGTGGCTGACAGAGCTGGAAGAAACAGTATTTCTAGTTGTGTCTCCAATACAGGGAAACAGCTCAGCCACAGCACCCTGGAGACCTTCCATGTACCTACACAGGCCACACTGGGAAGGACTGAACCATCGCTGAATCTAAGTCTTGGCGGAAGGCCTTATGATTTTCCTCTCTTTCCCCTGAAAGGCTGTCATGAGAGAACTTCTCATCTCCTCCTGGGCTCTGATGAAAACATGAGACCAGTTCGCCTCACCCCCTGAGGGTACATCTCCATTCTCGACTGTGGCTTAGCTACAGCACAGCATTGGCTCCTAGGCTACAGGGTGCCCCACCACTCATGATGCAACTATCATCTGGCCCCTTCTGTTTCAGCGTCGCCCTTGTGGTGAGTGGAATAAGGGACACAGGGAGCTGGCACCTTTGGCTACCCTTCCTTTCTCTGACTTCATTAAATAATAAACTCTGAATCTAAAATGGGCCACATCTGTCAGGGCTTATCTTGCCTAATGCGAGACATCCATTTTATCTCAATATTCATTAGTGAGCAAGAAGAGTGGGGGAAGAAAGAAACAAAAAGGTTCAGGACTGGGTGGAACCCAGAAGTCAGTATACTAATAGTCTCATCCAATTTCCCAAGACAAGAATGAGGACCATCTAGACTATATGCTTCTACTCCTCTCTAATACCATCAAAAGAGGAAATGGGTCTGGTAGAGTGTAGCCAAATTATGGGTCTGTAAACCAAGTCATATGTCTGATAACTCAAGTACCCAGCAAGGCAAGAAGTCATGCTCAACTCATAAAGTCTGAATTTGAACTGAAGCTTAAAAGATAATTAGCACATAATTTGTAAAATCTTACTCTGCATGCAATAATATGTATCTTTATATATAAAGACCTTCTAAAGATTACCATCATCCGTACATTACCATCATGTGAAACAAAGTTAAATGAAGATTTAGCATGCTACTTCTGGAAGACTGTCAACATGTGCAAAAAACATAGAAACAGCTCAAATCTGGAACAGTGTAACTGGCTGTACTATATCTTTTAAGACAGCAACTTAAGTCCCACTGTGCTGGCCTATTTGTCATATCCTATATCCTTCCCCAGTTCTCTCATCTTCTCTTCTTGCTTCACCCTGACTCTATATTACTTTTCCTATTGTTACTACAATTTGGAATGCTTTCCAATCTTCCCCCCATCGACCTCCATTCCTACTTCCTTTAAGACAGAGTAAACATTCTTTCTTCTAAGAAATCATGGCTATTCCTATCCCACAAAGAGAACAAACGCAACATAAATTAGTGGTCTAGCTCAGCACTTCTCAGACTTTAATGTGCATATATTCGTATTAAAACATCGGGAATCTTGCTAATATGCAAACTGAGAAACAATGCGTACTGATTCAGTTGGTATAAGGTGGGGCCCAAGAGTCTGCATTTCTAATAAGCTCCCAGATGATGCGGATGCTGCCTGTCCATGGTTCACATTCTGCATAGCAAGGACTTAGCTCATTTGATTTTGCTACATATTATTTTGACTCTGCATATATTAGTTCGGTTCTGCTATCAGGTCTTTTACCTTTGTGTGTGCACCTTAAAGTGGAGCTCCCACTAACAGATGGTCTTAAAGCCCTCTTGAACAAATGTGAATGTGCATTCTTGGCAAGTATTTTTATACTGAAGCATGAGAAAAGAGAGCAAATAGATCAGAATGTCAATCTTTGCCTTGAAGTAAAAGAAAAGCTGAATTGTATATCTGGAACCATAATTCTTCAGAATAAAGGGGTTTCAAAAATACAAACACACCAGGATTTCTAGGCTCAGGCAGACATGGCCATATGCTGGCTGAGTGCCCTCTAAGACCCTGCTACTCAAACTGTAGTCCACAGACTACACTGTCAATGCTGGTCAACAACGCATGGGAGAACTCGTTAGAAATGCAGGCTATCAGGTCCCTCCTCAGACTGACGGAATCAGACTCTGACTTTAAGCAAGATTCCCAAGGAGATTTGTATGAAACATTATCAAGTTCAAGACGCACTGCCCTAGCACACTCAAAATAACCAGCTGAATGAGAGAATGCTGGGATAACAAAGGTTAGTTTCTTTCCATTTACTCATATGACAAAAAGCATTTTGTTGGAGCAACTACGTTAATAAGAAGTTCAGAGTTACCCCGAGGGCCTCTCTCAAAATGGTCACTATCTCCTTAAATCCTCTCTAGTGGCACCAAGAGTGACCATGGAGAAGGCATCGTAGTTGTATTTTCATTCATTTGAATGGTTTCAGATCACTAATCTACTAAGTAAACAGCTCCTCCCAAACCTAAATAACTGAAAAATTATTTCAAGGATGATAATGTGTATGCTGAGAAAAATGTTACCCCTGTTCACGATTGCTTGTTTAACGATGAAATCAGATTCTTTACATGGGAGTAGGAGTAGCAGCCCAGGACCTTAGGAAACATGAGGTACTGAAATGAAAAAAACCGTACATGTATTCTTTTTCACATCCATAGTTTTCATCAGATTTTTCAAGGGTTCCATTATCCAAAGATGGCTGAGATGAATGCTGCCAAAGCTTACAAGTGGATTTTAACTGCAGAGTGTCCCAGGACCTTTACTACACTTATAATGTACTGTGAGCTTCCAAGAGAGGAAGTTAGTAGGTGCAGTGAGTTTTCACAATTTTCTGATTATAAGCCTAGAATATTTTGCTCTTAAGCACCAAATACTATCTCCTTGAACGCAGAACGACCTTTCAAGGCCACAGCCAAAAAGTATCCCTTGCAAACTGGAAGGAGCATCCTTTAACTATAATATTCCAGATTTTAGCTAGTAAATCAATTTTTAACCAGTGTTAGACTTCACTAAGTTCTTCAAAAATCATAAAATAAATCTATTTTTTAAAGAAGTGGCATGCAGTGAACACTATAAAGAGAACTTTGGTATTATACTCAACGACAAGATTCAATAAAATATGGATTAATGTTTTCTCCTATTAACTAAGGTTCAGTTCCTGAAGGACTAAGAGCAAACTTGTTCTAAAAGTGACTTCACCTACATGATATCCAAAGACTGCAGTGTAGTCACAGGCCTGCATTTCTTTAAATGAATCCATCGCGGATCTAGCCAGAAGTCACCAACGAGGTCTTGCACGTAATATTAAACTAGAGAACAGTAAAAGTTCCGAGCTCATAGGAACCACATACGTAGTAAGAAGTTTTAAGAAGCACAAAAAAGAATAAATGCCATGTTTTAAAATAGCTACACCATTAAACCCTATTTGATAAATTTTATTTAAAAAGTTCTCAAAGGTAACTAAAAATGACTTTGCTCAGGTGGGTCTACAACAGTGCCTCCTCAACAGCCACACCGAAATGATACACGCCAACATGTGAGAGTAAGCGTACCAACATTTATGCTGATCAAGTCAACAAATTTCAGTACTTACCAATATTTTTAACTCTGCTTTTCAGCTGAGTAGAATGCCTCTTCTTACTCTTTGATTTGGGAGTTTTATCTTTAGATGCCAGGCTGGCCTGTGCAGATGCTTTTCTTGACTTGAATGTTTTAGTTACTGTTGTTGGATCTACTGGGTCAGGCATACTGCTAAAGCTTTCTAACGACTCTTCATCAAATTGGCGTCTTCTCCTACTGGTATCTAATTGATTTTTGCGATTACTATTTGTTGTTTTCTTTACAGACACTGCACATCCAGTCTTGAGAAATGGTTTTTCTACTTCACCTTCTTGGTCATATAACCATGGTGTCCTACTGTTCTCCACCTCCTCTTCGGGCTGTTTTTGATTCCTTACCAATGAAAATAAGTTTTTATATATTACAATGATATATTTCTATATCTACTGAAAACTCCAGATATACTTATAGTCTACTAGTAGATTCAGGTAAATAAAAATTGTCAACAGGCTATAAAAATACTCCCACAAAATACACATTAAAAATGAAAACGTTACACAGGCTAAGGTACTAAATTACTTTAAACTTTAATCTTAGACCTTTCTCACTAAACCATTTTCACTAGTGAGACTTCCAAACCAAAGGTCCAGCATTCATGATGGAAAGAGTGGGAAGGTAAGATCAAGGGAGGATGGGACATACAAGGAAAAAACAAAAAACTTAAAGAAACAACTGAAAGAGAACCACAGTAAAAAGTTTGGAAACGTACATGGATCTGTGTCACCTAAAGCAGTTCAAATATAACCAGAATCTGGTGAAAACAATTGGCCATGTAACTAGTAATTTATTTCTCTGCACATTAAGTCTTATTTAGCTCTGTTAGCTTAGTGTCATTTTCCAAATTTTATCTGCTAAACTTTGGCATCCCTTAATATGTTAATAGGTATTCACTGGTTATCTAAATCTGGGAAAAAATAGGCAAAACAAAGTTAAACAGGTCTGCGGTACTTCTCAGAACTTTCAATATGCCAATGTGTTTTATAAATGTCTTCGAAGGGAACATAGTGAACATGCTGTCTGAAACTTTTTATTACAGAACCTGACATGGACAAAAGAGTTCCTAAGAATATAATTTGGGAGACATTGATCTATAGGGATTAATTCAAGACAAAGATTAACAAACCTACAGTTTACATGCCAAATTCAGCTTGCTGCCCGTTTTTTTGTATGGCCTGAGAGCTATGAATGATCTTTATATTCTTAAATCGTTGAACAAAAATTAAAAGGAGAAATATAGTTTATGAGACATGAAAATTACATAAAATTCAAATTTCACTGTCCATAAATCAAGTGTTCTTGGAACACAGCAACTTATCTGTTTACATATTGTTTATAAATGCTTCTGTGCAAAAATGGCAGAGATAAATGGTTATGACAGACACTATGGCCTGCAATATTTACTACGTAGTCCTTTATAGGAAAAGTTTTCTGACCCGAGCTAACAACTACAATGTTTTATCTGACCTCTTTGTTATCTCCAGCCATTTAATTCAGGGAACCTATAATAGCTGAAATTTTGGAAAGAGATGAGGTCCAATCTGAAGTAGGTCTAATATCTAAAATAATAATACTCAGATGCATCTTTTTTTTTTTTACTACCAATTACATATAAACTATAGATAATAATGAAGTAGGGACCTTCCAATAGGAAGACCATTCACTAAAGCTTTGAATAAATTTTTATTGCTTGTGATAGAGATTCATTCAACCACCATTTCTCAATGTCAATTGAGCACTACACACTGTTTTAGGCTCTGACAATAGAATACTTTCACAGAGTAACACAAGATTTAGTAGGAAAAAAAGGTTAGTGCAGATAAGAAAAGGAGTCAGGCAAGGTCAGGGAGGTCTACCACAGGATTCCTGGAGGTGAACACCAAGTTGAATTCTAAGAATTTTTGGTTAATTAAGTAAAGAACAAAACCAAAATGTTCATGATTTAACAATTAAACTGTCAAAATGCTAATTTAAGAGGCTGAGACATGCCCACACACCTAACTAAAGGGAGAAGTAATGTGACCTATATATTTATAAAGGGATAGGAAAAACAAAATCATAGAGACACTTCTGACAGAACAAGTATTAGGCTCAACTGACCTCTGATTTTTCCTCCTTTTAAAAAGTTTTTCTGAAGTAAATAACAACAATAAAAAGGCTATAATCTTTTTACCAGCAGGCTATCAAAATCATTTTCTGGATTAAAACAATCATTAAAAACATTATTTATCAAGCCATAAAAATGCTTTAAAGAATGATTAACCTGAGCCAATCCAATGAGTCTTTCACACACTATTTGGGTCAAAATTATAATTGGGAAGATTATCATATTAAAAAATAATAAATGTGGGCTTCCCTGGTGGCGCAGTGGTTGAGAGTCCGCCTGCCGATGCAGGGGACGTGGGTTCGTGCCCCGGTCCGGGAGGATCCCACGTGCTGCAGAGCGGCTGGGCCCGTGGGCCATGGCCGCTAAGCCTGTGCGTCCGGAGCCTGTGCTCCGCAGCGGGAGAGGCCACAACAGTGAGAGGCCCGCGTACCGCAAATAATAATAATAATAATAATAATAAATGTTAGAAACAGAGAGAAAAAGGAATCCTGACTATGTATTGCTAAAACTTCCTTGACAAAAGTTGTTTTTATAACCTAATAGTACTCAATATTACATTTGGATGGGCCTTAGGAACTTACTCTAATCAGGGGCCATGAATCAAACAAAGGAGCCATCACTTTGTAACAACTATCCTCCAGCAGTTAATATTAGTTTCTATTTCTACATCAATGAACAGTGAACTGGTATAACCTTAAAGACAGATATCAAATCAAGGCCAAAGACACTCTATGGGTTAGGTCATATCCTTCCAAAATGAACCTCACGGGACACCCTGATCAAAACTCTGAACTGCTCTTGTACAAGGGTTAGCAGCAGGTATACACCTGAGTGACACCTGGCAAGATGTCAAAACTTCATATTCCCAACACTATCAAGTCAGACAATCACAAACATCCTCCCTAATTACATTCTCAAATTACAGATAATTAGATGTAATCACAAAGTGATGTTTAAGCAAATAATGGATTATGTTTACAATCAAATACCTTTGTTTTTCTGCTCCAACAGAAGAACTACTTTCAAAAGGTTTTGGAAAAGCCATGTATTCTGTTCTCCCTGAAAGATTCTGGGCTAATGGTTGCTGCTGTTCAGTGGGTGCAGAAATATTTTGAGAAAAATCTCCAAAATTAGAAGGAAATAAAGGGCTGAAATTCATACCTAATAAATAAAAACAATGGGTAAGACAACAATAAAGAAGCACCTTTAGCCTTAAAATGAAATTAAAAAATAGTTTTAATTAAATATGCCATTCAAATCCACCAAAAGAAAAATTTGTGATTAAAATAAAGTAACACTCATTTACTCAACCACTGTTTTACAACTCAGTCTGCTATGTTTTCAGCATTGGTGATTCGAAGATAAATACTGATCCCCAACCCCTTAAGACCTAAAAGTTAGCAAAAATAATGCTTGATATTTATCAGAGTATTACTGGGTACAAGACTCCACTGTAGGCACGTTACATGTTACTTCATTTAATGCTCAAAACAACACTGTGAAATAGGTATTATATTCATTTTACTAGTGAGAAAATAGGTTTAGAGATCAAATGCCTAGTAACTGAAAGAGCAGGTTAGATCTCGGGTCTGCATGGCTCCAAAGCTTAGGTTCTTTACACTCTACATGGGAAGTAAAATATAATCACATACTTAATATATATTGCTGTATCAGAGGTATTTACAAATGGCTACTTACAACTTGTGGGAGAAGGGGATCAGGGAGGGTTTCACAAAACTGAACTAGATTGACTGTGAAGAATGAACAGTCTTCGTACAGGGTTGGCATGGGTATAAGGCATATTATGACAAAAAGGAACTGCATGTGCAATTTCTTACATTATTTGTTTCTTAAATGCCTACTCAAACAACGCCTGCTGGGACTTCCCTGGAGGCACAGTGGTTAAGAATCCGCCTGCCAATGCAGGGGACACAGGTTCGAGCCCCGGTCTGAGAAGATCCCACATGCCGCGGAGCAACTAAGCCCGTGTGCTGCAACTACTGAGTCTGCGCTCTAGAGCCCATGAGCCACAACTACTGAGCCCGTGTGCCAAAAGTACTGAAGCCTGCATGCCTAGAGCCTGTGCTGCACCACAAGAGAAGCCACCACAATGAGAAGCCTGCGCACTGCAACAAAGAGTAGCCCCTGCTCGCCGCAACTAGAGAAAGCCTGCAAGCTGTAACGAAGACCCAATACAGGCAATAAATTAATTAATTAATTATTTTTTTTTAAAGTCTGCTGCCAATATTAATCCACACCTAAGAACTAAAAACCTTGTTAAATTGTTTAACAGCCATTGCTTTTATAATCCTGTTAAGAAAATACGCTGTATCTGTGGATATTTATATTCACAAAGCCCTCCCAACCCTTTTCCTCTTCCTATATTCTCTGGCAAACACCTTCAACTCCTCTCCCTTCATGACTCACCTCACCTAACTGATCATTCTACCTCCAGAATGTCTTTAAAATTACTCCTTTTTCTTTACCGCTACTGCCGATGCCTTAGGTCAAGCTGTCATTCCTTCCCTGCTATTACTGCAATTGCCTTCCAGTCACCATCTATACCCTTAGCACCTTCCCTCCAATCTCAATCAACACTATCACTAGTGTAATCTTTTTAAAATATAAACCTCATGCTATTCCTCTGCTCAACATCCTCCAATGGCCCCTCTAGTAAGCAGCAGAAAGTCTAAGCTTCTTTGCACAGCACAAAGGCCTCCACTGCTCACCAGCCACATCAACTACTACTTCCCCTGTCATGGCCCTAAACACTAGCCATACTTCATGACCTCTAAATTCCCTAAGTAATATACTGTTCCACTGCTTTGTAACTCTAAGTGGTTCCATTAATCAGAAAGTCCTTTCCCTTCTAATCTCCCTGGAAAAAAATTATATTCATTCTTTAGCTTTAATATCACTTTCTCTAGGAAAAAAGAGATTTGCTGATAATCTCTTGCCCCAAGGAAAAGCAGGTCATTCACCTCATCTGCACCACTGCTACAGCACCCATGGCAAAGCACTAAGCATTTATTAACATTCTTGGCTTCTTCGCTAGACTCTAAATTCCTTAAAGCATCAGGCTTAACATCTTTGAATCCCAGTCATTTATATAGTGCCTGGCACATGACAGGTACAGAAAAGTCTGAATAAAAGCCTAAACTAAGTAAAAGTAAATATAAGCCTAAGCCAAACACCTTTACTCTAGTGGTATATATCTCCCTACCAAGACACAAAGCTCCTCTACAAGAGCGTTGCCTTATTCACCTCTTCTCTCCTAATATTTTACACAGTGCCTGATGTATAGCAGCCAATAGACAGGTTAATTCCCTTTCTCCTTGATAAATACTTGTTGAATAATTCAAAGGTAAAAGACTAAGCAATCATTCATAATTTACTTAATTTCATTAGCAACCACATTCAGTTTAAGAGTTCACTATAAAGAATCAATGTAGAAAAGAGTTTATAACTTTCTTTGCCAACATTTCCTACCACTCCAAAAGGGACTGATAAAAATCCATGCAACAGACAAATGTTATTCTCAAACACTCTGCATTTATTTATTTTCATTTAAGTTTTTTCATTTAAGTTTTCAGCCACCTACCTGGTGCAAATGATGAAAAATTAGTAAACCCCGGTAGGTTGAACAGATTTACAGGCTGTGCTGGAAAGCTGAAAGGACAAAATAAACTGGGAGAAGGAGGGTGTGATGCACTACTGACTCTTTCCTTGCTTCCAGGTTTTTCTGGATGATTTTGTTGGCGCATAAGTTCATTTAGCATTTGCTTCAACCTGTAAAAATTTAAGGAGTCAGTAATTTAAAGATCAGTTGTATTACCATCTATGTAAAGTACATCCAGAAAGAATATATGTAAGACATGATTCAACAGTATGTGGAACAAACTGACTGCTCTGATGTTTACAACAAATATCTGCTTGTCCTGCATGCTTAGTTCAGTAACTTCGCCTTTGCAAGAAGAACTGTGCTTATTAGCACTTCTAACAGATAGTAGGCATAATTACAACACTCATTGTTTATATTGTTTACAGCTTTACTGAGGTATGATTTACATACCATACAACCTACCTAAGGTAAGTGTAAAGTTGAGTACTATAAAATTTTTTTTTAAAGTCAGGTCTACGGTATTAAAAAGGAACATTGAGCAATATCTCTGCTTATAAAATTCCCAAGTGTCAGAATATTCAAAAATGATATTTGGTTCAGGCCCTTTTCTCCCAGAAGGTAACTGTAAAACTCTTGCTCAGTTTTAGCACTTACTATACACTCTCACTACTTCTAAGAAACAGATTACCTTTGTACATTATTCTGTTGCCATGTTAGCTGGGTATAGCACTGGTTCAACTGGTGCATTATAAGGTGTACTTGAGGAGATGCAACATTGCTGGGCATAACACTGTAAGGGCCCGTGAGAAGAGTTTGTAGCAGACAAGACAGAGTCTGTGGAAAGAAAATTTTCAGAATAGTTGCCGATGACATGAGAAAAACGTGTACTGCTTCAAAAACAAGATAAAAAAATTCTACTTTACCTGCTGGTCTTGCATCAAAGTCTGACAAATATTGACACTGAAATCAAGTTGTTTCTTTAGCTGATTGATTTGTTCTTGCCACTGTTCTTTCTCTTCTACATAAGAGAGTTCTGACACCCAGCGAAGGTTTTCCTGACGCTGCATGCTGATATTCTGTTGTCTCGTCCTGGCTAAAGGACGATAATTTCCATCTGCTGAAAAAGGGCGATTGTTCTTCCACCTAACACAAGATTTAAAGCATTAGGTCATCTTATGTAAGTATTTGGTTTTTAAAATCTGGCAATAAACCTTGATACCCTGGGTCCATACGTCTGTATTCTCTTCACAGGACTTAAAATGTATGGAAAATAGAAAGAGAAAAATTCTGGATTTCTAGTCTTGTACACTATCATTTTTCATTCCTTTCGAATCTTTTTTCATTTATGTTTTACCGAGAAGTGTCTATATAATTCTGTATTCTTCAAAATGAAAACAGTTATGGGACTTCCCTGGTGGCACAGTGGTTAAGACTCCACACTCCCAATGCAGGGGGCCTGGTTCGATCACTGGTCAGGGAACTAGGTCCCACATGCATGCAGCAACTAAGAGTTCACATGCCACAACTAAGGGGCCCACGTACCGCAACTAAGGAGCCCACCTGCCGCAATTAAGACCCAGTGCAACCAAATAAATAAATATTAAAAATAGGGAGGGCTTCCCTGGTGGCGCAGTGGTTGAGAGTCCGCCTGCCGATGCAGGGGACACGGGTTCGTGCCCCGATCCGGGGAGATCCCACATGCCACGGAGCGGCTGGGCCCATGAGCCATGGCCGCTGAGCCTGCGCGTCCAGAGCCTGTGCTCCACAACGGGAGAGGCCACAACAGTGAGAGGCCCGCGTACCGCAAAAAAATAAAAAATAAAGTGAGGCACTCTTGTGGGACTGAGCCTCTTAACCTGTGGGCTCTGCTCTGACTCCAAGTAGTTAGTGGTGGAATTAAATTACATTGTAGGACACACAGTTGGTTCAGAGAACTGAAGAACTGCTTGGAGTCAGAAAGACCTGAGACTCTTAAAATCAAGCAAAAAATTAAAACAGCAAAACTAACCTATTTTTAGTTTCCTTTACATTATAGGAGTTATGATTTGCATGGCTAGGAGGACACACGGAAAAGCTAACCTATTTTTAGTTTCCTTTACATTATAGGAGTTATGATTTGCGCTGCTAGGAGGACACACGGAAAAGCTAACCTATTTTTAGTTTCCTTTACATGATAGGAGTTATGATTTGCGCTGCTAGGAGGACACACGGAAAAGCTAACCTATTTTTAGTTTCCTTTACATTATAGGAGTTATGATTTGCGCTGCTAGGAGGACACACGGAAAAGCTATCATGGGAGCCGGCGTCTTGCTCCTCCTCCTCCTCGTCTTCATCTGTCCGAACTGCTTCAGAAAGGTAACCATCTTCATCTCCTTCTTCATCTAGTGCACACTGGGTAGAACCTCCCCAAGTTGCCATTGTTCTAGAGATTAAGAGACAAAACACATGAGATCATTCTGGAGATGAGCTAAATACTTTACCGCCTATTATGTACCAGACACTGTACCAAAAAAAAAAAAAAATATATATATATATATATATATATATCACTGCACCAAAAAAAGTGTATGTATATATGTGTATATATATATGTATATGCATATGTGTGTATATAAAATTTCATTTAGTCATAGTAACTATGAGATGGGTGGTACTCTCCAACTGCTGTTATAATCTGTTTACGCTACCTTCCAGAAAACAATTCTTCATATAAATTAAACTAGTAATCATATCCCCTGGAACTTATTCCTAAACTAAACCCCTCTCAACTTTCAACTTTTCCTTGAGTCACAGTTTTCTAGATTGGAGTTATCCAGTAGAACTTTCTGCAATAGTAGTAATAATCCATATCTGTGCTGTCCAATAGAGTAGCCATTAAATACACATGACCAGTGAGCACCTAAAATGTGGCTGGTGTGACAGAGAAAATGAATTTTTAATTTTATTTAACTTTAAATAGCCACCTATATTTAGTGGCTGCCGTACTGGAAAGCACAATTCTAGACCCATGGTTCTCAAACCTAGATGTTTAACAAAACAATATAAAGAACTTTTTTAAAGTATAGATGTGTGGTACACAGAACACAATAAAATATTGAAGATATAGTTTGATCAATAAAATTCATATTGGCACTCCAAGAACAGGAATAGTTCTTTTATGAGTACGAAAGAGAGTAAGGTTTAGTGCAATGTTGCAGAAATGCCATCTGATACCAAAAAATTAGGTCATAACAAATTTGGATTTCAAAATTTTAGATCTGAATACTACTATAAAGATAAGTAATTAACTGATCTTATAGATAACCAATTCTTTTAGAAATATTCTAAATATGGAAATTTCAAACATAAATCCTAAAAACTGAATGTTTTATACAATAAAATGTTTTCAAAGTCTTAGGAAATTTACAAATAGCAGACACTCAATTTAAGTTAAAAAAAACCCACTTATTTCTGGCCTGATAGAAAAGCACTATAAAGTATCAAGCATTTTCTTTTTATAAACTTTAAACTTAACTAAGAAAACAAGGCTTATATACTCAAGAAAATCTGTATCACCATTTGAGCAAGCATCTTGGTAATTTTTGTAAATTTTTTAAAAAGAGAGAAAGGTGATGCTGTGAGAAGTTAGAACAGAAAGTAGCTGGATTTAGTCAAACTGAGTCACAAAGGTGATGCTTAAAACACAAGTCTCACTGCAACAGCAGATTTGTGCTATGATGCAGAGGGGAAATGAGGCTGCCCATCCTATAGGCCGTAAATAGGTGTTATTTTAAAAAATGATTTAAACAGCTCTCTTACTTTTCTGTTCTACTCTGTTGAGGCGTACACAGGTTCTCAGACCCATCACTTCTCAGTGAAACAGCCACTGGCGATGTAGTTTCAGCCAGACCTTGCCTCCTCTGATGTTCAGCCATCAAAGCTTCAAGCTGCTTTCTTCTCTGTCGCAGCTCTTCCCTTAACATTTCGTGTCTTCGCATTTCTGACCACAACTGTTATTTTAAAAATTAAGGCAAGTTGGTGTAAATATCGGGACTTGTTTTAGCCTTAAAGAAAAACAGCCTAATAGTATTGTCAATACCAACAAATATTTCTATTCTCACTCTATCCTTTTTACACTGAGACACCCAAGAAGGCCAAAATGATATTTTAGTAATAAGAAAAAATTAGGCAATCATTAATTCTTTATGAAAACAGGTAGCACCCAAGTATACTTTATCAACTATCAGAAGAAAGTTACAATGTTTTCTATAAATCCCATATAAATAAAATGCCAAAGGACCGGTTTTTCTAATTGAAATGATTACTATTTACTATAACTAACCCTTACATATAATTCTGCCAAATATTTGCTAATAAAGGGCAAGGCTATTTTGAAAATATACAAACTTAATTACTTTTTGGAAAAAATTATTTCTTCCCACAACTAAAAGACACATAATAGGCTACATTTAAAAACATGTTTCACAGATATTCAGTTTTCTTCCTTAAGACTCAGGAACAAGGTACAACATACCTCATTATCTACCACTGAAGGATCATCAGGTTCAAAAGCAGATCTGCTTGTACTGGCTTCATTTTCATTAACAGTTGGGGTTGAAGTAACAGCTGGCGTATATTTTTTTGTGGGACAATTACCCGCACTAGTGGCTGACAGCTAAAAAAGAATTAAAACTATTATGAGGAATTAAAGCAATTATATGTTAATTTCGTAAAAACAATTATTTCACTGCTTCTCTAGGGCTCTAGTATCATACTTAATTTATTACCACCAGATTTCAATTGCCATCATGATCTAAAGAAAATCTGACATAAGCAAACAAAGATGAAAACACACACTAAAGTTGAACAGTAGTAACCAACCCTCCGAAACAAAAGAGACATGAGGGATAAAATGTTACTGTGGAAAATTTCACATACTCAACCCAACTCCGACATATATTCCTCTGCACATTAGTTAGATTGGGAACGAGAAAAAAAGGATTAGATAAAGTAGAAAAGGTAAGTGTCTAGAAAATAAAGTTATATTAGAAATATCACTTGATATGTTTCCCTTTCTTTGAAAACAAAACCTGACTGAAGAATAGAGCTAACCAATAAAGTGTAGGAAAAATCTCAAAAAAGAATTGATATTCCCCTCCCATATTAACCCTCCTCCTGATTACCTGACATGGTCAAAGACTGCATATTCTCTGTTCAACTCAAAAACCCATGCATAGGGTACTATTTAATAAGCATATATACATTTAATATTCAAACTACAAAAACAATATTTTAATTTCCCTAAAAAACTCATGATGGCTTAACAGCTTTATCATGTAATTTTAGGCCAGTAAAAAATGGAAATGTTAGTCCCTTAACTGCCAAGTTCAAACCAGAATATTTTAATATAATACATACTTATAAATACTCACGTTCTGAATCCACAGCCAGCCAGCCCAACAAGTGAAAGAATGGGAATAATTAGAGTCAATTCCTATGTGCTACCTTTCACAGTATAAATGTACATCCTTAACACATTTCATTTGTCCATCCATTACATTAATCATAAAATTAAGATACAAATCTATCAAATTAGCACTAAAAAAAGACAAAGAGTACTTTCAGTTGACATTAAGATTTTAAATATCTTTCTTCAGACAAACAGAAAGAAAGAAATTTCCTAATTACCTGTAGGTCAGGACATGCCTTTTGCAATGCTTGAATTTTCTCTTGAATCTCAATCAGTTTCTTTCTTTCTTCCTGCAATTGTTTGAGCTCTCTCTGTTGCTGCTGTAGTTTAGCCTCATAAAATTTCTCTCTATAATTAAATTGACATTATATTTGTGGACTCCAGTAAATCTGATAATAGCATTAAGCACGATGTAATACAGTACCTAGCGGAGTACCTTCTCTCTAATAGGCACTAAACTTTTATGACCTGAAAGGCAGAAGCTTAACATACCTTGCCTTTTCATTTACTCCAGCATCTTTCTGTGTTTTATTGGTATTTCCTCTAGTGTTATTTGCATTTTGTTTGGTGTCTTCTTCTGCTGGGTAGAAATCATCCAAATTTGAGGTATTGGCAGAGATAACTCCTTGATCTGCTGTATCATCATCCTAAAACAGCATCATTATATTAAAACAATCTTGATATCTAAAGACATTATCCAATTCATACCTCAGTAAATAGAACTAGGTTGTAAAATTAACATAAAATTTAAAGCAGTAGGGAAAGCATATGATTTTGAGCAATGAAATTCATCCTCTACCAATGGCAGGAAATAAAGTACTAAAACTAAAAACAGTACATTAATAATTTGAGTTGCCAATTACCCAGCAATGGCAAGTACTAGTTTGCCTTTTCTTTCTTTGACCAGATTCTAAAATCAAAGAAGAGCTTTCTAGAGAATATGAAAAAGATACAAAATATATCATTGGAGCTTGGAACTCTTGATATTAGATACTTTTTCTTCAGATATGACTTTTACATTAACAATTTAACAACCAATGTCTATTACCACTTGTTCACTTAAAAAGCTTTCCATTTCCTCATTTTGGTCTTTAGTTTGCCAAACAAGTACCAATGGCTCACAATACAAAAACGAATGAGAATGTACCACCTCAAATCTGTAACTACTGGAAAAACAACGAAAGTTCATATCTTCCTAACAGTAGATACGTATCTTCTGTTGAAATCAATGTGCTTATTAAAATGGAGGACTGGGCTGGCAGCGCACTGGTTAAGAATCCGTCTGCCAATGCAGGGGACACGGGTTCAATCCCTGGTCCGGGAAGATCCCACATGCCACGGAGCAACTAAGCCCATGCACGACAACTACTGAGCCTGTGCTCTAGAGCCCGTGAGCCACAATTACTGAGCCCGCATGCCACAACTACAGAAGCCCGCGCACCTAAAGCCCGTGCTCTGCAACGAGAAGCCACCACGATGAGAAGCCAGCGCACTGCAATGAAGAGTAGCCCCCGCTCACCACAACTAGAAAAATCCTGCATGAAGCAACGAAGACCCGACGCAGCCAAAAATATATAAATTTATTTTTTAAAAATCTTATTAAAAAAAAATGGAGGATTGGAGGTAACCTATGACATTTTCTTAAAAACATTTAATATTGGGCTTCCCTGGTGGCGCAGCGCTTGAGAGTCCACCTGCCGATGCAGGGGACACGGGTTCGTGCCCCGGTCTGGGAGATCCCACATGTCGCGGAGCGGCTAGGCCCGTGAGCCATGGCCGCTGAGCCTGCGCGTCCGGAGCCTGTGCTCCGCAACGGGAGAAGCCACAACAGTGACAGGCCCATGTACCGCCAAAAAAAAAAAAAAAAAAAAAAATTAATATTGTATACTTTATATTTACTCATGCTTTCTCTGCAGAAATCAACTGAAACTTTAACCTTTGGAAATAGAGAGTTAAAGCTAACTTTGATTGTAAAACTGTCTAATCGATTTTAAGCTTATAGACATGGTGTTATTCTGGTCTTCTCATCAATCTAAAAGCTAACCTGATTTATTACTAAAATGGTAAGATTAAAAAGAAACTGAGTTGGGACTCAAAAACAGAGAAGCTGGATCATGAGGCATTTTCCCACAATAAAAAAGTGGAAAAACCAAAGTATGAAAAAAAAAAACTACATAAAGTTTCAGATTGTCACATGAGAGTGTCTGAACTGAAATGATATAAACTCCGAAGCTAAAAGTAACTGACTAAAGAATTATTGTTTCAACACATGCTGCATCACAGACTAAGGAACCATATAAGGGCCATATAAATTGTCTAAGCTAATCTAATCAAGAAGAGTAATAATAGTTTTATACAATCATGGTAACTATATAACTGTTTAAACCTTCTCCTGAGTCTCTTGGGAAAGGATACAAGTAAGGGCACAAGCAAAAGAAGACTACCCTTAATAAAATAAGTAAAATGTATCAATCTTAAACATATAAAAACTTGGGGAGTTTGGATCATTTGTTTTTAAATAGCTCTCAGAATGAGGACCCTTAATCCCTCTGTATTGCAGTTTTCTCATTTTTCATACATGTTATTTCAGGTCTTAGAACACTCACTAAAGCAAAAGAGCTGCATTCAACATAAGCCTGAAATTAAGCTGATTCATCTATAAGCCACCAAGTTATTCATCATTTCTGATCTATTATTCCCACTCGGGCAATCTGAGGAGAGGAGTCATAAAGAAAAAATGAGAAAGTAATTAGCAAGTACAATGATGTTCAAGATAGCACAACCTATATTATTATTTGCTTTAGAAGCTGTCTTAATTTTTTCAAATGGTACTACTGTCATACGATCAAAGTTCAAATAGTAAAAAAGATGTTTAGAAAAATCTCCTTTCTATCCCTTTTCCCAATTCCATTCTCCATAGGTAACCAGTGTTACCAGTTTATGTATCTGTCTACAGATATACTTTGAATATATAAGCAAAAATATACACGTGTACATAAACCTGTATGTGTTTGTTTGTATACATGTGTTTATGCTCCTTCTTCCCTTCAACACCCCTTCTTACAATAGGAAAACCTTCGAAAAAGCCAAAAGCCAATTCCAGTAATGGTTAAACAAGCTATATGGTATCTCAATAAAATAAAATGTAATCAAGGGTATAAGGAAATGGATTCATCCACCACTGCTTAGATATCAATTAATATAGTCATTCTGGAGAGCAATTAAGCAGTGTCCATTAAATTTAAAATGTGCAGGGCTTCCCTGGTGGCGCAGTGATTGAGAGTCTGCCTGCCGATGCAGGGGACACGGGTTTGTGCCCCGGTCCGGGAAGATCCCACATGCCATGGAGCGGCTGGGCCAATGAGCCATGGTCGCTGAGCCTGCGCGTCCAGAGCCTGTGCTACGCAGCGGGAGTGGCCACAGCAGTGAGAGGCCCACGTACCGCCAAAAAAAAAAAAAAAAAAAAAAAATGTGCATAAACTCTGACAAAGCAATTCCACTTCTTCATATCTGCTCTTGAAAAACACAAATGCATCACAAAGCTTGTGAAAGAATGTTCATTGGATTGTTGTTTCTAAATAGTGAAAAACTGGAAACAACAAAAGTAAACATCAATAGGATGTTAGATTAACTAAGGTCCACTGATAGTACAGAAAACTATATTGCAGCTAAAAAAGAACTGTATTTACTGTATGTGTATATATATATATATATATATATATATATAAAAAACATATGCACAGTAGCATCTGTGAAGGAGAATGGGATTATGAATGAAGGCTCAAAGGGAATTTACTAGTAGTGTTCCCTTTATTTAAAAATGGGAGCACATTCATCTTTCACTTGAGTTACTCAAAATAAGTAGCATTCCAAAAGAAGTTGTGAATAACAATTTAATTTTTTTCATTCACAAAAAAATTGTTTTTCTATACATTAGTGTGGTTAATTTTAATGTTCTATACTTCATTTTTTTCAACCTAACACAAGCTAAGCAAACCTAAATGAAGACAAATCACTCATTAATTTTACCAGAAGTTTTTTGGCTTCCAAAAATCATATAAATTTCAATACTTTAGGAAGTCTCTCTTAAAGATATTTTTATAGTGATTATGTTACTAAGAATATATATATATATATATATATATATATATATATATATATATATAAACAGATGAAAAGGAATGATTTTAAAAAGTTCAATCATTCTTAGAAAGTTTTATACCTAGTCTAATAAACTGCAAAAAGCCTCTGGACCACATCAGTCAATATACAAGTGTGAATTGTTACATAATTTCACGTTCATACATTCAAATGGCTTTTTAAAATTTACAACTAATAGTTCCAACTTTACTTGTTTGGCCTTACTGAATAAGACAATACGGTTTTTCTTCTACATCAAGTGAGTTAAGATCTCAGCCAGAATGTCAGTCTCAACTCTGGCTCTGACAATGGTATAACTCTGGTCAACTAACACCTTTAATCTGTGTATCTGCCTCACTGAGATATTACCAAGTTCTATGTGATATAGAACTGGGGTCTCCAGCAAAAAAACAAACAAACCTGTTTTTATAATAGTTATACTGGTACACAGCCATGCTCATCTGTTTGCATACTGTCTATCACTGCTTTTGCACTGAGTAGTTGTGACAGAAACTGTATAGCCCACAAAGCCTAAAATATTTACTAAGTCACCCTTAGAAAAAGTTTGCTTATCTCTGATAATATGGCATGTAAAGTGCTAAGCATTTAAACCTGGTATATAGTTAGAACTCATTAAATGTGTACTAGTATACTTATACCAACATACTTATCAAACACATAAATTTTACAAGACTGTCCATTTGACACTTTTTTTTTAAAATACAAGCAGCATTTACCTGCACCAATGCAACAAGATCTTGTAACTGTCTAAGTTTCTGTTTTGCAGCCATAAGTCTGCTGATCTTCTGTTCAAATTCAGCATCTTCAGGCGTCTCATCAACCAGACTGCTCCGATGACTAGATAATGACGCTCCACTGACTGCCTCATCTTCTGCTTCTTCCTCCTCCTCCTCCTCACCTTCACCTTGTGCAACGTGAATCCCCTGTTCTCGTTCTCTATTGTATCGACAATCTGCTGAAAACATGTACCAGTGAAATCAATACCTTAATAAACTTAAGAGTACTAAAGAAAGGAATTCCGGGCTTCCCTGGTGGCGCAGTGGTTTAGAGTCCGCCTGCCGATGCAGGGGACACAGTTTCGTGCCCCGGTCCGGGAAGATCCCACATGCCGCAGAGCGGCTGGGCCCGTGGGCCATGGCTGCTGAGCCTGCGCGTCCCGAGCCTGTGCTCCACAATGGGAGAGGCCACAACAGTGAGAGGCCCGCGTACCGCAAAAAAAAAAAAAAAAAGAAAGGAATTCCACTGCCCAAGAATAATATGGTAAAATTATCTGTGAATAGAGTCAATCATACCTAAAGAAGGAGGCATGTTTAGAGCCCTTATGTTGGCAGCAGATCTGTTGTTAATTTCACAATTAGAATTAACTGATCTCCCATCTCTATTATTAGAAACACACTGTGCATTAGAATTACTATTTACTTCATTCCAGGTGGCAGCTACTTGTGGATTTCTAAAAGAAAGAAAACAACCTGAAGTTATTTAAGGTAAAAAATATATGCAATAATAAAAAAATCAAAGTTTTACAACTGCTGATAAAATAATTCCAGACTATGAACATCATTGGCTATTTCCCCATTTAAATTCATCCTCTAAATAAACGGCTCTTGCTTTTCACTAACTTCTCCTATTCACACATTTAAGAAGAAAAACATCTAAAAAAATCAAAATTACAACCAAAAAAAAATCAAAACTACACCTAAAAATAAAGAGGTAGGAAAATGAAGTTACGTACTTCTTATGATTAACTTTTAGTTGATCTAACAAACAGCAAATTTACTAAACTACTGTGTTCAATACTTCCCAATTTGTTTTTCTTTATAGAACAAGTAAGAGTACACTAACCAAAACAGCAGACTTACAGGAGAAAAGCTTAAATAAAAGGCAAACGGTAGGCACTCTACTGAGGTTTCTTTTGTTTCATATTAAATGTATTGTTAGGATGAATATGTTAGAAAAACAACTTAAAAAAAAGTTCTTACCGAATGTTAGTAACAGGTTCAGAATTTTCATGCTCGGAATCATATTCTGACTCTTCAGTTTCTTCTTCTTTTGTGTTTTCATTTACAGCATCTGTCATCATATCTGATGTTTGCTCATAATAATGAACTAATTCTCTTAGCTCATTCAACCTCTTTCGAACTTCATTTAACTTCCTGATAAACAACAAAAACATTTATATTAACACCCATTTTAGCAAAATAAAGCATACACTATTTTCATACAGTAGCAGCCAGCACAAACAAAATTTAAACCCAAATATCCAGGGGATGTGACTATAATGAATGTAATTTCAAGTATAGGTTATTCAAAATCTCATCACCTTATTTACTTATGTTGTGTTACGGACAAAAGCATAAGAAACCCTCTTCCAAGTGTTCACTTTAAGCAGGTATAGATGTTAACATCTTAAGTCTCAATGTCAAAAATATTCCTATGTTTCTTAATAAGTATCAAAAATGTAAAGTACTAAATATTCCATTAAAATAGGACCTCTTAGGCAAATCAGGTATGCAGGCATTCCTGAGCATTCACAGAAGGTTCCCAATTTGTCTACAACATATAGAGATCTACCAGTTACCATACTATATAACATGTTTACCAAAAAGAATAATTAGGTTGTTGAATTTTTACTGAGTCCCAGGAATTATGCCAATGTTTTCTAATCCTTAAAACACCTTTATGAACAAATATATTATGCCAGGTGAAGAAAAAGAGGCTTAGTGAGGGTGCTATTTGTCCACAGTCACACAACCTTGTGAGATACAATTCCAGGGCTGTCTGACTCTAGAGCCTGGGCTCTAAACCATTTGAATACAGAAATCTTTTAACTGTAGTCCCTTTATTTGGAAAACAGGAATACATTAGCTATAGAAATTACATGTTACTACAATGTCACATTTCTCTAGGACAACTCAAAGATGCACATATAACACACACACTTATTCTACCACCATACCACTTAAGAATGTTTATCATATCAAATTAACTCAGTTTTTCCAGAATTTTCAACAAAGAAAAAACCCCCAAGATTTATCCCCATTATTCAATTCTAATCTATGTAAACAATGTTTGTAGAAATGTTTTACTGGAGTTTTTCAGTTGGATTTAGGTGGCCTTCATTTTCACTCTGATTCTGAGAAACCAGAGAAGCAGCAGGATAAGGAACAGATGATGTGAGGCTATTGGATTCTCCATTGACAACTGGTGTTAAGCCTACAGGAGCAGAGGGAGCTGCTGTTGTACTTCTCTGATCCACACTCCTTTGTGGGGAGGCTGAAGAAGGCACAACTACCAAAAAAAAAAAAGACCAGTTACCATAAATAAACAAATACAGCATCAAACAACACATTCATAGTTGGCTCAGACATAGAAAAATAAAAAGTAAAAGTCATTAACATCTTAAATCCTGCAGCTTTAAAATGTGAAACTTAAGGATATAACCAGGCCACTTGTTTATTAACATGTCTTTCAACCAAACACAGTTAAAACAGAAAGGAAAGAATAAGGAAAGACAAGATGGAAACCAACAACAACTACGATATTCTACCTTGAGAAAGTAACGAGAGTACTCCTCTGATAAACTTGGTTCCAGGTTAAGTTAAATAGAGCCACTGCATATGATGTGCAAGCACACCATCTACAAATCTTTACAGGGCAACCCTAGCTGATTAGGTCCTTGAGAATGTTCCAGTCCAGAGGGATTCTATCTGGTCTCCAAGATGGAACTTTTCTTGTTCCAAAAGATAAAGCAAAATTGTTTAAGTGACTGTGGTACATAATACCATGAATACTACTCAGCAATAAAATTTTCTTATTAGATGATGATTAATCTTCTAAGACAGCTCTTGAACTACATTTTAATTACTTTCCTGTCCACACAGATCAGACAAAGATATCTTATGCTTTCATGGGTAATAAATGAAGACTAAGAATCTTTGTGCTTCTCTCTCTCCTACCAGTTTATTTATTTTTTTCTTTTTATTTATTTATTTCTGGCTACGTTGGGTCTTCGTTGCTGCGTGTGGGCTTTCTCTAGTTGCAGTGAACGGGGGGTTACTCTTCGTTGAGGTGCACAGGCTTCTCATTGTGGTGGCTTCTCTTGCTGCGGAGCACAAGCTCTAGGCACGCGGGCTTCAGTAGTTGTGGCTCACAGGCTCTAGAGTGCAGGCTCAGTAGTTATGGTGCATGGGCTTAGTTGCTCCACGGCATGTGGGATCTTCCTAGACCAGGGCTCAAACCCCTGTCCCCTGTACTGGCAGGCAGATTCTTAACCACTGCACCACCAGGCAAGTCCACTACCACTTTAAAACTATCATCATTTATCTCTTCCTCAGTGACAATCGTCATTTGTTGCTCACGTTATCCACTGTTACAGCTGGTTTCCAGTAGTCTTTTCTCTCTATTCCTTGACTGTTCTACCTTTTGCTCTGCTTTCACTCTGTTTCCCAGAGAAATATATGATTTTTTAGTCATCAGTAGACAGAGTGCTACTTTAATTATGTGTATAAAACTGACCACAAGCGTTTGAGTACAACTTTGGAAAAACTAAGTTTTTCTTGGCTGTGTTCATCTGTTTAGGGAGGATGGGCACTGGGATTAGCTTCTACTCTAGAGGAGGCCGAGGAGCAGCACAAGTCAGGGAAAAGAAAGGAGCACGTCTCAGGGCAGAAACAGTACAGTTCTTTGAAGGTGGCAGACAACTAGGGTGAAGTACAGGGATCCAGAGATGATGTTTCTATCCCTGTCTGTTCTTTATTAAGACAGCATCTGGAATGCTAAAGAATAATGACCAGTTAGGGTTGACCCTACTGATTCCAATACCCAATGCTACAGCTCCTACTACCAACTGTCTGAGTAAGAGGCAGAGACCAGGCTTGGGAAGGTAGGTGGCCAAGTGAGGACTAGTAACTGAATCTGAATTAGACAAAGGCAAGTAATCTGTAGAGCAGAAAAGACAGTTCCTACAGTATAATCAAGATGACTATTAGCTTTCCTATATAACTAGTACAATCAGCCCTCCATATCCAAGAGTTCTGCATCTGCGGATTTAACCAAAAGCAGATAGAAAATATTCAGGAAAAAAGAAATTCCATAAAGTTCCAAAAAGCAAAACATGAATCTGCAGCATGCTGGTAACTATTTATATAGCATTCACATGTATTAAGTATTGTAAGTAACCCAGAGATGATTTAAAGTGTACTGGAGGATATGCTTATGTTACATGCAAATACTATGCCATTTTAGATAACGGACTTAAGCAGCCTCAGATTTTGGTATCCGTAGGGGTGTGGGTGTGGGTGTGGGTGTGGGTGTGGGTGTGGGTGTGGGTGTGGGTGTGGGTGTGGGTGAGGGTGCTGGAACCAATCCCCCATGGATACTGAGGGATAGTTGTATAACTCTTTAACTAGTACACCTAGGATGACTATACGCCTTTCCTAGTCCCACCTAACTATTTATGTATTTTAAAAAATGGGGAGTGTTTGGGACTTTCTGTACTAAATAAGTTTTTCATATCTCAGGTTTTTATTGTATAAATACTTTCTAAATCTGTTTCATAGTTTTAAAATCAAAGTACTAATTTGGTTTAGCTTTTCCTTAAGGAAAAATTTTGGATATGCGAAAAAGTGCAGTATTATTATGTCAAAGTGTCTAACAGTTACCTTCTCTTATACTTTTCCCTTATTTAAAATCCTACCGGGCTTCCCTGGTGGCACAGTGGTTGGGAGTCTGCCTGCCAATGCAGGGGACACGGGTTCGAGCCCTGGTCCGGGAAGATCCCACATGCCGGGGAGCAACTGGGTCCATGCACCACAACTGCTGAGCCTGTGCTCTAGAGCCCACACACCACAACTGCTGAAGCCCGCGTGCCTGAAGCCCATGCTCCGCAACAGGAGAGGCCACGCAGTGAGAGGTCCGAGCACTGCAACGGAGGGTGGCCCCTGCTCAACGCAACTGGGGAGAGCCCGCGTGCAGCGGCGAAGACCCAACACAGCCAAAAATAATAACAAATAAATAAATTTATAAAAAATAAAATAAAATCCTACCAATTTTTCAAGCCCAAATTCATTCTTTTCCTTTTCTGAATTTTACAGAACAGATCTACCATCTATTTGGCTTTACCATACATTGCCTTGTTACTTAAAAACTTGTATGTTACTTTCACATACAAGTCCTATTTCCCCACAAAAATTATAATTTTCTTGAGTAACTATGTGTTTATTCATTCACCAAATATTTACTAAGGAATTATTACATGTTGGCATATATACTTACATGTCCTCTACCTAACACTGCTTAGATTTACTTACAGGATGAATTGTTCAAATGCTCATCTCGAAGTGTATGAAGTTCTCCAAGCAGCTTGTCCATTTTTTGTTTCTTTTCTTGTAACACTCTCATTTTGCTAAAAAGCTGGACTTTCTCATCAGGTAAATGCTCTGAAACTGATGGATTTCTGCTCTGAGAAACCTCCCTAGTTAATGAAAGACTTTCTGCTTGTCTTCTATTGTCTGGAACAGGTGGAGGCTTTAAAAAAAAAAAAAAGAAAGAAAAGAAAGATTAGGCGACTAAAGCTTGCAATCTCATTTTAAAAATGCATAAATTGGGCTTCCCTGGTGGCACAGTGGTTGAGAGTCCGCCTGCCAATGCAGGGGATACGGGTTTGTGCCCCGGTCCGGGAAGAACCCACATCCCGCGGAGCGGCTGGGCCCGTGAGCCATGGCCACTGAGTCTGCGCGTCCGGAGCCTGTGCTCCACAACGAGAGGCCACAGCAGTGAGAGGCCCGCGTACCGCAAAAAAAAAAAAAAAAAAAGCATAAATAGGGCTTCCCCGGTGGCACAGTGGTTGAAATCTGCCTGCCAATGCAGGGGCCACAGGTTCGAGCCCTGGTCTGGGAAGATCTCACATGCCGTGGTGAGCCACAACTACTGAGCCTGCGTGTCTGGAGCTTGTGCTCCGCAACAAGAGAGACCGCAACAGTGAGAGGCCTGCGCACCGCGATGAAGAGTGGCCCCCACTCGCCGCAACTAGAGAAAGCCCACGCACAGAAACGAAGACCCAACACAGCCAAAAATAAATAAAATAAATAAATAAAATTTTTTTGAAAATGGATCATATATTAAAACAGCATAAATATTCTCTCTCATTTTTTCTTTTGACTGCACTGGGTCTTCGTTGCCGCATGCAGGCTTTCTCTAGTTGTGGCGAGCGGGGGCTACTCTTAGCTGTGGTGCGCAGGCTTCTCACTGCAGTGGCTTCTCTTTCTGTGGAGCACAGGCTCCAGGGCAGGCGGGCTTCAACAGCTGTGGCATGTGGGCTCAGTAGTTGTGGCTCGTGGGCTCTAGAGTGCAGGCTCAGTAGTAGTGGCCCACAGGCTTAGTTGCTCCGCAGCATGTGGAATCTTCCTGGACCACGGATCGAACTCGTGTCCCTTGCATTGGCAGGTGGATTCTTAACCACAGCGCCACCAGGGAAGTCCCAAAAATACATAAATATTCTTTATAAAAAGAGATAAACATTAGTGTAGGTTGTGCTGGTCAGTAAGTATATATGCCTTTCCTATTCCCAAATTATATACATACTATTCCCTGATGTGCCACCGTATCTATATAACAGTATATATATACTGTTTTATAGACACACGTAACTACACAGTGGGGATTCACTGGATGTTATTAACTGGATCTAAATTAAGTGCTAGAAATGCCATATTTTATATAGAATAAACCTTCAAAAATCTCATTCTCTTGCCATCTTTTTAGAACCACAATCATAAACTTTAACTTCTTAACCTATCAGTTTCTCCTATCACTTCTTTGCTACTAAAAAAAAAAATTTATGAAACATTTAAAAAATCCACTAAGGATTAGGGAATCATGTAATGAGTAACCAGCACTGAGCTTAGTCAAATTTTAGTATTTTGCCACATTTGCATCAATTCTTTCTTTAAGAGAAATATATTACAGATAATGGCTAAAGCTTTATACATAGAAATCCTGACCCCATTACTCTCTTGAGATAACCACAATCTGGAATTAGACACCTACCATTCTCAAACGTATTTTTATTTTGTAATACCTATGAAGGTATCCATAAAAAAAAAAAATACTTGGGGCTTCCCTGGTGGCGCGGTGGTTTAGAGTCCGCCTGCTGATGCAGGGGACATTGGTTCGTGCCCCGGCCTGGGAAGATCCCACGTACCGCGGAGCGGCTGGGCCCGTGAGCCATGGCCGCTGAGCCTGCACGTCCGGAGCCTGTGCTCCGCAACGGGAGAGACCACAACAGTGAGAGGCCCGCATACCGCAAAAAAAAAAACAAAAAAAAAACACACTCTACACATTTTAAAACATAAGCTAAGTGGTATCCTTCTTAAACTTGCATTTTCATTCATTACCTCTGGTTCATTTCCTGTAATCGGTTACAGGATTTCACTCTATGTATATATCATAACTTACTAATCCATTTTCCTGTTCATGGACATTTAGATTGTTTCTGCTTTGCTATTAATACAATGCTGCCATGAACATTCTTGTATGCATCTCCTTTTGAACAGGGTCACTAGAAAAAATGTACTAGATATTGCTAAATAACTCTCCAAAGTAGTTAGATCATCTTCTTTCATTTAAACTTGGGTCAGCAGACAGAAGATAATGCATTGTCAATTATACCCATTTCCAGCGGAAGGTACTAATTCACCCTTTCTCACTCAACAGACTGAAATTTTGCATTTATATCATTATTTACAAAGGTCATCAAATTATAACACTTATTAACTCTGTAATTAAACTTAAGAACTTCCTTAAAATTGTTAGTAAAACATTGCAAAAGCATAGATTCACACTAACTTAAGTTTAACAGTTGTGACTATTAACAATCTTAAAGGTGAAATAAGAATGCGTCATCTAGGAGCATACAAAGGGGAAATTTCGCTAATCACTTCATTCAAAGTAGATATTTCCTCTAAATTAGTGTTTCCCAAAGCATAGTCCCGAGACTTCCAGCACTGGAATCACATGGTGGGAAGCCCACCCCAAATGTATGAATCATAATTTTGGAGGTGGGGGGATCCCACTGACCAGAAATCTACATTTTTTAACAATCATGCCAGGTGATATGTATGCTCAGTAAAGTTTGAGAAGCACTGCTTTAGTTAATGTGATTTTAAATCCAGTATACAAAAAAAATGAAGTTACCTGAGAATCACGAAGCTGATTATGAAAACGCTGAATTAAATCATTCAATTCTTCATTTAGTTCAGATGTGATACTGACTCCAGATAGGCTACCTGTAGTTTCTGTTACAGCTGGAAAGGAAGTTAACAACTTTCATTCAAGCAAATAATTTAATAATTCATTAAAGCAAATAAATAAAAAACAACACTTTAACTTCTGAGACGCTAAAAAGAAATTTGGGGGGAAAAAAGAAATTTAAAAAATCTCAACGTTATTTGAAACTAGTTAACCCTCAGATTTATCTGTCAACCAATCATTTTATAAGTTTCCACCTAACCTGAAAATAAAGGGACACTCACAAAACTCTAGTATAGTGGTTCATCTTTTTCTGTCCCAACATTCAAGGAGGGATACTGTTACATCCCAAGTAAGAATAGTGACTCAACAGAGTCTGGGTGTGGGAAGGTCCACCAGGTTGGGTTGGAGGCGTGGCGGGCAAAGTGGTTCGTCTGAAAAAGCACAGCTAATTCTGACCAGTCTCAATCCCCACCTCCCCAACAGAATCAGTGTTGTAGTACAGGGGCCGGCAAACTTTTTTTAAAGATTCAGATAGTAAACATATTAGGCTTTGTGGAGATATAGTTCTTGTCTCAACTACCCAACTCTGCCACTGTGGGGCAAAAGCAACTATATACAATACATAAACAAATGGGCATAGCTGTGTTCCATAAAATCTTATTTCAGGCAGTGGGCCAAATCCAGCTGGCTATATATAGTTTGCCGACCCCTACTGTAGAACAGATAATTTATTGAAGGAGTTGCTTGTGATACAAGTCATACTAAAAGACCACAGTTTTTATCTTCCTAAGGCAGTATTCTGATGACAATTTTCATAATAGTTACTCTCTATTACTCAAACACCCCATGCTTATCTTTCCAGCTCTAAAAGAGACAATGACTATAAACTGTTTCTGTTTTGAAGGAAAATATTAGCTTTTTCAATGAGAAATTAGAATTACAGGGCAGGGTAGATTCCCATGTATCCAGTCCAAAGTACTTGGGGACAAAAAAAAGCAATTACAGTCTAGATAACACACAACTTGCTAGTTAAATGGTTAAAGGAACACTCTTTCCCATGACAATTATGTTGCCTCTCTTATATACCTAAAGATTACTGTAAGTTTGTTTCTCATCAGTATTCTTCTGCAAAATCTCATAAATGCAAGAGAAAATCTGTTTTCAATCATTAACCTAAAATTCTTTTTGAAACAGTACATAAAATAAATTCAAATTTTAACTCCTGTTTATTCTTCTCCTGGTACTTGTCTCATAATAGTACATTAAAAAAAAAAAGAAAGAAAGAAAGATTATCTGCTTACTTAAAAATAAAGGTTTATATTCAGAAATAGAAGACCCCTGACCTGGAACTCAAGAAATCTGATTCTACTAAAATTCCATATAAGCCTAGGCAAGTCACGAGTTCTGTGTTAGAGTTCCTTCTCTCTAAAGTGAGAATTATAAAAAAAGCCCTGGCGACTAACCTACAGTTTTGTGGTGATCAAATGAGATGACGTAAATATAACTATTTGAAATAACATAACTATCACAAGAAAGTCTCTGAAATCTGATACTCCAATCTTGAAAAATATTTTAAAAGTTGGTCATTAACCGAACTGTATTTGTCATTGTTAAAATATTTTTTTTCCTAAATCTAACAGCTAATGATACTTTGAATTTTGCAAGGGAAAAATGGGGATGAAAATTTGCATATTATATATTATTATATACTATACCATATATATTCTATACGACTATATAATTATTACAAAAGAATAAGTTACTTGCAAGTCATAAAGTTCCTTATGAAAATGCAAAATTAAATTACATATAACAGTGATCAGAAGGCTGAGCCAGTGGGCTAGGTGTGGACAACATGATAAATTGAGTAACAACAGGGTAACCACAGTAAGGACCTAAAATGGAGAGCTCACAGGAGATAAATTATTATTAGACTGTAATGACGGACTACTAGAAAATATAATTTGGCTTTAAGTTTTAATAAGTAACAATATGTTTTCAACTTAATGAGAAATTAAACACGTAGGTTTGCCAATAACAAGACAAACTATAAAGTTAGACTCAATACTAAAGAGTTCAATACAAAGGATGGGGAAAGGTTTCTTAAACAAGATCCAAAAATACAAAACTTAAATCACTAAGATGTATACTTTAAATATCTTATAATTTTATATGTCAATTATACTGCAATAAAGCTGAAATTTTTTTAAAAATGAAAAAAAAAGAATTCAATACAATTTCCATCTAAGTGATACATGGGTATGAGGGAAAGAAGGAGAAAGAAAAGAACATTTCTGAGTCTCAGGGAGACCGGATAGGATATAAATTTAGTTCAAAGGAACTAGTGCATACAATTTGATACCTCACTACTCATGTCAGAAGCCAAAGAAGCTTACATTTATTCACTGTCTCACTTAAGGTTTTAACCCTTCCTTGGCAGGCAAGCAAAGTACAGCAATCCTAGTTAAATAAAGTACAAAAGGCAGAAATATAAGCAACAAGAGCCCTATAAATTTGAGGTACAAAAACAGAACTACATCCTGTCCCTTTTACCTCTTAAGGGTACTCTCTGATGAAAAGGAGAGCGAGCTGGCTGTCTGCACGGTACAGTATGATGGCCAGGAGTTGTCCCTGCAACCTTTTCTGCATAACCAGAGAAAAGCACAGGACAGGGTAAGCCTCACATGTAGGTTTCTAAACTAGACAACAATCAAGATCTAATTATATAATAACCAGCATCCACCTTGCAATCATATCATTATTTATTGAGCCTTACTTATAACAACATTCTAAGATGGTGGCATACCAGAATCATCCATCACAGCAATAGCTTGCTCTGCCTTATGCTGCAGAGCAAGAAGAGCAGCTTGTCGTCCCTGCAGAGCTCTCAGCTGCTCCTGCTGCTGTAACATCCTTTTTAATAAATCATGTTGTTTCTTCAAATTTTCTATCTCTTCCATAGGCTCCTGCTGAGGATCTCTGGCCTGAAAAATAAGACCAACAACGCTTATATCTTTTAAAATCCATGTTCCTATTTCAACTACCAACGGCAAGGTACATACATAGATAATAAATTAGTATTAAATATACAACCCTAGATACAGACTTGAAAGAAAAAGAGAAAGAGGAAAATGATGACACAGAGACAGCCTGTCATGTTAAGAATTAGATAGTTAGGTAATTTCAAGGTAAAAGACCATATGCATATGCTTAGCATGAAGAATTAACAAAAAGAAACACACACACACACACACACACACACACACACACACACACACGCACACGAATGGGGGATCCAGACCAGGCCTTACAGAAAAGGAAGAGCAGATCATACCAGGCTAATGCCCTAAAAGTAGCCCTGGAGAAAGAACAGACTAAAAAACTCTTCTGCCCCATTCCTAGAAGTGATGTTTAAAAACCAACAAAACAAAAACAAACCAACTATTTTCTAACTACGGATGGAAATTTTTAAAATATACTTTTTATTTGATTATTTGATGTGAAAGGCTTTAATTTACTTGCATCACTTTATATTATCATACAGTAAAAATATTATCTTTTGCATCAAAGATATCATTACTATTTTTTCTTTCAAAAGATGCTCATTTAATGCTGAGTCTGAGGACATAAATTACTTTGAAATTCCCCCCAAAAGATAACATTTTGCCTAAAAGAGGAACAGATTAAATAGGTGCCACTTATAAGGAATTATAAAATTTTAAATGTTAATCTTAAAACTATTCAAGTGTAACCCAACCAGAAAAAATAAAGTCGATTAATCAAAGAGAGAAAGTTAAATACAACCTGGAAACAATAAATAAGACAAATTATGCATGAACTGTATACCATAATGGTATTTTTCATCACTGATTTGCCTTTTAAAAAATTCTGTATCTTAAAAGTTTAATGATTTTAGCTAATATTTACATAAAATATTTCTATTAACTTAGAAATAGTCAATTTTAAATTTGCATTGCTACCAAATTGGAGACTTTAAATGAATGATCTCCCCTGGCTCTGACCGAAGTTAACAAGGAAAATAAACCTCAGTGATTTCTTTTCAAAGTAAAAATGAACTGATCTGTTCTCCCTATGTACATTTGATTCCAAGAAAAATTATGGAGAACACAGACGGCTCCAGAGAAATTCTCTTCTGGGTAACATTCCTTAACAATACTTTGCAAAAACCTCTTCTCTTTACCTCCCCAAGTAGGACTCATTAGTATTGTAAATAAGAATGAGTAACTGTGATAACTTGGCAAGCAATAAAAATAATTACATGGCTCAGAACTAAGAACTCAAAGAAAGGAAGCTCAAATAGGAAGTAGAAGACTACAGTTAGAATGTTTGATGTAGGTATCAGAGAAGCCAGGTCAGTGCTCTATCCAGGACTGGCCAACTAGACTTTATGAATATGGAAGAGAAATAATGTACCTTGGTTAAGCTAGTATTTACTGGAGACTTTCCAATAAACTAAAGCCATTTTCAAATCAAGTACAATTTACCCAGTTCTCTCCCATCTTATACAAATGGAGTTACCTAGTTAACATTACATTCATTCCTATGAAAATTCACCTTCTTAGTTCTTGCTCATTTCAAGACTATTTACATCTTGAAAAAATAATTTGAAGGGTGAGAGATAACTATCAATCTGAGATAGGTAGCCATCTCAGATCTGATCCAAATTAATTTCATCAAAGTCACTGGTAAAATATAAAACCAAACCCAATCAGGTACAGATTTCAGTGGAACAACTTGGAGAAATCTCTCCAGGTTGACATCAATCAAATACTCCAACAAAGCATCAGTGATAAATGACTAAGAAGAGAAACATTACACAAATAAGGCAAAAAGTCATCTAGGAAAAAAGAAAACCATCAAGAATGCATTATCTCCATCTAATTCATAATCCTCCCATCTTAAAAATAGTTTAGACCTCAAGCTAACCTTAAAGCTATCTAATTTTGAAGAACTTACTAAACAATTTAATATTATGGTTTCTTGCCCTTTAAAATGCAAACTTTTAAAAAGAACTTTAATCCTTGTTAGTCACATTTATTTGCAAAACCTTGATACTCTAATTATAAAGAATTCTGAGCTTCAGATTTTTCACTAATCCAAAGATGAATTCCCAACAATTTTTGAAATTAGTGGAGTTTTATTACTGCTTAATAACTTTTCCATCCACATAAATAACATTTCAGACTAATAATTTGAAAAGATGAACTGAGGGAGGTGGGTGGAACTACAATCAAATATAAAGAAAGGGAAGATGAGAAAATGGTAATAAAAATACCTGGGGATAAAAACATGGCAAGAAGATGGTACATGGAATAGAAATCCAAAAAAGGAGGCCAGGACTATACGCATCCTTCAAACACATATTTTCATTTAAACGTTTTGAGTCACTTTCAGTAAGTACATTCTTAGTTTACAAATTAAAAAAAATAATAACTTAAGCATGAAATCTCGAGTTGCATACAGGTAACACATCTCAGAAAACCCTAAGTCTTCCTTTCCTCTACTCAACTGATGTTCTTCCAATAATTCTTCATGGATCCAAATATATTTTTATGGCTGAAAAGTACTTCAGTTAATATGTATTCTAAGTTTTGTCATCTGAAAGGTGAGAAACTATAAGCCCAGAGAAGATAAAGCTGTGATTTATCCAATATCACAGTGAGGGGAAATCAGATTCCTAAGTTCTAGGTTAGTGTTTTTTCACATCATACTATCTGCCCCAAAATTACATCCATAGACTATGTCTTCTGTATTTAAAACTCTCTCTGAAGAAGCATAGTCTAGTTTGGGAGACAAATCTAGCCCACATGAAGTAACTAGAAATGATAAAAACAATAGCAAAAAATGAGTAGATGGTATTTTTAAAAGCTTATGAATGCTCTAAGAGCTGAGATTAAGCGTGGGGGAAAGATGAGTATGGGAAAACAATGAGGGCATGGGTATTCAGGGAAAGCTCTTTTTAAAAATTATGCAACGTCATCGTGTCTATAAAATATTTCATAAAATGGACTCTGCCCTTGTAGGCAACTCAAGAATATCAATTATCTCCTATCAAGCTGCAACTCACAAGGTTGCTTTAAGCTCTGAACCTCAGTTAAGACACCAACTTTTTTCCCTAGTCTTCTAACAGAATACTACATTTTGAAAGGATGTTAAGGAGGGAATGAAGGCAGGTGGGGAGAACAACAGATTCTGCATAACAGAGAAAGAATAAAGTCAGTCAGTGGGAATTAGGGTTTTTTCTAAGAAAATGAAATCATTTTATGAACACAGTACTGATAGAATTACCCTAGGATGGCCCAAAGAATCAAAAGATTAAAAAGAATCAAATTAAAATAAACTCCAGAAAGAAGTTCAAGAGAAAATAATATTTATAAGGACATTATTCAAAGAAACTTAAAACAGAAAAGTGGTTTTTAAAAGCAAACCTAATGCCTTAGGGGAAAAAAGTAAAACTGGAAGATGCTATGCTGTAGTAACTGTCAACTCAAGTTCTGTTTGTCACTATTCAGAAGACTTAAGAAAGGAACATTAAGTTCCAAAGGATCTATTTCCCCCCATTCACTTTCTCTTCTCCAATGCTAGTAGTTTTAAAAATAATCAGCTACTTTACTATTCTGTTGAACTGGGACACCTTTTGCTTAACACTTTATAGTAAGATCACTATAGCTGACTTCAAACTGTATCTTCAAACTCTTGTGGGAGAGCGGGGAGACACCATAATATCTAGAGGTTAAACTTTGTCATTTTTAAACGCCACAAAAATATAAAATATGTACATAACAGAAAGGAAAGCCTAATCCTAGGTAATAAGCTAGTAATAAAACATAGGAAATTGGTCTTATCTATACTCAATTATTAAAATAGTACTTTACTCCTGTCAAATATGAGCACTTTTACAAATGCCATTTTTTTTCAAACTGTTTTAAGTGGAACTACACAAATAGTTGTCTTTAAACCTTTCCTGAGTGTCTTTATGCAAATCATGGAAAATTAAAAGAAAGAACATTTACAGCAAACTTTGGAGAAAAAAGTAGCAAAAACATCAGGAAACAAGTCAACTGAATAATTTTTTTAAAAACAGAATGGAAGAAGGGATTTCCAATGGGAAGAAAAATATAAACAAAAAAACACTAAAAATATTGGGTTGGTCAAAAAGTTCATTTGGGTTTTTCCATAGGATGTTAGGGAAAAACCCAAACAAATTTTTGGCCAACCCAATATTTCATTATTAAAAAAACAGGAAAGCTAATTGCTTGCTCTATTTTTTCTTTCTTTAATGAATGACTACAGGAAATAAGACAAAACTTAAAAATACCATCTTAATCCATGAACACAAATATCAGAAACAAAAGGCAACTAATGGTCAAGGTTTAAGAATGTGTTATATTTTGAGTTCTCAACAGCAAAAAAAGGAAAATGGATTAAGTTTCAAGTCCTTTGTTAACACAAATTAAAAACAGCTGCCACACATAATCCATGGAGCGGAGAATAAGAAAGCAGAAAAGGAAAAAACACTAAGGGACAGCATTTTACTAATGCAAATTACAGTACAATTAACCATGTTAACGTATATATTTAAAAGTTAATAGCAACAACAAAAAAGAAAATAAAGGAGAGGAAATATGAACAAAAGAGGTGCTCACTTAGAGACTTCCCAAGTTAATATTGTGAAGTATACCTTTGAGGGAAATCCACGTTTTCGGCTATATTTCCTATTAGGCCTCAGTTCCCTGTCATTCTGAGGAGGTCTGTCACCTTTCCCTTTTGGACTTGTTGTAACGTCAATGTCTGAAACCTGTTCTTGTGAAGCTGAATTCCCTAGTTTGTCCTCAATGCACGGCCGAATTCTCAGACTAAAAGATGCCTCCTTTATTAAATAGTGTAACATATTAATTTCTTAACACAAACTCCTGTTTAACATATAAGCCAGTCTTGTAAATAAATATAAAAAATTACAAGTCCATCTTTCAGAAAATCAATCCACCCTCCCCCAAGTGGCAATAAAACTTTAAGTTAGACTTTTAAATTCCTATAGACTAGACTCTGGGCTTGTTATAATTAAGTGAATATCATATCCTAGGCAATAAGCTATACAACAATTGCTGAAGCATATTTCAACATTTATTCTGCTGTTATTAACTTTCAAAATTTCCTGATTTAATGATATGAAAGAAATTCTCATCATGGGGAATACGATACACACTAGCATATAAGTTATAATAATCATCTATATCATTTCCCACTCCTCTCCAACAGAATTCCTTTACCGACATGCCCCAACCCTTCCACTTCTGCTGGAATGAAATGTGAAAAAGAAATTAGTCCCAGCACCACTGTAAATAGAAAAACAATTTCCCCGCAGTAGAATCCATTCTTCAACAACCATTTGGATCAAGCCCTCTGAACATCTCCTGGTGGAGATAATGGAGAGAAAAAAAATTCAAATTTCCTCTTCAAATCAGGAAGGGCAAGGAAGAGAAAGGAGGCAGACAGGAAACTATGCAGGTCAATATTAAAAGGAAACAAACCCTCAAATTCCTAATGCTGAATGGTACTTTGGAACATACCTCGGACACAAAAGATACACGTGGCTATCCTTTCACAAGAAAGGCATTACTGATAACAGACTTTCAAGTTTACTAATGCATGGTTGTAGGTTCATCTGCTAAAATTAAAATGCTTATAAGTATACTAGTTCCATACTAACTTCTACGAACTAAGTTTATTTTATAAATCTTTCCTCAAAGTTCTGTAAATTTCTGATTATTTTTCCAAAAGACAGTATTTTGATACATTCCATTTTGCAGAGTTAGAATTTATAGTATTTTTCTCACTGGAATAAATCCCAAAGTAAATGCTACCCTGTCCCATTTTCATCTCAATTTATCAGTCGCCTGGTTTTGCTTCCGTTCTAAGCTAGCCTGAGAAATGAGAATCCTAACAGCCTTAAAATGGTTCCTCAATGGGAAATTAACTTGGAGACTTTTCCAACAGACGACGTGCTAAGCAATGACACTGTACTTATAGCTCTTACATCCACAATGAATTTTAACTTTCCCAATGCTTCTTAAAATGAGTAAAGCTGTGCTTAATGAAACAAACTAGAAAAACCAGGTTTCTGCAAATTGAAGATCAGATATTATTAGATTTAATCAACCATTAAAACTATTTTTAATGCTAATAAATAAAACTTTTAAACTTCCATGTTCAAAAAGAATATATACAGCATTAACAATCTGAGGGTTTCTTCCCTGAGATAAACTTTTCATTAAGGAATGCCTACAAAAATATCATCGTGAAAAACGGGGGAAAACTTTATATCTTCATTTCCAGCACTTTAATTACTAAAAAGCCGCTTACCGTGGTATCTGAAGCCTCAGACTGCACATCTATGTTTAGCGATGTGCTCTCAGCTACAGAACCAGATCCCACAGCTGAATCTATAGTCCGAACATCCTCCTCCTCATTTTCTCTAGCCTGAAATATTTTAGCGGTATAAATCATACAACTATTAAAAAGGGCAATAAAATGTTATAATGGATGGCACGATTTTTTGAAAATATATTAACTCCTCTGGGGTGGCATCAGAGTGTCATCAGTACATGTACACTGATATACTACAAAAATAACTCAATACGTTATTTAAAGGGTCCAAAACTTACAAGAATTTTTTGGAGAAATTTCATATATGACTTTTCTTGTTCTTTAAGGTGATCTATTAGATGAGTAAGGCGCTCAACATTAGCAGATCTTTCATTTTTCTCTACAAGATCTTCCCGCATGGAACTAGCTTTAGTAATATAGTCACGAATCTGAACAAGCCTGCTTACAATCTGCAAGGGAAATATTTGGGGTGGGGGGGAATTATAATTATAGATTTTAATTTCAAATAACTAAAGATACTTCTAGGTTTATTGTGTGAATTCATACATGCAAAAGATCTGAATCAAATTTAGAATTTAATCAAAACATAACAGGCAATACTAACAATTCCAATTACTGTTAACTTAAAAATTTCAAAATGTGTTTTAGTTTCATTACTTGGGAACTTCATTTTATAAAACTGCGTATCAAACATTTATATAAATTTCTCTACTGTTTATATATTTTATAAATAAATTTTAAAAATTAAGATACTTTGAAAAATAATTTTTTCAAAAAATTATACAACCATTTAAAAAAATTTCTACAGCAATCTATTAATCACATTGCTCCCAATTGCTCTTCACTAAAAATTAGCAATACAGCATTTGGCAGATGAACAGAAGTCTTAATTTACCTTACTATGCCATTTCTACAATCATTTTGGTAAAAAGAAATTTACACCATTTTGAGTAAATCTGAGATATTAATGAGAAAGGTCAGAGAAGTACTTTAATTCTACCTAAAATTCCTATGTGCATAACCCAATATTTTTTTTAAATCTTAATGAATCTACTTTGAGGTTTATGAAAGCAAAGAGCAAAAGAAAGAAGTTTTATCACCTGGCTGCTCTCCATTGCAGGCTCTCCTCTCCCATCTTCTTCAGAGACTTGACAGTTTTGCAAAAGGTCATTACTTAAAGCAGAAGCAAACAACTCTTTACATTGTGCTGATCCAATCATTTCTCTCTTTTGAGGATTTACAGCAGCATCTTTGCTCTTGTTAGTATTAATCTGCATAGGCAAAAAGTTGAAGGGCTTTCGGTTTTCACTAAGCTGACGTTTGTTGTTAGCAGCTGTTGCTCTACCTTGAGAATCACTTCCAATGCTTCTCTATATATGAAAAAGAAACCAAATCCCACAAACATTAATCTTTCAAAATTAAAAAAATCCAATGTTCTTAGTTTTACCATCAGATATTGATTCACAAGGTGCATATAAACAGATTTGCTGTAAGGTTCAAAACAGCTTCAGACCTACAAAATTCTTTTAGTAAAATATCAAAATTCAATTATCACATCCTAGGCCTCATTCTGTCAGACAATTCAAATGATGAATATGAGCAAGACTAGTCTAAATGAAGTAGCAGGATTATGAATCATATTTATAACTCATATTGCTAGTCATACTTGATCACAGAATATAACATAGGCTTTGGACCCAATGAATCAATGTTAATTAATATGAACATCAACATAAAGATGTGTCAGTGTAGGACTTCCCTGGTGGCACAGTGGTTAAGAATCCACCTGCCAATGCAGGGGACACGGGTTTGATCCCTGGGCCAGGAAGATCCCACATGCCACGGAGCAACTAAGTCCATGTGCCACACCTTCTGAGCCTGCGCTCTAGAGCCCGCGAGCCACAACTACTGAGCCCGCGTGCCTAGAGCCCGCGCTCCTCAACAAGAGAAGCCACCGCAATGAGAAGCCTGCGCACCATAAGGAAGAGTAGCTCCCGCGTGCCACAACCAGAGAAAGACCACATGCAGCAACGAAGACCCAACGCAGCCAAAAATAAATAAATAAATTTTAAAAACAAGATGTGTCAGTGTGAAGCATTGTCTGATAAAGTACTCAACTCAGTGCCTGGCATACAGTAAATGCTCAATAATTAACACATAGGTGACTAAATGATATATGATCATCACCATCATACCAGACTTGAATCTACCTTTATGCATATTTGGAAAACTTATCTCTATGAAGTACAGATGTGACAGTAAAATGTTAAGAGTTCATTATCATTTCTACTTGCTTTTAGTTCTAAACTTGATTTCAGTGATTATAAATACAAACAACTGTTTTATTCTAAACTTGAGATAAGCCAGCACATCCCACACTTAACAAATGACAAATATTCTAAACTGGATATTCCCTTTTGCTTAACAGCAATCTTACTCAGTTACTAGCATGCATAATTTAGTTTCAAAATGAAATCATTTAAGTTAGTCATACAGTATAATAATAAAGTCCCAAGAGACTTGTCCTCAGCAAGTTTAGAAATAAGGACTTTATTGCCCTCCAAAGAACACAGTACCATCACAACGGATTAACATTCTCTCCATATGCACAGAAACTAAGAAAAAGGAAATAAACAGCTCAAATTTATTAAGACAAACTATTTAGTCTTTTGCCAATATTTTCCATAGTCATAACTTGATTTTTAAAATAATTTACAAACCTGATCTAAATCACTGAAGTTTATCCGCTGTTTAAGTTTCTCCAATTCTGCCTGCTCGGGAACAGACATCTGCGTCATGTATCTACTATGCGGAAACGTATGTGGAGTCTTCGTTCTTCGCCTTCCAACTCCTGGCGATGACTCCGGAGAAATATCATTAGTTACCCTTTTATCACTTTCTACACCAAACTTTTTCTTATTCTTTTCTGATGATCTATTTGCCTTCTTCTGTTGGCCACCCCAATCCTTCAAAAAAAAGTACAGGCAAAGGTTAATCTGGCCTCTATCAAATCAGGAAAATATTTTGGTACACTTAAAAATTTTTGGTCTTAAAATTTTAAATGACAAACATTTTTCACATAAATATATAGTCTTAGAGACAATTATTTACTTGTACTAACCCATTTTCCCTCCACTGCACCTAGCCTAAATTTCAAACTGTGCTGAAATTATAATTATTCAGAAAATAATTACTTTCCTATCATAGGTCATTAACAAATACAAATACCCAAACTCCAAACCTAGCGTCAGTCTGAATATTTTCAAAAGCGTTTTTAAAAATGGTTCGTTACTATTTATAAACTGAATAGTGAAATAAATTATATATATCTTTACTGGCCTCCTTTAAAGTCAGTATATATAGATAGACAGATCTGGAATCAACCTGTGTTCTAAAGCAATTATTGTTATAGGAAGAAACGCCCCACTGTGTGACTCCAGGCAATTTATTAAACTTCCCAAGATCTCCGTTTCCTAATCTCTAAAATAGTGTCACCTTTAAAACACGATTAATAATAACATACATAAGGGAGGGTGGGACAAACTGGGAGATTAGGTTTGACATAAATACACTACTGTGTGTAAAGTAGATAGCTAGTGGGAACCTGCTGTATAGCACAGGGAGCTCAACTCGGTGCTCTGTGACAACCTAGATGGGTGGGATGGGGGCGGAGGAGGGAGGTCCAAGAGGGAGGGGATATAGGTATACATATAGCTGATTCACTTCATTGTACAGCAGAAACTAATACAACATTGTAAAGCAATTATACTTCAATAAAAAAAATTTTTTTAAGAAAAAACGTACATAAAACAGCTAGCACAGTGCCTAGCATATAGTAAGCAATAAATATAACTATTATTTTCTATAGGCAACAATGTACTACATGATAAGGTCTAATATGAAATGACAAAAAATGCTTAATTATTTTTTTTCTTTCTTTTTTTTTTTTTTTGGTACGCGGGCCTCTCACTGTTGTGGCCTCTCCCGTTGCAGAGCACAGGTTCCAGACGCGTAGGCTCAGCGGCCATGGCTCACGGGCCCAGCCACTCCGTGGCATGTGGGATCTTCCCGGACCGGGGCACAAACCCGTGTCCCCTGCATCGGCAGGCGGACTCTCAACCACTGCGCCACGAGGGAAGCCCAAAAATATGCTTAATATTTTAACTAGAAAACATTTTTATTTACTTAGCTATACTCACATAACGCATTCAACAAAAAAGATATAAATTCCCACTTTATCCATATTGGAAGAGTCTTTTAGTTTTACTTTAGTAAAATCCTTTGGGATAGTTTTCTCTTTTATAATAAAACTCCTTTCTCTACAAACTGTCCCTCCACCCCAATCCATGTGTAGGTGTTCCTGCCAACCTCTTGTTCTACTTACCCCACCCAATCCTGGCCATATATGACTGGAAAAGAGATGCATATCTAATCCAAATTGGGATAATCATATGTTAAAATTTCAAATTGGAACTAAGAGATAACTAGTCAGTATATAATTGCAGCCATAGCTGAAAACTTTAGAATGAAGGGGCAGCCATAGTATACCACATGGACCAGAGAGGAGAGAAAACTGGTCTGTGAAAAGAAGTTGTGTTAAGCAGAGGCACACAGAAGCAAAGAGTCAGCGTAATGAAAAAGTAATTCTTGACAACTTTCTGGTTGCATTTTCTAGTCCCTTCCTAAAACCCAGCTATATTCTTTTAAGTTGTTTTCCATAAAACATCTTTATATCCTTGTAATAAATCTCCTTTTTGGCTTAAGCTAACTCAAGTTGATATGTTACCTACAAACAAAAATGTCTTAAAGTAATATAACAAATAGCCCAGGGTCATTTAATATCTTGTACAGCAAGAAAAAATGTGTTTTCAAAGAGTTTCAGTGAGTATGACTCGGCTAAGTCAGGGGAAAGTTGCATTCTAACATTAGCAGCCAACGACACACCATCAATAGTAAGATATCCTACCATGTTGTTGAGTCGGTCATCAACACCCTCATTGCTCCAGTTTGGTAAATCCTGATCATTCATGCCTTCTTCAAAAGGACCTCCTCCTGTGGCCATACTGGCTTTTATAATTAATGTTCTGCAAAACAAGTAAAAACTAACTTTCCTAACACATAAAAACAAATTGTAATTTAAATAATTCCATGAAGCTTAGCAATATGAAAGAATATCAGAAAAGCTGATTTTATGAAATAAAAGAGGCACTGTCAACTACACATCACAGACGAAATGATTTAGCTGCCATAGGCATAGTACGATTAGCATGCATTAAGTAGCCAAAGTGATGGGGAGGGGAAGGAAAAATATCAGAATATCCACTGTGTCAGCTGGCTTGCATACTTTAAGGTTATTCAATTTAATTTATTCAACACAACCCTAAAAGGTAGAGTAATCAGGTAGGAAAAAGTTATTAATAGCTAGAACCAAAACTGCTCTTCGAAAAGAAACTAATACCCCCAAAGACCTGGGCATTTGTTTTGTGTCAAAGATTCAAAGAAGGTAGAATGGCTCTGCATGGAACATGAAGAAAGGTTTGGTCTTAATGGGAAGGTAATGGTAAGCAAGATGAAAAAAAAGCAGCAAGAGAGAAACAGGACCAGGTAGGTGAAATGGCCGATAAAAACCAAGAATACAGTGGCTAAAAACATTTAAACATAGCGATGTCTCCTGCCCTATTTTAAATTTATTTATTTATTTATTTTATTTTTGGCTGCATTGGGTCTTCGTTGCTGCCTGTGGGCTTTCTCTAGTTGCGGCGAGCGGGGGGCTACTCTTCGTTGAGGCGCACGGGTTTCTCACTGTGGTGGCATCTCTTGTTGCGGAGCACGGGCTCTATGAGCACAGGCTTCAGTAGTTGTGGCATGCAGGCTTCAGCAGTTGTGGCTCGCAGACTCTAGAGCGCAGGCTCAACAGTTGTGGCGCATGGGCTTAGCTACCCCACAGCATGTAGGATCTCCCCAGATAGGGATCAAACCCGTGTACCCTGCACTGGTAGGCGGATTCTTAACCACTGTGCCACCATGGAAGTCCCCCTACTGCCCTATTTTAAATTATATTACTGCTACCTCATAGTTTTCCCTAGATCTTGATATAGTCTACTAAAGTCACAAATTCTCCCCACTAAAAAAAAGTGGGGATTTTGTGAAAATCAAGGAAGGTACTAAATTTCACACCTGGGTCAAAGAGCTGAGAAATGGAAGAAGCAATAGTACAAGCAAAGGTTCAGAAGCATAGATGATCATGAGAAAATAAGATTTCTACATGATCTCGTGGAGGACTTTGTATTTCCACTGGGTGTGGAACTGCTCGGGTTGGAGGGGGACTGAGTGAAAGGGGAGACAGTGAGATAAACTTTATCTGTAACTTAAGGGGCAGGGTAAGCCATTAGACATCAGGATTATAATAGGTTTTTCAGTTTACTGATACTAACATTAACATGCAAAGAAGTCAGTTAATTTTGTCAAGGTCATTCAGCTAAAAATGTCATAAAAGAATACAAATCCAAGTTGCTTTGATTCTAAGATCCTAACTTCTCCCACTTACTAGAGTATAATATTAAAAGGATTTTAACCATCCATGACAAAGCAGGATTTATCCCATGGGGATTTGAATGCTAGGATATATATTAGAATAATACATTACATTAAACAGGTTAAATATTATCATCTCAAAATAAAAAGTGATAAAATTCAACACTTAATTTGAAAAAAATCTTAAAAAGTACAAATACATTGGTACTTCCTTACAGGTATGTGTATTTTTATGCTGTTTATTTCAATAGCATTTATTACTTTTTAAAAAAAATTTTATTGAGGTATCGTTGACGTACAACATCATATAATTTTCAGGTGTAAAACTTCAAATTTTTTAAAGGTTATACTCAATGAGCATATGTTACCTTATTTTATTTTTATTTATTTATTTATTTTTGCAGTACGCGGGCCTCTCACTGATGTGGCCTCTCCCGTTGCGGAGCACAGGCTCCGGACGCGCAGGCTCAGCGGCCACGGCTCACAGGCCCAGCCGCTCCGCGGCATGTGGGATCTTCCTGGACCGGGGCACGAACCCGTGTCCCCTGCATCGGCAGGCGGACTCCCAACCACTGAGCCACCAGGGAAGCCCCATATGTTACTTTAAAAATTTTCTAAAGAGTTGAAAAGTATATTTTAAACCAATAGCCAATGATCTTAAAATAAGATATGAAGAATATTCCTATTAAAAGACCAAAACGGGGCTTTCCTGGAGGTCCAGTGGCTAGGACTTCACCTTCCAAGGCAGGGTGGTGGGGTGGGGTGCAGGCTGGATCCCTGGTCGGGGAGCTATGGTCCCACATGCCTCTTGGCCAGAGGACCAAAACATAAAACAGAAGCAACACTGTAACAAATTCAATAAAGACTTTAAAAATGGTCCACATCAAAAAAAAAACTTTAAAAACAATTTTTAAATAAAAGACCAAAATACATATTAGTTATTTAGCATTGTTTTGAAATTGTTTGTACAAAATAGAAAAATATGAAACAAATATTAATACTGAAAAGAGAAAAGGTGGTATTCTTAAAGAATATTCATTTTAAAAACGTAGAGAACTTCAAAATATCACAAATAACCAGTTAGAAATATACTGGGTGGAAATGATATCACTTATAACAGTGGCAAAAAAATAAAATTATCTAGCAATAATATAGTTTTGCCCTATGTAAAGAAGAATTATTTTTTTAATTGAAGTACAGCTGATTTACAATGTTGTGCTAATTTCTGCTGTACAGCAGAGTGATTCAGTTAAACATATATAAGAAGCACTATTAAACTCTATAAAACAACATAACAGAAATGTGAATAAGCAGAAAAACAAACTATGTCCCTTAATGAAAAGGCTAAATATTATAAACATAATACCATTTTTTCTAAATGTATAAACTTAATTAAATACTAAGAAAAATCCCACTGGAATTCTTCTTGGAATTTGACAGAATGATTCTAAAAGCCATCTGGAAGAATAAACAAGTAGTTGGAAATAAAATTATCTGAAAAATAAAAGCAAGAGTTGCAAGAGAGGTCAAGAGAGTAGAAAACTAGTCCCAAGATACTCAACCACGTTAAGTATCTATATGGTTATATTAGTACCTCCCAAAAAGAAAATCCTCAAATACACCCAATTCAAAAAATTTAATGACAAAAAGTAATTATAGCTAACATCTATTTTGTTCACTATATGCCAAGCACCATGCTAAATATTTTATATGCGTTTATCATTTAATCTTCACAACAATTGTGTGGTATTGGATTATTCAGTGGTTGGGACAATTTGCTAACAATGTTGAAAAAAGTTTATTTAGAGCTTTAACAGGCTTCCTAAACTAGGATGCTTCATCTTAAACACAAACACAGAAAAATGATTTGAGTAACTATTTTCTCAGTTCTCCCAAGGATGGTACATACCCAGCACCATTCCAGACACACAGAAGGGGAATTAATTCACAGTAAAAAACAGATGCCTTAGAGCATTAGAGCTTAATTCCCTCCCAATTGAAAAAGACTGCCTTATATCATAACACCAATATACTATCTAGTAGATTAAAAATAGAAAAATAAGATGAAAGAATCAAATAACAGACAAGAAAAAAGAACAGACTTGAAAAATAGAGATTTTACTTATTTGGAATGCAGAAATAAAAGGACTATGTTCAACCGATTTGATTCATACACAAGTGAATCCCAAGTACACTGAGAATAAATAGTAAATGACAAATTGAGAAAAAAATCTGAAAGAAACAGGAAGTATATAGTTAGTATCTTTACTATATTATAAAATGCCTGCATGAAAGCAATTTTTGGTTGCAGGTGTAGAATGTGATTTTTGCTCTTTTCTGTCATATATTTTCAGCAATATTTTACATCATTTTTTATACTAGAAATATATTTAAGAACTTTGCAAAATAACTGATACTCATAAAGAGGTATGCCCAGTGAACTGAAATGACTCATTTAAATGAAACATTTTACAAGTACCTTTTTCTCGATGTACTAATATAATCTGTAATATTAAAGAACAGGAGCTCAAAAAAATACATAAGCAGTAGAGGTGATAATGATACTTAACATTACTAAAAGCAATTTATCTTAAAATGGAAATTAGAACAGAAAATTATTAAAATGTTTAGGAAAAACTCTTACCAATTTTTTTGGTAAAAGAGTATGTTACATTTTCTTTTTTAATATTTATTTATTTTATTATTTATTTTGGCTGTGCCGGGTCTTAGTTGCAGCATGTGGGCTCTTAGCTGTGGCATGTGGGATCTAGTTCCCTGACCAGGGATCAAACCCAGGCCCCCTGCATTGAGAATGCAGAGTCTTACACACTGTACCACCAGGGAAATCCCTTTTTCTTCTTTTTTTAATAGAGTATGTTACATTTTCTATCAGTTGAGTAATAAGGTAAGTTTACTTTAAGATAAATTATTAAGACTATATTCAGAGATGTTTTATACTCATTTTTTATTATGATGAATTCCCCCTAAAATGAAGAGCTTTTTCTAGGGATCTATTTACAGGCTAATGACTTTGAACACTATTAACATAAGTTTCTAAAACATGGTTTAAAAGGCACACTCCTAAAGAAGTAAAATTATCAGTATGAAGCTAAAGAAATAATTGCATGTGAGTCAATTCTCAGTGTATTAACATTCAGCTGATTTCTCTACGGGAGTAGCTATCTCGCCCTACAAAAGGGAGAAAACAAAGGCAAGTCATTTCTTTTTTATGTCAACCTCTCTAACCACCTCAAAGTCACCATTAAAATTACAGGTCTCTCTCTACCTTCTAAATTTTATTCTGTAAACAGATTAATATAATTATTTATATAGTTTTTGATTATTTTATGATGATTATAAACTATTACTTGTATAGAAAGACTTCCAATAATCAAAAAACTAGGTATGTAGAGAAGAGGACCAATGCAAGAAAAATTTTTATGGCAGAATCAAAGAACTTGGTGACTGTAATGATGTGGGAGACGAGGCAGGGAGGAAGGAGTTAAAGGATGACTCCCAGATTTCTAGCTTGAACAACCGGGTATAGGATGATACATTCAAAGTAATGTGAAAAGAAACAAGTTTCTGTTGAGAGAAGATGAGTTCAGTTTTAGAAATATTTGAGATGCCTACTGTCCACCAAATTAAATGTCTAGTGGGCAAATACTGATCTTTCAGAAGTGAAATCTAGGCTAGAGAGATTTGCAAATCATCAACTCATAAAAGAACTTAAAGTGGAAAAGAAGGCTCAGGGAGAAGATGAAGAGTAAGAGAAGAAGACTGAACCTTGAAAGACACTGATATTTAAGAGAGAAAGGAAAAGAACACTAAGAAGGTACAGAAAGACAGGAGGAAAACCAGAAGAATGTGCTAGAAAGGGGGAGAAGTATATAAAGAAGGAGGATATGATAAGAATGCCAGATGTTACTCTGTCATATAAGGAAAGCAGTGAGAAGTGTACACTTGGATTTAGCAACAAGGGGGTTACTGACAAGCTTGGTAAGAATCACTTCCATAGCAAATGCATTTATTGATGGGAAAGGGAAAAAATAAAGGAAGTAATGAGATGATTTTTTCAAGGAATCAGCCTGTGAAGGAAAGCAGGTGGCGATGGTCAAGAGGAAGTTTCCTTAAAAGGAAGGTATCTTGAGCACGTTTAAAATTTGTCGGGATAGAGCTCACAGAGGGAGATAATGAAGATGCAAATGACAAAGGAGATAAATTGTGTGGTCTCCGAAAAACCAGGAGCAGCTGGGATCCAGGGTGTAAGAAAAATGATTAACTTCAGAGAGGCAAAGGAACACCTCTTTTACTGAAACAAAAGAAAAGAAAGGATACAATTGGATACAGGCTGGTTAGCAGATTTGGTGGTAGGAAGCTGAGTTTGTTAAGTGAGGTGAAGTAAAAAGGATTGCTCGTTAAATGTGCAAGGGTAACATGACAGTGTCTGAGAGACTGGGGAAGAGTGACGTGGGCAGCACTAAGGACTCAGATGAGAGCAGTAACATTCCCTGACATCACTAATGTATCACTAATCTGCAGTGTGAATTTTTTTCCCCCAGAAGTGCTCATCAGCCTTGGTATAAACACTCCATTGAATCCATCCAAGGTTGGGATTTTGCCAGGCAGGCTTAATAGAAAGACAATGAGATGGAAAAGTTGAAGCCATTGGAAGATAACTAGTACAAGTGATGGATGATGGTATGTGAAGCTGAATGGGGATAAGAGTAAAATTCTACTTCAAACAAGCAATTCTGTGCATCCTATGACCTACTAAACTAAGTTGAAACTATTATTTATAGGTTTCATTTTGCTATTTTTGACAGCCTTATTTGGTTCCCCTATCTTATAAGGATATGAAATGCAAAAATACCACGGCAATTTATAAGCTACTTTCAGTGACTGATCCTTCTGAAGAAAATCCTGTTGTAGGATTCTTACTATACAGAAGTATTATATATATCTAAGTAGAATATCACAGTATTAATTACCATGAAAATACCAATGGTTGACTAAAGTTACCTTTGAAATAAAAATACAAAGTAAAGAAGAAATTAATCAAGAAAAGAAAAAAGATTATTTTTCCTAAAATCTTTAAAATTCAGATATTATTTCTCAAATAGTATTAAATTACTCATAACTGTCTTTGGAAATACCTTACTTCTCACCTGACAGCTGTAAATCAAGGTTTTAGAAATACTCATCCAAATAAAATAATGTAGAAACTATAGGTTTTTTTCTAAATATTTACTTAGAGTCACAAAATAACCAAAGCTGGTACTTTATGTTATCTGCACAAGTTTTCTAAAGGTTGCATTATTTGGAATATTTCTTTTACTAATTATATAAAGGAAATACAAGCATACTAAGCACTTTTAATGGAAACTGAGAAGAAAATGCATAAGTTTCTGGCATTATGTGATTGTTTAGTTTCATTTGAGGAATTTCTCAATTTCTTCTCTGTACCTAAAAACCATACAGATCTTTCCCTTGGTTCTTTCAATTTGACACTTCCTAAAAATTTCAATAATTTTCTAGAACTTAAGGTATCTTTCTATAATTACCCTCTTTAAATTAAAAAAAAATTAAAACTCTTAAGGTATTGGGGGGAGGAGAATGAATAGACTGCAACAATAGACTACAATATATAACACTCAATTCGAATTATCAACAAGTTAATTAGACCTATGTACCAAGTATTGCACTGGGTCTCTCTTATGGTACAGTTGCTCTGTAGAGCATTTCCACACCAAGAAAATTTAATATATCCTTGCTCTCTACAAAACCAAATGAGAGCCCTGAGGTCAATTAAATTCTGCTTGCTAAAACCTCTCCCTTTCTGCAATTTATATTCAAATCTGTCACTTCCTTATCACTGATTACATATAACTCCCTGGGTACATCTATATGCCCTGCTATAATCAATCCCAATCTTCACTGCCACTCCATCCCATACTCATTACTGATAACAGCTCTTCCTATGATCCCTTTCCGCTGGACCATTACATACAAACTCCCTATACACCCTCCATCTGTTCCCAAATATTCCTCCTACTTCTTTGGGTTCAATAAAATCCCAAGTCACTCTAAAAGCACTATTTCCTTAGAAATCCTTTCTAAAAGAAGATGCTACTCTTCCTAGTCTTTCAGATTCATGGGGGGAAGGATACCAATTGCAGACCATTCTTATTTAACAATGCTTAACCTTCCTCTTTCGAACAAATTAACCACCAAAAATACCACTCTCCCTATCTTGGGTACCATTTCCTACTGTCCATCCCAAGACAGTCTTACACTTTTCTTGGTAACAACAGGTTCATGGTTTCACTCTGCACCTCATTCTCTGCTTTCATGACCTGAACATCTGTAACCATTTTTCTAAACTCTGACCTCAGTTCCAACATCCATCTCATCTTCTCTATTCCAATACTATTTCTACTCTGAAGAGATAATTTGTTCAAGATCCTGAACTTCTGAAATCCCTCTTTCTGAACCTAAGACCTTGCATTCTACTTCTCTCACTTGCTCATGGCCCTGCTGAACACTTCCAGCCCCTTGATCATTTCTCTTTCCAGGAATCCATTAAACCCTCACTTTCTTACTCAACCCCAAATACAAACCCAAGTAAGCCATTCCAAAAATGACTTGCTAGCATCCTTGGCCTACTCAACTATTTGCCCATTTTATGAATTCAATTCTGGATAAACCTCATTACCTAATCTCTTTGCTTCTACTCTCAAACTCAAAGGTAAGGTCAAATAGTTATAAAATGGCAATGACTGTGTCCACTATTAAGGTGTATTATACCATACTACACACTCACACTTGCAAAATGTAGGTTTACTCACTGAGGTAAGGAACTTTATCTGTTTTGCTCACTGCCACATCTCTAGTACTTTATAGCCATTAAGTCGCACATTGTAGGCACTGAATTAAATTTGTAAGATGAATGTACTGCTATGTACCCCCTTCTGGCTTCTTAATAAACTCCCTAGTGTGATTATTCCAAACACTTTCTATTTTTTCCAAATCTCACATACATTTGCCTCCTTTACAAATGGCCAAACCTCCTACTGAGAAAACGAAGGTCTTTTAAAATGAGTTTAACTCAAGAGCCCTATATTTTTATTCTATTTTATCCATCTTCTCTAATGTGTTAAAAGGAAAATTATTTTACGACTGATATTATAACTGTTTTTATTTTACCAAATGCCTATTACACACTCCAGTGTTAAGAACTCTAATCCACAAACTCACATTTGACTTTTCCCGAGTTCCACTTTTCTTGTTTTATTGTTATACTCTTTCAATTAAAAGAAAAAAATACCAAGAATTATAATTAAGATATAAATCAATGACCAATCTATATTTTCTCATGATAGCCTATTTCATAAGGGAGCTGAAGATTTGTCTGCTTTCCTGGAAAGCAAGGATATAGTAAACATATTTTAAAAATGGTCTGCCTTAAAATTTTAACAATAGAATTAAATTTTCTGAGATTTTTTTTAAAAGACTAATTATTGCTGAAATGCTTCTAACAAAAATTTCTTCTAACCCTCATCCTTTGGTCATTTAATTTCTGAATGGTCCTTGGCAAACAATTACTTAACTTTCCCTCAATGAACTTACATTGACTTTTTTCTGCTGGTCAGAGAATATCTTTACATAACCAGCATTTGACAATGCACTGTGCATACAAACTAATGTTTAAAGTAATTTTAGACAGCTAAAAAAAAAAACAAAAAAAACACAACTTCAATCAATAGTATATATAATAAGCTCAAAAAGTAGAGGTTTGTGAATAAAAAATAAAAACAGCCAACTTATAGAAAAGTTGTACAAGATGACTTAAGAGTAAATGAATTCAGAAGAAGAGGCTATCCAAATAGTTGTTACAGGACACATTCAAACTGAAATGGACTGAAGAAGAAATTCTGCGAAGACAAAGACATTTAAAAAGGTATTGCATAAGCTATTCTAGTATTTAATAATTAGGAATGACATGACTCTTTTCAAACAAAAGTATGAAGGCAGACCAAAGTGGCATGCCAAAAGCACAGCAAACAGGGCAACAAACCTAGATCGTTTGTTTACTACACGCACTGGTATTTTATAACAGTCTGCATCATAAGGTCTTCTTCAACTATAATACAAAGGCCAATAACATACATAATGATGTCAAGTTACCTGTTTAGAAACTAGTTTTTGCAGCTCAGAAACGGCTCCTTTCCTGTTTCACACTTCAAAACTGTTGTCTGTTTATGATTTAAAAAAAAAAAATCACTTCAGTAAATTACACTATGAAGTACAGAATAACAAATACTGACTATATTTATAACCTGAAGTATGTTCAGGAAATCAACAGAAAAGGAAAAATCCAATTTATCACTATTTTAAAATCACCTTACTTTCATCTTTTAGGAAAACAATGTGGTACACAGGTTTAAACCCTCCAACCTTGTAAGATCCTACCAAACAACAGTGTGATACCTTAATACCTACTTTGGAATATAATGTAATCATCATGTAAAAAATCCATGCCCAAGTTTACTCTTCAGATTGATCAAGTCATTAACTTCCTGTCACTCAAAACTTCCAGAACTTTGCAGACCCGTTGATGAGGAAAATGTTTCTTTATTTAAAAGCTGGCTACTTCATTAAAAAATAACCCTGTAACTACATAAACACAAGGTTTACTTTCAGTCCAAAAACTCAGAATTATAATGGTTCCCAGTGGCTCTAACTGGGAAGGTGATAGGGAAAGAAAGGAGCAGGTGCACCGAAGCTTGACAACACCCACTCCAGTAACCAGAGAATACCAGAAGGCGGAGTCTGGAAAGCAGCGATGGGGCGGGGGTGAAAGGGGCGCCCAGAAAGCCCGCTTCTTCCAGCGCCAAGACACGATCCGTCACCCGTAGAGCAAACGACACAGATCTCCAATCGGTCAAAAAAACTTTTTTCTTTTTTCAGATAGGGCGAGCTCTTGAGGAGTGAGCCGCGGGATGAAAAGTTTGGGCGACCCGCCTCCCTAGCGGGGCCTACTACGTAACCCCCAAACCCCCGTTTCTGCAAAGCAAGCGATGTTCCCCGAATTCCATTTGGCATTTAGTTTATCCCCACCCTGGGCCCATCCAAACTGGACCAGCAGTAAGGGATGGCGAAGGGGCGCAACGGCAGAGGCGAGAGAAGAGCTCTGAAATGAACATTCCCCTCGCAAGTAGAAACCCCAAAGCCAGGAACGCCTCCCGCGGCCCTTCCGCTCTAAACACACCCGAGACAGCTTAAGTCCCGCTGCCCACAGCCCAACCCCGAAGTCGCGTCGCTCCTCACCGGCCCTTCTCCACCCCAAATTCTGGACCTCGAGAGCCCCACCAGAAGAGAATTTGGGGGGTAGGGTGAGAGAGGCGCAGTGACGAAGTCTACGGCCACTAAGGCCCCTTACTATGGAAAACTAGACCCCCTGCCCCTAGCAACCAAACCGTAACCCGCCCCCCCCCCCGCTTCCTCCACTAGCAAGGGACATTCCTGGAGCTCCAGAGTCGCAGGGCGGCCTCCTCCCCAGGGCCAAAAAGAGAGAGGGGCGGGGAGGCAAGAAGGAGGGTTCTGTGGTCGCCAAGATGCGTCCCTTGAGGCTCACCCCGATATCGCGTCGGTCGGTCCGGGGTAGGGGGCAGAATGCCTGGCCAGGGGACGGGAAGCAAGCAGCAAAAAAACCCCAGGAGCCCAGACAGAGGCGTGGGCCCGAGACCAGGCCCTACGGAGTCAAGTGTCCCAGGGCCGTTGCTCTCCCGCCCCTACGCCGCGCTGCCCTCGGTTGCCAAGGGCTGGGGACGCTCAGGCATTACCTGTAAACGAAGCAGCCGCTCCCGCCAAGGGCGGAGTAGCGGCCAGCCCCCACGAACCACCACCGGCGGCGGGCCTCCCTTAGAGACCACAGCAGGGAGAGTCCCCAAGTTTCCTGGCTGCTTAGGGCCCAATGGCCGCCTTTTCTACCTCAGCTACCCGGCTCCAACCGTCGCAGCCACCGCCATCTTAGGCTCTCATTGTGGTGGGAGAAGAGGGGCGGGGGGACTGCAGAGGGGGCAACGCGCCGGGAGACATGCGCCGTCTCCTCGGCAACGGCCGCGCGGGGGCGAAATTCGCCTGGGCGGGAGCCGCAGTGCGATCAGCGCTCTAGACTGGAGTCATGTGACCGGCGGGAGTCTGCGGTGTCACCTCTGGCTCCGGAGACGGCTGCCGATTACACAAACGAACCACCAGGAACTACATATCCCAGAATGCCAACTCGCTCTCGGGTTATACGCGCCCGCACGTTCGCCACGAGGGAAATGACTATAAATCCCAGCATGCTGGGCGCTTCCGGCTCTTCCGGCGAGGAGGTCGAGGCCTGTGCGGAAGCGGATGGAGCCCTCTTGGGCAGCTGGAAAAAGAGTGGAGGCGCGTTCTGGTTTTCTGTGGGTGGGCGCGTGGTGCCAGCTCCGGAGAGTGCCGGAAGGAGGAGAAAAGGCCGCGGACTGCGGTCGCCCACTACCCACATCCCGGTCACGAAGGGGTGGAAGCAAAAGGACCTTTACAATCTGGGCTTAATTTTACACCTGAGGAGATAAACCCACGCGAGTTAATTGGCCAAACGTCGTACAGCTGGTCAGTGGGAGAATCATCAGTGTTAGTAATTAACTCCACCTTGGATTAACGCCCTAGTTTCCTTAGAAGAACCAGATGATTTTAATCAAAATTTAATATCGAAAAATGTTCTCTAAAACTATAGTCTCTGAAGTCCCTTTTTATTTACTCTGTTTTCTCAGCAGCAGCCCTGTTAAGGTTAGTATATAAACAGGTTCTCTCTTAAAACAAACCCCCAGAACACGGTGACAATTAAGGTCTTCAGTGTGGCTACCTGAAAGTTTTAAACACGTGTTTGGTCAGTTTTTCTTTATTTTTCGACAGTTTGTAATTGTGGGATAACTGTTTTAAGCAAAATAAGGGTAGGAGGAATGAAGAATGGGTATCTAAGTTCCAACAGCAAATTGTTCTCAGTTACCAATGGAATTTGTTCACAAAACCAATTAATAGAACTGCATCTCAATAGATGATTCAGGTAAATCAAGCCCTTCGTGCTACTGTAATTTGCAACTGAATCCAGGTTCAGCTTCAGTGCAACGATCTTTGACCCTTTGTCCTGCATTTTTTAAGTACTTTTCTGTGCGTCTAACAGTGCTGATTACTTAGGTAACAAAAACATAGTCCCTGCCCATTAAGAGCTCATATTTTAATGAATGATGAAGAAATAGGGTGTGATGTAAATAAACTCTGTTTTATAAGAAAACAAAGTGCTGTGGGAACTCCCAGCACCGAGCAGCTAATGGATTAGGTGTTTACTGTAGTCCAGTGTGGCCTAGGCCTCATTGTAATTCCACCGCACACTAGCTCTAAGATCTTGGGCAAGTTACTTGACCTTTCTGAGCCTCAGTTGCCCCACCTATGAAATGAGGGGGAGGAGCTAATAATATTGCCTACCTTAGATCTTTTTTTTTAAAGTAGTGTTTATTCTGTACTAGGCACAGGATTAAGCATTTCATCTCTTGTGGTTTTCTGAATTCTCACAACTATCCTGAAGATACTGGTTCTACATCAGTTCCATTTTACTAATGAGAGGTTAAATAAATTGCCAAAGTTCTGACAGCTCCAAGTAGGAGAGCCCAGGTGTAAACTGAGGTCTACTGACTCCTCGAAGGAATTTTTTGATTAAGAAAATGCATGGGAGGGCTTCCCTGGTGGCACAGTGGTTGAGAGTCCGCCTGCCAATGCAGGGGACACGGGTTCGTGCCCTGGTCCGGGAGGATCCCACATGCAGCGGAGCGGCTGGGCCCGTGAGCCATGGTCGCTGAGCCTGCGTGTCCAGAGCAGTGAGAGGCCCGCGTACCAAAAAAAAAAAAAAAAAATGCATGGGAAAAAATACTGGCACATGGTAAGCCATAATCATCACCATCATCACCGTTTTGTTTTATACATATATATTATTATTTTTAAATATGTAGAAGCTATTGTCATTGAAACAATGCAGATGGATTCAAAAGCACTACTGAAATAATATGGTCATTATGTTCTTTTAATTTGTGAACCCTAAAAGATGCCAGTGCTATTATTGGTCTGTTAGGTGGTGGGAGAAGTCTGAGAAATTTTTACATTAAAATGGGGTCCTCAAACTAAATATGGGCATTATTGATCTTAGCAGGGGACAGAGGACCCCCCAAATGATGAAATTATCCTGGGTTTCTAAAAGCTTCACATCTAATTTAGAAAAACAAACTATGCAAATGAACCAGTTTAGCATCAGTAGTGTATGAATATGGCAAATAAACAATACAGTAAGTGCTTTAGGAATGCAGAGAAAGAGTACATTATATTAAGTATATTGTATTATATTGTCTCAAAGATGATGATAGCTCCAGGATTTCTATGTAGGATGAAATTAGGGGCAACAGTCTGGTGGAAATGTAAATGGGGAACATAAGTAGCCTTTAAGAGATATAGGTTGAAACTACATCTCAGTTTTCCACATTTAAGTAAAACTTAAACACATGTATTAAAGGTGGGTGAGGAGGCCGAAATGGAAGAATGATGTTCAAAGGAAAGGAGCACACCTGTAACACAGATAATACATCCAGAATAAGCAATGAATAATACAGAAAACAGACTGGGTCAAGTAGGGGATTCATGTGGAGATGGGGAAGCAGGAGAAGAAAGCGAGAGCCATGAACAGGTTGGGGCCAAACTGTAAAAAATCTTAAATGTTGATCTGAAATGTTTCGGCTTTGTTCAACAGATAATGTGAAACTAGTTGAGGGTTTGGAAGAGGCAATGATATAAGGAAGTAGTTGTTTTAAGACTTAATCTAGTGGCAATGTTTAGAACAGACTAGGGAGAGCAGAGGAGAAGGGAAAGACAAAGAACAGGTGGTAACTGGCATGAAGTAATTAAGGCCTGGCCTAAGGTGATAGCCGAATGAATCAAGTGGAGGAGTTGGAATCTGATGGTAAATTAAATAAGCTGTCATTGCTGTGTAAAATATTTGTTTCTGTTATTTGATATTTAGTATGACATTGACCAGAGGGCTCTTAAAATTTAACATTTTGTGATATATTATTTATCTCTTTAATGAGTTCTGTACATTATTTATCCACAGATAGATTTTAACCATGGCTAGAGCAGAAACCCTGCCTTTTATGCTTCTTTATATCCCAGATGCCTTGTAGAGTTCATTTATTTTGATGTTCATTAATTTGGTCTTTGAAGACGGTTTTCTGCAGTACCTAGTTTTAACCTGTAGGTGGCGAGAGAACTTAAAGGTAAAACCTTCAGTGACCACTATACTATTATAACTGAATTTAAGATTGTTCTTATTATGTGATTTTTGATACACTCAAGAAAATGTATGACATTTATGTAAATTATGAAGTACAATAAGAAAAGAAACACTCAAGAATCCACTTCCTAACCTAAAACATAGAAAATAATCAGTATATTTAAGGACCCCTCTGCTTTCCACCAAACTCATTCCCCTTCTTTGCAGTCATAAGTACTATCTTGAATGATATCAGTGTTATAATTCCTTCATTTTCCTTGTGTAACTATATGTATATATCCCTAAGTAGTATTTTTTTAGTCTTGCTTGTTTTCGTACTTCATATAAATGGTATCATACTGATTATATTCGTGCTTGATGTGCTTTTTGATTCCTCATTATGTTTCTGCAATTCATCCATGTTGATGGGTAGAAACACAGTCTGTTAAGAGCAGAATGTAAAATTAATTTTTGAATAATCCTACAACTGAATATAACTGATTTTATCTTTATGCTTTATCTTAGCTTGTGGGTAACTTGATGAACAAAGAGATTGATCATGTCACCCAGGGAACTAGTTAGAGACCTCTGGCCTAGTTCTTATACCTTTCGGTTAAATTTGAGCACTTCACTGCTCTGCCTTAATTTGGCCCAGAGTTTGTCAATCTTGACATGGTTGACCTGTAGGGCTGGATGATTCTTTGTGATGGGGGCTGTGCTGTGTGCTGCAGGAGCCCTGGCCTCTTGCAGCCTGTAGCCCGCTGCCTCCCTGGTGATGACAAGCAAAACTGTCCCTTGACATTGCCCAATAACCCCAGAGTCAGGGTACGGTGGGCCGTGTGGCTTAAGGGCAGAATCACTCCCAGTTGAGAAACACTGTCTAGTCTTTGCATTGAGAAAACCGTGTTAATTATGATTTCTCTTATGTACCTCTTTTGCTCAAAAACCTGAACATATAAATAATTAAATCAATTAATTACTAGGTAATTATATCAACTAGTTATATTAAATCCTCATGCATAAGTAATGTTTCAAGGCTCTTCTTACCTTCTTCCGTTTCCCCCATATCTAATTACTACGACAGCTCTCATTACTGCCTAGTTCAGACTCTTTATTACTAGATTCCAAAATACCTAATTGCTGCTCTCAGCATACAATATTAATGTTTACACCAGTCTGAACTGCTCTTTCCTTCATAACCAATTTATGGTCCTTTTCATTCAAAAATCACTCTTTCAATAAATGTAACCCTTGTGATTCTGACAATTCCATACATATTTGCAGGTCATCATTTATTTATTTTTTAATTTTATTTTATTTATTTTTTTATACAGCAGGTTCCTATTAGTTATCCATTTTATACATATTAGTGTGTACATGTCAATCCCAGTTCATCCCAGCACCACCCCTCCACCGCCACCACTTTCCCCCCTTGGTGTCCATAGGTTTGTTCTCTATATCTGTGTCTCTATTTCTGTCTGCAGGTCATCAGTCTTTACATGGCTTTCCAACTCTAGAGTTGTAATTACTATACACTTCTTCCTATATTTTCCTTGTCTATATTCTTGGGGGTCTGTGTGTTTTTACCCCACCTTCTCTATTCATTGTAAACCTGATCAGAGCTGCAGTAGTGCAGTCCTATGTGCAATGCTTGCTTCCCAGGAAAAAATCAAGTTGAAGGGTTTTTAAAAAGGTGTCCTGAGTAACAATAAAAAACTGGAAAGAAAATAATCTATATCTTTTCTCCTAGCTTCCCACCACCCCTACAATAGAAAGTCTTAAATATAACTAGATGTAGGTTGTTAATAATTAGAGAAATCAGGTAATTGGGTGGGAAGGTTCCAAAATTACAGAAATATAGACTGATAGGAATTTTGTTCTATAATTCATATGAAAAATATTAAAAAGGTATCAAAAGTAATTTTCAGCTTTTACTTTCAAAACCCTGTTATTGAAACTAAAATTATATGAAATAAGAACAATTGCCATGGTTCTAAAGGAGTAATCTGGAGTAACTACAAAAGATGAACTCTGGGTCAGAAAAGGGTCTTTTCTCACATAAATAAGGAGATCTGCAGGTCTAGATTTGGTATATGCATGAAAATAAGGGTGGGCTAATGAAGGAATATCCAACATGATTGGCGTTACATTGAGCCATATTAAATTCACTGCATTATATAGTGAGGTACAGCTGTATATGCTATGATTTTTGCCCTTTTACCATAAAAAGGCTTCCCACACTGCATTTCTCCTTCCATAAGAAAGATTCTAAGGTCAGGGAGAACTGGCAAAACATGTGTGAACTCAAATTAACCAGGTAAAAGAGGTTAGAATGTTCTTTCTTTACCAAAAGAGGACTAAATGTCCAGAGTTAAAAACTGGGAGATATTGAATGGACAGACAATCTAATCTAGAGAAGGAAAAAAATAAAACCCTGACAATAGGTGCAGCAGAATGGTGTAGAGCAGGGGTTGATAAACTTTTCCTGTAAAAGGCCAGATATTAAATATTTTAGGTACTGTAGGCCATATGGTCCCACTACTCAATGATTGTAGAGTGCAAGCAGCCAGGTAATGAATGAGCATGGCTGTGTTCCAATATAACATTGTTTTTGGACGCTGAAATTTAGATTTTATATAATTTTCACGTCACAAAATATTAATCCGCTTCTAATTTTTTTCAACCATTTAAAAATATTAAAATAGACAGTGGGCCCAGTTTAACCCAGGGGCCATAGTGTGCTGACCCCTAAGAGAGCACTGAACATTTAAAGTTTTTAGATAATTAATGATAGATCAAGGGAGAAATTAACAATGAAAAAAATGCAGTTTTACTACTTTGCGGGATGGTCATTATACAAGGAATCTTTTGAACTAATTAAGAGAGGGAGAATATCAAGCAAATGCAACTGAACAATATTTGTAGGTATTAGCTTGTTCCATTTTCTGATATATTTTCTTTTCCCCTATTCAGACTAGTTATAGGCATGCATTGCCTCCATGAAGGATGATCCCAGGCAGTCACACCAGCAACAAAAGATAAAAATTTCAGACATGAGAAAAAAAGATTAAAATCAGAGCAGTTTCCACGCCTTACAATTTGTGAAAAGAGGAAGACTTGATGGGAAATCAAAAGAATTTGATGCTTTCCCTTGCATCTCTGAAAAGGAAGAGGAGGAAGGTTTAGCAGCAGCCTGTGTGGACTGCTGACTGAGGAGAACTAAGAGGGGCCAGTATCTGTGGCAGGAATAGAGGGTTCTCGTGGCACAGCGCAGACCTCACCTACCACAAGCCCCGAAGTCAGTGCAAGAGAGATTAGGTTTCTTCAAGCCCAGAGAATATAGTCTTGAAATCCAATTAGGAAAACAAGAGTCACATTTATCTTTCACGTGTAAGTTTGTGGCATAAGAAATATACCCACTTTACTTACATAGTTCAAATGTCAGCTACCTGAATATTCCCAAGCCCCCGAAGTTGTTGGGATAATCACATCTCCGTCGCGAGGACAGCAGGAAATCTGATCTCATTTGCCGACATCTTCTAGGATCCTTGGAGCTAATGTTTTTCTGTTATTTTTTGCTTTTGCTGATTTCTTGATTTCTCTCAAGTCTAGCCTCTTTGGGCTGTTCTTTTTCTTCATCCCACATCATTCCCAAGGCAGAACATGGACTCTTACCCTTTATTTTCTCAAAATACCATGGACACAAGGCACCTCTCTGTGGTAGCTTTTCACTGAGGATTTGGTGTTAACAGTGCAAGGGGGTGAGGAGAAAGAGGACTTCGTGCTGCAGCAAACATCTTAAAAGTGAATATTCGACACCCCTGTTGTTTAAAGATCTTTGGCCATAGCCTGGAATTTCTCACTGGCTGCCTCCTGCCAACTTTCTGTCGTCTTGATGGATTCTTCACATTCTGCTGCCCATTCCTATCTCACTCACTCCTGCCTTTTCACCTTCTTCCTCTTGGGTTATCCATGGAAACTCCAAATTCCTCATTAATTATTTGTTATCAGAACAGTGTTTTTCCCTTGGTCTTGCTTCTAGCCTGTCCCAGCTAGACCTACTATTAAGATAAACAATGTTCTTCCTCTGCTACATGAGTTAGTGTGACCCATTTCCTCAGCATGAAGTTCTAAGAAAGTTATGTCTTCTCTGAATGCTAAAATTAATTGCATATGACTCTTAACTATCCTGATTAGCAGATATTGTAACAAGAAACATTTCCCTCCATTTCCCTGACATCCCCTCCCGTAATATTCAAGAATGGAATGGGGGATGCTTAACTCAGTTCTTAGGAGCCAGTCTTTTTTTTTTTTTTTTTTTTTTCCCGGTACGCGAGCCTCTCACTGTTGTGGCCTCTCCCGTTGCAGAGCACAGACTCCGGACACGCAGGCTCAGCGGCCATGGCTCACGGGCCCAGCCGCTCCGCGGCATGTGGGATCTTCCCGGACCGGGGCATGAATTCACGTCCCCTGCATCGGCAGGCGGACTTCCAACCACTGCACCACCAGGGAAGCCCAGGAGCCAGTCTTTAGTCCAAACACATAGTGGAGAGAGAAGGGTAGACTGCCTAATTTTCAAGATGGGTCCCACTTTTTGTCCTTTGTCCCACTGCCCTCATCTTATCACTTTTGAAAACATTCCCGTATGATCTGAGGCCATCATTATCCTCTGCAGCAGTGATTCCACTTCTGGTCTCTTAGAAGCTTTTCATGGAGTGTGGGGCATTGGGAAGATGTGGAAACAAGGATTCTCCTTATAATGTTTTGCTCCAGATTTAGGTTGCCCTGAGCTGTCACTGACTCAGGCTTTTTGCCTCTGATTCGCACAGATGCCCGCACAGGCTGTAATGATGTTCTAAGGCTGGGCGACCCCACTACCTTCGTGTAAAGCTAGTAAAGCACTACAGCAAGTGGATGAGAACATGCTTCTGAGACCAGACTATTTCAAGTCAAACCCTGGCATATGTGACCTTCAGTAAGTTACTTGCTCTTTTTATGTCTCTCTTGTCTCACTGACAAAATGGGAGTAAAAATAAGAATGCATATCTCAAAGGGCTGTTATGAGGATTAAATGAATTAATACACAGAAAATGTTCAGAGAGTACTGGCTCACAGTAAGTGATATATAAATGTTTACATTTATTATACTTACAAAGGAGGCTCTGTGCTGATGCTGACTTAGGCCTCCAAGTTTTCAGGATCCATTCCTGCATCACATTTTAGCAGAGGTTTCAAAGCACTCACAGTACACCACTTTGGCTGAGTCACAGTGGCTTTAACCTTGGGGACTACTTGACTACCAGTGGATACTGACACCAAGGTTAGATCACCACAGGAAAGAAATTGGATTTTATCTTGTTGATTATGGAGGGCCACTTGAGCCTTATTAAACAGAGGAGTGATGTGATCACATTTGTTTTTATACAGATAACTTTTTTTTTAACTGTGTAGGAGATGGTCACCATGGGAAGGAAACTGGAAGTAGATTGATCAAAGAGGAGGTACCAATAGATTATGCTAAGCTGTTGAGGACACAAATTAAGATTGCAGTGGCAATGAGGTTGTGACAATGGGGCTGATGAAGAAAGTTTGGTATTTAGGAAGTAGATTCAATAGGACTTATTGACTAATGAAATGAAGGATGAGGGAGAGGAATGATGTCTGATAATGCCAGGATTTTGAACTGAATGAGTGAATAAATAGGGGTTTTTCCAACTCATTGTGTTCTCCCAAAGGCAAGCCTTTTCCTCCAGGGAAAAGGAAGAGGAAGAGACTGTAATGAGTTGACTGTTGGCCAAACACAGAGTTACAGAGAGAAGTGAAAGCTGGCATTAGATATTTGGGAGTTGGTACACACTAACATTCAGTGGACTAGAGAGGAAGAATACTCTATTAAGAAAAGATGAAACACTTGGAGGACACCCAGAGAACTAAGAGGGAGGTGTTTTAGGAAAGCCCACTGAAGAATAAGTTTTGAAGAAGAAGGAGCATTCTGAGAAATCAGTAAGAAACTGCTCTGAGGAGACTTGTGACCTAATTGTGAGCAGCTGCAGCGAAGTGAACGGATCAGAAGTCACTGGCTCTGGTTGAGGGGTTAATAGGAAGGGAGACCATGGAGTCAGTGAGTGTAGATCGCCCTTTTTACAAAGCATGGCTGGAAGGGAGAGAGAACAATGAGAGGGTAGCCAGAGGCAGGAACAAGGGAGATTTTAATTTTCTAGAGTTTAAAAGAATTGAGCTTGTCTCTAGGATGAAAGGGGGACAAGACTATGGGTAGAGCGGGTGATGTTAAAAGTAAGAAGGGGAAAGATAATTAAAAGAGTACAGTTCTAGACAAGAAAGAAGAGGCTGGGATTCAGAGCATAGGTAGAAGGAATAGACTAAAACAAGAGGAGCCAGTACCTACAGAGGCAACCCTCAAGCAATGAGGGGCTGGAGTTACTAGATATATACCCCAGGTTTCTTGCCACATGAAGGGAAATTCTGATGTGGGTCTCTCCGAGGGTCCATCAGGTTTGTGTGTTTTTTTAATAAATGTATTTATTTTACTTATCTGTTTTTGGCTGCATTGGTTCTTTGTTGCTGTGCGCAGGCTTTCTCTAGTTGCGGTGAGCGGAGGCTATTCTTCGTTGTGGTGCGCAGGCTTCTCATTGTGGTGGCTTCTCTTGTTGCGGAGCACGGGCTCTAGGCGCGTGGGCTTCATTAGTTGTGGCACGTGGGCTCAGTAATTGTGGCTCGTGGGCTCTGGGGCGCAGGCTCAGTAGTTGTGCAGGGCTTAGTTGCTCTGTGGCACGTGGGATCTTCCCAGACCAGGGCTCGAACCCGTGTCCCTGCATTGGCAGGTGGATTCTTAACTACTGCACCACCAGGGAAGCCCTGGTCCAGCATGTTTGTGCCCCATTTGCCTAGGGCTGTAACCCACTCACTAGGCACCCTTTATTGGCTTTCCTCCCTGATCCATCTCACTACTCCCTCACTTATGATTCCTGGAATCACCCCCCAAGTAAACTACTTGCATCCAAATCTTTGTCTCAGGCTTTGCTTTGGGGGACCCCAATTTAAATAGATTTTGAGTTAGAACATTATCCCAGGCTTTCTAATTCCAAGTCTTGGGTTTTTCCAGCCAAATCATACTTTGTCACTTTTATTAACCTTTTTGCAAACTGGGTACATGGCATTGCCCAAATACAAGTTGTGCTTTTTGCTTCTTTTTCTTTGTCCATGCCGGTAGTACTGTATCTTCCGATGAGTAGCCTAGGATAAGGATCTTCTAAAGAAAGATGTGTAAAAGCAGTAAAAGCTAACTGCCAACTTGTGTTATTATCCTTCACTTCCATTGTTTCTGAATCCGATCCTTCATTTTCTTGAGATGATAGGTAGATAGATAGATAGGTACTGTTCATCTGTGTCTAAAGTTACATCTACATTTTCATCTACAAAGTCATCATATATATGTATTATTTATATATATATGCATTTAAAAAATAGATACAGGCCAGATCAGGACAGGAATTTGAGAGATGAGTAGGGGCAAGAGGATAGTAATGTATCAGAGTTCCTGGTTGGTTTCTGACACTAATTTGGGCAGAAGTGAATTTATTGAAATTTACTGGAGAATGCGGGATTCACAGAATCAGAAGTCGTCTGGGACCATCAGGCTTCAGGATGAACAAGCATTAAGAGAGCTCTGGAAAGCCAAGAAACAGAAAGCAAGGGGCAGAGCACCTGTGTCATAGCCTGTGCCATCTGGCCAGCGTGCTGCTGCCTCTGCTCTTCTAGGTTGCGTGACCTCCTTGTGTCTCTCCTTAAATGTGCAGATGCTGGAGAAATTGTCTAATTCCTGCAGCCCACTGTCCTTTGGCTCCTGCGGTGGAAGTGCAGAATTATTTTCCCCAAAAGTTACGGAGAAGCCCCAGACAGAAATAGAGATGCTGTTAGGAGGAATAGAAGCTGGGAGGCAAAAGAATAACACGTCAACTGCAAATCTCATCAGTTAACCAGACAGGGCTGTTGTCTAGGGCTGCCTGTTGACTATGGATGACACAGACCTGGTCATTGATAAATGAATAACCATAAAGATCTTATGATCTAGGATGCATAATGTTCTTTGGCTATAATATGTATAATGTAATGTTTAAAGGACAAACTGAAAAAAATGGGAATAAATCTAAATAGGTGTTAGCAGTGGAATGAAAACATGCTAAATGAAATTGCCTCAGAATAGGAAAATAATTATTGGCATTTTCTCTGTTCTGAACTACAGGTCAGAGTTGGCTATCACAGATCCTCTGAGAAAGATTTCTACAGATTTAATGAACAGCATGGGCAAAGGCACAGAAACAGAAAGTACAACTTGTATTTGGGAAATGGCATATATCCAATTTGGCTGGGGTGGAGAGAACATGAGATTGTTCAGATTTTGTGTGTGTGTGTGTGTGGCCTTTTATACTGTTGAAAGCTGAACAATCCTTTTAAAGACACTTACCTGTTTTGCAAACCTGCTTTTAATCCTCATGTAGTTTGCATGATCAAACACTCAAAATCTGACTCTGAATCTCACCAATTGAAATTCATAGCTCATATTTTGGCCTCTTGTTTTCTTTTATCCTTTAGTAGTCATGGAGAGCGATTAAAAGGAATGTGACATATTGTATACCAGTGTTCATAATAGCATTATTCACAATAGCCAAGAGGTGGAAACAAGCCAAATATCCATCAACAGATGAATAAACAAAATGCATTATATACATACAATGCAATATTATTCATTCTTAAAAAGGAAGGAAATTCTGACACATGCTACAGCACGGATGAATCTTGAAGACATTGTGCTAAGTAAAATAAGCCAGACACAAAAGGACATATAGTGAATGATTCTTTTTATTTGAGATACCTAGTGTAGTCAAATTCATAGAGACAGAGATTAGAGTGTGGTTGCCATTGTTTGGGGGAAGAAAATAACAGGAGTGATTGTTTAACGTGTGTAGCATTTCAGTTTGGGAAGATGAAAAATTCTGGAGATGGTTGGTGGTGATGGTTGCACCACAATGTGAATGTACTTAATGCCACTGAATTATACACTTAAAACGGTTAATATTATGCTATGTGTATTTTATCACAATTTTTTTTAAAGGCATCTAACAGTCTTTCTGTGTCACAAAAAAGACACAACAATAGACACTGTCTTGGGTATCTAGACTCTGCTCTCCTCCACCAAGTGAATGAATAATGCCTGTGATTGTATCCACAGATGTAAGGAAATGGTGACACACCACCTCCAGATCAGCCCTTCAAGGGAGAATTTGTTGCCCTGTTGCCATCAGGGCAACAGGTGTGCCATCAGCCCCTTTAGGAGCTCCCTCAGTTATAGAGAGCCACCTCTGGCCAAGGTCTCTCCCCTCCCTGGGCAGCCCACGTGTAACGTCCCATCAAGCTGGGAGTAAGGTCCAGCCATTTTGGCCAAAGCAGGATACCTCTGATGGGCTATATTAGCTCAAAACTCTGCATAGGTTCTCCCTTTGCCCAAACCTGCTCCCTTCCACGGGGTGGATCACAGGCCACTCCCTCATAAACATCCCGAGAACAAAACTTTTTAGCTTCCTGGAGAATATAATCTGAATGGACAGACTTAGTTCCTTTAAAATCAGCAAGAGGAAAAAAGTATTACCTACAGAGGAACAAGGATGCTAGCAGATTTCTTGCTGGAAATGATGCACGTGAGAAAACAGTGGAGTAACCAGAATGCTATATGCAGAAACTAAGGCAAAAATACCTTCAGGTATACAAAAACAGAAAAAAATCAATCACCAGAATGTCCACACTACAGAAAAAGTAGTTTGAGAAAATTTATTGAACTATATGCTAATGATTTGTGTATTTTTCCTGTGTGTACCTGTGTGTATTTTTTGCTTTGATCAATAGTTTATGCTTTAAAAAAAAAAGAAGCAAGAATAGTTTACATTTATCATATTATGACTGTGGGCAGCTTTCTTCTCTACAATCTGGCCCCTCCAGTCCTGGCTGCCTTAGTAACTCCCTGATGCTTTCATACAAGTCGTCTTTTTCATTTTGCCTAACTTTTCAAGTTTTTCTTGGTAGCAATTTTGTTCTGCTACAAGCACTTACATTATTAAAGCAGAAGTTTCTGTTACTTTTCTTTATTGCAATGTAAAATTCTCATTCTGCTACAAGAGTGAGTGAGTTTGGCAATGTTAGAAAATGATTTTAGGAGCAAGGTATTGTCTCCAGATTCACCTCTTCCCCATCTCACAAATAATTCTAGATTATTAAAAATCACTTTTTTCCTTTCCTAAATTAGCAATGTATATGAAACCATTAATTATTTGTGTGTGTATTATTGCTGCCTCACTCTCTATAGATCAAACTCAACAGTCCTAATCTTGTTTCAAGACAATAGGAAACTAGAATTTATTGCATGACTTCTGTGTATTAGGCCTGATAGTAAGTAATACTTCATGTAAGATGCCAACTTGATGTAAGTTACCAAGTTTGAATCTTTTATTATATGCTATCACAGATAAGGAATTTTATTGTTCCATGAACAATAAATATTTTTGAGCCTCTATTGTATGGTACGTATATGCTAGGTGCTATGGATATAGAAGCAAGAAAAGAGTCCCTGATCTCTGTTTAATGACGAGAGAAACTCCAGTACACAATATAGTGATGTGTGATATAAGAGAGTAAACACATAGGAAAACATCTAGCCTAGGTGGATGGGCTTAGGGGAAGGGCAAGTGGCCAGGGAAGGCCTATTTCATTCATAGAGGGTACAGAGGGATTATTGGAATATTGGAATAGACAAATAAAGGAAAAGAGGACTGGAATACACACACACACACATACATATGTATACATATGTATACACACACATATATCAACCATGTATATATATGTATATATATATATATATATATATATATATATATATATGGCAGCAATAACAAAAGAGCACATGTAATGTGGTTGAATCATTGGTGAAAATAGTCGTCACAGGAGATGAGGTATTAGGCTTGCCAGGCATCTTTATTGAACCAGAAGATATTCTAGTAAACTGGATGGATCCCCCTTTCTTCATTCTTTAAGTTTCCTGATTGGCTAATAGGAAAATGGTACATACTGGGAGCCTTCTTTATTTACAGAAGTTCCCCAAGTAGTCATGTTTGGTAAGAATCTCTACCCCTGAATCTATCATCTGTGGGCAAGAGAGCAGGCATATAGCCCCGATGTGTGGGTGCTGTATGTCTAGGTGTACGCTGATATATAAGTGACTAGGCTAATTGGATTCTCTCTCCCGGGGCTGTGGAATTTGTATGGAAAGACACAGGGGCTAAACTTCCACTGAAATTAAATCATTTTAAGGGTGCACACTACAGAACAGATCCAAGAACTCTTGCTGAGCATTTTGGGGCAGTGCATGTTCTGTCTTCCTCAGCTTTTTTGTGGCAGTCTGTTATTGATTCTGTTACTTACCTTAGTATCCCTGTAATAAATTCATTTGTTTATTTTATTTATTTATTTTTGCTCAAGATGACTGGATAAATTTATTTCTTTAGCTTATAAGCAAAAACAAAAAGTGGATTACTCTGAGATTAGGCTTTAATATTTCATAATCTCTGATTGCTAGAGGTAGGGACAAAAAGTCTAAAAGTTCTAGAATTTTCCCTCAATATTTCTAAGGAGGAAACGGGAAAACACTTCAATCTTAGAGAATCACTTTGGTGTGTATTCTTGGTCATGCACATGTATGGACATCTATTCTTTGTTTTCGAGGTAATCCTAGTTATTGGTAAAGTCATCCACATGCAAATGTAAAATTTTTAAATGTAAATTTTAGAAGTTTAATATGCCAGCTTCTGGTCTCAAATGCACATGCAGAAAAATAAATTCATTGTAATGAAACTTATGCAGGCTAACCAAACAATGAATCAGAATGTGAGTGTAATTGTGCACAAGAAAACTTTTTTTTCTCAGCATTATGTAGTTATTTTGAAGCGAAAGTAAGAAACTATATCTCAAAATTTCCTGGGGGTCCAGTGGTTAGGACTTGCTTCGACTGCCAGTGGCACGGGTTCGATCCCTGGTCCAGGAAATAAGGTCTCGCAAGCTGTGCGGCCAAAAAAATTAAATGAACTGTCTTAGAGCATTATATTTAGGATGTCTTATTTTTTTCTAAGAAATAAAAAATATTAAAAGCTGAATGAAAAATAAGGACAAATTTTATTTTTTAAATTTTATTTATTGATTGATTGATTTTTGGCTGCATTGGGTCTTTGTTGCTGTGTGCAGGCTTTCTCTAGTTGCAGCCAGCCGGGGCTACACTTCGTTGTGGTGCGTGGGCTTCTTATTGCTGTGGCTTCTCTGTTGCAGAGCATGGGCTCTAAGTGCGTGGGCTTCAGTAGTTGCAGCACGTGGGCTCAGTAGTTGTGGCTCGCGGGCTCTAGAACGCAGGCTCGGTAGTTGTGGCACAGGGGTTAGTTGCTCCGCGGCATGTGGGATTTTCCCGGACCAGGGATCGAACCCGTGTCCCCTGCATCGGCAGGCGGACTCTCAACCACTGCGCCACCAGGGAAGCCCCCAAGGACAAATTTTAAATTCAAATGTACAAATACACTTCTGTCAATAACATGTTTTTAAATTTTCTGCTAGTGTCCAGAAATTTTGTCAGGATAGCTAACAACTCTGGGAATTCTACTTTTAGTTGTGGTCATAAAAGTATGAATCATCGTGTGTTTTCCAATTAGTTGGATGATGTTTTAAGAGGAGATAATATTTTAAGAATCTAAAAACTGGAGGAAAAAAGCTCACGTAGAAACAGGATTTAGGTACCTGAATGAAAAAGATGTATAGCAAATTTATCAAAGAAAGCAGAGAAGTCATACTGGGGAGTAGAGAGAAAGCAGACGCTTGTGTTACCGCCCATCTTCCTTGGGTCTAAAGGCATATTTTAAAATGTGGTTTTACTTAACATGAGCTCTTGTTTTCTTTTTTCTCCACATATTTTTACACGATATAACTGAATTTCTTCTTCATGTATTTAGTGTAAAAAAATCTGTTTTCTATTAGAATTTAACATTTATTTGGTTGCAATTGTTTTTTTTTAATGATGTGATCTTATGGGGAGATTCTTCTTTAATAAGAAAGATGTTATTCTTCAGAAGCATAAAATATATGCAATTCTGAAGTCCTTGCATACACATCGAAAGAAAAACAAACATTCCTTGCCCAGAGCTCTTTTTATTCTTTACAGGGAAAATATATTGAATAAGAAAACATCTTTTGCACTTTGCCCTGTTAGGCAACTAATTCAGAGTTGGTTAGATACCAGAGGGAAAAAATTTCAGATAAGCAAGAAACCTCTGAAAAGAAGAGTACTAAATAAGCATTTCATTTTATCTTAACTGGTAAGCAGGGGAGGATACAGGTTTTGTGAGACCTGAAGCTATACATTTTGGGCGATCTGTCCAATGTCTATTAAGATTACTTTTTACGTGCTTTATGTAGCCGGCCAAGAGGGCCAGTGAGTCCTCCAGGAAACAACAGTGCATTTGAAAAATTCCTTCTCTGGCATTCGGTTTTCCTGTTTGGGATCCTGTATATAACAGAGTTCAATCAGAGAAGCAGAGCCTCTAGGATATATAAGGAATGACCTTAGGCTATTGTGTGTCTCTCAAAGGCCCTTTTCTTAAGATAAGATGCCGGAGGAGTTCGAAGGATGGAGGGTAGGTGAGTGAAAAGGGTAGATGGCTGTAAGTAAGGGAAGCAGGAGCTGGAGCCCATGAGGACGGACTGCAAGCTCTGTCAGTTCTTGTTGCCTCTGACCTGGCTGTTGTGGCTTTCCTGTAGAAGCTGAAGCCATTGTCATGTGCTGAAGGAAGATCCAGGGGAGGCGGGGCAGCTGCAGGCCTGGCAGAGATCTTATGCCAGGGAGATGAGCCAACAGATAGGCAACAGCATGTGAGAGCTAAAAAGCCTGCCGCTTCATTTCTGCCCTCCAAATCGCCCACAAGAATCCCAACTCTGGCAAGGGAAAGGGCTTTCCGGGAAATGAACCCTTTTTCTTGGTTCCTTTTCCTTGTCTTCTGATGTATCGATCTTCATTCGCCCTTATTTTTCTAGATCGTATTGTCAGACTCTTTCTCAGAAAGGCTATGTTAAGGTAGTTTTTTGTTTGCTGTTTTCGTTTTTGTTTTTTTAGTTCTTGCACGTCTGAAATGGCTTTATTCACACTTCACACTTGATTGCTAGCTTGGCAGTGTAGAGTCCTGATTTGGAAAATATAAATTCCCTCAGAACTTTTAAGGCATTCTTTCTGTGGAGAAGCATGATGCCATTCTGAGTCTCAGTACTTTTTATGTGATTTCACTTCTGAAAGCTTTGTGCAGCTTTTCACTAACACTGCTATTCAAAATTTTATCATGATTTGCCCAAGGGGTGGGTGTTTTTTGTCTTGTTTTTAAAGGTCATTGTGCTGGACACTAAATAAACTCAACTTCAACTCTTTCAGTTCTGGGAATTATTTTTCTATTGTTTCTTTGTTAATTCACTCTCCATTTTGTTCTATCTCCTCTTTGAAAGTTCTGTTAGGTACATGCTTGACTTCCTAAAATTATACCTCTAATTTTCTTATCTTTTCTCTCCTATTTTATTCTACTTTCTGGGAGGTTTCCTTGAATATATATTCTAATCCACTCAGTGAAGTTTGTTTAATTTTGACGATTTCATTTAATTTCTTTGAGCTTTTTGTGTTAATTGTTCCTTTTTAAATAAAAATAACAGCATTCCATTATTGTTTCTTACTTTTCTGATAATACTAAATATAGTTTGGAAGTTTTCTTCTGCAGACATCTCCCATCTTAAAAAATAAAACAAAACCTTTTCTTTACTTCCCATTATAGCAGTTGCACTTCTTTTTAGCTATGTCCAATTTATCCCCTCCCATTCTCTCTTAAACTCACTCTGACCAGGCTTTCACTCCACCATTCCACTGAAACTGACCTTGTCACAGTCTCCAAGGACCTTCATGTTTCTTCATCCAAGGATCAGTTCTCAGTCCTCCTGTTACTTTATCTGCTAGACACATGAATGACTCCCTTTTCCTTGAAGCATCTTCTCACCTGGTTCCTAGGATGTCGCTCATTCCTGGTTTTCCTCCTACCCCACTGACAACTCCTTTCTACTATTCTTGCTCTTTGTGCCTCATCTCCCCAGCTTCTTAACATTGGTTTACCCCAGGGCTCGGTATTTTTACCTCTTCCCTTCTGAATCTGTACTACATCCTTGCTGTCCTCATTCTTATAACTTTAAATACCATTCTTTATGGTACTGACTTTAAAATATATATTTTCCCCTAACTGTAGACTCTGTAATCCAACTGCCTTCTTCACATTTTCCTTGCATGTTTAACAGTCATCTCAAACTTACCGTTTCCAAAATAGAGTTCTTCATCTCTCCTCCTTGCTCCAAATTGTTATTCTTTCATTCTTCCCCACCTCAGCTTATTGACATGTCCATCTTTCAGGTTGCTAAGACCAAAAACCTTGAAGTCATCTTTGACTTCTTTTTTTCTCTCACAACTCGCATTCAATCTGTCAGGAAATCATTCTTCTACTTTGAAATTATATCCATTCCTCTTCACCTCCACTATTAGCATCCTGTTCTGACCTGCCATCATTTCTTGCCTGGAGTATTCCTCTAGTCTCTTACCGGTCTCTCTACCTCCACTCTTGTGCCCCCCAATGTAGGTCACATTGTATTATTTCTTGGTTCAAAAATACCTCAGGGGCTTGCCCATCACTCAGAGTAAAAGTCCCATTCCTTTCAACAGACTAGTAGTCTGTCTGTAATCTGATCTCTGTTATCTCTCTGAACACATCGACTGCTTGCTTCCTAGCTATTCCTCAGACATTCAGATACACTTCAGCCTCATAGCCTTTGCACTAGCTAGTCTCTCTGCCTGGACTTCTTCCTTCCTCCCTCTGTCCCCAGATATCCCCATGATTTACTTTCTTCTCTCCTTCAAGTCTTTGCTCAAATGTCGTCTCAATAAAGCCTTCCCTGGCCCAGTCTATCTAAATTTGCCTCTCTTTCCCCCACCCACTCACTAAGCCTCTCCACTGACTTATTTTTCTTCACAGTATATGGCAGACATCACTTTCTAACAAATCTATTTATTTATTTCATTTAATGTTTACTTCCACCTTTCTGCTAGAATGTAAGCTCTATGAGGGCAGAGACTTTTGTTTGTTTTGTTCATTACAGTTTCCCCAGCATCTAGAACACTGCCTGGCCCCCAGTATTCTGTATTCCCTGGGTTCCATTTTTATTTTTTTCTCCCCTTGTTTTTATCTCTGTTTTTCATACTGGAGACATTCTTCAAATGTCTGGTGACCCTTGGTTATCTCTATGTGAGGCACCGACAAAGCTAACAGAAAGCTAGCTTAATGTTCATGGGTAGAGTTTGTGGACTGGTGAGATTCAATATATGGTTAGGTGGTGAACTGGCATATCTGTGGAGGTTGCATTATATTTTAGTATCCTTAATTTTTTTTCCTGTGGGGCCCTTCCATTTCTCCCGAGAAGAACCCTGTCTCCTGCTAGGAAATACAAACCTGCCTGACAGCAATCTTGTTTGAAAGAGGTGCCTGGTTGTACTTTTTCTATACATGCTTTATTTTAACTTCTCTGTTTGTGGCTCCTACCTTTCAACATTCCTGCTATCCTCAAATGAAAATAAGGTCCAGATCAAATTCTTTTAGGAATAAAAAATGGGCAAGTGGTAGGTAGTATATGAATAAAGAGGGTAGGAGTTACATGGGCTGGGGAGGAGGCTATAGGGTCCAGCTACACTTTTTATATTATTTTACCAATCCCCTTATTTTCAGCCTTGACAGTCACTCTTGAATTTTGTGGTTCCTCTAAAATCTCTTCCAATAAGTTGTTGTAATCTCTTATCTCTTCACATATCATTCCTGTTTGCTTTGACATTGTAGGTTTATGCCTTTCTATTTCTTTGCTGTCATCTTAAAGGGATTTGAGGAGGAAGCACATTTTTAAATGTGTGGTCAATCCACCATATTTAACAAAAAGATTTTGGTGACAATTTTTTTGTTTAGCTAGGAGCAGGGCCATTATTTATCTTTGGAGAAAACTTTTCTTTTTCTTGGTGGGTGATACTTTAATGCGCTTTTATTATGCAAAATATAGCACAGATTATATTCTGAAATGGAAACTTTATGGGAAAAAAGCAAAATTTTTCTGCATAATCTATAAATTGTATCTTAATTGTTGGTATAGAATCAGTAGTGGTTAGTACTTTATTGGCTGGGAATGTAGAAATTTTTTCCCTTCTTATAAAGCAAGAGAGGAATTAAGGGTAGGATATGACCAAGGACATTCTCTACATGGAGGATTATGTAATTCCTTCAACATGTCAATAGTTTGGGTCCATTGATAAGGGGAGGGATGGCCCATGGGGCACCTCTATGGAGAAGAGAATACTCATAGCTAAAATTCCTGTTTACATTTTCCTTCTCTGCATTGTAATTTCTTTCTATTATCCCCAAAGTTTCAGAAGCTTTGCAAACTTCACAGCTTATCAAATGCTTTTGTTGGGGTTTCAGGGAAGGGGCTTGTGTCCAAGTCTAGATTAGGTTAGGGAAGGAGAAAGTGGCCTTTTCCTACAACCACCACTTACATTTTGAAATCTGCCTGGTAGTAACAGCAGCGTTTCAAGACCACCATGGTCCCAGAACTCTAGGAGTTGGCCAGGAACAGAGCAAAGCAACTAGATTTTTTAGGTAATAATATAGATTTTCCAACTGGATAATTACAGCAGCTTTGTGATTATCTGTTTTGAGCCCCAGAGGAACTATGAAAGGGATCCCTAATTCCACAGGACTCTTTACCGAAGTCTCAGTTCCAACCTAGTTTACTCATCCGTTACACATACTCACCAGCGTTGCCTAGTTATCCATGAACTTTCCTAACTTTGATATAAAATTTTAATCCTCTTTCATAATATGTTCTAGGAAGGTTTCTCATAGATAATAATAAATAATCAAAAAAGAAGAATTTAAAAGTGGGAGTGGATCGTAGGGACCATTAGATCCAATAGCTTTTTTCACAGATGAGAAGACTGAGCTTCAGAGAGGAGCAATGACTTGCTCAGGAGCATATAATGAGCCATGACAGAGCTTGGAAATTAATGCAGTTCTCTCATTCTTCAGTAAAACGCTTTTATTCCCTTGACCATACCATTCATATTGACATGACGTGGAGTAATTAATTCAGGACACGTTTATTGAGCATCTATTAATTTAAACTTTTACTAGTTACATAGACAATAGGAATAGGTAGGGTGACTCACTAGTGAAATTGGTTTAGTCTCACTAATTTTAAAGTGCTTTTCCATAGTAATTTCTCAGACTTATGCTACATGAGAATGTTTTATATCCTTTCAGGACTCCCTATGAGATGATATCTAAACCAACATTATAAGAAGTTTATATATTTAGGAGTTTCATAACCTCCACCTGAGGAAGCTCTGTTAGTTGCCTGAAACGAAGACTAGTCTTGTTAACCTCTTTCCTTGGTATTTAAAATATGTTCCATCCTAAATATTTTGATAAAAGTCACATTTTTAAGTTTAAAATGTGATCACAGTATTCAGAGCACAGGATTTTATAAGTCCCATAAAAGGTATCTCCCCCTTCATTGGGAGTCAAGGTTGGAAAATATAACTGTCAGAAATGTTTGCTGGTAGAATACACTAAAGGATATACGATCTGTTGTCTAGTTCATGATGGGGCTGAGAACAGACAGGTTCACTGCTGCAGGCAGGAGCGGACTGGAGTTGGGGAGACCTGGAATTCAACCTTCCTCTTGGGACTGGGTCAGGTATCAGGTAAGGGGCAGACACAATATATAGTCCAGAGGGTTTGGATGACAACTGTGTTATAACTGATGTATTAATTGAGAAGCTTCTCTGAATATGGTCTTCCAAAAGGAGAAGGAAAAAATTCGTCGGTGCTCATTCTTGGGTCAGAGAAGAAAAGTTTATCTAATTACTTTACTTTGAAAAAAAAAAAGCCTCTAAGTCCAATGCTCTTTATTCATGTTCTTTGTTCATCAAAATTCCTTTTGCTTGATTTGCTCTGGGGCAATTTTGTCCACCATGAGGAAGTCCTCTATGCAAATTCCTAAACAGGTTAGCTTACCAAGCAATTCTCTTTTCCTAAATTAATAAGTTCACTTTTCTGTTTTATATATCCCTTGAGAAACTGTTAAGTATGAGTCTGTTCTCCAGAAAATAATCACTTAGGGTAAATGTGTAAAATCCAACTTCTAGACAAGCTAATTTAAGATGTAAGCCTAATGAGCTCACTGTTCTGCTCAGTGAAGCCCCTTTGAGAAGCTGAGCCCTGTATGCTAAGTGTAATAAATCAGACTGAGAAAGACAAATACTGTATGATATCACTTATACATAGAATCTAAAAAATACAACAAACTAGTGATATAACAAAAAAGAAGCAGACTCACAGATGTAGAGAACAAACAAGTGGTTACCAGTGGGGAGAGGGAAGAGGGTGGGGCAATATTGGATAGGGGGGTAAGAAGTACAAACTATTAGGTATAAAATAAGCTATAAGGATATACTGTACAACATGGGGACTATGGCACATATTTTATAATTGTAACTGGTGTATAACCTTTAAAAATTGTGAATCACTATATTGTACACCTATAACATATAATATTGTACAGCAACTATACTTCAATTTTTTAAAAAGAAAGAAAGAAAGAAAAAAAAAGCAGCCATGCCTTACAGTATGCATCCCAACCATTCTGTTTCTGGTCCATCTCCTCAAACACTGGATCTCACCTGCCCTTCTTGTCTCGTTGTTTTCTCATACTTCTGTCAGCCACTGAGCTGAGGTCTCATTCTCATTTCATAGCTTTGGTACAATTGTGCAAGGTCACAAGTCTGACATTTCCTGATGCTCTGACAATGCATCCATGGTCTACAGTACTAACATTCCTCCCAAAAAGTTCAGGTTCTGACACACCTTCACAGAACATTGACCCTAGATTCTGTCCTTATCGTCTGATTAGCTTTTCCCAGGTTTCTCCTGAGGCCATGGTGCTGCTCGCATCCTTGACAGATAGCATTGATCATCTTTAACGGTAAAGAGCACAGATTCTGAGCCAGTCTGCCTTTGAATCCTAGCTCTACCTCTTGCTCATTGTAACTTGACCTTGGGCAAGTTACTTAAACCTCTGTGCCTTGGTTTCCTCATTTGTGAAATGGGGATAGTAACAGTACCCACTGATGGGGCTGTTGGCGCTGAATGAGTTAGTATATTTACCACGTCTGGTACATAAGGGTGCCACGTGTGATAGCTGCTGTTACTGGGACATACAGTTATAGGTCCCTCCTCTGAGGAAGTGAGCTCAGGGTTTACTAAATGCTTGAATGGGAAGGAGGCAAAAAGGATACAAGGAGCAAAAAAATAGGTCTGTATTTCAAAATATTGCATTTTACCAGAGGCAATTATCAAATCAGCCAAATAATCCCATACCTTTGCTTTTGAAGTTTAACAGCAGCAGCTTGAATTCATTATTGTGAATGTGTAATTTCCACTTATCCCATGTGTGTAAACCACTTCAACCTAGTTGACTTTTTCTTTCCAGTAAATCATCAGGATTACCTTTTCCTTAGTAAACTTGAAAATTTCTGAGTGAATGATGAGAAAATGCTTAATGGGAAGGCCAAACACCAGCAATATTTTAGTCCAGAAAACAACAAAGAACAGAGAGAAAAACAACTTTTTACTGGAATCTGAGTTAATAAATAGGGATCACAGAACAAACAGCAAACAACAGCGTGAGTTACATCAGAATGAAAAAAGAAATGATGAACCTGGGTTTCCAGTCTGAAACTATTGTGCAATGTGATTAATGGCGCTAACATCTTACACATTAGAAAATCCTCTACAGTTTAAAACAAAAGGAACAGCTCGATCAGAGGATAATTGATGCTTACAGATAAATTTCACAATTTTGCACCTCAGGAATATTTTTGCTTTTCTTAAAGATCAAAGAAATTGACTGTTTCATCTTGACAATTATTAACCTACCACATTTTTAGAACTAAGAAAAATTTGGCTTCTCTCCATATTGTAGTTGAAATGAAATTTTAATCCGTATCTTTTTTTTTTTTTTTGCGGTACACGGGCCTCTCACTGTTGTGGCCTCTCCTGTTGCGGAGCACAGGCTCCGGACGCGCAGGCTCAGCGGCCATGGCTCACAGGCCCAGCCGCTCCGCGGCATGTGGGATCTTCCCGGACCGGGGCACGAACCCGTGTACCCTACATCGGCAGGCAGACTCTCAACCACTGCACCACCAGGGAAGCCCTAATCCGTATCTTTATAGGTAAAATTTTATTATCGTTAGTACCAGAAAGCAAAGCTTCAACCAAACTTTGGTTTTACTTAATCTTCAAGTGAACATTATTGAAGTTAGTCAAAATTCAAAAATTCTGTGGATGAGCACAATAGTAAGAGGTTAACAAATCAGAGATATGTTTTTATAAAGATATATTATTGGATTTTTAGTAAAAATTCATGCAAATAGGAGAAAAAAAAGAAAAATATCAGAGTACTGGGATTTGTCCTTGAATTCCCTCTTTTAGTTTTCCTTCCAGTTAAACTGATTTCCTCATCTATTTGTTTCTGGACTAAAGCCAGAATCAACACAGTCCCTATTTCTAATCAAATAACAGAGAAGCAATTACAAAGTCTGAATGCAGTTGGAGGAGCCTGGGAGACAGAGTGGCTGGACCTCGCCTAAGCTGTGTCTCTGACTCATTTGTGACTTCAGGCAAGGTATTTAACCTCTCTGCACATTTGACATAATTGTAGTAATGCTAGTTGATTTCCTAGGTATGATATTAAGCATAACTCAAAAAACAACTGTTGGCCCTTGAGAAAGGTCAGGTTGATTAGAGAGATGGCTGCTTCTGCCACTTGGAAAAGAGATTTAGAATTACATCTCCTTTCCATTCCTGGTACATTTTGAATGAATTGGATGAGAATTTGATGTAAATAAAAAGATTTGCAGTTTTAATATACAAAATGGAAAATAAAATGAATGATGTTATAATTTCCTCTTCAGAAGTAAAAACTTCAGAAATGTTCTTTATTTCTTTCTTTTGGGAATCAAACTTATTTGGCTTTTTGAAGCTTTCATTGAGTATAAATTCTTGAGATAAGTAACAAAGATACTGTTATATTCCAATACCAGAAAAAGGGAAAAAATTAGAAGAAAATAACCCAAAAGGAGTCTCTAAGTCTATTTATGGGTAATTTTAACTGTCTTCCATTAATATGAGACACATTAATATGTCTTACACGTTACCATTTGTGAATGCTAACTTATTAAATATGCTTCCTTCAGTAACTTTTTCTTCTTTTTAATTTCTTTTATCTGTATCCTTTCATAATAGCTCACTTAAAACAACCATTTTTGAATTGCCATTACATGCTAGTAATGAACTTGTGTTTGGTAATTGTGTTTTTAAAAGTTAACATGTCAGCTGTAGAACATTTTAGTCCCAAACTTAAAATTTTTGTGTTTAAATTTAATTTACTATAATCAATTAAAACTCAAAGATTTTATTGGGAAAAAATGGACTTCCACTTAGAACAATTTATATCAAATGATACAGTACATCAAAGAACAGCCATTTGAAAACTGTTTTAATTTTATAATAATTAAAATTTTGAGATAGACCAAAGCAAAAACATTGTAAAATAAATACAACTAGTTGTATAGTGAGGAACGAAGTAATCTGATATAACTTCACCACAATCCAGGTTTGCAGTCTAATGATGGTTTACTATGATGAATGATGGAGATCAGAATTTCAAAGCAAGTTTCTTATACCTAAACATTTCTTCAATATTATAGAAGATAGCTGGAATTACTAATGGAGGCACTGGGGAATTTTAAAAGACTTAAGATAGTCTCAGGAATTATTTTAAAGATGATCGAGTTAATATAATGACTTTTAAATATATATAATAACATTTTGAAATGCCTTATTGTTTAAGGATCTGCCAGACTAGGGGCTGCCTCCTTTCTCTGGGAAAGATCAGATTTGATTATTTTAATGGCAATGAATTGGGAATTCAATGGCAAGAGAAACCTGCCAAAGCTTTTTCACTGCCCCCTTCTTTTCTTTCTTTTCTTTTTTTAAAATATATTTATTTATCTATTTATTTTTGGCTGCGTTGGATCTTCATTGCTGCGCGTGGGCTTTTCTCTAGTTGTGGTGAATGGGGGTATTCTTCGTTGTGGTGTACAGCCTTCTCATTGCAGTGGCTTCTCTCGTTGCAGAGCATGGGCTGTAGGCACACGGCCTTCAGTAGTTGTGGCATGCGGGCTCAGTAGTTGTGGCATACGGGCTTAGTTGCTCCGCGGCATGTGGGATCTTCCAGGACCGGGGCTCGAACCCGTGTCTGCTGCATTGACAGGCAGATTCTTAACCATTGCACCAACAGGGAAGTTCCTGCCCCTTTATTTTCTACCAAATATAATGCATTACAATCTGTATATAATATAATTTCCCAGCATCTCCCAGAGCACTTTTTTTGTTTTTGTTTTTTTTTTTTTGGCTGCGTTGGGTCTTCATTGCTGCGCGGGCTTTCTCTAGTTGCGGGGAGGAGGGGCTACTCTTCATTGTGGTGCACGGACTTCTCATTGCAGTGGCTTCTCTTGTTGCGGAGCACGGGCTCTAGGCGTGCGGGCTTCAGTAGTTGTGGCAGGTGGGCTCAGTAGTTGTGGCTCGCGGTCTCTAGATCACAGGCTCAGTAGTTGTGGCACATGGGCTTTGTTGCTCCACGGCATGTGGGATCTTCCCAGACCAGTGCTCAAACCCGTGTCCCCTACATTGGCAGGCAGATTCTTAACCACTGCTCCACCAGGGAAGCCCTCCCAGAGCACTTTTAACACACACTTTCACTTATGCAAGAGCCAGATTCAGATATAGATATAAGAACATAATTTTTTATTGAAGTGTAATTTGCAATGTTGTGTTAGTTGCAAGTGTATAGCAAAGTGATTCAGTTATATATATAGATATATATAAAACAAGGACCTACCTATACAGTAGGTCCTTTTTGTTTATCTATTTTATATATAATAGTGTGTATATTTTAATCCCAAGCTCCTAATTTGTCCCCACCCCTCTCCCCTTTGGTAACCATAAGTTTGTTTTCTATGTCTGTGGGTCTGTTTCTGTTTTGTAAATAAGTTCATTTTATCATTTTTTTAAAATTCCACAAATAAGTGTCAGTTGCTTCATTTGTAAATATTTTCTCCCATTCTGAGGGTTGTCTTTTCGTCTTGTTTATGGTTGCCTTTGCTTAAAAGCAAAAGCTTTTAAGTTTAATTAGGTCCCATTTGTTTAATTTTGTTTTTATTTTCATTACTCTAGGAGGGTCTATTTTATTTCTTTAGGCAGATGATATGCCCTCTCTGAGCCTTGCTTCCTCAGATGTTGGCAGGGTTCAACTGGATGATCTCACTTCCTTTAATTATATTTTGATTGTGTGTTGTAACCTCATGGGATAATACTTTGTACTTCAAAAATCTCTTTTGTGTTTTAAAAAAAACAACTATTTTCCATCTTTTTCTTTTGCTTGCTTATAATAAAACAATTATCTTGCTTCTTATTTTCTGTAACATTAAAAAACTTTATATGTTTATGACTGTGTAGTTGATTACATGTTAAGAAACCTCCGTTATGTTAAGAAACCCTCCGTTATGGAGGGTTTTTTTGTTTTGTTTTGTTTTACTTTTTGCTACTTGAACTTCATGGTAAATTTTAAAATTAAATAATAAATGACCTTAAGGATACAAATGAGATTTTGTTTTAAATAGGAGCATACCTGTTGTAATTTTGCTCAAGAAATATATTTATTACCAACTGAAAAATGAGTCAAACTAATAATTTATTATGAAATAGCTATGATAATGTCTTTAGCCCATTAAGAGCCAAATTTTAAATATTTTAGGTATTAAGTTTTCAGTTATTTTTTTTTCCTTTGGGGATTTTATAAATCCAAATATCTCTTTTAAAAGTAACTCTTTTTAAGCTATCACACACTGCAATGTCATATTTGCAAATCAATAAAAACCTTATGAAAGGCATAGTTTGTTAAGTGTTTCTAGTTGTCACTGGGAGTGGGGAGATGATGGAGGGAATCTGACAGGGACATCTAATAAATTCAGCAGACCAACTGAATTCAGTCTCTAGTAAACAACTATAAAATTGCAATAACAGATACTGGGAAGTTCTAAAATTGTAACTTAGGTTCACAATTTTTCTTCTCATCCATTCAACAAATATTTTGTTGGGTACCTGTACTGGGTTAAATTGTGTCTTCTAAAGTGATATGTTCAATTCTAAATCCCGTTACTTGTGAGTGTAACCTTATTTGGAAATAGGGTCTTTGGAGATGTAATCAAATTACAATAAGTCATATTGGAACCTTAATCCAATGACTGGGGTCCTTGTATTAAGAGAGAAATTTGGACGCAGAGACATACAAAGGAAGACAGCCATGTGAAGATGGAGGCAGAGAGTAGAGTTATGTTGACACAGGCCAAGGAATGCCAAAGATTGCTGTCAACCACCAGAAGCTAGAAGAGGCAGGGAAGGATTGATTCTTCCTTAGAGCTTCTTGAAGGGTGCATAGGCATGCTGACTTGACTTCATATTTCTATCCTCCAGAATGTGAGACAATAAACTTCTGTTATTTTAAGCCACCCAGTATGTGGTAATATGTTGTTATTTTAAAATAATTTTAGATAATGACAGTTAAAAACACTTAAAATCATGTCAGGGAATCACTGTCTGAAAATCCTCTACATATGTAAATTAAATCATGAAGTTTTAAAATTTGATATTTAAAAATGTGTATCAAAATGTACATAGTTAAAGAAAGTCAAATAATACAGAGAGGTTTATGATGAAAATCAGCTGTCCCTGGGCTCATTCCTTCTACTCCATCCCCCTTCACTGGAATCTAACACTTTTTTTGTTGTTGGGGTTTTTTTCTGTATTTCTGAAGTGTAGTTGATTTACAATATTGTGTTAGTTTCAAGTTAATATTTCATTGTGCGTATATATGTCATTCTGTTCATCTAGTCATCTGTCAATACACATTTGGGTTGTTTCTACCTTTTGGCTATTGCGAATAATGCTGCTGTAAACATTGGTGTACAACTATCTGTTCAAGTCCCTGCTTTCTGTTATATCTGCGTTTTCACAGTATGGAGATTTGTTCATTTTTCTTTTTAAAAGTAGCCTTTTTAAATCACAATTTTACATAGTATTGAAAAACATGTTAACTGAGAGAATTAGCGATAGTATTAAAGTCAAAGGGTACTTGCCTTTTCTCGTTTGAAAAAGGATAGATAATTCAGAAGCTGGTCAGTATAGCAGAAAACATTGAAGATATTTATGATTCAAGTAGAAAAGTACTACATATAATTCATAAACCAGACAAATAGCTTTTTGTTCTTTATCTTTAGAGAGCACTAGTTACTATCTCAGCTCTTCTTAGGAAAAAGATCAGTGATAAGTTTACAGTGAAATACTACTCAAAATCACAGACAACAGTAGATACATTGACAACATATACATATTTTTTCCAATGGGATTTATGGAATACAGACATTGAAACTAATGTGATTCTTTCTTTTTTGTTTCTCCTCATATTTTTTTTCTATCTTTCATTCTGATGGAGGAAAGGAGGCACATTTTTCAGAGATTTGTTGTATTTTATTAGGCCTTAATTGCATATAATTATGTCTAAATGAACAAGATTAGACCACTGGTATAGCTAAATCTAAAGAAAATAAGTCTTACTATAGCAGTGTTTGACTGCTATGCCTAACAGGAAAGGTGGAAATGTCTTCATTCCATATATACCTAAATTGTCATAATTGTAGTGAGAATTTATTCTTCTGCAAGCTCTTTCTTTACAAATAGAGTCTTGACAGATGGACCGATGATAATGGCAGATCCTTCCAAGAGCTCCCAGACAAAAGAAACATGAAACTACCCCCAGGATCAGGATGAAAATGTATTTGTTTATAACATCAGATGTCTTGGATCAGGGTTTTTATTTCAACCTGAAATTTTGCGAATTTTGTAGGTATGAACTCAACATAAGCAAATGCAAAGTTTAGGAGACTACTGCATTGCAAATGGGCTCTGACTTTATCTTTCATATAAAAAAGAGCTACCTAGATGAGTTTTTAATAGAATTCCAAGATTATTTTATCAATTAGAAGATACTGATAGCAAGCCTATTCATCTTCCTTCTCAATTTGTTCATACTTCTGTTTGCTTGCATTTTTCTTGTCATGCCACTTCTATCCCCTCTAAAAGCCCACAGAGCAGGGGTGGGGAGCGTCTCTATTTTACATTGGAAAACATTTTAAATGCCATAATTAATTTTCTCTACATGTTAATATAAGCTAATACTTTTAATATAATTAAATATATTTAAAATAAGCTATATGTATAAGCATCTAGTATACATAGCACCTGGCATAAAGCAGGTACACAATACGTGCTTGAATTTAAAGAAAACTAGCTACTAGGATAACAGAGTAAAATATCCGTTTTCCTAAACTGTTGCTACAAACTTTATCATATGCATGTATAAAAGGATGACTTACTGAAAAAAATGGGTCTATAAATGCTCTTTGGAACTTTTCTGTAATGAACAATTGTATGTCTTCTTGTGTTTTATCTAATTTCTTTGTCCATTTAGCTGTGTAATCTACTCAGCACTTCACTTCCTTCTGTGTATTTTGGTTATTTTATTTACAATGTTGGATATTTTTAACTTTTTTTTTATTAGTTATCTATCATATACATATTAGTGTATACATGTCAATCCCAATCTCCCAATTCATCACACCATCACCACCCCCCGCCCCCCTGCCCCACTTTCCCGCCCTTGGTGTCCATACGTTTGTTCTCTACATCTGTGTTCTCTACATCTGTGTCTTTATTTCGGCCCTACAAACCAGTTCATGTATACCATTTTTCTAGATTCCACATACATGCGTTAATATACGACATTTGTTTTTCTCTTTCTGACTTACTTCACTCTGTAAGACAGTCTCTAGGTCCATCCACGTCTCTACAAATGACCCAATTTCGTTCATTTTTATGGCTGAGTAATATTCCATTATATATACATACCACATCTTCTTTATCCATTCGTCTGTCGATGGGCATTTAGGTTTCTTCCATGACCTGGCTATTGTAAATAGTGCTGCAATGAACATTGGGGTGCATGTGTCTTTTTGAATTATGGTTTTTTCTGGTATATGCTACAATGTTGGATAAAAGGGTTAAATGATAACAAGTAAATTATATACTTTCATGGTAAATTAATTGCTATCATATGGATTTCTGCCCAGTGTTGTCATATAGAAAGTTTGGTCTTTAAATGCTTCTCTTTAAACTGTTAAGTAAATATGGACACAGAATGTAATTTAAAATAAGCCTCCCTTCAGACAGAAAAGAAATAAGCAAAATATTGTGCCTATACCTTTCCTGTGTGCATAAAAGAAGCTTGCCAACTGATGGGCTTCTTTGGAGAATGATCAGGTAAGAACATAGCTCTTTTGTTGGGGAATCTCCCAATGTCAACTTTTGAAGATCTTTTCTGTGACACTATTCATTCCTCCAGAGAGGAATCACACGATCTCTGGCCTGGAAAATAATAGGAGGAGTTTAGAGCTGCCTGCGTGGCTATCTAGCTGCCAGGATGGAAGTAACCTGGGGAGGGCTCAAACTTATAGAACAGTGTCTCTCTTTTGACCTCCATTGTACCTGTGGTCATGATACCTGGAGTCTCTTTGGTTCGACCTTAATAGAAATAAGCCTTTCAGGGCTTCCCTGGTGGCACAGTGGTTAAGAATCCACCTGCCAATGCAGGGGGCATGGGTTCGAGCCCTGGTCTGGGAAGATTCCACATGCCATGGAGCAACTAAGCCCCTGTGCCACAACTACTGAGCCTGCGCTCTAGAGCCCGCGAGCCACAACTACTGAGCCCATGCTCCACAACTACTGAAGCCTGCGCGCCTAGAGCCCCTGCTCCGCAACAAGAGAAGCCACTTCAATGAGAAGCCCGCACACTGCAACAAAGAGTAGCCCCTGCTCGCTGCAACTAGAGAAAGCCCGTGTGCAACAATGAAGACCCAATGCAGCCAAAACTTAATTAATTAATTAATTAATTTTAAAAATATATTTAAAAAAAGAAGAAGCCTTTCATTTTTTGATGGGGTGGGAAAAACCTTATTCACCTGGCTGTTCACGATTTAGGTGAGAAGCTGGGTATCAGCCCATCACCTCCACGCTGCCTTCCAAGCTAGTGGTCACCTCCAAGCTAGCACCATCTGGGATACTGCAATGCAACCTAGCTTGCTTCTTGTGGTACTCCCTGCTGCTACTGCTTGCTATTCAGTTTTAGCAGCTCTGCCAATTCCCCTGTGTGCTTTTTGTCATCTGGTTGACATTGTATGCCAGGTGTTTTCTCCTCTCCCTTTCTCTTCCACCTTGTCAATCCATGTCTTTTCCATTTTTCTTTACTCCTTTCTAGTGGGGTTTTGTGAGAAAGAAAAATCGTATGTGTTCAATCCAACCCAAAGTCCCTAACTCCTTTTTTTTTTTTAATAAGATGTTGGGGGTAGGAGTTTATTAATTAAATAATTAATTTTTCCTGTGCTGGGTCTTTGTTTCTGTGCGAGGGCTTTCTCTAGTTGTGGCAAGCGGGGGCCACTCTTCATCGCGGTGCGCAGGCCTCTCACTATCGCGGCCTCTCTTGTTGCGGAGCACAGACTCCAGACGCGCAGGCTCAGTAGTTGTGGCTCAAGGGCCTAGTTGCTCTGCGGCATGTGGGATCCTCCCAGACCAGGGCTCGAACCTGTGTCCCCTGCATTAGCAGGCAGGTTCTCAACCACTGCACCACCAGGGAAGCCCCCGTAACACCTTCTTAACACTTATTTTCAAAAATATACTTAGCCCATTGTTTTCCCCTTGACAAGGATAAGCATAGGAGGGGAAGTATGTCAATGCAAACAGACTAGCTTTATGGCAAGGAACTCATATTTTTCCCTCTGAGAAAGATTTTCCCTCTAGGGGAAATTCTTCTTCAGAGGCAATAACTAAACTTTTATTAGGGTCGCCATAATAAGTTAGATGCTAGGGATACAACAGTTATAGCAAGGTGTGGCCTTTGCCTTCAAGAATCCTATTCTAAACAAAATAGCATGGACAAAAGGAAGCAGTTGGAGAGAGACATGTAAAAACAAGTCAAGTGATAATTCCATCTCACCTGGCACAGTGCCTGGAGCATAGCAGGCATGCAAACAGTGTTTACTGAGTGAATGAATGCTATATTTGTTTGTAAACATAGTATGGGATCACAGTGGAGGAAATAATTAATTTTGTCTTGAGAGGTCACCTGGAAAAATTTAGTTTTTATATTTAATTACATATGGTTTAATGTAGATTAAATTGAAATATAATACATGAAACAATATGTAATTAAATTTATGTTGTCTTTAATTTCCCTTTTAATATTTATTTTCATTTCTTCCCCAAAACATTGCCTTGATGTGGCAGCTGTATTTTATTTTCCCACAGCATGTGGCACAGTGCTGAGCAGATAGCCAATAATCAATAAATGCTTGTTGATGCCACGATTCTGTAGGACTGCTTCTGTTTAGTGCAGCTGTCTCCTCTCCTGTCAACCTGGCAGGAGACCTGTCCTCTCCTGCCAGGTTGACCTAATGTTCCTTTGCAGAAGCACACGACTTAGGAACAAATAAGTCACAGCCATGTTTAGGAGTGAGAGTGGTGTTCACTGGAGAAAGCCAAGTAGCAGGGCCTCTATACCTCTGTGCAGCCTGTGTCCCTATATATATATATATATATATATATATATATATATATATATATATATATATATATATAACAGGTGTATATGTATATAGAAAGGAAGGCCATGCAGAATACAGGTTGGGGGTCACGGGCTTTCAAGGTGGAAAGCCCTCAGCCCAATTGCTGGGTCTTCAGTGACTTAAGCTCTCTGATCTATCCATTTGTATGATGAGGATAATAGTAGTTGCCTTATAGAGTTATTTGAGGATTAAATAAGATGCTTATAAAATGCATAGCCTAGGACAGTGCTAGTGTATTTAATAAAAAAATACATCAGCCAGAAGTAAAGTTGTGTGAAGTAAAATTATATGGTTTTATCTAGGAGACTCTTTATTACTCTCTGTACTGCAGAAATTTCACATATTTAAGAAATTCACATTATATCTTGCAGTGCTTCCCAAGATGCCCATGCATGCTATTTGTCCCTGAATTGAAGTAGTGCCCCTCTCATTCTGTAACTTTTTTTTTTTTGGCCCCAGAAGGACTGAGAACTACCTATTTTGTTAGCATAGACTGGAAAAAAAAATTTTCTATTAAGTCCCTAAATCCTTGCTTTTCAAACTTTGCTGTACATTGGAATCAGCTGGGAGTCTTTTAAAAATTCTAAGCCCTGACTGCCACCTTTAGACATTTGATTCAATTTCTGGGCGTGGAAATATTTTTAAAGCTCCCCAAGTGATCCCAATGGACAGCAAAGTTTAGGAACCACTTTTTAAATTATGTAAAAATTGAGAAAGAGATACATGAAAAGGACCTAGTGGTCATAGATTTTATAAGAATAAAAATAGGCTGACAAATAAATAATTCAGTTGATTCTGGTTCTTTTTTTAGCAAAAACCATAGGTATCAATTTGTTTGAAGATTATGCAGGTATTTCTGCCCTTCTAGGCTCCCTAGCTTCTAAAATTTATGAAAATTCACCACTGGCAGCATACAGAAGTTATTTTGAGGATGAACAAAATTTTTCGTCAAGATTCATGAATTCAAGACTGATTTAAAAAATAATCTCATGAAGTGGTAAAGTTAATTTTCCTCTACAACTTTAAAGAGAGATTAAAGTTTTATATTATCTTGGTAGCTGCCTATACATTAAGACACTGAGAAAAATAATACATATCACCTTCTATTTGTTGTAACTTTTTCTTTCTTCCTTTTTGTCAAAATAAAAAGCCTTCCATATACAAAATGAATGACTGTTCATTTAGCACTTATCATATGCTAGGGTGTTTGAAAATATTACATCAAAATGACCACGGTCCTATAAGGTGAGAATTATGATGTCTATTTTATAGATCAGGAGCATTTTATAGTAAGTTGCCTAGGGTCACACAACTAGGAACTGGCTGAGCCAAACTATGAAACCACGTCTTTGTGCTTAAAGAGCCTGTGCCTTTTTCATACTCCCAAGAGCCAGAGTTCCTCTGTTTTTGCTGTGGAACTGGTTCAATTCTATACAAGGTAACAGTGAGCATCCTTCTGTGGGGAGAAGCCTGGGAAAGTCCAGGAGAATTTCCATGGCGACTGTCAGATTAGACACGGCCTGGAGCTGTGTCTGACCTCCTGGATCACATTGAGTCAAGCCAGCATTGGCCTCATGAAAAATTCACAATAAATTAATCTTATGAAATTCTTTTTGTTCTTGCAGTTCTTTCAGTGGGAAAAATGGTGAAGATGATCAGTTTCATCCTTCTCACCACTGTTCTGGTGATGGGCAGGGAAAGCTGGGTAAGCTCATTACAAAAGCTATTGTTTTAAATACCCACTTAGATCTGAATTTTCTTTTATTTTGCAGAAAGTCTATAGTAACTTGTCACTAAAAAAACTTAACTAGGGGGAAAATGAAAAAGCACCTGCCACGTAATAGGCACTTATTAAGTGCTTAAAAAAAAACCTTTAAAGTAAAAATCAGTATTCACACTAAGTAAAATCTTTTTTATTTACTGGGGTTATTTGGGTGGTTGCATAATATTAAGAATTTAAAACTGTCTTTTGAAATTGACCTTGAGCTTTCCAGTATCGGACACTGTCAGTGTAAACTAGACAGATTATTTGAAAGTAATTGCAATGAACTTGTGCCTCTCTCCATTCATGAGTAAAAAGGGAAAAACAATCATTTACTCAAAGTTCTGGGAGAAAGAAAATGCCTAAGTTTTAAATAAGCTTACTAACACTGTATATGTAGTCACATAAAAATTGAACATCCTTGCCCTGTAATCCTTCAGTTATTTTTAAATTGTATAGTCCACTATATTTAACAACATCACAACCAATTTCCCACTATTAGAAAGCAACACAGGATTCCAGATGCCATAAAATGTCTTTGCTGTTCATTTTTTAGACAGGTATAACTCAGGGGGCTAAGCGAATAACTCGTTCAGAGAGGTTAAATCAAAGAGAGTTGAAGAGAGAGTCTGAAAATAAGAAATAGTCCTAGAGAAACAGCTGGGAGAGCTTCAGTGACTTGGGCCTGGAGACAGGAGGGAGGAGTCCTCTACTATCATTTCTCCATTCTCTTGCTATATGACCTTCAGTTTAGAGGCTGAATTTCTATGTTTACGTTATAGTCCTTCACAGGAAGACAATGTATTTTCCTCTTTCTTTTGCCCCAAACAGAATATCTGAGCATGCTGTTCAGACAGCCTAGCAACGTGCCCAGAACACAGTATGCCCTCATATTTATGGAATGAATACAAGGTAGCACATAAAGATAGAAACAGGAAGTTATGCAATTATAAATTGGGAAATATGTCTGACTGTATTCAAATGCCTATTTTAGGAAATAATGTATATAAAAGTAGTGTAAGGCACTTACATGTTAAAATTCATAATTTCTCAGCAAACATTTATGCTTATCACAGGAGATCATGACATGAGCTGCAAATAGAGTAGTCAAAGTAAAAACAGGAAAAAGGCAAAACTTTGTCTTTTGTCCTTTCTCTTCACTATCCCCTAGTAACTCTCCCAGCGTTGAGTACTTAAGGGTCTTTACTGCAGCTTCTTGGTCTCAGTAGCTCTTCCCAGGAGGCACACCTCTGCAACTCCCCTTCCCAACTCACCACATTTGCTTTAGCTCTGGAGAAATCCACTCAGTCAGATGCCACTGTAGAAGGAAGCTGATAAACTCTTTCACATGCAATATTCTTGGATTATTTGCCTTTTTTAGAGAAAGTAAACAATTTAACTGAAAGACTCAGGCTTCTGCATCCTGTTTTGAAGTAATTAAGGGAAAAACAATAAGTAAGCCAAAAGGTAAAGTGACTCCAGTAGAATTTCCAGAACAGGTAAATGGGTAAGATACTCAGGGATCTGAGGGTCTAAAGTAGCATCCCTTAGAAAGGTGACCATGTGTCATCAAGTTATGAACATTCAATATATTTTTAAAATGTATCAATACAAAAAGGTCATTCAAAAGCCTTGTTTATTTTAGAGACTGACACACTAGTCACATGTAATGATGCTGTAAAGCACTTTCCTGTTAAGAAAGCACTCAGGCGGTGATATGTAGAGTTTGAGAGTAGGATCCTTGAACTGGATATGAATGCTGACTCCTCTTGCCCCCTGAGAATTTCCTGTTTCCTTGAGAAATTGCAAGTTTCCTCAAGGATGAGTCCCTTCCTACCTCGTGGAATCGTTACGAGGATCAAATGAGACAACCACTCTACAGCTCTTGGTGTAGTCATTCAGATTATTTTATATCATTTTTTAGTTCAAGCACTTTACCGTAAGCCATAATTTCTTATTCTCCAAATAACAAACAGTGTTAGAACTTGCAAACCACTTTCTGGGTAGAATATTATTCTGAAACGGGAGCTGGGGACAAATTTGAATCGTTAATTTATCCAGCTTGTTCGGAGCGTTTATTCTTCCTAAGAACGAGATGCACGTTACTCTGCAGGCTCTCGAGAACTGCCTGCACGAGCAGGCGCGGCTCAGAGCCCAGGTGCACCTGCTTGAGACCCGGGTCAAGCAGCAGCGAGTCAAGATCGAGCAGCTTTTGCATGAGAAGGAAGTCCAGTTCCTTGATAAAGGAGAGGAGAATAGCGTCATTGACCTTGGAGGCAAGAGGCAATACGCAGGTCAGAATCTATGTTTCTTATGTGTTTCCATAACTTATATCATACACCCGTGTGCAATGGTGATGCTAGTAACTTGATCACTTCAGGTTTTGCTAAAGAGCTTTTCCTATGCCAGTAACAAGCAACATGAAGCATTATACCAAATTTAAACGTCTTCTACTCTATTTTACCCCTTTCTCTCTATTATCTCTGCAAGGGACATTTAATAGCATATGCCAATTATCTGAGGATCCCAATAGTTTAATTAGAGATCATGACAATGGATTGTTTAAATGTCAGTGTGCAAATGGCAGATTATATTTGTGAAATTTTACAGTTTTTTATTTGTGTACTGTACCTTGCTTCATTTCATTTATACAATTTTCCCTTCTGAAATTCTGACATGCCTTAGGATAGTAAGTAAGGTAATAGAATAAAAGGGCAGGTCAGGAAAAAGAATCGGAGTTATTTAGGAAAATAAATCATTTTCCTATTATTTATGTTTTATGTGTATATTTTACAGTTTGGTCATTTTCCCTTTGATTAGGCCAGGTTTCCCCCCAGAAACTAAATGATCTTAAACTGCTAACGTATTGCACTTATCCCTACACATGTCCTGTTCCCTACAGAAAAGTATTCACCTGATTTCCTCCAGCCAACTTTAAAATAAACAAATAATAGTTGTCACAAATGAGAATGACATCTGGAATGCTTTGTTCTTATATACTATAGTATGTCTACTGTACTGCCATGATATATTGTAATTTCTCTGTTTATGAGCCTATCTTTGTCAATTATTAACTGGATACTTTATAAGGTCTGGGATGATGTTTCATGCACTCTTTCCTCCTTATTTCCCATCAGAGTCCTTGGAACATGCTAGAGCCTCATATTTATGAATGAAAGCACGGTAGTACATAGAAATAGGAATAGCAAGATAAGCAATTATAAATTGGGAAATATATCTGACTATAATTGAGAACCTGTAGAGGCTAATGAGATGCCAAGCTGATGAGAATAAAAACATCTTTATTTTATGTTTCTAAATATACTCATCAGTGTTAGATATGAGTTGTGAGAATCTTAGAACGTATGCTTCAATAAAATGCTCCCTTTTTCTCTTTTTACTGCGATCCTAATCTCTCTTTGCTCAGTCTCTGCCCTGAGTTCCTGACTCTGTTGTTCAGCAACTTGATCCTTTGCCCTTGATCCTTGGAGTCCAACTGCCTTCCCCACTTTAGGGGACAGAAGGAGACCAGAGCCACTGTCCTGCAGAGTGGGGCTGGATACGGAGCGAGGATGGCGTGTGGCTCTGAAGCATGGAACAAAGAGGAACCAAGGACCGCTTGGGTAAAAACAGGCTTGAGAAACAAGGGACGGTCTGAAGCCACCACAGGGGCGGAGAACCAGGAACTGGAACCTAAGTGGAGAATTACTGGGAAGATTAAGCAAGACAGTGAAAGAAGACTCAGGAAAGCAATTGAACAGGAAGCAGAATCAGTAGTGATTTCTTGAAGACAGTGATTCTCATGAGAATCACCTGGTGACCTTTTAAAATGCTGATGGCTTGTCACAGTTTCAGGGACACTGGCAGAAGACAAGAGACTCCAGGGTCAGAGACATGAGCTTCATGTTTGCACCAATGTGTCCAGCCTGCAAATACCAAGGAAGCGGTGTGGAATAATCCAGGTGGAAGATGTGCAGGCAGTGGGCTAGGTCACAGCTGAGGAACCCTGAGCTTAGGAAACCTCAATCTTTTATAATAGGTTACAAGCAAATCTGCCCAGCCTTTGTACCTCAGAGGAAGCAAACAAACCCGCCATCTGCTCTGGTGCAGCCACTATCTCTATCTGCCCAAAGCTGTTCACTATAGAAACATCCTTGAAAAAAACAGTCCAGAACACAAGCTCTGTGTGCAAAATGTGCAGAAATGCAAGTGACCCATGGGAAATTATAAACAGTGCCTGAGCTCCAATCCAGGCCAATTAAATGATAATCCCTACAGGGTTGAAAAGGAGTGCTTTCCCTGTTGGGTGTGGATGACCAGATCAGGCTTCTTACCAAATTTCTTCCTACAGGCTGAAAAAGTCCAAGATTCCCTGAGGTCACAAAACAAAGGCTTTATTTCTTTTCAGGTAGGAGGTGGGGTCCTGTACCAGTTTGGTACTCTTTTTTTTTTTTTCTGCCGCACTGTGCAGCATGTGGGATCTCAGTTCCCCAACCAGTGATTGAACCTGTGCCCCCTGCAGTGGAAGCCCATAGTCGTAACCACTGGACCGCCAGGGAAGTTCCCAGTTTGGTACTCTTTTTATTGGGTGTTTGGGACCTGGTTGTAATATGTTTAGGTATCCAACAAGGAGGCTTCAGGTACCTATCCTGAGACTGCAGTAAATGTCAATAAGACACAGATTAGAGGGTAAGATCTCACTGGGTTAATTTGGTCAATCATTGTGGATGACAGGATTGATTCACAGAGAAGTGGGTAATCAGAATAGTCAAAAAGCCATTTGATTGATTACTCTGTCTTATGGGCTGAATCATGTTCCCCCAAAATACATATGTTGAAGCCCTAACCCTCAGTACCTATGAATGTGACTGTACTTGGCGGTAGGGCCCTTAAAGAGGTGCTTAAGTCAAAAGGAGGCCATTAAGGATGGGCCTTAATTCAATCTGACTGGTATCCTTATAAGAAGAGGAAGTTTGGACACACAGAGAAACACCAGGGATGTGTGTGCACAGAGGGAAGACCATGTGAGGACACAGCAAGAAGTCAGCCAAGAACAGAGGGTTCAGAGAAAACCAAACCTGCTGACACCTTAATCTTGGACTTCCGAGCCCCGTAACTGTGAGAAAATAAATTTCTATTATTTAAGCTACACAATTTGTGGTATTTTGTTCCGGCAGACCTAGCAAGCTAATATACCTTACATTGCCTTCGATGTCAGCTTCTGGCTCAGGAAGGTAGTACTTTTATAAAGAAAAATTACTAGAGGTGTCCTTTCATCAGGGCTTGTCAGGGCTCTGGGCCAACCGGTGACCACTCTGTCATTGATTCACTAGAGGATATCTTAGCTGAGAGAGCTGTAGTTTGTTCAGAACCTGATTGACCTGTGGAATGTCAGTGAGGTCAGAGATGTAAGGGGCTGAGAGCCATGATTGCTCTGGAACGGAGTGTTCCTGGTGGAGGAGTGAAGCATGTTTGGGGTAAATTCCTCAGTGGTGAGGCAGGTAGATGAGTTGGCAGGGGTTATTGTGAGGTAGCTTCCTAGGCTATCTACTCCATTTGATCAAGGAGGGAGTGGACAGTCAGATTTTCACATCGCTTCCTAAATCCAGGAGACATGTTCCATGTCAGTCAAGATCATGTGTCTTTAAATGCCTGATGGGGGATGATCTTTTTGATGAACAGATGGTCAGTGACTGGTACAAATGAGGAAGCCCTTTCAAGGAATAAAATGTGCCGTCTTCAAAAGATTGTCTACCATCATCAAGATAATGTACTTTCCAGGAGATGTTGCTCAATGAAAGATGTAATCCAGTGTGTTCCTCCCACAGGGGCACTTGAGGATCAACAGAGGATGCTGGAAGAACACTGCAGCCAATAGGGCAGTGGAGGGTGCCTTCCTGGACAGGGCCTGGGGTGTGCATGGCTTAGGCACCTGCTCTCTGCCAGAAAGTAGTGAATCAGACCTGCCATCCTCACAGTTTCTCATCTCCTTCTACCAAGCACGGGATGGGGAGAAATGAGGTTGCCATTCTGAGATATGCTCATAGATTTAAAGAGACATTACAGTTACTAATTCTAAACATTGAAAAGACATGGGTACTGGGCCTCTTCCAAGTCTAACACAACAGATCTGCCTGAGACCTAAAATCATTCCATTATAGCGCCTGGTCAAAAGCTGCATCCACCAGAAGTAGCAGCCAACTGGCCCCATTCACTGCCCGAGTCTGTGGTCAGCTAGTGGCCATATTATGACGGGGCTATCAAGCATTGGCTTAATTCTTCTAAGAAGCCCAGTTCAATCTGGAGCCACGGGCGCCTAGACAGCGGCGAAGTAGGAATAGCATGTGTGCTTCCCCTGCTAAGTGTAAAACCAGACAGGCAACCCATGAAACTGGCATGTTCTGACATAACCAACTCTAAAGAAGAAACACTGGAAGGATCGCTGTTGCCAGTGAATTTTCCTAGAGGAATAGCAGAGGCTGTTATAGAAACAAAGTAGATTATACAACGACTCTGGGCTCCATCATAATGGCCTGGATCTGCCCTCTGTGGATGTCCCTGCCCTTAGTCACCCAAACACATATAACAGTCTATTTTAAAGCAAGGTTAAGTCTTGCCTATTGTTTGGAGAATGGATTGTAGCACTACTAACAATGGTCTTCAGGCAATTTGTTTAACTTCTCTATGCCTCAATTTTCTCAGTTGTAAAATGGGGATAATCACGGTATCTAATTTAGAGAATTTTGAGAATTAAATGAATAAATACATGTAAAACAATGAGAACAGTGCCTGGCACACAGTAAGTACTCATAAATATAGCTATCATTATATTTTTTATGTTTCAAAGATAAATTGTTACACAATAAACAAGATACAAAACTACCAGGGATCCTGACAAAAATGAAAAGATTTATCTATATCTACCGTATCTATTTCTTGCCTACCCCAATTTCCTTGGGGAGAATGGATATAAAGTCTTTGCCATTTAAATTTGACATAACTTCCAGCATGACCTTGAATTTGCTGCTGTCACCCTCAGCCCCTGTTGTTCTCTCTCCTGTAGCCCCCCAGGTCAGAAGAGGGGTCAGGGCTGGGGCAGGGAGGTCAGAGAAAGCAGCCATCAAAACCCCCAAGTGCATAATCAAAGCTAGGGAAAAGAGAAGAGTGGGAGTGGTACAAGAATAGGAGAGAGAAGAGGTTGTAAGCGCGAAGGAGAGTCTTTGATTCCAGGGATGACGCCGCCTCTAGACCACAGGGGCTCAAAGTAGAATGATAAGGAGTTAAAAGTATCTTTGGGGGCTTCCTTGGTGGCGCAGTGGTTGGGAGTCCGCCTGCCGATGCAGGGGACGCGGGTTCGTGCCCCGGTCTGGGAAGATCCCACATGCTGCGGAGCGGCTGGGCCCGTGAGCCATGGCCGCTGAGCCTGCGTGTCCGGAGCCTGTGCTCCGCAACGGGAGGGGCCGCAACAGTGAGAGGCCCGCGAACCGCAAAAAAAGAAAAAAAAAAAAAGTATCTCTGGTGTTGGAGAGGATTGCCTGGCAGAGAGATCACTGGTATTATGAGTGTACTGGCTTTGTGGAGGCTGCACAGGTATGGGATCAGAAGTGTATACGGTGGAGCTAGAATTCTGACCTTAACTGTTTTCATGCTTCTCTTTTGCATGTTACAGTCCAGGTACAGTAACTGACTTCAGTTTCTCAACAGCACCCTGCTCTCCTGAGCCCTTGGAACTTTACATTAGCCATTATCTCTGTCTGGAGCATCTTCCCTACTCAATCCTGTCCCCTGGGCTGACTCCTATTATTCATCCTTCGGACCCCAGTTTAGCCCTTCAGGAAACTTCCTGACCCTCAAGACTGAATTAGGCATCACTTCCATGTACTCCAAAAGCACCTTTTACTTTTCTTTCTTTTTTTTTTTTAAAGATTTATTTATTATTTATTTATTTTTGGCTGCATCGGGTCTCAGTTGTGGCATGCGGAATCTTCGTTGAGGCATGCAGGATCTTTTGTTGTGGCGTGTGGGCTCTTCACTGTGGTGTGCAGGCTTCTCTGTAGTTGTGGCACGCGGGCTCCAGGGCTCATGAGCTCTGTAGTTTGCGGCACGCGGGCTCTCTAGTTAGGCGTGCGAGCTCAATAGTTGTGGCGCGCGGGCTTAGTGGCCCCGCGGCATGTGGGATCTTAGTTCCCTGACCAGGGATAAAACCTGCGTCCCCTGCGTTGGAAGGTGGATTCTTTACCACTGGACCACCAGGGAAGTCCCTACTTTTCCGTCTCAGCACTTATCATGGAGTATTGTCACTGCATGCTTAGTTGTCTATCTCCTGCTAAACTGTCTAGGTACTGGTATCTTTAGCATCTAATGTGATGATTGGCATATTGTGAATGTTCAATATATATTTTAAAAATTTAATTGGTGGAACAAATCAGATGGAAAAAAAAAGAGAGGGCAGATTCTTCAAATGTACTCATGGAGTAAAACAAGATATTTATTTGAATAACAACTCAGAGGAAGGTAACAGGTTGGTCTGCAAAGGATATGTGATTCCAAAAGTAGAAACAAAACTTATCTCAAGGGCAAGAAACTGATCAGTGTAAGAGAAGAAGTACCAGGGAATTCCCTGGCGGTCCAGTAGTTAGGACTCGGCACTTTCACTGCCATGGCCTGGCCCGATCCCTGGTCAGGGAGCTATGATCCCACAAGCTGCATGGTGCGGCTGTAAAAAAAAAAAAAAAAAAAAGTACCATTATTCCAAATACCAAACCAAGCTCCAGCGTGTCTATTTAAACAATCTAAGTGGGTTGTCAACACAGATTCAAGTGTCAGATAATGGCAGGAGGCAGGCAGTTGGGTGTTTGTTACAGGGACTGTGCAACCAGTCCTGGGAAGAGTGAGGTTTAAGCACTAAAACTCTCACCCCTGTGTTGAGAGTGCTGGGAGCAGAACTTAGGAACTTAGGAAACTTAGGAAACAAGGAGTAAGGCAAGAAATCAGTTACTAGGAAATTGAAATACCAAGGACAGCGCAGAACTGACTGTATAAGTAGGAGTTGGGTAGAAGAGTCATAGGGACAGGGCCTAGACAAACTATTATAGTGTGTGTGTGTGTGTGTGTGTGTGTGTGTGTGTTATAAAATTATAGCATGTATAATATGATAGATAATAGACATTCTAGATGACTGTTTCTGGGTAGAACAGCTAAAAAAATTACAGAAGTCAGTAGATCTGTTTTTATTATGATGTGTTTATGATGGTGTGTTTATGATGATGCAAGCATGAAGGAGAAGGAGGAATAAGCTATGAAATATAAATCCAGTTCAATTGTATTTTATTTTTCAGCATATAGGAAAATAGTACTAGAGAGTCTACCAAGGACAAACACTCAATAAATAAAATATATAATAAGACATAAATTCTAAGAAAATATATAATATATTTACATAATATATAATATTATATAAAATATATAAAAATTTGCTCACACCAAAGTGTATGTTTTTGGTCTCCTTAAATTAAAAAATTAAATATACATGTATATGATCTGTAGAAATAAATTTCTTTGTTCTTATTTACAAGTTACTGTATTATTACTAAATCATTTTCTGAATTCTAATTCATCTCATAGTAGAAAATGCCTAATTACATACAACCTAGCAATTTTTGAAAACAATGCACAAAGCACATGATTTTTTTTTTTTTGCGAAAACAGGTACAAAGTTTATTATTAGAGACACAGCATACATGTGGGAGAGCACACAGAGAAACAGTTTATTTATTTAAGACAGAAGCGAGGCAGAAATACACACCCAGAGAGAAAGGGTGTGGGTGTCCTCCCTAATGAGGAGCGCAGTAAAGAGGGGGTCAAATCATGTATATAGGGCAGTTCTTCCAGGTCTTTGTTTACCTTTGGCCAGTTATCTTGTTTCTTTTTTCACACCTGACCTGCCCTAGAAATCTCTCCAACATGCATGCACATCTTTTTGCCAAGATGGATTTCAGTGCAGAGGCCTGTGGGAGATTTGACAACGTTTGTTATGGGGTTGTGCCCCTCCCTTTTTGACCCCTGAGGAGCTTTTCTGCACATATGCAGTTGGGGAGGTAATAGATGTGGTCATCTTATCTCTTTACTCTAGCAGAGCTCAGCTCCTGCCCTAACTTTGTCTTTGGAGTGTCAGGGAAAACAAAGCTCCAATTTACTCCGCTGGACAAACTCCAGCTGTCCAGCCCAGGGCCCCATCTACCTCCTATCTCAATATCTTTTGTTTTTTTTGAATTTTATTTTATTTTATTTTTTATACAGCAGGTTCTTATTAGTCATCCATTTTATACACATCAGTGTATACACGTCAATCCCAGTCCCCCAATTCATCACACCACCACCATTTTTATACAACATATAATTAAATGTATTTTTTTAATCTTTTGGGTGTGATTGAATTATGTGCCTACATTAAAAGATGGTAGTACCAAATTCACACTAATTGGTGACAATCATAGCAGCCTTTGGTATCACATCTGTTCAGCCAAGACCGCTAGTTTAACCACGCCCACTTCTGCAGGAGCCCCCAGTCTTTATGAGACAGTCTCTCAAGGCAGTATGTGTAGTGGTTATTGTAGAGTCCAAATCCTGCTTTCAAAGTCCAGTTGCCCTTGCTAGCCATGGCCTTTGCGCAAGTTACTTGACCTCTATGTGCCTCATATTCCTCATCTGTAACATGGAAGTGATAAGAATACCTATCTCTTTGTTGTAAAGATCAAATGAGTTGGACTTTCCTGGTGGTGCAGTGGTTGAGAGTCCGCCTGCCGATGCAGGGGACACGGGTTTGTGCCCCGGTCCGGGATGATCCCACATGCCGTGGAGCGGCTGGGCCCGTGAGCCATGGCCGCTGAGCCTGCGCGTCCGGAGCCTGTGCTCCGCAACGGGAGAGGCCACAACAGTGAGAGGCCCGCGTCCCGCAAAAAAAAAAAAAAAAAAAGAATCCGCCTGCCAACGCAGGGGACACGGGTTCGATCCCTGGTCTGGGAAGATCCCACATGCCATGGAGCAACTAAGCCCGTGCGCCACAGCTACTGATCCTGTGCTCTAGAGCCCATGAGCCACAGCTACTGAGCCTGCGCACCTCTTGTTGCTCTGCAAACAAGAGAAGCCACCGCAAGAAGAAGCCCGCACACCAGAACAAAGTAGCCCCCGCTTGCTGCAACTAGAGAAAGCTCATGTGCAGCAACGAAGACCCAACGCAGCCAAAAATAAAAATTTTTAAAAAAGAGCAAATGAGTTAATACATGTAACATGATTACAAAAGCATTTAGCATTTAGCTCAATGAATGTCAGCTATCTATCTACATTATTATATCTTCTCTCCCTTGTTTTCAGAGGAAAGAGCCCACCAACCCTCCCCTACAAGAATATTGCAACTTCCTCTCTCTCCTCTTAAGTTTTATCTTATGTTGCGTGGGGGTAAGAATGGCAGTGGTAGGGCCAGTTCTGGCATTCCCCAGCATGCTCTGTGGCGTGGTGGCTGAGTTCATGCTGGCCTTTCTTTGAGTTTAGAATGTGGGGTACTTAGTGCCTTTGGTTCTCAGCTTTGGGCTCAGCCACCATTCTGGGACAAGAGGAAAAAGCTCATTTGGCAGGCTGTCATGTCACTTTTTGAAGCTTCAACATTCAGCCTTCCAAAATGGCTTGCTTTCTGCATGATCAGAGAAAGTGTTCACCTCACCCAGTTTAACACAGTGTTTATCAAACAGAGGGCAGGTATCCTTGGCCTCACTCTAGCATTATGTAAGTATCCAAAAATTCTTTTTTTTTTTTAAACTCCCATGAACACAGAGCTCTTTAGCCCTTCTCCTGCCCTTCTCCTGCCTATTCTTGGGGGCATTGAGTGTGTCGAAACATTTTGAAAATCATAGTTTTAAATATTTAGCTAATATTTTAAACACTACCTTGCTTGAACTTTCTATCACAGTGTAAGTCACATTTCCCCCAGGCAGGCTCCTTAACTTATTTGCATAAGCAATTGAGCTACTGGCACTTTTTTGATGTTTATTTATTTGTTGCAGTTTTGTTTTTGTTTTTTCAGTTGAAATCCTTCCTCTGGATCTTAAGTTGTGTTTGGCATTTTCCTCTGGGAAGAAGAAAAAATTTTTAAAAACTTAAACTCAGAGTTGGCATAAAATAAAAACAAATAGAAAATGTTGGCTGAAAACTCCATATTCACAGAGTTTTCCAGAGGCAACTGTTATAGCTAATCATTTTCATATTTGCTTGGAAAATAGTCTGGAACTTGTGAGTCTTTACTATTCAGCTCTTTGGTAGGTAATTAAATGTAAGCAAAGAGCTCCTTTCCTAACAACGTTAAAATCTGCTTACTTTAATGAAAAATATTGTGTGATATACTTGATCACGGATGTAAGCTTTTGAATAACATTGAACTAATTTTAGATAATCATTTTCCCATTGTTTTTCTGCTTGTTTAATTGCCAAAACAGGATTTTTTAAAAATAATCCAGCATGTATAAAGAACACTTGGGCTTCTGAATCTCAAAAATAAATATATGAATAAAGCCTAAATTGTTAGAAAAATGAACATTACACCAAAGCAGTAGTATATGATTGGTCTCAACCTGATAAGGGTTTTTAGAAAGTGATGAAGGTTCTTTATTTTCATTTCTCTTCTGGTTCCTATTGGCTATTCAATCTATTTAATGTGGAGTATATTTTATTTGTAACAAAATTGTTGTAGACAATTTGGCATCAAAACAATGAAAGTGAAGAAAGAACTTAAAATATGCTAAAAGAATGGAATTATCCAATCAGGAAGAGAAATTTTTTATTGGGTACAATTTAACATAAAACATTATATTAGTTTCTGGTGTACGACATAAGGATTTGATATTTGTATGTATTGTGAAATAATCACCACGGTAAGTCTAGTTAACATCCATTGCCATACGTAGTTACAGAATTGTAGGAAATGTTTTTTTTCTTAAAAAGGAAGGAAATAAAATGATAAGGGTAAAATTTGAAAGTTTGTGATGTTAAATTATGATATTTTTATTCAAAAGTCTGTGACTGGGTGTCCTTGAAACTATCTCTTTACAGTGGCCACGAATTCAACTACCCTAAAACATAGCTTCCTGGGCGTCTAAACAACAGTGAGTCCATACTTGCCATATTCTCGAAGTCAGTACAGATCTGCCTAGATACGACCCAATAGATATTAATTTATCCCACGCTCAAGTGGTTTAAGAAACAGATATTACTTTTTGGTGACAAACTGGTAGCTATGTTTGCTTCAGGGGTCAAAGAAATACCATAGCAAAGGAGACTGTGGGGACAAAAGTAGAATCTTGCAGTTTTCAGCAAAAACATCTAAGAATGCATGGACTGTTATAAATTTCAGTGTGTTAGTAAAAAATCTGATGAGACTGGGAGGTTATAAGAATCTAACCAGAAGATTACTATTTTGAGTTCACTTCCAGATGTTCAGAATGATTTATAATGCTCTAGGTCAGGATAATCTATATTAAATTATTTGTTTGGTGTTATATTTCTACTTTCATTTTAGTGTCACAGGAGAGAAAATTTCCTCTGTTCTGTCTGATAAAGCTATAAGTTTCACTTAAATATACTGTGCTTAACTGAAACATATACTTTTAATTGTTTTCTACAAGAATCAGAAATGAAAAACCAGATACATATTTCACTGTCTTATTTTTTCCATGATCATATCAAGAAGGCAGATGCTAGTGAAATACTAGGAAAAGAAATAAATAAGAATTTCCTAATAGCCACTGGAAGATTCAGATTCAGTTTTAAACAGCTGCTTATCTACATCATGTATTTATCTGTCTCCATTAGCATTGAGTAATCTCATTCAGAGGCTCCCTTTAAAAAAAAGAGACAGATAACAAATACTACATTACCTTGTTTTCCAAACAGATTGTTCAGAGATTTTCAATGATGGGTATAAGCAGAGTGGATTTTACCAAATCAAACCTCTCCAGAGCCCAGCAGAATTCTCTGTTTATTGTGACATGTCCGATGGAGGAGGGTGGACTGTAATTCAGAGACGATCTGATGGCAGTGAGAACTTTAACAGGTGTGTTAATTATGACATAAGGATTTATCTGGAGTAGGAAATGTGACGTTTACAATAGGTTAAGCCTTTTTATTATATCCTGAAGTGTATTAATTAGACAGAATTTCATTCTCTCTTAATAATAATAAAATACATTAGCTAATCAAGAAAATATTGGGGGTAGGGATGGAGGTGCACACCTTGGGTACTGCAAAGGTCCATTTGGATTTTGCTAAAGTCAGCTTTCACTTTAATTTTTTAGAGACTGGAATGACTATGAAAATGGCTTTGGAAATTTTGTCCAAAAAAATGGTGAATATTGGCTGGGTAATAGAAATCTTCACTTATTGACTACACAAGGTAAAGTTTGCCTAATAACAACTTCATCTGAAATACAATAAAAAGAACACAAATATTTTTCACTAAATCGTAGACAATAGAACTAATTCAGTAACTACTATGGTTTGCAGATGGCAATGATCACTTTTGGGCAATAATTCCCTTTGTAAAACGTGGCTGCTTGCACCTGGGTTGTGGGAGGGAGATTTCTCATATATTTTTGTTCTGTTCCTTGGAAGGAAAGCTAATGTTATAATCATTCTTTTTAAATGCCTTGAATGCCTCAAAATATATATATTGTATCAGTTATCTGTTGGCACAATAAAACTGTGTAACAAGACATAAATTTAGTGGCTTAAAACAACAACTGTTTCTTATTTCTCACAGATCTACAGGTTGGCTGGGTGGCTTTGCTGATCAGGGCTGGGCTCTGCTAATATTGGCTCAGCTTGCTCATGGGTTGGTGATCAACTTCCTGGTCACCTGGAGGCTGGCTGTTCTAGACTAGCCTTGGATAGAATGCTTCAGCTCACTCCATTTGCTCTCTCATCTTCCAGCTGGCTAGTCTGGACCTGCTCTTGAAGCAGAGGCAGAGTTCCAAGAGAGACAGTGGAAGCACATAACGTTCTTGAGACCCAGACTCAGAAATGGCACACAGTCATTTTCAGTGCCTTCTATTGGTGAAAGCAAGTCACAGGACCAACTCAGCTGTAAGGGGAAAGGAAATAGACTTAATGGGAGGAGTTAACGAAGTCTCATTGCAAAGGGAAGGGTGAAGAATTGAGGAATTATGGCAGTTTTTTGGAATCAAATACCACAATATACTAAATATTTTTGTTCCCATTCCATTTCCAAATTTTATTTTGAAAAATTTCCAAGACACAGCAAAACTGGAAAAAGTTTCAACCTACCACCGAGATTTTACATTAACATTTTAATCCCGTATCTATCCATCTATCAATCTATTTTTTTGGACATATTTCAAAGTAAATTGTGTACATCTGTAAAAGTCCCCCTATATGCTTTTGCATGGATATCTTTAACTAGAGTTCAATATTTGTCTAAAATATCACGAGTTTAATAATACGTTTTCCAAGCTTCTCTTTCCCATGTTCTTTTGCTCCAATCCTTTACCTTCCTTACCTTAGTTGCTATCTCAGATTATAGTCAGTTCCACTCAAATCTGATTCTTAATGTTTCATAAAAGGCAACTGTATTGCTCAGGAAAACATGCTAAATCACACTGGCAATACACTAAATGTAAGAGCAAGGGTTTATTTTTTCCAAATAAGTTAAGGAAAGTGATTGGTGCTTCTATATTCATAATAGTATGATCATAATTATAGAGATCTTTGAGACACCAGAATAGTAACTCAGAGAGGATGGATAATCCTAGACGTCTAATGCTTTCTCTGTATATTCTTCTTGTGATCAGTGCTCTCTAAATTTCAATGTATTTATTATCCCACTTTTAAGTGTTTTATGATAGATATATAACATTTATCATACCAGCTTCTGTTTCTTTCACACATTAATATGCATCTGATTTCTTGTTGAAACTATGAAAACCCCAAGAAGTAACCTTTGGCTCCTTCTAAACATACAAAATTCAAAGTTATTATTTTTCAAATTATTATTAAGTGTTTATTTGCCCAGATGCGCTTTGCCAAAACACCTGCTTCCCCTTCAGGTTTTGATTGGTGTTTCAGGCTGGCTACTCTCATGGTAGCAAAAATGTATTGATCGGTTCCAGGCGTCACAACTGCATATCACATCATCCCAAGGAAAAACAGTGCCTTTGACCTTGCATTTCTTAATTATGAGAGCCTTTAAGGCTAAGGAGTTGCCTCTGAAAATAGCTTTATCCCCATTATACAAATTTTGGCTGAAGTGTTTGCAATAAAGTTAATTTAGAAATGGTCTGTAATGCAATTAAGTTAATTTAGAAATGGTCTGTAATTGAACTTTTATTTACTCATTGACCAAAGAGATATTTAGATGGTTACCTAAAAGTCTGAATCTCTTCTATAATACAAAGCACTTTTTTTAGGAGTCTTGATTTAGCCTGTGTTACTGCTCTTGTCCCCTTTGCAGTCTTAGCTCACATAACATTTAGTCTGTTTTGATCAGATGAAAGTGGCCTCTTCCTTGAAACCCCACTTTAGAGAGCTCCATGGGACAAGGAATTTGTGGGGCCAGAGTGCCTCCTAGACTAGGTCCAGTGGTGGGGAATCCAGCGTTCCCTGCCCAAGAAGCCTTGAACTTGTCTCCAGGACCTGCTCATGCCTCTTCTTCATCTGTCCCCACTGTGGGACAATTATACAGCTGGTGTGTGCACCCCTAAGTCTGAGGGGAGGTAAAGAAAGAGCTTTTATTTGGGTGTAAAAAGAGCGTGGGTGTGCAGCCTGGAACGCCCATGCATGTGGGCAAAGCCCCTTGCTGTGTGTGGTGGAGACAGAGGTGGAAGAGAAGGGAAGTAGACCACAGACCAGGCCTGCATGCCATGTCTCCCATGTTCCGGCCCAGAACTGGGAGGCAGCCAAGACTAAATTCAAACCTGATCTTACAGGTCACTGTGAAAGTTTATTTATCAAAGTAGGAGGATTGAATATAGTTATTATCTAACAGTTTGATTTATAAGTTTTTATGTTTCTGACAATAGTTCTATTTCTGAAAAAGAATAGTCTTTGTTATTTGCAAATGATGGGACAATGAAGAAAAGATGATTACTTGATGATATCAACTATTTCAGTCATTATTTATATTTAAGATCAACATTCTTACCAAAAGTAAGAAAAAGAGGATAAACGTTTAAACGTCTTAAAACTTCTTTTATTGTTAGATTTCTTAATCTACTTACTAAAAAATGACTTGCTTTCTGTTGTTCTTTGCCAAGTGAATTACACTAGTTTTTACCTGTGATAGATGTAGTAGAAATGTTCTACCTTTAATATTGCGTCCCTAATTTTTTTCGAGTAAAGTACACAACAAAACATTCACGTTGTAAATACAATGGAGTCACTGCTTATTCTTTGAAAACTGACTCATGGCAGAAGGAAATGGTCTAAGTAAAATAGAGCCGCAAATTGTTTTTAGGCCTCAGTAAGTCAGTGTCATCTTACAAATTAAAAAAAAAAACAACTACGATTTTTTTTTTCAGGAGACTACACATTAAAAATCAACCTTGCAGATTTTGAAAAAAATAGCCGTTATGCACAATATAGAAATTTCAAAGTTGGAGATGAAAAGGTACTAACATTTTCAAATAACTAACATCATGAATTAACATGTAAAACATACAATATAAACCTGAAGTCAGGGGAAACAAAAATATGCAATAGAACCTAATCTTTTATTTATTAAATAAGCCTGTTAAAATAGTAACAACTGATAATGGAAGTCACCTCTTTTCCTTTAGAATTCCTATGATTTGCATATTGGGGAATATTCTGGAACAGCTGGAGACTCCCTGGCAGGGAATTTTCATCCTGAAGTGCAATGGTGGGCCAGTCACCAAAGAATGAAATTCAGCACGTGGGACAGAGATAACGACAACTATGAAGGGAACTGTGCAAAAGAAGATCAGTCTGGCTGGTGGTTTAACAGGTTTGACATTTTATAAACGTAATTGTAGTGGTGTTGATGATTGCTCACTGGTGGGCATTAATTATAACATAAGAGGTAATGTTGGTCTTCTTTATGATACTGGTATTATTAAATAAACATCTTTATAAGAATTCTTAAGTGATGAAGTACCTTTAAGGATTTGTTCATTGTGTACATTAGTAAAGCTTGAAAGATATATCATAGAAATAAATCAAATTACTGCTTTTACAAAGATTCTTTGCAAACAGAATCATGGGCGAGTTACTATAAGTAGTGGGTCACAAATTGACACAAAGAAATAGAGAACATTTTCGATGTTCTAATAACCAAGTAGCTCTCCACCTTCTCGTATCATACCAAATGGCCATGTTATTGTAATTTTTTCTGTGTAATACTACTTTTCATTTACTGTGACTTTTATTAAATCGTTGAATCCAAGCTCCTTCCAATGCATAAGTTTCCTCTACAACATTCCTGAAACCTAATTCCACCTTCTCATTGAATACTTCAATGTTACTTTATCAGCAAACTTATTGCATTTTTGATTGTACTAAATCAGTTTTTCTTCATTTTCCTTTTATTTGCCTGAAATCTTCCTTCTTATTACTTTGCCAGTTTTTTTTTCTCAGTAGCTACAGAGTAATTGTATTCTTTTTCAACTTAAGATCTTCGGGTGCTGGATAAGAAGATATTTATTGTATTCCTCAATGTTTTCTCTTCTCTAAGCTAGATATGCCTCATTCCTGTAACTGTTCTCCACCCACGATGATATCCAGACAGTACCCTTTGTTGTAATCACAAAGTTAAGGCAGGAATGGAAAAATTCAAACAGTCTTCCTTAGAAATAACCTGATAAGCCTGCTATGTCTGCAAAGCAGATGTGCTCAGATTGTTAGGCAGTACATGAGCTTTGAACATCTTTTCTATTTAGAAGACAGGGGCCCCCTCAAAATAACTTTGCATTACAGAATCTTTAGTGAGTATTTCTGGCATGCCGTGTTTTCCATGTAATTGAGGACTAATCATTTAAATTCCATAATCCAAATGTTAACATTTTTTTGATTATGTAAATACTTTAAAAACATTAAGCATCATCTATTTTATTAAGTGGAGGTATGCCAGACATATGTCTATTTTCCCTAAAATCATAAGAATCGCCATTATGAACATCATGTGTTATTGTGATGTGCTGATTTTAGAGTTGTAGATTCTATGAAGGTACAGCTTGTTGTATATAGTGTGGAGTGTCAAGTTGAATCTAAATAGTTGTAAAAACACTATTTTATCTGGATTTTGCTTTTTTCAAAGTTTGAGTCCATTTAATTTTTGGTCATTTTGTAAGGGAAGTGGAACACACACAGCAGTGAGAGAAGACAGAGAAACAAAGTTATCTTTCCTGTTTAACAAGTTGAAGGTGGTGTTAATCTTTTTCCCTAGTGGTTTTCTTGTTCTCTTAAAACCATCTTTATCAGCTTCTCTTCATCCTCCTTTTTCTTCCCGTTATTCTAAGTTAACCTTATGTAAGAATTATCAGCATTATGTAAAACATCTATAATTCACAAAGTTGCAAGCATCCCTTAATGTTTGTTTTGGAACAGAATTCCATACACGGAAATAACAACCACAATGTTACTGTTAGCAGGAGATCAAAACTAAGTACCTACCCAGTTGAACAACAGCTGGCACACAGATTAACAGGGGCTAATAAACGATTTACTTGACTTTAAAGATAGGGGTTCAGGAAGGACAAAGAAAGGCAATTCAGTTGCTGGAGCCACCCAAGGAGCCTGCATTATCCTTGGAGGCAAAGGAGATGATAAGGCTGTGCAGGTGGAAAAACAGAAAAGCTGGAGAGAAAGTCAATTGTTCCAGGAGCTCAGTGCTACTTCTACCATACCTGCTACTTCTGTGGTTTAACTCCATCATCCTCTTCCTCCTTACTCTTTGTTTTTCTGTCCCATAGTTCTTCCAATTTACATGAAATCTTGGCACTTCATAAGTATATTCCACTTACAAGGCATTCCTTCTCTGCATAGCAAACTAATCACTGAGTGTTGACGTCTTCTCTGCTTTTCTGGTGTAGCATCTCGTGTGTGCTCACAGCTACTTCTTCACCAAGGAAGCCCCAATCTAGCTTCAAGTCCAGGCTGTTCTAGAACCTGGAAGATGCTGGAAAATTGGTCTTAGAATTCCTAAGGTTTCCTGGGTTGACCAGAGTCAGTTTCCTAATAGCATTCAAATCACAGACCAAATAAAAAAGTACATGTAGTAAATGTCTCTAGGAAGACAGAAATATGTCAAAATATATGTTCTGGAGGCTCAATTTAGAGTATTTTGTCTTTTTTTTTTTTTTTTTTCGGTACGCAGGCCTCTCACTGCTGTGGCCTCTCCCATTGCGGAGCACAGGCTCCGGACGCAGAGGCCATGGCTCACGGGCCCAGCCGCTCCGCGGCATGTGGGATCTTCCCGGACCAGGGCACAAACCCGTGTCCCCTGAATCGACAGGCAGACTCTCAACCACTGCGCCACCAGAGAAGCCCAGTATTTTGTCTTTTGACGTTACTTTCCATTGCAGCTTTTCAAACACAGTAGGCTCTTAACACTTGCAGATTTAGCATAAATGGTTTGGATTAGTTACATCAGTTTAAGTTAGGAGGACAGGACGGTCAGCAGGAGAGAATTACAAGGCGGGTAAGGGATTCAAGCCAGCCACTCAGCGTTTATGGGTAAATTATATGCTTTCTTTGATTCAGTAATTTAGGTGCTTTCCAAAGATTTTAAGAACTATTCCTTGTGAATGTTCTCCTTATGTCCTAATGTCTGATATCTTTTCATTGGTTATATCAATAAATATACAGTAACTAATTTCATAACACAGAGAATTATCACCTATCCTCAGTTTATCCATATCAGGAACAAAATTTACAGATTCCAAAGGAGGAAGGGGGACATTTAAAAATTTGTGATAACCTAACCAACTTATCTAGGTTGGAGCAATAAATGTAAAAAGTTAACTCAGCAACTAAGACAAATGATTATTGTCTGATGGCTGGGGAAATTTTAAATGGTGGTTTAGGTTTTGTTTTCTTATCCTTGAGCTTAAAATAATTGATGTACTATTGACTTTTAAGAGGGAGGAAGGGAATTTTAATTACGAAAGCTAAGTCTTGGCAGCAGATAGCTGAACACTGTAAGTGTAAAGTATACAGGGGAGCTGGCAAATAGAGCAGCGCGCCACGCCTTGCTTTGTTAACCCATACTGCTCTGCTAAGGCTCAGGCTTACAAGGTCATGTTCTTGCTTGCTTGTTTTCTCCCTCCCTCCCTCCCTCCCTCCCTTCCTCCCTTCCTCCCTTCCTCCCTCCCTCTTTCCTTCCTTCTTCCTTCCTTCCTCCCTCCCTCCCTTCCTCCCTCCCTCCCTCCCTTCCTCCCTCCCTCTTTCCTTCCTTCCTTCCTTCCTTCCTCCCTCCCTCCCTTCCTTCCTCCCTCCCTTCCTTCCTCCCTTCCTTTTCTATTAAGAACAGAACTCCTTCTTTATCAGTACTCTGTAAGTGGCCTAGGTTTTACCCTGAGAGTTGTTATGGTACTAAAACCCACCAGTTTAAAAAACTCATGTTGTAGAATCACTTGGCTTTTGGAAACTGATAAATATTCCCTTATCTAAAAATGGCAGAGGGAGTTCCCTGGTGGTCCAGTGGTTAGGACTCCACACTCTCACTGCCAAGGGTGTGGGTTCAATCCCTGTATGGGGAACTAAGATCCCACAAGCCGCTCGGCATGGCCAAAAAAAAAAAGGCAGAATTCATAATTAAAATGTTTTTAATCATTTGCTAGCAAACTAAAATGGTTTCTTTCAAAGAGTATTTTTCTAGTCTGATTGTTTTGTGTTTATTTTTCCTCCCACTAGGTGTCACTCTGCAAACCTGAATGGTTTATATCACACTGGCCCCTACACGGCTAAAACAGACAATGGGATAGTCTGGTACACCTGGCATGGATGGTGGTATTCCTTGAAATCTGTGGTTATGAAAATTAGGCCAAGTGATTTTATTCCAAATATTGTTTAATTGTCCCTGCTGGGCTTTCATTTCTGCAGTTCATCTTGGTTTAAGTGATTTGAAAAATAGCAAATCTGAACCTTCACATGTATAATGATGGCAGTTGTTATGTGCACTACTTTTCTTACTTGCCTTTATGACTTAATGTACTTTCAGTACAGCAAATATGTGATATTCACCAAATAAATGTAGATTATGTTACTATTTAACTGAATTCCTATGTGCAAAGGACTATAATAAGAGATTATTGCTGAACAAAAAATAAAAAGCATAGAGTATATACATGGCTTGGGAGATAACACAGCATAAATTTATAATAAATTACATATGAATGCAGTTTTAAAAATACATGAAAAAAATCCAGCAAATAATGGATTGCCAAATCAACTGCGTGGATAATAAATATTATGAATCGAGAATGAACTCAGGTCTCTGACTGCAAAGCTAGAACTTTAAATACAACCCAGGATCTTAATCGCTATAAAACACTTTCTCATATTTTTAGGATGTTTATGTAGATTACACACTTCTTTCAGAAGCCTCAATTTTAATTCTTATACCAGTCCTGTGAGGTATTATTATCCCCATTTAAAAGAGCTGAGAATTTGAGGATCTGACAGGCTGTTATTGCTCCAAGTTACAAAGCTAATAAGTAGGGGAACAAGGACTCAAATCCAAGTCTTCGCATGCTGAATCAAACGTATTGCACCCACGCTGCAACTTCTGGGATGTGTCAGACACAGAGGACGCACTTCAAACCCACGTGAAGTTTTTTGGATAAAAACATACACAAACCATACAATCACAAAAATATAAATAATTCTAAAAGCTGATAAGTATGAAGAAAAAATGTGTGCCTGGGGGATGTATAGCAGGGAACCTGACCTGACTTGGGGAAGGGGGGTCAGAGAAGTTTCCCAGAAGAACTAACTTTTTGAGCTGAGATCTTTTAACTAGGTGTTATGTGGGAAATCATTGCAGGCAGAGAGAAATCCTTGTGTAAAGTACACAAAGCAAAAAGTGCATGGAAACAAAAAAAGGCTAGAGAGGCAATATGATTTAGTGATCCTTACATCCTTAAACCAAGGATTCTGCCAGCTAATAGCTGTGTGACCTTGGGTAGGCTACTTAACTTCTCTGAACTTCAGTAATCTCATCTGTGAGATGAAGATTATAATAGTACCTGCCTCATAGGGTTGAGTTGAGGATTACACAAGTAAATTACTTAGAATAATGCCTTGCACAAAGTAAGCAGTCAATAAGAACTAGCCGTAATTATTAGTGAAGTTGGCATTAAGGGGCAATAATACCAGATGTCTTGAAATAATGGGTCACATAAAGATGTTAAGGTTGGGACTTCCCTAGTGGTCCAGTGGCTAAGACTCCGCACTTCCACTGCAGGGGCCGTGGGTTCGAGCCCTGGTCGACAAACTAAGATCCCACATGCCTCCCGGGCTGCCAAAACAAAACAAAACAAACAAAAAAGATGTTAGGGTTAGTTGTACTGATACTTTATCCTCTAAACAGTGCTTCCCAAAGCAGGCTTCTCAAACTTTAATGTCATACCAATCACCTGGGCATCTAGTTAAAGTGATTCTGGGGTGGGGCCTCAGCTTCTAGTTGTTTAACGAGTTTTCAGGTGATGCAGATTTAGGAATCTGGTCTAGGGATCCCACTTGGAAAAATGTAGGCAACGGTAATTCTGTGGAATAGTAATAGTTATTACAGGAAGAAAAGGGCTCCTTGATCAAATGAGTCTAGGAGAAGACACAAAATTCAACAGATTTCTTCTCTTGAGTCTTGCTCAGGTCCTTTAATATGCTTAGGCGCATTGTGAAGTTCCAAAAGGAACATACAGTAGTCCCCCCGCTTACCTGCAGTTTCCCTTTCCAAGGTTTCCGTTACCCACCGTCAACCATGGTCTGAAAATTTTGAATAGAGAATTTCAGAAATAAACAATTTACATTTTAAATTATGCAACTTCTGAGTAGCGTGATGAAATCTTGCGTGCATCTGCTGCATCCCGCGCGGACGTAAATCTTCCCTTTGTCTGGAGTTTCCCACCTGTTACTTAGTAGCCGCTTCAGTATCCGATCAACTGTCTGGGTAACGCAATGCTTATGTTCAAGAGACCCTTGCTTTACTTCATAATGGCCCCCAAGCGCAAAAGCAGTGATGCTATTGGTTCGGATGTGCCAGAGAGGAGCTGTAAAGTGCTTCATTTAAGTGAAAAAGTGAAAATTCTCAGTGAGGAAAGAAAAAAAATCATCTTCTGGGATTGCTAAGATCTACGGTAAGACCGAATCTCCTTTCTGTGAAATTGTGAAAAAAAAAGAAATTTGTGCTGGTTTTGCTGTCGCACCTCAAACTGCAAAAATTACAGCCACAGAGCATGGAAAGTGCTTACTTAAGATGGAAAAGGCATTAAATTTGTACAATAAAATGTGGGAGAAAGAGAGAGAAAGAGACCATGGTCATATAACTTTTATTACAGTGTATTATTACTTTATTATTGTTATTAATCTCTTACTATGCCTGATTTATAAATTAAACTTTATCATTGGTATGTATGTATAGGAAAAAAAACGTATATATAGGGTTCAGTACAGTCCACGGTTTTAGGCATCCGCTGAGGATCTTTGAATGCATTCTCCGCAGATAAAGGGTGAACCATTTTTGCACTTTTAGATCTAGTTAGGAGTGTGTTCAACTGCAAGATGTACATCACTTATTATGGAAGTCCAGACAAATGGGGATTTGTTCATCTTATATAACAAGAACTCAGGAGGTAGGAGGTTGCTGACCTTGGTTCAGTGCTCTGCAGTGTGGAAGCTGATATCTCTGTAACTCACCTTGCCCTCCCTTCAAAATCACAAGTTTTCTACTTCAGTTTCTACTTTGAGTCCATTTGAAAGCAGGAAGAAGGGCGAAGGGTCAATAGACTTCAATTTATGCCTTATTGGCCAGAATTTTGTCATGTAGTTATTCTATCTGGAAGTGAGATCATGAAAGAGAATATTTAATTTTATAGTTACTAGAATGTACAGGGAAGAAAAGTGTTTGTCATGGTTCCTGAATTTTTTTTAAATTTATTTTATTGAAGTATAGTTGATTTACAATGTTGTGTTAATTTCCGCTGCACAGCAAAGTGATTCAGTCATGCATATATATTCTTTTTCATATTCTTTTCCATTATGGTTTTTTCCAGGATATTGAATATAGTTCCCTGTGCTACACAGTATGACCTTGTTGTTTATCCATTCTATGTGTAATAGTTTGCCTCTGCTAATCCCAAACTCCCAGTCCTTCCCTCCCCTATCCCACCCTCCCCCTTGGCAACCACAAGTCTGTTCTCTATGTCTGTGAGTCTATTTCATAGATAACTGAACTTTTTTTTTTTTTAATGCAGTCTTCTGGGAACAGTGTTCCACAGACCATACTTTGGGGAGGTATAAATAATGGGGGACCAGTGGCAATTTTAAATATGGGTATTATTTGCTCAAGTAGTAGCATGAAGACCTCATGCGATTAGGAGATCAAAAGAAGAAAAGCTTTTAAAGGATGAAAAAATGATTTTATAGAGAAGTGGGAGGAGAGCTAAACAAGTATAGTGTTACATAAATCTCAGTGTAATAGTTTTTCAATGCAGAAGGAATGAAAAAGAATTTTAATGCCATAAAAAGATGGAAGAGAAAGAGTTCTAATGAAAAAACCTTTGGATTTAGTGATGATGTTATTTGTGTCCTTACGCCTATTTCAATGGACCTAGTGGGGAGAATAGCCAGAGAGCAGGAAATAAAAGCAGTTAGAGAGCATAGATAGGTCATTTGACTTTAGACGTGAGAGAGGGAAGTTGGACTGGTTTACCTGAAGTCAAAACATGAGGAAGACCCCGGTATAAACAAATTCCTCTAAAATTTTACCATTAGAGAGTGGTTTGTTAGATTTTACCTCTTTTTAAAATGCAAATGGGCTTTTGATTTATATCAGGTGATTACATTATGGCAAAGAAACTTGAGCCCCTCCCCCCTTTTTTTTAATAAAACGAAAGTATAAAGGAAATGCAAGAATGCTAAATACCTGACATCATTGCAGAAGAGGTTTCCGCCAAAAGACAAATGATATTTTTCACAAAAAGCGGGTGGGGAGGTGTCCCTGAAAGTACCAACTTCACAAATTTGCCCAAGATCTACAATTTCAGAAAGGATGCAAATCATAAAATCAAGATCCTTCCTTAGAGCCTATAATCTATTGTTTGGTCAACACGAAATTCGTTGGGGAGAAAGACAAGTCAACATATAGGCAGTTAGTCTTCTCCAAACGATAAACGAGATGGTTTAATGTTTAGCTATTGCCCAAGAAGGTTGCAGTCTAACTGAGGTTTAAATTTTATCTTTGCCTTTTTTTCCTCTGACAAATTACTTTACATCTCTGTGCTGAGTGTTCTCATCTCTAAAATATGAATAATAATATAGTTACCCTATAGTAGTGCTGTGAGGATTAAATGAGATATATTGTGCTTGGCATGTACTAAGTGCTCCATAAATATGTACTACGATGACAGTGGTGGTGCTATTGAAGATGAGGAAGATAAAAAAGGAATGTAGTAATGGTGAATTGGAGTGCTGTGTGACCTTTACCAAGAGTTGAAGGTGTGAGAACAGAGATGGTCAGAGAAGGTTTTCCAGACAAGGTAGCAGATAAAATGAATTATGACTCTGGATAAGCTGTATTTTCTCTGGACAAGCTGTAAGAGCCCCGCAATCCAGGTTCTTCATATTACTGGAATTTAAAATACTAAAAAATTAGGGACTTTCGTGGCAGTCCAGTGGTTAAGACTCCGTGCTTCCACTGCAGGGGGCGTGGGTTCAATCCCTGGTCAGGGAACCAAGATCCTGCATGCCACGCAGTGCGGCCAAAAAATAAAATAAAAACTAAAAAGTTAGAGAATGAAACCTGGTTTACAGACCATCTGGTCCGGTGGTCTCTAAAATGGGCTCGGGGGAGCCTTTAATTTTGATAACGTGCCTCAGGGTCACTGTAGGGAACAGGAAGTTTTCCTTTTTTTTTCATTCGACACAGCTCTTTTTATCTATTTTATGTATTTGGTTTCCACATAACACTGCTATATGTTATGGGGTTTAATTTGTTTGGAAAAAAAGAATGCTTATCATCTCTAAAAGAAGGTTTAGACCTCTTCATTTTTTCAGATGGAGAAATTTTCTGCATTTTTGCAGAGGACAGGTATTTCTGGGGAAGGACTTTGTTACTTCCTCGACTCACATGAATTAACAAGCATTGTAATCCCAAGACTGTACCCTGTGTTCCAATGAATATCAGCACTTCATTTAGAACAGTGCCTTCAAAAGCCTATATACCCAGTAAAAACCACACTCTATGGTGGGCAAGTTCATGACAAGCTGCAACCTTTGCAAGAGGATAAAAGAGCGAGTTAGGCGTTCTCTCATAACAAGCCGACTTGACACAGGGTATTGTGTCAAGTCCCGGGGCATTGGCACCATTTACAGTTTCTAGGCCTTTCTAATTATAGATGTGCTATGTAACATTGCCTCCACCTGCACCTCTAACAATAACAATATTCAGCACTTAACATTATCAAAGACCTTTCCAGGTTGAACTAATTAATTCATACAATTCCAACCATCTGGGACAGATAGTACTATTATCCAGGTTTTACAGACACAGAAAACTTCAAGAGGTTTCTCCAAGGTCATATAGCAATTGGAACGAGGCCAGGAGTATATTTTAGAAGTACTAGGTTTTTTAGTTCATTGGAAGACGACCTTACGCAGTTTAGATTTAGGAGTAATTTGATTTTTTTTTTCCTTCAGGGTGCTAAACAGATACCCATGTGTTGGATACTAGCTCACTCTCTGTTTTCTACTGTGGCTTCTCTCCCAGAAGAATGATTAAACCCTTAGGAATTATTGTGCACGTCATAATTCTTTGGAATAACAGGTAGTTTGGGAGCTCTTAAAGGTGGCTAAGACATGCCAGCTGTTTCATCTCTTTCACTTTTGTCCTTTAATTATACCTACTCTATCTCTTTTCAGTTGAGTGATATTGGAACACAGAGCTCTTGAAATGTAAAATGAAACCTCAGAAAAATCAGCTAGTTATAAAGCCTTCTCTGTCCTTTTCTGGTGACCAACTAACTAATTGAGATTCTTAGAAATCCCATACTCTTCAAAGAAGGTCTTCTAGAGATACCAGCTTTTTCATCACCAGTTTTTTTTTTTTTAAGATTAAAAATAACTTAACGTTTCCCTAGTTATGAGAAAGTTAAATCTGACACAACACTAAGTAGCTCATGGGTGGAAAATCATCATTCCCTTGCAACTTTTGTCCTATTCTAATAGTTGTGGTTTGAAAGAGTATTATATCCTCATGTATTCACTCATGTTGAAGAGGCAGGAAATTACATACTTAAAAAAAAGTGATTATGCAAAGTAATGTCAAATTAAAATGAAATCCTAAATGGAGTTCCATGTTGCCTCAGAGACCAGTAGCACCAGAAAAAGAATGTTTCTGAAAACTCTCAGAATATGTAAGTAATTTGGTGAATATGATTAAGAAATTTTTCTAAATAGGGATCTTGGAAGCCTAGGTTCAAAGAACATCTGCATCTTGTTTGTGTATGAGTCAGCATGTAGTAGGATGTGTAACTCAGAGGAACTGGGAGTTTGGAAGGACCATGTGTTGTACTTTCAAGGCTATTTTTAATATCAAGCTGTCAGCCTGGGCCACTTACTTTTTAACAAGGTGCATAAACAAATCTGATTCACCCCAAAGTTTAAAGATCCTTGGTGTCACTCCTCAACACTCTTCTCATTCAGAGAAGCTGAGCCATTTGACATCTTAGTTTTAGTTCAAGGACAGTCTTCCAGGTTGAACCCCAATGTGATAAAACTTGATGTGAAAAGTTCAGATCTATAGTCTCATACAGTTTTCTGAAACAGTGCAAGAAAGCAGCACCTCAGTGATGATTACAGCATGCAGATGGCGATCAGGTGTGCTCCCCAAATCCTTCAGGGACCCCTGGAGGATCGGATGCCCCCAGCCAGGATGCTTAGACAGCTGGTGAGCGCTCCACACTCATTCCTTCAGTCAGCAAGCCCGGACCAGACTACCGGCCAAGGGGCATGAGTGACAGCTGTCTCTCTCCTCGTTTCATAATTTAATGAAAGACTGATCCCTGGAGGCCAATGGTCACTGTAGTTTTTGCATAAGAAAATATTCATCAAGGACAAAGTTAGGGTGTCAGACTTCTCTTTATATCATCCTTCACCATCATCCAAAACTTCCTGAAAGAGTCTATTTAGAGACTAAAACTTTTTCATTCTGGACATAAGCCCAGAACCAAAAAAAAAAATTTTTTTTTAAAGTGTGGGGCAGTCTATTTGACCAGTTTCAGTTACCCTTTTTTTTTTCTTTCCTATATCCATAAATAAAACCCACCAAAACAGAGCCTTCCATTCTAAGATGTGACAAGTCCTCAGGACAGAATGCTTTCTGGGCCAGAGAATGCTTTAAAGTATAAAAATTTAAATATTTTGCAATAAATACTTGTATACTTTACCTGAAAAATATTTTGCTCAAATTTCCTAAAGTAACAGAAAGAAAACATAGGAGGGAATTTTGTGAAGTGGTTAATTGAAACAGTGGTGGGGTATGGAGACACTCTTGTTAGCTTTTTCTAACTCTGGTGTTTATGAACTTGGCGGGAAGGGTGTACCAGACCTGAGGCCCTTCACGGGGTGGCTGTGCTCTGGGTTCTGTCGTCTTGGTAAGACACCGTGAGCACTGAATGCGGAATCGCCCGCAGTGTAGGCCTCGCCTCCCTGCCTACACAGAGTGGAAACAGAGTGACTGCCTGCCTAAGTGCTCGCAGGCAGTGTTGCAGGTCTGCTCCTGCGGCTTCCCAGGCGGGCTTCCCAGGTGTGGCTTGCTTACCCTGCAAAGTGACAGTGGCAAAGGATGCCACCCAGAGACAATTTTCTTTGCAGATCAAATCCTAGGTGAATCCAGGCTTTCTCCTCTCCTGTCTTTAGTCCTTCCTCCCTAAGGAAGCAGCCCAGTGAACTCCCTAGACGTCGGCTGGCAGAGGCCTTCACACCTCACCACTGCTGCACCGCGTTCTCTGCCTTAGGCTGCTCAGGGTCTTCAGAGAGGCTCTGTGCGTGGGCCTGGGGACGAACTCAGTCCCTGGGAACTGATTGTCCCTCACATATGTTATCACTTGTATCTTCTCAGGTGTTGCTTCACCGATGCCTCCTAAGATGCTAATAAAGAAGGGCTAGAATATCTTCCCTTCTTCTCAGGTAATGGAAAGGCCCTTCAGTAATCAAACAACAGCTTTATTTATTTGGGGTGTAACTTTTATGATGGGAATTTCTGGACAGAAAGGAGGGGAGCTGTGACTAGATGCACCCTGAATCACCTCAAAGACATGGACACCTACTTTTTTAGCGTTTCACATCGCCTCAGTGCACACAGGGCCTCACTGTCGGGAGAACTTGTTTCATCATTTTCTATTAATTATCGCTTGGAAGCATTGCTATCAATGCTAATCTGGAAATTGTATATCAAGTTTGCAAAATCCAATAGAATTTACAGTCTTGGGGTAGCTGTTCCTCTGTGTTCAGTATAGCAGCTGTTACCAAAGAATGTGTATTAACCAAAGACCAAATAAGAAAGGATATGAAGGACATATTAAAAACCCAAACAGCAGAAATAGAACCCTAACCTTCCAGGCTCCTATGTTTAGTTTAAGGTCAGAGTCATTGCGATCTCCTGAAAGGCATGCTGTTCTCTAAATAAGTTCTCTTGGTCCAGGCCGTTGGATGTCATGTAACTGCCAAGGCAGCAGAATTCACGGGAACTTCCCAGCATCAGGTTTCCTTGGAACAGGTTTGCTCATGGCTTCAGTCTTCTCAAGCTGATTACTTTGTCACGGTGGGTGCTGACGCTGCATGGTAACCCGTTCATATCTTACATGATGTTTCCAATGGTCGTACAGTTGGAGGCATACATAGGGCATACACTTGGCTAAGCTATTAGGTTTAATAATCCCTTTTCCTGATGTTAATTAGATTTAGGTTATATAACTCTTCATCTAGATGGTTTGGTCTGCAGGCCTCTAGGAAAGGAGATGGGTTTATTAATCTCTGTGGACCTCTTCTATCAAAATTTTCATGTGACTTTATGGTACAATGATCTTTGTTAACTACAGTTACCTTTAAAAAGCACTATAAAGGGATTATGCAACATTTATTCAGTAAACATGTTTTAAGTAACAGATAAGTTATTAGTCACTACAACAAAATGTTGAAAAATTCACATATGTGGAGTTAATAGTCAAATGCAAGGACACAATAAAATAATTAGAAGAAATTAAAATCAAAACACAATAAAATAATTAGAATACCTTTGCACTGTGTCTTATAATAGAAGTCTATAGAAAATGCTATGGAACCTCCAAAGAATGAGTTGCTAATTAGATCTGTATTGGGACAGTCAGTTGGACAGAATTAATACAATATTATTCACATGAGTGATGTAGCTACCAAAATTAAGCTAATATGATCTTGGGATCCATTTGTAGAAGTATAACATCTAGAATGTAGAATAGTAAATATAGGTGATAACTACTTTGGACTTACCCAGCTATATATGGAATATTGGGTTCAATTTGGGACCAAAGTTAAAAGGATATTAAGAAACTATAAGTTCATGCAGAAAAGACTGTCTACAATGAACAAAATTAGTAATATTTAGCTCAACAGGGAATACCCAGAGAGAACCCCAGGAGAAACATGTGAACAGTCGGCAAATATCTGAAATATTTTTATGGAAATATGTATTATATTTATTCCCTAAGAACTCAAGAGTAAACTAAATAAATGCAAGTATGCTAATTTTGACTAAAGTTAGGAAAAATCTCCCAAGATTCAATGCTACCTAAAAGATAATATAAGCTGCCTCTTGAGTTGATAAGATTATCATCACAGGATTTAATTGAAGCTGGAATTTTTGTGGAGAATATTGCGAATGCACACAAGCATCAGCTGGGTAGTAAACTGAGTGATCCTTTTGGTCTCTCCCAAATCTTAGCTTTTATGATTTGGAGTTGTGGTTGTAATGTTACACATTATTTCCAAAACATAACAAAGTAGATGAGCGTTCTTTTAATCTGTGCCTTTCGATTGTCTTATGACCAGTGCACGACAGTAGTGGGTAATAAATGAATCACTTAGCAAGTGACAGTCTTTACACTTATACCAAGCTCTTGGTAGTTAATAATAAAGGTCATTCTCTACCACCCGGGGAATCTTATGATTCAAAACCACTGGGGGAAATCTACACCAAGAAATAAACAAACAAATGAAGTCACCTGTTAATGTAGAATGAAGGCTAGAGTTAAGCCTAGGAGAGAAGCAGCATCAGGAAGAAGCAAATCATCGGGCAAAAGGTACAAGAAAATCCCTCAGCAAGAACAGGAGTAAAGCTGACACTTAACGTGGTGTTTAAGCAAGTGTCAGATGCTGTTCTTGGTGCTTCATCTCTGCTTATCAGTCCTCTCAACAGCCCTCTGAGCTAGGCTTTATAAAAATTATTCCCTTTCGATGAATGAAGAAACATAGACACAGAGAGGTTGAGTAATAATGCCTAAGATCACACAGCTAGCCGGCATTGAGCTGGGATTTGAACCCGAGTGCCCTAGCTCTAGAATTCACACTCTTAACACCTAACACCTATGTGTCTAAGCTCAGGAGAAAGAAATGAGTCATAGAGGAAGAAAGTACGTGTGTAAAGAAAACAACTAACGAAAAATGGACTAACAATTTCAATTCTCTAAATTCTACTTTTTAAAAAAATGTTAAGTAACCATTATCCATGAATTTTTAATTTAAAATTAGGAAAACTGGCGACTTCCCTGGTGGTGCAGTGGTTGGGAATCCGCCTGTCAATGCAGGGAACACGGGTTTGAGCCGTGGTCTGGGATGATGCCACATGCCGTGGAGCAAATAAGCCCATGCACCACAACTACTGAGCCTGAGCTCTAGAGCCCGTGAGGCACAACTACTGAGCCTGCGTGCCACAACTACTGAAGCCCACATGCCTAGAGCCCATGCTCCGCAGGAAAAGAAGCCACCACAATAAGAAGCCGGCACACTGCAACGAAGAGTAGCCCCTGCTCACCACAACTAGAGAAAGCCCGCGCACAGCAACGAAGACCCAACACAGCCAAAAATAAATAAATAGATAGATAGATAGATAAATAAATAAAATTAGGAAAAACGGAAATATTTTCTTAATACATTTCTAATTCTCCTCGTTAGAAATCATTTTAACAAACTGGCTTTTGAATGTATTTTAGCTACATGGCATTTGTGCCTGTGGATCTGACCTAACCCCCAATGATAAAAGCTGGAAAGGATCCCCTTTGCAACCATCTACAGGGACAAAGGGAAAAAATCATGTCTTTTCAATCGTTGTTTCTGTATCAAAGCCCAAACGAGGGCAGGATGAAGGAGGATTCAGACAACCTCAGGCTCAGAGCAATTAGAAAATACTATGTATTTCACCTGGTTGATGGAGGTGAGCAGTGGAAGAATATTTACAATTTCAAAATGATGTTCCACCATGGAAGCATTCATCTGCACCCGATGCTATAGGCCAAGATTACCTAATGCTCAGTCCTTCCTCTGGATCCTAGAAATCTCTCTCCCCCTAATTTGATAGAGTTGAGTGGGGGAAGAGCTTACAAATATTCTTTATTATGCCTTAATCCACGCTGCTATGCAGAAACTTCAGCTTCAGCTTCTGCCTACCTGGCAGGATGTATCCTTGAACCTGAGGGTAGGAGCTCACTGAGTCTTATCTTAACCAGTTGCCTTTGATATGTTACAGGTTAACTTCACAGAATGAAACACATGATACACCAATGTATTGTCAATATTCATAGAGACATCACAAAATTTTGACATTGGTAGATGGGACCTTTCAAGCAATTTTTAAGAGTTTGTTAATTGAAATCCTGTGGGCTGTATACTAATCAAACCCCACCCAGAGCCACTGCAGCAATGGGTAAATGAAAGTCCAGAGTAAAGATCCAGTTGTTGCCTGCTAATTCAAGTCCAAACGCCCAATCTGGGTTACATTATGAAGGAAGGTGGAGAACTAGCCCACAGGGAATCTCAAAAACATCTAAAGGCATCTGTGGGCCTGAAGCATGTGTCATTTATTTATACAACTTGTATTTTAGAATGTGGAAAACCATAAAATCTGACAGAAAACCCCTAATAAGAGTCAAAGCCAAGAATTTGTGGTCAGTAAGGGGCGCCGTGTGGGAGAAAAGGGAGAGAATGATTCCACTCCCTCCTCCTCCGGATTCTGACTCACAAATTCAAAGCAATCTGAGGCAACCATTACTCAACAGAAGGCATATTCATTGCATGTTAGTTATTCAATATTCTCCCCAAAATGTTCCACTGAGGCATTGCATACAATGCCATGGGTAAAGTGTAATATTACCATGTCAATTCCATATTTAGCAAAGGTATTCCGATGCATGCTAAAGTTTGGGGAAGATATGCTGCAGAAGGGTTACTGTCTTACCTGTCTGACTATATGATGTAAGTTGATTTATTTATTAATATGTTGAACATCAAATCTCCAAAAACCATGTCGAAGATAACCATTTTATTTGCAGTCATCCAATTTGTTTGTTTGTCTATCTGCTTATTGGACTACATAATGAATATGAATCAAATTTTTGAAACACAGAGACTTCCCTGGTGGGGCTGTGGCTGGGAATCCACCTGCCAATGCAGGGGACACGGGTTCGATCCCTGATCTGGGAGGATCCCACATGCCTAGGAGCAACTAAGCCTGTGTGCTACAACTACTGAGCCTGCGTTCTAGGACCCGCGTGCCGCAGCTGCTGAATCCATGTGCTGCAACTGCTAAAGCCCACGTGCCTTGAGCCCGGGCTCAGCAACGAGAGAAGCCACCGCAATGAGAAGCCTGCGCACCACAACAAAGAGCAGCCCCCCCGCTCGCCGCAACTAGAGAAGGCCTGCGCACAGCAACAAAGACCCAACGCAGCCAAAAAGAAATTAAAAAAAAAATTAGACAACAAAAAAATTTTTTAAAACACAAAACGGCATACAGAGAAATTTCTCCCCTTTACTCCTGTGTCCTGGAGGCAAAGCAAGATTAAGTTTGTTTCGTATCCTTCCAGGGTTATTTTATACATATACCAGCAAATAAGTGTATTCTTTTTTCACTTTTTTTCTATACAAAATGTGGCACACCCTACTCACTGTTCAAATGTACTCAATGGATATGACTCCACCATTAAGTTTTGTGGCCTTTTCCAAGTTTTGCAAAAGAAGGTATGCTTTCTAGAAACTTCTTAAAGTAGGGATTTGAAAAAAAAAAGTAGGGATTTGTTTTGCATTTAAATGCTTCCATTTAAAAAATTCTAATGCTATGTACTAACAAAGTTTTTACTTGATTTTCAAATACCCCATTTAATTGACCAAATAGAGTTATCATCATCACCAGGTACTGTTTCGTTTACATCATGCCCCCAAAGCTCAGCCTTCTACAAATGTCAAGGTTTCATCACCTGTAGCTGATTGGGTTTTCAGATTAAGATTTGAACCATGTGTTATTCATTCAATAATACTGAAATGTATTCCAAATTATCCTGGAGGCCACTTGCTTTTAGCCTCCCATCAGGAGTTATATTGAAACTCCTTTTTGAATTTACTTCTATTCTGTTCTCCCACACTTGGCATGATGTCAGCTCACTTTCGGCTGAAAGACACAGCCATATTCTCCTTCTTTATTCTTTTAGCAATATTGCAATCCTGACACTTGATCTCTGCAAACAATTATCTGGTTTCTTCAATTCTCCTTTTAATATTCTTTAAAGGAGTTGAAATATTTAAAATAGCCCTTTGGTCTGTGCCAAAACGTTCCCAGCTGTCTCAAAATATGAACCAAATTATACCAAGGGGCTTATCTTTTTAAAATAAAGTTTTACAGGAGTGATTCTAAATTCCCTAACTTAGAATTCATGGCCTGCAATATTCTGCTTTTTTCCAGAGATATCTCCCTTAATTGAGCTTTCAGCTCAATAGATTATGTTGTTTTTAGTTTCCTGTATCTTTGTGGTGTATTTCTCCTTCCATGACCTCATGAAGGCCATTACCCATGCTAGCCTTTTGACTTTTTTGCAACTCATATATCAAGGTTTCGCCATGCCACTGAGATGCCCTGAACTCGTTTTTTTAAAATAAATTTATTTATTTATTTATCTTCTTTTTGGCTGCGTTGGGTCCTCGTTGCTGCATGCGGGCTTTATCTAGTTGCGGTGAGCAGGGGGCTACTCTTTGTTGCGGTGTGCAGGCTTCTCATTGCAGTGGCTTCTCTTGTTGAGGAGCACGGGCTCTAGGCGTGTGGGCTTCAGTAGCTGTGGCGTGCAGCCTCAGTAGTTGTGGCTCGCAGGCTCTAGAGCGCAGGCTCAGCAGTTGTGACGCACGGGCTTCGTTGCTCCGTGGCACGGGGGATCTTCCTGTACCAGGGCTCAAACCCGTGTTCCCTGCATCGGCAGGCGGATTCTTAACCACTGTGCCACTAGGGAAGTCCCCTGCCCTGATATCTTAATGATGCTATTTCTTATTTGTAAGTGGGCATATTTTATCTTCTTGAAATTTACAACCGCCCTCTGAGATAAAAGGTGTGAGCATCGTTACCCCGTGTTACAAATGAGGAAATTGAGGCTTAGAGGGCTCAATCCTTCTTCTGAACTATTCTGCACTAACAAGGTTCTCCACTCACTTGGCACTCACTCTTTACTACCTCCTAATGTTATCTTTTTACATGTGTATGACTTGTTATGACAGCCTAACCTCCTTAAAAGCAGATGGTTTATCTGTTTCTTGTATTCTCCCCCTGTGACTTGAACAGGAAAGGAACTCAGTAAATATTAGTTGTTTGATGAGTTACAATTAGAGAATCATAAAACTTTGAGCAAAAAGGGAGCCTTATAGATCACTTAATGAGTGCTTGTGTCTCTTGGAACTTCCCTGGTGGCACAGTGGTTAAGATTCTGCACTCGCAATGCCAAGGGTACATGTTTTTTTTTTTCGGTACGCGGGCCCTCACTGTTGTGGAGCACAGGCTCCGGACGCGCAGGCTCAGCTGCCATGGCTCACGGGCCCAGCCACTCTGCGGCATGTGGGATCTTCCCGGACCGGGGCATGAACCCGTGTCCCCTGCGTCGGCAGGCGGACTCTCAACCACTGTGCCACCAGGAAAGCCCAGGGCCCAGGTTTGACCCTTGGTCAAGGAACTAGAGCCCACGTGCATGCCTCAACTAAGGAGCCTGCCTGCCACAACTAAGGAGCCCCTGAACCACAACTAAGGAGTCCACCTGTTGCCTGCCACCACTAAAAGAGCCCACATGCTGCAACTAAGGAGCCCGGCTTCCACAACTAAGACCCGACGCAACTAGATAAAAATAAATAGATAGGGGGACTTCCTAGTTCCCCAACCAGGGATCAAACCTGTGCCCCCTGCAATGGAAGTGTGGAATCTCAACCACTGGACTGCCAGAGAAGTCCTGGCAATGGCTTTTATGGGAGGGTTTTTAAAAGGCAACATTTGGAGTGAGAGTTGCAGCTCATGGACTTTCTTCTGATTGGTTTCTGGTGAGGCAACAAGGTGGTGTTTCAGGAATCTTAACCATCAGCCTTTTGGTTCTAACCAGTCTGGGGTCTACGTGCTTGTTGTCAGCATGTAGTCACCATTTGCCACCTGGAGTGGGGGTGGTCTTAGTTTCTGCAGAATAACTCAAAGATAAGTGTCATATTGTTATGTATTATCCCTTGAGGAGGGACTAGAACTCTGTTTTACCTGCTGACTATTGTTTAAGGTAACATTACTTTTCTTGCTTAACTACTTTTCCTTCGCTTCTGCATTTCGTCACTTCCCTAATTAGTGACTGTTTGAGTCTGTTTTTTGGAACTCAGGGAAGGCCCAGGAAACTAAAGCCTCTTTCTACAAACAAGAAGTGGGGGACATGGAAGGGCTTTTGTACCTGGAAGGGCCCCTCAGGGTCCTGCTTGGTTTCAAAACTTCAAAGAATCTTCAGAGATATATCAGAACTATAATTGGATGCTTCAGGCTACCCCAAACTTCTAGGTGTAATTTTTTTTTTTTCTCTTCTGCAGTTGGTGCTATCTATTGAAAAAGTTGAGAAGCATAAATTGCAATGCTAGTTAAGGCCTGGAGAGGTGAAGCAAATTGCCTCAAATCACACATTAATTCAATCAATATTGATTCAGCATTTGCTACTAATTGTGCAAACACCAGGGCTAAAACAATGAGCACAACACAGAAGGCCACTGACCTTATAAAGTTTGTATGCAAGTGGGGGTAAGGAGAGGAGAGAGTTGTTAAGTTAATCTTCAATATGTGTAACCCATATAAACCAGCCACCACCTTGGTGAGTCTAGAAGAACATATTAAATAAAAGCAACTCAAAACTTTATTGCAGACTCTGCAGAAAATACCCAAGGGTGGGTCCATCCTTATTGCACAATAAAATATCTTTTATTTCCTTTATCTTAAATTCTCAATATGGCACCCAGCCACTAGTACCTGACCAAAATAGATTTTCCCAAAGTTCTTCCTGACCCTCAGCTTGAAGAGCTCCTAGCTTCTTGGCCTCCCACCCTCTCTCTTTTTCTATCTAGTCTATCCTCAGTACAAAAGAAGTTAGCTTCTGGCAAGAGATTTCAGTGATAATGGTAGAAAAAAATCTCATGAATAGAGTTTTGTACTTTTTTTTCCTTCCCACAGTCATGCAAATGTAAAAGTGCAGAGTACTTGACCTAGGCTGAGGGATTAAGGCAGAACTCTTTGAGAAAGGGTCCTATTAAACTGAGACCAGACTGTTAAATAAGTATTAACCGAGAAAAGGAGGTGCTGACTAGAAAAAAAAAAAGCACAACCTAAAAGTTGAGAATTATATTTTATTCAAGGACATTACTGAGGACTATAGCCTGTGAAGGCAGCCTCTCATATAGCTCTGAGGAACTGTTCCAAAGAAGTAAGGGAAGAGCCAGGATATATTGGAGCTTTTGCTAAAAGCAAACAAAAAAACCCCCCAAAACAACCCCCAAAACCCATAACACATGTAGTTGAACATCAAAAGACTAATGCTAATCACAAAAAACAGACATCTCAAGTCAATGATTTTAGTGCTTTTCTTTTTAACTTTTTATTTTATATTGGAGTATAGTTGATTAACAATGTTGTGTTAGTTCCAGATACACAGCAAAGTGATTCAGTTATACATATACATGTGTCTATTGTTTTTCAAATTCTTTTCCCAATTAGGTTGTTATATAATATTGAGCAGAGTTTCCTGTGCTATACAGTAGGTCCTTGTTGGTTATCCATTTTAAATATAGCAGTGTGTACATGTCAATGCCAAACTCCCTAACTATCCCTCCTCCCATCCTTCCCCCCCCTGGTAACTACAAGTTTGTTCTCTAAGTCTGTGAGTCTGTTTCTCTTTTGTAAATAAGTTCAAAACATTATTTTTTTTCAGATCATGCATATAAGCAATATCATAGGATTCTTCTTTTTCTCTGTCTGACTGATCACTCAGGATGACAGTCTCTAGGTCCATCCATGTGGCTGCAAATGACATTATTTCATAGGAAGATGCAAGAGTCTGGGCTCATTGAAATTATTCCTTTGATATGTGTCTTAACTATCTAGGGCCAATATCCTGTTTTTCTTCATCCTGAATCCCCCTCAGGGCACACTGTGCAAAGATTTGGTGGGGACTAGAGATTTGGGAGATTTGGGGAGAACTTCTAAGTAGACTTCTGTTGAATTGAGATAGGGTCAGAGGAGATGGAAAGAAGAGTGAAAATTCAGAAGCTATTTGGTAAGAAATGGTCAGGACTTAGTGCTTGACTGGATATGGGTGCTGAAGGAGAGGTCAAGGATAATGCCCAAGCTTCTGGCTTAAGCAACTGAGTGGATAAGAATGATAGACATGGAGACAGGAAATTCTAGAAGAAGACCAGATTGTGGAGGAATTTTGAAGGTTAAAATGCCCTAAAAACGAGACAAAAAAAAAAAAAAAAAAAAAAGAATAATGATTTTGGTCCAGCAGGTCATGATGCTTCAGAATTTTTAATCTCTTCTTGCTTTAATTATTTCCTTTTATTCTTTTTTCTCATCAGTGAGAAGCACATACAAAGTATTTTGAGTTTACTTGGCTATTTTTTTCATTGATTTTAAAGAATGACACACACAGTATCATTTAGCTTGGTAAAATTGATAAGAAGCAGATTTCATTCTAATTTTCATATATTGTATAGTGAAATATAAGTATAAATATTATCTATGTTCATAAAATGAGTTGATAAAAGATGTTCATGTTATGTCTCTGTATAACAAGTCACTCTAAAACTCAGTGGCTTAAAACAACTCTATTATTTTGTTTCTATTCCTCATGATTCTGGGGGTTGCTTGGAAGAATGGAATTATTCTTTAAAGCTTCCTTAGTCTTCTGCCTGCCCGTATCATTGGGCTTTTGCCTGGAATACCAGCATGATGGAACACATGATCCTCTCCATGTGCCTGAGCTCCCTCATATTATGGGAGTTGGGTTCCAAGAGTGATCTCCCCAAGAGAATGGGGCAGATTCTGTTTTGACTTTTATGACCTAATCTCAGAGGTCACATAGCAAAACTACTACACTCACAGGCCTGCCTAGATTCAGAACAAGGGAATATAATGGGAAGAGTGACAACTTTACACTGTAAGATGAGCAGGTAGGGTTGGAGACTTTGTTGTAACTATCTTGGGAAACACAATCTGCAACAGAAGATAAACGCAGATGGAAAAAGACTCTTCTCCTCTGGCCAACGTCTACAACAGTACTGTACATGGCACTCAATAAGTATTTGTTCAATAAATCAATAGGTAATTAGAATAAGATATGCTATCTTCTAAAATGGGTTCATGTTTATTATTTTTCATGATAAACTACTCTTTATAATCTCAAGTGTAGAGAGAACTGAATTAATGGAAAAAATAAGATTAATATTACAAAAGTGATCATTATAAATTTAGCTTTGACAATTTTCTTAAAGATTCTAATTTATAAGAAATAAATTAATTCACATTAAGAGTAAAAGCATAGGCCTAAATTATTATAATTCCAAATTATTGCTAAATTATATAAATATTCCCAAATTAAGTTCCTAAATTATTAAAATTCCAAGTATTTCATTTAGTTTTGTGGTGGACAGAGATGGAATAGTTAATCAATGTTTTAGGTTTAATAATGCCCTCCCAAGATGTCCATGTTGTAATCCTCAGAACATAAGAATTTACCTTATATAGGAAGAAACTTTGCAGATGTGATTGAGGTAAGGATTTGAGGATGAGGCAATTACCTTGAATTATCTCAATAGACCCTAAATGCAACTGCAAGAGTCCTTACAAGAAGGAGGCAGAGGAACATTTTGAACTTCAGTAGAGGAGAAGTCCATGCCACTGAGATTAGAGTGATGGGGCAAGGACATGAGGAATGCAGGTATGGAAAGGAATCTCTCCTGGAGCCTCCAGATGGAACCAGCCCTGATGACACATTGACTTTAGCTCCTTAAGACTTATTTTACACTTCTGCCCTTCAGACTGTTAGAGAATAAATTTGTGTTGTTTTAAGCCTTTCAGTTTGTGATGATTTGTTACAGCAGCACCAGAAAACTAATACAATCAGTAGAATGATGAAATCAAAGAAAAAAGTTTGCATTTCACATAATTCAAAGCTGTATGTTCTGCTGACATAAAGAGGAGATTGATATGGTGAATAAAAATGCTGAATAAAGATTATAGGTATTAAAGTGAGTATATACGTTTATAAAACCCTATGTAATCTATGTTACAAAAATTTCCCTTTTGAGGCCTGCAGTACAGTAATTAGTCTTCATCTCTTTCAAGTTACAAGTCCCTGCCTTTTAAATCTTAGTTATAGCTTTTGTGAAGTCTTGCCTATGTTCCAGCTCTAAGACCAAGATACATGGGCCCAAGGGTTATTACATAAATTTAGATGACCACTTTTTGCATAATGTTTTATTTTGATCTAATTCCGAACTTATAGAATAGTGACAAGAATAATACAAGAAACTTCTGTAATCCTTTACCCACGTTCACCATTGCACTTTGCATCATTTACACACATGCTCTCCCTCTCTCTACACACACACACACACACACACACACACACACACACACACACTAGATTTCTGAAAAATTTGAGAGAGTTGGAGACATTTTTTTCTCTTTACCCCGAATAGTCATGTATATTTCCTAAGAATATGGATATTCTCTTGCATAACTACAGTATTAATTTCAAAAAACAATTAAACTTTGATAAAATTATCTAACCCCAAAATCCATATTCAAATGTTGACAATTGTCCCCCGAATATCTTATTATCGCTATTTTTTTCTCCCAGTCAAGGATCCAATCCAGTAACACTCATGGCATTTAGGTGTCATATCTTTTTAGACTTCTTTCCTGTGCAGTTCCTGGGCCTTTCTTTGTCTTCCCAGTCTTTGACACTTCTGAAGAGTGCAGATTAATTATTGTGTAAAATATTCCTCAGACTGGGTTTGTCTGAGGTTTCTTTCTAGTTCAGTTTTGCATGCTTGCGAGACACATGGCAAAAAGTACATCAAAAAGTGCATCTCAGGGCATCAAATCAGGAGTACTTTGATGTCAGTTTATCTGTGTTGGTGATGATCATTTTGAACACCTACTTAGGGTTATGTATAGGAGGTTTCTCCACAGTCAAGTTATTATTATTATTAATATATTTTTTTTTTTTCAGTACGTGGGCATCTCACTGTTGTGGCCTCTCCCATCGCAGAGCACAGGCTCCGGACACGCAGGCTCAGAGGCCACGGCTCACGGGCCCAGCCGCTCCGTGGCATGTGGGATCTTCCCAGACTGGGGCACGAACCCGTGTCCCCTGCATCAGCAGGCGGACTCTCAACCACTGAGCCACCAGGGAAGCCCCAAGTTATTATTTTTTTCGCCTCTTAAATGAATAAGAAAGTTGTGGGGAGAAACTTGGAGACTCTGTAAGTATCCTTTTCTCACCCCACTTTCATTCTCAGCATGATGATTTTCTAATTCCACCATTCCCTCAATATTTATTAGTTGGCACAGTAGAAAGCATTTCCTTTTTCTCTTTCTTCCTTTGTTTCTTTCATATATATCAGTGTGGACTCATAGTTTGTGTCTACCTTCTTTCTTTCACTCAGCATAATGTCTGAGATTCATCCCTGGTATGGGAAGTATCAGTAGTTCTTTCCTTCTGGAGAATTTCCCACTGTTTGAATATACCACAATTTGCTTTTCCATTCACCTGTTAATGAGCATTTGGGTTGTTTTCAGTTTTTGATGCCTGTGAATGTTCTCATGCCTTTTTGTGGATGTATATTTTCTTTCCTCTTTGGTAAATATTTAGGAGTAGAATTTCTGAGTCATAAGGTAGATGTATGTTTAACTTTATAAGAAATTGCCGCAATGTATGGGAGTTTCATTTCTTCCACGTCTTGGCCAATATTGGGTATTTTCAGTATTTTTCATTTTAGCCATTCTAGTTGGGTATGGAGTAGTATCTCATCATAGTTTTGGTTTTTTTGCTGCACGGCTTGCGGGATCTTAGTTCCCTGACCAGGGATCAAACCAGGCCCACAGCAGTGAGAACACTGAGTCCTAATCACTGGACTGCCAGGGAATTCCCTCATTGCAGTTTTAATTTGTGTTTCCCTGTTGACTAATAATACTGAGTTCTTTATTGTGTGCTTACTGGACGTTCATAAAGCTTCTTTTGCCATGTGTCTCAAAGTTTTTTATCACCTTTTCTTCTTGGATTGGTATCTTTTATTATTGAGTTATAGCAGTTATTTTTTCATTTTGGGTACAAGTCCATTTTCCAGTCTGTGGTTTCCTATTCACTTTCTTAAGTGATTTTTTTTTTTTTTTTTTTTGCGATACGTGGGCATCTCACTGTTGTGGCCTCTCCCCTTGTGGAGCACAGGCTCCGGACGCGCAGGCTCAGCGGCCATGGCTCACGGGCCCAGCCGCTCCGCGGCATGTGGGATCTTCCCGGACTGGGGCACGAACCCGTGTCCCCTGCATCGGCAGGCGGACTCCCAACCACTGTGCCACCAGGGAAGCCCCTCTTAAGTGATTTTTGATGAGAAGTTTTTTAATTTTGAGGAAGTTTAATTTATCAATTTTTTTCTTCTATGGTTGTTTCTCTCTCTGTTCTAAGAAATCTTTGCCTTTTCCCAGGTTTTGACAATATACTGATATTTTTCCTTTAGACTCTCTAGAGTTTTAGCCTTTACATTTAGGTCTATGATTTATCTTGAATTAATGAGGTAGAAGTCACAGTTCTTTTGTTTCCACATGAATATCCAGTTTTCCAGCATAATTTATTAAAGACTTTTGTTTCCTCATTGAATTGCTTTGGTACCTTTGTTACCTTTGTTTGAAATCTAGAAGTGTGATAACTCCAGCTTTGCTGTTTTATCTTAGGATTGCTTTTGTTTTTCCAGGTCTTTTGTGGTTCCATAGAAATATTAGGATTGTTTCTTCTATTTCTGTGAGTTGACATCTTTGCCCAAAATGAAATAAACATATAGGTGTTGGCCTATTTCTGCTCTTTATTCTATTCCATTGATCTATGTGTCTATTCTGTTGCCAGTATTATGCATCTTGATTACTATAATTTTATATTTTAGGTCAGAAACTACATTTTATACTTTGATTTATACTTTGTACAGTGGATATTTTAGAGTATCTGCACATGCTAAAACACAGAGAACATAACATCCATTTAGTAAATATCTTTGGATTAGCTATAATAAAAAGCAAATGACACACCTTAAAGTTACAAACATTATATCAATTATATCTCAATAAAGCTGGGGAAAAAAAAGAAAATAACTATTATATGTATCCATGTATATTTTCCATTATAATTGACCCTTCTTAAGTATTTACCATGTCAAATATATAATGAACATAAAATAAAACTTTTATTTAAATCCACTTTATGGAAGATAAGACATCGCACACTCAAACCAAAGAGGGGTCTCATAAGAACCTGGATAAATATGTGATACGTATCCTGTAAAAAGGCACTGAGGCTGCTTGGAAGGATTCTATAAAGCACAAGCTCAGGTTTAAACCAGTTTTAAGTAAATCTTGATAAAGGGCCTTCTCAGTTAAATAAAACTATTTAGTTCTTCCCCAAAGAAGTAAAAAATATACCTGAAGCCTTTAACTTCAGGGCTCTCTGAAGGCTCCATTCTTCACTGTTTGTATAACTTCCTTTTAAAACAATTGAAATCATGTCTGGAAGCATGCAAAGTGGTCCTGTTTCCTATTTTAATATTTTTGTAAGTAGATACAGTTCATTTACAGTTCAGTATCATTTAAGGTCTTCATTAATAATGAGAGTATAGACAAGATGAAAAAATAAAGATCTAAGTTCTCAGATTCCATTTTTGAAGTAAGAAGAAAGAAATATATTTGCCAATCACGGAGTAAACCTAAATATCTTTCAAAACTATTGAACCTACTGAAAGCTTTTCCTAAGGACAACCCAGGCAGGAATCAATACAAAGCAGTAAAGTGACTGCTTTGCTTGCCTTCCAAAAAGTGCTGTAGAAAATGAATATTTAATGATAGACAAACCAATATGCTGAATGGAAGGAATAATGGCTTGGATAGAAGGATATTGTTACACTGGAGGATCAAGTGACTTACAATTAGTCTAATGATGAAACTTTTAAGTCTTTGCTTTATGGCTGTTGCCCTGAAATACTAGTCATGGGTCTGTTATAAATCCTACTTTCATGGTCCACAGAGCTTTACCACATGCATACAGATAATTCCTCCTTATAATTATCTACAAGGGGTCCATGAGCTTAAATTTACCTATTTCTCTTCCTTGGCTTAGCATTTTTACCTGATAAAACAGAAGACATATCAACAGTCTACAATGTTTTTAAAAAGCCATTTCAAAGATCTCTTAGTTTCCGGTTCACCTTGGTCTCTCAAAGATAAGGAATAATTCCATCCAGCAGCAACAAAGATGTCTGACAGGTCAGGCTTACCTGGGAAGAATCAACCTACAAGAAGGTTTGAAATCAAACTAATTGGGAAAATTTCCCCCTTTTAAAGCAATGGATTTGTTAGTCCATTTCCAGAGAGATGAAATGACCAGTCCTTTTATTCTATGAGGATTTTTTTTCTGGAGGTACTAAACTTTTTCTCAGAGGGAGCCACTTGATTTTCTCAAAGCCTTAGAATTGTTGGGGTCCATTGGGTGTGTCTGTGCAAGTTATTGAGTCAGAGAATGAAGAGGGAGATGACGGTGGGGGTGGGGAGGTGGTTATAGAAAAGTCTCTCTTTTGAATCCCAGAATATGTTTACTATATCATTTTTATTTTTACCTCCCTAAATAAACTCTTTTGGGATATGGTTCTATTTTCTCCTTTCCAGTTCTATATTCAAAAATTCATTGTTTCAACTTACTGGAATAGTCTTGAGATTTTCAGTTCTTAATGAACGGGGTTATTGACAAGAGATGGAAGGCCCAAAATTTGGGGGCAAGTTAAAGCGATCAGCTAATAGCAGTCATCTAAACTCTTCTTAAGACACTGTCATTTTGGAACGACTAAGCAAAGCTGTATAACCTAGAGTAAATTATTTGACTACTCTGTGCCTCAAATTCTTCATCCATAAAATGGAACTTAAAAATAGTACTAAGCACATAGGGTTGTTGCAAACATCAAATAAAATTATTGCATGGGAAAATACTTAGAACAATGCCTAGCACATAGCAAGTATTCTACAAATGTTACACATCATTATTATAATTGCATTTTCTTTTTAAAAAAAGAAATCTAATGAACCATCTTGTGCCATTTATATCAGTCAAAGTCCTTTTCTGATCTAGATCAATTATATTCATACATTTCTATATAATTTTGTAATATAATCATGGGTTCAAGTTGTTTTATTTTACTTTATTTCATGTAAATGTATTCACTATTACATCCTCCACTTGTCATTTTAATTTGTATATGACAATATATTGCGGTTTACTTACTTATTTAAATATTTTGGGACATTTGAACTGCTGCTAATTTTCCCTATTGTAGGTAATGCTGCTCTGACAATTTCAATGTAAATTAGTTTTCCTCCCTCGAAGAGAAAGAATGCGTAATGGGTCAAATAGCATGTTACAGATTATCCTCCAGAAAGATCTAACCATTTTACCATGCATTTCTACCATTAATGTGTAAAGTATACCTTCTGCCTCTCCCCAGAGACTAGTCAGGATAGGGTTTTACAATTTTTAAATTTCTTCCAGTTTAATATGTCTGTAAGGGAGACATGAAGTTGGCTGGATTTGCCTTTTCTTTTTCACTTTTAATACAACTGTGATTTTTTTAAAAAAACGTGATGATTTAGTCTACATTTTCTTGACTGTATACTTTTTGACCATTTATCAAGTGGAAAGTAGTTATTGACTTACATAATCATTTATTTCCTCATATATTTTTGGGAGAACTCTATAATCAGGTTATGTTTATAACATATCTATTCTATATTAGAAATTTTCTCTTATAATACTTTAATCTTATATTTTGTTACATGAAAATTAAAAGTTTTAAAAGCATATTCAATTAATCTATTTTATTCCTGGTAACAACCTTCATTTTTCCAGTGGTTAGAAGTACATGTTCTCTCCACATCTGGGATAAATAAGCTACTCTTCAGTTTTTAAAAAATTCTTTTACTCTTTGATACAGCTGGAATTTATTGTAGTGTTTGGGTCTCATGCATTTATCTGAGTTGATTCTTTCCAACTTGTTAGCCAACTATTTGAAAGACAATGTATTAAGAGGTTATCCCTTGTCCAATATTTGTTTTGTCTCTGTTATAGGTCATATTTCAAACTACATTAACTCAATACCATGATTTTGGTCACTGAGGCAGTGAGTTCAGTTTTCCAAATCTGCTAGGCTGAATCCATCCTTATTACCTGTGAAAATGTTGATATTGTCATTCATTATTTTTCACTACTAGTTCTCTCAGGAATTTCACTTTTACTGCAATAAATCTATATATTAAAATAAAAAATATTGATGTCTTTATTTAGTCTCTCTGAAAAAACACATGGCCCAATTCTTTAGTTATGTTTTTAATTTTTTTCCCATTAGGATTTAAGCATAAAAAAACATGTTTCAATTAAATTACTTCCAGGTATCTAATGCATTTGTTGATATGATGAACTCTGTTTTCCAGTTGTGTATAATAACTAATTTTTATTTGCCTCCATTGAAATTTTAAGCATGCAGCCATGCAATATGCAAATGTATATTTGTTTATCTATTTAGTGATGTGGTAGCAGAATTACCCCCTTATGTTTCTGTTTTTTAAGTAAATTGACTAAGGTGTGACCTGACTCTAGTGTTTCCTCACTAAGAGATCTTTAACAACAGATTATACAATTATTCCTGATCCTTTCATTTAAAACTTACAGTTAGTTTTAAGTTGTGTATTATTTTTGAGCTATAGATCTGGGGTTGGAGCACAAAAGTAAATCTAATGGAGAATTATGAAGAGTTATAAAGTACAGTTGTTTGGTGCTTGGAGGTCAGATTGACCTGGGTTTCCATCCTAATCCTGTTATTTATTAGCTGTGTGACACTGGGCATATTTCTAACCAAACCGGGTATCAATTTTTCATTTATAAAATGGGTAAAATAATACCTACTTAATAGGGTTGCTGTGAGTAATTAAATAACATATATAAACTATAAAATGCCTATAACAGTGCATGGCACACAATCAAGGTTTGGTATTATTATTTTTATAATCATAATTAACCTTAATGACTCAGAATTTTAACCAAGAAATTCTTGAATCCATGCTACCTATCAAGCTACCATTTTACTGCTGTTTAATCAGTAACTTCTCAAGTGTATGTTTCTATATTTTCTTTTTAAATTTTTTATTGAAGTATAGTTGGTTTACAGTGCTGTGCCAACTTTCCTATATTTTCTGAATTGCCTGCATTGATAGGAGCATCTCTGTTATTAAATCCACTCTTTTTACATCTTAGTAAACATATTTTTCCTATGCTTTTTAATTTCAGTTATGTCATCCTTTGCATTTAAAAGATTTTCATAATCTTACTTCAAGATTCCAACCAAACAACATAGTTTTGACTAAAACAAAAGGATCCTCCAAGGTTCTCTCATGCTGAAGCAGCTATCTCTACTGTTGCATTTTAATCAATTCTTATTCCTTCACAGAGATTACATTTCTCATAATTACAAGTGAAATGAACATAGGGCTTATGAAGACCTGGGTTTAAATTCTATTTCAGAAGATCGTGGTGATGATTAGATTAAAGCAAATGGAAATAACAGATGTGGAAAGTACTAGCAAAATGCCTGGCACATAGTAGACTTCAAGTAAAAGCCCGTTGCCTTCTACTCTTTCCCTTTGATTTCTCTATGGATCCCTTTTAGCATCCACAGGGGCTTCTGCCAACCTGTCTGAACATTTCATTCTCTGTGCTGTCAAGAAGTGTCCACCATACAGGGTTTGTGGTGACCAAGAGCTTCTATTTGATAGTCACTGTATCTGCAAGATAGAGGGTCATCAATCTCCTCATAAAAACAGCAGACCACGGGTAGCAAAATCAAAACCCGTGGATAGCACCTATAACAGGTTTGTTATAGGTGATAAGGTATTTGCATGAACCCCAAGATATGAGTAACTGAGGAAAAGTACAGCCACAGGAACTGGGTGCTAGCTGCAGCTGTACAGTAAAAGCAGAGGGAAACAGTGAGGCATTCATAGATCTGAGAGTCTCAAAACAGCCAAAAAATGCTTACTAGAAAGCTTGCTGGTTCATTTTGAGAATCGTAGCTAAAACTGGAAGAAATTTTGCCCACACTGATGGCAGGGGTGTGCAAAGTGTCTGGAGGGGCTCAATGAATGTTCAAAAATAATCAGACAAATTTCAACTCCAGGACAAGCACAGCACAGAAGAGAAACTTCTGGGAAAATAATGCTGAGTATAACAGGGACAATAGAGACAAAGAAAAGAGAGAGTCCAATAAGTGAGGAAGGAGAACAGCTAAAAGATCTCAGAAAGTAAGCTGCTGTATTTTTAAACATTACACAAAACAACAAAAAAGAGAGTAATAGAGCTGTGAAATTGGAAAAGCTATCTCAAATCCTGGCCTCCTTCTAAAAGTTCAGGAAAACATAAAATGAGAAAAAAAATTATCAAGGTTAAATTCTGTATAAAATCACTGTAAGAAAAAAGAAAATATGAAACTGAATAACATCCATACAGACAATAACAAAAATGCCTGCCTACCAAAAAGATAAAACCATTACCTACTTTTTCAATATGAGCTAAAAACATTAAAGAAATCATACAAGATACTTCAAAAACAAACAAACACATAAACTCACAGAAGAAAAAGATCAGATTTGCGGTTACCAGAGGTGGGGGTTAGTGAGAGTGGGAATTAGATGAAGGGGATCAAAAGTTATAAAATCATGCTTACAAGAAAAATACATTTATCTTATTTAATAAATACATGTATGTGCAATGTGATAAATATAATTAACACTGCTGTATGTTATATAAGACAGTTGTTAAGAGAGTAACACCTAAGAGTTCTCATCACAAGGAAAAAATAGATTTTTTTCAATTTCTTTAGTTTTGTATCTATATAAGATTATGGATGTTCACTGAACGTATTGTGGTAATCATTTCATGATGTATGTAACTTAAATCTTTATGCTGTCCACCTTAAACTTATACAGTGCTGTATGTCAATTATAGCCCAATAAAACTGGAAGAATATAAAAAATAAAAAATTCTAAATAGTTTTGAAATTAAAGAATAATGAAAAGACATTGTACAAGATATGGGACAATAACAAAAATGAGAACTAGAAAACCTCAGAAATGAGGTGATAAAACTCAGGAAAAAGTTAGAAACAGAAACAAAATCAATTCAGAAATGAAGACTAAACTAAAAGTAACTGAAGAATTAGCAAACACAAATGGGACTTCCCTGGTGGTCCAGTGGTTAAGAATCTGCCTTCCAATGTAGGGGATGTGAGTTCGATCCTTGGTTGGGGAGCATAATCAGAAAATCTACAAACAACAAATGCTGGAGAGGGTGTGGAGAAAAGGGAACCCTCTTGCACTATTGGTGGGAATGTAAATTGATACAGCCACTATGGAGAACAGTATGGAGGTTCCTTAAGAAACTAAAAATAGGGCTTCCCTCGTGGCACAGTGGTTGAGAGTCCTCCTGCTGATGCAGGGGACACGGGTTCGTGCCCCGGTCTGGGAGGATCCCACATGCCACGGAGCGGCTGGGCCCGTGAGCCATGGCCGCTGGGCCTGCGCGTCCAGAGCCTGTGCTCTGCAACGGGAAAGGCCACAACAGTGAGAGGCCCGCGCACCGCACACACACACACACACACACAAAAAAACTAAAAATAGAATTACCATATGATCCAACAATCTCACTACTGGGCATATACCCAGAGAAAACCATAATTCAAAAAGACACATGCACCCCAATGTTCATTGCAGCACTATTTACAATAGCCAGGTCATGGAAGCAACCTAAATGCCCATTGACAGATGAATGGATAAAGAAGTTGTGGTGTATATATACAATGGAATATTACTGAGCCATAAAAGTGAATGAATTTGGGTTATTTGTTGAGATGTGAATGGATCTAGAGACTGTCATACAGAGTGGAGTACGTCAGAAAGAGAAAAACAAATGTAGTATATTAACGCATGTATGTGGAACCTAGAAAAATTGTACAGATGAACCAGTTTGCAGGGCAGAAGTTGAGACACAGATGTAGAGAACAAGCGTATGGACACCAAGGAGGGAAAGTCACGGGGAGGTGGGGATGGTGGTGTGATGAATTGGGCGATTGGGATTGACATATAGACACTGATGTGTATAAAATTGATGACTAATAAGAACCTACTGTATAAAAAAGTAAACCTACTGTATAAAAAAGTAAATAAAAGTAAATAAAATAAAATAAAATTCAGAATTTGAAAAAAATTTTTAGTTGTTTGCAGTAATCTCATTGGAGTTGGTGTTAATGATATTGTGTTCTGGGGCCATTGTGTGGTGTGTGTATACTGTGTGATTAAGTAAATAAATAATTATGTAACTTTCTAGTTCTATCATCTCCTTTGTCCTTGTAAATCAAGATTCTCAGTTTGGAAAATTTATATTTGGTCTAGGTATAGATAGAGACAATAGATAACAGCTATATGTATAGAATATTGCCTAGCTCTGTCCTAGAAATAGTGACTAACCCAGCATCAATGATCTTCCTCAGCACTCAGATTATGATCTAGGAATACCCCTTACCACTAAGAGAAACCAGCTTCTTAGAGAAATGACTAATTCCAAGTCTGGGCTCGGAAATATACAAGATAATCCTGGAAATTATTGTCTTATCACATAGCAAGGAAGTTCTCAAAGGTTTCTAATATCATGTGACAAGGCCTCCGCTAACTTTAAGATGCTCCCAAAGGCCAAAGATGAGAAAATTTTATAATAACTGTAATGGACTGAAACATAAGAGTTTATAATGAAAACAAAACCAGAGACCTATATGGTTACCTTTGTAGGATTCCAGGGAAATAGCTCATTGTTTTATTAAAGGTGGTAAATATAGGGAAAGAACTGAGTATTTTCCCCAATTTTTCCTATATTACCTATTTCACTGGGTAATGAAATATTAGTGGAGAATTATGTTTCTTTTTGTAGAAATATTCCAGCCCATATGTGAGGATGGAACCGTTGAATTAGAATATCATTTGTTTTTGCAACCTCTAATGAATTAATGGATGAAGGCTTTGAACATCCATGGCTGCTAACATCACAAAAAGTGAGTCAACCAGTCATTTTATGCCTCCTGGTGAAAGAACACAATACCATCGATGAGGTATTCTTCCCTCAATCATGATCAAACCTGAATCTGATCAAGCCTGTAGGCCCAACCACCTGGAGATAGAACAAAGGAACAGGGGTGCATCAGCAAAATCCAGACAGTGGGGAATTGTACAAGTCAAAGGATCCCATTTCTTCAGCAAATATATTGCAAAGAGAATGGGGGAGCGGGAGGGAGAGAGAGAGAAAGAGAACATGCAGATTAAAATAAATATTTAAAAGAACAGGCAAAACTAAACTTTATTCTTTCGGAATAGAAAAATAGATGATAAAATTACAAAGAAAAGCAAGGAAGTGATTATCATAAAAATCAAGATGTGTTTACCATTAGGGCTGAAGGAGGGGTCATGATTAGGATGGGTGCTTGGCAACATTCTATTTCTTTCCTATTTTTTTTTTTTCTGGCAACAATCTAAAACCTAATATTTTTTTCCTTCCAGTTTTATTGAGATATAATTACATACAGCACTGTGTAAGTTGAAGATGTAGTTACACATAATGATTTGACTTACATATATTATGAAATGATTATCACAATAAGTTAGTGAACATCCATCTTCTCATTTAGATACAAAATAAAAGAAAAAAATTATTTTTCCTTGTGATGAGAACTCAGGATTCACTCTCTTAACATTCATATATAACGTACAGTAGTGTTAATTATATTTATCACGTTGGACATTACATCCCTAGTATTTATTTATCTTATAACTGGAAATTTGTACCTTTTAATTACCTTCATCCAATTCCCCCTCCCCGTCCCCCTCCATTTATTTCTTGACCGAGGTAGTGGTTTAAATGATGTGTATTTTATAAAATGTATTGTTATGAATTTGTTTCATGCGGTTATCTGTGTCTGTTATATTTTACAATTAGACTGTGGTGTAATAAGAATTGTCCAGGTCTTTGATCTGGACCCTGGCACAAAGCTCCTTAAAACTCTTGGAATTTCTCAGATAGGAATACCTTCTGTCATTCATAAGGTTGGTGAATGCGTCTAGGTCCTGGGAGGGTGGTGCATCCCACTTGCACGGGGGCAGGAATTCCTGTGCTCTGGATCCTTCTGGACCGCACTCTATGTACCTCTTCATCTGGCTCTTCTTCCTGCTCTTTACAATATCCTTTATAATAAACTGATAAATGTAAGTCAGTGTTCTTCTGAGTTCTGTGAACCTCTCTAGCAAATTAATCAAACCCAAGGAGGGAGTCATGGGAACCTCCAGTTTAGAAGCACAGGTAACAACCTCGACTTGAGTCTGGCATCTGAAGTGGGGAAGTCTTGTGAGACTGAAGGCTTAAACTGTGGGATCTGATGCTATCAAAGAACTGAGTTAAATTTGTAAGACACCCAGTCAGTGTTCGCAGAGAATTAAATTCCTTTTGTTGGAAAAAATACAATGGAGAAGGTTAAACAAATTCACCTGTATCTTTCTGGATACAAGCTTTGAACTAGTTAAATTCATATTTAAAGGGTTTCTTCCAGGTACATTCAATTTAATGGAAACCTGTTGGAGTTTACCTAGAATGCCAAACTGTTAAAAGAGGCAACTCTGGGTATTTACACTGAAAGTGGCGCTTAGTTTTGCCTTTTAACTTGTCAGCAATGGAAAATTCTCCACACTAAAGACCATTAAGAGGAATGGGATTGTTTCTTGGCACCAGAGGGTACTTGGTGGGGTATGGAAAGAAAACATGAGAACTTTTATCTAGCTATCTGCCTATTTTTTTTTTTTGAAAGAAAATATTTTGATTTCTTTATTGTATATGTAAGGACACCTTTTCAGACTGGGATCTATCTTGTCTATTTTTAAATCTTATCCTTTTCTATTTTTGTGTGTAGCTTATTGTGTATATATCGGTACTCTAATGCCATATATAATTTATAAATAAATAAATGTTAGGCATGCATACTCAGTATAAAATAAACATCATTTAAACAACGAATGGTGTTGGGGAAGGTAAGTCTTTCCTTAGCCTCAAGTTCACAGGCCAGTGGGAAGGGAAATGAGTGATATCCAATTCCAAACATGAGCTCACACGAAAATCGTAAGTACACGAATAATAATATCCTATATTTTGTCCTCACAACAACCCCATGAGATCTAAGGAACTAATTTTATAGAAGAGACACAGATCTCAACAGGTCAAATCAATTAAAACATATCTAGGTGTCAAAACTAAGTCCAGTTTTGTCCTCGGTTTTGGAGGGATAATGGTAGTTTTATTTTTTGTCCATGCCGCATGGCATGTGGGAGCTCAGTTCCCTGACCAGGGATTGAACCAGTGTTCCCTGCAGTGGAAGCACAGAGTCTTAATCACTGAACAGCCACGGAAGTCCCAGTGGTATTTTTTGTTGTTTGTAGTAGATTTATTCTCCTATTTAAGATTTGCAGACAATAAATTTTTTTTCCCTGGGTTAAATAACAAACACATATATATATACGTGTGTATACATATATGTATATGTATATATACATATATATATATGATATTTGGATTGTAAATTAGGGAAAATTAACCATAATTTTGTAGGTACTCAAAAAGAGATCAGAAATGTACTTATCCAAAATAGATAAATCTTTGGTGGTGTTACCTTACCACCCTGGATTATCAACCTGACTTCTCAATGTTCTAGAAACCCAAAGTTAAGATTGTCTTACTTTCTGGTAACTAACCAGGTGCTGACTTGACAATGTTGGCACAGGGCAATGAGACATAGGCCCACATGATGCTAGTGAGTACACTGTATGGATAAAATAATGATGATGATATTTCCAGTGGCTGTTTCCTGAATTGCCAGCCATGTTTAGAAAGGTGATTATATTTTGAGGAACGCTTATGTAACAGCATGAGGCCTGATGTCTGTTGTTCATTGAGTATAGGGCTGTTCCGACATCATTATGATTTTCAAACATTTGTTAGAACTTAGAGCACTAGGCCCACTTGACTGCATGTCATTTGCAAGGAGGGAGATCTCAGTGTCAAGTATGGATCAGGAGCTCTGAATCAAGACCAAAAGGTGCAAAAGAATTGAAGCAAAAATCAATCAGTAGATGAGGCCTGGACACAGGGTATCGGTCACAATGAAGCAACACTGAACCCATTAAGCTCCATGGTTTGCACGCTTTGCACTCTTTTTAGGTGATCACTGATCAATTAGAAAGGCCCAAGGGAAACAGAGGTGAGTTGGAAGGCTGCCCCCAGCTCTCTAAGGGTTTGCATTTGGCCAAGAGCATAAGGCCAGAGGCATAAATTAAAAGCAAATTCAAAAAGTCCAAGTAGACTGTGATAGTCTCAAAGATATGAGACTTCAGAGCTACAAACTTATTATATTTGTCATGAAGCAGTAAATACTTTGAAATTGAAAATACATCCACTTTTTAAGGGAAGACTCTGTCAGATCAGAGCAAAGGCTAAGCAGGTCCAAGTGTGACACAGTTATGTTTGTCAAGAGCAGATTATGAAGAACAGTAGTTTCTTTAGTCATGACATTTTAAGCAGTCAAAGTAAACATTTTCAAAGTGGTGTCATAACAAACTGATGGTGCTATATATTTTTTAATTTCTTCCTAACATGAAGTAGTCAAAAGCAGAATTACAGAACCACTTGTTTGTGTGTGAGCTAAAATAATTTTAGCATCATGCTATAAGAATGATTCCTTCCCTTCTACAGAGTCTATAAATGGAATAAAAGGACCATTGAAGATGCCTTCCATGTTGTGGGAGGATGGAAAATTTCTCGGATGTTCTCATGTCATTTTGATAAGAGAAAGCTATATTTCCTTATTATTGCTACTGCTCTGGACTTAACAAGAAACTTTTTTCTTTCTTGAGATACTTATTAATCTGCAGACTTCTACCCAAGAACAACCCTACTCTGAGAGTCACCCTTCTGGAACATTGAGAGAAGCGTCCACTTGAATCTCCAAGTCCATTAAGAAGAAAAATGGGTACTTAGGAACCCAAGGAAGACCATTCGCTGCTCTGATGCTGTTTTCTTGTTGTGCAATCACTGCTACAGCTGGTCAGTGTACACATTTGACCATGCATGTGTCATCATCTTGGGATACAAGTAACAAAAGTCATGTGGCAATTTGTAATGTACATTTTTCTCTTAACAAAAATAGGAAAAAAGTCATCCACAGTACCACAGAATTCCAACATTCTGGGTCTCTATCACTTCCAATAATTCTTTATCAAGTGGCCAACTAGAAAATTTCTGGAATGTTGTATAAAGCAACTATGTCTATCTGTGAGGTGAGGGATGTGTGGAGATGTTAGAATTTGACTGTGAGCATATTTGATTTTCTGAAGCATATATGAAGGAACTGCTATCCATGCACATCTATTTACAGTCAATCCTTGATCGCAGTAGGCTGTTAAAAGGTTTGATTGACATTGGCCTGGTCCCTGATTGGGTAAATACCTTTAAGTTGAGTTTTATTATACTTTGGGTTTTATTCAAAGTCACTATAAAAAAATAACCATATAAAGTTCCTTACAGTATTATCAACAATATATTGTTGTTTTCCATTCAGTAGCCTTGATTGGAAACATGAGTGAGAAAAATTTTTCTTTGAATTCAGTGCTAGGAAACGCTTTGCTTCCACTGAGGAACTATCAGTCCCTTTTGAAAAATGGTGATTATGTAACTGGCTGGGGCACTTGGCTACCAAGAAGCTCACTGGTTTACTCACTTGTTACTCAGTGGCATTTTTACCCTTACCTGTGTGCTTTTCCTTGGATTCTATTTTATACTTATAAATATTTATTTAAAAATTTTACTGCACCTGTCTTTGTGAGTTGTTCAGATCCCTCGTTCAGTGAAGTGGTGGTATAAGTAAATATGAATTAATACCAAATTTTTAAAAAGAGATCAAGTTTGGGAATAAAATAAATGACTCCATGGAATTCCCATGGAATTACTTCCTCCCTACTCAAATCAATGGTACTAGAGTTTCCCTCTTGGGAATTAAGACTGGAATCCTTTTTCCATTTCTGATTGAATGTGACTTTGGGAAAATTAGCTGGAAGTTCTACCCCAGGGAGACGTCAATGTTAATAAAATTCTAAGGTATTTGCTAACTCATCATTTTCACCATAATCACAGCATGTTAGAATTTTATGTACTAAAGTTTTCCTTTTTAGATAAACTAGAGAACAAATAGTTTGAAAGCATCTATTGAGCATTTTGCTTTTTCCCCCATTAATGCATGAGAAATTTGATTATTTATTTTATCTCTAAGTGAAATTAGTAGGGAGGGAATATGAGCCATTCCTGATGGCAAAACTTGAGGTGGTGAAAAATTTTAAGTTTTAGAATGGGTACTATTATTTACATGGTTCGAAATTCAAAAAATACAAAATTATATCTAGTTCAGTTTATCTTCAAACTCTGCCTTCCAGTTGTCTAGCTCCCTTCCCAAGAAGCAACCAATCTTATCAGTTTCTGGTCTATCTTTTCAGAGACATATTATGCTTCTACAAACAAACAACTGTATACAATTTCCCCTTTTTAATAGAAAATAACATACTATTACATAATTGTTTTGCATTTAAAAATTTGTGCACATAATGTATCTTGGAGATCATTTCATGAAAGTTCAAAGAGCCTTCTCATTCTTTTTTTTAAGCCTTCATAGGATGTCATTTTCTGGCTATATCATAATTTACCAGTCTTTTATTAATGAATGTACTTAAAAAAATCTTTTGTTATTAAAAATGCTGAAATGGACAAGCTTATATACACCTGCCATTTCTCATGTGTGTTGTAAGATAAATTTTTATAGGTAGACTTACTGGCTCAAAGGATATGTGCCTTTAATTTTGTAAGGTACTGTGAATTGCCCTTGACGGAGATCTTTCTAATTTACATTCATAATCTGCATTGTGACTACTTGTTTCTCCACACTTCTGTCAACACACAGTGGTTATTAAACTTTCTAATCTTTGTTAATCTGAGCAGTGAAAAAATGGTTTCTCAGTATAGTTTTAATTTGCAGTTTTCTAATGGAGAAAAAAAATGCTAACTTTTTTTGTTTTTTTTAGGACAAAGGCCCACAAAGTTATGTGGGGTTATTATCACCCTTAGTATTGTTCCTGGAGTCTGTAGCAGGTCAACATTAGAGTTCAGAGATCAAGAACATGGCAACATGCCCAGAACTGAGATGGAAAAAAGTCAGCAGGCCCCATTTCAAGCATATTTGCCTTGACAGCGTCCCAGATGATGTCCCTAGAAGGTAACTTCTGTTTTTATGTGGATACAATTAGAAGCTAAGTTTCAGATTCCCCAATGGCCCCAAAAGCTGATTCTAAGTACTTAGGAGAAGGTTTTGTTTTGTTTTTTCCCTTCAATCTATACCATGGAAAAATGAAGTAAAACAGGTTCTATATTTATAGATATAACTAAGCCACACAATAGAGCTGTGGGGGGTTGGACCAAGTCACCTGGGTCACACGAGGGTTATAAAGATTAAATGGTATGTTTAACACCGCAGTTATTCTGCTTAGGGAGGAGGCATGTTGCTAATTAGCATATTTGCCTGGTGACTTGCAGAAACAATGTCAGTGCTTTGTTTTATTTTGGTTTGTTTTTTGGTGCTTTTGCATAAGAGAGAACCATTCAAAGGTGTTTAATGCTGTACCTCTTTAAAAATAATCACAAAGGACTGTCATCATGTAATGGAATTAAAAGATTAGGAGTTAGGTTAGCTGGGTTTGTGCTTGCCCCTCACTAGCTGTGTGACCTTGAGCAAATCGCTTCACCTTTCTGAGCTTCCATTTCCTCACTTGAAAAATGGAGGTAATAATCTGACCTATATGCCACTAGATCTTGCTGAAGAACTAATGGAACACTGTGCACATGAAAAGGCTTTAGAACAGTAAATGGCACTACATCTGTTAGTTGATCTGATATTGATAGTATAGAAAACTTTGTCAATTACAGTATCCTCAGCTTAACTCTCAGAAAAAAACTTCTCTTAAAAATCTTTTGGCAAATCCAAACCAGGTAATTAAACATTTAAAAAAAATTTCGACTCAAGTTGCCCGACGTTTAATGGTTCAATAATGTTACATCCCTCGTAGGTGGACTAGCCCCTTTGGAAAAGCTTGGTATTAAAAATATGGCGATAGATGAAAATATTTTATGGGCCTAATAGACAGCTATGGTTGAAATTTGTTCAGTTTAGCAAAAAGGACGTAATCTGTGTTTAGAGAAAAGTGGGTCGGGCTTCGTTTCTGCCCCTGGTGTTCTAGTCTCCTTTCCACTTTTTTTTTTTTTTTTCGCGGTGCGCGGGCCTCTCACTGTTGTGGCCTCTCCCGTTGCGGAGCACAGGCTCCAGACGCGCAGGCTCAGCGTCCATGGCTCACGGGCCCAGCCGCTCCGCGGCATGTGAGATCTTCCCGGACCAGGGCACGAACCCGGTGTCCCCTGCATCGGCAGGAGGACTCTCAACCACTGCGCCACCAGGGAAGCCCTCCTTTCCACTTTTTATTCGAAGGTCTAACAGCTGGAGCTCATGGCTTTAACCTTTAATAGGTGTTTGCTGGTAAACCTCTTAGAAGCACGAAGATAGTACAGAGCAGGAGTCAGACACTCTGAAGAGACAGTCACTGCTGGTTCCTTGCAAACCTCCACCCAGATAATTCTGCCACCTTCCCACTCCCTATCCCCACCCTGTCCTCCCCTCGCGGCCCTGCCCCATGGCGAGCGGGAAGCCAGGGAGCTGGCATGGAAAACACAGGTGGCAAGAGGGGGAGTAGGAGGCAAGATCCACTCGGCAGCAGGCCAGGTTTGGGGCCCCAGCTCCGGGCACGGCTGAGCCCCGGTCGCCCGCGGGGACCTGCGTGGTTTCGGACCTGTGAGGTCTCGGGCCTCTGTGGTCTCCGACCTGCGCTTCTACCAGGTGCGCAGGCAGCAGCCCGGGGCGCCGCGTCGCGCGTGGCAACAGGTGCATCGCGTCCAGGAACAGACGCCGCAGGCGTGGGGCGGGTCGGCACTTAGCCCGGGAGCGCGCGCGGCTCCGGGATTGGGACCCGGGAGCGCGAGAGGAGGGAGGGAGCTGGCGGGCGGGCCAGGCCCGCCTACCTGCGGAGCGGAGCCCAGCCGAGCGGAGCGGAGCGCGGCGGGAGCCTCCAGGGCCGGTGTCTCGAGGTACAGCCCCACGCGTCTTTCAAGTTTCTTGGGGCGCAGCGCCCTTGGCTGCCGCCTGGCCTTTGTCTCCAGCTGCGAGGCGCAGGCCGGGGCCGCCTGGAAGGGGCGGCGGCGGGCGAGGGGGGCAGAGGGGGCCGAGTTTTGCCATTTACAAGTTTCCCGAGCTCCCAGCCCTGGCTCCACCCCCGGCGGCCGGAGAGGCGGGGAGGCTGGGGCGCCCCGGACTCCGGGTTCCCGCCTGGCAGTTGCAGCGGCTGGTGGGGGCGGGAGTTGGCGACAAGTCGTGGGTTCCCAGGTGCAGGCGCTGCCCGCTGGGCACTGGTGGCACCCAGGCCTCCCGGGTGGGCCTGGCGCGACTACGCCGAGGGTCCAAAGGGCGCCCGGGCTCGGAGTGCTGGTCTCCCGGCTCCCCGGGGGCTCGGGGTTGGCTCGAGGCGCTGCGGGTAAGTGCGGAGTTGCGTCGATTGCCCAGCCGGTGCGCAGTGGGGAATCTCGGGAGAGTGTGGAGAGCGGACGCCCTGAACGCGACCGTCACAGGGTGCCGGACTGGCTCCGAGGGAGGGGGCGGGTATTCTGGGACCTTGGGTGCCAAAGTTGGGGGAAAGATGGGGAGGCTGGGGAGGGCTGGTCTCATGGAGGGGGGGGTGGGGAGCAGCGCAGCTCGTGCGGAAGGGACGGATGCGGATTACGTAGCTGTCACCTTGAAAGTGACCGAAGGCGTTTACTTTAGAGTTAGTTACGCAGACTGACAAGCCCGCAGCCGGAAGCCGCCCACCAGACACTTGACCCGCCTGGGCCCGTCCGGACCCCCCTGGGCCTGGCACTCAGTCTTCCTGCTGGGCGGTTCGCTTGGGCCCATTCTCAGCATAAGCAATCAGGGCTGAAAAGATGGCATTAATGAGGTTGCTGCAATTCCCAAGGTCCTCTCGCCTGTGTCTTATTACTTCCTGCGGTTCACATGTGCTTTTGTAGCTCTTTAGAAAAATGCACTCTTAACTAAGGTCACCTGATTGACTACAGTAATTAGTGGAATTAGGTGTTTACCTACCTTAAATAAATCTCTGTCCTTTTTTTTTTTTGTCAGACATAAACTCTTTTCTACTAAGTTATTTATTGATTCTGACTTGGACTAATTTATTTTGGAGTAAGAATGGAGAGATTAATTCTTCATTTAGCCTGCAAAAGTTTCACATGCCCCATTAACTACTATTTGTTTCAAGTAGTCAGTGTACTAAGAAATCCAGTGTGTTTTGTTTTCTTTGTTTGAATAAAGTCTTAGGCGAAACGGGAGATGAAAGCAATTGTGTTTTGCCAGGTGATAGGAATTCAATCATCTTCACATTAAACCTTGAGCCCTTGCGCTGGAGGGTGAGCCTGGAGGGAAAGAGGCAGACCATCTAGGAGGCAGGGGAATTTTAAAAAATGAGAGTAGCTCCTTCCTGGGAACCTATGACCTCCTTAGGGAGTTTAGATACACTTAGAAAACAGTGTGTGGTTAACCCTGAAAGGAATTGCATAGTTGGAATTGCAGTTCTGTAGGCAAACCTATTTTTCAGGGATAATTAGGGCAGGAAATGATGGGCAATTTAAATTGAACCAATGATGTCCTGTTTGTATAATGCTTTACGATGTATAAAGTGCTTTTATTGATTTTTTTTTCTCCCCTCAAGTACAAAATTCCCTAAGGAAAGTTAGGCTCTAGAGCACAGGCTCAGTAGTTGTGGCGCACAGGCTTAGTTGCTCCGCGGCCTGTGGGATCATCCTGGATCAGGGCTCGAACCCGTGTCCCCTACATTGGCAGGTGGATTCTTAACCACTACACCACCAGGGAAGTCCCACAGTATTTTCTTTATACTTGCTAACCTATAGCAGATTTACTTATTACAGTATATAGTTTATATAAAACTGTAACTGTAGTTAATAGTGTTGCATGATGTTTTCTTTTCTGCTTAACATATCATGAGAAACTTCCCATGTCATTATAGTTCTACATAATATTAGTGGCTACATAATACTACACTGTATAGATGTAACAATTTAACCATTTCCTTATAGCTGAACTTTTCATTTATTTCCAATTACTATTATTAAATATATACTGATGCAACAAATATCCTTTATAAAACTTTATATATCTCCTGTATTTCCTTAGGATGGAGTCCTGTGGAATACAGTTGATGGCTCAAAGGTCTATTGATACAGAGTGACCACTGCTTCCAAAAAAAAATGTTTTACCAAAGTTTGTTCCCACCAGTTCCCATTCTATGAGAGTACTTGTGTTACTGTAGTTTTGTTAATATGGAGACTCATCCTGCAAAGGAAAAATAATTATTGCCAGCCTTATAGGTGAACAGTGCTATCTCAATATTTAAATTTCATTGTTTTGATTCCAAATGATGTTGAATATAAAAAAATCTCTAGTTATTTTCCATTTTTATTCCCTTTTAATTGAATATAGTGCCCAATTTTTCTCCTGGAGATACTAGTATTTGTCTAGTAATTCATAAGAGCCTTTGATAGTAAACTTTTGCCTTTCGTCGTGCAGATATTCGCCCCCCTCCAATTTTGTCTTTGTCTTATAAAGACAAACACTTAGCACATGTTTATAGTAGTTTTGACTTACAGAAGTTCTGTACTTTAATGTAGCCAAATCTGTTGACTTTCTCGAAAACAAAAATTTTAACTCTTCTGAATCATAGCCCAAGAATGATGTATGACAGTGGCACAAGATAACTTTTACAAGAATTCTCCAGAATTCTGAATTGGATTTTTTTCAAATCCATTAGGACACTCTCCATGTCTTGGAGTAGAGACTGTTGCAAAACAGATTGCTCTGTTGATGAGAGATAGTTGTGCATGGTATGTAACATTAGGAACAACATTCTTTGAAATCTGAGAAGAAAGTTTTAAATCCCAGGGAATGAGCCTTCAGATCTGTTCTGTGATTATGTAAACCGGACTCACAATGCATTTATCTTCAGTAGTTCATTTATAGTATTGTCACAATTCTTCTTTTTCTATTCATTATTGTGGTTTCATACTGAATTGTTTTTTTAAAAATGTTAACACTTTTTAAAATTTTTATTTTATTTTTTGGCTGTGTTGGGTCTTCGTTGCTGTGTGCGGGCTTTCTCTAGTTGCGGCTAGCCAGGGCTGCTCTTGGTTGATGTGTGTGGGCTTCTCATTGTGGGGGCTTTTCTTGGGGCAGCATGGGTTCTAGGCACGCCAGCTTCAGTAGTTGCAGCATGCGGGCTCAGTAGTTGTGGCTCACAGGCTCTAGAGCGCAGGCTCAGTAGTTGTGGCACACAGGCTTAGTTGCTCTGCAGCATGTGGGATCTTCCCGGACGAGGGCTCAAACCCGTGTCCCCTGCATTGGCAGGCGGATTCTTTTTTTTCTTTTTTTCCACACACACACACACTGTATTTTATTTTTACAAGAGATAAATAAACTGACACCAAGCATTGCAAATGGATGACCACAATAAAAGCAACAATGATTGCAATTACCAAACACGAAACACACTCATACTATGTCATAATATTGACATTCAGTCCAGTAATCCTCCACTGTAACAGCTCCTTTACTTTGCAGTGATAATTGATTTGTATATTTTTTGCCTCTGAGTCCTTGTGGGATTTTTTTTTATTCAAACAGAAAGTCACAAAAATTATAATCATCCTCATCAGTTCACTCAGTCCCATGTAATTTTTTTTTCATCTTGATATTTTGTTAGCACTTTTATGAATTCATCAGTTTTCCATTAGAGTTCTGAAAATGTTTATTCATTCAGCAGTATAGTCAGTTATCAGAAACCTGTACTTGTCAGAGTCTTTTCCATGAATTCCTTGAAGCTGAAACCCTTTTATAGGAACATTTTTGCAAAAGCATCAGAGTACACCCAGAACTGTCTGTAAATGACAAAAGACTTAAAAATGACCAGGGTTAAAGTTTTGATGAAAGTTCATAATAATGCAATTGACAAGGAAATTTAGTTATTTCTGAGATATACATTTTAAAGTAATAACTAGAATTATGACTTATAACATTATACCAGAATATATGATTTTTAGAAATTTCATGTTATGTCTGAAGCATTTATATTAACATATTTCCATACAAATAACCCAAAGAAAGTTTTGTATTAGTTGTTTTTTTGTTTGTTTTTTTATATTGCAGGTTCTTATTAGTCATCAGTTTTATACACATCAGTGTATACACGTCAATCCCAATTGCCCAATTCAGTACACCACCATCCCCACCCCACCACGGTTTTCCCCCCTTAGTGTGCATACGTTTGTTCTCTACATCTGTGGCTCAACTTCTGCCCTGCAAACCAGTTCATCTGTACCATTTTTCTAGCAGTAACCACTGCTCCAGCAGGGAAGCCCCATACTGAATTGTTGATATGAGTCTTTTTTTTCCTGTGAATTATGACTATTTATTTCACATGCCCCCCCCCTTTGAACAACCACAACATAGACATTCAAGAAAAAGAAGAAAACAGTCTTCAGCTGATTCAAACCAGTGATACCAAAAGACTCACTATCTATTTATACACGGGATAACTAAGTAACCAGAGTTACTCCTACACCTTTCGTTTTCTTTTCCTTACCCATCCTCATCTCTATTTTTTTGGAACATCTTTATTGCAGTATAATTGCTTTACAATGGTGTGTTAGTTTCTGCTGTATAACAAAGTGAATCAGCTATATGTACACAAACATCCCCATATTTCCTCCCTCTTGCGTCTCCCTCCCACCCTCCCTATCCCACCCCTCTAAGTGGTCACAAAGCACCGAGCTGCTGCTTCCCACTAGCTATTTTACATTTGGTAGTGTATATATGTCCATGCCACTCTCTTCGTCCCAGCTTACCCTTCCCCCTCCCCGTGTCCTCAAGTCCATTCTCTAAGTCTGCGTCTTTATTCCTGTCCTGCCCCTAGGGTTTTCAGAACCTTTTTTTTTTTTTTTTAGATTCCATATATTTGTGTTAGCATACGGTATTTGCTTTTCTCTTTCTGACTTACTTCACTCTGTATGACAGACTCTAGGTCCATCCACCTCACTACAAATAACTCAATTTAATTTCTTTTTATGGCTGAGTAATATTACATTGTATATATGTGCCACATCTTCTTTATCCATTCATCTGTTGATGGACACTTAGGTTGCTTCCATGTCCTGGCTATTGTAAATAGAGCTGCAATGAGCATTGTGGTACATGACTCTTTTTGAATGATGGTTTTCTCAGGGTATATGCCCAGTAGTGGGATTGCTGGGTCGTACGGTGGTTCTTTTTTTTTAATAAATTTGTTTGTTTTATTTATTTATTTTTGGCTGTGTTGGGTCTTTGTTGCTGTGCACAGGCTTTCTCTAGTTGCGGCGAGCGGGGGCCGCTCTTGTTTTCAGTGCGCAGGCTTCTTGTTGTGGTGGCTTCTCTTGTCGCAGAGCACGGGCTCCAGGCGCATGGGCCTCAGTAGTTGTGGCTTGCAGGCTCTAGAGCGCAGGCTCAGTAGTTGTGGCTCACGGGCTTAGTTGCTTCGCAGCATGTGGAATCCTCCCGGACCAGGGCTCGAACCCGTGTCCCCTGTGTTGGCAGGCAGGTTCTTAACCACTGCGCCACCAGGGAAGCCCCGTATGGTAGTTCTTTTCTTTTTTAAGTTTTATTGTATTTATTTTTTTATACAGCAGGTTCTTATTAGTTACCCATTTTATACATATTACTGTATACATGTCAATCCCAATCTCTCAATTCATCCCACCCCCCAACTTTCCCCTCTTGGTGTCCATACATTTGTTCTCTACATCTGTGTCTCTATTTCTGCCCTGCAAACTGGTTCATCTGTACCATTTTTCTAGGTTCCACATGTATGCGTTAATATACGTTATTTGTTTTTCTCTTTCTGACTTACTTCATTCTGTATGATAGTCTCTAGATCCATCCATGTCTCTACAAATGACCCAATTTCGTTCCTTTTTATGGTTGAGTAGTATTCCATTGTATATATGTGCCACATCTTCTTTATCCATTCATGTGTTGATGGGCATTTAGGTTGCTTCCATGACCTGGCTATTGTAAATAGTGCTGCAATGAACATTGAGGTGCATGTGTCTTTTTTTTTTTTTTTTTTTTTTTGCGGTACGCGGGCCTCTCACTGCTGGGACCTCTCCCGCTGCGGAGCACAGGCTCCGAACGCGCAGGCCATGGCTCACGGGCCCAGCCGCTCCGCAGCATGTGGGATCTTCCTGGACCAGGGCACGAACCCGTGTCCCCTGCATCGGCAGGCGAACTCTCAACCCCTGCGCCACCAGGGAAGCCCTGCATGTGTCTTTTTGAATGATGGTTTTCTCTGGGTATATGCCCAGCAGTGGGATTGCTGGGTCATATGGTAATTCTATTTTTAGTTTTTTAAGGAACCAGTATGAGTCTTTTCTTGATGTCTGATAAGATGTATATGTAATTTAAAATGTTTTCCAAATTAATTTTTAACACTACTCATAAACTATTGATTTGAAGGGGAAAAAAAAAAGCGTTCCAGATTTCTCAAACTTGGGTTATCTTTCCATACATGGAAGCTTAAATATACCCTGAGGATGTCTAAAGACCTCACTAAGAGTGCTCTCTCCGTAGGAGCCCGAGTTCCTGCCTTTCCCTCCCCATCTTTTTGAGCCTAACGATAAGCCATAGGCCCATATATGAGCTGTGAGGATGAGGTTGGTATGTGGTGTGTGTTTGGAGGTACTTAGAAATGGGCCCAGACTCTCTGGAGGTAGGTGAACCTAGGAGGAAGTGACCATCAGCACTTAGCTGGCAGCAGTGGCTTGTGGCCGCCGCAGGAGAAAAAGAGTGACCAAGAATGAGTGATCCTGACCTGCAGGAAAAGAAGGATTAAATGGTTTGGTATGACATTAGCCAGCCTGAAATGTGGTACAGAAAAGCATGCTTTGATCAGGATTCTCCACACTTGGCTTGGGACAGTCCAATGTAACTAGGAACTGAGTTTGCCAACTTCTAACAATTTACTTCTAAACAAGTTTTATAAAAGATTGCCCTAATGGTAGTTTCCTTTTTTTTTTTTTTTTTTTTTGGCCGCATCAGGCAGCATTCGAGATCTTAGTTCCTCAACCAGGGATCAAATCCGTGCCCCCTGCAGTGGAAGCGGGAGACCTAACCACTGGACTGCTAGGGAAGTCCCTGGTAGTTTCCTTTTTAAAATGACTTCAGTATTCTTTGAAATCAGCAGTTATTACTCTTCTGTGTGGATGGTTATTCATGATATTAATGCATGACTTTTTCTTGTTCACTTGGCTCCAGATGAAAAAGATGTTTCCATTTTGGGGATGACAGATTTGGGGACTAATCTTTACTGTGTAGATAGATAAAACTTCATTTTCATATACCATAAGTAACTTTGCAATTTGTGATTGCCCTGATGTCTAACTTTTACACAATCAAGGAAGAAATGGTTTGCTCCACAAATTTAGAGTGTAAACAAGGTTGAACCTAGTGATATTTTACTTAGGTAAATAGCTTTCGAGCATTTTAGAAGTACATATTTGCATACAAGTCTGATTCCCAAACAGCTTTGTTTGTTCATTAAAGCTAGTAGGTTTTCCTTAGCCTTGTGTTTAAGTCCCATACTGAAGAGAAGTAAAAATGTATTTACCTAAAGATAAACTGTATTTAGGTCTTGCGAGTAGGCCCAGATCTAAATTAATAAATGTTTTTGTGTACACATTACTTACATGAGTAAAAGAAAAACCACACATCCTACCTGTAGTCTAACCTAAAACTTTTATTTCATTTTGAAGTTGTAAAACTACAGATAGTTTTAAAGGCAGTTAAAGTTTCTTTTAAGGAAACGTTTACCTCTTTAGTAGGGTTGAATAGATTCTTCTTGAGCAGTGAAGGAAGATGAAGAGTGGGCCATAAGTTCCTCAAGCTAGCTGGAAAGGGCAGAGTGGTCGCGAGGAAATTTCTTCCAGGTATTGTCATTTCGTTTGAAATTGTGCTGATTTCACGTTTCAGTAAGAGCTGTGCTGAGCTGAAGGGCAGGCCTGGCCAGCCCCTTACTGTGTGCACACAGCAAAAGGAAGAGCCGAGACTAGGAAGAAAACAGCCAGGAACGAATCGGTCTTCTAGGTAAGGTGCCATGGAGAGAGGGTTTTAAAGCCATTAAATTACCTTATCATTCTTTTAATTCGTGCCTTGTCAATTTATATTTAAGCTCAATGCAAAGAAAAGAAAATCAGTGTTTAGTTTGAGGGCGAATCATTCATAATCACCCTGATCTTCTGCAGTTAACCAAAACATTTCAGGACATTTTGTGTCCTCAGTTGGCACTGAGGAAGGAGCCCCTCTGGGAGAGAGTCACACTTATCAAAAGAGTAGGAAGGAGAGGTGAAAAAATATATTCTTGTGTGAATAAACATATAGCATAACTAATGTTTATGGCAGTGTTCACGTTTGACTGTTGGCTGTTAACTCATCTTCTATGCTTTTTCTGCATTAGAAACTTGGTAATATTTAACTCGGGCATTATTTACATACACCACAATTCTGAAGGAAAAGTCAATATTTCTTCTTCCTATTTCAGATAAGCAGGTCATATAATGTGTTCAGTGTTCAGTGACAAATGAGAAATTCCCTTTTATATTTATCTTGTGGATGGTCTTGATGGCTGGTAACAATTAATGATATCCAGTTGAAACTGCATCTTTTAAAAACATAGTTCCCTTGTCTAGCTTCACGGAACAAAAATAGAAGGCAGTATAGATATAAGCAGTCTAAGATATGACATCCACACATGGACTCACCCCCTTTCCCCAAACTGTGTCAAGTTGATTGAGTTGTATTTACCAGAAGAGCTACCAGTTAAACCTCCCTGTGCTATAAAAAGTCTTCTTTCTTGTACAGTAAACTGCTACACTATAGTCATCTTATTCCTGGGCAGATTATAGAGTTGAACCATGTTTGCACACTTCTACTAACCTAATAGTCTATAATTCAAATGAGGATTTCAGATGTCTTGGTGGTGAGAGAGTAAGAAAGATGGGAGAAATGGGTTACAGAGGGTAAAGTTTTTTATTAACCAAGAAAAATGCGCTTATTTTGTTGGTCTTCAATCTAAGACCCATTTTTTTTTTTTTTTTTTTTTTTTTTTTTTTGCTGTACGCGGGCATCTCACTGTTGTGGCCTCTCCCGTCGCGGAGCACAGGCTCCGGACGCGCAGGCTCAGCGGCCATGGCTCACGGGCCCAGCCGCTTCGCGGCACGTGGGATCTTCCCGGACCAGGGCACGAACCCGTGTCGCCTGCATCGGCAGGCGGACTCTCAACCACTGCGCCACCAGGGAAGCCCGAGGATTATGCTTTTATGTTAAGTGATGAATAAAAGGCATGAGTAACAGTCCTTGCTGTTGGAATCTTAAGTTTGATTTTCATCCGCCTCAAACCATGATTTGAGCACTTTCTACGGGCCAAAGACTGTACAGGGTAGATATGGGGGAAAAAAAGGAAAACTGCTCCAGTTCTCAGAGGAGTCAGCCAGAAGAGCCTCTGCCATTGGGAAAAGGGCAGTTTGGGACAGTTAGTGTGTCCAGGTTACTAGACATATCCTCTTGAGTCGTTACCATTGTGTCATACATTGGAAATTCTGCTTACTACATTGACCAAATTTTGGTAGACATAAAGTTTTTTTTGACATTTTTGGTTATCTAAAGACTTCTGATCCTTAATCACTCTTATTCTTTTCCTTCTCACCAAACGATACTTAGCACTACAGTCTGTGGTTTCACTTACTTTCTCTGGATAAGCTTTTTAGTGACTTTTTCCCATGTCTTTTTATTACTTCTTATGAGCTTCTTGAGGATAGGGTTTAGACCTTACGATGCTGGGTAAGATTGTACTTTGAATAATTATTTGTACCAGATGTAGCCTGGAATAAATCATCTAGAGCTCTGAGCTCTGATGGCATGGAAGTTTGAAATTCTTTCTTCAGTTAGTCACAGCTACTAGAGGTCTTTTAAGCCTGAGATATTAATTTCCTCACTGCTTTTCTCGACTTTTCTCCTTGTCCTCTCTTGGTGCCTCTCCCCTCCATCCACCGTGATACACTCAGCAAGCAGCTCAGCCTGTCACTTCATGTCCCTCTGGAAGACTGTACTGTTAGGAGTTAGGGTCCCATAGAGCTGGAGGGCATGAGGCTCCCATTCCTTTGCAGTTATAATTCTGTTTTATTATGAGGTGCCATTCTCAGAACATCTGGCAAACCCACGTGCAAATGTACAGAATTAACTCCACTTGTGATCATTTAATTCCGCTCTCCATTTAGGCAGACAGTCACATGTTGACAGTTTCTCGTGAATAGAGACTTGGGCTGTTTCTTGTCTGGGGAAATATGTATTTACATTTTAAGGAGGGATTTAGATGAATTTTCAGTCTGGGATTGTTTCTCTTAATACCTTTAATAAGATTTGTTTCAGAGTAGTTTTGCGTTTCTGTAGAACTTTTTGGTGATTCACTAGAATTGCTGGTTATTGAATTTGATGTAGTTCTCAAGTATTGAATTTTGTGTTTAACGCTTAAAAAGTTCTGATGTGGCTTTATGGAAATATTAAATGACAACTATGCAGAGTGATTTACTAATTCATTTTAATGCCAGTATAAGAAGAATGGGTCCAGTCAATGAAAAGGGAATGGAGATAGGAAAAATCCTGCATTTCTCTTTTTATGAAAAATACTTTAAGTGATTTTATATTGCAGATGTGACCATTTTTTCTCTTAGTTGTGACTGTTATGTTAGAAAATGTTGGTTACATCTTGTTACGCTGAACATTTAAAATTTATAACTGTATAGGTACATAATCAAATAAAAATTGTTTTCTACTTATATGGTATATGTGGAAGCCTCCAGGGCTGGTTATTGTTTTTTTGTCTCTGCTTGCTCTTGTTTTTAATAAAATTGGAATAATAAAACAAATAGAGGTATTTCAACCTTGAGCTAGATTTTGCTCACCCTGATGTCCATTATGAAACCTTGGGGGCATACTGTGTTATAGAACTGGAAAAAATGTTAGTGGTATCCAGAACATTTGGCACAAGGATGTACTAGAGAGCGCACAGACTTTGAAGTTAGACCAAATAGGGTTCGTGTCTGAGCTCTTCAATGTTAGCTTCGAGGCTTTGGATAAGTTAATTCAATGCCTTTATGCCTAGCTGCCTCTTCAGGACAGTGGGGATAATACCTGTCTCCTGGAGTTATTCTACCACAGTGCCCAATATATGAAAGGTATAAATGCTAATAATTTTCCTTTGTTTCTTGTTTTAAACCTCTTCTTATTCATGGATAGGAAGTTTCATTAATTTTCTCCACTCAGTTTTGGGGGTGTTGCTTGGATCCTCTGGTGCTCTCTGTAGGGAATTAAATTCCAGGAACAGGAGCCTGATAACTTTCCTCTTCCTTAAAAAGAATTGGTTTATACCAGTACCAGTTGAGATTATTCATTATTTATTCTTCAACTCCACCTTTGTTACCTCTTGGTTTTCTTGGAAGTTTGTGTTTAGTGGAGTTGCTGATTTTTGTTTTTATATTTGAGCTGTATTTTTTTTTAATTAAAGCAGATACTTTCATCTTTGCTAAAATCTGTAAATTATGTTGCCAGTTTGCTGTCAGCACATTCTAAAAGCTCTCAGAATTGAATCATCACTTTGAACCAGTAAAGCGCTTGTGGATTTTAAAGTACTGCCATCCTCTGTTCTAATTTTTAACCTGTAACTTAGTCCAACAACATTCATATTTAAGAGTTTTGGTTTTAAAATGTTACCATTAATATAAATAATTATTGAGGTAATGCTGAATTTTCATCTTTTGGACAAAGTGAAATAAAACAACACCATATGTTTTTGGAAAGTAACTTGTAAGTACGACATTAAGGATGTTTTCATTCAATTATCACATCAACCCTATGAGGTAAACAGGGCAGGTTGTGAGAGCTCTGTTTTATACATGAGGAAATTGAGAAGCAGAACTCTTTGGATAAGTGTTTTGTATTATGATGAGTAAGTTATGGAACCAGGACTAGGACCGAGATCTTCCCTCCTGGTCCATTCCCCACTCCAAATATGATACTGTTACTTGACTACTTCTAATGCCATAAGAAGTAATAAATCACTGTTGCTAGGATTTTCTTCACATTGCTGCTGCAGTGGGATCAAAGGCACATGCTAGTTTGGAAATGTAAAATTTCAGATGACATAGCTTAGAATTATGGTTTGTTGTTTTTCCATTTTCTAGCCCCAGAACGTAAAACAGAATGTTAAATCTTGTAAGCCATTATGATTAGTAGCAGAAATGGAAAATTGACAGTTACAGATCATTACAACAGTATATTACATTTCTATAAGAATTTATAGTTTTCAGACTGCTTTTTCAAAAAGAACCTAATTAGATTCCTTTGAACGATCATCTGAATCATTTGATTATACAACAATACATTGTAAAGTATACCCATTTTACAGATAGTAATGCAGGGTCATGCATGTTGAATAGCGACTAATATTTTTCTGAAACATTTTTTTTTTTTCCTATGGAAGCTTTGAATCCTATTTCCTTATTTTAAGCTACAGAGACGCAGGTAATTCTTGGGCAGATGGAGTTAATCCCAGGTAGAAATTTAACTAGGAGGTGAGGCCTGTTGTTAACCAGAACTGGGAAGAGAATGTCGCATAAAACCACCGTTACGCCTTGGGTATCAACCATGGTTTCTAGCCCTAAAGGTCAACAGTTCTTGTTACCAAAGTGACTTCTAAGGAATGTCTGCTGTTAGGACTTGGAAAGGAGGCCCCTTCAGGGAGGTTGGCTCTTCCTTGGGCTGCCCCTGTGAGTTACATATGTACATACATTGACCTTCTGTTTAGGCACTCATATTGGCCAGTGGAAAGCCCAACACAGATAATCATTCTCAAGTAAAGGCTACAGGAAGTCGATGTTTAATGAAGGTTGCGAGATAAAATGTGAGGTGTTGACTTGTGTAACTGCACCCACACATAATGACACACACACGCACACACAGTGACATTTTTCAATTGGTCTTGGAGTGATTCAAATGGAAAATTATTTCCTTTTCGCCAAGTGGATTTTGAAGGGATATGGCAAGTGTCTGAAAGAGTCTAAACATGTCCCTGTTCATGATCATTTAACACTTTCAGGAAAAGATTTTATTTTAGCTTTGAACTCTACCCTGTGCCCCTGGTCTGTCCTTATTTCCCTCAAACAGCCTGGGCTATTTTTTGGGTAATTTCTTTAAGTAGCTGTACATAATTCAGAAATGAAAAGGATGCACAGTTTTTGTATCAAATCATTTCTTTAGCCCAGTTGTACGAAGCTTGACAGCGGCCTTTGATAGGCACTATGTGTAAATGGTGGTTAGGTTTTAGTGATTTTACTTTCATAGAGACAGTCCCTTCTGTGTTGGCTCAGTACTATCCTGAGACTTTGGCTTATTGTTTTAACTCATTCTTTTTACTGATTTTCATGAAAAGGCTTACTTTTTGATGGGATTCTGAAAATTATCTACACCATGATGTAATATCCCCAAAAGTAAGAATTTAATTTTGTTTGCCTCCCTTATCAGGAATACTTAGAAGAGAGCTTTATATTTAGTTGACCCAAAAAATGTTGAAGAAATGCTGACTTAGACCGAGAGAGAATATTTTAGATTCTTGGGAGTCTGTTGGTTTGGTTATAGGCACCTGGTACCTGGTCCTGCTGACCTGCTTTTCAAGGCGACTGTTTAGGTCTGAAGCTGTAGTGCCCTATAGGGTCATGGCCAGAGACTTACTCCTCTAGGAGGGTCAAGGTGAATATGTTACAGTAAAATGTAAAAATCTCCATAAGTAGAGCAGGTTTGATGTCCATAAGATCAAAGGTGGTAGTGGGCGTAGTCAGCCTTCAAGGTTTCAGTTGAGTAGGAAGGGTGAGTTGGAATGTAGATTATAGAACAAGAACCAGGAAAAACATCTCTCCCTGCACCCTCACAGAAAGGCATTTTATTTTAAATATAGCAGTGAGTACATGTCAATCCCAAACTCCCAATCTATCCCTCCCTCCACCCTTCCCCCCACCCGGTAACCATAAGTTCATTCTCTAAGTCTGAATCTGTTTCTGTTTTGTAAAGTCATTTGTATCACTTTTTTTTTTTTTAGATTCCACATATGAGTGATATCATATATTTGTCTTTCTCTGTCCGACTGACTTCACTTAGTATGATGATCTCCAGGTCCATCCATGTTGCTGCAAATGACATTATTTCATGGCTGAATAGTATTCCATTGTATACCATATCTTCTTTATCCATTCATCTGTCAATGGACGTTTAGGTTGCTATTGTAAACAGTGCTGCAATGAACATTGGGGTGCATGTATCCTTTGAAACCATGTTTTTCTCTTTTTCTGGATATATGCCAAGAGTAGGATTGCTGGATCATATGGTAGCTCTATTTTTAGATTTTTAAGGAACCTCCATACTGTTCTTCATAGTGACTGTATCAGTTTACATTCCCACCAACAGTGTAGGAGGGTTCCCTTTTCTCCACACCCTCTCCAGCATTCGTAGATTTTTTGATGATGGCCATTCTGACTGGTGTGAGGTAATATCTCATTATAGTTTTGATTTGCATTTCTCTAATGATTAGTGATGTTGAGCATCTTTTCACGTGCCTCTTGGCCATCTGTATGTCTTCTTTGGAGAAATGTCTCTTTAGGTCTTCTGCCCATTTTTTGATTGGGTTGTTTGCTTTTTTGATATTGAGCTGCATGAGATGTTTGTAAATTTTGGAGACTAATCCCTTGTCGGTCTCATTGTTTGCTAATATTTTCTTCCAATCTGTGGGTTGTCTTTTCATTTTGTTTATGGTTTCCTTTGCTCTGCAAAAGCTTTTGAGTTTAATTAGGCCCCATTTGCTTATTTTTGTTTTTATTTCCATTACTCTAGGAAGTGGATCAAAAAAGGTCTTGCTGCAGTTTGTATCAGAGAGTGTTCTGCCTATGTTTTCCTTTAAGAGTTTTATAGTATCCGGTCTTACATTTAGGTCTTTAATCCATTTTGAGTTTATTTTTGTGTATGGTGTTAAAGAATGTTCTAATTTCTTTTTTTTTTTTTTTTTTTTTTTACATGTAGCTGCATAAGTAGAGTAGGTTTGATGTCCATGAGATCAGGCAAAAATGGTAGTGGGCATAGTCGGCATTCAGGTTTTCAGTTGAGTAGGAAGGATTAGTTGGAAAGTGGATAGTAGAACAAGAACCAGGAAAAATATCTTTATGTTCCAACCTGAATTAATGGATGTGTTCTGGAATACACAGTGCTGTTTATTAGCCATGTGATCTGTGAAAAAAAATTTTTTTAATTGAAGTAAAATTAAGTAACCTGAAATATGCTTAGCTTAAGCACACAATTATGAGTTTGGACAAATATGCACCTGTGTAGCCAACACAGTAATCGAGGTATAGAACGTGTCCATCACTCCCAGAAAGTTCTTTCAACCATGCGAGCAAGTTGCTGGGCTTTGGTCATCAGTAAAGTGAGGATTATGATAACGCTTGCTTTACAAGGTTGTTGCCATTATAACAGTAGCAGCTAACAATTGTGTGTGAGTCAGAACGTTTCCAAAAATTTCATGTAACTCTTAATCCTATGGGATGGAATGTTACTGTTATTTCAGTTTTTACAGATGAGGAAAATGAGGCCAAGATTATTTTTGGCTTGATCAAGGTGGGTAACCCAGTTACCGAGTAAATGTGGGAACTCTCCATGAGTAATGCCTGCCCTCCGTGTCTAGGCAGCTGTGGGTCTGTAGCTGTATAGAGCTACCAAATGTTAGTTGATTTTATTTCTGTGAAAAGGCGAGTTCGGAAAGAGATCAAGAGTACACATTTGAACTGAGTTTAATATCCATTGCTATTTATTAACTGTTTCTTGGGCAAGGTACTAAATGTCTGGAAACATCAGGTTTAATGTCCAGAAGGGGTGGAGGGATGGGAAGGAGGTGACTGTCATGGGACCTGTGTGTCCCACTGGGCTGTCAGCTGAGAGGGTGACTGTGAGAACACTCGGAGGACTTTCAAGTGCTACACGCTCCTGCCGTTGTCCTTATCCGTGGAAGAGGTAGCTGCCTGCTCCCCCATACTGGCCCCACACACTGGCTGACTGTGGGCGGACAAGTAGGACTTGACAATGTGTCAGGGAGAGGCAGTTCCCACTTGTCAGTTTCTCGGTGCCATGAATACTGTGTTTACACAGCATTTTCTGTCTCAGGCCTTTCTGACATTCAAAAGCCTCAGACAGTTTTTTCAGCTATTAGGTCAGCCTCACTCCACAATACTTGTCACTTTATTTGGAAAGCGTCTTTAAAGAGAATTCTATTTTGATTTTCTTTCTGAAAAGTATACCCTTGGTACAAAACAGTATGCGTTGGTTTGACGTGGGTGAATCCCTAAGTAATCCGAAGGACTGCAGGATGTGTTCTGGCCTGAACAGATTCTCTGGTGCGTGCTTCCATATTCCTGAAGATGAGCCTTTCCCATCATGTGTTTAAATGCCAGTGATTAAACATAGCCCTTAACTTCAGGATTTAAATTTGGTCAGTTCAAACATCCTCTTCAAGGCTGTTCTCTTAAGGATTGTTTTCCTCCCTCCCCAGTACACCCACTCCTGGGGTGGTTCTTAATCCTGGAGGAGCGTTATAGCATCATAACATCACAGCAACGGGTGAGGGTTGTCTGGCCCAGGTGCTTCCTTTCAAGCTCTTGGCCTCTGCAGAGGCAGCTCATCATGGTTGGTCTTTAGGTGCCTCTGTCCGTGTGTATCCCATGGGGCTTTTTTGTGTGCTGGCTTCTTGGTCTCTGTTTTGGCTTCCAGTGGAGGGGTAGAGCATACACTCACCCTTCCGTGAGCTGTCCAAGGCCTTTCTGATCCATTGGCCGTCTCAGCACTTCCTTTTGTGTGGGTCTTTCTGGTCCTCCCCTTCGATCTTCCTGGACAGGGGGAAATAGCTCCCTGTAGCCCAGCCGGCATCCTCCCTACTCTGCCCACCCTCCTCTTCGTCACTGCCCTTTTCACCTGACTCAGAGGTTCCTCGTGAGATGTCATGAACCAGGTGTGCTTGGTGGCAGAATGTCTACCATGATGTACTGAAGTGGAAAAGAACTGCAATGTACTAAGATTTTCATCAAGCTAATTTATATAATCTAAACTGAAAGAATGTTCTTTACTCTGCAATTATGTACTCCTTTCATTTCTGTGTTAAAATGTCCTTTTATAATGTGTTGGTAGTAGTAAAAAGTTATTTTGTCTGAAGTATCTTTAGTGACAGAATTAAAAGCTGGCTTCCCCAGGTTGTCTCTCTAGATTTTTGGAGGGGAAATTTTACTTGTCCATAAAGTCGGAAAGGCTGAGACACACTCATTGGCCTGTTGCTCATCTTCAGCCCAAGCTTCATCTCCTCCAGGGAGCTATGCTTAATCATGCCCTCCAGATCCGCAGCAGTGGGGTCCATCCTCTGGGTTCCCTTAGGCTGTGTCACTTCTACTTTTTTTTTTAATATTTATTTAATTAATTTATTTTTTTGGTTGCGCCGGGTTTTAATTGTGGCTTGAGGGCTCCTTAGTTGCGGCACGCAACTCTTAGTTGCAGCATGCATGTGGGATCTAGTTCTCTGACTAGGGATCGAACCTGAGCCCCCTGCATTGGGAGCGCGAGTCTTAACCATTGCGCCACTAGGGAAGTCCCTGTCACTTCTACTTTTGCAGTTTTTGTAATTATTTATTTGTACTTTCTTGCCTTAACTGAACTACAGGCTCTTTGAAAACAGGGACTGTCTTCACCATTGTGTCCCTAGCAGAGCTGCTGGCACATGGTAGGTGAATAATGAATTTTGTTGAATGAATGACAGCTCTTTTAGTAAAAGGGCACTTTATAGCAGGGATGAGGAAACAGGCAGGGTGGTGTGTGAAGTAACTGACCCTCACTTAGCTTCTTGGGACTGTTCTAGTGCTCTTGTATGGGTTTTTTTTTTTTTTTTAGCTAATTGGAAGCTTTGAATATAATAAAAATCACATAAGGATTATTTCATGCCTTGAAAGTCTCTAGAATTAGGAGAATAGTTCTAAGGAAATTGGTACGGTTTAGATGGCTAACTAAAACATCTTACATTTATACGTTGGTGGGGAACAGAGTTATTCTCAGCTGTAAATATGGATTAAGTGAGACCACACTGCCCTCTTGCTTGTAACAGCTAAGCTAGGAAGTCAGTATCCCAAAAGAATGATGTTATGTTATATATTCTGATTAAAATATTTTGTACAGGGGTTACAGCCATGCAGAGAAAGGCATGAATGGATACTGGAATTCTTCACTTAAAAAAATAAAACTGGGCTATTGAATTTCACAAATTATTTTGTGAAGCAGTCCTTTCCTGTTTTTAAGTACAGATCTTCATTGCATCCATCTCTGCTTTTAAACTCCAAGCCGGCCTGTCTTTGCCATCAGGGCCACAGGTCTGTGTAAAGGGAAGCAGTGGTCCTGGCCTCAGTCAGTTTGGAATTTGTTGACCACAACTGGGCTGCAGGTTGACGTTGAGGCTGGAGTCTTATTATTGAATTATTTCTGCTGAGAATTTATTGCTGAAGGTAATTATTTAGAGGTTTCTGTCTCAATTGACTTTCGTGTACCAATGATTTTAAAGGCTGTCACAGGCTGTCATTCGATTGGGAGCCAGATTTGGACCATTTTCACGGAGCCAAAAAGTTGGCATTAAACACGTTCACTTTAGAAATATAAAGCTAAACAGAGCCCAGCTTGTGAATTTCCAAGTTCTTCTATAGCACAACAATCTGCATATTAAAAGTCTTTTTTTTTTTTTTTAATTTCACTGTCCCTTCTTCCAAGTCTCTGGAGGACAGAGTCTAAGATCCCATAGGCTCATTCTTCCTACACCCCTATTTGAGCAATGTAAAAAGTAGCCAGTTTTGGAGCAATGACCTTTTGTCCTGCTTATGAGGGTAAAGGAGGAGACGTGGCTGGGTTTCTCACTTCCTGAGGTCCATGTTGTATTCCTTTGTTCTCCTGGCACATTTCCGTATTTAGCTGTCCTGGAACTCCGGAGTACATGGGGGGGAGGATACCTGACAGAGGGATACTCACCTTCAGGGCTGGAGACCCCAATAAGATGCTAAACGCCACAGCCAGGACCAGTGAGTGAAACTTCTTTATTCCTTGGATCTGCAGCTCTGGGTCAAGCCTACCTGTCTTTTTCTCAAATACTAGAGCCTATGTGTTGTTCTTAACGTTTTCATGAGGTCTCCATTTAATGTTGTCAGTAGAAGTCTGGAGAGCAAATATTTGACACTGTAAACTTGTGGGTTCAGAAAACATGTACAATTCTTTATAACATCCAAGTTGGGGATGAACGAAAGAGATAAATTTTGATATGGCATGATGTTGTTGAAGGAGAGGTACAAGGTGAAATACATAAACGTATTTTCCCTATTTTTTTTGTATGTTCTCCCTTGAAATTTCAGTTGTTAAAACATTCAAACCTAATTTGAGGTTCTTATGCTTCATTTTAGCAGTGAGAATGGAAAAACCAAACATTTAACTTGACATTCATGTTACCATAGCTGTATTTTATAGAGGTGTAGCAATAGATGGTGCAGACTTTTTTTTTTTAACATCTTTATTGGGGTATAATTGCTTTACAATGGTGTGTTAGTTTCTGCTTTGTAACAAAGTGAATCAGTTATACATTTGTTCCCATATCTCTTCCCGCTTGCATCTCCCTCCCTCCCACCTCCCCTATCCCACCCCTCCAGGCGGTCACAAAGCACCGAGCTGATCTCCCTGTGCTATGCGGCTGCTTCCCACTAGTTACCTACCTTACATTTGGTAGTATATATATGTCCATGCCTCTCTCTCGCTTTGTCACATGGTGCAGACTTTTAACACCAGATATATTTAGTATTTCTGGTAGGCCTGTTCCAATTACAGAGTTATAGTATATGGTTATTTTTATAAATAGCGCAAGGGGATATTTAACTTACTATGCCGTCTTGGTATGCTATTCTGTTTTTGAAAGGTGACTAAAATTTTCTTTGAATATTTTTATCAATACCTACCTCTTCCCAAGGCTGTTATACAAATCTGAAATCTCAAGGTTGCTGCTGGACATGATACTTCAGGGAAAAAACCCTCATCACTGAGTTGTTTAAAATTTCCTGGTACATGGGTTAACATTCTCACAAGAGCAGGAAATCTTTCAGCCTTTTTTTTTTTTTTTTTTTTTTTTTTTTTTAACCCCGATGAAATCATGGGCACTACTGGTTGCATGTTTGGAATGGGAGCACAGCCTTGGTCAGGCCAACTGAGGGTAGTGTGTGTGTGGTGGTGGGGGGTTGCGCTATAAAGGTCATGACCCTGCTATCCTTGGAGGACATTCGCCTTTGCAGCCCTTAAGAGATTCTTGCTGTGTTAGCAGAGGAGTGTAGCTAATCCTACTGAGACTTGCCTGGCTTCTGAAGAGTTTATCTCTAAGGACATGATGATCTAGGGCCAAGTTCAGAATCAGAGAGGGGCTGCTGGCCTAAAAATAGTCACAGTTTAGGAGGAGGGCCTGATGGCACAGAGCCACTGCTGCCTTCCTGCTGCCAGAAGATGACCCGGAAAGGAGGCAGTCAAGTGGGGAGGCTGTGTGTCTGAAGACAAGTGTGAAAAATGTAGGGGAGAGGAGTGTTCTCTTCCTGGCTGGTGTCCGGGGAGGTAACAGTTTCAGTGATTGACTTTTTAAAAACCCCAGAAAAAATAAAAGTAAACATTGGAGGTTATTCTTTTTATGAGGCTGGGCTTGGTGAGATGTATTTCTAGATGTTTCTAATTTGCAAGAAAATATTTTGTATTTAATGTTAGTCATAGTATGTTTGAGGAATGGAAACAGTAACGTGCCTTGTTTCCTATACTGCCTGGGAACACAAAGTGAAGCATTGTTTGGAAACTTGCAGACAACAGGTCATTTAAACAAAGACCTATACATTTTAAATTGAATTTTCTGGGAGGATTATTTAGCACACTTACTCATAACTCTTTTCAATACATATGGTGCACGTTTTATGTTGAAGTCACGTGGGCTTGAAGAAAGTTCAGTCTCCAAGTGAGACACAAAAGAATCTTTTCAGAAAGGTAGCTGTTTTTGTTTGGGTATAACATATTCAAAACTTCATATTTATTTTAGAGACTTTTTTTTTGTTATTTAAGGTGAAACCAGATCACTTTAGAACTTAATCCATGGTCAGAAGGCCAAGAACACCCTTTTCCCTCCCAGCCTTCAGGTAATTGTGGAGGTCTGAGTGGTGAAGAGGTGGAAAGTATTTTGTTTGAACACATACCTATTGATTTAGGAATGGATGGTCGTTTATTTTCAAGGATTCTTCCATTGTATCTTAGAGTTGACTATTAAGTATAAGCAATATCATCGGATTTGGGGGCCACAGCGAGAACTCCCTTGCCTTTGAAGATATTCCTTGTCACCTTTAGCACCAAGACTAATCTGTTGCTAATTGGTGTTCTAGATCTGTGGGTCTGTTTTTTCTCATAAGTGTGATGAGAGACCATAGAGGGCTTTGGGAGGGGATTTGCATGAGCTCGCAAATTCAGAAGGATCATTCTGGTCGCTGTGTGGAAAATATTATTGTAAGGAGACAAGAGGCTAATGATTTGCTCAATTAGTTCTTCAGGAGAGGGACAGTAGTGGCTTGGACCTGGGGTAATGGTGAAGGTGAGAAATGGCCGCGTTTGGGATGTATTTTGAACGTAGCCCCTATTTAGGAGTGGCTATTGGGGTAAGAGGGAAAGAGAAGCATGAAGACTGACAACTGGGTTTTCGGCATGATCAACTTGGGTACCTAGTGGTATAGGTATTCTCTTTCAGGGAGAATAAGGAACACTGAGGCAAAAAGGAAGCTGGGGGTGTCCAGAAGCCCAGAGTTCTCTTTTAGATGCAGGACGTGTGAGATACCTATTAGACAAGCAAATGTAGGTGTCGACTGGACAGTTAGGCATTAAAATCTGGAGCTTTAGGGGAAGATCGGGGCTAGAGACATGCTCCTGGGAGTTGTTATTCCAACAGAATGTATTTGTAATAAAACCACGCGTTAGGAAGAGAAGAGGTTAAGCGGCTGAGCCCCGCCTTACTCCCAACATTGGAAGGTTGGTCAGAGAAAAATCCAGCAGAGGCGTTTGCCAAGAAGCAGCCTGCGCGTTTCAGAGGATAAAGATAGAGTAGTGCCTTTGAAGCCATGTGAAGAAGGTGTCTTGGACTGGAACCCTGTAGGGTGGGTGAAGAATTTTGTTCACCAGAGAACACTTCTGTTCACTCTTTGGTAAGTGTGTGTGTTCACTTTTTGTTAAGTGTGTGTATGTGTGTGTGTGTGTGTAACTGTCATTTAGAATCTTTGATAAGCTTGAGGAAACCATGGTAGAATTCAGCCAAAGGTAAAAACAAGCACAACCGATTTCTTTAAAACACCAGAATGCGAGATTTAGTTACCCTTAGGCAACCTCATTTCAGAGAAGTGTATACATTCTGTTAATCATTTTTGAAATATTGACTGTGGATGGAGGAACCATAATGCTCTTTGAGGGCCCCTAAGGTCCAAAAACACTTCTTTATATCTGGCCACTGCCCCTGGTGCTGTTTTAAGACCTTGGTTTGTCTGGGCTCTTACTTCAGAGGCCCCATTCCACATCACATTAAAATATAACCACACTTGATATATTTAAACACTTGAGTTGCTGTTGACTGCTGATAAAACACTACATTTAAAACCTTTCTGTTCCTCGCCTCCTTGCCTGGTACTTACAATACTTTTCAGGTCTCAGCTGCACATGTGACTTGCACAGAGACGCCCCCCTTCCACTCCTGTAATAGCAGCCAGAATGCCCCTGCATTTCTTCATTGACTACAATTTCTGTTTGAACAGTTGTGTTATTTATTTTTTTGTCTATTTTGTTCACCCTGTAGTAACACGTAGCAGTATGTTTGGTGTACAGCCGGCACCCAACAAATTGGACGAGTGAATGTCGTCTAGAAAACAGATCTCTTAGAGGTGCCTCCGTAGCTTTGGTTTCCAAGCTCAGTGTCTTCTTTATTTTAAAGTTAGACTTACTGAGGTATAATTTATATACAGCATACGTTGCCGTTTTTAGTGGGTAGTTCATTGAATTGGGATAAACATAAGAGTTGTATAACCACCAACCACAATTTAAAAAAAATAGAAATTTCCATTAGCCCCCAAAGTTTCCTTATACCCCTTTCAGTGCTTTCCCCTTACTCTCAGGCAAACACTGACCTCAGTCCTGTCCTTATGGTTTTGCCTTCCAGATAGTATATAAATGGATTTATATACCTTTGGGGTCTGGCATCTTTCCATTTAGCGTATGTGTTTGAGATACCTTTCTATTATTTGTTATTTTTTAAATTAATTAATTTATTTTTGTCTGCGTTGGGTCTTCGTTGCTGCACTCAGGCTTTCTCTAGTTGTGACGGGCCGGGGCTGCTCTTCGTTGCAGTGCACGGGCTTCTCATTGCAGTGGCTTCTCTTGTTGCTTCAGTAGTTGTGGCTCGCAGGCTCTAGAGCACATGCTCAGTAGTTGTGGCGCATGGGCTTAGTTGTTCCATGGCATGTGGGATCTTCCTGGACCAGGGTTCGAACCCATGTCCCCTGCATTGGCAGGCGGATTCTTAACCACTGTGCCACCAGGGAAGTCCTCTTTCTATTGTTTGAATCAGTGGTTTACCTTTTTATTGCTGAGTGCTATTTCATTACATTGAATATACTGCAAATTTTTTATTCATCCACTAGTGATGGACATTTGTGTTTACTTCTAGTTTTGAGAAATTATTAGATTTTTCTTCCTGGTTTTAATTAGTAACACAGACAGGGTATTAAACCAGCATCAACAGCCCATAGCCCTGTATCCCCTTTCACATCTAATGTATTCATTTTCTCATGTTCTTCTACTATATATTTTTCATGATTGTAATCATAAAACACAAACATTTTTCCTAGTTGTTTTGTACGCATAGTTTTATATGGTTGTATTTCATTGTTACTCTACTGTAATCTTCTCATCAGCCCCTTGTTGGTCACATTTAGATAGTTTTCTAAGACAGTTGTAGAAAATATGCCAAAAAGCCTCAAGTCTCTCCTGTGACAAATTCTTGGCCACAGTTTACTTAAGACTCTTAATTTAGAAGTGATAGAAATCAGTCCAAGTGAACTGAGGCCAAAACCAGATAGGCGTTATAAGCATATGGAAAATTGCTCAGAACCCAAGTGTCAAGGAAGTTGTTAGGAACCAAGTCAGGTCAGTCATTTCGCCTCATTGTTTTCACTTCTGCTTCTCTTGGGACATTGGTAGCTGCCTCTTTCTGGAGACACTTGCTGCCTCCACTTCTGGGCACGTGGAAGAAGGGGGTTACCTCTACAGGGCTTGGACTGATAGGATTTTCAGTCCTAGGGAATTCCGTGGATACACTCTGCCTGACTGTCTCTTTCAAATCCAAGCGCTTGTTCGGAAGAGAGGATCTGACCTCGTTTGATGCAGGTGTCTACCCCAGGGCCAGTTCATCTAGTGGACCCACCTCGGGAGTAAAGGGGCTGTTGGCAGAGAAAGGAGGCTGTTGTGACCTGAGCCCACCCTCCAAGTTTTCCATCTCACGTAAGATTACATACAAGTCATTTTTATGACTGTTGAAGTTGCTTTCCAAAAGAGCAATAACAATTAGGTCTTAAAAGAGGAGGGATAGTCGGGGTTATTGTCTGTATCTATTGTTTTGTATTTGTGTTTAGATATTAAAAATAGTTGTTTACCACTTCTTAGTTTTGATGCATTACCTGTGAGAGATGTGTAATGGATAGCTAACAAAATCTGATTTACAGTCAACCTTTACTGAATGCTTACTTTATGTAAGTATTGTGCCCGAGACATCTGTAAAATACGGGTAATTTATTGGAAGCGCTTATTCTCTGAACCGTGAAATCAAGTTGAGATTTGTTTAACCCTGGAGAAGGAGTTTCTTATTAAGTGGGCCTTGAATGGGAGTGTTCCACGTAACGGTAGTTGTGTCAGCCTCGGTCTGGAAATGATATCACCAGTGGTGCTGGGAATTCCCTGGTGGTCCAGTGGGTAAGAATCCACGCTTTCACTGCCGTGGGCCCGGGTTCCATCCCTGGTCGGGGAACTAAGATCCCGCAAGCTTCGTGGGGCTGGCAAAACAAAGCCGAAACAGAAACACCCACAAAAACCAGTGGTGCTGAATGGTTTGGAGGCTCAGTAAGAAGCTAAGCACCTGATTGAACTCTGAAATGTCTGCCTAGAAGCCTGTTTCTAAGCTGTGTGATCAGTGTTGGGTTGTGTGTCTTGTGCTCACTTTTTTTTTTTTTTTGCAAACAGAGCTCTTTTTTTTTTTTTGAAGATGTTGGGGGTAGGAGTTTATTAATTAATTAATTAATTTTTGCTGTGTTGGGTCTTCGTTTCTGTGTGAGGGCTTTCTCTAGTTGTGGCAAGCGGGGGCCACTCTTCATCGCGGTGCGCAGGCCTCTCACTATCGCGGCCTCTCTTGTTGCGGAGCATAGGCTCCAGACGCGCAGGCTCAATAGTTGTGGCTCACGGGCCCAGCCGCTCTGTGGTATGTGGGATCTTCCCGGACCAGGGCACGAACCCGTGTCCCCTGCATCGGCAGGCAGACTCCCAACCACTGCGCCACCAGGGAAGCCCCCTGTTGTGCTCACTTTGAGCTTGAGGCCCTGGCTGGGTCCCCTAGGCTGGCCGTGCCGCTTCTCCTGGGGTCCCCACCCAAGCTCTCCAGCGACCAGCCCCGTGTATTGGCCGCGGGTCCAGATGCTCATCCTCCTGGCTCCTCATCTCAAGTAACCTCGTCTAAAGACCTTTGTCAGCAAACGTGCCCTGGTTGCTCTCATAATTTTACTCTTCTCTGAAATCATGTATCCCTTTTATGACTCTTATGTTGATAGAGTGAGCATTTAAATGAGGATTTTAACAACAAAACTTGCACACTTACGGGTGTCTGTTCATATGTACAAACGGATTCTTTCTATGTGACTGTCTAGCTCAGAAGAGCTACCTGGTAGCTGTGTGGTACCACAGTGGTCCGTATGGTGCTGTAGTGTAGACCCTTTCCATCGTGGATTGAACATTTGAGATCTCAGATGTTCATGAGACAGCCCAACGTTCTAAGATACGTGGTATAGTATTTTTCTCCTGTTTTGTAGATTGGGAAAGTTGAGATAGCAGTGAAATTAAGCCATCAGTTCTAGTTCTTCTAGTTTGTGGTCTTGTCTTTTTTTTAATTATTGTGGTAAAATATACGTAACAATTTACCATTTTAACTGTTCTTAAGTATACGATTCGGTGGCACAAAGTACATTCACAATATTGTGTAACCATCACCACTCTCTAGTTCCAGAATTCATTATCCCAAACAGAAACTTTGAAGTCATTAAGGAATAATTTCCCATTCAATTTTTTCACCAGCCCCTGGTAACCGCTATTCTACCTTCTGTCTCTATGAATTTGCCTATTCTACGTGCCTCGTGTAAGAGGAGTCATACATATTTGTCCTTTTCTGTCTGTTTTTTTCATATAGCATGTTTTCAAGGTCCATCTATTTGTAGCACTATTAAAATTTCATTTTTTTTACAGCCTGATAATATTCCGTTGTATTTATCTACCACATTTAGTTTATCCATTTAACTATTGATGGATCCTTGGGTTGCTTCCACCTTTTGGTTACTATGAATAATACTGATGTGAACAAGGGTATACAAATCTCTGTTCAAGTCCCTGCTTTTGGTCCTTCTGAGTATATGCCTAGGAGTGGAACGCAAGATAATTCTGTGTTTAACTTTTTGAAGAACCACCAAACTGTTTTCCACAACCGCTGGAGCATTTTACATACCCCCAAGCAGTGCAAGGGGGTTCTAATTTCTTCACATCCTTGCCAACATTTTGATAATGGCCATGCTAGTGGGTATGTTGTGATATCTCATGGTTTTGATTTGTGTTTCCCCAAAGACTAATAATGTTAAGCATCTTTTCATTGGTTATTTGCATATCTTCTTTGGAGATATGCCTCTTCCAAGTCCTTTGCTCACATGGCATTACACTTTGAATTAAATTTTCTGCTCCTTAATTAATTAATTTTTGGCTGTGTTGGGTCCTCGTTGCTGTGTGTGGGCTTTCTCTAGTTGCGGTGAGCGGGGGCTACTCTTCATTGCGGTGCATGGGCTTCTCATTGAGGTGGCTTTTCTTGTTGCTGAGCACAGGCTCTAGGCATGTGGGCTTCAGTAGGTGCAGCACGCGGGCTCAGTAGTTGCTACTCGTGGGCTGTAGAGCGCAGGCTCAGTAGTTGTGACGCGCGGGCTTAGTTGCTGTGCGGCATGTGGGATATTCCTGGACCAGGGCTCGAACCCGTGTCCCCTGTGTTGGCAGGTGGATTCTTAACCACTGCACCACCAGGGAAGTCCCACCTGCTGGGCTTTGATACTACATCAAAGTGCAGCATGTTATCCTAAGTCTCCTTTGTGCACAGAGGCCACCCTGGACTTTCTGCATGGCTTGCAGCAACTCCAGAGCATCTCTGTCTCTACTGACCGTGTGCTGGCATGGCTCTTGCAGACTCTTCCCCACTGCCACACTTGAGTTTAGTGGTCTGAGGCATCACAAAATGTTTTAAAAGTTTGACTCAGAGACATTAATTTCCAGTGATGTTTAATTCCTTATTTTTTCCCTTGGGATCTGATTTCTAGTCTTTCTGTATAATTTTCAAGGAGGAATAAATTTTCTTCTACCCTTCTACATTCTTCTGGCTGTTGTAAGAATTAAATTGACATGAGACAGACTAACAGGAGAAAGTCACACAGAAGCTTAATAGCATATATATACAGGAGAGGCCCAGGAAAACTGAGTAACTCACCGAAATAGCGGAAATCCTCACCTTAGACACCATCAGCTGAAGACAAAAAAGGACGCTGGGAGTAATGGTTTGGGACCTCAAAGGGGAGGAAGGCAATTGACATGAAGACGGAAAAGTGAATGTTTGGTAAATAAATGTGTGCTGGGCCCTGCAGAGACAGTGGGACACAGAGGAATTTTACAAGCCGACTTTCCTAGGTTCCTCCCTCTCTACACACCTGGTTCATACGAGGTTATCTAAGGTGATGCTCCCTTCCTGGAACAGGTCCTCTATCTACATTCTTTAGACAATCGGTGGTGGTGGGGGGGGAGGTCAAAGTTTCTTCCTGAGTCTTTTGGGCTTTGATTGTTTTCAACTTGAAATAACCTGCATGTCGAAGAGATACTTTGGGGTGGCAGATTTTGTTCCCCTATAACTGTACACCTTTATTCCTCTTGGAGCCTGACTGCTGTCTCAGAAAATGAAAAGAACCAGTTCTCAGCCTAAGTAAATTTTTCAAGTCAAGTAGGGGAAGGGAGGGAGAATTATGCGTGCATGTTTGTCTCACATGCTTGGAAACTGACAGGATGATTTAGTTTCTAGTAGGTAGTTTTCTCTTTCTTAGGAACATATCTTGGGAGGTTTAATCTCTTTTTGATTGATTCTCTTATATGGATTAAATCATCTTTTATATAATCTTCACGAAGTTCCTAAGCCACTACTTTTTCACAGACTTGTGTCCATTTCATTTCTCCCTGCCTCTTATCCCTCTGTTTCTTTGTGATGCATCACGGGTAGTTGTGTAGTTTCAGAAATTGGAAGAACTACTCTGGTCATTCAGTAAATAATGATCTGAAATGTTTCTACTTAGGGCCTAGATCTTCTTTATCATTGAGTGATACTGGATGACAAAACAGGTTGAATGTACGGTGTTTAGTTTTTGGCCTAGTTTCTCTTTGTAGAAAAATTTAATCTGTTTTGAGAACAGTACTAAATGTACTGGTTTTCTTATCTTAATTGGCATCAGTGGTTGTAGCCGAAAGTACTTCCTTGTTATGACATCAGTACAGATGAAGCTGGCCTCTTGTACTAGGAAGCAGGACCAGATAATTTTGTTGTAGCAGATGTGCATGACAGTCATAATTAAGACTCTCTATTCATCTCCTCTTTGTAGTCAGTGGGAGACTGAGAATGATAGGGATTCAGGTTTGGAGAATACAAGTGAAATATTTACTCTTGCTTTCACCTGTAGCTTTAGGACACAGACTGTTTATTTAATATGTTACACTGGTGTAGACCATCTTTAATATTTTTTAAAAATCGTTTTATTCTTTAGGCTGGTGTCTAGTTTCTGCAGGCTTTTTTTTTCTTTGAAGTGTGTTTGATGTTCTTAATGCAGGATTAGTTTGTGGTACTCATGCTATTTCCCCTAAGGTGGTTAAATGCATAGTGTTAAAGAGGATAAAAATTTAGGGTAGGGTTTTATCCTAAATACACCATTAAATTTTCCTCCTGCCTCGCCACCCCCCTGCCCATACTTT